>NC_085929.1:3133103-5533103 GCF_028885655.2 Pongo abelii | reverse complement strand
GGTGCATCAGTCCTCTCCCATACCTCTCCCACGGAAAATCCCACAGCGGCGGTGGGAGCCTTGGCTGGGGGAGAAGCAGGGACAAGGGGGAGAGGGAAGGAGGTCCCCGGGAGGATTTAGCACAGAAAACCCACCCAGGCAAGCTCCCTCCCTCCTATCGGTTCCAAGGTACACCCTGGGAGGCGGCAAGAGAAACGTTCACCCCATATTTTTGTCTTTCTCTTTTTTTTTTTTTTGTCTTTTCCATTTTACAAGAGATGCTCATTTCAACAACCAGGTGGTGGATGTGATGGGAGAAGTGTCAAGGCCAGGAGACCAACCTGATCAACTGAGCAACACAAGTAGGAGAGCCCAGCTGAAAAAAATGAAAAAAAAGGGGGAGGAGGGGGAAAGAAAAGAAAAGAAAAAAGAAAAACAATCACCAAGAAAGTTAAAATTCTCTAATGGTGTAGGCACAAAAAAGAGTGATTTCACGTCTTTTCCCACAACATGGATAGAGCTGGAAGCAAGTATGTACCCAGTGAACTGCCTTCTGCTTAAAAGTGGGAGGTAAACAGTGAGTACGCACAAGGTCATCAAGATGGAAATAAAAGACACTCCAAAAGGGAGGAGGAGAACAACAGGGGGATGAGGGATGAATAAATCGCCCGTCAGAGACAACGTTTGCCACGTGGGTATCGGATACACTGGAGGTCCACTTCTACATCCGGAGGCAGTAGTATGCTGATCTAACAAACAAGCAGGTACACCCCCTAAGTCTGTAAAATACCAAAACAACGACGACAGCATCAGCAGCAGCAGCAGCAACAGCAACAACAGAACAGAAGCTGGAACACAAAACTACCACCACCACCACCACAATCACCAGTTGTGGGTTGGGGGAGGGTGGCCGCGCTCCAAGCCCTCAGGCTCAGTCCCCTCGGGTTTAAAAAAGAAAACGGCAGACTCATTCCTGCCTGTAGGCAGGAAAAATCCAATCAATGTTCTCCATTGCTAGAAAGGGAAGTAGAATAAGGAGAAGGGCTTATTGATCTTGTGATCGATCGTGGCCATACATGTAGGAAAAAATTAAATACAGACAGCAACACTTTCTACACTGTTCAAAAGCATCGTAGATCAGACGCACCACACTCCATGGGGCTTGTGCCACTAGAAAGAAAAGACAGGTCGGGCGCGGTGGCTCATTCCTGTCATCCCAGCACTTTGGGAGGCTGAGGCAGGTGGATCACGAGGTCAGGAGATCGAGACCATCCTGGCTAACACGGTGAAACCCCATCTCTACTAAAAATACAGAAAATTAGCTGGGCCTGGTGTGGGCGTCTGTAGTCCCAGCTACTCGGGAGGCTGAGGCAGGAGGATGGTATGAACCCGGGAAGCACAACTTGCAGTGAGCCGAGATAGAGCCACTACACTCTGGCCTGGGCTAAAGAGCGAGACTCCATCTCAAAAAAAATATATATATATATCCAAGCATAGTGCTGCATGCCTGTAGTCCCAGCTACTCAGGAGGCTGTGGTAGAACAATCACTTCACCCAGCAGTTTGAGGCTGCAGTGAGCTATGATCATACCACTGCACTCTGGCCTGGGTGACAGAGAGAAACCCCTTCTCAAAACAAAGAACAACCAAAAACTTTCAAGAATACTCAGAGATAGTGTAGGTTTGGTTCCAGACAACCACAATAAGGCAAATGTTACAATCAAATTAGTCACATAAACATTTTGTTTCCCAGTACTTATAAAAGTTGTGCTTAAACTGTGTTGTAGTCTAATGAGTATTTAATAATTATTAATTAATTAATTAGTAATCACATTATGTCTAAAAATCCATGTACATACCTTAACTTAAAATATCTCATTGCTGAAAAATACTAATGAATATCTGAACCTTACCAAGTCATAATCTTTTTGCTGGTGAGTGAAGGGGCAGCCTGCTCCTCCACACTTGTGGGTATTTCTAGTCAAGTGGGACGAGAGACTGAGAAAATAATTAAGACACAGAGACAAAGTATAGAGAAGCACTAGTAAGCCCAGGGGACCAGCACTCAGCATACCAAGGACCTGCACAGGCACCGGCCTCTGAGTTCCCTCAGTTTTTATTGCTTATTATTTTCATTATTTGAGCGAAAAGGAATGTAGTAGGAGAGCAGGGTGATAATAAGGAGAAGTTTTTATTGCTTATTATTTTCATTATTTCAGCAAAAAGGAATGTAGTAGGAGAGCAGGGTGATAATAAGGAGAAGGTCAGCAAAAAACATGTGAGCAAAATAATCTATGTCAATTAAGTTCAAGGGAAGGTACTATGACTGGACGTGCACGTAAGCCAGATTTATGTTTCTCTCCACCCAAACATCTCAGTGGAGTAAAGAATAACAAAGCACATTACTGCAAACATGTCTGCCCTCCCATCATAGGGCGGATTTTCTCCTATCTCAGAATTGAATAAATGTACAATCGGGTTTTATACTGAGACATTCAGTTCCCAGGGGCAACCAGGAGACAGTGGCCTTCCTCTATCTCAACTGCAAGAGGCTTTCCTCTTTTACTAATCCACCTCAGCACAGACCCTTAACGGGTGTCGGGCTGCGGGACAGTCACGTCTTTCTCATCCCATGAGGTCATATTTCAGACTTTCACATGGGGAGAAACCTTGGACAATATCCCGCTTTCAAGGGCAGAGGTTCCTGCGGCTTTCTGCAGTGCATTTTGCCCCTCGTTTATTAAGATTAGAGAATGGCGATGACTTTTACCAAGTATACTGCTTGTAAACATTTTGTTAACAAGGCACGTCCTGCACAGCCCTAGATCCCTTAAACCTTGATTTCATACAACGCATGCTTTTGTGAGCTCCAGGTTGGGTCTGAGTGGCTGGGGCAAAGTGGCTGGGGCAAAGCGGCTGGGGCAAAGCTACAAATTAACAACATTTCACCAAAGCAATTGTTTAAAGTACAAGTCTTTTTCAAAATGGAGTCTCTTATGTCTTTTCTTTCTATATAGACACAGTAACAGTCTGATCTCTCTTTCTTTTCTCTACAGTGAGGGTCTTGCCTCTATGTTGATGGCTGCTGACTGATCAGTATGGGGGATGCTGAAGTTTGGGTACCTGTGTCAATTTCTTAAAACAATGAAGTTTGTTCCTTTCACAAAAGATTTCCCTATAGCATGTGATGCTGTTTGATAACATTTTTTCCACAGTAGAACTTCCTTCAAAATTGGAGTAAACCCTCTCAAACCCTGCTGCTGCTTTATCCACTAGGTTTATGGAATATTCTAAATCCTTTGTTATTATTTCAACAATGTTCATAGCATCTCCACCTGGAGTAGATTCCATCTCAAGAAAATATTTTCTTTGCTCATCCATAACAAGCAACTCGCCACTTGTTCAAGTTTCATTATGAGTTTACAGCAATTTAATCTCATCTTAAGGCCCTAATTCTAATTCTGATTGTCGTGCAATTTCTACCACATCTGTAGGGACTTCTTCCACTGACATCCTGAGCCCTCAAAGTCATCCATGAGGGCTGGAATCAACTTCTTCAAAACTCCTTTTAATGTTGATATTTCAACCTCCTCCCATCAAACACAAATGTCCTTAATGGCATTTGCTATTAAGGACATTTGTGATTCACAGGAGGAGTTTGAAATATCATGAAGGGATTAATGGTGAAACCTTTCCAAAAGGTTTTCAATTCAGTTTATCCAGACTCATCAAAGAAATTACTATCTATGACAGCTATACCTTTACAAAATGCATTTATTATTTAATAAAAACACTTGAAAGTCAAAACCACTCTTTGATCCACAGGCTGAAGGATAGATATTGTATTAGCAGCCATGAACATAACATTAATTTCCAAGTACATCTCCATCTAAGCTTCTGGGTAGCAAGGAGAATTATTAATAAGCAGCAATCTTTTTTCCTTTTTTCTTTTCTTTCCTTTTTTTTCTCCTTTATATAGTTTCCCTCTTGTTGCCCAGGATGGAGGGCAGTGGCGTGGTCTTGGCTCACTGCAACTTCCGCCTCCAGGGTCCAAGCCATTCTTCTGTGTCAGCCTCCCAAGTAGCTGAAATTACAAGTACCACCACCATGCCCAGCTAATTTTTTTGTATTTTTATTAGACATGGGGTTTCATAAATTTCGCCAGGCTGGTCTCCAACTTCTGACCTCAGGCGATCCAACCACCTCGGCCTCCCAAAGTGCAGGGATTATAGGTGTTAGCCACTGCACCAGGCCAAGCAGCAATCCCTTTAAAGGACTCGTGTTTTTTTTTTTTTTTCTGAGCAGTAGGTCTCAATAGTGGGATTAAAATATTCAGTAAACCATACTGTTAACAGTTATGTTGTCACTCAAACTGTGATATTCCATTTCTAGAGCACAGAAAGAATAGATTTTGAATAATTCTTAAGAGCCCTGAGATTTTCAGAGTGGTCAATGAGCATTGGTTGTAACTTAAAGCCACCAACTGCAGTGGTCCTCAAAGACAGTCAGCCCATCCTTTGAAGTTTTGAAGCCATGTGTTGACGTCTCTCTAGCGATGAAAATTTTACATCTTCAGTAAGCTTAATCATTTCTAGCTTTTTACTTAAAGTGAGAGACGTGCAATTCTTCCTTCCATTTGAGCTCTTTGAGGCCACTGTGGTTACTAATTAACACCCCCAGTGGGTGTCATCCTCATCCCTCCTCAATCGAGTTCACCCACATCTCTGCGTGGGGAACGGGACTTTCTGCACCACACACGCCCTGCATGCCTGGGGCTCTCCCACAGGGGGCTTTTGTGAGCCAGGTAGCAAGGGCCGTCCCCCCGCTCCAGCCCAGCCAGGCTGTGCAGGCAGAAGGAATCTCTCAACCTGCCATTGCACGTGGGAATTTTTGTGTTCACTGCCCTGGCTCCTCTGGAAGTAGGACTGTCTCACCCTCAGACACCTCGGTGGCCTCCACACCCCAACAAATGCCAGGAGGACGAGGATCCCAGCACGGCAGCCTGCTGGGCGCGTGCTCAGTGGGACAGCTTGGGCCCCCTCAAGCTGAGTCACAGGGGCAAGGTGTGTTTGCACCACCCACGTCCCACCGGAGTCCGCGGTGGGTCTGGAGCCCCAGGTCGCCAGGGCGGGGTGGGAAACCAAAGATGGGGCACCTCCACCTCCGAAGCTAGCGACCCCGGACTCCTCCGCATCAAGCACAGATGCAAGCCATCCAGGCACCTCTCAACCGCTCCGGGAGCCGGGGCACTCTTCTACACTCACCTCCAGCTTGTTAGATAAGCTCCTGTCAACCCCAGAGTTTCAGCAAAAGGCACAACCTTTCCTAGGCCCGGCGCCACTGGGGAAGCTGAAGGAAGTGGAAGAGCCCATTCCGCTGGAACCACTCCTCAGCCAGGAAGAACACCGGGCTCTGCTGGAGAAGCTTTAGGAAGCGGGGTGGGGGCGGGGTGGGGGCAGGGCGGCCGCCTCTCTTTCGTGGTGAACCTCTGACTCGGTATGGAGAGGCGTGTCTTCCCTTCCAGCTGACCTGCCTAGGATCGCTGAGTTCCAGGTCCCATGAGAGACTCCACTAAGAGGAGGGCTGTCATTCTTTCTTGAGCATCCTGGGGATCCCAGGGCCCGTCCAGGTACCGGGAGATGGAGTGTCTACTGCTCATGCGCGGGTGAGCAGGCAGCAGCCTACGTTTTCTAACCAGCTCAGGCAGAGCTCTCATCCCTTCCCTCTTGTGCACCCGCCGCGTTCTTCAGTGGGGCGGGCGGAGACCTCCATCCCGGGAAACACTGGCCTGGGCAGGTGCCAAGCCTACTCTTCTTTCCGCGTCTCGCCACCTCTGTCTCCCTGCCCCACCGTCACTCGCCTACCCTTGCCCAGCCAGCTTCCTCGGCTTCACCGTGGAGTGCCTGATAGCTAAATGCAGACCCCAGACCCCACGCAAACTGGGGTTCTGCCCTTTATACGCGGGAGGGAACTCAGGCAGATATGGGGAGAGGAACGGAGACAGAGAGGGAAGGAGCGATGGAGGGAGAAAAGAACGGATGGACCCAGGGACCTTGGAAGTTTTGGAAGGATAGGAGGGAGAGAGGGAAGGAGGGAGGGAGGGAGGAAGGGAGGAACTGAGGGAGGGACGGAGGGAAAGAGGGAGGGAGGGTGGGAGCAAGAAACAAAGGGGGGAAGGCAGAGAGAAAAGCGGTCTTCTTCCTCCAGGACCAGCAGGATCTTGCACTCCGGGAAGATGTTGGGTGCCCAGGGCAGGCTAAGTGCTCGGCCCACAGCCGCGTCGGCCTGCGGGGCTCTCACCGGCCCTCTGGATCGCCAGCCTGGGTTACTTCATCTGGGAGCGATTCAGACGAATTTCGTCTCCAAAGGAATAAGCGAATTACCCAGGGAGCAATGAGCCGAGATTCGGGTGATTGTCCATTTTTCATCCACATGGTTCACAGATGAGATAGCCCCACGTTGAGCCTGCAACGGAGCGCGAGGTGGATAGTCCCGCCCACACAGGAGTCACACTCAGGCCGACTGAAGCATGGTTTCGGGTTCCACGTTCCTTTGTCTTCTGCAAGGGGACCTTTTGCTCATGTGTCTCTAGCCCCCGAAAGCGTGACCATTTTGACTGTTTGTTTCCCGAGCTCTGTGGGGACACAGAAACCTCCAGAGAATAGTGGAAAAGCAGCATTGTGTTTTCGCTCTCCTTTCCAGTTTCCTCTTTGGAAACAGGTCATAGTGGAGACTCCCCATTTCTTACGAAACAGGAAACCATCGTCAGGCCGTGATGCACCGGGCGTTTCTTTTCTCTGTAGTTTCGCTCTCGTTTTCTACATGAAAATGAACGAGATTCGTAAGGAATCAGAAAAGAATTTGTGGTACACAAGTCTTGACTACTGTTGCATTCCATTTTGAAATCACTTTGCGCTAAAACAACAGTTTTCCAAGATTTAAAGAAAAATAGATTTTATAAAAGGGATTCTTTTATTCACTCAATACATAATTTAAGTTACTGAGAGTAACAAGTGATATTTTTTCCACTATAATTTGCTCTGATGAAAGAAATAATTCTTTTAACTCCTCACAAATGCTTCATTTTGAGGACTAAAGGAATTCTCAGTAGGCATTCTTTCTTCTTGATCTCAGTTATTTGTCTCTAAAATATGTCAAGTTAGCTTTTAAAGATTCAGGGAGGGGCAGTTTCATGATTTTTTTCACTCAGAAAATTTTGAGGTGGCTCCTCTGGCTTCATCGCTTCACTGTGATCTTTTTCTTCCTCTTCTTTGCTATCTTCTTCCATTTTTTCATCCTCCTCACTGTCTAGAGGCTGAAGAATAAGCTGATTACCCACAAATACATAAGTGGTAATTCTCTGTTTAACTATTTCTTTTCCTTTTGGGTGGAGCCCTTTGAGGAATCCCCTTGGCCTGCATCTCATCATTTATGAAATTTCTAAGTGTGGGTCGAATGTAAATACAAGCCAAGTCCTATAGATTCCTGACAGTGATTCCTTACAGATTTGTAGTGGTGAGTGTTAGATTTAATTTTATATAAGGGTTAAATAATAGTTAAGCTTATGTAACCTGATCTGAATTTGCATTTCCTCTATGAAAACTTCATTTATCTAATAAGGAAATCAAATGATTGTAGACCTATTTACCTTACTTTTGTTGCAATCACTGTTGCTGTGTTGCTGTATATATATTCTGGGCAATATATGAGTGGAATAACAATACAAAATATTGAATAATTTAGATTTTAAAAGTCCCAAAAACTTCATGAAATTTTACAGCACTGCTACTTTTGCTTTTGAATCTCTTTCCAAAAGACATGAGTAAAATATTGACTTCTCTCACACAGATTTTAAGAGCAAAGCAAGTGAATTATTAAAATAGGAAGTATGTACTTAATGCAGCTTTTTATATGGACCCTTTACAATTTCAGTATTTTTAAAAATGAAGTTATCTTAACTCTCTAGAATTTTTTTTATTTTTATTATACTCTAAGTTTTAGCGTACATGTGCACAATGTGCAGGTTAGTTACATATGTATACATTTGTCATGCTGGTGTGCTGTACTCATTAACTCGTCATTTACAAGTAGGTAAATCTTCTAAAGTTATCCCTCCACCCTCCGCCCACCCTACGACAGTCCCCAGAGTGTGATGTTCACCTTCCTGTGTCCCTGTGTTCTCATTGTTCAGTTCCCACTTATGAGTGAGAACATGTGGTGTTTGGATTTTTGTCCTTGCGATAGCTAACTGAGAATGATGATTTCCAATTTCATCCATGTCCCTACAAAGGACATGAACTCATCACTTTTTATGACTGCATTGTATTCCATGGTGTATATGTGCCACATTTGCTTAATCCAGTATATGATTGTTGGACATTTGGGTTGGTTCCAAGTCTTTGCTATTGCGAATAGTGCCACAATAAACATACGTGTGCATGGGTCTTTATAGCAGCATGATTTATAGTCCTTTGGGTATATACCCAGTAATGGGATGGCTGGGTCAAATGGTATTTCTAGTTCTAGATCCCTGACGAATCGCCACACTGACTTCCACAATGGTTGAACTAGTTTACAGTCCCACCAACAGTGTGAAAGTGTTCCTATTTCTCCACATCCTCTCCAGCACCTGTTGTTTCCTGACTTTTTAATGATCGCCATTCTAACTGGTGTGAGATGGTATCTCATTGTGTTTTTGATTTGCATTTCTCTGATGGCCAGTGATGGTGAGCATTTTTTCTTGTGTTTTTTGGCTGCATGAATGTCTTCTTTTGAGAAGTATCTGTTCATGTCTTTCACCCACTTTTTGATGGGATTGTTTGTTTTTTTCTTGTAAATTTGTTTGAGTTCATTGTAGATTCTGGATATTAGCCCTTTGTCAGATGAGTAGGTTGCGAAAATTTTCTCCCATTTTGTAGGTTGCTTGCTCACTCTGATGGTAGTTTCTTTTTCTGTGAAGAAGCTCTTTAGTTTAATTAGATCCCATTTGTCAATTTTGGCTTTTGTTGCCATTGCTTTTGGTGTTTTAGACATGAAGTCCTTGCTCATGCCTGTGTCCTGAATGGTAATGCCTAGGTTTTCTTCTAGGGTTTTTATGGTTTTAGGTCTAAAGTTTAAGTCTTTAATCCATCTTGAATTATTTTTTTGTATAAGGTGTAATGAAGGGATCCAGATTCAGCTTTCTACATGTGGTTAGCCAGTTTTCTCAGAACCATTTATTAAATTGGGAATCCTTTCCCCATTGCTTGTTTTTCTCAGGTTTGTCAAAGATCAGATGGTTGTAGATATGCGGTGTTATTTCTGAGGTCTCTGTTCTGTTCCATTGATCTGCATCTCTGTTTTGGTACCAGTACCATGCTGTTTTGGTTACTGTAGGCTTGTAGTATGGTTTGAAGTCAGTTAGCGTGATGCCTCCAGCTTTGTTCTTTTGGCTTAGGATTGACTTGGCAATGTGGGCTCTTTTTTGGTTCCATATGAACTGTAAACTAGATTTTCCAATTCCGTGAAGAAAGTCATTGTTAGCTTGATGGTGATGGCATTGAATCTATAAATTACCTTGGGCAGTATGGCAATTTTCACGATATTTATTCTTCCTAACCATGAGCTTGGAATGTTCTTCCATTTGTTTGTATCCTCTTTTATTTCATTGAGCTGTGGTTTATAGTTCTCCTTGAAGAGGTCCATCACATCCCTTGTAAGTTGGATTCCTAGGTATTTTATTCTCTTTGAAGCAATTGTGAATGGGAGTTCACTCATGATTTGGCTCTCTGTTTGTCTTTTATTGGTGTATAAGAATGCTTGTGATTTTTGTACATTGATTTTGTATCCTGAGACTTTGCTGAAGTTGCTTAACAGCTTAAGGAGATTTTGGAATGAGAAAGTGGGGTTTTCTAGATATACAATCGTGTCATCTGCAAACAGGGACAGTTTGACTTCCTCTTTTCCTAATTGAATACCCTTTATTTCCTTCTCCTGCCTCATTGCCCTGGCCAGAACTTCCAACACTATGTTGAATAGGAGTGGTGAGAGAGGGCATCCCTGTCTTCTGTTAGTTTTCAAAGGGAATGCTTCCAGTTTTTGCCCATTCAGTATGATATTGGCTGTGGGTTCGTCATTGATAGCTCTTATTATTTTGAGATATACCCCATCAATACCTAATTTATTGAGAGTTTTTATCATGGAGGGTTGTTGAATTTTGTCAAAGGCCTTTTCTGCATCTATTGAGATAATCAAGTGGTTTTTGTCTTTCGTTGTGTTTATAAGCTGGATTACATTTATTCATTTGTGTATATTGAACCAGGCTTGCATCCCAGGGATGAAGCCAACTTGATCATGGTGGATAAGCTTTTTGATGTGCTGCTATATTTGGTTTGCCAGTATTATATTGAGGAGTTTTGCATAAATATTCATCAAGGATATTGGTCTAAAATTCTCTTTTTTGGTTGTGTCTCTGCCCAGCTTTGGTATCACGATGATGCAGGCCTCATAAAATGAGTTTGGTAGGATTCCCTCTTTTTCTATTGATTGGAATAGTTTCAGAAGGAATGGTACCAGTTCCTCCTTGTACCTCTGGTAGAATTCGGCTGTGAATCCATCTGGTCCTGGACTCTTTCTGGTTGGTAAGCTATTGATTTTTCCTCAATTTCAGAGCCTATTATTGGTCTATTCAGAGATTCAACTTCTTCCTGGTTTAGTCTTGGGAGGGTGTATGTGTCGAGGAATTTATCCATTTCTAATAGATTTTCTAGTTTATTTGCATAGAGGTGTTTGTAGTATTCTCTGATGGTAGTTTGTATTTCTGTGGGATCGGAGATGATAACCCCTTTATCATTTTTTATTATGCCTTTTTGATTCTTCTCTATTTTCTTCTTTATTAGTCTTGCTAGCGGTCTATCAATTTTATTGATGTTTTCAAAAAACCAGCTCCTGGATTCATTGATTTTTTGAAGGATTTTTGTTTCTCTATTTCCTTCAGTTCTGCTCTGATTTTACTTATTTCTTGCCTTCCGCTAGCTTTTGAATGTGTTTGCTCTTGCTTTTCTAGTTCTTTTAATTGTGATGTTAGGGTGTCAATTTTGGATCTTTTCTGCTTTCTCCTGTGGGCATTTAGTGCTATAAATTTCCCTATACACTGCTTTGAATGTGTCCCAGAGATTCTGGTATGTTGTGTCTTTGTTTTCGTTGGTTTCAAAGAACATCTTCATTTCTGCCTTCATTTTATTATGTACCCAGTAGTCATTCAGGAGCAGGTTGTTCAGTTTCCATGTAGTTGAGTGGTTTTGAGTGAGTTTCTTAATCCTGAGTTCTAGTTTAATTGCACTGTGGTCTGAGAGACCGGTTGTTATGATTTCTCTTTTTTACATTTGCTGAGGAGAGCTTTACTTCCAACTATGTGGTCAATTTTAGAATATGTGTGGTGTGGTGCTGAAAATAATGTATATTCTGTTGATTTGGGGTGGAGAGTTCTGCAGATGTCTATTAGGTCCGCTTGGTGCAGAGCTGAGTTCAATTCCTAGGTATCCTTGTTGACTTTCTGTCTCGTTGATCTGTCTAATGTTGACAGTGGAGTGTTAAAGTCTCCCATTATTATTGTGTGGGAGTCTAAGTCTCTTTGTAAGTAAATCAGGACTTGCTTTATGAATCTGAGTGCTCCTGTATTGGGTGCATATATATTTAGGATAGTTAGCTCTTCTTTTTTAATTGATCCCTTTACCATTATGTAATGAGCTTCTTTGTCTCTTTTGATCTTTGTTGTTTTAAAGTCTGTTTTATCAGAGAGTAGGATTGCAACCCCTGCCTTTTCTTGTTTTCCATCTGCTTGGTAGATCTTCCTCCATCCTTTTATTTTGAGCTTATGTGTGTCTCTGCACGTGACATAGGTTTCCTGAATACAACACCCTGATGGGTCATCACTCTTTATCCAATTTGCCAGTCTCTGTCTTTTAATTGGAGCATTTAGTCCATTTACATTGAAAGTTATATGGTTATGTGTGAATTTGTTCTTGTCATTATGATGTTAGCTGGTTATTTTGCTCGTTAGTTGATGCAGTTTCTTCCTAGCCTCGATGGTCTTTACAATTTGGCATGATTTTGCAGTTGCTGGTACTGGTTGTTCCTTTCCATGTTTAGTGCTTCGTTCAGGAGCTCTTTTAGGGCAGGTCTGGTGGTGACAAAAATCCCTCAGCATTTACTTCTCTGTAATGTATTTTATTTCTCCTTCACTTACGAAGCTTAGTTTGGCTGGATATGACATTCTGGGTTGAAAATTCTTTTCTTTAAGAATGAGGAATATTGGCCCCCACTCTCTTCTGGCTTGTGGAGTTTATGCTGACAGATCTGCTGTTAGTCTGATGGACTTCCCTTTGTGCATAACCCGACCTTTCTCTCTGGCTGCCCTTAACATTTTTTCCTTCATTTCATCTTTGGTGCATCTGAAAATTATGTGTCTTGGAGTTGCTCTTCTCGAGGAGTATCTTTGCAGTGTTATCTGTATTTCCTGAATCTGAATGTTGGCCTGCCTTGATAGATTGGGGAAGTTCTCTTGGATAATATCCTGCAGAGTGTTTTCCAACTTGGTTCCATTCTCCCCGTCACTTTCAGGTACACCAATCAGATGTAGATTTGGTCTTTCCACATAGTCCCATATTTCTTGGAGGGTTTGTTTGTTTCTTTTTATTATTTTTTCTCTAAACTTCCATTCTCGCTTCATTTCATTCATTTCATCTTCCATCACTGATAACCTTTCTTCCAGTTGATTGCATCGGCTCCTGGGACTTCTGCATTCTTCACCTAGTTCTTGAGCCTTGAATTTCAGCTCCATCAGCTCCTTTAAGCACTTCTCTGTATTGTTTATTCTAGTTATACATTCGTCTAAATTTTTTTCAAAGTTTTTTAACTTATTTGCCTTTGGTTTGAATTTCGTCCTGTAGCTCGGAGTAGTTTGATCATATGAAGACTTCTTCTCTCAACTCATCAAAATCATTCTCTGTCCAGCTTTTTTCCATTGCTGGTGAGGAACTGTGTTCCTCTGGAGGAGGAGAGGCACTCTGCTTTTTAGAATTTTCAGTTTTTCTGCTCAGTTTTTTCCCCATCTTTTTGGTTTTATCTACTTTTGGTCTTTGATGATGGTGATGTACAGATGGGTTTTTGGTGTGGATGTCCTTTATGTTTGTTAGTTTTCCTTCTGTCAGACGGGACCCTCAGCTGCAGGTCTGTTGGAGTTTGCTAGAGGTCCACTCCAGACTCTGTTTGCCTTTATAACAGCAACAGTGGCTGCAGAACAGCGGATTTTCATGAACCGCGAATGCTGCTGTCTGATCGTTCCTCTGGAAGTTTTGCCTCAGAGGAGTAGCCGGCCGTGTGAGGTGTCAGTCTGCACCTACTGTGGGGTGCCTCACACTTAGGCTGCTTGGAGTTCAGGGATCAGAGACCCACTTAAGGAGGCAGTCTGCCTGTTCTCAGATCTCCATCTGCATGCTGGGAGAACCATTGCTCTCTTCAAAGCTGTCAGACAGGGATATTTAAGTCTGCAGAGGTTACTGCTGTCTTTTTGTTTGTCTGTGCCCTGCCCCCAGAGGTGGAGCCTACAGAGGCAGGCAGACCTCCTTGAGCTGTTGTTGTCTCAACCCAGTTCGAGTTTCCCGGCTGCTTTGTTTATCTAAGCGAACCTGGGCAATGGCGGCACCCCTCCCCCAGCCTCACTGCTGCCTTGCAGTTTGATCTCAGACTGCTGTGCTAGAAATCAGCGAGACTCCATGGGTGTAGGACCCTCTGAGCCAGGTGCAGGATATAATCTCCTGGTGAGCCGTTTTTTAAGCCTGTCAGAAAAGTGCAGTATTAGGGTGGGAGTGAACCGATTTTCCAGGTGCTGTCTGTCACTCCTTCCTTTGACTAGGAAAGGGAACTCCCTGACCCCTTGCACTTCCCATATGAGGCAATGCCTAGCCCTGCTTCGGCTCACACACGGTGCACTGTACCCACTGTCCTGTGCCCACTGTCTGGCACTCCCTAGTGAGATGAAACCGGTACCTCAGATGGAAATTCGGAAATCACCCATCTTCTGTGTCACTCACACTGGGAGCTGTAGACCTCAGCTGTACCTATTCCTCCATGTTGGCTGCCCCCACTCTCTAGAATTTTAAATTATATTTAGAAATGTTTTTTCTATAGTTCACTGTATAAAGTATTTGTTTTTTTTAGAAAAGCAAAATCATCGTTATGTGTGACTCTTGATAGGCCACAGAACGAGTGAATGAGCATGAGTGAGGCCACTTTCTTAGATGTCTGTAAGTAGAAGGGCCATGGTAGACCTGGTCAGCAGATGCACTTTAGCAGATGGAACTTCTAGTTTCCCTGAATATTCATCCTTGACAAGGTAGGGCTGAGCCTACATTTGCTTTGGATCTTTCTAGTACAAGAAATATTCACAGAAATTGTATGTAGATAGCTTTTTTTTTTTTTGGAAAATCCTGTTCAGAATCATAATGTAATCTTTGGGACTCATGCCATGCTCATTTGACTTCTTCCCATATTTTTTATGTTTCTTTTGGTAAAACTATAATGGTTTTCATTTTTTACTTAATATCACACAATTAAACTGTCCATATTTGAGCTTTCTTGTAGCTTATCAGTGATAAAAAACAGGTAGTAACTGCCGTTGTTTGTTTGTTTGTTTTCCTAATAAGGCCTGAAAACAGCCATTCCTTATTAAGAAAGTGTGCAATGTAATATATTTGCTAGAGTTACATGGATTATATATTTCTTAAAGGGAATAATTTGAGAGTATCATGGATTACCACCAGGATTATTATTACAGTAGTTGCTCAGATCAGTTTAAGGAAGCCCAGTCAATGTATAGTGAAAGGATTATTATCTGTCTGCTAAGATTCAGATACAGTTTCAAAAATCTCAGCCCCAGTAATTCCACAACATCTGAAAACAAGTGTTTGTGATCATGTGTAAACATGAAATTGTTCCAAGTAACTGAGGATATTTTAGTTATGTGAAAGACAGTATCAATGGAAGGTTATTTGTTTTATACCAGTGGCTAGGATGGTGGAACTGGGGTTATTTCTACAGTTATTCTTAGATGATTAGTAAACGGTTAAGAAATGTCCCATATCATTTGTATCTAGGAAAGAAAAAAATCAGTATCATACTGTTGTCATCTGTCAGAAATGTTCACTTTATTCTGAATTAAATGTGGCTTTTGAAGTTACCTTGAATTCCTGGTGACCACACGTTTTTATCTGGAAAACCTGGGGAAAGTTGTCTGTCCCATCTACCCTGCTTTTTTTTTTTTTTTTTTTCTCTGTTGGAACTGCTGTTTAGATGATGCTTTTACTATGTAGGAGAGAGTTTTTGTTAAGAATATATTTGAAGATAGGCTTTTCCGTATTGTCTTTCATTCTTTGACTTTGGCAAAGTGTACAGTAGATTTTCGTGATCATTGCATACTTCTTGTAACTGAAATGTATTTTTATATTTTTAAATGCATTCATTTTGCACTTGTGACTTTATTGTTGACTTTAAGAGGTAGAAATAAGAAATGAAAATTTAAAAAAACGAAAATAAATGAGATCCACACACCTGCCTGTGTGAGACTATCACAGCAACAGCGACACCCACAAGCATTGCTGCCTTCATGGAGTGGGCATGGAAAACTCAAGATATCATGGAGGTTCAGTTCTACACGCCACGCTTCCAAGGTGGTTTCTCCCTGAAATCGTGTGTGAGCCCAGAGAGAAACTTCCAGTTTCTGTAGAATTCTGGAGAACTCAGAGAGCCAGCCCCGGAAGCCCCCCTTTCCCGGCTGATCTGGCCCGACCTTCACCTACCACACAAGGCCCTGGTCTGTGGTTTCTGGCTTCAGAGGGAGGATTACCCAGGGCCCTTAGGTGCTCATGCATATTCGTGAAGGGGTGAAGCTGGTGGGTCTTTATAAGGGCCACTGGCGGGATTGGACTCCTGACTGGCCTGTGTGCAGCACAAAGGCCAACAGAGGCACGTGGGAGCCACCAGCCACTCTCTGCCCATGTCTGTCCATGACATTCTGGCCAGGTGCCCTCGCGATAGCTCTCCCAACACCTTCTGACAGCCCCTTCCCTCCGGAAGCCTGAGGACGAGGACAGCAAAGGAGACTCGTTTGTAACCTGAACAAAATAGATGCCCTGCCAGCATGCTTTGAGCAGAACCCTTACCCGAACTGGCCAGAGAGACCTGCCTTTTAGAGTCCAGGATTCAGTTTTCGTGTCAGAATCGAAAGTTCAGGCATCCAGGCCAGGGTGGCAGGGAACCCGTGCATGCAGGCAGCCTGTGCAACATGGCCCACCAAGGTGCCACCCTCCCTCCTTTGTCACATTCACCCCCACCAGGGCGTAGGGAACAGGGGGCTTTCTTGAGTCAGACAGCAAGGCTCGCCCCTCTGCTGCAGCCCAGTGAGGCTTCACATGCAGAAGGAATCTCCCAACCTGCCGTGGCACACGGAGATTTTGGGTTTGCTGCCCTGCCTTCTTCAGAAGTGGCGCTGTCCCACCCTCAGACACCTGGGAGACCTCCGCACCCAAACTGATGGCAGGGGGACCAGGATCCGCACTACTGTGTCTTTCTGGGTGTGTGCTCAATGGGACAGCTTGGGCTGCTCACGTTGAGTCAAACAGATGGCAGGGGTACCAGGACCCACAGCAAGGCGGCCTTCTGGGTGCCTGCTCAGTGGGACAACTTGAGCCACTCAGGCTGAGTCACAGGAGCAAGGTGTGCTTGTACCGCACACGTCCCAAGTGAGTCCATATTGGGGCTGGGGCCAGGGTCTCCAGGTCGCCAGGGCACTTGGGGACACGAAGCCGAGGCACATCTACCTCCACAGCTGACGCCCGTGGAGGCCTCTGCATGTCAGAAGCAGATGTAAGCCATCCAGGCACCCTCCCAACCACTACAGGAGCTGAAGCATTCATCTGCACTCACATCCACCCTGTTATATGAGCTCCTGTCGACCCCAGAATTTCAGCAAAAGGCACATCCTTTCCTAGCAACAGAGCCATTGGGGGAGTTGAAGGACGTGGAAGATCCCACTTTTCTGTAACCACTCGTCAGCCAGGAAGAACACTGGGCTCAGCTGGAGGAGCTTTAGGATGCGGGGTTGGGACAGGATGGGGGCAGGGGGCTGGCCCTTCTTTTGCAGTGAATCTCTGGCTCGGTATGGAGACCTGTGTCTTCCCTTCCAGCTGACTTGTCTAGGATCCCTGAGTCCAGGTCCAGCGAGAGACTCCACAGAAAGGAGGGCTGTCATTCTTTCCTGAGCATCTCAGGGATTTCAGAGCCAGCACAGGTACTCAGAGATGGGCCGTCTACTGTGCATGCGTGGGTCCGCAGGCAGCCAGCTAGGGTTTGGGACCAGCCCAGGCAGGGCTCTCCTCCCTTCCCCAGCCCCCCCACACCGTATACTCCCCCCGCCCTCGCGTTCTTCAGTTGTGTAGGCGGAGATCTCCACCCTGGGAAACACCGGCCGGGGCAGCGGCCAGGCCTGCTCTCCTTTCTGCGGCTCAACTCCACAGCCTCCCTGCTCCACCATCACTCACCCACCCGTGCCCTGCCATCTTCCCCGGCATCATGTGGAGTGCCTGGCAACTAAATGTAGACCTCGAGATCTCTCACAACCTGTGGTTCTGCCCTTTCTAGGCGGGAGGGAAGCCAGCCAGAGATGGGGAAAGGAATGGAGACAAAGTGAGTGGGAGTGACAGAGGGAGGAAAGGGCGGATGAACGGAGGGACCTTGGAAGGGATGGAGGGAGGGAAGGAAAGTAAAAGAGAAAAAGGGAGGGAGGGTAGGAGGGAGAAAGGGAGGTATGGATGGACGGAGAGAGGGAAGGAGAGAAGAACAGAGGGAGGGAGGGAGAGAGGGAGAGAAGGAAGAATAGAGGGAAGGATGGACAGAGGGAGAAAAGAAGCAAGAAACAGAGAAAGGAAGGCAAAGAGAAAAGCCGTCTTCTGCCTCCAGGACCAGCAGCACCTCGAACTCCGGGAAAATGTTGGGTGCCCAGTGCAGGCTGAGTGCTCGGCCAAAGGCCGCGTAGGCCGACAGTGCCCTCACCGGCCCTTAGGATTACCAGCCTGGGTTACATCAACTGGGAGCGATTCAGACGAATTCCGCCTCCCAAGGAATGAGCGAATTCCTGAAAGAGCAGAGCTGAGACTCGAATGGTTGTATGTTTTTCATCCACATGGTTCACAGATGACATATCCCCACGCTAAGCCTGCAACAGAGTGCGAGGCAGATACTCCCATCCACACAGGAGTCACACTCAAGCCGAGTGAACCATGATTCCGGATTCCACGTTCCTTTGCCCTCTGCAAAGTGGTCTGTTGCTCACTGGCCTCTGGCCCCCGAAAGCATGACCATGTTGACTGTTTGTTTCCCGAGCTCTGTGGGGACACAGAAACCTCCAGCGAAGCGTGGAAAGGCGGCATCGTGTCTTTGCTCTCCTTTCCAGTTTCCAAACAGGCCATTTTGGAGACTCCCCATGTTGCAGGAAACAGGAATCCGTTGTCAGGCTGTGATGCCACAGTCCCCTGCCCTGGCTCCAGGCCCACCAGGCGGCCTCACTTTCACTGACACTCCAGGCCTTCCACTGGCTCACGAGGTCCCAAGATTACAACACATGGGTGCGGCTCAGGAGAGGGTGTATTTGGAGGTGTTAGGGCTCAAGGCCCACAGTCCTGGGATCCCCTCTGGTCCTCTGCCTTACCGCGGAAAAATTGTTTTGGATCCCTCGCTGCCCGTCCTGCAAGGCCCGCTCTTGCCCCACACACCCAGAGCCGCCAGGGCTGCCCAGGGTCGAACAGCCTGCTCAGCCGTTTTTCTCACAATGCCCACACCATCATCGCTTGTCCCGAAGAGGACCCGCCTGTGGCCAACGGGACTAGAAGGCCCTGCTTTGCTCCAGGTGGCACTAGAGCCCCAGCAGCCTGATCCCGGGAAAGAGGGGCTGACGGATACCCAGACACACCACACCAACAGTACGAGCAAACCCACCACGACACACACACAGATACACATAGGTGCACGTGCACAGGCACACAAGCACACACTCGGACACACACACAAGGACATACAGACAAAGACACAGACACAGCTTGAAAGAGAGCTAGGGAGACTGGGATGGAGAGATAGGAATGTGGGGAGAGAGAGAAAGGTGGAGGAGGAGAGAGACAGAAGGTGACAGAAGAGTGAGAGGTGGAGGGGGAAATAGAGAAAGGGAGATGGTGAGGGAGTTGTAGAGCAAGAGAGACAGAGCCTTGGAGAGGGAGGCTCTGCTCAGGTAGACAGGGCACCTTGGAGCAGGCCGGGGTGAGGTGGAGGGTGCTTGGGCCAGGCTAGAACAGGGGGTCAGGACTGCCCAAGCGGGAAAACCAATGGAGCCCTGAGACGTGATTTTATTTTTTCTTGGATTGGTTGGTTGCTTTGGGGATGCATTTCGTAGGGTCCTTCTGTCTCCTTGGTGTGGTGGTCCCTGAGATTTGTAGAGTGCACCCGTCCATCTGGTGGAAGCAGTGGCACTGAGCATGTCCATGTGGTCAGGCCTGGGTCTCTCTCGTGTCCTGAGGACTAGAGTTTACACAAAGTCAGTGGCAATGGGAAATAGGGTGCACACGGACGGATTTCTTCGTGGCTGGTAAAGACAATGTCCTTCCCTCAGGGAAAGCAGCCCACGTGTTCTGGAGCGGAGGTCTTGGCTAGCGACTCTGGGACCCGCTGCCCCAGCTTGGATGGTTGCAGTGGCGCTTGATCAATGAATTGAATTGCCTGGGGTCCGGGGAGTGGGAAGACAACGCAGAGGGCAGTAAACCCTAGCCTGCGCCTTCAGGGTCTACTACCAGCCACAGCGCCCCGGCTGGAGCCGGGCTCCTGGTGGGGCTGTAGCCAGGCGGAAGAGGTGGGATGTTGCCCCCTGGCGGTATTGCAGCTGCGGATCCCCACGAGGAGGTTTCATCTCGACATAAATATTTTTCTTTCTTCAGCTGATATGTATCCTTAATTTTAGATTAGTGGTAACTGCACAAATTTACAGGCACAAAATATGATTGCCCACACCTTATAATCGCATTACCACCTCGCATTACCATCACCTTTCCCCCTCCTCACCACCCTCAACCCGTAGACTAGGTCTCGCCATGTTGCCCAGGCTGGCCTCAAACTCCTGGGCTTAAGTGATATGCCTGCCTTGGCTTCTCAAAGTGCTGGGATCAGAGGTGTGAGTCCCCATGGCCAGACAACCACCACCAAGTTTTGATTCAGCAGCACTGGGTCGTGGAGCTAAGGACCCAGAAATTTAGAAAAGTTTTTAAATATCATAATTTCTCTGTGAGGAAATAGTATTTGGTATTACATTTTTAGACTCTTTTATAATGTTCTGTTTTTTTCCACTGAGCACAGGACTAAGTAGTAATTGGAAAATCACAGCATAAGTCATATTACTTTTTCTAATACAGAGTCCTTCGCTGTTCTCTAAGCTAAACTTGATCACCTACATTGAGAAAAAGAAAAAGCCCCAGAGTGTGAGGAGACAGGAGATAGTAGCCAAACATCCAAAGAGGTGGGAGTGAATAAGGCAGATGACACGGATGAGATATCCAAAGGTCAAGGAGAAAGCCAGATCTTAAAGTGTGGTTTGCGAAGTTATGCTCCAATGGAAATCTTTTCTGAGAAGCCCTGAATTCTTTCTCTTGCTTTCATTAGAGACAAACATCTTCTGCCCCATGCTCTTCAATTTTCTAGGACTGGACTTCCACTTCAATGATCATTCATCTAAGTTACAAAGAAAATCAAACCCTTTGCATGGCTTGCAAGTGACTGGAGGACCTGACTGCTTGCTCTTTTATTGCTTTTGAGGACATGGGACCATCTGTGATTTTTAAGGAACTCTATGTTAAACATTTTCTAATTTCCATTTTGAATCTTGTCTAAAATGTGTAAGAGTAGTGGAGATATTGGGATTTGGTTTAGAAATTGCAGAGACACCACATCCAGGTGTCATATGTTTTCTGCTTTATAATTTCATATCCTGTGAAGGTTTCAAATGTGATTCTACGGAAATTCATACTCAATAATTTTATCAGAACACTAAGCATCTGCCCCATATAATAAAACCTAATGTTATTTTACTTCAAAATTTTAAGTTTTTGGTATATATTGAGGCTAAAACTGTAAACACTCTGTGCCATAATTCCTAAACTGTAATATGGTTTAATGTATCTACTTTCTACATTTAAAACATGTACTTTGCCATTGAGTAACTTAGAATATTGCTGAGCATGTATTAAATACCCATTTGTTTCCTGATTTTTAAATAGTTATCATTTTATAATTTTCTCTTGTTTAGTTTGAAGCTTACTAGGATTTTGTCATTGATATGTATGTGTATATATATATATATATATATATAAACACACACAAGTATATACATAACAACTTATGTAATTGATATATACGTATATGTTTTATATATGTGTATGTACACACTTATGTGAATATATGCATGTGTACATAACACTAATTTTTTGACCAATAAAAATTGCATAATTATGTTTTGACTACATTATAATAATTTGATAGGTATATATATTGTAAAATGTTTAATACAATTAAGTTGATGAAAAGTTATGTCACCTCACATGGTTATGATTTTGCAGTGAGAGCATTTGAGGTCTCCTACTGTTGTAGCAAATTCTAAGCATAAAAAACACTGTTATTAACTACATTTTAAAGCTATACATTAGACCACCAAAACTTATTTATCTTATAACTGAAAGTTTGTACTGTTTGAACACCTTATCATTTTTTCTACCTCCAGGCCTGGTCTTTACCATTGTACTCTCAGCTTCTGTGAGTTCAGGCTTTTTAAATTCTCAATTTAAGTGAGAACATACACTGTTTGTTTTTCTGTGCCCAACTTATTTTGTGTAGCATAACGTACTCAGGTCCATTCATGTTGTTGAAATAGCAGAATTTCATTCTTTTTTATGGGTGAATAATATGTGGTTGTCTATTTATACCACATTTTCCTTATCCATTCATCATCTACAGATAAGTCATTTAAAAAAAAAAAAACTACCCTTGACAGTTGTGAATAACGCTTCATTGAATACAGGGGTGCAGATTATTTTTGAGATGCTGATTTTATTTTGTTTATAGACAGAAGTGGAATTTCGAGATTGTATGATAGTTCAATTTTTTAAAATAACCTGCATACTAATTTTCATAATGACTCTTCCAATTTACAACTCATTAAGACTGTACAGAAATATTTTGTCACATCCTTGTTAACACTTGTCATATTTCTTTTTTTGATATTAGCCATTCCAACTGCTGTAAAGTGATATCTTTTGATTTGCAATTTTCTCATGAATGGTAATGTTTAGCATATTTCTACACACCTGTTGGACATTTGAATATGTTTGTAAAAAATATTTAGTCTTGCTCGGTGGAGCCAAGATGGCTAAATAGGAACAGCTCCAGTCTACAGATCCCAGCTTGAGTGACGCAGAAGATGGGTGATTTCTGCATTTCCAACTAAGGTACCAGGCTCATCTCACTGGGGAGTGCTGGTCAGTGGGTACTGGACAGTGGGTACAGTGCGCCACACATAAACCAAAGCAGGGTGAGGCATCGTGTCACCTGGGAACTGCAAGGGGTCAGGGAATTCCCTTTCCTAGTCAAAGAAAGGGGAGACAGATGGCACCTGGAAAATTGGGTCATTCCCACCCTAATACTGCACTTTTCCAATAGGCTTCACAAATATCACACCAGGAGATTATATCCTGCACCTGGCTCAGAGGTTCCTATGCCCACAGAACCTCGCTCATTGCTAGCACAGCAGTCTGAGATCAAACTGCAAGGTGGCAGTGAGGCTGTGGGAGGTGTGCCTGCCATTGCTCAAGCTTGAGTAGGTAAACAATGTGGCTGGGAATCTCGAACTGGGTGGAGCCCACCACAGCTCAAGGAGGTCTGCCTGCCTCTGTAGGCTCCCCCTCTGGAGGCAGGGCACAGACAAACAAAATACAGCAATAACCTCTGCAGATATTAATGTCCCTGTCCCACAGCTTTGAAGAGAGTAGTCATTCTCCTAGCATGCAGCTTAAGATCTGAGAATGGGAAGATTGCCTCTTCAAGTGGGTCTGAGACCCCTGAGTAGCCTAATTGGGAGGCACCCCCCAGTAGGGTTGGACTGACACCTCACACGGCCAGGTACTCCTCTGAGACAAAACTTCCAGGGGAAAGATCAGGCAGCAGCATTTTTGGTTCAACAATATCCGTTTTTCTGCAACTACCACTGCCAATACCCAGGCAAACAGGGTCTGGGGTGGACCTCCAGTAAACTCCAACAGACCTGCAACTGAGGGTCCTGACTGTTAGAAGGAAAACTAACAAACAGAAAGGACATCCACACCAAAAGCCCATCTGTACATCACCATCATCAAAGACCAAAGGTAGATAAAACCACAAAGATGAGGAAAAAAAGAGCAGAAAAACTGGAAACTCTAAAAATCATAGCACCTCTCCTCCTTCAAAGGAACGCAGCTTTTCACCAGCAATGGAACGTTGCTGGATAGAGAATGACTTTGACGAGTTGACAGAGGAAGACTTCAGAAGATCAAACTACTCCAAGCTAAAGGAGGAAGTTCAAACCAATGGCAAAGAAGATAAAAACTTTGAAAAAAAATTAGAAAAATGGATAACTAGAATAACCAATGCAGAGAAGTCCTTAAAGGACCTGATGGAGCTGAAAACCATGACACCAGAACTACGTGATGAATAAACAAGCCTCCGTAACCAACGCCATCAACTGGAAGAAATGGTATCAGCGATAGAAGATGAAATGAATGGAATGAAGCATGAAGAGAAGTGTAGAGAAAAAAGAATAAAAAGAAACGAACAAAGCCTCCAAGAAATATGGGACAATGTGTAAAGACCAAATCTACGTCTAATTGGTGGACCTGAAGGTGACGGGGAGAATTGAAACAAGTTGCAAAACAATCAGCAGGATATTATACAGGAGAAATTCCCAAATCAAGCAAGGCAGGCCAACATTCAAATTCAGGAAATACAGAGAACACCACAAAGATACTCCTCGAGAAGTGAACTTTAAGACACAACATTATCAGATTCACCAAAGTTGAAATGAAGGAAAAAATGTTAAGGGCAGCCAGAAAGGTCGGATTACCCACAAACGGAAGCATATCAGACTAACAGCAGATCTGGTAGCAGAAACTCTATAGGAAAGAAGAGAGTGGAGGCCAATGGTCAACATTCTTAAAGAAAAGAATTTGGACCCAGAATGTCATATCCAGCCAAACTAAGCTTCAGAAGTGAAGGAGAAATAAAATCCTTTACAGACAGGCAAATGCTGAGAGATTTTGTCAGCACCAGAAATGCCGTAAAAGAGCTCCTGAAGGAAGCACTAAACATGGAAAGGAACAACCGGTAACAGTCACTGAAAAAACATGCCAAATTGTAAAGACCATCCAGGCTAGGAAGAAACTGCATCAACTAACGAGCAAAATAACCAGCTAACATCATAATGATAGGCTCAAGTTCACACTTAACAATACTAAACTTAAATGTAAATGGGCTAAATTCTTGAATTAAAAGGAACAGACTGCCAAATTGGAAAAGAGTGAAGACCAATCAGTGTGCTGTATTCAGGAAACCAATCTCACGTGCAGAGACACACATAGGCTCAAAATAAAGGGATAGAGGAAGATCTACCAAACAAATGGAAAACAAAAAAGGCAGGGGTTGCAATCCTAGTCTCTGATAAAACAGACTTTAAAACAACAAAGATCAAAGGAGACAAAGAAGGCCATTACATAATGGTAAAGGGATCAATTCAAAAAGAAGAGCTAACTATCCTAAATATATATGCACCCAATACAGGAGTACCCAGATTCATAAAGCAAGTCCTTAGTGACCTACAAAGAGACTTACACTCCCACACAATAATAATGGGAGATTTTAACACCCCATTGTCAACATTAGACAGATCAACGAGACAGAAAGTTAACAAGGATACCTAGGAATTGAACTCAGCTCTGCACCAAGCGGACCTAATAGGCAATTACAGAACTCTCCACCCCAAATTAACAGAATATACATTATTTTCAGCACCACACCACACCTATTCCAAAATTGACCACATAGTTGGAAGTAAAGCACTCCTCAGCAAATGTAAAAGAACGGAAATCATAACAAACTGTCTCTCAGACCACAGTGCAATCAAACTAGAACTCAGGATTAAGAAACTCACTCAAAACCGCTCAACTACATGGAAACTGAATAACCTGCTCCTGAATGACTACTGGGTATTTAACGATATGAAGGCAGAAATAAAGATGTTCTTTGAAACCAACAAGAACCGAGACACAACATACCAGAATCTCTGGGACACCTTCAAAGCAGTGTGTAGAGGGAAATTTATAGCACTAAATTCCCACAAGAGAAAGCAAGAAAGATCTAAAATTGACACCCTAACATCACAATTGAAAGAACTAGAGAAGCAAGAGTAAACACATTCAAAAGCTGGTGGAAGGCAAGAAGTAACTAAAATCAGAGCAGAACTGAAGGAAATAGAGACACAAAAAACCCTTCAAAAAATTAATGAATCCAGGAGCTGGTTTTTTGAAAAGATCAACAAAATTGATATACCACTAGCAAGACTAATAAAGAAGAAAAGAGAGAAAAATCAAATAGACGCAAAAAAAAAAAATGACAAAGGGGATATCACCATGGATCCCACAGAAATACAAACTAGCATCAGAGAATACTATAAACACCTCCACATAAATAAACTAGAAAATCTAGAGGAAATGGATAAATTCCTGGACACATACACCCTCCCAAGACTAAACCAGGAAGAAGTGGAATCTCTGAATACACCAATAAAAGGCTCTGAAATTGAGGCAATAATTAATAGCTTACCAACCAAAAAAAGTCCAGGACCAGATGGATTCACAGCCGAATTCTACCAGACGTACAAGGAGGAGCTCGTACCATTCCTTCTGAAATGATTCCAATCAATAAAAAAGAGGGAATCCTCCCTAACTCATTTTATGAGGCCAGCATCATCCTGTTACTAAAGCCGGGCAGAGACACAACGAAAAAAGAGAATTTTAGACCAATACCCTTGATGAACATTGATGAAAAAATCCTCAATAAAATACTGGCAAACCAAATCCAGCAACATGTCAAAAACCTTATCTACCATGATCAAGTTGGCTTCATCTTTGGGGATACAAGGCTGGTTCAACATACGAAAATCAATAAACAAAATCTAGCATATAAACAGAACGAAAGACAAAAACCACTTGATTATCTCAATAGATGCAGAAAAGACCTTTGAAAAAAATTCAACATTTCATGCTAAGAACTCTCAATAAATTAGGTATTGTTGGGACTTTTCTCAAAATAACAAGAGCTAACTATGACAAACCCACAGCCAATATCATACTGAATGGACAAAAACTGGAAGCATTCCCTTTGAAAACTGGCACAAGACAGGGATGCCCTCTCTCACCACTCCTATTCAACATAGAGTTGGAAGTTCTGGCCAGGGCAATCAGGCAGAAGAAGGGAATAAAAGGCATTCAATTAGGAAAAGAGGAAGTCACACAGTCCCTGTTTTCAGATGACATGATTGTATATCCAGAAAACCCCATCATCTCAGCCCAAAACTTCCTTAAGCTGATAAGCAACTTCAGCAAAGTCTCAGGATACAAAATCGATGTGCAAAAATCACAAGCATTCTTATACACCAATAACAGACAAACAGAGAACCAAATCATGAGTGAACTCCCATTCACAATTGATTCAAAGAGAATAAAATACCTAGGAATCCAACTTACAAGGGATAGGAAGGACCTCTTCAAGGGGAACTACAAACCACTGCTCAATGAAATAAAATAGGATACAAAGAATGGAAGAACATTCCATGCTCATGGGTAGGAAGAACAAATATTGTGAAAATTGCCATACTGCCCAAGGTAATTTATAGATTCAATGCCATCCCCATCAAGCTAATAGTGACTTTCTTCACAGTATTAGAAAAAACTACTTTAAAGGCCATATGGAACCAAAAAAGAGCCCGCATCACCAAGTCAATCCTAAGCCAAAAGAACAAAGCTGGAGGCATCACACTGCCTGACTTCAAACCATACTACAAGTCTACAGTCACCAAAACAGCATGGTACTGCTACCAAAACAGAGATATAGACCAATGGAACAGAATAGAGCCCTCATAATGCCGCATATCTACAACTATCTGATCTTTGACAAACCTGAGAAAAACAAGCAATGGGGAAAGTATTCCCTATTTAACAAATGGTGCTGGGAAAACTAGCTAGACATATGTAGAAAGCTGAAAATTGATCCCTTCTTTACACCTTATACAAAAATTAATTCAAGATGGATTAAAGACTTACATGTTAGACTTAAAACCATAATAACACTAGGGGAAAACTTAGGCAATACCATTCAGGACATAGGCATGGGCAAGGACCTCATGTCTAAAACACCAAAATGAATGACAACAGAGGCCAAAATTGGCAAACAGGATCTAATTAAACCAAAGAGCTTCTGTAGAGCAAAAGAAACCACCATCAGAGTGAACAGGCAACCTACAGAATGGGAGAAAATTTTTGCAATCTACTCATCTGACAAAGGGCTAATATCCAGAATCTACAACGAACGCAAACAAATTTACAAGAAAAAAACAAACAACCCATCAAAAAGTGGGTGAAGGATATGAACAGACACTTCTCAAAAGAAGATGTGTATGCATCCAAAAAACAGATGAAAAAAAGGTCATCATCACTGGCCATCAGAGAAATGCAAATCAAAACCACAATGAGATACCATCTCACGCCAGTTAGAATGGCGATCATTAAAAAGTTAGGAAACAACAGGTGCTGGAGAGGATGTGGAGAAATAGGAACACTTTCACACTGCTGGTGAGACCGTAAACTAGTTCCACCATTGTGGAAGGCAGTGTGGCGTTTCCTCAGGGATCTAGAACTAGAAATACCTTTTGACCCAGCAATCCCATTACTGGGTATATACTCAAAGGATTGTAAATCATGCTGCTATAAAGACACATGCACACGTATGTTTATTGCAGCACTATTCACAATAGCAAAGACTTGGAACCAACAGAATGTCCAACAATGATACAGTGGGTTAAGAAAATGTGGCACATATACACCATGGAGTACTAGGCAGACATGAAAAACGATGAGTTCATGTCCTTTGTAGGGACATGGATGAATCTGGAAACCATCATTCTCAGCAAACTATCTCAAGGACAAAAAACCAAACACCGCATGTTCTCACTCATAGGTGGGAATTGAACAATGAGAACACATGGACAGAGGAAGGGGAACATCACACACTGGGGACGGTTGTGGGATGGTGGAAGGGGGGAGGGATGGCATTAGGAGATATTCCTAATGCTAAATGACGAGTTAATGGGTGCAGCACAACAACATGGCACATGTATACATATGTAACAAACTTGCACGTTGTGCACATGTACCCTAAAAGTTAAAGTATAATAATATTAAAAAATAATGTTTAGTCTTTTGCCTATTTTTTAGTTGGGTATTATAATTATTATTGTTTAGTTTCTGATTTGTATGAGTTTCTGCTGTATTTTGAATACTATCCTCTTATCATATATGGTTTGCAAATATTTTATCCCACCTTAATTGTTTTCTTATTTTTTGCTGTGCACAATTGTTTAATACACTGCAGCTTTATGTCTGGTTTTATTGCTATAATTTTGATATCATATTTAAAAAAATTGCCAAGGCCGGTATCATGGGGGCTTTTCATATGCTTTTTTAAAGATTTTCTTTTAAGGATTTGTGTATTAAATTCAAGTCAATTTTTGTGTCTGGCGTAAGAAATATGATCAAGTTTTATCATTGTGCTTCTGAGTATCCAGTTTTCCCAGCACTAAGTATTGAAAAGGCTACACTTTTTGTGTTGCTTATTCATAGGGCCCTAGTCAAAGATTAACTTTAGATGCATAGTTTTACTTCTGGGCTCTGTATTCTGTTCCATTGGTTTTTGTGTGGGTTCCTATAAACTTACCATTCTATTATGTTTACTGTAGTCTTGAAATGTAGTTTGAAATAATAAAGTATAATGTCCCCAGTTTTCGTTTTATTCCTCATGATTGCTTTGGCCTTTCAATATTTCTTATAGTTTTATATACATTGCAGAATTTATTTTGTATTCCTGTAAAAAGTGGCACAGGAATTTTGATAGGAAGTTGAATTAATCTACAGATTGCTTTGGATAATGTGGCTCTTAGACAATATTCTTCTAATCCATAAACATGCAATATATTTACATTTATTTGTGTTTTTTTAATTTTTTTCATCAATATATTTTATTTTTTATTGTAAAGATCTTTCACCACACTGGTTAAATTTACTGCTGAGAAATCTATTTTTTTGTTGCTATTGTAAATGAGATTTTTTTTCTTTTTTATTGGTTTGTTGCTAGCATATAGAAGCAAAACTGATATTTGTATGTTAATTGTATATTCTGCTTCTTTACTGAGTGCATTTATTAGATGCACTATTTATATACAGATGCACTAAATGCACTATTTAAATGTATTATTTATGTTTTTTATATATAATATTATGTCATCTATAAACAGTGACGTTATTTCTTCTTTTCAATTTGGATCTTTTAGCTTTTCTTGCTTAATTTTTTGACGTAGGACTTAATTAGTCTATGTTGGACTTCCAGTTCTATGTTAAAATACAACCGTTAGAATGGTCATAATATAGACTTGCATTGGTGTTTGTGCATTTGAATTAGAAAACACCTTTTTTCATTTTTTTGTTGTTGTTATTTTGTTTTTCAGATGGAGTCTCGCTTTGTCACCCAGGCTGGAGTGCTGTGGCACGATCTTGGCTCACTGCAATCTTCACCTACTGGGTTCAAGCAATTCTCTGCCTCAGCATCCCGAGTAGCTGGGATTACAGGCGCCAACCACCATGCCTGGTTAATTTTTGTATTTTTAGTAGGGACAGTGTTTCGCCATCTTGTCCAGGCTGGTCTTGAACGCCTGACTTTGGCCTCCCAAAATGCTGGGATTACAGGTTTCGGCCACAGTGCCCAGCCACCTCTTTTCATTTTTATAAACTGCTTTTAGTAGGTAAAGATCTTCATCTGTTGGGTCTCAAGGCTGATGAGATCTTTACTGGGTTTGCAGTAAAAAGTCTTGTAGCTGCGTCACAAGGTGGCTGCCGAATCTGAAGTGAGTTTTACTTTTAGTGGGTTTGTTGCCAGGAGCACGTGTGGTTGTGAGTTCTGTCATGTTTTTGGGCAGGCTGGATTGTCTTCAGGGCTTTGTTCTGTGGAGCAGGCACTAGGGCAGGTTCTGCTGGGCCTAATAGCAGATGTGTGGGTGAGTGTGGCTCCCACTGAGTACCTAGAACGGTTTCCTCAGTTTATCTACAAACAGTGATTTTTGAACTGTTTTGTGTGAGTCAGAAGTATGACGTCCCCAGCTTTTTTCTTATTCCTCATGATTGGCTTGGCCATTCAGCCTACATTGTAGGCTTACATTTTCTATTACTATAAAAAGTGGGACAGGGATTTTGATAAGGATTTGAGTTAACTTACAGATTGCTTTGGATAATATGACACCTTATTAACCAAAGGGCCTGCCTTCTCAAAATGACACTTTTCGATCTTGGGTTTTAGCAAGGTTTCATAATGCCCTTTATCCCAAAGCTCACTATATTGCCCAGGCTGTTCTTGAACTCCTGGCCTGGCAGTCCTCCCACCTCAGGCTCCTGAATGGAGATTACTGTCAAGAGCCACTGTGCCTGGATCTCTCATAAAGTTACTTTGGTTGATGGATGGCTGACTAGTTTTTATTGCTGCAGGAGAATACAAAAGTAGGGACCTCCTATTCCACCACCTTGATAATGTCACTGTCTCCATACATTTCTTCCTAATTTTGTTCTCTTGTATGTTTTTGTGTTATTTTAGGTTCAAATATTAAGACCAATAGGCTAGGATTTATACATTGTGTGAAAAGTAAATTAGATAGCCAGTAGGAACCCTATATATATTATAATGTTCTCCTATAAGATTAAGTTTAGTGCAGGCAAAAAGGGCTCCTTAAAACTTTCATTCACTTTTTTCAACCTCTATCCAAACTATAATGTAATTTGTGCCCCAATTTTTATTTTATCAATTACTTTTAACAATATTTCATAAAATTTATATTTTTTCTTTATTTAGAAATGTAAGGCTATTATTTGCTTTTAAAGGCTGTAATACAGCTTTTTTATTTTGTGAAATAATAGCACCAATATTATAAATATTTATAGTGTAAATACTTATTCATTAAAATCTTCCCATTAGAGAATTTCATTAATTATTGTAGTGTATTTCTGTAAAATTGTACTGCTACACACTACAGGGCAATGATTCAAAATGCCTGGTCTTCACAGATGCACAGTCACAGTTGAACATTGTAGTTATTTAGAAAAAATATTTTCTAGTGTTATATCAATGTTCCAAACAAGATTTTATGGGTAAATGTTTCTCCCATTCTAGTTTTGCAATTCCATGTTAATTGTATTTTTATTTTAGGGTAGGTTCATTGACATTGGTTTATAGTATTTTTGGTTTTAACTAAGTATTATTTTGGATGACAATGTGCAGCAACTTTTAATGTATAGTTTATGTCAATGTGCAGTTTAATTACAATATGAATCAGCCATATATTTATCACAATTCAAGTTTAACAAACTTAATGAAAACTAAGCAAACTAGCATTACATGATAAAGCCCCAATCAGCTATCTTATACTTAAGCAAATTCACCAAAAAATAGTTTGTAGCTTTATTGCTGCTTTTGTTCAAACTATGGTTTATATTCCCTATGACCAAGGAAATTTCTGATATTTTCCTACCACGCTAAAGAAACAGACAAAAAGACAGTGATCATACTTTGAAGTAGCAGTTTGTGTAGAGCCCCAGATATTCCATCTATAGACCACTATGCTCATATTTCTTTGTTTTAATAAGGCTGTAGCCCCAAACCTTACATTTTTGTGGAAATTGAAGCTTTTCATTTCCATACTAAAGAGAGGAGAGCCCCATGATCTAAATCCAAGGGTGATGGCTTAGAGTGAGGACCATTTCTTGTTGACATGGAGATGGTTGAGTTGGTCTACAATAAATCTATGGGAGAGGCAGGTTGTCGTAAGTTGGAAGTGTTGGCTGCCTTCATGGTCTCAAAGTTCCCTGTCAAGTTCACCTCAGCACTGCTGTACTCCTTTTCTGATGTCAGGTTGGGAATGCTTGGCCAGTAGAGGTTCTCCACATGGTCCTCAACTGCCAGTGCTTCCCTGATCCTCTGACTGCCAGAAATGCAATTGTAGCAGAGGAGGCTGGTAAGGGGACAGAAGCCAGAGATGGTAACAGGCCCACTGCCTGGTGGGGGAAGACAGCAGTGGGCTCTCAATCCTAGCTCACATGCCAACTGCCATTCTCATCCCAGGACCCAGTGGTGTCCCCCATAATGTGCACTGCCTGGCATGAGGTAAATGGAGAGCCCAGCTAAGGCATAAAGTTGAAAAGGGGCTTTCCAGAGTCCCACGTGTGCTGGACATCTCACCAGCCCTGGAAAGAGTCTTTGTCCTTGTGGCCACAGATAGACAATGATGGGAGCCTGCCCACATTTCAGGGCCTTCTGGAGTCTTCACCTGAGAGTTCAGCTCTGGCAACAGAGGACACTTCTGGTGTCCAGAGATTCTCAGTGCCTGGCGGATGTAAAACCGATTGTTGGCATCTGTTGGTTTCTGGGAGCACTGCTTGGCCATCCTTATCTGTGGGCCCCAGCCAAGGCACTGCAGAAAGCCTGGTCTATGGCTAGCATTCTGGACTGTGAGACAGCATGGCTGCAGCTAGCACTGGATGGAGAGAGTACAGTGTGGTGAAGTGGGGATAGTGGGCATTCTGCCACATGGCCTAGGGTTTCTCGTGACTCTGGACTGCCCAGGTGCGGTGAACAGAAGGGAATCAGGGAGTGGAGACAATTTCTTGGCCACAGCTCAGGGAGGGAGAACCCATGCTGAGCCTGGTGATGGTCCTGAGTTGAGGAGATAACCTCGGAGTCCAGGGAGACCAAAGAAGCTCAGATAAACTCTGCAGGGCAGAGTATTCAGGGCATGAAAAGGACAAAGTCACAAAATGAAAACGCTCCAGAGTCTTCAGTTAGATACAGATCAGCACATGTATGTGTGTAAACTACAAGTCTGGGGGAAAAAATACCTGAAGGAAACAGAAAGAACAAAGCTTGAACCTCCCACGGAACCAGGCATATTTGGTGTTCCCACCAGCAACAGCGGACAAATCTTATACTTCCCGGACGATTGGATGGAACACTCAGAAAAGAATTGCCTCAGCAGTGTGAAAGATTAGATCTAGGCCGAGGCTGCTAAGGTCCTAAATAACAAGACCTAAAAGAAAACCCTCAAAGAACCAAAATCTTTCCAGATAATTTAACTGCATCTTAGAACATAGCTCAATAATATTTATAGGAACCCAACAATAACCAACACACAATAAGATATATTTCATGTTGTCTGCCATCCAGCTGAAAATTACCAGGCATGTGAAGAAAAAGGAAATGTCTCAATAATGAGAAGAAAACTTGATCAATAGATGCAGAAATTGCAAATAAGATGGAATTAGTAGGCAACGATATTAAAACAGTTATTGTAATGATAACATTCCACAATAAGAAAGTAAAGGGAAGCTACAACATGGAAGTAGAGACATGGAAGACCCAGCTTGAACTTCTAGAGATGAAAAATACAATGTCTGAGATGAAAAATATACTAAATGGCATTTAAAATAGAGTAGATGTTATACAAAAAAGGATTAGTCAACTGGAAGTTGTAGCAGTAGAAACTATCAAAAATGGAACATGGAGAAAATAATGGAAAAAATTGAACAGAAAATCAGCACCAACAGGACTAATATATGTGTAATTGCAGTTCCTGAAGAAGGTGGGGCGGAGTAGGAGAAAAAATATTTGAAAAAACTGTGGCTGAAAAATTTTAAATTTGAGAAAAACTGTAATCCCAGAGATCTAAGAACCAATGGACCCTTAGCACAAGAGACATGAGGATGACACACTGAAGCACATCATAATCAAATTGCCCCAAACCAGTGACAAAAAGAAAATCTGAAAAGTTACCAAAGGGAAAAGGACATTATACAGAGAGGAACAAGGATGAAAATGGGCTGAGCATGGTGGCTCACACCTGTAATCCCAGCACTTTGGGAGGCTGAGGCAGGATGATCACTTTAGCCTAGGAGTTCAAGACCACCCTGGGCAACATGGGAAAACCCCGTCTCTACTAAACACACAAAAATTAGCAGGGCATGGTGACATGCATCTGTAACCGCAGGTACTCAGGAGGCTGAGGCAGCGAGAATCGCTTGACCCTGTGAGGCAGAGGTTGCAGTGAGCTGAGATGGTGCTATTGCACTCCAGCCTGGGCAACAGAGCGAGATTCTGTCTCAAGAAAAAAAAAAAAAAAAAAAAAAAAGATGGCAGATTCTGGTTAGAAACAACACAATGCCAGATGTGTTGGCGCATGCCTGTTATCTCAGCACTTTGGGAGGCCAAGGCAGGATGATCACTTGAGCCCAGGAGTTCTAGACCAGCCTGGGCAATATGGCAAAACCTGGCCTCTACATAAAATGAAAAAATTAGCTGGCTGTGGTGGCGCATGCCTTTAGTCCCAGCTACTTGGGAGGCTGGGGTGAGAGGATTGCTTGAAACCAGGAAGTAAAAGTTTCAGTGAGCTGAAATCATGACACTGCGCTGCAGCCTGGGTGACAGAGTGAGACCCTGTCTCAAAAAAAAAAAAAAAAAAAAAAACAGAAACAATGCAAACCAAAGGATTGTAGAGTGACTTCTATAAAATACTTAAGGATAAAACGATTGTCAGTATAGAATTCTACACCCAGCAAAAATATCTTTCAAAGATGATAGTGCAGTAAAGACTTTCAGACATTGAAAAGCTTGAAGAATACATTACCAGCAAGTCCTCACTGCAAGGAATATTAAAGGAAATCCTTCAGGCAGAGGGAAAGTGAAACCAGATAGAAGTCTAGATGTACACCAAAGAATGGAGAGCACCTGAGATGGCAAATGTTTGAGCAAAAATGCAACATTAAAAAGCATTTTTTTCTTTATTATTATTATTATTATTATTATTATTATACTTTAGGCTCTATGGTACATGTGCGCAACGTGCAGGTAAGTTACATATGTATACATGTGCCATGCTGGTGCGCTGCACCCACCAACTCGTCATCTAGCATTAGGTATATCTCCCAATGCTATCCCTCCCCCCTCCCCCCACCCCACAACAGTCCCCGAAGTGTGATGTTCCCCTTCCAGTGACCATGTGTTCTCATTGTTCAATTCCCACCTATGAGTGAGAATATGCGGTGTTTGGTTTTTTGTTCTTGCGATAGTTTACTGAGAATGATGATTTCCAATTTCATCCATGTCCCTACAAAGGACATGAACTCGTCATTTTTTATGGCTGCATAGTATTCCATGGTGTATAAGTGCCACATTTTCTTAATCCAGACTATCATTGTTGGACATTTGGGTTGGTTCCAAGTCTTTGCTATTGTGAATAATGCTGCAATAAACATACATGTGCATGTGTCTTTATAGGAGCATGATTTATAGTCCTTTGGGTATATACCCAGTAATGGGATGGCTGGGTCAAATGGAATTTCTAGTTCTAGGTCCTTGAGGAATCGCCACACTGACTTCCACAAGGGTTGAACTAGTTTACAGTCCCACCAACAGTGTAAAAGTGTTCCTATTTCTCCACATCCTCTCCAGCACCTGTTATTTCCTGACTTTTTAATGATTGCCATTCTAACTGCTGTGAGATGGTATCTCATTGTGGTTTTGATTTGCATTTCTCTGATGGCCAGTGATGGTGAGCATTTTTTCCTGTGTTTTTTGGCTGCATAAATGTCTTCTTTTGAGAAGTGTCTGTTCATGTCCTTCGCCCACTTTTTGATGGGGTTGTTTGTTTTTTTCTTGTAAATTTGTTGGGGTTCATTGTAGATTCTGGATATTAGCCCTTTGTCAGATGAGTAGGTTGCAAAAATTTTCTCCCATTTTGTAGGTTGCCTGTTCAAAAAAATAGATAAATAAAATAAAAAATAAAAAGCTTTTTTAAAAGATAATTGACTGTCTAAGGCAAAAAATGATAACAAATTAATGTGAGTTTAGAGCACATATAGAAGTAAAATGCATGAAAAAAATAACACAAAACCCAAAAAGAGGGAAATGAATGGGCACTGTTTTAAGGTTCTTATCCGCTATGTGAAGTGGTATAATGTAGATGGCAGCCAATGCTAAGTTAAAAACATATACTGTATTAGTCAGTTCTTGAACAGTTATAAAGAAATGTCTGACACTTCTCAAAATAAGACATTTATGCAGCAAAAAAACACATGGAAAAATGCTCATCATCACTGGCCATCAGAGAAATGCAAATCAAAACCACAATGAGATACCATCTCACACCAGTTAGAATGGAGATCATTAAAAAGTCAGGAAACAACAGGCGCTGGAGAGGATGCGGAGAAATAGGAACACTTTTACACTGTTGGAGGGACTGTAAACTAGCTCAACCATTGTGGAAGTCAGGGTGGCAATTCTTCTAGAAATACCATTTGACCCAGCCATCCCATTACTGGGTGTATACCCAAAGGATTATAAATCATGCTGCTATAAAGACACATGCACACTTATGTTTATTGCCATGCTATTCCCAATAGCAAAGACTTGGAGTCAACACAAATGTCCAACAATGATAGACTGGATTAAGAGAATGTGGCACATATACACCATGGAATACTATGCAGCCATAAAAAATGTTGAGTTCATGTCTTTTGTAGAGACATGGATAAAGCTGGAAACCATCATTCTGAGCAAACTATCGCAAGGATAAAAAAGGAAACTCCACGTTCTCACTCATAGGTAGGAATTGAACAATGAGAACACATGGACACAGGAAGGGGGACATCACACACCGGGGACTGTTGTGGGTTGGGGGAAGGGGGGAGTAATGGCATTAGGAAACATACCTAATGCTAAATGACGAGTTAATGGGTGCAGCACACCAACATGACACATGTATTCATATGTAACAGACTTGCACATTGTGCACGTGTACCCTAAAACTTAAAGTATAATAATAATTTAAAAAAATAATAAATAAACTAAAAAAAAAAAGAGATGTCTGAGACTGGGGCTGGGCATGGTGGTTTATGCCTGTAATCCCAGCACTTTGGGAGGCTGAGGCAGGTGTATTATGAATTCAAGAGATTGAGACCATCCTGGCCAACATGGTGAAACCCTGTCTCTACTAAAAATACAAAAAATATTAGGTGGGCTTGGTGGCATATGCCTGTAGTTCCAGCTAAGCCACTTGGGAGGCTGAGGTAGCAGAATCACTTGAACCAGGGAGGCAGAGGTTGCAGTGAGCCAAGATCGCACCACTGCACTGCAGCCTGGGCGACAGAGTGAGACTACGTCTCAAAAAAAAAAAAAAAAGTCTGAGACTGGGGAATTTATGATGAAAAGAGGTTTAATTGGCTCACAGTTCTGCAGGCTGTACAGGAAACGTGATTCTGTCATCTGCTTGGCTTCTGGGGAGGCCTCAGGGAGCTTACAATCATGACAGAAGGCAAAGGGGAAGCGGGCACATCTTATGTGACTGGAGCAGGAGGATGAGAGAGAGGAGGAGTTGCCACACACTATTAAACAACCAGATCTTGTGAAAACTCACTTGCTATGTGGTACCAAGCGGGGATGGTGTTAAACCATGAGAAACTGGCTCCATGATGCAATCACATCCCTGCAGTCCCCACGTTTGGCATTGGGGATTAGATTTCCACATGAGATTTGGGTAGGGACGCAGATCCAAACCATATGATATACCATAAACCATAGAGTAATGATTAAAGCTCAAAACCAAACCAAGCAAACATAGTTATATGTAAAAGGCCAACAAAGAAGATTAAATGAAATAAAAATACTCAACAAATTCAAAAGAAGTCAGAGAAAGAGGAAAAGGACAACAAACTACAGATGGGACAAATAGAAAGCAAACAGGAAGATGACCAATTAAAACAAACTCTCCGGCATTCCACCAGTTGCGTGTGGTTATTTAGCAACTCTCTACCTCTGACAACAATACCTGTCACACAGGGTAGTCATCAGAACTTGCCACATGTGATATGGAAACCCTGCCTTTTGCAGACCTGCAATCATTATACATTAGCTCGTAATGTTGGTAGGAGAGACACAGGTCTCTGTATTGGTCATGCTGAGAGCTCCCTTCTCATTGCTCTGTTTTCCTCCTACTTTGATCCCTTCCTGTACTTCCACGTCCCACACCATCTAGTTGGAGAAGATTCTCAGCCTCCCAGTCTGCAAATGTTCAATGTCCATGAACCAAATAGCCAACAAATGTATTTCTGTACGTTTATCTGCTACCCAGGGATCCAGGAGAAATGCTTTCCTTTCTGCAAGAAGTCCGTGGTTGCTGATGCCAAGAATGTGCTCTCTCTGTCCTCTTCTCTTTTGTGATCTGCATATTCTCAGCTGTTCTGCATTTCTGGGAAGACTTTACACAGGGACAACTATGAGTTTTTGTAAGAAGATGAGAAGTCACCACTTTGGGAACCATCCATTAGACGTTCCAGTATTGCTGCAGACAGGGACTCTAGCATGTTCTCTTCTTCTCTGACACCCACCCCTTCCCCCATTGGCCACAGCAACTTGGGTTTGCTCTTCAGTTATGTCAGTACCTACCCCTGGGGAACTGTGAATTGTTTTACACCCTATCTAATAACACAGTGTGTCCTTATACAAAGTAAGTATTCAATATACATCTATTGAAGGGATTTCATCACAGTTAAATCTGTGGAGAGTTCAGCAGATAAGTGAGTTGCTCAAGATGGTCAGAGGCTCTCTTATTCCATTTGGGCTACCGTAACAAAATACCTTAGCCCAGGGGGCTTATAAGCAGCAGAAATATATGTCTCATAGGTCTGGATGCTGGCAAGTGGAAGGTCAAGGTAGTGGCAGATTGGGTGTCTGTTGAGGGCCTGTTCCTTATGGAGGGCACCTCCTAGCTGTGTCCTCACATGGTGGAAGGAGAGAACAAGCTCCCTTGGTTCCCTTTTACAAGGCCACTTATCCCATTCATGGGGTCTTTGCTTTCATGATTAAATCACTTCCTAAAGTCTTTGCCTCCTAATTCAAACCTAACCTATCAGGGGTTAGGTTTCAACACTCGGATTTTAGGGGCACAAAAACATTGACTATAGCAAAGACATAGATGTACTTGGGTCTGGGACCTTCTGGGTCCAGCTCCATTATGACACCCACACTGCCCATGGTCTCCCACATGATGTAATTCTGTCCTGTGACATTGTGCCCATGAGGCAGGGATGCAGTAGAGGCCTCTGCAGACATGGCTTGTTCTTGGACTTCGGCCTGGCTTTGTGCTGCCAGCCTGGAAGAATCCACCAGCTGCCCACTCTCATGCCTGATTCAGGTTCGTGGGTCCCTCCAGGCACATGTCAGATAGCACACTCAATTTTTTAGTTGCCCCACCTCCATGGGTACCCTTCTGAACTCAGGGACCATGGAGGGAGCTGGGAGTCTCTGTTTTTAGTTGATGCTCTTGTCTCCTATTTGGGAACAATGCCCAGGCAAGGGTATCTCTTTCCTACTGTTTTCTAAGAACATCAGGGGCTTCCTCCAAAATCTTCACCTACTCCCTCCACTAATCCCTTCTCCCTCAGGGACACAGGGCACAAGCCCAATTCCTGTGTGAAGATCCTGCCACAGGGTGGCTCTTTGGTTTTCTGCAGGCATCCAGACAAAAAGCTAAACGTGAATGCACTCCGGAATCCAGGAGCACTGGCGATTTTCTCACCTTAGCTCAGAGAGCATCCCCACAGATACCCCTCGCCCCACCACAGGCCCCCTGAATCCATACCATAAAATGTATGTCAGTTTGTTCAAATAAGGACCCAGCTGAGTATTTAATCCCTATTTAAAGATGATGTTTATTTTATTTTAGAGTTGAAATTAATCAGCCTCAGGATACAGAATTAGATAAGGCTGGGATTTAGCTCCCCTGGAATAATTCATTTCACATCAAGCCTTCTTAACTCTTTGGCTGCAGAGAGAAAGTGTCTGTGTCTTTCTCTGCAGAGTTTCCCAGGGCTGGCCAGGTGAACAGACATGCTCCCTCCTCCCCATCCTGCCAGCCAGGGCATGGTGTGTGCTTATGATGCATGGAGTTAGGATACTAGCCTTTTCATCACAACAGTCTTAAATCCTCCCACAGGGAAATAGAGATAATATACAAGTAGGAAAAAAAGAAAAATAAGCAGTCTTGAATTCTGCTACCTAAAGATAACCATTGTTACCATGTAGGCAAGCTTCCTTTCATGCTGTGTCAATTGTTTAAAAAATATGGCTCAATATTATAAACACACAGGACTATGTAGAGGATAATGACATCAAACTTTCATGTACCTCCCAGTTAAAATTCAAACGTGGCAGCTTTTGGATGCGTTTGCTCCAGAGTTTAAGGGAAGAAAACTACGGATTCAGCCTTGTTTATGCTGACTCTCGAGTTATATGTCCCTTTTCTAAGCCAGTTACCGCCTCCTTCCCCACTATCCTGAAGTCAATGTGTGTCTTTACATCCATGTTTAATACCTAGTGTGCCTGTCCATGAAGAATAGATAGTGCTCTTTGGTCTGTTTTTGCAATTTTATACAAATATCAGTCCGTACATACTCTCCTGAAAGTTGCTTTTCCCTTCAACTATGTCTTCCAGATGAATCTAGAATTCTGCATTTCTGGTGAGGAGAGGACGAGCGACCCCCCTTGCAACCCCCACCCCAAGGTGATGCTGATGTTCTGGTCCAAGGCCTGCACACAACCTGGTGAGGCTTGGAGTCTTGGGACAGGTCTGTTGTCAGCCCTTTCTTCCTAGGAAGCACAGCCAGATGACCTTGGGGCTGGAGACTGGAGACCTCACTATGACCCTCGCCAGCAGTGCGCACATCCGTCTTCACTCATCTTCGTCAATATTTGTTATCGCACTTTCTGATATTGTTTGTGGATTTTGCTGTGCAGCTGAATGCCTGCCTTGATTTTCCCAGCCTTTCGGGTCTCCTCCTCTGTGAATTGCTCCTGTCCCATATGTCTGTTGGGTCTTTGGCTTCTCCTTGCTGACTTGTAAGTGCTTTTTTTTTTTTTTTTTTAGATGCTGTTTTGCACTTGATGCCTAGGTGGGAGTGCAATGGCATGATTGCAACTCACCACGACTTCTGCCTCCTGGGTTCAAGTTATTCTCCTGCCTCAGCCTACTGAGTAGCTGGGATTACAGGTAAGTGCCACCACGCCTGGCTAATTTTGTATTTTTAGTAGAGACAGGGTTTCTCCACGTTGGTCAGACTGGTCTCGAACTCCCGACCTCAGGTGATCCACCTGCCTCAGCTTCCCAAAGTGCTGGGATTACAGGCATGACTCACCACGTCTGGCCAATTTTGATTTTAATGATCTGGATATCAACGCTTTTTTGGCCAAATACCTTACAAATATGTTTTCCCTTTTGGTGCACTATATTAGTCCATTTTCACACTGCCAATAAAGAGATACCCCAGACTGGGAAGAAAAAGAGGTTTAATTGGACTTACAGTTCCACATGACTGAAGAGGCCTCAGAATCATGGTGGGAGGTGAAAGGCACTTCTTACATGGCGTTGGCCAGAGAAAAATGAGGACGATGCAAAAGTGGAACCCCCTGATAAAACTGTCAGTTCTCATGAGACTTATTCACTACCAGGAGAACAGTATGGGGGAGCCGCCCCCATGATTCCAATTATCTCCCACCAGGTCCCTCACACGACACAGGAGAATTATGGGAGGACAATTCAAGATGAGATTTGGGTGGGGACACACAGCCAAACCATATCATGCACTGTCTTTGTCTTTTAACTTTATTCATTGCCTCTTTTGTCACATCAAAGCTTCTACATTTAATACGATTGAATTTATCAGTAATTTCTTTTATGGTGTCTGTGTTTTGTGTCATATTAAAAAAAGCTTTTCTCTGCTTAGTGTCATAAGATCTGTCCTCTGTTTTCTTCTAAAAATTGGAAATCTGCTTTTCACGTTTTATTTCCTTTGTTCTTTGATTCATAGGGATATGAGGTAGAAATCTCTATTAGTTAACTCTCGTTTTGTAACAAATAACCCCACAACTCAGAGGCCTACGACCATAGGTCACCATTTCTCACTCATGGGCATGGGTTTCTTGGGAGGTTTCAGCTCGAACTGTGGTGGCTGAGCTGGATCTGCTCCAAGTGTCTCTGATCCTCCTGGGTTTGGGGCCTGCCAGGGTGCCTTCTTCTCATGGCAATGGCAGGAGTGCAAAGAACAAAGGGAAATGTGAATGTCTCTTAGCTCACCACCCAGGCTGAGAATGGGCAGACTACCACTTTACCACATCCACTGGCCAAAGTGAGTCACGTGGCCAAACCAGAAGTCAAGGGCAGGAAGTTTACATATGAATCTCATCTCCATGTACTATGATTTCCTGGGCTTTCAACTTCTTAAGGCTGAATTGTTTTATTCTCACCTCCCCAGACTGCAGAAAACACATTTTCTCCAGGACTCGTTGAGCCATAGGGCAGAATGATTGTAGTTGATAAGGACTAGATGGAACTCAAGTCTCCAGCCTCTGTGCATTGGGCAGGTGCCATTTGGCCACTGAGGCCACTTCCTTCCCCTTGTCCCCATTTAGGGCCTCTGTTCTGCTCCAATCTCCCTGTCATTCTTCCCAGGCCTTCCAGGCATCAGCCTCTTAATAGTTCCTGGCTTTGTTCCCTCTCTATTATGTGAGGGTTTCCATCCTTATTTGGTGTAGGAGGACTGGACTGAGTCAACTCAGCCTGTCACATCCCCACTCTCAGAACCTGGGTACCCCTGAGTGCTCAGCATAAGTGGGGTCCCTTGGTGACTCCCTCCATGGCATGTGCTGAAGGCATAGGAGCTGGACTGATATTCGGGACACCTAAATCTTTGTTCCACTTCAGCCATGACAACTTCATTGGTCTAGGCAAATCATGGCAGCTCTCTATGCCCCATTTATTTATTCCTCACACAATGGAATGACATAACCCTCAGTGCTTACCTAAAGGAGGATAAATGATTCCCCTGCCTTCTCCCCAATTCTGCATTTGCCAGAGCATCAGATTTTTGTGTCTGGACAAGAATATAGGGAAGGAAGAGCAGGTAAGCTTTGAGCACAAAGAGGGCGTTTAGGGATTTCACTTAAGGAAAGAAAGCCAGGGGGCAGAGAGGGGTGGTGGAGCATGAGCTTGGGCCAATGGTGAAGAACCAATGAAGTGCAATTGCATGGGTTAAGTTGTGTAGCAGCCTGGGTTCCATCAAGAGATAGAAACCACATAGTGTGTCTAAAGGGGAAGTGTAGTATAAAGGATTGCAACTATGATAAAAGAGTCACCGTAAGACATAAAGCAACTCTGCCTTGTGCCCTAGTGCAGAGGGAGGCACCCAAGGAAGTACAGATTTCAAAGGTGTTCGGACGTCATAAAATATGGTTCAGCCACCACATATGAGACGTTTGTGGATTTGGGCAGGCTGGAGCTCGTCAGCAGCTTTTGCACAAGCACTAGGCCACCCACTGGAGTGCAGGTGTGGGAGCCTGCTGTCAGCCACTGGTGCAGGTGAGGGAGCCAGCCGTGAGCTGCTGGAATGCAGGGGAGGGAGCTGGCCATGAACCGCTGTTGTGCAGGGGAGGGAGCAGGCCATGAGCCGTTGGGGCAGGTGAGGGAGCTGGCCACGAGCCACTGGAGTGCAGGTGAGGGAGCTGGCCGTGAATCGCTGGTGCAGGGATGCATGGCGGGAGTCTGGCTGCCTTTGTAGGGAAGGAAGCCTCCAGAATGCGTGAGTCCCGCAGTGTCTGGCAGAAGAAATGGCAGTTCTGTGTGCATCCTCTAGAATACAGGTCACTGTGTGCAGATTGCACAAGGGGTACTATAGGGGGTCTGGGAAAATTTCAGGAACTTTCTGATCACATGGTCCCTGCTGCGTTTTGGTTTCCATGTCAAGATATTGCAAGCCAAGGCTACAAGGTGGCTGAGGGACCATGCCTAGGTCTGTGGTTGGGGCTTGAACATGATCAAGGCCCAGCCAGAGAGCTCTTGACCCCTGCAGTCTCTCCATCCTCTACCTAGATGCCTGCAGAATGTTCATTTCCAGAGGGTATATTGAACGGTGTTTCCCAGTTTATCACAGTGCACTTATTGAAACGTGCACTAGGAGCTGGGAGGCAACAGACTGAAAACTGACACTGGAGACGCTGGCTCATAGCAACGAAGAGAAGCTGAAAAGGAGTGAGTAGGAACTAATTGTAATTTTACATCAACGATCTGCATCTTTGTTTCGATGGTTTGGGGCAACTGAAATGACTATTCTTTCTACCTTCCTAGTTCAGACACAGCCTGAGACTTTTATTTTTTTTTTGAGATGAAGTCTCACTCTGTCACTCAGGCTGGGGTGCAGTGGCCTGGTCTCAGCTCATTGAAATCTCTGCCTCCCAGGTCCAAGTGATTCTTCTGCCTCAGCTTCCAGAGTAGCTGGGGCTAACAGGCACCCACCACAATGACCGGCAAACTTTCATATTATTGGTAGGGATAGGGTTTCTCCATGTTGGTCAGACTGGTCTTCAACTCCTGACATCAGGATATCTGCCCGCCTATGCCTCCCAAAAGGCTGAGATTGCAGATGTGAGCCACTGTGCCCGGCCACCTGAGACATTTTGGGCAACAGCTCTGACAGATGAAATGTGTATCCCTTCCGGGCAGGGGATTTAAGAAGTGGTTCATGGCTGATTGTGTTTTCTTTGCTCTGTTTCTGGAACTGTGGGAGCATCTTCTGGGATAAGGTCTATCTGTTTGAGTCTCTGAATGACTACGACCACCAGAGCCCCCTTGTTGACCCATGATGGATGTGAAATTAATTGAGAAGTCAAGGCCGGGTGCGGTGGCTCACACCTGTAATCCCAGGACCTTGAGAGGCTGAGGTGGGCAGATCATAAGGTCAGGTAATCAAGACCATCTTGACTAAGATAGTGAAATCCAGTCTCTACTAAAAATACAAAAAAATTAGCCGGGTGTGGTGGCAGGCGCCTGTAGCCCCAGCTACTCAGGAGGCTGAGGCAGGAGAATCTCTTGAACTCAGGAGGTGGAGTTTGAAGTGAGCTGAGATTGCACCACTGAACTCCAGCATGTGCGACACAGCGAGATTCCATCCACCGCACCCCACACCCTGAAAAAAAAAAAAAGAAGTCAACTTTGCTGTTGAAGCCACTGAGGTTTGGGGGCTTTTTTGTCACACTGCGTCACCTGTCCTGATGAATGCATGACTCATTTCATCCTTGCCACAGCCCTTGAGAGAAGGGGCTTCATCCTCATTTCACAAATGAAGAGTCAAGTCTCAGAGAGGTTAGGAGCATGAGCAAGGTCACACAGCGAGGGGTGGAGCTTGGATTTGTATCCAGGTCTGTCTAACCTCAAAGACTGAAGTGGGGATGAAATTAAGTTGCCATTGTTGTTTGCCTGTCACCCAGGTGATGTAACTCTTGTCTAGGCTCTGCCTACGGGGGCTTTGTGACATATCGCTGCACTGATCACCTAGGTGATGGGACTCTTTTCTAGGCTCTTCTATCCTTGGATTGTAACCTTGCAGGATCTTGGACTCATATCCTTTCAGGGATCATAGAAGTGATCACATCAAAGCTGCCATGATAAAGTTGTAGAAAAGTGGGCAATATTGCCAAATGCAAAATATCTGGGCTATATTTTGTTCTGAGATAACCATTTGAGATTCCTGGAAGTTAGGGAATATGCAGGCCAACTCCCATAGGGATGTTGTATAAGACTCCAATTCCTAAGTCAATGATCTCAAACCTGTGGATACAGCACTCTCCCTGTAATGGGACATCTTAACCCATTTTGTGCTGCTATAACAGAATACCATACACTAGAGAATCTATAAAGAAAAGAAATTTATTTCTTAGAGTTCTGGAGGCTAGGAAGTCCAAGGATGAGGGCTCTGCATCTGGTGAGGGCCTTCTTGCTGTGTTATCTCATGGCTGAAGGCAGCTGAGCAAGACTTGGAGAAAGAAAGAGAGCAAAAGGGGCTGAACTTGCTCTTTATACAAGCCCACTCCCAAGGTAACTAACCTACCTCCAAGATAACTAACCTATTCCTGAGATAGTGACATTAATCCATGCATGGGGACAGAATCTCATAAACCAATCACTCTTATTAGGCCCCACGTCTCAACACTGTCACATAGAGGATTAAGTTTCCAACAATTGAGCTCTGGGGGACAAATGCAGACCGTACATGGGGGATTGATGAGTATATGGGAGGGACCAGTCATGAATATTTTGGCTGAGAGTTGTGTTTGGGAGCTGAAGCCATGCTCCATCATGGCAGGGCACACATAGACCTTTGAATGCTCTGAGGAATGAATATTGAACAGTGTAACTCATGGCAGAAGGTGGAATATTTAAAAAGCAGAACTGCCTGGGTCAACTAAAAGAGTGAACAAAGAGCCTGTAGCCTGTGGCTGGCTCCTCTTCTCTTCCCATCTCCACCTTTCAACTTTCTCTCTTTCTTTCCCTCCCTCCCTCTCTCTCTCCCTTCCTTCCGTCCCTCATTCCTTCCTTTCTTCCTTCCTCTGCTTTCTTCTTTCTCTCCCTCCCTGCTTCCTTGTTTCTTTCCTTCTTTCCATTTCCCTGTTTCTCTCCCTCCTTCCTTCTTTCTCTCTCATTTCCCTCTCTCTTTCTTTCTCTCTCTCTCCATCTTTCTCTCCCTCCATCCTTCCTTCTCTCATTCTTTCCTTCCTTCTCTCTTTCCTTCTTTGCCCCCTTCTTTCCTTCCTTTCTTCCTTCCTCCTTCCTGCCTTCCTTTCTTCTCTCTTTCTTTGACTGATGTGTTCTGAGCCCAAGCACCCTGTGGGGTGGTAAGTGGTACCAAAATTGACTCAAAAATCAAGAAGAAATAGAAAACCTAAGAAGTATTATAACATGAAGAACATAAAACCTCTAGTAAAATAAAATCTTTCACAAAGGAAGGACAAGGCCCAGATGATTGTATGAGCAAATTTTACAGACTTTCAAAGAATGGATCATTCTAATTATGATGTCCCAAACAACTGTAGCTAGGAATATTAATGCTTGATTTTTCAAGAGCTTCATTTCCTAAAATCTGTAGGATCAAAGGTAGATTGGCATGTGTTGGAAATTCTCAAATGTTGTGCAGTTCCTTGGAGTCTTAGCATTAAAAAAGAAAGGACTTGCTTGCATTAACTTTGAATTTTGTAACAGTTACAAGTTAATAGAGATACTCTATGAATTTATATACATTCTGATTTTATAGGAATGGAGGCATATCACACAATTGCCTCTGCACCCAGAATTATTACTTTGTAACATATCTTGGACATCATTTTTGAGCATCCTTTTAAAATTTATTTTTTCAAATAGCTGCATAGTATTCTATCATATGAATAACCATAATTTCAATAAACAGTAAGGTGATAATCATTAATGTGATTGATAAACATTAAGGTGATTTCTAGACTTTTGTTAATTAAAAAGATGGTATAATACTTTCTCCCATTCATACATAATTCCAGGCATCATGAGTATGTCTGTAGGGTTAGTTTCTGGAAACGAAATTGCTGAATCAGAGGGTGTTTCCATTTATAATTTTGGTATATATTGTTTAATCACAATTGATATAGTTTGTACTAATTTATAATCCCAGTAACAAGATGTGAGTAACACTTCAAATTCTACAAATTCACTGCCAGTGCTTGAAGTCTTGATGCATATTGCCAGCCTTCCTTCAAGTAAAGTTCTATTATCTCTACAAAAATTTTATAAATGGCAGACGTTACATTTCCAGATAGCTTTGTGGTAACCAAAAAAGAATTGATTTATTAGCAATTTGTGTATCACATTGAGACAAAATACATTTGTAATAAATATCATTATTGTTACGTACTTAAAACATCCCATGTATTGCAAAATCATACTTTAGATGGGGCCAAGCTGGCCGATTAGAAGCAGCTGTGGCCCGTGGCTTTCACAGAGAGCAATGAAAACTGTGAGTGAATTCAGCACCTTCAATTGAGGTATTCAGGTTCTTGCATTGGGACTGACTAGGCAGACAGCTCGACTCACAGAGAGTCAGGAAAAGCAAGTGAGTCAATGATCCACCCAGGTGTGGCACGGAGCTAGCTGAGCCCTCACTCCCAGGCAAGGGAGGCTATGAGTAATTGTGTGACTCTGCCCGGGAAACCATGCTTCTGCAATGGATTTTTGTAACCTGCAAACCAGGAAGTCCCTTCATGAGCTCAGCCACCACGGCCTTGGGCCTGAAGCAAAAGCTGTGTGGAGTCTCAGCAGAGTGCTTGCTGGCTTACTGGGGCATGCATGGAAACCCAGGAATTTTGCATACTCTGCCCCGAGAATTCCAGCAAAGCGGGAGATACATCTCTGCATTCCCTTAGGAAGGGGGATGAATCCAGGGAGCCAGGTGACATCATTCTGAGGCCCCACTCCCACAGCACCTCACTATACCCATTGGCTTGGAATTCCAGCTGGCCAGTCGCAGCAGGCTGGAGAAAGCCAGAGGAGGACGGAGTTTGCAGGGAGAGAGGCAGCTGCTCTATCTTTGGTTTGAGTTGACCACTCTAGCCTGCTGGCACCAGGGAACAGGAAGAGTCCCCTATAACATAGTACAGCTGTTGTGACTGATCGTGGCCAGGCTCCTTCTTTAAGTGAGACCAAAATCCATCCCTCCTCACTGGACAGGGCCTCCCCATAGAATTTTAGCAACTCCAGCCAGAGTTCTATGGACAGAACTCTAATTTTTCCCTGGGATGAAGTCCACAGGGAGAGGGGTAGGTGCTGTCTCTCCATTTCAGCCAACTGAACTTTTCCAGCCTGCTGGCTCTGGAGAGTCCTGGGGGTCAGAACAACACACTTGCTCTGCCAAAGGTCAGCCAGACTGCTTCTTTAAGCAGTCGCTGATCCTGTTCCTCCTGACTGGGTGAGACCTCCCAACCGGGGTCTCCAGACACCTCCTACAGGAGGGTTCCAGCTGGCATCAAGTCAGTAATCCCTTGGACTGGTGCTCCCAGAGGAAGGAACAGGTTGCCATCTTTGTTGTTTTACAGCCTTCACTGGTGATATCTCCAGGTGCAGGAGAGACTGATGTGACTAGTGTCCACAGTGGACCCCCAAAAACCACAGCAGCCCTAGCCCTAGGGAAGAGAGGTCTGACTGTTAAAAACAAACAGAAAACAACAACAACATCATCAACAAAACGACCCCATGAAAAACTCTGTACAAAGTCAGCAACGTCAAAGATCAAAGGTAGATAAGCCCACAAAGATGAGAAAGCATCAACACAAAAATGCTGAAAACTCAAAAAGGCAGAATGCCTCTTCTCCTCTAAATGACAACAACACCTCCCAAGCAAGGGCACAGAACTGACCCGAGGCTGAGATGGCTGAATTGACAAAACTAGGCTTTAGCAAGTGGGTAATAACAAATTTCTCTGAGCTGAGGGAGCACGTTCTAACTTAATGCATGTAGCTAAAAATCATAAAAGAACACAGTAGCTGATAACCAGAATATTCAGTTTAGAGAGGAACATAACTGACATGATGGAGCTGAAAAACACAACATGAGAACTTCACAACACAACCACAACTATCACTCACAGAATAGGCCAAGTGGAGGAAAGAATCTCAGAGCTTCAAAACTATCTGTCTGATATAAGACAGGAAGAGAAGTATAGAGAAAGAAGAATAAAAAAGAAAGAGCAACAAAACCTTCAAGAAATACGAGATTATGTAAACAGACTGAACTTAAGACTGATAAGGGTAACTTGACCCACCATGATCAAGACGGCTTCATCCCTGGGATACAAAGTCGGTTCAACACAGGCAAATCTATAAATGTAATTCATCACATAAACAGAACTAAACACAAAAACAACACGGTTATCTCAATAGATGCAGGAAAGGCCTTCAGTAAAATTCAACATCCCTTCATGTTAAAAACTCTCAATAAGCTAGGTATTGAAAGATCACTACTCAAAATAATAAGAGCCATATATGACAGACCCACAGCCAATATCATACTGAGTGAGCAAAAGCTGGAAGCGTTCCCCTTGAAAACTGACACAAGAAAAGCATGGCCTCTCTCACCACTCCTATTCAACGTAGTACTGGAATTTCTGGCCAGGGCAATCAGGCAGGAGAAAGAAATAAAGGTATTTAAATAGGAAGAGATGAAGTCAAATTATCTTTGTTTGCAGATGGCATGATCCTATATCTAGAAAACCCGATCATCTCAGCCCAAGAGCTTCTTAAGCTGATAAACCACATCAACAGAATCTCAGGATACAAAATCAGTGCGCAAAAATTGCTAGTATTCCTATAAACAAACAATAGGCAAGTAGAGAGCCAAATCGTGAATGAAATTCATTCACAATTGCTACAAAAAGAATAAAACACATAGGAATACAGCTAACAAGAGAAGTGAAGAACCTCTTCAAGGAGGACTACAAACCACTGCTCAGAGAAGTCAGATAGGACACAAACAAATGGAGAATCATTCCACGATCATAGATAGGGAAGAATTCATTCCTGAAAATGTCCATACTGCCCAAAGTAATTTATAAAAGAATTCAATGCTATTCCCATTAAACTACCAATGAAATTCTTCACAGAATTAGAAGAAAGTATTTTTAAATTCTCATGAACCAAAAAAGACCCCAAATAGCCAAGGCAATTCTAAGCAAAAAGAACAAAGCTGGAAGCATTACACTACCCAACTTCAAACTACACTATAATGCTACAGTAACCAAAACAACATGTTACTGGTACAAAAACAACCAATGAAACAGAATAGTAGGAAGGAGCCAAGATGGCCGAATAGGAACAGCTCCGGTCTACAGCTCCCAGCGCGAGCGACGCAGAAGACGGGTGATTTCTGCATTTCCATCTGAGGTACCGTGTTCATCTCACTAGGGAGTGCCAGACAGTGGGCGCAGGTCAGTGGGTGAGCGCACCGTGCGCCAGCCGAAGCAGGGGCGAGGCATTGCCTCACTCGGGAAGCGCAAGGGGTCAGGGAGTTCCCCTTCCAGAGGTGACAGACGGCACCTGGAAAATCGGGCCACTCCCACCCGAATACTGTGCTTTTCCGACGGGCTTAGGAAACGGTGCCCCAGGAGAGTATAGCCCGCACCTGGCTCAGAGGGTCCTACGCCCACGGAGTCTCGCTGATCGCTAGCACAGCAGTCTGAGATCAAGCAGCAAGTCGGCAGCGAGGCTGGGGGAGGGGCGCCCGCCATTGCCCAGGCTCGCTTAGGTAAACAAAGCAGCCTGGAAGCTTGAACTGGGTGGAGCCCACCACAGCTCAAGGAGGCCTGCCTGCCTCTGTAGGCTCCACCTCTGGGGGCAGGGCACAGACAAACAAAAAGACAGCAGTAACCTCTGCAGACTTAAATGTCCCTGTCTGACAGCTGTGAGGAGAGCAGTGGTTCTCCCAGCACGCAGCTGGAGATCTGAGAACGGGCTGACTGCCTCCTCAAGTGGGTCCCTGACCCCTGACCCCCGAGCAGCCTAAATGGGAGGCACCCCCCAGCAGGGTCAGACTGACACCTCACACGGCCGGCCAGGTACTCCAACAGACCTGCAGCTGAGGGTTCTGTCTGTTAGAAGGAAAACTAACAGAAAGGACATCCACACCAAAAACCCATCTGTACATCACCATCATCAAAGACCAAAAGTAGATAAAACCACAAAGATGGGGAAAAAACAGAGCAGAAAAACTGGAAACTCTAAAAACCAGAGTACCTCTCCTCCTCCAAAGGAACGCAGTTCCTCACCAGCAACGGAACAAAGCTGGACGGAGAATGACTTTGACGAGCTGAGAGAAGAAGGCTTCAGACGATCAAATTACTCCGAGCTACGGGAGGATATTCAATCCAAAGGCAAAGAAGTTGAAAACTTTGAAAAAAATTTAGAAGAATGTATAACTAGAATAACCAATACAGAGAAGTGCTTAAAGGAGCTGATGGAGCTGAAAACCAAGGCTCGAGAACTACGTGAAGAATGCAGAAGCCTCAGGAGCCGATGCGATCAAATGGAAGAAAGGGTATCAGCCCTGGAAGATGAAATGAATGAAATGAAGCGAGAAGGGAAGTTTAGAGAAAAAAGAATAAAAAGAAACGAACAAAGCCTCCAAGAAATGTGGGACTATGTGAAAAGACCAAATCTACGTCTGATTGGTGTACCTGAAAGTGATGGGGAGAATGGAAACAAGTTGGAAAACACTCTGCAGGATATTATCCAGGAGAACTTCCCCAATCTAGCAAGGCAGGCCAACATTCAGATTCAGGAAATACAGAGAACGCCACAAAGATACTCTTCGAGAAGAGCAACTCCAAGACACATAATTGTCAGATTCACCAAAGTTGAAATGAAGGAAAAAATGTTAAGGGCAGCCAGAGAGAAAGGACGGGTTACCATCAAAGGGAAGCCCATCAGACTAACAGCGGATCTCTCGGCAGAAACCCTACAAGCCAGAAGAGAGTGGGGGCCAATATTCAACATTCTTAAAGAAAAGAATTTTCAACCCAGAATTTCATATCCTGCCAAACTAAGCTTCATAAGTGAAGGAGAAATAAAATACTTTACAGACAAGCAAATGCTGAGAGATTTTGTCACCACCAGGCCTGCCCTAAAGGAGCTCTTGAAGGAAGCGCTAAACATGGAAAGGCACAACCGGTACCAGCCACTGCAAAATCATACCGAAATGTAAAGACCATTGAGACTAGGAAGAGACTGCATCAACTACCGAGCAAAACATCGAGCTAACATCATAATGACAGGATCAAATTCACACATAACAATATTAACTTTAAATGTAAATGGACTAAATGGTCCAATTAAAAGACACAGACTGGCAAATTGGATAAAGACTCAAGACCCATCAGTGTGCTGTATTCAGGAAACCCATCTCACGTGCAGAGACACACATAGGCTCAAAATAAAAGGATGGAGGAAGATCTACCAAGCAAATGGAAAACAAAAAAAGGCAGGGGTTGCAATCCTAGTCTCTGATAAAACAGACTTTAAACCAACAAAGATCAAAAGAGACAAAGAAGGCCATTACATAATGGTAAAGGGATTAATTCAACAAGAAGAGCTAACTATCCTAAATATATATGCACCCAATACAGGAGCACCCAGATTCATAAAGCAAGTCCTGAGTGACCTACAAAGAGACTTAGACTCCCACACATTAATAATGGGAGACTTTAACACCCCACTGTCAACATTAGACAGATCAACGAGACAGAAAGTCAACAAGGATACCCAGGAATTGAACTCAGCTCTGCACCAAGCAGACCTAATAGACATCTACAGAACTCTCCACCCCAAATCAACAGAATATACATTTTTTTCAGCACCACACCACACCTATTCCAAAATTGACCATATCCTTGGAAGTAAAGCTCTCCTCAATAAATGTAAAAGAACAGAAATTGTAACAAACTGTCTCTCAGATCACAGTGCAATCAAGCTAGAACTCAGGATTAAGAATCTCACTCAAAACCGCTCAACTACGTGGAAACTGAACAACCTGCTCCTGAATGACTACTGGGTACATAACGAAATGAAGGCAGAAATAAAGATGTTCTTTGAAACCAACGAGAACCAAGACACAACATACCAGATTCTCTGGGATGCATTCAAAGCAGTGTGTAGAGGGAAATTTATAGCACTAAATGCCCACAAGAGAAAGCAGGAAAGATCCAAAATTGACACCCTAACATCACAATTAAAAGAACTAGAAAAGCAAGAGCAAACACATTCAAAAGCTAGCAGAAGGCAAGAAATAACTAAAATCAGAGCAGAACTGAAGGAAATAGAGACACAAAAAACCCTTCAAAAAATTAATGAATCCAGGAGCTGGTTTTTTGAAAGGATCAACAAAATTGATAGACCGCTAGCAAGATTAATAAAGAAAAAAAGAGAGAAGAATCAAATAGATGCAATAAAAAATGATAAAGGGGATATCACCACCGATCCCACAGAAATACAAACTACCATCAGAGAATATTACAAACACCTCTATGCAAATAAACTAGAAAATCTAGAAGAAATGGATAAATTCCTCAACACATACACCCTCCCAAGACTAAACCAAGAAGAAGTTCAATCTCTGAATAGACCAATAACAGGAGCTGAAATTATGGCAATAATCAATAGCTTACCAACCAAAAAAAGTCCAGGACCAGATGGGTTCACAGCCGAATTCTACCAGAGGTACAAGGAGGAGCTGGTACCATTCCTTCTGAAACTATTCCAATCAATAGAAAAAGAGGGAATCCTCCCTAACTCATTTTATGAGGCCAGCATCATCCTGATACCAAAGCCTGGCAGAGACACAACAAAAAAAGAGAATTTTAGACCAATATCCTTGATGAACATTGATGCAAAAATCCTCAATAAAATACTGGCAAACAGAATCCAGCAGCACATCAAAAAGCTTATCCACCATGATCAAGTGGGCTTCATCCCTGGGATGCAAGGCTGGTTCAATATACGCAAATCAATAAATGTAATCCAGCATATAAACAGAACCAAAGACAAAAACCACATGATTATCTCAATAGATGCAGAAAAGGCCTTTGACAAAATTCAACAACCCTTCATGCTAAAAACTCTCAATAAATTAGGAATTGATGGGACGTATCTCAAAATAATAAGAGCTATTTATGACAAACCCACAGCCAATATCATACTGAATGGGCAAAAACTGGAAGCATTCCCTTTGAAAACTGGCACAAGACAGGGATGCCCTCTCTCGCCACTTCTATTCAACATAGTGTTGGAAGTTCTGGCCAGGGCAATTAGGCAGGAGAAGGAAATCAAGTGTATTCAATTAGGAAAAGAGGAAGTCAAATTGTCCCTGTTTGCAGATGACATGATAGTATATCTAGAAAACCCCATTGTCTCAGCCCAAAATCTCCTTAAGCTGATAAGCAACTTCAGCAAAGTCTCAGGATACAAAATCAATGTGCAAAAATCACAAGCATTCTTATACATCAATAACAGACAAACAGAGAGCCAAATCATGAGTGAACTCCCATTCACAATTGCTTCAAAGAGAATAAAATACCTAGGAATCCAACTTACAAGGGATGTGAAAGACCTCTTCAAGGAGAACTACAAACCACTGCTCAAGGAAATAAAAGAGGATACAAACAAATGGAAGAACATTCCATGCTCATGGGTAGGAAGAATCAATATCATGAAAATGGCCATCCTTCCCAAGGTAATTTACAGATTCAATGCCATCCCCATCAAGCTACCAATGACTTTCTTCACAGAATTGGAAAAAACTACTTTAAAGTTCATATGGAACCAAAAAAGAGCCCGCATCGCCAAGTCAATCCTAAGCCAAAAGAACAAAGCTGGAGGCATCACGCTACCTGACTTCAAACTATACTACAAGGCTACAGTAACCAAAACAGCATGGTACTGGTACCAAAACAGAGATATAGATCAATGGAACAGAACAGAGCCGTCAGAAATAATGCCACATATCTACAACCATCTGATCTTTGACAAACCTGAGAAAAACAAGAAATGGGGAAAGGATTCCCTATTTAATAAATGGTGCTGGGAAAACTGGCTAGCCATATGTAGAAAGCTGAAACTGGATCCCTTCCTTACACCTTATACAAAAATCAATTCAAGATGGATTAAAGACTTAAATGTTAGACCTAAAACCATAAAAACCCTAGAAGAAAACCTAGGCAATACCATTCAGGACATAGGCATGGGCAAGGACTTCATGTGTAAAACACCAAAAGCAATGGCAACAAAAGCCAAAATTGACAAATGGGATCTAATTAAACTAAAGAGCTTCTGCACAGCAAAGGAAACTACCATCAGAGTGAACAGGCAACCTACAAAATGGGAGAAAATTTTCGCAACCTACTCATCTGACAAAGGGCTAATATCCAGAATCTACAATGAACTCCAACAAATTTACAAGAAAAAAACAAACAACCCCATCAAAAAGTGGGCAAAGGACATGAACAGACACTTCTCAAAAGAAGACATTTATGCAGCCAAAAGACACATGAAAAAATGCTCACCATCACTGGCCATCAGAGAAATGCAAATCAAAACCACAATGAGATACCATCTCACACCAGTTAGAATGGCAATCATTAAAAAGTCAGGAAACAACAGGTGCTGGAGAGGATGTGGAGAAATAGGAACACTTTTACACTGTTGGTGGGACTGTAAACTAGTTCAACCATTGTGGAAGTCAGTGTGGCGATTCCTCAGGGATCTAGAACTAGAAATTCCATTCGACCCAGCCATCCCATTACTGGGTATATACCCAAAGGACTATAAATCATGCTGCTATAAAGACACATGCACACGTATGTTTATTGTGGCATTATTCACAATAGCAAAGACTTGGAACCAACCCAAATGTCCAACAATGATAGACTGGATTAAGAAAATGTGGCACATCTACACCATGGAATACTATGCAGCCATAAGAAATGATGAGTTCATGTCCTTTGTAGGGACATGGATGAAATTGGAAAACATCATTCTCAGTAAACTATCGCAAGAACAAAAAACCAAACACCGCATATTCTCACTCATAGGTGGGAATTGAACAATGAGAACACATGGACACAGGAAGGGGAACATCACACTTCAGGGACTGTTGTGGGTTGGGGGGAGGGGGGAGGGATAACATTGGGAGATATACCTAATGCTAGATGACGAGTTGGTGGGTGCAGTGCACCAGCATGGCACATGTATACATATGTAACTAAATGCACATTGGGCACATGTACCATAAAACCTAAAGTATAATAATAATAATAATAATAATTACAATAAAAGAAAAAAAAAATGTTTATCATATAAACAATAAAAAAAAAAAAAAAAAAAAGAAAAAAAAAAAAAAAGAAACAGAATAGAGAACTCTGAAATAAGACCATACACATACAACTATCTGATCTTTGACAAATCTGACAAACACAAGCAATGGGGAAATGATTCCTTATTTAATAAATCATGTTGGGAAAACTGGTTAGCCATATGCAGAAACTGAAACTGGACTTCTTCCTTATACCTTACACAAAAAATAACTCAAGATGGAATAAAGACTTGAACATAAGACCTAAAACCATAAAAACCATTGAAGAAAACCTAGGCAATACCATTCAGGACATAGGCATGGACAAAGACTTTGTGACTAAAACACCAAAAGCAATGGCAACAAAAGCCCAAATTGACAAATGGGATCTAATTAAACTAAAGAGCTTTTGCACAGCAAAATAAACTATCATCAGCGTGAACAGACAACCTACAGATTGGGAGAATATTTTTGCAATCTATCTGTCTGACAAAGGGCTAATATCCAGAATCTACAAAGAACTTAAACAAATTTACAAGGAAAAAAAAAAAGCCCCATCAAAAAGTGGCCAAAGGAAACAAGCAGACACTTCTCAAAAGAAGACATTTATGCGGCCAACAAACATGAAAAAAAGCTCATCATCACTGGTCATTAGATAAATGCAAATCAAAACCACAATGAGATACCATCTCACGCCAGTTAGAATGGCGATTGTTAAAGTCAGGAAACAGCAGATGCTGATGAGGCTGTGGAGAAATAGGAATGCTTTTACACTGTTGGTAGGAGTGTAAATTAGTTCAGTCGTTGTGGAAGACAGTGTGAAAATTCCTCAAAGATATAGAACCATAAATAACATTTGACCCAGCAATCCCATTATAGGGTATATACCCAAAGCATTATAAATTATTATACTATAAAGACACATGCACTTTATGTTTATTTCAGCACTGCATGTTTATTTCAGCGCTATTCACAATAGCAAAGACTTGGAACCAACCCAAATGCCCATTAATGATAAACTGGATAAAGAAAATGTGGCACATATACACCATGGAATACTATGCATTTATGTCTTTTCCAGTGACATGGATGAAGCTGGAAACCATCATTCTCAGCAAACTAACACAAGAAAAGAAAACCAGGCCAGGAGGAGTGACTCATGCCTGTAGTCTCCGAACTTTGGGAGGCTGAGGAGGTGAGTTTGAGATCAGCCTGACCAACATGGAGAAAACCCGTCTCTACTAAAAATACAAACAATTAGCCAGGCATGTTGGCACATACCTGTAATCATAGCTACTTGGGAGGCTGAGGCAGGAGAATCGCTTGAACCCAGGATGCAGAGGCTGGGTTGAGCCGAGATCATGCCATTACACTCCAACCTGGGCAACAAGCTTGAAACATTGTCTCAAAAAAAGAGAGAGAGAGAGAGAGAAAGAAAAAGAAAAAAGAAAAGAATACCAAACACTGTATTTTCCCACTCATAAATGGGAATTGAACAATGAGGACACATGGACACAGGGAGGGGAACATCACACACTGGGGCCTGTCGTGGGGTGGGAGGCTAGAGGAGGAATAGCGTTAAGAGAAATACCTATGTAGATGACGGGTTGATAGGAGCAGCAAACCACCATGGCACTTGTATAACTATGTAACAAACCTGCATGGTCTGCCCATGTATCACAGAACATAAAGTACAACAAAGAAAACTTTACATAAATACATAAAGTCTAGAACAGCTAATACATTATAATGAAAAGTCAACAATAATCTCAGCTCAAAGAGAACACCATAAAATTATGAAGTGCTCTCAACAAATCTCTAAATTTATGTCCTCATAAGATTACATTTCTATTTCTTCTTGAATAATTTCCCCATTTTAGCTATGATTTGGTGATAGTAAGATGGTAATTCTGAAGAGAAAATTATCCTAACTCTTCATTGAGAAAATTCTGCCTCATTTCACCACACACCTGAGTCTTAAGCAGTCACTTCTAATGTAGCTGAATAATAGATCCTCACCCAGCTGAGTCTATGAGTTGAATCCATGTACGTGAGATAAGGCCCCCAAGGAGAGGTAATAAGCTGGGAATGCCATCAGTTCATCTTTCTTCAGGCCTATATTTGTCATTGTCACTTGTAGTAGCAGGACAGCCCTGGCATTGGGATTTGTAGTAACAGAGAGTATCGAAGGGAAAACTGAACTTCCCTAATTTTTGGAAAAAAGCAGATTGGAAACAGATGAGTTCCAACGTTTTCCATGTGTGAGGTCATTGGCCCAGGTAGTCTTGCTCAGGACATTTCTTGTCAGCAAAACAGAAGTCAAACGATATTTCTACCTTCCAAGAGAATAGAACATAATGTCAGATTTTCTCATGGATTCCCACAAGTTCAAGAAACTTTCATGGCCTTATTTAACTGCTTAAGCATTTCAACTAAAAAATTGTCTTTCAAATACACAGGAATATGTTTGGAAAAATTTTAACCAGAAAAAGTTGGAATTCTAAAATAAAAAATGCATGAGGCCATAAAAATTTTTTACATCTTTTAATTTATATGTCAACTGGGGAAAGAAAAACATTCTTTGAAGTTTCCTTTTATACCATTAAAGACTTATTCTTTATTGCAGCAATACAGGGTGACTTATTCAGGTTGAATGTTGAAGGTGAACTTCAACTTAATTTTAAGTTCTGGCTAATTTTTAAGCATTTCTCAGTCACCTACCATGATTTCATCTCAGAAACCAAAATCTCAATTTCATTTAGACCTTTGAAATATTAAAACAGAAGGTTAAATGCTTCAAAATAACATTCATGTAGAGACTTACATATGTGGACCAGGAATCTCCAGGTATTACAAAGTTTATGAGAACATAACAAATGTTGATACACACATTTAATTCTGAAATAAAAACTTACAACTAATAAAACTAACAAATCAAGAAAATTTTGTAGGTAACACATTTTATGTCTAAAAATATAGGTATGAAACACTCAAGGATGGATAAAAGAAGAAATCACAAGAGAAAATAGAAAATATCTAGAGACAATTAAAAACATGAAATCCCAAAAGTTAAGAAATACATCAAAAACAGTACCATAAGGGAAAAATTTATAGCTATAAGTGATTATAAAAAATAAGATACCGAATCAACAACTTTAATCCTAAGGAACTAAAAACAGAGGGAAAAAGAGGGACTATTAAAGAGGGACTACTAAAAGCTAGCAAAATTTAAAAAATGATAAAGATAACAGTGGAAACAAGTGAAATAGAGAATAGAAAAACAATATCAAAACTCAACAAAACCTAGTTTGTTCTCTGAAAAAGATCAAAACTGACAAAATTTTATCTAGATTGACTAAGAAAAAAAGGCAATATTCAAATTACTAAACTCAAAAATAAAATGGGTACATTACTAACAAATTTTTGGAGTAAAAAAGGGATGTAGGAGAGTACCATAAGGAACTATACATTAAAAAATTGAATAGTCTAAATAAAATGAACAAATTCCTAGAAATAACCTACTAAGACTGAATCAGAAAAGTTGAATAAACCTAAACCTATTCAGCAAGGAGATTCAGCAGGAAGATTGCATCAGCAATCAAAAACCCAGCAACAAAGAAAAGCCTGGAGCAGAGGGCTTCACTGTTGAATTCTACCCAATGTTTAAAGCAGAATTAACACCACTTTTTCAGAACTTTGAAGAGGAGATAATTTTTTCTAACTTATTCTATGAGTCCAGTATTACCCTGACACCAAGCCAGACAAAGGCACCATAAGAAAACTACAAACAAACATCCCTTATAAACGCTGATGCAAAAATCCTCAACGAAATACCAGGAACTCAATCTTAGCAGTACATTAAAAGGATTATACACTATGAATGAGTATAACTGACTCCTGAAATAAAAGTATGTTCCAACACATGAAAATCAGCATAATATCACATTAACATAAAGAAGGAAAAAACCCTCATGTCATCATCTTAATCAAAGAAGAAATATCATTTGTCAAAATTTAACCCACATTCATGATAAAATATACACTATAAAAAGAAAGAAAACACCTTAACATAATGCTATACAAAAAACAAAACAAAACAAAAAAACACAGCTAACCTGGTGAAAGACTGAAAGCTTTTACCCTAAGAGCAAAAACAAGGATGCCTGCTTTTACTACTTCTATTTAATATAGTACTGAAGGTTCTGGTTAGTTAAAACCGTAAGGTGAGTATAATAATTAAAGATATTCCAATTTTTTTAGAAAGTAAAATTATCTGTTTGCAGATGACATAACTTTATATATTAAAAATCTTTTAGTTTCTGTGAAATAAACTTTCAGATGCAATAAATAAAATTCAGCAAAGCTGCATGATACAAAATAATACACAAAAATCAGTTGTATTTCTACAATAACAATAAACTATCTGAAGAAGAAATCAAGACAACAGTATCCTGTATGATAGCATCAAAAGAATAAAATACTTAAAAACCCATTTAACCAAGGAAATGAAAAACCTGTACAACAAAAACTATAAACATGGCATGAAAGTATTAAAGATGACACAAATAAATGAAAAGACATCATGTGTTTATGGACTGGAAGACAAAATCTTGTCAAGGTGCCATTGTTATCTATAGTCTTCTACAGATTCAATAAAATCACTACAAAAATTCCAATATTTGTAAAAATAGAAAAACCTATTCTAAAATTCAGATGAAATCTCGAAAAACCCCAAGCGGCCAAATCAATCTTAGAAACTAAAAAAGTTAGAGGACTAACACCTCCTGGTTTCAAACTTCAGTAAGCAAAACAATGCTGTACCGGCATAGAGACGGACACAAAGACGAATGCAATAGAAATAAAGAAAAAAATATATAGTCATGATTTTTAACAAGGGTGTCAACACTGTTCAATGGGGAAAGGACGATACTTTTTTAAATAGTGTTAAAAACGGATATTTACATCTATCTATCTATATATTTATATGTATATATATTTATATGTATATATATACATATCCCAAATTAGCTTTTTGTCTGTCATGTACGTTGCAGATCTATTTTCCCAGTCTGTTGACTTTTGACTTTGAGGCAGTTTTCTCTCATACAAAATTTTAATTTTTATGGAGTCAAATACAACCTTGGCGCCGATCTGGTTCCCGTACTGCCCGGCCTGCGTGAGCATGATTTCCCTCATGGCCAAGGCGGGATTAGAGAGGCAGGAGAAACGCGAGAAGGTGGAGCAGACGCACAGCTACCCAGCCCGCCCTCCATCAACGCTGAAATAGCCCCGCGCCCACCTCCCTCAGCCTCGGATTTGGCTCCCAGAATAAGCAACAGCTTTACTTCCACACAGGTGTACCCACCTGTGAATCCCTTGGCGTTGAACGTCTGTTGGAGAGCTCAGGTGTCCTGCTGTGGTCCTTTCCACGTTGGGGAATGCAGGTCAGCTGGAGAACTTCCTCCCACATCTTTAGTAAGACTAAATCCCTAGCTGAGCTGAAACTGAATTTTCCTCCCATGTGGGAGGAGAAGACTCTTGTTTCCATATTCACAGAGTGCCTTTGCACCTGTCGTAGATTGATGACATATTGTTGTAATTGATGAGTCTTTTCATCTATTAGGAGATCTATGCTTAGGAAAGGTCTTCCGAATGTTAACTCAACAGGATTTAATTATAAGTTTTATTTGGAGCAGTCCAAACCCGCAGTAAACTATGGGTGTTAGAGATAGTCAGGCGTCTGATTTAGCTGGATTCTTCTTTAGAGTAGCATTAGCCCTCTCACCTTTTCAGAGGACTGCATTCTGCACACAGAGTGAAGGTAATATTGGATTCTTAAAGCTGAGGATAGGTGTTGGGATACACCTGCTGTGAAAGACAGGCCATTGCCACTTTGCAGGCTTTTAGATTACCCAAACTGAGGAGTTATTTCTTCTGGTAAACATTTTTCAGATGGGGTGGGGAATGCCTCGATCTAACCAGTGAAGTTATCAGTAAGCATTAGCAAATATTTGAATCTCCTGCAGAAAGGTATCTGAGTAAATTAGAGTTGCCAGTTCTTACCTGAATAGGTTCCTCAATTTTGCACAGGTTTCCCTGGAGAAGGAGAAAATTGCTGGCCGTTTGGGTCATGTCAGGCACAGAGATCACAGGGCTGAGTCACCTGTTTTGGTGTCTTGAAAAGATTTACACCTATAAACAAATGAGACATTAACAGAAACCAAGAATCCCTTCGAGGGTGAAAATAATCATGAAAGTGCTGAATTATATTCCTATGATTGGTACTTGGCATTAGCAATTTATTACCACCATTCAGCCAGCCAGAGGGGCCCTGGACTGAAGTGCAAACCCTGGCCCATTTTTGTTCTTCTTCAGAGTGTTCTGGCCCAGTTCTATGTATGCTGTCCAGCACGTCCATAAGCTTCAGTGGCCCTTTCAGTGCAGGGGCCTTGGCTGTGGCATCTACAAGGGCATTTCCTTTTACATGGTCAGTCTCTCTTTTGATGTCCTCTGCAATTAATTATAGTCACTTTTTGGCAGCAAAGCAGCATTCTAACAAGCTCAAAATTTGAATGATGTTGTATGGAAAAGCCCTTGGGGGTCAGGAGTCCCTACCCATTCCAAATTGCAGCATAAGCATGAAGCACTAAAAAGTCATACTTGGAATCAGTGTAAATGATAACTTTTAAATCCTTTCCCAACTGCAGGGGCTGAGTAAGTTCAATTAACTCAGCTTTTTGAGCTGAGGTCGAGGCCAGCAAGGCTTGTGCCTACTACTAATAGCATACCTACCCCTCCCGTTTTCCTGATGCATAAAACAACTTACATCTGTTAACCAATCTTCCTTGGGATGGTCAAGGGGCTCATCCTTCTTAAGTCTGGCCTGCTAGAATAAGTTTGTTTCATAACCTGTGACATGCTTTGGCTGTGTCCCCAGTCAAATCTTATCTTGAATTGTAGCTCCCATAATTCCTATATATCATGGGAGGGACCTAGTGGGAGGTAATCGAATCGGGGGATGGGTCTTTCCCATGCTGTTCTCGTGACAGTGAATAAGCCTCATGAGATCTGATGGTTTATTTATTTATTTTTTAGACATAGTCTTGCTCTGTTGCTCAGCTGGAGTGCATTATCATGAACTTGGCTCACTGCAACTTCTGACTCCTGGGTTCAAGCGATTCTCCTGCCTCAGCCTCCCGAGTAGCTGGGATTACAGGCGACTACCACCATACCTGTCTAATTTTTGTACTTTTAGTATAGACGGGGTTTCACAATGTTTGCCAGGCTAGCCTCGATCTCCTCACTTCAGATCATCCACTGCATTGGCCTCCCAAAGTGCTGGGATTACAGCTCTTGGTTTTATAAAGGGGAGTTTCCCTACACAAGCCCTTTTGCCTGCTGCCATGTAAGAGATGTGACATTGCTCCTCATTTGCCTTCTGCCATGAGTGTGAGGCTTCCCTGACCATGTGGAACTGTAAGTCAATTAAACCTCTTTTCTTTATAAATTACCCAGCCTCAGATATGTCTTTATTAACAGCATGACAACAGACTAATACAACCTGTATGCCAGAAAGGCTAGAAGCACCTGTGGACTCTGGCAGATAAGTAGCTGGGATAATGGTTTGGCAGGCTTTAAGGGTTATGTCTGGAATGTCTAGCAATAAGACCTGATACTTTTGTAAATGTTCTCTTATTATCCACTGCTGCCCTTTAGCTTCTAGGACCACCTTCCCTTGGTGTGGAGTCAAAAACCTGTAGGTGCTCTTCTAATGTTACTTTATTAGCTTTGCCTGCTAGAAAAGTGGTAGCAGCAATAGCTCTAAGACATCAAGGCCACCCTGAGTCCACCTGGTCTATCTGCTTAGAAAATTAGGCTACTGTCCTTGGAATGTCCCCCAGTTTGGGGACAAGATTACCGAAGGCCTATGCCTTGCTTTTTGGTCACATAAAGAACACATGGTTCATCCAACTTGGGGACTCCCATGGCTGCAGCAGAGCCCAATTTCTCCTTGAGAGTATTGAAGTTCTGCTTGCAGTTCTAATTACATTCTAGGAGCTCTAAATCATTCCCTTTAGTGTATCATATAAAGTCTTGGCTTCATGCCCAAATCTGGGCACCCATAAGCAGCAGTACTCATCAGTCTCCTAAAAAAGCCCACAGTCATTTTTTAGACAGGGACTCTTGGGTGACTAAAATAACTTTTTTATCTTCTAGGGATTTTGATCAGTTCCAGAGGTTAAGACAGATTCCAAATATTTAAGTCTTTCAGTCAAAATCTGAGCTCTGTGTGGTGATGCCCTATATCTGCAAGTTCCCAGGAAATTTACCAACTTAACATTATTATTATGAGTCTTCTTTAGTTGGGCTAGCAATGAGCAAGTCACCTACATACTGAATTATTGTGTCCCTTTCCAATTGTAGATTTTTAAGTCCTTAGCTAGAGCATTTTCAAATAAGTGGGCGATATCTCAGAACCCTTCAGAGATGACTGTCCGGGTTAGTTTTGAGGCTGAATGCATATCTGGATCAGTCCATTCAAAGGCAAACATATTATGAATCTGGATGCATTGAGATACAGAAAAGTGCATCTTTCAGATTTAAGAATGTAAACCAGCTTGCATCCCCTGGAACTTGGTAAGTATTGGGGATAATGAGGTGTATGGGGACAACTGCATTTCTTAATGCTGTAAGGGTTCTGACAAATCTGTACTTGCCATTAGGCTTTTTATCTGGTAACATGCGAGTATTGTAAGGAGACTCTCATGGGCTTAATAACTCATATGGCAAGAATTTGGCAATAAGGGGTTGAATTTCCCATCATGCTTCTTGCCTTAAAATATATTGTCTCTTCTGAGGTCGAGGAGTACTAGGCTGAAGTTGGATTTCAATGGGGGAGGTGTTTAGTGCATTTCCCAGAGCCTGTGTGGCCCAAACCTCAAGATTTACTTAAGACAACACCTCAGGTGGTAAATGTGACAGCTCATTCTTAACTTCTTTTTTCCCCTGATGGGTCAGGAACAAAAGTAACAGTTTCTATGCTTTATGATCTGTGAAGGTGACGATGACTTGGTCTCCTCAGTCAATAAACCTCTCCCCAGTAAGAGGTCAGGCAATCAGACAGTACTAAAAAGGCAGGCGAGAAACCTAGAGACTCTGGAGGACAATTTAGAAGATACAAAAAGGAGTGATTTGGGGCTTGTCCATCATGAGAAGACAGGAGACCATTGTATTAAATCAGTACAGAGTAATCTGCTCCCACACCTAATACGAAGTTAATACCCCTACCTGCTACTTCAAGAGTCACCTGAGGCTCCTCCATCTCTCGATAGCTAGTAGTCCAATGGGAGTGGAGGTAGGAAATATCAGGCCCCGCCACTTTTGAGTCTGCTGGGCTCTGATGATGGCTCCCTTGGAAGCACAGTGCATTTCCTTCGGCAGAGGCTTACCTTCCTACAGAAGGCACACAGATTTATACCCAAGGCGCAGTGGCCCAGAGGCACATACTGCGATTTTCACCTTCTGACTTCCTCTGTGAGGGCCAGGGGTTAAGGGGCTGCCTCTGAAGTGGTGGAGAGCACAAGGCTGCAGCTAGAAGCTGGGCCTCTTGGAAGATTTGCTTTATTTTATGTTTTCTCTGCTCAATTCCTGTGATGGAAAACTGCAAAATCCAAGTCTAAAATCTGATCCATGGGAGTCTGGAAGCCTAAGGCTGCTTTTGGCAGCTTCCTGCAGATATAAGAAGGAGACCGTGCTATAAATTAAACTCCTAGAAATGCCTGTCCCTTTTCGGAGTCAGGGTCAGTGTTAGTGTATTTCCTCAAGGTCTAAATTATCCACCCTTGTAATAAGGCTAGGTTTTCATCTTTTCCCTGAGTAATTTTCCAGAATTTATAAAATTAAAAAGCTGTATCACACTTTTTATTCCTTCACGGAGTCAATCACAATTTTTTCTCTATATATCCTACTTTCTTCCTAATTCATTAGTTTTTTCTAGATTCTAGTTCTTTTGGGTCCTAGTCAGGCACTGCTGTGCCTCTTACTTGATTGGCAGGGGGAGTTCAGCCCCAGCTAAGAAAAGCCTAATATTAAGAGTAACTTGCATTAAAAGGGTAATCAATTATGTGCCATCCCTGTTTTGTCTTTTCCTCCATCAAACATATAGAAGCCCATTTTAATTTTTATCCTGACCAAGCTTCAGAGAAGCCTGTATATAATGTACTTCCTCCCTCTTAGTTTCTCTTCTATAAAACAAATGAAGCTGCAAAATAGGAGTCAGATCAAACAGGAGAAATAGGAAGGCTGTAACTTGTATATTGTAATATATTAGTCAATTTTCTTTTATATATATATATATATACTTTAAGTTTTAGGGTACATGTGCACAATGTACAGGTTAGTTACATAGAATAGAATGGAATGGAATGTGGAATAGAATGGAATGGATTGGAATGGATTGCGGAATGGAATGGAATGGAATGTGGAATGCAATGGAATGCAATGGAATGTGGAAATGAACGGAATGGGGTGTGGTATGGAATGGAATAGAAGGTGGAATGAAACGGAATGGAACGTGCAATAGAATCTGTAATGGAATGTGGAATGGAATGTGGAATGGAATTGAATGGAATGTGGAATGGAATGGAGTGGAATGTGGAATAAAATGGAATGGAACGGAATGTGGAATAGAATGGAAAGGAATGGAATGGAATCCGGAATCAAATGGAGTGGAATCTGGAGTGCAAAATAATGGAATGGAATGTGAAACTGAATGGAAGGGAACGTGGAATGGAAAGTGGAAAGGAATGTAGAATGGAAAGGAATATAAGGTGAAATGGAATGTGGAATGGAATGTGAAATGCAATGTGGAATGGAATGTTGAATGGAATGTGGAAGAGAACATGGAATGGAATGGAATGGAATGTAGAATGCAATGTGGAATGGATTGGAAAGGAATGTGGAATGGAATGTGTAATGGAACATGAATGGAAAGGAATGGAATGTGGAATGGAATGTGGAATGAAATGGAAAGGAATGTGGAAAGGAAAGTGGGATGGATTGGAAAGGAATGTGGAATGGAATGTGGAATGAAATGGAAAGGAATGTGGAATGGAATGTGGGATGGATTGGAAAGGAATGTGGAATGGAATGTTGAATGGAATGTGAAATGGAATGTGAAATGGAATGGAATGGAATGTGGAATGGATGGAATGGAATGCAATGTGGAATGGAATGCAATGTGGAATGGAATGGAATGCAATGAAGAACGGAATGAAATATAATTCGGAATGAAATGGAGTGGAATGTGGAATGGAATGGAATGTAATGTGGAATGGAAAGGAATGGAAGGTGGAATGCAATGGAATGGAAGGTGGAACAGGATGTGGAATGGACTGGAAAGAAATGTGGAATGGAATGTGGAATGGAATGGAAATGAACATGGAAAGGAATGTGGAATGGAATGGAACGGAATGCATTGTTGAAAGGAATAGAATGGAACGTGGAATGGCATGGAATGTAATATGCAATGGAATGGAATGGAATGTAAAATGGAATGTTAATTGGAATGGAATGCAATGTGGAATGGAATGTGGAATGCAATGGATCGTCGAATGGAATGTGGAATGGAATGGAATGGAATGCGGAATGAAATGTGGAATGCAACAGAATAGAATGTGGAATGGAATGGAATGGAGTGTGGAATGGAATTTGGAATGGAATTTGGAATGGAATGGAAATGAATGTGGAATGGAAAGCAGAATGGAATGGAACGGACAACATTGTGGAAAGGAATGGAATGGAATGTGTAATGGAATGTGGAATGGAATGAAATATGGAATTGAATGGAATTGAACGTGGAATGGAATGGAATTGAATGTGGAATGGAATGGAATGGAATGTGGAAAGGAATGCAATGAATGCAATATGGAATGGACTGCAATTCAATGTGGAATAGAATGGAACGCAATGTGGAATGGAATGGAATATAAAGTGGAACTGAATGGAATGGAGGATGGAGTGGAAGGGAATGGAATCTCGAATAGAAAGTGGAATGACATGAAATAGAATGGAATGTGGAATTGAATGGAATGGAATTTGGAATGGAAAGGAATTTAATCTGGAATGGAATGGAATGGAATTTGGAATGGAGGGGAATGGAATGAAAATTGGAATGGAATGGTACGGAAGTTGGATTGCAATGTGGAATGGAATGGAATGAAATGGAGTGTGGAATGGAATGTGGAGTGGAATGTGGAATTGAATGTGCTGCAAAGTGGAATGGAATGTGCAGAGGAATGGAATGGTATGTGCAATGTTACGGAAAGGAATGAAGAATGGAATATGAAATGGAATGCGGAATACAATGGAATGGAATAAAATGAGGAATTGAATAGAATGGAAAGTGGAATGGAATGGAATGTGAAATTGAATGCGGAATGCAATGGAATGGAATGAAAGGAGGAATTGAATGGAATAGAATGTGGAATGGAATGGTTGAATGTGGAATGGAATGGAATAGAAGGCGGAATGGAATGGAATGTGGAAAGTAATGGAATGGAAAGTGGAATAGAATGTGGAATGACTGTGGAATGGAATGTGGAACTGAATGGAATGGAATGCAGAATGGAATGGAATGGAATGTGGAATAGAAAGGAATGGAATGGAATTTAATGCACAATGGTATGAAAAGGTATGTGGAATGAAATGGAAGGGAATGAAATGTGGAATTCAATGGATTGGAATGTGGAACGGAATGGAATGGAATGTGGAATGGAATGGAATGGAAAGTGGAATGGAATGCGGAATCGAATATGGAATGGAATGTTTGATGGAATGGAATGGAATGTGGAATGGAATGTGGAATGAAACGGAAGTATTGTGCAATGGAATATGGAGTGGAATGTAGAAAGTAAAGTGGAATGGAATGCAATGGAACATGGAATGGAACGTGCAATGGAAGGTGGAATGCAAAGTGGAATGGAATGTTTAATGGAATGGAATGAAACGTGGAATGGAATGGACTGGAATGTGGAATGGAGAGGAATGTAGAATGGAAAGTGAAATGCAATGTGGAATGGAATTTCGAATGGAATGTGCAATGGAATGGAATGGAATGAGGAATGAAATGTGGAATGGAATGTGGAATGGAATGGAATGTGGAATAGAATGGAATGTGAAGTGGAAAGTTGAATGGAAGGTGTAATGGAACGTGGAATGGAATGGAACTGAAAGTGGATTGGAACATGGAATGGAACGTGGAATGGAACGTCGAATGGATTGGAATGGAATGTGGAATGGAATGGAATGGAATGTGGAATGGAATGGAATGGAAAGCGAAATGCAATCTGGAATGTAACGTGGAATGTAATGTGAAATGGAATGAGGAATGGAATGTGGAAAGGAATGGAATGGAAGGCAGAATGGAATGTGGAATAGAATGGAATGGAATGTGGAATGGAATGTGGAATGGTATGTGGAATCTAATGTAATAGAATAGAATTTAATGTGGAATGCAATCTGGAATGGAACGTGGAATGGAATTGGAATAGAACGGAATGGAATGTGGAGTGCAACTTGGAATGGTATGCAATAGAACGTATAATGGAACTTTGAATGGAAAGTGGAATGCGGAATGGAACATGGAAAGGAATGTGCAATTGAATGTGGAATGGAATGGAATGGACTGAGGAATGGAATGTGAAATGGAAAAGGGAATGCAATGGAATGGAATGAAATGAGGAATTGAATGGAATGGAATGTGGAAAGGAATGGAATGCAATGTGGAATGGAATGGAATAGAACGTGGAATGGAACGTGGAATGGAATGCAATGGAATGTGGAAGTAAATGGAATGGAAAGTGGAATAGAATATGGATTGGAATGTGGAATGGAATGTGTACTTGAATGGAATGGAATGCGGAATGGAATGGAATGCAATGAGGAATAGAATGGAATGAAATGGAATTTAATGCGCAATGGTAAGAAATGGAAGAAAGAATTGGTAAGAAAGGAATGTGGAAAGGAAAGGATGGAGGAATGGAATGTGGAATGGAAAGGAATGGAATGTGGAATGGAAAAGAATGGAATGTGGAATGGAACGGAATTTAATATGGAATGAAATATGGAATGGAATGGAATGTGGCATGGAATGTGCAATGGAATGGAAATGAATGTCAAAGGAATGTGGAATGGAATGGAATGGAAAGTGGAGTGGAATGGAATGGAATGCAATGTGGAATGGAATGGAATGCAATGTGGAATAGAATGGAATGCAATGTGGAATGGAATGGAATTCAATGTGGAATGGAATGGAATGGAATGTGGAATGGAATGAAATGGAATATGGAGTGGAATGGAATGGAATGTGGAAAGGAATGAGGAATGGAATGGAATGGAATGGAATGGAATGTGCGATGGAATGAAATTGAATGTGGAATGGAGTGGAAAGGAATATGGAATGAAATGGAATGGAATGAAATGTTCAATGGAATAGAATGGAATGTGGAATGGAAAGTGGAATGGAATGGAATGTTGAATGGAACGTTCAATGGAATGGCAAGGGATTCGGAAGGGAATGAGGAAAGGTATGGAATGGAATGGAGTGGAATGTGGAAAGGAATGCAATGGAATGCGGAATGGAATATATAAAGGAATGGAATGCAAAGTAGAATGGAATGTTGAATGGAATGTTGAATGGAATGTGGAATGGGAAGTGGAATGGAATGGAATGGAATGTGAAATGGAAAGTGGATTGGAATGGGGTATCGAAAGTATAGAAATGTGGGTTAGAATGTGGAATGGAATGAGGAAAGGAAACTGGACTGGAATGGAGTGGAATGTGGAATGGAACATGGAATGGAATGTAATGGAATGTGGAAAGGAACGTGGAATGGAACGTGTAATGGAACGGGGAATGGAACTTAGAATGGAATGTGGAATGGAATGGAATGGAATGGAATGTGGAATTGAATGGGATGGAATGTGGAATGGAATGTGGAATGGAATGTGCAATGGAATGGAATGGAATGTGGAATGGGAAGTGGAATGGAATGTGGAATGGAACTTGGAATTTAATGGAATGGAATGTGGAATGGAATGGAATGGAATGTTGAATTGGATGTGGAATAAATTGGAATGGATTGTGAAACGAAATTTGTAATGGAATATGGAATGGAATGTGGAATGGAACAGAATGGAATGCGGAGTGGAGTGCGGAATGGAATTTGTAATGGAATTTTGAATGGAATGGAATGGAATGTGGAATGGGATGGGTAATGGAAAGTGGAATGGAATGTGGAAGGGAATATGGAATGGAATGGAATGGAATGGCAGGTTGAATTGAATGCAATGGAATGTGAAATTGAGTGTGGAATAGAATGTGAAATGCAACGTGGAATGGAATGTGGAAGAGAGTGGAATGGAACGTGGAATGTCATGGAATAGAACTTCGAATGGAACGTGTAATGGAAAGTGGATTGGACAGTGGAAAGGAACCTGGAAATGAATGCGGAAAGTAGCGAGGAAAGGAATGTGGAATGGAATGGATTGGAATGTGGAAAGGAATGTGGAATGGAGTGGAATGGAACATGGAATAGAAGATGGAATTGAATGGAATGGACCGTGGAACGGAATGGAATGAAACGTGGAATGGAATGTGGAATGGAACGAGGAGTGCAATGTAGAATTGAATGTGGAGTGCAATGTGGAACGGAAAGTGGAATCCAAAGGAATGGAATGTAGAATGGAATAGAATGGAATGTGGCATGGAATGGAATGGAATTGTAATTGCAATGGAACGTGGAATGGAATGGAATGGACTGTGGAATGGAATGGAATGGAATGTGGAATGGAATGCAACGTGGAATGGAATGCAATGGAATGTGGATTGGAATGGAAATGAATGTGGAATGGAATAGAATGTAATGCTTGGAATGCGAAATGGAGTGTGAAATGGAATGTGGAATGGAAGGTGGAATTTAATGAAATGGAAAGTGGAATGAAATGGAATAGAACGCGGAATTGTACAGAATGGAACATGGAATGGAACGTGAAATTGAACGTCGAATGGAATGTGGAATTGAATGCAATGGAATGTGGAATTGAATTGTGGAATAGAACGTGGAATATAATGCAAAGGAATTTAATGGAACGTGGAATTTAACGTGGAATGGAATGTGGAATGGAATGGAATAGAATATGGAATGGAATGTGGAATGAAATTTAATGGAATGTGGAATGGAACGGAATGGAATGTGGAATGTAATGTGGCGTGGAATGGAGTGGAATCTACAAAGGAATGTTAAATGCAATGTGGAATGGAATGTGGAATGGAATGGAATGGAATGTGGAATGGAAAGGAATGGAATGTGCAGTGCAATGTGGAACGGAATGCAGAATAGAATAGAATGGAATCTAGAATGGAATGTGGAATGGAATGGAAAGGAATGTGGAATGGAATGTGGAATGGAATGGAATGGAAAGTGGAATGGAATATGGAATGGAATGGAATGGAATGTGGAATAGAATGTGGAAAGGAATGTGGAATGGAACAGAATGGAATGTGAAATGGAATGGAATGGATTGTGGAATGGTGTGTAAAATGGAATGTGGAATGGAACGAAATGGAATGGGTTATGGAATGTGGAAAGAAAGGTGGAATGGAATAGAATGGCATGTGGATTGGAATGGAATGGAACGTGGAACAGAATGGAATGTAATGGAATAGAATAGAATAGAACAGAATAGAATAGAATAGAATAGAATGGAATAGAATAGAATGTAATGGAATAGAATGGAATGTAATGGAATGTGAAGTGGAATGAAATGGAATGTTGAAGGGAATAGAATGGAATGTGGAATGGAATGGAAAGTTGAATGGAATGGAATGGAATAGAATGTGGATTGGAAAGGAATGGAATGTGGATTGGGATTAAATGGAATGCAAAGGATTGCAAAATGGAATGTGGAATTGAATGAGGAATGGAACGTGGAATGGAATGGAATGGAACGTGGAAAGGCATGTGGAATGGAATGGAATGTAATGTGCAATGGAATATAGAATGGAATGTTGAATGGAATGGAATGGAATCTGAAATGGAAGGTTGAATGAAAGGTACAATGGAATGCGGAATGGAATGAATTGGAATGTGGAATTGAATGCAGTGAAACGTAGAATGGAATGGAATGGAACGTGTAATGGAACGTGGAATTCAATGTGGAATGGAATGTGCAATGGAATGGAATGGAATGTGAATTGGAATGTGGAGTGGAATGGATTGGAATATGGAATGCAATGTGGAATGGAAAGGAATGGAATGTGGAGTGGAATGGAAAGTGGAATGGAATGGAATGGAATGTGGAATGTAATTTGGAATTGAATGGAAAGGAATGGAACGGAATGTGGAATGGAATAGAATATGGAATGGAATGGAATACGAAATGGAAAGCAATGGAATTGAATGGCATGTGGAATGGAATGGAAAGTAATGTGGAATGGAATGGAATGCAATGGAATGTGGAATGGAATGGAATGCAATGCAATGTGAAATGGAATGGAAAGGAATGTGGAATGGAATGCAATGTGGAACGGAATGGAATGGAATGGAATGGAATGTGGAATGGAATGGAATGGAATACGGAATGGAATGTCATGGAACGGAATGGAATGTGGAATGGAATGGAATTGAATGTGGAATGGATTGGAATGGAAAATGGAATGGAAAATGGACTGGAACAGAATGGAATGTGGAATGGAATGGAATGGAACCTGGAATGGAATGTGGACTGGAATGCAAAGGAATGTGAAATGGAATGTGGAATGGAATGGAATGTGGAATGGAATGTGCAATGGATTGTGGACAGCAATGCAATGGAATGTGGAATGGAATGTGGAATGGAATGTGGAATGGAATGTGGAATGGAATGTAATGGAATGCGGAATAGAATTGAATGATATCTGGAATGGAATGCAGAATGGAATGTGGAATGGAATGTGAAATGGAATGGAATTGAATGTGAAATGGAATGAGGAATAGAACATGGAATGCATTGGAATGGAATGTGGTTTGGAATAGAATATGGAATGGAATGAAATGGAAAGGATTTTGAAATGGAATGGAATTACATGTGGAATGCAATGTGGAATGGAAAGTGGAATTGAAGATGGAATGGAAAGTGAAGTGGACTGTGTAATGCAAAGGAATGGTATGTGGAATGGAATATGGAATGAAATGGTAAGGAATGTGGAATGGAATCTGGAATGTAATGTGTAATGGAATGTGGAATACCATATTGAATGGTATGGAATGGAATGTGTAAAGGAATGGAATGGAATGTGGAATGGAATGTGTAATGGAATGGATTGGAATGTGGAATGGAATGTGAAATGGAATGGAATGGAATGTGGTATGTAATGTGGAATCTAACGTGGAATGGATTGTGCAATGGAACGTGGAATTGAATGTGCATTGGAAAGTGGAATGGAAAGTGGAATGGAATGGAATGGATTGTGTAATGGATTGTGGAATGGAATGTGGAATGAAAAGAATGTAATGTGGAATGATATGTGGAATGGAATGAGGAAAAAAAAGTGGAGTGGTATGGAATGGAATGTGGAATGCAACGTGGAATTCAATGTAAAGGAAAGTGGAATGGAATGTGAAATGGAACATGGAATGGAACGAGGAATGGAATGTGGAATGGAACGTGTAAATGAATGTGAAATGGAATGAGGAATGAAATGGAATGCAATGTTCAATGGAATGGAATGGAATGGAGTAGAATGTGGAGTGGAATGTTTAATGGAATGAAATGGAATGTGGAATGGAATGGAAAGTGTAATGGAATGTAGTGGAATGTGGAATGGAATGTGGAATGGAATGGATTGTGGAATGGAATAGAATGTGGAATGGAGTGAAATGGAATGGAATGTAGAATGGAATGGAATGGAATGTGCAATGGAATGGAATGGAATGTGGACTGGAATGTATCGGAATGTGGAATGGAAAAGAAAGTGGAGTGAAATGGAATGGAACGGAATGTGGAATGGAATGGAACAGAATAAATTGGAAGAGAATGTGGAATGGAATGGAATGGAATGTGGAATGGAATAGAACGTGGAAAGGAATGAAGTGGAATGGAATGTGAAATGGAATGTAATGGAATGTGGAATGGAATGGAATAGCATGGGAAATGGAATGGAATGGAATAGAATGTGGACTGGAATGTGGAATGGAAAGTGGACTGCAATGTAGAATGTATTGGAATTGAATGTGTAATGGAACATGGAATGAAATGGCATGGCATGTGTAATAGAACATGGAATGCAACGTGGAATGGAAAGTGGAATGGAACGTGGAATGGATTAGAAAGGAAAGTGGAATGCAATGGAATGGAAATTGGAATGGAATGTAATAGTAAACTGTATGGAATGTGGAAAGTAATGGAATGTGGAATGGAATGCAGAATGGTATGGAATTCCGAATGGAATGTGGAATGGAATGTAATGGGATGGAATATGGAATGGAATGTGGAATGTAATTTGGAATGGAATGTGGATTATAATGTGGAATGGAATGTGGTATGGAATGGAATGGAATATGGAATGGAAAGTGGAATGGAATGGAAAGAATGGAATGTGGAATGGAATGGAATGGAAAGTGGAATGGAATGGAATGGAAAGTGGAATGTAATGTGTAATGGAATGGAAAGGAATGTGGAAGGGAATGTGGACTGGAATGGAATGGAAGGTGGAATGGAATGACACAGAACGTGGAATGGGAAGTGGAAAGTAACGTGGAATGTAATGTGTAACGGAATATGGAATGCAACGTGGAAAGGAATGTGGAATGGAACATGGAATGGAACGTATAATGGAATGTGGAATGGAATGTGTAATGGAATGTGAATGGAAAGTCTAATGTTATGCGGAATGGAATGTGTAACGGAATGTGGAATGGAATAGATCGTGGAAAGGAAAAGAATGTGGAACGGAATGTAATGAAATGTGCAATGGAATGGAATGGAATGGACTGGAATTTGGAATGGAATGGAATGGAGTGTGGAATGGAATAGAATATCGAATAGAATGGAATGGAAAGGTATCTGGAATGGAATGGAATGTAACGGAATGGAATGTGGAATTGAAAGGAATGGAATGTGGAATGGAAAACAATGTGGAATGGAATGCAATGGAATCGAATGTGGAATGAAATGGAATGGAATCGGAAGAGGAATGGAATGGAATGGAATGGAATGTAGATTGGAAAGGAACGGAAAGTGGAATGGAACAGAATGTGGAATGGATTGGAATGGAATGGAATGTTCAATGGAACAGAATTGGAAATGGAATGGAATGGAATGGATTGTGGAATGGGAAGTAATGTAATGAGGAATGGAGTGGAATGGAAGGCGGAATGGAATGGAATGGAATGGAAGGCGGAATGGAATGGAATGGAATGGAATGTGGAATGGTGTGAAATGGAATGTGGAATGGAATGGAATGGAAAGTCTAATGGAATATGGAATGGAATGGAACGGAATGTGGAATGGAATGGATAGGAAATGGGAATGGAAAGGAATGGAATGTGGAAGGGAATGTGGAATGAAAAGGAACGGAATGGAATGTGGAATGTAACGTGGAATGGAATGGAATATAATGTGGAATGGAATGGAATGGTATGGAATGTGGAATGGAATAGAATGGAATGAAATGTGTAATGGAATGGAATGGAATGTGGAATCGAACTTAATGGAATGTTAAATGGAATGGAATGGAATGGAATGTGGAAAGGAATATAATGGAATAAAAATGAATGTGGAATTGAATTGAATGGGAAGTGGAATGGAATGGAATGGAATAGGGAATAGAATGGGGAATGGAAAGCAACGGAAGGTGCAATGGAATGTGAAATGGAATATGAAATGGAACGTGGAATGGAACCTGGAATGGAACATGTAAAGGAACGTGGAATGGAATGTGGAAAGGAATGTGGAAAGGAATGGAATGGAAAGTGGAATTAAATGTGGAATGGAATGGAATGGAATGTGGAATGGAATATAATGGATTGTGGAATGGAATGTAGAATGGAATGGAAACTGCAATGGAATGGAAAGAAATATGGAATAGAACGTAGAATGCAATGGAATGGAAAGTGGAATGGAACGTGTAATGGATCGTGAAAGGGAACGTGGAATGGAATGGAATGGAATGTGAAATGGAATGTGGAATGGAATGTGGAATGGAACGTGGAATGGCATGTAATGGAACAAGGAATGGAACATGGAATGGCATGGAATGGAACGTGAAATGGAACACGGAATGGAATGTGCAATGGAATGTGGAATGAATAGTGGAATGGAACGTGGAATGAAATTTAATGGAATGTCCAATGGAATTTGGAATGGAATGGAATGTGGAATGGAATGGAATAGAATGGAATGGAACGTGGAGTGGAATGTTTAATGGAATGAAATGGAATGTGGAAAGGAATGGAATGTGGAATGGAATGTAATGGATTGTGGAATGGAATGTGGAATGGAATGGGTTGCAGAATGGAATAGAATGTGGAATGGAGTGAAATGGAATGGAATATACAATGGAATGGAATGGAATGAGGAATGGAATGGAATGGAATCGAATCGAATGGAACGTGGAATGGAATGGAATGGAATGTGGAATGGAAGAGAAATTGGAATGAAATGGAATTGAACGGAATGTGGAATGGAATGGAATGGAATGGGTTGGAATGCAATGTGGAATGCAACAGAATGGAATGTGGAATTGAATACCATGTGGAATGTAATGAAATGGAAGGGAATGTGAAATGGAATGGAATGTGGAATGGAATGGAATGGCATGTGGAATGGAATGTAATGGAATGGAATGTGGACTGGAATGTGGAATGGAATCTGGACTGAAATGAGGAGTGGATTGGAATTGAATGTGTAATGGAAAGTGGAACGGAATGGAATCACATGTGAAATAGAAGGTGGAATGGAACGTGGAATGCAAAGTGGAATGGATTATAATGGAACGTGGAATTCAATGGAATGGAATTTGGAATGGAATGGAATCGAATGTGAAATTGAATGTGGAATGGAAGAGAATGCGGAATGGAATGTGGAATGGAATAAAATGCCAAATGGAAAGTGTAATGGAATGGAATGCAACGTGGAATGGAATGTGGAATGGGTTGAGTAATGGAATGGAATGCAATGTGGAAATGAATGGAATGGAATGTGGAAACGAATGGAATGGAATGGATTGTGCAATGGAATGGAATTGAATGTGGAATGTAATGGGTTGGAATGTGGAATGGAATGTGGAATTGAATGGAATGTAATGTGGAATGGAATGGAATGGAATGGAATGGAATGGAATGGAATGGAATTGAATGCAATGGAAATTTGAATGGAAAATTGGAATGGAATGTGTAATGGAATGGAATGGAATAGAATGTGACGTGGAATGGAATGGAATGGAATGGAATGTAAAATGCAACGTGGAATGGAATGTGGAATGGAATGGAAAGGAATGGAATGGAATGGAATGGAATGTGAAATGGAACGTGGAATGGAATGTGGAATGGAATGCGGAATGGAATGGAATGAAATGTGGAATGGATTGGAAAGGAATGCAATGTAGAATGGAATGGAATGCAATGAAGAACGGAATGAAATATAATACGGAATAGAACGGAATGGAATGTGGAATGGAATGTGAAATGGAATGTGGAATGGAATGTGGAGTGGAATGGAATGGAGTGCATAATGGAATGTGGAATGGAATTTGGAAGGGAAAGTGGAATGGAATGGAAAGAGAATGAAAGTGAATGGAAAGTGGAAAGGAATGTGGAATCAAATGAAATGGAATGTGGAATGTAACGGAATGGGATGTGGAGTGGAATGTGGAATGGAAAGGAATGGAATGGAATGTGGAATGGAATGCAATGTAATGTGAAACGGAATGTGGAATGGAATGTGGAATGGTATATGGCATGGAATGGAATGGAACATAATGTGGAATGGAATGGAATGGAATGTGAAATTGAATGGAATGAAATGTGGGATGGAATTTAATGGAATGGAATAAAAGGGAATGGAATGGAGTGGAATGTGGAATGGAATGTAATGGAATGTGGAATGGAATGCAATGGAATTTGGAAAGGAAAGTGGAATGAAAAATTGAATGGAATGTGGAATGGGATGTGGAATGGAATGTGGAATGGGATGTGGAAGGGAATGGAATGGAATGAACTGGAATGGAATGGAATGGAATGTGGAATGGAATGTGGAATGGAATGGAATGGCATGTGGAATGGAATGTAATGGAATGGAATGTGGACTCGCATGTGGAATGGAATCTGGACTGCAATGCGGAGTGGATTGGAATTGAATGTGTAATGGAAAGTGGAACGGAATGGAATGGCATGTGAAATAGAACGTGGAATGCAACGTGGAAAGGAACGTGGAATGGAACGTGGAATGTATTAGAATGGTACGTGGAATTCAATGGAATGGAATGTGGAATATAATGGAATCGAATTTAGAATTGAATGTGGAATGGAATGGAATGCAGAATGGAATGTGGAATGGAATGGAATGCCGAATGGAATGTGTAATGTAATGGAATGCAATGTTGAATGGAATGTGAAATAGATTGAGTAATGGAATGGAATGCAAAGTGGAATTGAATGGAAGGGAATGGAATATGGAAACGAATGGAATGGAATGGATTGTGCAATGGAATGGAATGGAATGTGGAATGGAATGGGTTGGAATGTGGAATGGAATGTGGAATTGAATGGAATGTAATGTGGAATGGAGTGGAATGGAATGGAATAGAATGGAAAGTTGAATGCAAAATTGGAATGGAATATGTAACAGAATGGAAAGGAATAGAATGTGGAGTGGAATGGAATGGAATGGGAAGTAAAATGCAATGTTGAATGGAATGTGGAATGGAATGGAAAGGAATGGAATGGAATGTGCAATGGAATGGAATGAAATGTGAAATGGAATGTGGAATGCAATGTGGAATGGAATGTGGAATGGAAGGTGAAATTGAATCGAATAGAATGTGGGATGGAATGGAATGGAATGGAATGGAATGGAATGGAATAAAATGGAATGGAATGGAATGGAATGGAATGTGGAATAGAAAGGAATGGAATGTGGAATGGAATGTCGAATGAAAAATTGAATGGAATGTGGAATGGGAAGTGGAATGGAATGGAATGGACTGGAGTGGAATGGAATGAAATGAGGAATGGAAAGTGGATTGTAAAATCGAGTGGAATGTGGAATGTAATGCGGAACGGAATGTGGAATGGAATAGAATGGAATGGAATGGAATGGGTAATGAAATAGAAAGGAAGGTGAAATGGAATGGAATCCTCCGTGGAATGGAATGTTCAATGTAATGGAAAGGAATGGAATGGAATGGAATGTGGAATGGAATGTGGAATGGAATGGAATGGAATGGAATGCAGTGGAATGCAACGTGGATAGGAACGTGGAATGGAACGTGGAATGGAATGAGGAATGGAATGTGGAATTGAATGCAATGGAATGGAAGGGACGTTGGAATTGAACGGAATGGAATGTGGAATGGAATTGAGTGGAATGGAATGGAATGGAATGTGGAATCGAATGGAATGAAATGGAAAGTGCAATTTAATGCAATTATATGGAATATTGAATGAAATGGAATGGAACGTGGAACGGAATGTGGAATGGAATGTCAAATGGAATGTGCAAGGAATGTGGAATGGAATGGAATGGAAAGCGGAATGGAATGTGGAATCAAATGGAATGGAAGGAAATGTGGAATGGAAGGTGGGACTGAATGGAATGGAATGTGGAATGGAATCTGGAATGGAATGGAATGGAATGAGGAACGGAATGCGTAATGGAATGTGGAATGGAATGGAATGGAATGTGGAAAAAAAGGAAAAGAATGTGGGATGGAATGGAATGGAATGGAATGTGAAATGGAATGTGAAATGGAATTTGAAATGGAATGTGGAATGGAAGGTGGAATGTAATGTGGAATGGAACGTGGAATAAAATGGAATGGAATGTGAATAGGAATGTGGAATGGAATGGAATGTGGAAAGGAATGCAGAATGGAATGGAATGGAATGTGGAATGGAATGTTGGATGCAATGTAATGCAATGTGGAATGGAATTTGGAATGGAATATGGAATGGAATGTGGAATGGAACTTGGAATGGAATGGAAAGGAAGGTGGAATGGAAAGTGGAATGGAAGGGAATAGAACATGGAAACGAACTTGGAATGGAAAGTGGAATGGAATATGAAATGGAACGTGTAATGAAATGTGCAATGGAATGTGGAATGGAACGTGGAAGGAAATGTGGAATGGAATTTGGAATGGAACGTGAAATGGAATGGAATGGAATATGAAAAGGAACTTGAATGGAATGGAAAGTAGAATGGAACGTGGAATGGAATGTTGAATGGAACTTGGCGTGGAAAGTATAATGGAATGTGGAATGGAAAGTGAAATGGAATGGAATGGAATGTTGAATGGAATGTGGAATGGAATGGAATGGAACTTCGAATGGAAGGTGGAATGGAATGTGAATGGAATGTGGAATGGAAAGTGGAATGGAATGGAATGGAATGTGCAATGGAATGTGGATGTGAATGAGTAATGGAATGAGGAATGCAATGGAATTGAATGTGGAATGGAATGTGGAAAGGAATGGAATGTGGAATGGAATGTGGAATTCAATGTGGAATGGAACTTCGAATGGAACGTGAAATGGAATGGAACGGAATGTTTAATGGAATACAGAATGGTATGGAATGGAGTGAGGAATGGAGTGTGGAATGAAATGTGGAAAGTAATGGATGGTGTAATGTAATGTGGAATTGAATAGATTGGAATGTTCAAATGAAATGGAATGGAATGTGGAATGGAATGTGGACTGTAATGGAATGCAATGTGGAATGGAATGGAATGGAATTTGGAATGTAATTTTCAATGGAATGTGGCATGAATTTTGGAGTGGAACGTGGAATGGAATGGGTGATGGAATGGAATGGATCGTGGAATGGAACGTGAATGGAACTTGGAATGGAACGTGGAATGGAACATGGAATGGAAGGTGGAAAGGAGCGTGGATTGGAATGGAATGGAACGTGGAATGGAATGTGGAATAGAATGTGGAGTGGAATGGAATGGAATGTGGAATGGAATGGATTGGAATGTGGAATGGAATGTGGAATGGAATGGAAAGGAATGTGGAATGGAATGTGGAATGCAATGGAATGCAATGTGGAATGGAATGTGGAATGGATTGCAATGGAAAGTGGAATCGAATGGTGTGCAATGTGGAATGGAATGCAATGGAACGTGGAATGGAATGTGGATTGGAATGTGGAGTGGCACGTGGAATGGAACGCAGTGCAATGTGGAATGGAATGTGGAATGGAATGTGAAATGGAACGTGGAATGGAATGCAAGGTGCAATGGAACATGGAATTGAATGGACTGGAACGTGCAATAGAACGTGGAATTGAACGTGGAATGAAACGCGGAATTGGAAGCGGAATGGAATGGAATGGAATATGGAATGGATCGTGGAAAGGAATGCAATGGAACGTGTAATGGAATGTGGAATGGAACGCGGAATGGAATGTGGAATGGAACGTGGAATGGAAAGTGCAATGGAACGTGGAAAGGAATGGAATGCAAAGTGGAATGTTACGTGGAATGGAATGGAAAGGAAAGTGGAATACAATGTGGAATGGAATGTGGAATGGAACCCAGAATGGAATGGAAAACGATGTGGAATGGATTGTGGAATGGAATGTGTAATGGAATGTGGAGTGGAATGTGTAATGGAATGTGGAATGGAATGTGGAATGTAATGTAATGGAATGTAATGGAATGTGGAATGGAATGTGGAAAGTTATGAGGGATGGAATGTGGAATGCAACAGAATGAAATGTGGAATGGAATGTTCAATGGAATGTGGAATGGAATGGAATGGAATGGAATGGATTGTGGAATATAATGTGGAATGGAAAGTGGAATGGAATGTGGAATGGAATGAGAAATGGAATGGAATGGAATGTGGAATGGAATGGAATGGGATGTGGAATGCAATGAAATGTGAAATGGAATGAAACATGGAATGGAATGGATTTTAACATGGATTGGAACGGAATGGAATGTGGAGTGGAATGGAAAGCGAAATGGTATGTGGAATGGAATGTGAAATGGAATGAGGAGTGGAATGTGGAATGGAATGAAATGGACCGTGGAATGCAAAGCAGTGGAAGGTGGAAAGGAAAGGAATGGAAATTCAAATGGAAAGAGGAATGGAACATGGAATGGAATGTGGAATGGAACGTGAAATGAAATTTGGAATAGAAGGTAAATGAACATGGAATGGAATGTGGAATGCTATGGAATGGAACGGAATAGAATGGAATGTGGAATGGTAAGGAAGGGAATGTGGAATTGAATGTGTAATGGAATGGAATGGAATGTGGAATGGTGTGAAAAGTGGAATTGAATGGAATGGAAGGTGGAATGGAATGGAAAGGAATGCAAAGGATTGTGAAATGAAATGTGGAATGGAATGTGGAATGGAACGTTGAATACAATGAAATGGAACGCGGAACTGAAAGGAATGGAACGTGGAATGTTATGGAATGGAACGTGGAATGGAATGTGGAATGGAATGTGTAAGGTAATGTGGAATGGAATGCAATGGAATGTGGAATGCAATATGGAATTCAATGGAATGGAAAGTGGAATGGAAAGTGGAATGGAATGTGGAATGCAACGGAATGGAATTTGGAATGGAATGTGGAATGGAAAGTGGTATGGAAAGTGGAATGGAACGGAATGGAACAGAATGGAACGTGGAGTGGAATGTGTAATTGAATGGAATGGAATGTGGAATGGAACGAAGAATGGAATATGGAATTGAATGGAATGGAACGTGAAATGTAATGTGCAATGGAATCTAAAATCGAACGTGGAAAGTAATGTAGAATGGAATAAAATGGAAAGTGGAATGTAATGCAATGGAATTTAATGGAATGTGTAATGGAACATGGAATGGAACGTGGAATGGAATGGAATGAAATATGGAATGGAATATGGAATGGAAAGGAATGTATGTAAAATGGAATGGAATGGAATGTGGAATGGGATGTGGAATGGAATGGAATGGATTGTGCAATGGGATGTGAAATGAAACGTGGAATGGAAAGCGGAATGGAATGGAATGGAATTTGGAATGGAATGTGGAACGGAAAGTGGAATGGAACGGAATGGAATGTGGAATGGAAAGTGGAATGGAAATTGGAATTTAATGTGGAATGGACTTGAATGGAAAGTGGAATGGAATGGAATTGGGATGTGGTATCGAATGGAATGTGGAATGCAATGTGGTATGGAATGGAAAGATATGTGGACTTGTATGTGTAATGAAATGGTGTGGAATGTGGAATGGATGTGGAATGGATTGGAATCGAATGCGGAATGGAATGCGGAATGGAATTTGGAATGGGATGTGGAATGCAATGGAATGGAATGTGGATTGGAATATGGAATGGAATGTGGAATGGAATGTGGATTGGAATGTGGAATGGAATGGAATGGAACATAATGTAATGTGGAATGGAATGTGGAAAGGAATTTGTAATGGAATGGAATGGAACGTGGAATACAAAGTGGAATGCAATGTGCAATGGAAAGCAAAATGGAATCTAATGGAATGGAATGGAATCTGGAATGAAATCTGGAATTGAAAGCAAAGGAATGTTTAATGCAATATGGAATGGAATGGAATGCAATGGAATGTGGAATAGAATGGAATGGTATGGAATGTTGAATGTAATGGATTGGAATGGAATGGAATGTGGAATGGAATGTAATGGAATGTGGAATGGAATATAATGGAATGTGGAAAGGAATGGAATGGAATGTGGATTGGAATGCAATGGAATGTGGAATGGAATGGAATGGAATGCAATGGAATGTGAAAGAGGATGTGGAAAGGAATCTGAAATGGAATGTGTAATGGAATGTGAAATGGGACGTGGAAAGTAATCTGAATTGGAATGTGGAATGGAATGTGAAACGGAATGAAAAGGAACGTGGAATGGAATGGAATGGAACATGGAATGCAAAGGAATAAAACATAGAATGGAACGTGGAAAGGACCTTCGAATGGAACGTGGAATGTAATGTGGAAAGAATGTGGAAATAAATGAAATGGAATGTGGAATTGAATGTGGAAAGGATAGAAGGGACTGTTGAATGGAATGAGGAACTGAACGGAATGGAATGTGGAATGAAATGTGGAATGGAATGTAGAATAGAACGGAATGGAATGTGGGATGGAATGTGGAATGGAACGTGGAAAGAATGGAATGGAACGTGGAATGCAATGTGGAATGGAATGGAAAGGAATTTGGAACGGATTTGGAATGGAATGTGGAATGGAATGGAATAGAATGTGGAATGGAATCAGGGGTGAAATGGAATGGAATGTGGAATGGAATGAAATGGAATGAGGAATGGAATGTGGAACGGAATGGAATGCAATGCGGAATGGAATGTTGTATGGAATGTGGAATGCAATGTGTAATGGAATGGAATGGAAAGTGGAATGGAATGATAAATTGAAAGTGGAGAGGAGTATAATGAAATGTGGAATGCAAAGTGGAAGGGAATGGAATGAATCGTGCAAGGGAAAGTCGAATGGAAGAAAGAATGGAACGTGCAATGGAATGTGGAATGCAATGGAATGGAATGTGGAATGGAATGGAATGGAAAGTGGAATCGAATGTGGAATGGAATGGAAAGGAATGTGGAATGCAAAGGAATGGAAAGTGGAGTGGAATGTGGAATGGAATGCGGAATAGATAGGAATGGAAAGTGGAATGCAATGTGGAATGGAACATGGAGTATAATGGAATGGATTGTGGAATGGATTGTTGAATGGAATGTGGAAGGTAATCGAATAGAATGGGGAAAGGAATGTGGAATGGAATGGGGAATGTAATCTGGAATTGAATGGAATGGAATGTGGAATGGATTGTGGAATGGAATGTGAAATGGAATGTGGAAGTGAATGGAATGGAATGGGGACTGTTATGTGGAATTGAATGGAATGGAATGGGGAATGGAATGTTGAATGCAATGTGGAATGGAATGGAACGGATTGTGGAATGGAATGTGGAATGGAATGGAATGTTGAATGGAATGCAATAGAATGAAGAAAGGAATGTGGAATGCAATGGAATGTGGAATGGAATGGAAAAGAATGTAGAATGGAATGGAATGAGGAGTGGATTGTGGAACAGAATATAATATGGAATGGAATTTAATGGAATGGAATGGAATGGAATGGAATCCAATGGAACGTAGAATGGAATGTGGAATGGAATGTGGAATGGAGTGTAGAATGGAATGGAATGGAATGTGCATACCAAGTTTGAATGGAATGGAAAGGAATGTGGAATGCAACGCAGAATGGAATGGAATGGAATGTGGAATGGATAGTAGAATGGAATGGAATGGAATGTGGAATGGAAAGTTGAATGGAATGTGGAATGGAACGTGGAATGGAATGGAATGGAATGTGGAACGGAATGTGGAATGGAATGTGGAGTGGAACAGTATGTAACGTGGAATGGAATGTGGAATGGAAAGTTGAATGCAATGTGTAATGGAACTTGGAATGGAATGGAATGGAATTTGGAATGGAATGTGGAGTGGAACAGTATGTAACGTGGAATGGAATATGGAATGGAATGTGGAAAGGAAAGTGGAATGGAATGGAATAGCAAGGGGAATGGAACTTGGAATTGAATGGAATTGAATTTGGAATGGAAAGTGGAATGGAAAGAGAAATGTAACGAGGAAAGGAATGTGGAAAGGGATGTGGAATGGAATGTGGAATATAATGGAATGGAATGTGGAGTGGAATGGAACGGAATGTGAAATGGAATGGAATGCAATCTGGAATGGAATGTGGAAAGGTATGGAATGTATTGTGGAATGGAATGCAATGGAATGGCATGGAATTTGCAATGGAATGGAATGTGGAATGGAATGTGGAATGGAAACTGGAATCAATTGGAAAAAATCGTGGAATGAAATGGGGAATGAAACGGAATTGGAAGTGGAAGGGAATGTCGAATGGATTGTGGAATGGAATGGGCAACGGAATCTGGAATGGAATGGAATGGAAAGCAGAATGGAACGTGGAATGGAACGTGGAATGGAACATTGAATGGAATCTTTAAGTGACTGCAATGGAAAGTGGAATGGAATGGAATCGAATGTGGAATGGAACTCAGAATGCAAAGTAATGGAATGTGGAATTGAAATTGGAATGGAAAGGAGTGGAACGTTAAATGAAACATGGAATGGAATTGAATGAAACTTTGAGTGCAATGTGGAATGGAACGTGGAATGGAACATGGATTGGAACGTGGAATGGATTGGGATGGAACGTGGAATGAAATGTGGAATGGAATGTGGAATGGAATGTGGAATGGACTGTGGAAAGAATGTGGAATGGAATGGTATGGAAAGTGGAATGGAATGAAATTGAAGATGGAATGGAACGTGAAATGGAACGTGGAATGGAATGTGGAATGGGAACTGGAATGAATTGGAATAAAACGTGGAATGGAATGGGGAATAGAATGGAATAGGAAGTGGAATGGAATGAGGAATAGATCGTGGAATGGAATTGGCAACGGAATGTGGAATGGAAAGTGGAATGGAATGGAATGGAAAGTGGAATGGAACGTGGAATTGAACGTGGAATGGAACGTTGAATGGAATGTTTAATGGAATGCAATGGAAAGTGGAATGGAATGGAATCGTATGTGGAATGGAACGTGGAATGCAAAGAAATGGAATGTGGAATTGAATGTGGAACGGAATGGAATGGAATGTTTAATGGAACGTGGAATGGAATGGAATGAAACTTTGAGAGCGATGTGGAATGGAACGTGGAATGAATCATGGATTGGAACGTGGAATGGATTGGGAAGGAACGTGGAAAGAATTGTGGAATGGAATGAGGAATGGAATGTGCAATGGACTGTGGAAAGACTGGAATGGAATGGTATGGAAAGTGGAAAGGAATGGAACAGAGCGTGGAATGGAATGTGAAATGGAACGTAGAATGGAATGGAACGGATTGTAGAATGTAATGTCGAATGCAATTGAACGAACTGGAATGGAATGTGGAATGGAACTGAATTGAATGTGGAATGGAATATGGAAAGGAAAGTTGAATGGAATGGAATGGAATGTGGAAAGGAATGTGGAAAGGAATGGAATGGAAAGTGGAAAGGATTGTTGAATGGAATGGAACAGAATGTGAAATGGAATGTGGAGTGGAATGGAATGGAATGTGGAATGGAATGGAATGGTCTGAAGAATGGAATGGAATGGAACAGAATTTCATGAGGAATGCAATGTGGAATAGAAAGGAATGGAATGTGGAATGGAATGGAAGGGAATGTGGAATAGAATGGAATGGAATGTGGAATGGAATTGAATGGAAAATGGAATGGAATGTAGAATCGTCTGGAATGGAATGTGGAATGGAATGCAGAACGGAGTGGAATGCAATGTGGAACGGATTGGAATGGAATGCTTAATGCAATGCCATAGAATGTGGTAAGGAATTGAACGGAATGCGTAATGGAACAGAGTGGAATGCAGAATGGAATGCAATGGAATGGAATGGAATCTGGAATGGAAAGTGGAATGGAATGGAATGGAAGGTGGAATGAAAAGGAATGGAATGTGAAATGGAAAGGAAAGAAATGGAAAGAGGAATGAAATGCAATGGAATGTGAAATGGAATGGAATGGAATATTGAATGGAATGGAATGGAATGGAATGTGGAATAGAATGGAATGGAATGGAATGGAATGGAATGTGGAATGGAATGGAAATTAATGTGGAATGAAATGGAATGGAATGTTGAATGGAATTTGGAATGGAATGAAATGGAATGTGGAATGGAATGAGGAATGGAATAGAATGGAATGGAATATGGAATGGAACAGAATGTAATGGAATATGGAACTGAATACAATAGAATGTGGAACGGAATGGAATGGAATGCGAATGGAATGTAGAAGATAATGGAATGGAATGTGAAATGTAATGTGGAATGGAATGGAATCTAATGTGGAATGGAATAGAATGAAATGTGGAATGGAAAATAATGAAATGTGTCATGGAATGTGGAATGGAATGTAGAATGGAATGGAACGGAATGTGGAAAGGGATGGAAAGGAATGTGGAATGGAATGGAATGGTATTGAATGGAATGTGGAATGAATTGGAATGGAATGTGGAATGAAATTGAATGTAATGTGGAATGAAATTGAATGTAATGGAATGGAATGCGGAATGCAATGTGGAATGGAATGGAATGGAACGTGGAAAGGATTGTGGAATGAAATGGAATGGAATGTGGAATGGAATGTGGAATTGAATGGAATGGGATGAAGAATGGATTATGCAATGGAATAAAATACAAAGTGGAATGGAATGTGGAATTGAACGTGGAATTGAACGTGGAATGCAAATGCATGGAATATGGAATGGAACATGGAATGGAATAGAGGGGAATGTGGAATGGATAGCGAAATGGAATGGAATTGAACTTTGAGTGCAATGTGGAATGGAATGTGGAATGGAACGTGGAATGGATTGGAATGGAACGTAAAATGAAATGAGGAATGGAATGTCGAATGGAATGTGGAAAGAATGTGGAATGTAATAGTATGAAATGTGGAAAACAATGGAATGGAACGTGGAATGGAACGTAGAATGGAATGTGGAATGGAATGGAACGGAATGTAGAATGCAAAGTGGAATGCAATTGAATGGAGTGGAATGGAATGTGGAATGGAACAGACTGGAATGTGGAATGGAATCTGGAATGGAATGTGGAATGCAATGGAATGCAATGTGGAAAGCAATGTGGAAAGAAATGGAATGGAATGTGGAACGGAATGTGGAATGGAATAGAATGGAATGTGGAAAGGAAAGTGGAAAGGAATAGAATGGAATGAGGAATGGAATAGAATGGAATGTGGAATGTAATGTGGAAAGGAATGGAATGGAAGGTGGAATGGAATGGAATTGAATATGGAATGAAATGGACAAGAATGGTTAAAGTAATTGAATGGAATTTGCAATGGAATGCAATGGAATGTGGAATGGAATGGAATGGTATGTGGAATGGAATGTGTAATGGAATGTGGAATGAAATGTGGACTGGAACATGCAATGGAACGTGGAATCAAAGGAAATGAACAGTGGAATGGAAGGTGGAATGGAACGTGGAATGGAGCGTGGAATGGAATGCGGAATGGAATGTGGAATGGAACGTGGAATGGAATGGAATGGAATGTGGAAAGTAATGGAATGGATTGTGGAGTGGGATGTGGAATGGAATGGACTGCAATGTGGAATTCAGTGTCGAATGCAACGTGGAATGGAACGGAATGGAATGTGAAATGGAATATGGAATGGAATGTGGAATGGAAATTGGAATGGATTGGAAAGGAATGTTGAAAGGAATGTGGAATGAAATAGTATGGAACGTGGAATGGAATTTGGTATGGAACGTGGAATGGAACACAGAATGGAAGGTGGAATGGAGCATCGAATGGAATATGGAGTGGAACGTGGAATGGAACGTGGAATGGAATGGAATGGAACTTGGAATGTAACGTGGAATGGAATGTGGAATGGAACATGGAATGGAATGTGGAATGCAATCTGGAATGGAAAGGAAAGAATGTGAAATCGAAAGTGGATTGGAATGGAATGGAATCCCGAATGGAATGCAATGAAATGGTATGGAATGTGGAATGGAATGGAATTCAACATGTAATGGAACGTGGAATGGAACATGGAATGGAATGTGGAATGGAATGGAATGTGGAATGGAATGGAGTGGAATGTGGAATGGAATGGAATGGAATGTGGAATGGAATGGAATAGAATGTGCAATGCAAATGAATAGAGTGAAATGTGGAATTGAATGGAATGTAACCTGGAATGGAATGTGGAATGGAATGGAATGGAACGAGGAATGGAATGTGGAATGGGATGTGGATGGGTATGTGGAATGGAATATGGAATGAAATGGAATGGAATTTTAAACGTAAAGGAATGGAACATGGAATAGAATGGAATGGAATGCAATGTGAAATGGAATGTGGAATGCAATGGAATGGAATGTGGAATGCAATGGAATGGAATGTGGAGTGGAATGTTGTAGAATGGAATGGAATTGAATGCAGAATGGAATGGAATGTGGAGTGGAATGTGGAATGGAATGCGGAATGGATTGGAAGGTAGGAAGTAAAGAATTGGAACGTGGAATGGGAAGTTGAATAGAATGTGGAATGCAACATGGAACTGAATGTAACTGATCACCGAATGGAACATGGAATGGAACCTGGAATGGAACGTGGAATGTATACTGGAATTGAATGATGAATGGAATGGAATGGAATGTGAGAGGAAATGTGGAATAGAATGCAATGGAATGAGAATGGAATGTGGAATGTAATGGAACAGAATGTGGAATGTATGTGGAATGGAATGGATCAGAATGTGGCATGGAATGTGGAATGGAATGTGGAATGGAACTGAATGGATTGTTGAATGGAATGTGGAATGGAATGTGGAATGGAATGCGGAAAGGAATGGAATGGAATGTGGAATGCAATGTGAAATGGAATGTGGAATGGAATTTAATGGAATGTGGAATGGATAGTGGATTGGAATGTGGAATGGAATGTGGAATGGAACTTGGAATGGAAGGGAATGCAATGGAATGTGGAATGAAATTTGAAATGTAATGGAAAGGAACATGGAATGTAACATGGAAAGGAACGTGGAATGGAACGCGGAATTGAACGTGGGATGGATTGTCGAATGGAGTATGGAACGGAATGGAATGGAATGTGGAATGGAATGTGGAAGAGAGTGTGGAATGAAAGGTGGAATTGAATGGAATGGAATGTGGAATGGAACGTGGAATGGAATGAAATGGAATGGAATGGAATGGAATGAAATGTGGAGTGGAATGGAAAGGAATGGAATGGAATGTGCAACTGAAAGGAATGGAATGTGGAATGGAATGTGGAATGGAATGAAATGAAATGTGCAATGAAATGTGGATTGGAATAGAATGAAATGTGGAATGCAAGGGAATGGAATGTGGATTATAATTTAATGGAAATTGGAATGGAACGTGGAATGGAATGAGGAATTGAATGTGGGATGGATTGTGGAACAGAATATGGAATGGAATGGAATGGAATGTGGAATGGAATGTGGAATCGAGTGTGGAACGGAATGTGGAATTGAATGGAATGGAATGTGGAATGGAACGTGGAATGGAATGAAATGGAATGGAATAGAATGAAAAGTGGAATGGAACGGAAAGGAACAGAATGGAATGTGGAATTGAAAGGAATGGAAAGTGGAATGGAATGTGGAATGGAATGAAATGAAATGTGGAATGAAATGTGGATTGGAATGGAATGAAATGTGGAATGGAATGGGATGGATCGAGGAATGGAAAGGAATGCAATGTGGAATAGAATTTAATGGAAAGTAGAATGGAACGTGGAATGGAATGGAATGGAATGGAAAGAATGGAATGTGGTATGGAATGGAATGGAATGTGGAATGCAATTTGGAATGGAATGTGGAAAAGAATGGAATGAAATATGGAATGGAATGTGGACTGGAATGGAATGGAATGTGGAATGGAATGGTATGGTCCGCGGAGTGGAATGTGGAAAGGAATGTGGAATGGAATCTGGAATGGAATGGAATGGAATGGAAAGTGTATTGGCATGTGAAAAGGAATGCAATGGAACGTGGAAGGGAATGTGGAATGAAATGCAGTCGAATGAGAATGGAACGTGGAATGGAATGCGGAATGGAATTTGGAATAGACTGTAGAATGGAATGTGGAATGGAGTGTATAATGGAATGGAATGGAATGGATTCGGGAATGGAATGTGAATTGGAATGCAATGGAATGTGGAATGGAATGTGGAAGGAAATGCAACGAAATGAGAATGGAATGAGGAATGGAATGTGGAATGGAATGTGGAAGGGAATGGAATAGGATGTGGAATAGAATGTGGAAAGGAATGGAATGGAATGTGGAATGGAATGGAATGGAAAGTGGAATGCAACATGGAATGGAACGTGGAATGGAACGTCGAATAAAACATGGAATGGAACGTGGAATGGGATGTGCAATGGAATGTGAAATGGAAAGTGGAATGGAATAGAGTGGAATGCAACGGAATGTTGAATGGAAAGTGTAACGGAATGTTGAATGAATTGGAATGAATTGTGGAATGGAATATGGAATTGAATGTGGAGAGGGACGTCGAATGGAATGGATAGGAACATGGAATGGAAAGTGGAATGGAATACAGTGGACAGTGGAATGGAAAGTGGAAAGAAATGCAGAGGAACGTGGATTGGAATGTGGAATGGAACATGGAATGGATTGGAAACAAACGTGGAATGGAATGAGGAATAGAACGGGAATAGAAAGTGGAATGGAATGTGGAAAGGAATGGAATGTGGAAAGGCATGTGGAATAGAATGGAATGTGGAATGGAATGGAAAGTAATGTGGAATGGAATGAAATGGAAGGTGAAATGGAATGTGGAAAGGAATGTGTAATGGAATGGAATGCAATGTGGAATGGTATGTGAAACGGAATCTGTAATGGAATGGAATGGAAATTCGAATGGAATGGAATGGAATGTGGAATGGAATGGAATGGAATGTAGAATGGAAAGGAATGGAATGTGGAATGGAATGGAATGATACGGAATGTGGAATGGAAAGGAATGGAATGTGGAATAGAATGGAAATGTATGGAATGTGGAATGGAATGGAATGGAATGGAATATGGAATGTGGAATGGAATGGAATGGAATGTGAAATGGAATGTGGATTGGAATATAATGGAATGTGGGATGAAATCTGGAACGGAATGGAATGTGGAATGGAAAGGAATGTAATGTTGAATGGAAAGTGAAATGTAAAGGAATGGAAAGTGGATGGAATTTTGAATGGATTGGAATGGAATATGCAATGGAATTTGGAAAGGAATGGAATGGAATGTGGAATAGAATGTGGAATGGAAAGGAATGTTATACGGATTGGCATAAAACTGAATGGAAGGGAAGGTGGAATGGAATGGAATTTAGAGTGGAATGGAACGTGGAATGGATTTTAATGGAATGTGGAATGGAACGTGGAAGGGAACATGGAATGCAACGTGGAATGGACTGTGTAATGGAATGTGGAATGTAAAGTGGAATGGAAAAGAATGGAAAGTGGAGTGGAATATGGAATGTAATGGAATGGAACGTGGAATGGAATGTGGAATGGACTGTGGAATAGAACGTGCAATGGAACGTGGAATGTATTGGAATGGAATGCGGAATGGAATGTGCAAAAGAAAGGGGAATGTAATGGAATGGAATGTGCAATGGAACGTGGAATGGAATGGAATGGAAAGTGGAAAGGAACTTGGAATGAAATGCGGAATGGAAAGTGGAATGGAATATGAAATGCAGCGTGGAATAGAATGTGGAAAGGAATGTGGAAAGGAATGGAATAGAATGTGGAATGTAATGGAATAGAATGTGGAACGGAATGTGGAATGGAATGGAATGGAATGTGGAATAGAATGTGGAATGGAATTGAATGGAATGCGGAGTGGAATGAAATGGAATGGTATGGAATGTGGAGTGGAATGCGCAATAGAGTGTGGAATGGAATACGGAATGGAACGTGGAATGGAACGGAATGGAACGTGCAATGGGATGTTGAATGGAATGCAATGGAATGTGGAATAGAATGTGGGATGGAATGGAATGCAGAATGGAATGCAATGGAATGGTTGGGAAGATGGCTTGGGATGGAATGGGAGGTGGAATGTAATGTTGTGGAATATGGAATGGAATGGAATGGAAAGTGGAATGGAATGGGGAATGTAATGTGGTGTGGCACGTGGAATGGAATGGAGAACGATGTGGAATGGAATGTGGAATGGAATGTGGAATGGAAAGTGGAATGGAATAGAATGGAATGGAATGGAACGTGGAATGTAATGTGGAATGGAATATGGAATGGAACGTGGAATGGAATGGAATCGAACATTGAATGGAATATAGAATGAAATATAGATTGGAACATGCAATGTAATGGATTGGAACGTGGAATGGAATGTGCAATGGACTGTGGAGTGCAACATGAAATGGAAAGGAATTGAAAATGGAGTGGAACGTAGAAAGGAATGGAATGGAATCTAGAATGGAATGTGGAATGGACTGTGGAATGGAACGTGAAATGGAACTTGGAAAGGATTAGATTGGAATGTGGAATGGAGTGTGGAATGGAAGGGGGAATTGAATGCAAGGCAGTGTGGAATGGAATGAACAATGGAATGGAATGGAATGTGGAATGGAATGTGTAGGAATGTGGAATGGAATATGGAATGGAATGTGGAATTGAACGGAATGGATTGTGGTACAGAATGTGGAAAGGAATGTGGAATAGAAAGTGGAATGAAATGGAATGGAATGTGTAATTGAAACTGGAATGGAATGTGTAATTGAAAGTGGAGTGGAATGTAAAGGAACGTGGAATGGAACTTGAAATGCAAAGTGGAATGGAACGTGGAATGGAATGTGGAATAGAACGTGGAATATAAAGTGGAATGTAGCATGGAATGGAATGGAATAAAATGTTCAATGGAATGGAATGGAATGTGGAGTGAAAAGTGCAATGGAATGGAACGTGGAATGGAATGGAATAAAATGTTCAATGGAATGGAATGGAATGTGGAGTGGAAAGGGGAATGGAATGGAAAGTAATGTGGAATGGAAAGGGAGGGATTGTGGAATGGAATGTGGAATGGAATGTGCAACGTAATCTGGAATGGAAAGGAATGCAATGTGGAATGGAATGTTGAATGGAATGGAGTGGAATTCAATATGCAATGGAATGGAATGTGGAATGGAAGGTGGAAAGGAATGGAATGGAATTTGGAATGCAATGTGGGATGGAATGGAAAGGAATGCGGAAAGGAATGGAATGGAATTGTTTGGAATATGGATTGGAATGGAATGGAATGTTATAGAATGTGGAATGGAATGTGGAATGGAACGGAATGGAAACTGGAATGAAATGTGGAATGTAATGTGGTATGGCACGTGTAATGGAATAGAGTGCAATGTGGAATGGAATGTGGATTGGAATGTAGAAAGGAAAGTGGAATGGAATAGAATGGAATGGAATGGAACGTGGAATGGAATGTGGAATGGAATATGGAATGGAATTGAATGGAATGTAGAATGGAATTGAATGGAATGGTATGGAAAGTGGAATGGAAGGGAACGGAATGTGGAATGGAATGTTATGGAATGTGGAATGGAACGTGGAATGGAATGTGGAATGGAATACCGAATGGAACGTGGAATGGAATGGAAAAGAACGTGCAATGGGATGTGAAATGGAATGCAATGGAATGTGGAATAGAATGTGGGTTGTAATGGAATGGAATGTGGAATAGAATTTGGGTTGTAATGGAATGGAATGCGGAATGGAATGGAATGGAATGGTTTGGAATATGGATTGGAATGGAATGGAATGTGGAATGGAATGTTATATAATGTGGAATGGAATGTGGAATGGAATGGAATTTGGAATGGAATGTTATGGAATGTGGAATGGAATGTGGAATGGAATGGAATGGAAAGTGGAACGGCATGTGGAATGTAATGTGGTGTGGCACGTGGAATGGAATGGAGTGCAATGTGTAATGGAATGTGGAAAGGAAAGTGTAATGGAATAGAATGGAATGGAATGGAACATGGAATGGAATGTGGAATGGAATATGGAATGGAACGTGAAATGGAATGGAATCGAACGTGGAATGGAATGTGGAATGGAATATTGAATGGAACGTGCAATGCAATGGATTGGAATGTGGAATGGAATGTGCAATGTACTGTGGAATGCAACGTGAAATGGAAAGGAATTGAAAGTGGAGTGGAACGTGGAAACGAATGGAATGGAATCTACAATGGAATGTGGAGTGGACTGTGGAATGGAACGTGAAATGGAACTTGGAATGGATTAGATTGCAATGTGGAATGGAGTGTGGAATGGAAGGTGGAAATGAATGCAAGGCAGTGTGGAATGTAACGTGGAATGGAATGGAATGGAATGTGTAGGAATGTGGAATGGAATATGGAATGTAATGTGGAATCGAAAGGAATGGATTGTGGTATAGAATGTGGAAAGGAATGTGGAATAGACAGTGGAATGAAATGGAATGGAATGTGCAATGGAAACTGGAATGGAATGTAAAGGAACGTGGAATAGAACTTGTAATGGAATGCGGAATGGAACATGTAATGGAATGAGTAATGGAACGTGGAATGTAATGTGGAATGTAGCATGGAATGGAATGTGGAATGGAATGTGCTATGGAATGCAATGGAATGTGGAAAGGACAGTGGAATGGAAATGAACGTGGAATGGAATGGAATATAATGTGGAATTGAATGGAATGGAATGTGCAATGGAAAGTGGAATTGAATGGAAAGTAATGTGGAATGGAATGGAAGGGATTGTGGAATGGAATGTGGAATGGAATGTGCAACGGAATCTGCAATGGAAAGTAATGCAATGTTGAATGGAATGTTGACTGGAATGGAGTGGAAATCAATATGCAATGGAATGGAATGTGGAATGGAATGGAATGGAATGTGGAATAGAATGTGGGATGGAATTGAATGGAATGCGGAAAGGAATGGCACGGAATGGTATGGAAAGTGGAATGGAAGGGAATGGAATGTGGAATGGAATGTGGAATGGAATGTGGAATGGAATGGAATGGAAAGTGGATTGGAATGTGGAATGGAATGGAATTGAAAGTGGAATGGAATGTGGAATGTATTGTGGAGTGGCACGTGGAATGGAATGGAGTTCAATGTGGAATGGAATGTGGAATGGAATGTGGAATGGAAAGTGAAATGGAATAGAATGGAATGGAATGGAACGTAAAATGGAATGTGGAATGGAATATGGAATGGAACGTGGAAAGGAATGCAATCGAACGTGGAAAGGAATGTGGAATGGAATATGGAATGGAACGTGAAATGTAATGGATTGGATTGTGGAATGGAATGTGCAGTGGACTGTGGAATGCAACGTGAAATGGAAAGGAATTGATAGTGGAGTGCGACGTGGAAAGGAATGGAATGAAATCTAGAATGGAATGTGGAATGGACTGTGGAATGGAACATGAAATGGAACTTGGAATGGATTAAATTTTAATGTGGAATGGAGTGTGGAATGGAGTGTGGAATGGAATGCAAGGCAGTGTGGAATGGAATGTGGAACGGAATGGAATGGAATGTGAAATAGAATGTGCAGAATGTGGAAGGCAATATGGAATGGAATGTGGAATCAAGTGGAATGGATTGTGGTACAGAATGTGGAAAGGAATGTTCAATAGGAAGTGGAATGAAATGGAACGGAATGTGCAATGGAAAGTGGAATGGAATATAAAGGAACGTGGAATGGAACTTGTAATGGAAAGTGGAATGGAATGTGGAATGTAGCATGGAATGGAATGTGGAATGGAATGTTCTATGGAATGCAATGGAATGTGGAAAGGAAAGTGGAATGGAATGGAACGTGGAATGGAATGGAATATAATGTGGAATGTAATGGAATGGAATTTGGAATGGAAAGTGGAATGGAATATACAGGATTGTGGAATGGAACGGAAGTGATTGTGGAATGGAATGTGGAATGGAATGTGCAACGGAATCTGGAATGGAAAGGATTGCAATGTGGAATGGAACGTTGAATGGAATGGAGTGAAATTTAATATGCAATGGAATGGAATGTGGAATTCAATGGAATGGAATGTGGAATGGAATGGAATGGAATGGAATGTGGAATGGAATGGAATGGAACGTGGAATGGAATGGAATGGAATGTGGAATGAAGTGGAATGTGGATTGGAATGGAATGGAATGTTTAATGGAAAGGAATGGGAAGTGGAGTGGAATGGAATGGAATGGAAAGAAACGGAATGGAATGGAAGGGAATGGTGTGTGGAAAGGAATGGAATGGAATGTTTAATGAAGTGTGGAATGAAACGGAATGGAAAGTGGAACGGAATGTGGAGTGGATTGGAATGGAATGGAATGGAATGGAATTTGCAAGAGAATGCAATGAAATGGAAAGGAATGTGAAGTGGAATGCAATGTGTAATGGAATGAAATGCAATCTGCAATTGAATGGAATGGAATGTGGCATGGAATTGAATCATGTATGGAATGGAATGTAATGCGGAATTCAATGGACAGGATCATGGAATGGAACGTGGACTGGAACGTGGAATGGAACGTGGAATTGAATGGTATGGAACGTGAAATGGAAAGTGGAGTGAAAAGTAGAATGGAATGGAATGGAATAGAATAGAATGTGGAATAAAGTGTGGAATGAAATGGAATGGAAAGTGTAAAGGAATGTAAAATGGAATGTAATGGAATATGGAATGGAATGTGGAATGGGATGTGGAATGGAATGCAATGGAATTGAATGGTATTTGGAATGCAATGGAATGGAACGAAAAGGAATGTGAAATGGAATGGAATGTGGAATGGAATGGAATGCAATGTGGAATGCAATGGAATATGCAATGGAATGGAATTGAAATTGGAATGGAATGAAGTGGAACATGAAATTGAATGTGGAATGGAATGGAATGTGGAGTGGAATGGAATGAAATGTGGAATGTAATATGGAATGGAATGGAATGGAATTGAAACTGAAATGGAATGAAATGGAATATGAAATTGAATGTGGAATGGAATGGAATCTGGAGTGGAATGGAATGAAATGTGGAATGGAATATGGAATGGAATGGACTGGATGGGAATGGAGGTTGGAATGGAATGGAATGGGAGGTGGAATGGATTGGAATGGAATGGAATGGAATATGGAATGGAAAGGAATGGAATGGAATGGAATCTGTAATGGAATGGAATAGAATGTGGAAAGGAATGGAATGGAATGAGGAATTCAATGGAAAGGATCACAGAAAGGATCGTGGAATGGAACGTTGAATGTAACATGGAATGGAATAGAATGGAAAGTGGAATGGAAGTTGGAATGGAACGTGGTAATGAACTGGGAAGGGAACCTAGAATGGAATGGAATGGAATGGAATCGAATGTGGAATGGAATGGAATGGGATGTGGAGTGGCATTTGGAATGGAATGGAATGGAATGTGGAATGGAATGGAACCGAATGTGGAATGGATTGTGGAATGGATTCGAATGGAATGGAATGTAATGTAATGTGGAATGGATTGTGGAATAGATTGAAATGGAATGTGGAATTGAATTTGAAACAGAATGGAATGGAATGGAACGTGGAACGGAATGGAAAGGAACGTTCAAAGGAATGTGGAATGGAGTGGAATGTGGATTGGAATGGAATGGAATGTGGAATGGAATGGAATGGAATCTGGAATGGAATGGAATGGAATGTGGAATGGAATGGAAAGGAACTTGGAATGGAAGGCAGACTGGATTTTAATGCAATGTGGAATGGAATGTGCAATGGAATGGAATGGAATGTGGAATGGAATGGAATGGAATGTGGAATGGAATGGAATGGAATGGAATGGAATGTGGAATGGAAGGGAATGGAATGTGGAATGGTATGGAATGGAATGTGGTACGGAATGGTATGGAACGTGGCATGGAATGGAACGTGGAATGGAATGGAATGGAATGTGGATTGGAATGGAAAGTGGAAAGCAATGGAATGGAATGTGGAATAGAATGGAATGGAATGGAATGGAATACGGAATGGAATGGAATGGAATGTTGAATGCAATGGAAAGGAATTTAATGTGTAATTGAATGGAATGGAATGTGGAATGGAAAGGAATGGAATATGGAATGGAATGGAGTGAAACTTGGAATGGAATGTGGAATGGGATGTGGACTGAAATATAATGGATTCTGGAAAGGAGTGCAATGTATTATGCAATGCAGAGTGAATGGAATTTGGAAGCGAGTGAGGAATGGAATGGAATGGAATGTTAAATGGAATGGAATGGAATGGAATGTGAAATGGAACGGAATGGAATTGAATATGGAAAGGAATGGAAAGGAACGTGGACTGGAAAGGAATGGAATGTGGAATTCAATGGAAAGGGACGTGGAATGGAACGTGCAATGGAAGGTGGAATGGAATGGAATGGATCATGGAATGTAACGTGGAGTGGAACGTTGAATTGAATGGAATGGATTGGAATGGAATGGAATGGAATGGAATGGAATGGAATGGAATGGAATGTGGAATAAAATGGAAAGAAATGTGGATTGGAATGAAATGGAATGTAGAATGGAATTTGGAATGGAATGGAATGGAATGGAATGTGGAATGGAATGGGATGCAATGTGGAATGGAATGAATTGGAATGTGGAATGGATTGGAATGTGGAATGGAATGGAATGGAATGAGAAATGGAATGGAATAGAATTGAATGTGGAATGGAAGGTGGAATAGATTGGAATGCAATGTGGAATGGAATGTGGAATGGAATGGAATGGAATATGAAATGTAATTCAATGAAATGTGGAATGGATTGCGTAATGGATGGGAATGGAATTTGGAATGCAATGTAAAAAGGAATGGAATGGAAAGGAATGGAATCTGGAATGGAATGGAACGGAATGCAGAATGGAATGGAACGGAATGCAATGTGGAATGGAATGCAATGGAATGGAATGGATAGCGGAATGGAACGTAATGGAATGCGGAGCAGAATGGAATGGAATGCGGAATGGAATGGAACGGAATGGAATGGAAAGGAATGGTGTGTGGAATAGAATGGAATGGAATGATGAATGAAGTGTGGAATGAAATGGAATGGAAAGTGGAATGGAACATGGAATTGTGTGGAATGGAACATGGAATTGTATGGAATGGAATATGGAATGGAATGTGTAATGGAATGGAATGGAACTGAATGGAATTTGGAATGGAATGGAATGCAATGCAAAGGAATGTGAAGTGGAATGGAATGTGTAATGCAATGGAATGCAATATGGAATTGAATGGAATGGAATGTGGAGTGAAATGGAATGGAATGGGGAACGGACTGGAATATATTGTGGAATTCAATGGACAGGATCGTGGAATGGAACATGGAATGGAACGTGGAAAGGAACGTGGAATTCAATGGAATGGAAGTTGGAATGGGACGTGGAATAGAACGTAGGATGGAATGGAATGAATTAGAATCGAATGTGGAATGAAGTGTGGAATGAAATGGAAAGGAAAGTGAAAACGAATGTGGAATGGAATGCAATGGAATGGAATGGAATTTGGAATGGAATGGAATGGAATGGAAACGAATGTGGAATGGAATGCAATGTGGAAAGGAATGGAATGCAATGTGGAATGGAATGGAATGGAATATGGAATGGAATGGAATGAAAGTGGAATGCAATGGAATGGAATCTAAAATGGAATGTGGAATTGAATGGAGTGTAGAATGGAATGGAACGGAATAAGAAATGGAATATGGAATGGAATGGAATGTATTGGAATGGAAGTTGGAATGTAATGGAACAGAATGAGGAATGGAATGGAATTGAATGTGGAATGGAATGGAATGGAATATGTAATGGAATGCAATGGAATATGTAATGGAATGGAATGGAATGTGGAATGGAATGGAATACAATGTGGAAAGGAATGGAATGGAATGTGGAATTCAACGGAAAGGATGTTGGAAAGGATCATGGAATGGAACGTGGAATTGATAGTGGAATGGAATGTAGAGTGGAATGGAATGTAATGTTGAATGGAATTTGGAATGGAATGGAATGGAATGGAATATGGAATGGAATGGAATGTGGAATGTGGTGGAATGAAATGTGGAATGAAATGGAATGGAATGTGGAATGGAACGGAATGGAATGTGGAATGGAATGGAAAGGAAGGTGGAGTGGAATGTGGAATGGAAAGAAATGTGGATAGGAATGGAATGGAATGTGGAGGGGAATGGATTGGCATGTGGATTAGAATGGAATGGAATGTGGAATGGAGTGGAATGGAATGTGGAATTGAACGGAATGGAAAGCGGAATTTAATGTGGAACTGATTGTGATGGAACGTGGAATGGAATGTAGAATGGAAAGGAATGGAATGGAATGGAACTTGTAATGGAATGCAATGGAATGTGGAATGGATTGTGGAACTGATTCGAATGCAATGGAATGAAAGTTGGAATGGATTGTGGAATAGATTGGAATGAAAAGTGGAAGGGAATTTGAAATGGAAAGGAATGGAATGGAGTGGAACGTGGAATGGAATGGAATGTGGAATGGAATGGAATGCAATGCAATGTGGAATGGAATGGAATGTGTAATGGAATGGAATGCAATGCAATGTGGAATGGATTGGAATGGAATGGAATGGAATGGAATGCGGAATGGAATCTAATGCACTGCGGATTGGAATGCAATGGAATGCGGAACGAAATGGATTGGAAAGTGGAATGGAATGGAATGGAATGGAATGCAATGTGGAATGGAATGAAACGAAATGTGGAATGAAATGTGGAATGGAAAGGAATAGAAAATGGAATGGAATCTGGAAAGGAACGGAATGGAATGGAATGGAATGTGGAATTTAATGGAATGGAATGTGGATTGGAGTAGAATTCAGTGTGGAATGGAATAGAATGGAATCTGCAATTGAATGGAATGGAATAAAATCTGGAATGCAATGGAATGTGGAATGGAATGTGAAATGGAAAGGAATGGAGTGTGGAATAGAATGCTTGGAAGGTGGAATGGAATGCAATGGAAAGCAATGTGGAATGGAATGGAATGGAATGGAAAGTGGAATGGAATGGAATGCAATGTGGAATGGCATGGAATAGAATGCGGAATGCAATGGAATGGAATGTGTAACTGAATGTGGAATGGAACAGAATGGAATATGGAATGGAATGGAATGGAATGGAATGTGGAATGGAATGGAATGGAATGTAGAATGGAGTTGAATGGAATGTGGAATGGAATGGCGTGGAACGTGGAATGGAATGTGGAATGGAATGCAATGGAATGTGGAATGGATTGGAATGCAATGTAGAATGGAAAGGAATGGAGTGCGGAATGGAATCGAATGGAATGTGGAATGGAATGTGTAATGGAATGGACTGGAATGTGGAATGCAATCTGGAATGGAATGGATCGTGGACTGGAATGTGGACTGGAATGTGGAATGGAATGGAATGGAATGGAAAGTGGAACGGAGTGGAAGGGGAAATGGAATGGAATGGCATGGAATGTGGAATGAAATGGCATGGAATATGGAATGGAATGGAATGGAATGAGGAATGGAATGTTGAAGGGAATGGAATGTAATGTGGAGTGGAATGTGGAATGGAATTGATCCTGGAATGGAATGGAATGCAATGTGGAATGGTTTGTGGAATGGAATGGATGGAATGTGGAATGGAATGTGGACAGGAACGGAATGGAATGTGGAATGGAATCTGGACTAGAATGTGGAATGGATAGGATATGAATGTGGAAAGGAACATGGAATGGAATGGAATGGAATGCAATGTGGAATGGACGGGATTGGAATAGAATGGAATGCAATGTGCAATGGAATGAAATGGAATGTGGAATGGAATGGAAAGGAATGCAATGTGGAATGGAATGGAATGGAATGTGGAATGGAATAGAATGGAATGGAATGGAATTGAAGGTTGAGTGGAATGGAATAGAATGCGGAACGGAATGAAACGGAATGGAAGGTGGAGTGGAATGGAATTGAATGTGAAGTGGAATGGAATGGAATGTGGAATGGAATGGAATGGAATGTGCAATGGAATTTGGAATTGAAAGGAAATGAATGGAATGGAATGTGTAATGGAATGGAATTCAATGCGGAATGGATTGGAATGGAATGTGGAATGGAATGGAATGGAACGGATTATGCAATGGAATGGACTGGAAGGTGGAATGGAATGTGGAGTGGAGTGGAATGTGGATTGGAATGGAATGGAATGTGGAATGGAATGGAATGTTTAATGGAATGGAATGCAATGTGGAATGGAATGGAGTGGAATGTGGAATGGAATGGAATGGAATGTGGAATGGAATCGAATGGAACGTGGAATGGAAGTTAGACTGGATTGGAATGCAATATGGAATGGAATTTGGAATGGAATGCAATGGAATGTGGAATGGAAAAGAATGGAATGGAATGTGGAATGGAAAGTGGAATGGAAAGCAATGAAATGTGTAATCAAATGTGGAATCGAAAGGAATGTGGAATGGAATGGAATGGAATGCAATGTGGAATGGAATGGAATGTGGAATGGAATGTGGAATGGAATGGAACGGAATGCAAAGTGGAATGGAATGGAATGAAATGGAATGTGGTATGGTATGGAATGGAACGTGGAATGGAATGGAATGGAAAGTGGAAAGAAAACGAACGTGGAATGGAATGGAATGGCATGTTGATAGGAATGGAATGCAATGTGTAATGGAATGCAGTGGAATGGAATAGAAAGCGAAATGATAGGTGGAACGGAATGTGAAATGGAATGTGGAATATAATGTGGAATGGAAAGTGGAATGGAAAGAAATGGAAAGTGGAATGGAATGCAATGGATCATGGAATGGAATGGAATGGAAAGTGGAATGGAACGTGGATTGGAACGTGGAATGCAATGTGGAATGGAATGTGGAATGTAATGGAATGTGGAATAGAATATGGAATGGAGTGGAATGGAATGTGGAATGGTATGGAATCGAATGGAATGCGGAATGAAATAGAATGGAATGTGGAATGCAATGCATTGGATAGGAACTTGGACTGGAAAGGAATGGAATGTGGAATAGAATGGAATGTGGAATGTAATGGAATCGAACGTGGAATGGAATGTTTAATGGAATGTGGAATGGAAAGTGGTATCGAGTGAAATGGAAAGTGGTATCGAATGTAATGGTATGTGGACAGGATTGGAATGGAATGTGGAATAGATTGGAATGGAATGTGGAATGGAATGGAATGGAATTTGGAATGAAATGGAATGGAATGGAATGTGGAATGGAATGGAATGTGGAATTTAATGGAATGGAATGTGGAATGGAAGGGAATGGAACGTGGAACGGAATGGAATGAAACGTGAAATGGAATGTGGAATATGAAGTGGAATGGGAAGTAATGGAATGTTGAGAAGAGTGGAATGTAATATTGAATGCAGAGTGAATAGAATGTGGAATGGAGTGAAGAATGGAATGTAAGATATTGTGAAATGGAATGGAATGGAATGGAGTGGAAAGGAATGGAATTGAATGGAATGGAATGGAATGTGGATTGGAATGGAATGGAATGTGGAGTGGAATGGAATGGAATGTGGAGTGGAAAGGAATGGAATATGGAACGGAATGTGGAATGGAATGGAATGGAATGCAATGTGAAAGGGAATGGAATGGAACGGAATGGAAAGTGGAATGGAATGGAATGCAATTGAATGCAATGTGAAAGGGAATGGAATGCAATGGAATGGAAAGCGGAATGGAATGTAATGGAATGTGGAAGAGAATGGATTGGAATGCGGTATGGAATGGAACGGTATGTGGAATGGAATGGAATCGAATGGAATGGTATGTGGAATGGAATGGAATACTATGTGGAATGGAATGGAATGGAATGTGGAATGAAGTGTGGAAGGAAATGGAATGGAATGGCATGGATTGTGGAATGGAATGGAATGTGGAATGGAATGGAATGCAATGTGGAATGAAATTGAATGCAATGTGGAATGGAATGGAATGGAAGGTGCAATGGAACGTGGAATGGAATGTGGAATGGAACGTGGAATGGAATGTGGAATGGAATGTGGAATAGAATGTGGAATGGAATGTGGAATGGAAATGAATATAATGTGCAAAGGAATGGAATGGAATGTGGAATTGAATGTGGAATGGAATGGAATGGAATGAGGAATAGAATGAGGAATGCAATGGAATGGAATGTGGAATGGATTGGAATGGAATGGAATGTGGAATGCAAAGGAATGAAATGTGGAATGGAATGCAGTGCAATGGAATGTGGAATTGAAGGTGGAATGGAATGGAATGGAATCCGGAAAAGAATATGGAATGGAATGGAATGGAATGCGGAATGGAATGGAAAGGAATGGTATGGAATGTGGAATGGAATGGAATGCAATGTGGAATGGAATGGAATGCAACGTGGAATGGAACGTGGAATGGAATGAGGAATGGAAAGGAATGGAATGTAGAATGGAATGCGGAATTGACAATAATGGAATGGAATGGAATGGAATGGTGAATGGAATTGAAAGTAATGTGGAATTGAATGTGGAATGGAATGGAACGGAATCGGGAATACAATATAGAATGGAATTGAATGGAATATAGAATGGAATACAATGGAATGTGGAATGAAATGCGGAATGGAATGTGTAATGAAATGTGGAACGGCATTTAATGAAAAGTGAAATGGAATGTGGAATTCAATGGATTGGAATGTCGAATGCACTGTGGAATGGAAGGTGAAATGGAATGCAAGGGAATGGAAGGGAATGGAATGCGGAATGGAAAGTGGAATGGAATGGAATGGAATGTGGAAATGTATGTGGAATGTAAGGATTGGAATAAGGAATGGAATGTGGAATGGAATGGGGAATGGAATGTGGAATGGAATGTGGAATGAAACGTGGGATGGATCGTGGAATTGAATGGAATGGAACTTGCAATACAGTGTGGAATGCAATGGAAGAGAAAGTGGAATGAAATGGGGAGTGGAATCGAATGGAATGTGGAATGGAAAGGAATGGAATGTGGAATTGAATGTGGAATGGAACGGAATGTAATGTGGAATGGGATGTGGAATGGATAGTGGAATGGAATGGAATGGAAGGTGGAATGGAAAGTGGACTGGAACGGAATGGAATGTGGAATGGAATGTGGAAATGTGTTTGGAATGGAACGCGGAATGGAATGGAATGGAATGTGGAATGGAACGTGGAATGGAAAGTGGAATGGAGTTTAATAGAATGTGGAATGGAAAGTGGGATGGAATGGTATGAATGTGGAATGGAATGGAATGGAATGTAAAATGGAATGTGGACTGCAAAGTGGAATGGATAGTAAAATTGAATGTGAAAAGGAATGGAATGGAAGGTGGAATGTAGTGTGGAATGGGATGGTATGGAATGTGGAACGGAATGTGGAAAGGACAATAATGCAATGTGGAATGGAACGTGGAATGGAATGTGGAATGGAATGTGAAATGGAACGGAATGGAATGTGCAATGGAATGTGTAATGGAATGTGGAATGTTATGGAATGGAATGTGGTATGGAATGTGGAATGGAGTGTGGAATTGAACTTGGAATGGAATGCAATGGAATGTGGAATGCAACGTTGAATGGCATGGAATGGAACGTGCCATGGAACGTAGAAGGGAACTTGGAATGGAATGTGGAAGTGAACGTTGCATGGAATGTGGAATGGAATGTGGAAAGGAACAGAATGGAAAGTGGAATGGAATGAGGAATTGAGTGTGGAATGGAACGTGAAATGAAATGGAATGGAAAGAGGAATGGAAAATGGAATGGAACGTGGAATGGAATAGAATGGAATGTGGAATGGAACGTGGAATGGAATGGAATGTGGAAGGCAATGGAATCGAATGTGGAATGGAATGTGGAATGGAATGGAATGGAACTTGGAAGGGAATGTGGAATGGAATGTGGAATGCAATGTGGAATGGAATGGAATGAAATGTGGAATGAAATTTGGAATGGAATGGAATGGAATGTGGAATGGAATGGAATGGAATGTGGAATGGAATGTGGAAAGGAACGGAATAGAACTTGGAACGGAACGGAAAGTGGAATGGAACTTGGAAAGTATAGAATAGAACAAGGATTGGAATGTGGAATGGACTGTGGAATGGAAAGTGGAATGGAACGTGGAAAGGACTGGAATGGAATGTGGAAAGGAATGGAATAGAACTTGGAATGCAATGTAGAATGAAAGGTGGAATGGTAGGTAGAATTGAACGTGGAATGAAATGGAAAGGAATGTGGAATGGAATGGAATGGAATCTGGAATGGAAATTAATTGAACGTGGAATGGGACTTGGAATGGAACATGGAATTCAACGTGGAATGCATGAAGGTATGGAATGTGGAATGCAATGGAATGGAATGTGGAATGGAATGGAATAGAATGTGGAATGGATCATGGAATGGAATGTGGAATGCAATGGAATGCAATGTGGAATGGAATGGAATGGAATGTGGAATGGAAAGGAATGCAATGTGGAATGGAACGTGTAATGGAACATGGAATGCAATGGAATGCAACGTGGAATGGAAAGTGCAAAGGAATGGAATGGAACATCGAATGCAACGTAGAATGGAATGTGGAATGGAAAGTGGAATGGAACGTTGAATGGAATGGAATGGAACGTTGAATGGAATGTAATGGAACGTGGATTGGAATGTGGAATGGAATGGAATGGAATTTGGAATGGAATGAAATGCAAAGTGGAATAGAAAAGAATGGAACGTGGAATGGGACGTGGAATGAAACATCGAATGTGACGTGTAATGGAAAGTGGAATGGAATGTGGAATGGAATGGAATGGAATGGAATGGAATGGAATGGACTGGAATTTGGAATTGAATGGAATGGAATGGAATGGAATGCGGAATGCAAAGGAATGGAATGTGGAATGGAATGGAATGGAATGGAATATGGAATGGAATGGAATGGAACGGAATCCAATGGAATTGAATGTGGATTTGAATGGAATAGAATGCGGAATGCAATGGATTAGAATGTGGAATGCAACGGAACGGAACGTGGAATGCAATGTGGAATGGAATGTGGAATGGATTATTTAATGGAATGGAATGGAATGTGGAATGAAATGGAATGGAATGTGGAATGCAAAGGGATGGACTGGAATGTGCAATTGAATGGAATCGAATGGAATGCAGTGCAGAATGCAATGGAATGGAATGTGGAATGCAATGGAATGGAATGGAATCGAATGGAATGGAATTTGGAATAAAATGGAATGCAATGGAATGGAATGTGGGTTTGAATGGAAAGGAATGTGGAATAGAATAGATAGGAATGTGGAATGCAAAGGAATGGAACGTGGAATGGAATGTCGAATGGAATGTGGAATGGATTGTTTAATGGAATGGAATGGAATGTGGAATAGAATGGAATGAAATGGAATGTGGAATGGAATGTGGAATACAATGGAATGGAATGTTGTATGAAATGTGAAATGGAATGGAATGCAAAGTGGAATGGAATGTGGAATGAAATGCAATGGAAAGAAAATGGAATATGGAATGGAAAGAAATGGAATGTGGAATGGAATGTGGAATGGAATAGATTGGAATGTGGAATGAAATGTGGAATGTAATGCGGAATGTAACAGAATGGAATGTGGAATGGAATGTGGAAAGGAATGTGGAATGAAACGTGGAATGGAACGTGGAATGGAATGGAATGGAACTTGGAATAGAATGTGGAACAGAAAGGAAGGGAATGTTGAATGAATTGTGTAGTGTAATGGAATGGAATGTGGAACGGAATAGAATGGAAGGTGGAATGGAATGTAGAATGAAACCGAATGTAATGTGGAATGGACTTTAGTGATATGTGGAATGGAAAGTGGAATGGAATATGCAATGGATTGTGGAATGGCATGTGGAATGGAAAGAATGGAAGGTGGAATGAAATGTGGAATGGAAAGTGGAATGTAACTTGAGATGGAATGCAATGGAATGTCAAATTGAAAGTGGAATGGAATGGAATGGAACGTGGAATGGAATGTGGAATGGAATGGAATGGAACGTGGAATGGAATGTGGAATGGAATGGAATGGAATGTGGAATGGAATGTGGAATGGAATGGAATGGAATGTGGAATGGAAAGTGGATTGGAATGTGGAATGAAACTTGAAATGGAATGGAATGGAACATGAAATGGAATGGAAAGGAAAGTGGAATGGAACCTGGAAAGGAATGAGGAATTGAACGTGGCATGAAATGTGGAATGGAATGTGCAATGGAACGGAATGGAATGAAGAATGCAATGTGAAATTGAGAGTGGACTGGAACGTGGAAAGTAATGGAATGGATTGTGCAATGGAACGTGCAATGGAAAGTGGAATGGAATGGAATGGAGTGTGAAATGGAAGGCGGAATGGAATGGAATAGAATGTGGAATGGAATGTGGAAGGGAATGTGGAATGGAATGGAATAAATTGTGCAACGAAATGTGGATGGGAATGGAATGGAATGTGCAATGGAATGGACTGGAATGTGGAATGGAATGTGGAATGGAATGGAATGGACTGGATTGAAACGTGGAATGGCATGTGAATTGGAATGCAGTGGAATGTGGAATGGAAAGTGGAAAGAAATGCAGTGATATGAAAATGGAATGTGGAATGGAATGTGGAATGGAATATGTAATGGACTGTGGAATGAAATGTGTAATGGAATCTGTTATGGAATGGAATGGAATGGAATGTGGAATGGATTGTGAATTGGAATGCAATGGAATGGGGAATTTAATGTGGAATGAAATGCAGTGGAATGAGAATGGAATGTGGAACGTAATGTGGAATGGAATGTCGAACGGAATGTGGAATGGAAAGTGGAATGGAATGGAATGGAATGTGGAATCGAACATGGAATGAAATCTGATGGAACGTGGAAAGGAAAGTGGAATGGAATGCAGAATGGAATGGAAGGGAATGTGGAAAGGAATGGAATGGAATGTGGAATGGAATGTGTAATTCAATGTGGAATTGAACGTGGAAAGGAAAGTGGAATGGAGTGTGGAATGCAATGTGGAATGGAATGGAATGAAATGTGGAATGAAACGTGGATTGGAATGGAAAGGAATGTGGAATGGAATAGAATGGACTGTGGAATGGAATTTCATGGAAATTTGTATGGAAAGTATATTTGAATGGAATGGAAAGGAATGGAATGGAATGTGGAATGGAATGTTTAATAGAATGTGGAATGGAATGTGGAATGGAATGCAATGAAATGTGGAATGAAACATGGATGGCAATGGAATGGAAAGTGGAATGGAATGGAATGGACTGCGGAATGGAAAGAGGAATGGAATGAGTAATGGAATGTGGAATGGAATGGAATGGTTTGGAATGGAATGTGGAATGGCATGTGAGTTGGAATGCGGAATGAAATGCAATGGAATGTGGAACGAAATTCAAGGGAATGAGAATGGAACATGCCATGGAAAGTGGAATGGAATGTGCAATGGACTGCCCAATGGACTGCAGAATGCAATGTGGAATGGAATGGAAAGGATTGGAATGTGGAATGGAATGTGGAATGGAATGGAATGGAATGGAATGTGGAATGGAATGTGCAATGGAATGGAATGTGGAATGGAAAGGATTGGAATGTGGAATGGAATGCGGAATGGAATGGAATGGAATGTGGAATGGAATGTGAATTGGAATGCAATGGAATGTGGAATCGAATGTGTAATGAAATTCAATGGAATGAGAAAGGATTGTTGAATGGAATGTGGAATGCAATATGGAAAGGAATAGAATGGATTGTGGAATGAAATCTGGAATACAATGGAATGGAATGCGGAATGGAATGTGGAATGGATTGGAATGGAAACTGGAATGGAATGTGGAATGGTATGTAATGGAATGTAGAATGGACTGTGGAATAAATGTGGAATGGAACACAATGGAATGTGGAATGGAATGTGGAATGGAATATGGAATGGAATGCAATGGAAAGTGTAAAGGAATGTGAAATGGAATGTGGAATGGAACGTGGAATGTAACGGAAAGGGACGTGGAATGGAACGTGGAAAAGAATGGAATGGAACCTGGAATGGAATGGAATGCAATGTGGAATGGAATGGAAAGGAATGTGGAATGGAATGTGGAATAGAATGTTGAATGGAAAGCGGAATTTAATGGAATGGAATGTGGAATGGTATGGAATGGAATGTGGAAAAAAATGTGGAGTGAAATGCAATGGAATGTGGAATGGAAAGGAATGGAATGTGGAATGGAACGCAATGGTATGTGGAATGGAGTGCAGATTGGAATGTGGAATGGAACAGAATGGAATGTGGAATGGAATGTTGAATCGAAAGTGGAATGGAATGTAATGGATTGTGGAATGGAAAGTGTGATTGAATGGAATGGAAGGTGGAATGGAATGTGGAATGAAATGTGAGTGGAATGGAATGGAATGTGGCATGCAACGTGAAATGGAATGTCAAATAGATTGGAATGGAATGTCAAATGTAATGTGGAATGGAACGTGAAATGGAATGTGGAATGGAATGTGGAATGGATTGTGGAAAGTATCGTGGAATTGAACGTGGAATAGAATGGAATGGATTGTGTAATGGAATGTGGAATGGAATGCAATGGAGTGTGGAATGCAATGTGGAATGGAACGGAATGTAATGTGGAATAGAATGTAGAATGCAAAGAGGAATGGAAAGTGAAAAGGAATGTCGAAAGAAATGGAATGAAATGTGGTATGGAATGTGGAATGGAGTGTGGAATGGAAAGTAGTGGAATTCGTAATGCAATTTGGAATGGACTTTAATGGAAAGTGGAATGGACTTTAATGGAATGTGGAATGGAAAGTGGAATGGATTGTGGAATGGATTGTAGAATGAAAGGTGGACTGCATTGTGGGATTGAATGGAATAGAACTGGCAATAGAATGTGGAATGGAATGGAAGGGAATGTGCAATGGAAAGTGGAGAGGAATGGAATGGGATGTGGAATGGAATGGAATGCAATGTGGAATGGAATATAGAATGGAAAGGAATGTAATGTGGAATGGAATGTGGAATAGAATGTGGAATAGATAGTGGAATGGAATGGAATGGAATGTGGAATGGAATGTGGATTGGAAGAGAATGGAATGTGGAATGGAATTTGGAATTGAGGGTGGAATGGAACGTGGAATGGAATGGAATGGAATGTGTAATTGAACGTGGAATGGAACGTGGAATGTAATGCAATGGAATGTGGAATGGAAAGTGGAATGGAATGGAATGGAATGGATTGGAATGTGGAATGGAATGGAATGGAATGTGAAATGGAATGTGGAATGGAAAGTGAAATGGAATTTTTAAAGGAATTGAATGGAGTCTGGAATGGAAAGTGGAATGGACTGTGGTATGGAATGGAATGGAATGCTGAATGGAATGTGGAATGGACTTTAATGGATTGTGGAATGGAAAGTTGAGTGGAATGTGGATTGGATTGTGGAATGCATCGTGGAATTGAATGGAATGGAATGTGGAATGGAACATGAAATGGAATGGAATGGAACATGGAATGTAACGTGGAATACAACGTGGAATGGAACGTGGAATTGAACGTGGCATGGAATGTGGAATAGAATGTGGAATGGAATGGAATGGAACGTGGAATTGAATGTGGAATTGAGTGTGGAATGGAACGTCGAATGGAATGGAGTGCTATGTGGAATGGAACGCGAAATGGAATAAAATGGAATGGAATGGAATGTGGAATGGAATGGAATGGAATCTGGAATGGAATGTGGAATGGCATGGAATGGAATGTGGAAGGGATTGTGTAATGGAATGTGGAATGTAATGTGGAATGGAATGGTAAGAAATATGAAATGAAACGTGGATTGGAATGGAATGGAATGTGGAATGGAATGGAATGGAATGTGGAATTGAATGTGGAAAAGAACTTAATGGATAGTGGAATGGAATGTGGTATGGAATGAAATGTAATAGAATGTAATGTGGAATGGAATGGAATGGAATGGAAAGGAATGGAACGTGGAATGGAGTGTGGAATGGAATGAGGAATGGAATCTGTAATGGACTGGAATGGAATGTGGAATGGAATGGAATGTGGAATAGAATGCAATGGAATGGAAAGCGGAATGGAATGTGGAAAGTAATGTCGAATTGAATGGAATGGAATGAGGAATCTAATGAAATGGTATGTGGTATGGAATGGAATGGAATGTGGAATGGAATGGAAGATTGGATGGAATGGAACGGAATGTGGATTTGAATGCAATGGAATGTGGAATGGAATGTGGAATGAAATGGAATCGAATGTGGAATGGAATTCAATGAAATGGTATGGAATGTGGAAAGAAATGGAAGGGATTACGTAATGTCATGTGGAATGGAACGTAGAATAGAACATGCAATGGAATGTGGAATGCAATGGAAAGGGATGTGGAATGGAGTGTGGAATGCAATTGGATGGAATGTGGATCGGAAAGAAATGGAATGAGGAAAGGAATGGAATCCTATGGAATGTGGAATGGAATGGAATTTAATGAAATTGAATGTGGAATGAAATGGAATAGAATTTCGAATGGAACAGAATGGAATGTGGAATGGAATGAAATGGAATTTGGAAAAGAAGAGAATGGAAGGGAATGTGGAATGAAATGTAATGGAATGGACTGGAATGCGGAATGGAATGCAAAGGAATGTGAAATGCAATGGAATGGAATGGAAAGTGGAATGGAATGGAATGGAATGTGGAATAGAATGGAATGGAATGTTGATTGAAATGTGTAATGGAATGGAATGGAATGTGGAATGGAATGTGGAATGGAATGTGGAATGGAATGGAATGGAATGTGGAATGCACTGTGGAATGGAATGTGAAACGCAGTGAAAAGGAACACGAAATGTAATGGAATGGAACACGGAATGCAATGGAATGGAACGTGGAAAGGAACGTTGAGTAGATCTTGAAATGGAATGTGGAGTGGAACGTGGAATGGAACGTGTACTGGAATGGAATTGAAATTGGAATGGAATGTGGAATGGAACGGAGAGGATTGTGGAATGGAATTTGGAATGGAATGTGGAATGCAATGGAAAGGAATGTGGAATGGAATGGAATGTGGAATGGAATGGAATGGAATGTGGAATGGAATGAAATGGAATGAGGAATGGAATGTGAAACAGAATGGAATAGAATGTGCAATGGAAAGTTGAATGGAACGTGGAATGGAATGTGGACTGGAATCTGAAATGGAATGTGGAATGGAATGTGGAATGGAATGGCATGGAATGTTGAATGGAATGGAATGCAAAATGAAATGGAATGTCGAATGGAATGTGAAATGGAATGTGGAATGGAACGCGAATCGGAATGAAAAGGAACGTGGAATGGAATGGGATGGAACACGGAATGCAATGGAATGGGAAGTATAATGCAACGTGGAATGGAACACGTTATTCAACATGGAATTGAGAGTGGAATGGAATATGGAGGGAATGTGGAATGCAATGGAATGGAATGTGGAATAGAATGTGGAATGGAATGGAATGGACTGTGGAATGGAATGAGGAATGGAATGGAATGGAATGTGGAAATGCATGTGGAATTTAAAGTGGAATGGAATGTGGAATAGAACCGAATGGAATGTGGAATGGAATGTGCAGTGTAATGGAATGGAAAGTGGAAGGGAATAGGGAATGCAATGGAATGGAATGTGGAATGGAATTTGGAATGGAAAGTTGAAAGGAATGAAATGGAATGTGGAAGGGAATGTGGAGTGGAATGGAATGGATGGTGCAATGGATTGAAATGGAATGAGGAATGGAATGTGGAACCGAATGGAATGGAATATGGAATGGAATGTCGAATGGAATGTGGAATGGAATGTCAAATGGAATGGAATGGAATGTGAAATGGAATGTTGAATGGAAAGTGCAATGGAATGGAATGGAATGGAACGTGCAATGAATAGTGGAATGGAACGCAGAATGGAACACGGAATGGAATATGGAATGGAATGTGGAATGGAATGGAATGGAATGTGGAATGGAATGGAATGGAATGTGCAATGGAATAGAGTGGAATGTGGAATGGAAATTGGACTGGAATAGAATGCAATGTGGAATGGAATGTGGAATGGAATGGAATGGAATGTGGACGGGAATGTGGAATGGAATGTGGAATGGAATGGAATAGAATGTGGAATAGAATGGAATGGAATGGAATTTGGAATGGAATGTGGAATGGAATGGAATTTGGAATGGAATGTGAAATGGAATGGAATGTGGAATGTAATGTGGAATGAAATGAGGAAAAGAATGCAATGGAATGTGGACTGGAATGGAATGGAATGTGGAATGGAATGGAAAGTGAAGTGGAATGTGGACTGCAATGTGAAATGGAATTTGGAATGGAATGTGGACGGGAATGTGGAATAGAGTGAAATGAAACGTGGAAAGGAATGGAATGGAATGTGGAATAGAATAGAATGGAAAGTGAAATGGAACGTGGAATAGAACGTGGAATGGAATGTTGAATATAATTTGGAATTCAATGGGATAGAATATGGAATGGAATGTTGAATGGAATGGAAAGGAATGTGTAATGGAATGTGGAATGGAGCGGAATGTAATGTGGAAATTAATGTGGAATGGAACGTGTAATGGAATGTGGAATTGAATGTGAAATGGAATGGAATGGAATGAGGAGAGGAATGCGGAATGGCACGTGGAATGGAACGTGGAAACGAATGTTGAATGGAAAGGAAAGGAATGTGGAAAGGAATGCGTAATGGAATTTGTTATGGAATGGAATGGAATATGAAAGGGAATGTGGAGTAGAATGGAATGGAATAAGGAATGGAATGCAATGGAATGTGGAATGGAATGTGGAATGGAATGAGGAATTTAATGTGGAATGGAATTTGGAATGGAAAGGAATGCAATGTGGAATGGAATGTGGAATGGAAACTGCAGTGGAAAGTGGAATGGAATGGAAAGGAGTGTGGAATGGAACGTGAAATGGAATGGAAGGGAACGTGGAATGGAATATGGTATGTAACATTTAATGGAACGTGGAATGGAATATTTAATGTAATGGAATGGAATGTGGAATGGAATGTGGAATGGAATGGAATGGAAAGTGGAATAGAATGTGGAATGGAATGGAATGGAATGTGGAATAGAATATGAAATAGAAAGTGGAATGGAATGTGGAATGGAATGTGGAATGGAATTGGGAAGGAAAGCTGGAATGGAATGGAATGTGGAATGGAAGGGAGTGGAAAGTGGAAAGGAATGTGGAATGGAATGCAATTGAATGTGGAATGGAACGGAACAGAATGTGGAATAGAATGTGGAATGGAATGTGGAAAGGAATGGAATGGATTGTGGAATAGAATGGAATGGAGTGATATAGAATGTGAAATGGAATGTGGAATGGAATGTGGAATTGAATGTGGAATGCAATGGAATCGTTTGTGGAATGGAATGGAATGGAATGTGGAATGTACTGTGGAATGGAATGGAATGGAATGTGGAATGGAATGGAATGGAATGTGGAATGTAAGGAATGGAATGTGGAATTGAATGTGGAATGGAATGTGGAATTGATTGTGGAATGGAATGGAAAGGAATGAGGAATAGAATGTGGAATGCAATGGAATGGAAAGCAGAATGGAAAGGAATGGAATGGAATGTGGAAAGGAATGGAATGGAATTTGGAATTGAATGTGGAGTGGAAAGGAATGGAATCTGGAATAGAGTACGGAATGCAATGGAATGGAATGCGGTAAGCAAGGGTATGGAACGTGGAAAGGAATGGAATGCAATGTGGAATGGAGTGGAATGGAACATGGATTGGAACGTGGAATGTAATGTGGAATGTTGAATTTAACGTGGAATGGACAGGAATGGAATGTGGAATGGAATGTGGAATGGAATGGAATGGAAAGGAATTTGGAATGTATTGGAATGGAATGGAATGTGTAATGCAACGGAATGGAATGGAATGGAATGCGGAATGGAATGTGGAATGGAAAGTGCAATGGAATGTGGAACGGAATGTGGAATGAAGTGTGCCATGGAATGGATTGGAATGTGGAATGGAAGATGTAAAGAATGTGGAATGGAATGGACTGACACGTCAAATGGAATGTGGAATGGAAAGTGGAATGAAAGGTGGAATGATACGTGGAATGGAATGGAATAGATGCTGGAAAGAAATGCGGAATGGAAAGTGGAATGGAATGGAATGTGCAAAGCATTGTAATCGAATGTTGAATGAATTGTGGAATGGAATGTGGAATGGAATGGAATGGAATGGAATGGAATGGAATGTGGAATGCAATGGGATGGAATGTGGAATGTAAGGAATGGAATGTGGAATTGAATGTGGAATGGATTGTGGAATTGAATGTGGAATGGAATGTAAAGGTATGAGGAATAGAATGTGGAATGCAATGGAATGGAAAGCAGAATGGAAAGGAATGGAATGGAATGTGGAAAGAAATGGAATGGAATTTGGAATTGAACGTGGAGTGGAATGGAATGGAATCTGGAATAGAATGTGGAATACAATGGAATGGAATGCGGAATGCAATGGTATGGAACGGGGAAAGGAATGGAATGCAATGTGGAATGGAGTGGAATGGAACATGGATTGGAACGTGGAATGTAATGTGGAATGTGGAATTTAACTTGGAATGGACAGGAATGGAATGTGGAATGGAATGTGGAATGGTATGGAATGGAATGGAATGTGGAATGTATTGGAATGAATGGAATGTGGAATGCAATGGAATGGAATGGAATGGAATGCATAATGGAACGTGGAATGGAAAGTGCAATGGAATGTGGAACGGAATGTGGAATGAAGTGTGGCATGGAATGGAATGGAATGTGGAATGGAAGATGGAAAGGAATGTGGAATGGAATGGACTGACACGTCGAATGGAAGGTGGAATGGAAAGTGGAATGAAAGGTGGCATGAAATGTGGAAAGGAATGGAATAGAAGTTGGAAAGGAATGTGGAAAGGAATGTGGAAAGGAATGCACTGGAATGTGCAAAGCATTGTAATCGAATGTTGAAAGAATTATGGAATGGAATGTGGAATGGAATGTGGAATGGAATGGAATGGAATGGAATGGAATGTGGAATGCAGTGGAATGGAATGTGGAATGGAATGGAATGGAATGTGGAATGGAATGTGGATTGTAATGCAATGTGTAATGGAATGTGGAATGGAGTGGAATGGAATGTGGAATGGAATGTGTAATGCAATGTGGAATGGAATGTGGAATGGAATGGAATGGAATGTGGAATGGAAAATGGAATGGAATGGAATGGAATGTGGAAGGGAATGTGGAATGGAATGTGGAATGAAATGGAATGGAATGTGGCATGGAATGTGGAATGGAATGAAATGGAATGTGGCCTGGAATGTGGAATAGAATGTGGAATGGAATGTGGAATGCAATGTGGAGTGGCATGTGGAATTCAATTGAATGGATCATGGAATGGAATGTGGAATGGAATATGGAATGAAACGTGTTATATAACGGAATGGAATGTGGAATGGAACGTGGAATGGAATGAAATTGAATGTGGAATGGAACGTGGAGTGGAAAGTGGAATGAAACTTGGAATGGAATGGAATGGAATGGAATGTGGAATGGAATATGGAAAGGAACATGTTATGGAATATGGAATAGAACGGAATGGAAAGTAGAATGGAATGTGAAATGGAATGTGGAATGGAATGGAATGGAATGTGTAACGGAACGTGAAATGGAATGTGGAATGGAATGGAATGGAATGTGGCATGGAATGTTGAATGGAATGTAATGGAATGTGGAGTAAAATGTGGAATGGAATGGAATGGATTGCGGAGAGGAATGAATGCAATGGTAAGGAATAAGGAATGAAATGGAATGGAACAGGAAATGGAATGTGGAATGGAATGTGGAATAGAACTTTTAATTTAAGGTGGAATGGAATGGAATGGAAAGTGTAATGGAAAATGGAATGGAATGGGGAATCGAATGTGGAATGGAATGTGGTAGGGAAAAGAATGGAATGTTGAATGGAATGGAAAGGAATGTTGAATGGAACGGAATGGAATGTGTAATTGAATGTGGAATGGAATGGAATGGAATGAGGAATAAAATGTGTAATGAAATGGAATGGAATACGGAATGGAATGGAATGGAGAGGAATGCGGAATTTAATGGAATGGAACGTGGAATGGAATGTGGAATTGAATGTGGAATGGAATATGGAATGAAATGCAATGGATTGTGGAATGGAATGGAATGGCATGAAATGTGGAATGGAATCGATTGGAATGAGGAATGGAATGGGATGGAATGTGGAATGGAAAGGAATGGATTGTGGAACGGAATGGAATGGAATGTGGAATGGAATGGAATGGAATGGAGTGGAATTTGAAATGGAATGCCACAGAATGTGGAATGAAATGGAAAGTGGAATGGAATGTGGAATGGAATGGAATAGAATGTGGAATGGAATGTGGAATGGAATGTGGAATGGAACGGAATGGAATGTGGAATGGAACATGAAATGGAATGTGGAATGGAAAGTGAAATTGTATGTGGAATATAATGGATTGTAATGTGGAAAGCATTGTGGAATGGATTGTGGAATGGAATGGAATGGAACCTGGAATGGAATGTGGAATGGAACGTGGAATGGAATGTGGAAAATAATTTGGCATGTAAAAGAATGGAATGTGGAAAGGAATCGAATGGAACGTGGAATGGAATGGAATGGAATGTGGAAAGGAAAGTGGAATAGAATGGAATGGAATGTGGAATAGAATCTGGTATGGAATGGAATGAACTACGGAATGGAATGGAATGGTATGTATGCAATGAGGAATGGAATGCAATGGAATAAGGCATGGAATGTGGATTTCAATAGACTGGAACGTGGAATGGATGGTGGAATGGAATGTGGAAGGGAACGGAAAGGAATATGGAATGGAAGGGAATGGCTGCGGAATGGAATGTGGCATGGAATGGAATTGAATATGGCATGAAATTCAATGGAAAGTGGAATGCAAAATAATGGTGTGTGGAATGGAAGAGAATGGTATGGAACGTGGAATGTAGTTAAATAGAAAGGAAAGGAATGTGGAATGGAATGGAATATAATGAGGAATGGAATATGGAATGGAATGGAATGTGGAATGGTTTGGAATGGAAAGTGGAATGGAATGGAATGGAATGTGGAAGGGTTTGGAATGGAAAGTGGAATGGAATGGATTGGAATGTGGAATGGAATGTGGAATGGAGTGGAATGGAATGTTGAGTGGAATGTGGAATGGAATGGATTAGAATGCGGAATGGAATGTGGAATGGAATGTGGAATTGAGTGGAATGGAAAGTGGAAAGGACTGTGCAAAGGAATGTGGAATGGAAGGTGGAATGCAACTTGAAATGGAATGGAAAGTAATGTGGAATGCAAAGTGGAATGGAATGCGGAATGGAACGTTTAATGGAATGTGGAATGTAGTGTGCAATGGAAAGGAATGGAATGCGGAATGGAATGAAATGGAATGTGGAATGGAATGGAATGGAATGTGGAATGGAATGGAAAGGAATAAGGAATACAATCTGGAATGGAATGGAATGGAACACGGAATGGAATGGAATGGTATGGAATGTGGAATGGAATGGAATGGAATCTGGAATGGAATGTGGTTTGGAATGTGATAGAACATGTAATGGAATGGAATGGAATGGTATGGAATGTGGAATGGAATGGAGTGGAATGAGGAATGGAATGGAATATGGAATGGAATGGAATGTGTAAGGGAATGGAATGGAATTTGAAATGGAAGGGAATGGATATGGAATGGAATGTGGAATAGAATGGATTGGAATGTGGAATGAAATTCAATAGACTATAGAATGGAAAGGAATGGAATGTGGATTGGAAGGGATTAGTATGGAATGTGGAATGGAATGCAATTTAATTGAATGGAATGTGGAATGGAATGGAATGGAATGCGGAATGGAATGTGGAATGGAATGGAATGGATTGTGGAATGGAATGTGGAATGGAATGGAATGCTATGTGGAATCGAATGTGGAAGGGAACGAGGAAAGGAATGGAGTGGAATGTAGAATGGAATGTGGAATGGAATGGAATGCTATGTGGAATCGAATGTGGAATGGAATGAGGAAAGGAATGGAGTGGAATGTAGAATGGAATGTGGAATGGAATGGAATGGAAAGTGGACTACAATGAAATGGAATGTGAAATGGAATGTGGAATCGAATGTGGAATGGAATGGAATGGAATGGAATGCAATGGAATGCGAAATGGAATGCAAAATGTAATGCGAAATGGAACGTGAAAAGGAATGGAATGGAAGGTGGAATGGAAGTTGGAATGCAATGTGGAATAGAAGTTGGAAAGTAATGTGTAATGGAATGGAAAGGAATGTGGAATGGAATGAGGAATGGAATGGAATGGAACATTGAATTGAACGTGGAATGGAATGGAATGGAAGTTGGAATGGAAGGGAATGAAACGTAAAACGGAATGTGGAATGGAACGTGGAGTGCAGTGTGGAATGGAATGTGGAATGGAAAGGAATCGAATGTGGAATTGAATGGAATGGAATTTGGAATGCAATGTGGAACGGAACGTGCAATGGCAAGTGGAATGGAAGATGGAATGGAACGTTCATTGGAACGTGGAATGGAATGGGCACTGAAATGTGGTGTGGAATGCAATTGAATGTGGAATGGACTGTGGAATGGAATGGAATGGAATGCGGAATGGAATAGAATCGAGTGTGGAATGTAAAGGTATGGAATGCTTAATGTAATAGAATAGTATGGAATTTGGAATTAAATGGAATGGAATGTGGAAGGGAATCTGGAATGGAATGCAATCTGTAATGGAATGGAATGGAATGTGGAATGGAATGGAATGTTGAATGCGGAATGTAATGCAATGGAAAGTGGAATGGAATGGAAAGGAATGCAAAGTGGAATGGAATATAGAATGGAATGTGGAATGGAATGTGGAATAGAATGTGGAATGGAATGGAATGTGGAATGGAATGTGGAATGGAATGGAATTGAATGTGGAATAGAATGGAATGCAATGGTATGTGGAATGGAATGTGGAATGGAGTGGAAAGGAATGTGGAATGGAATGGAATGGGAAGTGGAATGCATTGAAATCGAATGGAATACGAAAAGTAATGTGAAATGGAATGTGAAATGGAATGTGGAATGGAATGTGGAATGGATTGAAATGCAATGTGGAAAGCAAAGGAGTGGAATGTGGAATGGAATGGAGTGGAACCTGGAATGGTATGGAATGGAACGTCAATAGGAAAGTGGAATGGAATGTGGAATGGAACGTGGACAGGAATGTGGAATGGAATGGAATGGAACGTGGAATGGAAAGGAAGGGAATGGGGAGTGGAAAGGAAATGAAGGGAATATGGAATGTAATGTGGAATAAAATGGTATGGAATGTGGAATGGAAAGGAAAGGAATGTTGAATAGAAAAGAAGGGAAAATGGATCAGAATGCGGAATGGAATGGAATGGAAAGTGGAATGGAAAAGAAGGCAATGTGGAATGGAATGTGGAGTGGAATGGAATGGATTGTGGTATGGAAAGGAACATGGAATGGAATGGAATGGATTCTGGTATGGAAAGGAAAGGGGAATGGAATGGAATGGAATGTGGATTGGAATGGAATGGAATGTGGAATGGAATGGAATGGAATGGAATCCGAAATAGAATGCGAAGTGGAATGCGGAATGGAATGTGGAATCCAATGTGGAATGGAATGGAATGGAATGCAATGGAATGCGAAATGGAATGCAAAATGGAATGCGAAATGGAACATGAAAAGGAATGGAATGCAAGGTGGAATGGAAGTTGGAATGCAATGTGGAATAGAACGTGGAAAGTAATGTGTAATGGAATGGAATGGAATGTGGAATAGAATGAGGAATGGAATGGAGTGGAACATTGAATTGAACGTGGAATGGAATGGAATGGAAGTTGGAATGGAAGGGAATGAAACGTAAAACGGGATGTGGAATGGAACGTGGAGTGCAATGTGGAAGGGAATGTGGAATGGAAAGGAATGGAATGTGGAATGGAATGGAATGGAATTTGGAATGCAATGTGGAATAGAACGTGGAATGACAAGTGGAATGGAACATGGAACGGAATGTGCAATGGAACGTGGAATGGAATGTGCACTGAAATGTGGTGTGGAATGCAATTGAATGTGGAATGGAATGTGCAATGGAATGGAATGGAATGTGGAATGGAATAGAATGGAGTGTGGAATGTAAAAGAATGGAACGCTTAATGTAATAGAATAGTATGGAATTGGAATGGAATGGAATGGAATGTGGAAGGGAATGTGGAATGGAATGCAATCTGTAATGGAATGGAATGGAACTTGGAATGGAATGGAATGTTGAATGCGGAATGTAATGCAATGGAAAGTGGAATGGAGTGGAAAGGAATGCAAAGTGGAATGGAATATAGAATGGAATGTGGAATGGAATGTGGAATAGAATGTGGAATGGAATGGAATGGAATGGAATGTGGAATGAAATGTGGAATGGAATGGAATTGAATGTGGAATAGAATGGAATGGAATGGTATGTGGAATGGAATGAGGAATGGAGTGGAAAGGAATGTGGAATGGAATGGAATGGGAAGAGGAATGCATTGAAATGGAATGGAATACGAAAAGAAATGTGAAATGGAATGTGAAATGGAATGTGGAATGGAATGTGGAATGGAATGAAATGGAATGTGGAAAGCAAAAGAGTGGAATGTGGAATGGAATGGAGTGGAACATGGAATGGTATGGAATGGAATGTCAAAAGGAAAGTGGAATGGAATGTGAAATGGAACGTGGAAAGGAATGTGGAATGGAATGGAATGGAACGTGGAATGGAAAGGAAGGGAATGGGGAGTGGAATGGAAATGAAGGGAATGTGGAATGGAATGTGGAATAAAATGGAATGGAATGTGGAATGGAAAGGAAGGGAATGTTGAATAGAAAGGAAGGGAATATGGATCAGAATGCGGAATGGAATGGAATGGAAAGGGAATGGAAAAGAAGGGAATGTGGAATGGATTGTGGAATAGAATGGAATGCATTGTGGTAGAGAAAGGAACGTGGAATGTAATAGAATGGATTGTGGTATGGAAAGGAAAGTAGAATGGAATGTAATGGAATGTGGATTGGAATGGAATGGAATGTGGAATGGAATGGAATGCAATCCGAAATAGAATGCGAAGTGGAATGCGGAATGGAATGTGGAATCGAACGTGGAATGGAATGGAATGGAATGCAATGGAATGCGAAATGGAATGCGAATTGGAATGTGGAATGGAATGGAATGGAATGTGGAATGCAATGGAATGGAACGTGGAAAGGGATGTGGAATGGAAAGTGGCATGGAATCTGGAATGGAATGGAAAGAAATGTAGAATGGAATGGAATGGAATGAGGAATAGAATGCAATGGAATGGAATGTGGAATGGAATGGAATGGAATTTTGAATGGAATGTGGAATGGAATGGAATGGAATATGGAATGGAATGTGTAATTGAATGGACTGGAATGTGGGAAGGAATGTAATGTAATATGTAATGGAATGTGGAATGGAATGTAGAATGGAACGTGGAAAGGAACGTGGAATGGAACATGGAATGGAATGTGGAAAGAAATGGAAAGGGATGTGCAATATAACGTGGAATGCAATGGAAAGTAATGCAGAACGGAAATTAATAGAATTTGGAAATGAATGGAATGCTACAGAATGTGGAATGGAATGGGATGGAATGACATGGAATGTGGAATGGAATGGAATGGAATGTGGAATGGAACGGAATGGAATGTGGAATGCAATGAAATTCAATGTGGAATAGAATGGAATGGAATGGAATGTGGAATGAAATGCAATGGAATGCAATGGAATGCGGTATTGAATGGAATGAAATATGGAATGCAATGGAATGCAATGGAACGTGGAATGGAATGGAATGGAATGTGGAATAGAATGGAATGGAATGTGAATTGGAATGTGGAATGCAATGGAATGGAATGTGGAATGGAAGCTGGAATGCAACAGAACGGAATGTGGAATGGAATGTGTAATGGAATGTGGAATGGAATGGAATGGAATGTGGAATGGATTGTGGAATGCAATGTGGAATGTGACGGAAAGTAATGTGGAATGGAGCGTGGAATGGAAAGAGGAAAGGAATGGAATGGAATGTGGAATGGAATGTGTAATGGAATGGAATGTAACGGGGAATGGAAAGTGGAATGGAAAGTGGAACGGAATATGGAATGGAAAGGAAATGAATGGAATGGAATGGACAATGGAAGGGAATGGAACATGGAATGGAATGAGGAATGGAATGGAATGCAATGGATTGTGGAATGTGATAGAATGCAATGTGGAATGGAAAGAATGGAAAGCGGAATGGAATGGAATGATATGGAATGTCGAATGGAATGGAATGGTATGGAATGTGGAGTGGAATGGAATGGAATGGAATGGAATGGAATGGAATGGAATGGAAAGGAATGTGGAAAGGAATGGAATGGAATGTGGAATGAAATGGAATGGAATGTGGAATGGAATGGAATGGAATGTGGAATGGAATGGAATGCAAAGGAATCTATGGAATGGAATGTGAAATGAAATGTGGAATGGAATGGAATTTTGAATGGAATGTGAAAGGGAATGTGAAATTCAATGTATAATGGAATGTGAAACGGAGTGAAAATAACCTGGAATGGAATGGAATGGAACACGGAATGCAATGGAATGGAACGCGGAATGGAACGTAGAATGGATCATGGACTGGAACGAGGAACGGAATGTGGAGTGAATGTGGAATGGAAAGGAATTGAATGTGGAATGAAATATGGAATGTAATGTAATAGACTGTGGAATGGAAAGAGGAATGGAACGGAATGGAACGGAATGGAATGTGGAATGGTGTGTGGAATGGAATTCGGAATGGAATGTGGAATAGAACGGAATGGAATGGGGAATGGAATGTGGAATGGAGCGTTGAATTGAAAGTGGAGTTGAATGGAATGGAATGTGGAATGGAATGCAGAACGGAATGGAATGGAATGTGGAATGGAATGAAATGGAATGAGGAATGGAATGTGGAACGGAATAGAATGGAATGTGAAATGCAATGTGGAATGTAATGTGTAATGGAATGGAATGTGCATTAAAAAGTGGAATGGAACGCAGAATGGAACGTGGAATGGAATGTGGAATGGAATGGAATGGAATGGAAAGTAAAATGGAATGTGGAATGGAATGTGAAACGAAATGTGGAATGGAATGTGAAACGGAGTGAAAAGGAACGTGGACTGGAATGGAATGGAAGATGGAATGCAATAGAATGGAGAGTGGAATGGAACAGGGAATGTAACATGTGACGCAATGTGGAATGTAATCTGGAGGGAATATGGAATGGAATGGAATGGAATGTGGAATGGAATGTGGAATGGAATAGAAAGGAATGTGGAATGGATTGAGGAATGGAACGGAAAGGAATGTGGAATGACATGTGGAATGGATTGTGGAATGTAATGTGGAATAGAACAAAACCAAATGTGGAAGGGAACGTGGAGTGGAATGGAATGGAACGTTGAAGGGAATGGGAAATGGAATGGAATGGAATGTGGAATGGAATTTGGAATGGAATGTGGAATGGAATGGAAAGGAATGTGGAGTGGAATGTGGATTGGAATGGAATGGAATGTGGAATGGAATGAAATGGAATGAGGAATGGAATCGGGAACAGAATGCCATGGATTATGGAATGTAATGTGGAATTGAAGGTGGAATGGAATGTGGAAAGAATGTGGGATGGAATGGAATGGAATGTTAAATGTAGTGGAATGCAATGTGGAATGATATGTGGAATGGAAAGGAATGGAATGTGGAACTGAAAGTGGAAAGAAATGGAATAGATTGAGAAATGGAATGACGAATGGAGTGTGGAATGCAATATGGAACAGAATGTGCTATGGAATGAGCAATGGAATGTGAAATGGAATGGAATGGAATGTGGAATGGAATGTGGAAATGAATGTGGAATGGAATGGAATATACTGTGGAGTGGAATGGAATGGAATATAGGGTGGTATGTAGTGGAATAGAATATGGAATGGAATTGAATCGAACGTGGAAGAGAATGTTAAATGGAATGTAGAAAGTAATTGAATGGAATGTGGAATGGAATGGAATGGAAAGTGGAATAAAATGAAATGGAATGGAATGTGGAATAGAATGGAATGGAATTGAATGCAATGTTGAATCTAAAGGAATGGAATGTGTAATGCAATGTAATGGAATGGAATGTGAAATTGAATGGAATGTAATGTGCAATGGTATGGAATGGAAAGTGGAATGGAATGGAATGAAATGTGGAATGGAATGGAATGGAATGGAATGTGAAACGGAATGAAACGTGGAATGGAATGGAATTTTGATTGCAATTGAATGGAATGCATAATGGAATGGAATGGAATGGAATGGAAAGTGAAACAGAATGTGGAATGGAATGTGAAATGGATTGTGGAATGGAATGGAAAGTGAAACGGAATGTGGAATGGAATGTGAAATGGATTGTGGAAAGGAATGTGAAATTGAAAGTGGATTGCAATGAAATGGAAGGTGGAATGGAATGGAATAGAATGTGGAATGGAATGAGGAAAGGAATGGAATGGAATGTCGTTGGAATGTAGAATGGAATGTGGAATGGATAGTGGAATGAAATGAGGAATGTAATGCGTAATGGAACGTAATGGAATGTGGAATAGAATGTGGAATGTATTGTGGAACGGAAAGTGGAATGGAAAATGGAAGGGAATGGAATGGAACGTAGAATGGAATGTGAAATGGAATGGAACGTGGAATGGAATGGAATGGAATATGGAGTGGAATGGAATGGAATGTGGAATGGAGTGCAATGGAACGTGGAATGGAATGAGGAATTGAATGGAATGTGGAATGGAATGGAACGGAACGTAGAAAGGAATTTTGAGTGGAATGTTGAATGGAATGTGGATAGAAACGGAATGGTATGCGGAATGGAATGTAGAGTGGAATGGAATGGAATGTGGCATGGAATGCATTGGAATGTGGAATGGAATGGAATGGAATAGAATGGAATATGGAATGGAAAGGAATGTAATGTGGAATGGAATGTGGAATGTAAAGTTTAATGGAATGGAATGGAATGTGGAATGGAACGTGGAATGGAATGGAATGGAACATGGAGTGGAACGTGGAATGGAACGTGGATGGGAACGTGGAATGAAATGAAAAGAGAAATGGAATGTATGGGAATATGGAATGGAATGTGAAATGGAATGTGGAATGGAATGTTGAATGGAATGGAAAGGAATGTGGAATGGAATGTGGAATGGATTGTGGAATGGAATGTGGAATGCAATGTGGAAGGGAACATGGAATGGAAAGGAACAGGAGGTGGAATGGATCATGGAATGGAATGGAACGGAAGGTGGAATGGAATGGGGAATGGAATGTGGAATTTAATGTGGAATGGAATGGAATGGAATGTGGAATTTAATGTGGAATGGAATGGAATGGAATGTGGAATGTAATATGGAATAGAATGTGGAATCGAATGTGGAATGGAATAGAAGGGAATGTGGAATGGGATTGATTGGATTGTGGAAAGGAACGTGGAATAGAATTTGAAATGGAATGTGGAGTGAAACGTGGATTGGAACTTGGAATTGAATGTAGAATAGAAGGTGGAATGGAACGTGCAATGCCATGGAATGGAATGTGGAATGTAATGTGCAATGGAATGAATAGGAATGTAGAACGGAATGTGTAATAGAATGGGCAATAGAATGGAATGGAATGTGGAATGGAATGGGGATTGCAATGTAATGGAACATGGAATGGAATAGAAGGTGGAATGGAATGTAGACTGGAATTCAATAGGATGTGGAATGGAATGTGGACTGGAATGTAATGGAATCTGGAATGGAATGCTATGGAATGTGGAATGGAATTGAATGAAATGGAATGGAACGTGGAATGGAATGTGAAATGGAATGTAGAATGGAACGTGGAATGGAATTTGGAATGGAATGTTGAATGGAAAGTTATGGGATGTGGAAAGGAATATAAAGGAATGTGGAATAGAATGGAATGTAATGCGGAATGGAATGTGGAATGGAATGCAACGGAATGTGGAATGGATTGCGGAAAGGAATGTGGAATGGAATGTTTAAGGGAATGGAATGCAATATGGAATGGAATGGAATTTACTGGTATGGAATGCGGAATGGAATGAAATGTAATGTGGAATGGAATGTGGAATGGAATGCAATGGAACGTAGAATGGAATGTGGAATTGAACGTGGAATGGAACATGGAAGGGAACGAAGAATGGAACTTGGAATGATATGTGGAATGGAATGTAATGGAATGTGGAATGGAAGTGAATGGAATGGAATGGAATGTGGAATGGAATGTAATGGACTGTGTAATGGAATTAATGGAATATGGAATGGAATGCAAAGGTATGGAAACTGGAATTGAATGGATTGCAATGGAATGTCAAATGGAATGTACTGGAATATGTAATAGAATGGAAAGGAATGTGAAGTGGAATTGAAAGGATTGTGGAATGGAATGGAATGAAATGTGGATTTGAATTTAATAGAATCTGGAATGAAATGGAATGGAATGGAATGGAATGTGGAATTGAATGGAATGGAATTTGGAATGGAATGCAACAGAATGTGGAATGGAATGGCACGGAACGTGGAATGGAATGTGGAATGCAATGGAATGGAAAGAAAAAAGCAATTGAAAAGAATGGAATGTCGAATGGAATGGAATGGAATGTGGAATGGATTGGAATAGAATGTGGAATGGAATGCGGAATGGAAGGGAATCAAATGTGGAATGAATTGGAATGGAAAGCAGAATAGAATGTGGAATGGAATGTTTAGTGGAATGTGGAATGGAATGCAATGGAATGTGAAATAAAATGGAAGGGAATGCAATTTAATGCGGAATGGTAAGAAATGGAAAGTGGAATGCAAAGGAATTGAATGAAATGTGGAATTCAATGGAATGGAAAGTGGAAAGGAATGGAATGTAATGTAGAATGGAATGGAATGGATCTTGGAAAGGAATGTGAAATGGAATGTGGAATGGAATCTCGAATGGAATGGAATAGAATGAGGAATAGAATGCAATGGAATGGTATGTGGAATGGAATGAGGAATGTAATGTGCAATGCAACGGAATGGAATGTGGAACGGAACGGGAGGTTGGATGGAATGGAACGGAATGTGAATTGGGTTGGAAAGGAATGTGGAGTGGAATGCGGAATATAATGGAATGGAATGTGGAATGGAATGGAAAGGAATTTGGAATGGAATGTGGAATGGAATGAAATGGAATATGGAATGGAATGTGGAATGGAATGGAATGGAATGTGGAATGGAATGCAATGGAATGGTATGAAATGTGGAAAGGAATGAAATGTAATACGTAATGGAATGTGGAATGCAACATAGGATGGAACGTGGAAAGGAACGTGCAATGGAACATGGAATGGAATGTGGAAAGAAATGGAAAGGGATGTGCAGTATAATGTGGAATGCAATGGAATGTAATGCGGAATGGAAATTAATAGAATGAGGAAATGAATGGAATGCTAAGGAATGTGAATGGAATGGAATGGAATGAAATGGAATGTGGAATGGAATGGAATGGAGTATGGAATGGATCGAAATGGAATGTGGAATGGAATGAAATTCAATGTGGAATAGAATGGAATGGAATGGAATATGGAATGGAATGGAATGGAATGGAATGAGGAATTGAATTTAATGAAATGAGGAATGCAATGGAATGCAAAGGAACATGGAATGGAACAGAATGTTGAATAGAATGGAATGGAATGTGGATTGGAATGTGGATTGCAATGGAAAGGAATGTGGAATGCAAAGTGGAATGAAACAGAATGGAATGTGGAATGGAATCTATAATGGAATGTGGAAAGGAATGGAATGGAACGTGGAATGGATTGTGGAATGCAATGTGGAGTGTAACGGAATGTAATGAAGAATGGAAAGTGGAATGGAATGGAATGGAATGTGGAATGGAATGTGTAATGGAATGGAATGGAACGAGGAATGGAAAGTGGAACGGAACATGGAATGGAAAGGAATGCAATGGAAAGGAATGTACAATGGAAATGAATGGAATGTGGAATGGAATGTGGAATGGAATGGAATGCAATGGAATGTGGAATGTAATAGAATGGAATGTGGAATGGAAAGAATGGAAAGTGAAATGGAATGGAATGGTATGGAATGCGGAAAGGAATGGAATGGTGTGGAATGTGGAATTAAATGGAATGGAATGTGGAATGGAATAGAATGGAATGTGGAATGGAATGGAATGGAACGTGGAAAGGAATGGAATGGAATGTGAAATGGAATGTGGAATGGAATGGAATGTGCAATGGAATGTGAAAGGGAATGTGAAATGCTATGTGGAATGGAACGTGAAACGGAGTGAGAAGGAACGTGCAATGGAATGGAATGGAACATGGAATGCAATGGAATGGAACGTGGATTGGAACGTGAAATGGAACTTGGAGTGGGACGTGGAATGCAATGTGGAGTGAATGTGGAATGGAAAGGAATTGAATGTGGAATGAAATGTGGAATGAAATGTAATGGACTGTGGAATGGAATGGAATGGAATGTGGAATGACATGTGGAATGAAATGTGGAATGGAATGTGCAATAGAATGGAATGGAATGTGGAATGGAATGTGGAATGGAACGTGGAATTGAACGTGGAGTGGAATGGAGTGGAACGTGGAAAGGAATGCAGAATGGAATAGAATGGAGTTTTAAATGGAATTTGGAATAGAATGTGGAATGGAATGGAAAGGAATGTGGAATGAAATGTAGAGTGGAATGGAATGGTTTGTGGAATGGAATGAAATGGAATGAGAAATGGAATATTCTACGGAATAGAATGGAAAGTGTAATGGAATGTGGAATGGTATGTGGAATGGAATGGAATGGAATGTGGTATGGAATGGAATGGGATGGAAAGAAAAATGGAATGTCGAATGGAATGTTAAATGAAATGTGGAATGGAATGTGAAACGGAATAAAAAGTAACGTGAACTGGAATGGAATGGAATATGGAATGTAATAGAATGGAAATTGGAATGGAACGTGGAATGGAACATGTAATCGAACGTGGAATGGAATGTGGAATGGAAAGGAAAGCACTGTGGAATGGATTGAGGAATGGAACGGAAAGGAATGTGGAATGGCATGGGGAATGGAATCTGGAATGCAATGTGGGATAGAATGTGGAATAGAAAGAAAAGGAATGTGGAAGGGAAAGTGGAGGGGAATGGAATGGAAATTTGAAGAGAATGCAAAATGGAATGGAAAGGAATGTGGAATGGAATTTGGAATGGAATGGAAAGGAATGTGGAGTGGAATGTTTAGTGGAATGTGAAATGGATTGTGGAATGGAATGTGAAATTGCAAGTGGATTGGAATGAAATGGATCATGGAATGGAATGTAATGTAATGTGGAATGGAATGAGGAATGGAATGGAACAGAATATCGTTGGAATGTGGAATGGAATGTGGAATAGATAGTGGAATGAAATGAGGAATGGAATGTGTAATGGAACATAATGGAATGTGGAATGGAAAGTGGAATGGAAAGTGGAATGGAAAGTGGAATGGAAAATGGAAGGGACAGGAATGGAACGTGGAATGGAATGTGGAATGGAATGGAACGTGGAATGGAATGGAATGGAATGTGGAATGGAATGTGCAATCGAATGTGGAGTGGAATGGAATGGAATGTGAAATGAAATGTGGAGTGGAATGGAATGAAATGTGGAATGGAATGCAAAGGAATGAGGAATGGAATGAGGAATGGAATGGAATGTGGAATGGAATGGAATGGAATGTGGAATGGAATGTTCAGTGGAAAGTGGAATGGAACGTTGAGTGGAAAGTGGAATGGAATGTGGATAGATACGGAATGGATTGTGGAATGGAATGTGGAGTGGAATGGAATGGAATGTGGAATGGAACGCATTGGAATGTGGAATGGAATATGGAATTGAATGCAATGGATTGTGGAATTGAAAGTAATGTAAAGTGGAATGTAATGTGGAATGGAATGTGGAACGGAAAGTGTAATGGAATGGTATGGAACGTGGAATGGAATGTGGAACGGAATGGAATGGAACGTGGAGTGGAATGGAATGTGATATGGAATGTGGAATGGAACGTGGAATGGAATGTGGAATGGAATGTTGAATGGAAAGTTATGGGATGCGGAATGGAATGTAATTGAATGTTGAATAGAATGGAATGGAATGCGGAATGGAATGTGGAATGGAATGTAACGGAATGTGGAATGGAATGTGGAATGTAATGCAATGGAACGTGGAATGGAACGTGGAATTGAACGTGGAATGGAACATGGAATGGAACGAAGAATGGAACATGGAATGATATGTGGAATGGAATGGAATGGAATGTTGAATGGAAGGGAATGGAATGGCATGGAATGTGGAATGTAATGTAATGGAATGTGTAATGGCATGAATGGAACATCGAAGGGAATGGAAAGGTATGGAAACTGTAATGGAATGGAGTGGAATGGAATGGGATGTGAAATGGAATGTACTGGAAGGTGGAATAGAATGGAATTGAATATGAAATGGAATTGAATGGAATGTGGAATGGAACGGAATGGAAAGTGGATTGGAATGGAATAGAATGTGGAATGAAATGGAATGAAATGGAATGGAATGTGGAATTGAATGAAATGGAATGTGGAATGCAATTCAACAGAACATGGAAGGAATGGAACGTGGAATGGATTGTGGAATGGAACAGAATAAATGGTGGAATGGAATGTGGAATGGAATGTGGACTGGAATGGAATGAAATATGGAATGGAAAGTGGAATGGAATGTGCAATGGAAAGTGGAATTGAATGTGGAATGTAGTGCGGAAAGGCATGGAATGGAAAGTGGACTGGAAAGTGGAATGGAATGGAATGGAATGCCATGTGGAATGGAATGGAATGTAATGTGGAATACAATGTGGAATGGAATGCAATGGAATGGTATGTGTAATGGAATGTGAAATGGAATGGAATGCAATCTGGAATGGAATGTAATCGAAAGTGGAATGGAATGTGGAATGGTATGGAGTGGAATGTGGAATGGAATGTAGACTGGAATGGAAGGGAAGTTGGAATGGAAAGGAATGTGGAATGGAAAGTGGAATGGAATGGAAAGGAATGTGTGATGGAACGGAAGGGATTGTGGAATGGAATGTGGAATGCAATGTGCAACGTAATATGGAATGGAACGGAATCCAATGTGTAATGGAATGTGGAATGGAAAGGAATGGAATTCAATATGGAATGGAATGGAAGGTGGAATGGAATGGAATGTGGAATGGAATGGAATGGAATGATATGCAATGGAATAGAATGGAATATGGAATGAAATGGAATGGAATATGGAATGGAATGTGGAATGGAATGGAATAGAATGTGAAATCCAATGTGGAATAGAATGTGAAATGGAAACTGCAATGGAATGCAATCGAATATGGAATGGAGTGGAATGCAATGGAATGCAAAATGGCATGCAACGGAATGTGGAATGGAATGGAATGGAATGGAATGGAATGTGGAATGGAATGGAATGGAATGGAATGGAATGTGGAATGGAATGGAATGCGAATATAATGTGGAATGAAATGGAATGGAATCCAGACAGGAATTGAATGGAATGGAATGGAATGGAATGTGGAATGGAACGTTGAATGGAACGTGAAATAGAATGTGGAAAAGAATGGAATTGAATGAGGAATGGAAGGCAATGGAATGTGGAATGGAATGTACAATGGAATGGAATGGAATGTGGAATAGAATGTGGAATGGAATGCAATGGAATCTGGAATGGAATGGAATCGAATATGCAATGGAGTGGAATGCAATTGAATGCAGAATGGTATGAAATGGAATGTGTAATGGAATGGATTGTGGAATTGAATGGAATGGAAAGTGGAATGGATAGAAATGGAATGTGGAATGGAATGGAATGGAAGGTGGAATGGAATGTCAAATTTAATCTGGAATGGAATGTGAAATGGAATGAAATGGAACGTGAAAAGGAATGGAATGGAACGCGCAATGGAATGGAATTGAACGTGGAATTGAATGTGGAATGGAACGTGGAATGTAATGGAATGGAATGTTTAATGTAAAGGAATGGAATGTGGAATGGAATGGAATGGAATATCGAATGTAAAGTGGAATGGAATGGAATGGAACATGTAATGGAACGCCGAATGGAACCTCTAAAGGAACGTTGAATGGAAAGTGAAATGGAATGGAATGGAACGTCAAATGGAAAGTAGAATGGAACGTGGAATGGAATGGAGTGGAACGTGGAAGGCAATGTGGAATGGAATGTGTAATGTAATGGAATGAAGCGTGGAATGGAATGGAATGGATTGTGTTATGGAATGTGGAATAGAATGGAAAGGAATGTGGAATGGAATGTGGTATGGGATGTCGAATGGAATGTGTAAGGTAATGTGGAATGCAATCTGGAATGGAAAGTGGATTGGAATGTGGAATGAAATGGAATGGAATGTGGAATGGATTGGAAAGGAATGTGGAATGGAATGTGGAATGGAATAAAATGGAATGTGGAATGATATCTGGAATGCAATGGAAGGGAATGTGCAATGTTATGTGGAAAGAAAAGCAATGGACTGTGGAATGGAATGTGGAATGGAATGTGGAATGAAATGGAATGGAATGTGGAAAGGAATGTGGAATGGAATGGAATGCAATGGAATGTGGAATGGAAAGTGGAATGGAAGCTGGAATGGAACGTGGAATAGAATGGAAAGGAACACTGAATGGAATGTGGAATGGAACGTGGAATGGAATGTGGAATGTTACGTAGAATCAATGTGCAATGGAAAGTGTAATAGATCGTGGAATGGAATGGAACGGAATGTGGAATGGAATGTGGAATAGAATGTGGAATGGAATGCAATGGAACCTGGAATGGAATGGAATCAAATATGGAATGGAGTGGAATGCAATGGAATGCAGAATGGTATGCAATGGAATATGGAATGGAATGGAATGGAATATGGAATGGAATGGAATGGAATGGAATGTGGAATTAAATGGAATGGAAAGAAGAATCGATTGAAATGGAATGTGGAATGGAATGGAATGGAAAGGAAGGTGGAATGGAATGTGAAATTGAATCTGGAATGCAAGGTGAAATGGAATGAAATTGAACGTGAAAAGGAATGGAATGTAACGCGCAATGGAATGGAAAGGTATGTTGAATGGAACGTGGAATGGAACGTGGAATGGATCGTGGAATGGAATGGAATTGAATGTTGAATGGAAAGGAAGGGAACGTGGAATGGAATGGAATGGAACGTGGAATGGAACGCCAAATGGATCCTCTAATGGAACGTAGAATGGAAAGTGAAATGGAATGCAATGGAACGTCGAAAGTAAAGTAGAATGCAAGGTGGAATATAATGGAATGGAACGCGGAATGCAATGTAGAATAGAATGTGGAATGGAATGGAATGTAGCGTGGAATGGAATGGAATGTGTTATGGAATGTGGAATAAAATGGAATGGAATGTGGAATGGAATGTGGTATGGGTTGTCGAATGGAATGTGAAAGTGAATGTAGAATGCAATATGGAATGGAATGTGGATTGGAGTGTCGAATGAAATGGAATGGAATGTGGAATGGAAGGTGGAATGGATTGGAAAGGAATGGGGAATAGAATGTAGAATGGAATGAAATGGAATGTGGAATGATATCTAGAATGGAATGGAATGGAATGTGGAATGTTATGTGGAATGAAATGGAATGGAATGTGGAGTGGAAGGGAATCGAATGTGGAACGGAATGTGGAATGGAATGGAATGGAATGGAATGTGGAATGGAATGTGGAATGGGATGTGGAATGGAACGTGGAATGGAGTGGAAAGGAATGTGGAATAAAACATGGAATTGAATGGAAAGGAACATGGATTGGAATGAGGAAAGCAAAGTGGAAAGGAATGTGGAATGTTACATGGAATGCAATGTGCAATGGAATGTGGAATGGATCATGGAATGGAATGCGGAATGAAATGTTGAACGCAACCTGGAATGGAATGGAGTAGAATATGGAATGGAACTTGAACGGAATGGAATGTGGAATGGAACATGGAATTGAACGTGGAATGGAACGTGGAACTGAACGTGGAATGGAACGTGGAATGCAATGTGGAATGGAACTTGGAATGGAATGTACAATGGAATGTGGAACGGAACTTGGATTGGAATGCAATGGAAAGTGGAATGGAACGTGGAATGGATTGGAATGTAACGTGCATTGGAACGTGGAATGAATGTGGAATGGAACGTGGAATGCAATGTGGAATGAAATGGAATGGAATGTGGAATGGAATATGGAATGGAATATGGAATGTAATGGAATGGAATAGAGTAGAATGCGGAATGGAATGTGTAAATGAATGTGGAATGATATGGAATAGAGTGTGGAATGGAGTTTGGAATGCATGGAATGAAGTTTGCAATGGAATGTGGAATGGAAAGTTGAATGGAATGTTGAATGGAATGGAAGGTGGAGTGGAATGTGGAATGGAATGCAATGGAATGTTGAAATGGAATGGAATGGAATGTGGAATGGAATGTTGGATGCAATGGAATGCAATGTGGAATGGAATGTAATGGATGTGGAATGGAATGCAATGTGGAATGGAATGTAATGGAATGTGGAATGGAATGTAATGGAAGGTGGAATGGAATATTTCAAGGAATGTGGAAAGAAATGTGGACTGCAACATGGAATGGATCGTGAAATGTAATGGAATGGATCATGGACTGGAACGTGGAAAGGAACTAGAAATGGGAGGTGGAATGAAGCACGGAATGGAATTGAATGGAAAGTGGGATGGAATGTGGAATGGAATGGAATGGAATGTGGAATGGAATGTGGCATGGAATGGAATGGAAGGTGGAATAGAATGTGGAATGGAATGCAATGGAATATGGAATGGAATGGAATTGAAGGTGGAAAGGAATGGAATGGAATGAGGAATGGAATGTGGAATGGTATGTGCAATGGAATGTGGAATGGAACATGGAATGGAATGGAATGGAAAGTGGAATTGAAAGTGGAATTGAATGGAAAGGATCGTGGAATAGAATGTGGAATGGAATGTGGAATGGAACGTGGAATGGAATGGAATGGAATGTGGTAAGGAATGTGGAGTGGAATTTGGAATGGAATGGAATGGAATGGAAAGTGGAATAGAATGTGGAATGGAATGGAATGCAAAGTGTAATGGAATGTGGAATGGAATGGAATGGAATGAGGAATGGAAAGTGCAATGGAATGCAGTGGAATGTTTAAAGGACTAGAATGGAATGTACACTGGAATGTTAAATGGAATGTGTACTGACACGTGGAATGGAAAGGAGTGCAATGTGGAATGCAATGTGGAATGGAATGTGAAATGGAAAGAAGAATAAAATGCAATGTGGAATGCAACGTGGATTGCATTGGAAAGGAACGCGGAATGGAACGTGGAATGGAATGTGGAATGGGAAGCGGAATGGAATGGAGTGGAATGTGGAATTGATCGTGGAATGGAATGGAATGGAACGTGGAATGGAAAGTGGAACGGAATGTGGAATGGAACGTGGAATAGAATGTGCAATGGAATGTAGAATGGAATGTGGAATGGAATGGAATGGAATGTGGAATGGAATGTGAAATGGAATGTGGAATGGAATGTGTAATATAATGTAATGGAATGTAATGGAATGTGGAATGGAATGCGGAAAGGAACGTGGAATGGAATGTGGAATGGAACGGAATGAAATGTGGAGTGGAATGTGGAATGGAATGTCTAATGTAATGGAATGGAACGGAATCGAATATGGAATGGAATGTGGAATACAACGTGCAATGGAAAGAGGAATGGAACATGGAATGGTATGTGGAATGGGATGTGCACTGCAATCTGGAATTGAAAGTTGAATGGAATGGAATGAAACGTGGAATTGAACGTGGAATGGAATGCAATGGAACGTGGAATGAGACGTGGAATGGAACTTAAAAAGGAATGTGAAGTGGAACGTAGAATGGAATGTGGAAGGGAATGTGGAATGGAATTGAATGCAATGGAATGTGGAATGCAATGTGCAGTTTATCATGGAATTGAATATGGAATTGATGGTGGAATGGAAGGTGAAATGGAATGTGGAATGGAATATGGAATGGAACGTGAAATTGAATGGAAAGGAATGTTGAATGGAACGTGGAATGGAATGGATTGAGGAATGGAATGTGGAAAGGAAAGTGGAATGTAATGGAATGGAATGTGGAAAGGAATCTGGAAGGGAAAGTGGAATGGAATGGAATGGAATGTGGATTGGAACGTCGAAAGGAAAGGAATGGAATGTGGAATTGAAAATGGAATGGAACGAGGAATGTTATGTAGAATGGAAAGGGCAATGGAATGTGGAATGGAATGTGGAATGGAATGGAATGGAAACTGGAATGGAACTTGGAAATTATGTAATGGAACAAGGATTGGAATGTGGAATGGAATGTGGAATGGAACGTAGAATGGAAAGTGGAATGGAAAGGAATGGAATGTGGAAAGGAATGGAATAGAACTTGGAATGCAATATAGAATGGCATGTGGAATTGAACGTGGAATGAAATGGAATGGAATGTGGAATAGAATGGAATGGAATCTCTAATGGAAATTAAATAAACGTGGAATGGGGTGTGGAATGAAATTGAATGGAATGTGGAATAGAATGGAATGGAATCTGGAATGGAAATTAAATGAACGTGGAATGGGGCGTGGAATGGAACATAGAATCCAACGTGGAATGGAGCGTGGAATGGAATGTGGAATGCAATGGAATGGAATGTGGAATTGAATGGAATGGAATGTGGAATGGAAAGGAATGCAATGTGGAATGGAACATCGAATGGAATGTAACAGAACTTGGAATAGACTGTGGAATGGAATGAAAGGGAATGTGGAATGAAATGTGGAGTGTAATGGAATGGAATGTGGAACGGAATGGAATGGTATGTGGAATGGAATGTAGAATGGAACCGAATGTAATGTGGAATGGACTTTAATGGAACGTGAAATGGAATGGAATGGAATGTGATAAGGAATGTGGAATCGAATTTGGAAAGGAATGGAATGAAATGCAATGGAATGTGGAAAGCAAAGTGGAATGGAATGTGGAATGGAATGGAATGGAATGTGGAATGGAATGGAATGAGGAATGGAATGTGGAATGGAATGCAGTGCAATGTCTAATGGACTGGAATGGAATGTACACTGGAATGTTAAATGGAAAGTGGAGTTGCACGTGGAATGGAACGGAGTGCAATGTGGAATGGAATGTGGAATGGAATGTGAAATGGAAAGAGGAACAAAATGCAATGTGGAATGGAACGTGGATTGCAATGGAAAGGAACGAGGAATGGAACGTGTAATGCAATGTGGAATGGAAAGCGGAATGGAATGGAGTGGAATGAGGAATGGATCATGGAATGGAATGGAATGGAACGTGGAATGGAAAGTGGAATGGAATGTGGAATGGAATGGAATGCTATGTGGAATCGAATGTGGAATGGAACGAGGAAAGGAATGGAGTGGAATGTAGAATGCAATGTGGAATGGAATGGAATGCTATGTGGAATCGAATGTGGAATGGAACGAGGAAAGGAATGGAGTGGAATGTAGAATGGAAAGTGGAATGGAATGTGGAAAGGAACGTGGTATAGAATGTGCAATGGAATGTAGAATGGAATGTGGAATGGAATGGAATGTGGAATGGAATGTGGAAGGGAATGTGGAATGGAATGTGTAATGTAATGTAATGGAATGTAACGGAAAGTGGAATGGAATGTGGAAAGGAATGTGGAATGGAATGTGGAATGGAACGGAATGAAATGTGGAGTGGAATGTGGAATGGAATGTGGAATGTAATGGAATGGAACGGAATGGAAAGTGGAATGGAATGTGGAATAAAACTTGCAAGGGAAAGTGGAATGGAACATGGAATGGAACGTGGAATGAGACATGGAATGGAACTGAGAAAGGAATGTGAAGTAGAACGTAGAATGGAATGTGGAAGGGAATTTGGAATGGAATTGAATGGAATGGAATGTGGAATGCAACGTGCAGTTTATCATGGTATTGAATGTGGAATTGGTCGTGGAATGGAAGGTGAAATGGAATGTGGAATGGAATATGGAATGGAACGTGAAATTGAATGGAAAGGAATGTTGAATGGAACGTGGAATGGAATGGATTGAGGAATGGAATGTGGAATGGAAAGTGGAATGTAATGGAATGGAATGTGGAAAGGAATCTGGAAGGGAAAGTGGAATTGAATGGAATGGAATGTGGAATGGAACGTGGAAAGGAAAGGAATGTAATGTGGAATGGAATGTGGAATTGAAAATGGAATGGAAAGGGGAATGAAATGTGGAATGGTAAGGGCAATGGAATGTGGAATGGAATGGAATGGAAACTGGAATGGAACTTGGAAATTATGCAATGGAACAAGGATTTGAATGTGGAATGGAATGTGGAATGGAACGTGGAATGGAACGTGGAATGTAATGGAAAGGAATGTAGAAAAATGGAATAGAACTTGGAATGCAATGTAGAATGGAATGTGGAATTGAAGGTGGAATGAAATGGAATGGAATGTGGAATGGAATGGAATGGAATCTGGAATGGAAATTAATTGAACCTGGAATGGGGCGTGGAATGGAACATGGAATTCAACGTGGAATGGAACGTAGAATGGAATGTGGAATGCAATGGAATGGAATGTGGAATTGAAAGTAATAGAATGTGGAATGGAAAGGAATGCAATGTGGATTGGAACGTGGAATAGAATGGAATGCAACTTGGAATAGAACGTGGAATGGAATGAAAGGGAATGTGGAATGAAATGTGGAGTGTAATGGAATGGAATGTGGAACGGAATGGAATGGTATGTGGAATGGAATGTAGAATGGAACCGAATGTAATGTGGAATGGACTTTAATGGAATGTGGAATGGAATGGAATGGAATGTGGTAAGGAAAGTGGAATGGAATTTGGAATGCAATGGAATGGAATGTGGAATGGAATGTGGAATGGAATGTGCAATTGATTGTGGAATGGAATGTGGAATGGAACGGAATGGAAGGTGGAATGGAATGTGGAATGGAGTGTGGAATGGAACTTGGAATGGAATGCAATGGAATGTCAAATGGAATGTGGAATATTAAGGAATGCAAAGTGGAATGGAACGTGGAATGGAATGAAATGGAATGTGGAATGGAAAGGGGATTGGTATGTGGAATGAAACTTGAAATGGAAAGGAATCGGATGCGAAATGGAATGGAAAGGAATGTGGAATGCAACCTGGAAAGGAATGAGGAATTGAAAGTGGCATGGAATGTGGAATGGAAAGTGCAATGCATCTGAATGGAATGTGGAATGGAATGAGGAATTGAGTGTGGAATGGAACGTGGAAAGGAATGGAATTGATTGTGGAATGGAACTTGCAATGGAACGTGGAATGGAATGGAATGGAAAGTGGAATGGAAGTTAAAATGGAATGGAATGGAATGGAATTGAATGTGGAATGGAATGTGGACTGGAATGTGGAATCGAATGGAATGAATTGTGGAATGAAATGTGGATTGGAATGGAATGGAATGTGCAATGGAATGGACTGGAATGTGCAATGGAATGTGGAATAAAATTTACTGGGAAGTGGAATGGAACTTCGAATGGAATGGAATGGGATCCAATGGAATGTGGAAAGGAAAGGAATGGAATTTGGAAAGGAATGTGGAATGGAATGTGGAATGGAAGTTGGAATGGAATGGAATGGAATGGAATAGAATGGAATGTGGAATGGAATGTGGACTGGAATGTGGAATCGAATGGAATGAATTGTGGAATGAAATGTGGATTGGAATGGAATGGAATGTGAAATGGAATGGACTGGAATGTGCAATGGAATGTGGAATAGAATTTACTGGGAAGTGGAATGGAACTTGAATGGAACGGAATGGAATGCAATGGAATGTGGAAAGGAAAGAAATGGAATTTGGAATGGAATGTGGAATGGAATGAAATGAAATGTGAAATGCAAAGTTGATTTCAATGGAATGGAATGTGGAACGGAAAGGAATGAACTGCGGAATGGAATGTGGAATGGAATGTGGAATGGAATGTGGAATAAATTGGAATGGAATGGATTGAAATTTGAAATGGCATGTGAATTGGAAAGTAGTGGAATGTGGAAATGGAATGTGGGAAGAAATGCAATGGTACGAAATTGGAATGTGGAATGGAATGTGGAATGGATTATGGAATGGACTGCGGAATGGAATGTGGAATGGAAATTGGTATGGAATGGAATGGAATGGAATGTGGAATGCAATGTGGAATGGAATGTGAAATGGAATGGAATCAAATGGAATGTGGTATGGAATGGATTGGAATGGAATGGAATGTGGAATGGAATGGAATGGAATGTGGAATGAGATGTGGAATGGAATGGGATGGAATGTGGAATGGAATGGAATATGGAATGGTATGTGGAATTCAATGTGGAATGCAACATGGAAAGGAAAGTGGAAAGTAATGTGGAATGCAATGTGGAACGGAATGGAATGAAATGTGGAATGAAACGTGCATTGGAATATAATGGAATGTTTAATGGAAGAGAATGGAATGTGGAATGGAATTTAATGGAAATTGGAATGGAACGTGCATTTGAATGGAATGGAATGGAATGGATTGTGGAATGGAATGGAATGGAATATGGAATGGAATATGGAATGGAATGGAATGGAATGTGGAATAGAATGTGTAATGCAACGCAATTGAATGTGGAATGAAATGTGGAATGGAATGTGGAATGAAAGGTAGAATGTATTGTGGAATTGAAAGGAATGGAACTTGCAATAGAATATGGAATGGAATGGAAGGGAAAGTGGAATGGAATGTGGAATCCAATGGAATGGAATGTGGAAAGGAAAGGATTGCATGTGGAATGGAATGTGGAGTCTGAAGGAATGGAATGTGGAAAGGAAAGAAAAGCATGTGGAAAGGAACGTGAAATGGAATGGAACGTAATGTGAAATGGAAAGTGGAAAGGAATGAAATGGAACTTGGAATGCAATGTAGAATGGAATGTGGAATGGTACGTGGAATGGAACGTGGAATGGAATGTGGAAGGGAATGGAAAGGAATTTGGAATGGAATGGAATAGAATGTGGAATGGAGAGGAATGGAACGTGGGATAGGACGTGGAATGAAACATGGAATGCGAAATGGAATGGAAAGTGGAATGGAATGTGGAATGGAATGGAATGGATTGTGAAATGGAATGGAATGAAAGGTGTAATGTAATGGAATGGACTGGAATGTGGAATTGAATGGAATGGAGTGGAAGGGAATGCGGAATGAAATGGAACGGAATGTGGAATGGAATTTAATGGAATGGAATGGAATGTGTAATGGAATGGAATGCAATGGAATGGAATGTGGATTTGAATGGAATGAAATGTGGAATGGAATGGATTGGAATGTGGAATGCAAAGGAATGGAACGTGGAATGGAATGTGGAACGGAATGTGGAATGCATAGTTTAATGGAATGGAATGGAATGTGGAATGGAATCGAATGGAATGTGGAATGCAAAGGAATGGACTGGAAGTTTGAATTGAATGGAATGGAATGGAATGGAATTGAATGAGGAATGGAATGGAATGCAATGGAATGGAATGTGGATTTGAAAGGAAAGGAATGTGGAATGGAATGAATTGGAATGTGGAATGTAATGGAATGGAACGTGGAATGGATTGTAATGGAATGGAACGTGGAATGGAATGTGGAATGGAATGTGGAATGGATTCTTTAATGGAATGGAATGAGGAATTGTATGTGGAATGGATTCTTTAATGGAATGGAATGAAATGTGGAATAGAATGGAATGGAATGGAATGTGGAATGGAATGTGGAAAGGAATGTGGAATGTAATGGAATGGAATGTGGAGTGGAAAGGAATGGAATGGAAAGGAAATTGAAAAAGAATGTGGAACGGAATGTGAAATGGAATGTGGAATGGAATGTGGAACAGAATGAAATGGGACGTTGAATGGAATGGAATGGAACGTAGAATTGAATGGAAAGGAAAGTGGAATTTAACGCGGAATGGAACATGGAATGGAATGTAGAATGGAATGTAGAATGGAACGTGAAATGCAATGGAATGGAATGTGGTATGAAACGTGAAATGGAATGCAATGGCATGTGGAATGGAAAGTGGAATGTAATGCAATGGAATGAGAATGGAATATGGAATGGAATGAAATGGATTGTGAAATGGAATGTGGAATGGAATGGATTGGAAAGTGGAATGGAATGTGTAATGGAATGCGGAATGGAATGGAATGGAATGTGGAATGGAATGTGAAGTGGAATGTGGAATGAAACGTGGAATGGAACGTGGAATTGAACTTGTAATGCAATTTGGAATGGAACGCAATGGAATGTGGAATGGAATGGAATGGAAGGTGCAACGCAATTTGGAATACAATGAAATGGAAGGTGGAATGGAATGGAATGTGGAATGGAAAGTGCAGTGGAATGGAATGTGGAATAGAATGTGGAATGGAATTGAATGGAATGTGGAATGGAACGTCTAGTTGAAGGTGAAACGAAAAGTGGAATGGAATGGAATAGATCGTGGAATGGAATGTGGAATTGAATGGAATGCAATGTGGAGAAAATGTAATCGAATGTGGAATGGAATGTGGAAAGGGATGGATTGTAATGTGGAATGGAATGGAAAGGAATGTGGAAGGAAATGCAGAATGGAATGTGGAATGTAACGTAGAATATAATGGAACGGAATGTGAAATGAAATGTGGAATTTAATAGAATGGAATGTGGGAGAGAATGTGGAATGGAATGGAATGGAATCTGGAATGGAATACGGAGTGAAATGTGGAATGGAATGGAAAGGAAAGGAATGAAACGGAATGGAATGTGGAATAAAATGGAATGGAATGTGGAATGGAATGGATTAGAAAATGGAATGTAATGTGGAATGGAATGCGGAATGGAATGGAATGGAATGTGGAATGGAATGTGAAATGGAATGTGGAATGAAACGTGGAATGGAACGTGGAAGTGAATTTGTAATGCAATTTGGAATGGAAAGCAATGGAATGTGGAATGGAATGGAATGGGAAGTGCAACCCAATTTGGAATACAATGAAATGAAAGGTGGAATGGAATGGAATGTGGAATGGAAAGTACAGTGGAATGGAATGTGGAATGGAATGTGGAATGGAATTGAATGGAATGTGGAATGGAACGTCTAGTGGAAGGTGAAATGAAACGTGGAATGGAATGGAATAGATCGTGGAATGGAATGTGGAATTGAATGGAATGCAATGTGGAAAAAATGTAATCGAATGTGGAATGGAATGTGGAAAGGGATGGATTGTAATGTGGAATGGAATGTGGAATGGAATGGAATGGATTGTGGAAGGGAATGCGGAATGGAATGTGGAATGTAATGTAGAATATAATGGAATGGAATGTGAAATGAAATGTGGAATTTAATAGAATGGAATGTGGGAGAGAATGTGGAATGGAATGGAATGGAATCTGGAATAGAATGCGGTGTGAAAGGTGGAATGGAATGGAAAGGAAAGGAATGGGATTTGGAATGGAACGTGGAATGTAATGTCGAAAGGAATGGAATGGAACATGCAACGGAATATGGAATGGACTGAAATGTAATGTGGAAAGGAATGCAATGAAATGAGGAATAGAATGTGGAATGGAAAGTGGAATGGAATTTGGAATTCAATGGGATAGAATATGGAAGGGAATGTTGAATGGAATAGAAAGGAATGTGTAATGGAATGCGGAATGGAACGTGGACATTAATGTGGAATGGAATGGAATAGAATGTGGAATGGAATGTGCAATGGAATTTATAATGGAATGGAATGGAATATGAAATAGAATGCGGAGTAGAATGGAATGGTGTAAGGAACGGAATGCAATGGAATGTGGAATGGATTGTGGAATGGAATGTGGAATGGAATGCGGAATGGAAAGGAATGTTATGTGGAATGGAATGTGGAATGGAATTTGCAGTGGAAAGTGGAATGGAATGGAAAGGAATGTGGAATGTAACGTGGAATGAAATGGAATGGAACGTGCAATGAAACGTGGTATGTATAGTTTAATGGAACGTGGAATGGAATGTGGAATGGAATGGAATGGAATGCGAAATGGAATGGAACGGAATGTGGAATGGAATGTGAAATGGAATGTGGAATGGAATGCATAATGGAATGGAATGGAATGTGGAATTGAATGTTGAATGGAATGGAATGGAATGTGTAATGGAATGTGAAATGGAATGTGGAATGGAATGTGGAATGGAATGTAATGGACTGCGGAATGGAATGTGGAATGCAATTTGGAAGGGAACCTGGAATGGAATGGAATGTGGAATGGAAGGGAATGGAAAGTGGAAAGGAAAGAGGAATCGAATGAAATGGAATGTGGAAAGTAACGGAATGGAATGTGGAGTGGAATGTGGAATGGAAGGTGGAATGGAATGGAATGGACTGTGGAATGAAATGGAATGGAATGATATAGAATGTGGAATGGAATGTGGAATGGATGTGGAATTGAATGTGCAATGGAATGGAATGGATTGTGGAATGGAATGGAATGGAATGGTATGGAATGTGGAATGGAATGGAATGGAATGTGGAATGGAACGTGGAATGGAACGTGGAATGGAACTTGGAATACCAGGTGGAAGGGAATAGAATGGAATGTGGTACAGAATGTGGGATGGAAAGGAATGCAAAGTGGAGAGGAATGTGGAATGTAATGGTATGGAATGTGGAATGCAACGCGAAATGTAATGGAATGTGAAACGGAATGAGTAATGGAATGTGGAATGGAATCTGGAATGCATCGTGGAATGGAATGGAACAGACAATGGAATGTGGAATGGCATGTGGAATTGAATGTGGAATTTATCGTGGAATGGAAAGTTGAATGGAATGGAATGGAACGTGCAATGGAATGTGGAATGGAATGGAATGGAATGTGGAATGGAATGTGGAACGGAACGTGAAACGGAATGAAATCGAATGGAAAGTGGTATGGAAGGGATTGGAAGGGAATGGAATGTGGAATGGAAGGGAATGGAATGTGGAATGGAATGTGCAATAGAATGAAATGTAATGCGGATTGCAATGTGCAACTGAATGGAATGGAAAGGAATGGAAGGTGGAATGGAATGGAATGGAAGGTGGAATGGAATGGAATATGGATTGGAATGAAATGGAATGTGAGATGGAATGGAATGTTGAATGGAATGCAATATGGAATAGAAAGGAATGGAATGTGGAATGGAAAGGTATGTGAAATGAAAGATGGAATGGAATGGAATGGACTGTGGAATGGGATAGAATGTGCAATGTAATGTGGAATGGAATGGAATGCAATGTGTAATGGATTGGAATGCAGAATGGAATTTAGAAATTAAAGAAATGAAACATTGAATGGAATGAGGAATGGAATGTGAAATGGAATGTGGAATGGAACGTGAAATAGAAAGGAATGGATTGTGGAATGGAACGTGGAATTGAATGGAATGGAACGTGGAATGGAACGTGGAATGGAACGTGGAATGTGGAAAGGAACGTAATGGAATGAAGAATTGAATGGAAGGTAAAGTGGAATGGAATATGGAATGGAATAGAATGGAATGTGGATTGGAATGGAAAGGAATGTCAAATGGAATGGAATGGAATGGCATATGGAATGGAAACTTGAATGGAATGGACTGGAATGTGGAATGGAATGGAATGGAATGTGGAATGGAAAGCAATGGATCGTGGAGTGGAACATGGAATGGAATGTGGAATGGAATATGGAATGGAATGGAAAGGAACACGTAATGGATTGGAATGGAATGTGGAATAGAATGGAATGGAATGGAATTTGGAATAGAATGGAATGGAATGGAAGGTGGAGTGGAATGTGGAATGGAAGGTTTTGTAATTTGGAACGGAATGGAATGTGGAATGGAATGGAATGGAATGTGGAATGGAATGTGGAATGTAACGAGGAATGGAATGGAATGCAAATTGTGGTGGAACGTGGAATGGAAAGAGAGGAACATGGAAAGGAATATGGAATGAAATTTGGAACGGAACGTGGAATGAAATGGAAAGGAACGTGTAATGGAACTTGAAATGGAATGTGTAATGGAACGTGGAATGGAATGGAATGGAATGTGGAATGCAATGTGGAATGGAATGGAATGGAATGTGGAAAGGAATGTGGAATGGAATGTGGAATAGATCGGAATGGAATGTTTAATGGAATGTGGAATAGAATGTGAAATGTAATGTGGAATATAATGTGGAATGGAACGTAATGGAATGTGGAATGGAACGTGGTATGGAATGTGGAATGGAAAGTGTAATGGAATGGAATGGAATGTGGAATGGATGGTGGAATGGATTGGAAAGGAACATGGTATGGCACTTGGAATGAAACATGGAATGGAAAGTGGAATGGAAAGTGGAATGGAACGTGGAATGGAATGTGGAATTGAATGTAGAATGCAACGTGGAAAGCAATGGAATTGATCGTGGAATGGAACATGGAGTGGACTGGAATGGAACGTGGGTTTGAATGTGGAATGGAATGTGGAATAGAAAGTGGAATTGAATGTGGAATGGAATGTTCAATGGAAACGAATGGAATGTGGAAAGCAATGGAATGGAATGTGGAATGGGATGTAATGTGGACTGGAATGGTATGGAATGGAATGGAATGGAATGTGGAATGGGATGTAATGTGGACTGGAATGGTATGGAATGGAATGGAATGAGGAATGGAATTTGGAATGGAAAGTGGAATGGAATGGAATGGAACGTCGAATGGAAAGTGGAATGGAACGTGGAATGGAAGGCGGAATGGATGGTGCAATGAAACTTGGAATGGAATGGAATAGAAGGTGCAATGGAATGTGAAATGGAATTGAACAGAATGTGGAAAGGAATGTAACCGAAAGTGTAATGGAATGTGGAATGGAATGGATTGGAATGTCGAATGGAATGTGGAATGGAATAGAATGGAATGGATTGGAACGTGGAATGGAATGGAATGGAACGTGGAAGGGATTGTGGAATGGAATGTGGAATGTAATGTGGAATGTAATGGAATGGAATGTGGAAAGGGATGGAGAATGGAATGAAATGGAATGTGGAATGGAATGTGGAATGTAATGTGGAATGGAATGAGGAATGGAATGTGAAATGGAATGTGGAATGAAATCTGGAATGAAATGGAAGGGTACGTGGAATGTCATATGGATGGGAATGCAACGGAATGTGGAATGGAATGTGGAATTGAATGGAATGGAATGTGGAATGAAATGGAATGGAATGTAGAATGGAATGGAATGGAATGTGTAATTGAATGTGGAATTGAATGGAATGAGGAATAGAATGTGGAATGCAATGGAATGGAATGTGGAAAGGATTGGAATGGAATGAGGAATAGAATGTGGAATGCAATGGAATGGAATTGAGAATGGAAAGTAATGGAATGGAATTTGGAATTGAATGTGGAGTGGAATGGAATGGAATCTGGAATAGAATGCGGAATGCAATGTAATGGAATGCGGAATGCAATGGAAGGAATGGAATGCAATGTGGAATAGAATAGAATGGAATATGGAATGGAAATTGGAATGTGGAATTTAACGTGGAACAAACAGGAATGGAAGGGAATGGAATGTGAAATGGAATGTGGAATTGAATGCAATGTGGAATGTATTGGAATGGAATGGAATGTGGAATGGAACGTGGAAGGGAACGTGGAATGGAATGTGCAATGGAATGTTGAATGGAATGTGGAATGAAGTGTGGCATGGAATGGAAAGGATTGTGGAACGGAAGTTGGAATGGAACGTGCAATGGAATGGAATGCAACGTCGAATGGAATGTGGAATGGAACATGGAAAGGAAGGTGGAATGAAACGTGGAATGGAATGGAATAGAAGGGGGAATGGAATGTGGAATAGAATGTGGAATTGAATGTAATGTAATGTGGAAAGGATTGTAATCGAAAGTGGAAAGGATTCTGGAATGGAAAGTGGAATGGAATGTGGAATGGAATGTGGAATGGAATGGAATGTTGAAGAGAATGTGCAATGCAATGTGGAATGCAATCTGGAATGGAATTGAATGGAATGTGGAATGAAATGTGTAATGGAATGGAATGGAATGTGGAAGGGAATGTGGAATGGAATGTGGAATGAAATGGAATGGAACGTGGAATGGAATGTGGTATGGAACGGAATGGGAAGTGGAATGGAATGTGGAATGGAGAGTGAAATGAAACGTGGAAAGGAATGGAATGGAATGTGGAATGGAATGTGGAATGCAACATGGAATTTAAGGTGGAATGGAATGGAATTGAAAGTGTAAAGGAAAGTGGAATGGAATGTGGAATGGAACGTGGGATGGAATGTGGAAGGGAAAGTGGTATGGAAATGAATGGAATGTTGAATGAAATGGAATGGAATGTTGAATGGAATGAAATGGAATGTGGAATTGAATGTGGAAAGGAATGGAATGCAATGAGGAATAGAATGTGGAATGCAACTAAATGGAATGCAGAATGTAATGGAATCTGGAATAGAAGGTGGAATGGATTGGAATGGAATGCGGTATGGCATGGAATGGAATGGTATGGAATGTGGAATGGAATGGAATGCAATGTGAAATTGAATGGAAAGGTAAATGGAATGACACGTGGAATGGAATGTGGAATGTGGAATTTAATGTGAAATGGACAGGAATGGAATGGAATGAGGAATGGAATGTGGAATGGAATGTGAAGTGGAATGTGGAATGAAATGAGGAAAGGAATGGAATGAAATGTGGAATGGAATGTGGAATTGAAATGAATGGAATGTTCAATGGAGTGGAATGGAATGGAATGGCATGAGGAATAGAATGTGGAATGGAAAGGAATGGAATGGAATGTGGAAAGGAATGGAAAGGAATTTGGAATTGAATGTGGAGTGGAATGTAATCTGGAGTAGAATGCGGTATGGAATGAAATGTGGAATGGAATGGTATGGAATGTGGAAAGGAATGGAATGGAATGTGGAATGGAATGCAAAGGAACATGGAATGGAATATGAAATGTGGAATTTAATGTGGAATGGACAGGAATGGAATGGAATGGAATGTGGAATGGAATAGAATGGAATGTGGAATGTAATGGAATGGAAAGGAATGTGGAATGGAATGGAATGGAATGGAATGGAATGCGGAAAGAAACGTGGAATGGAATGTGGAATGGAATGTGGAATGAATTGTGGCAAGGAATGCAATGGATTGTGGAATGGAAGTTGGAATGGAACGTGGAATGGAATGGAATGGAACTTCGAATGGAAAGTGCAATGGAATGTGGAATAGAAGTTGGAATGAAACGTGGAATGGAATGGAATAGAAGGTGGAATGGAATGTGGAATAGAATGGAATGGAATGTGGAAAGAATGTAATCGAATGTGGAATGGAATGTGGAATGGAATTGAATGGAAAGTGGAATGGAAAGTGAAATGTAATGGAATGGTATGTGGAAGGGAATGTGGAATGGAATGTGGAATGGAATGGAATGCAATGTGTAATGGAATGGAATGTAATGTGGAAGGGAATGTGAAATGCAATGTGGAACAGAATGGAATGGAATGAAATGGATTGCTTAATGGAATGAATGCAATGGTAAGGAATATGAAATGAAATGGAATGGAACGTGCAATGGAATGTGGAATGGAATGTGGAATGCAACATGGAATTTAAGGTGGAATGGAATGGAATGGAAACTGTAATGAAAAGTGGAATGGAATGAGGAGTGGAACGTGGAATGGAATGTGGTATGAAAATGGATGGAAAGTTGAATGGAATGGAATGGAATGTTGAATGGAATGGAATGGAATGTGGAATTCAATGTGGAATGGAATGGAATGGAATGAGGAATAGAATGTGGAATGCAATGGAATGGAATACGGAATGGAATGGAATGGCATGGAATGCGGAATGGAATGGAATGGAATGTGGAATTGAATGTGCAGTGGAATGGAATGGAATCTGGAATAGAATGTGGAATGAAATGAAATGGAATGCGGAATGGCATGAAACGGAATGGCATGGAATGTGGAATGGAATGGAATGCAATGTGAAATGGAGTGGAATGGGAAATAGAATGGAACGTGCAATGGAATGTGGAATGTGGAATTTAATGTGGAAAGGACAGGAATGGAATGGAATGGAATATGGAATTGAATGTGGAATGGAATGGAATGGAATGTGGAATGGAATGTGCAATGGAATTGAATGGAATGCGTAATGGAATGTGGAATGGAATGTGCAGAGGAATGTGGAATGGAATGCGGAATGAAATGTGGAAAGAAATGGACTGGAATGTGGAATGGAATGTGGAATGGAAATGAATGGAATGATCACTGGAATTGAATGCATTGCGGAATGGATTGGAATGGAATATGGAATTGAAAGTGGAATGGAATGGAATGGAATGAGGAATACAATGTGCAATGGAAAGGAGTGGAATGGAAATTGGAAAGGAATGGAAAGGAGTTTCGAATTGAATGTGAAGTGGAATAGAATCTGGAATAGAAAGTGGAATGTAATGGAATGGATTCCGGAACGGAATGGTATGTAATGTGGAAAGGAATGGAATGTAATGTGGAAAGGAATGGAATGGAACATAGAATGGAACGTGGAACGGAATATGGAATGTGGAATTTAATGCGGAATGGATAGGAATGGATCGGAATGGAATGTGGAATGGAATGTGGAATGGAACAGAATGGAATGTGCAATGCAATGGAATGGAATGGAAAGTGGAATGGAATGGAATGGAATGGAATGGAAAGGAATGGAATGCGGAATGAAACGAGGAATGGAATGTGGAATGGAATGTGGAATGAATTGTGGCACGGAATTCAAAGGAATGTGGAATGGAAGTTGGAATGGAACGTGGAACGGAATGCAGTGGAACTTCGAATGGGCAGTGGAAAGGAACGTGGAATAGAAATTGGAATGAAACGTGGAATGGAATGTAATAGAAGGTGGAATGGAATGTGGAATGGAATGTGGAATGGAATGGAATGGAATGGAACGTGGAAAGGAATGTAATCAAATGTGGAATGGAATGTGGAACGGAATGAAATTGAAAGTGGAATGGAATGTCTAATGGAATGGAATGGAATGTGGAATAGAATGGAATGGAATGGAATGGAATGGAATGGAATGTTGAATGGAATGGAATGGAATGTGGAAGGGAATGTGGATTGGAATGGAATGGATTGTGGAAGGGAATGTGGATTGGAATGTGGAGTGGAATGGAATGGAATGAGGAATGGAAGGTAGAATGGAATGGGGAACGGAATGGAAAGGAATGTGGAATGGAATGTGGAATAGAATGTGGAATGGAATGGAATGGAATGTGGAATGCAATGGAATGGAATGTGGAGTGGAATGGAATAGAATGTGGGATGGAATGTGGAATAGAATGTGGAATGGAATGGAATGGAATGTGGAATGGAAAGTGGAATAGAATGGAAAGGAATGTGGAAGGGAAGGTGGAATGGAATGTGGAATGCAATGTGGAATGGAATGGAATGCAATGTGGAATGGAATGGAATGGAATGTGGAATGGCATGTGGAATGGAATGGAATGGAATGGAATGTGGAATTGAAGTTGGAATGGAATGGAATGGAATGGAACAGAATGTGGAATGGACTGGAATGGGATGTGTAATGGAATGGAATGGAATGTGGTATGGCATGTGAAATTTAATGTAATGTTGTGGAATGTGGAATTGAAGTTTGAATGGAATATAATGGAATGTGGAATGGAATGTGAAATGGAATGTACTGCAATGTGGAATGTATTGTGGAATGGAATGGAATGCCATGTGGAATGGAATGGAATGGAGTGGAATGTGGAATGGAAGGTGGAATGGAATGGACTGGAATGTGGAATGGAATGTGGAATGGAATGGAGTGCAACATGGAATGGAAGGTGGAATGGAATGGAAAAGGATGTTGAATGGAATGGAATGAAACGTGGAATTGTACATGGAATGGAAGGAGGAACGGAACACCGAATGGAACGTGGAATGGAACGTTTAATGAAAGGTGGAATGGAATGGAATGGAACGTGCAATGGAACTTGGACATGAAGGAGCAATGGAACATGGAATGGAAATTTGAATGGAAAGTGGAAAAGAATGGAATGGAATGTGGAATGGAATTGAATGGAATGCGTTATGGAATGGAATGGAAAGTGGAATGGAAAGGAATGGAATGTGGAATGGAAAGGAATGGAATGTTTAACGCAATGGAATGGTATGGAATGTGGAATGGAATGGAATGTGGAATGGAATTGAATGGAATGCGTTATGGAATGGAATGGAAAGTGGAACGGAAAGGAATGGAATGTGGAATGGAAAGGAATGGAATGTTTAACGCAATGGAATGGTATGGAATGTGGAATGGAATGGAAAATAATGGAATGGAATGGAATCGAATGGAATGTGCAATGGAATTGAATTGAAATTGAAATGGAACAGAATGGAATGTGGAATGGAATGAAATGTAAAGTCGAATGGAATGGAAGGGAATGTGGAATGGAATGAAACGGAATAGAATGGAATATAATGGAATTTGGAATGGAACGTGGACTTGAAGGGAATGGAAAGTGGAATGAAACTTGGAATTGAAAGTGGAATGGAACGTGGTATGGAATGTGGATTGGAACATGCAATGGAAAGTGAAACGGAATGTGGAATTGAACGTAGAATGGAAGCTGGAATGGAACGTGGAATGGAATGTGGAATGGAATGTTGAATGGAATGTGGACTGGAAAGTGCAATGGAATGGAATGCAATGTGGAATGGAATGTGTAAAAGAATGGGCAATAGAATGGAAAGGAATGTGGAAGGGAATGTGGATTGGAATGTAATGGAATGTTGCATGGAATGGAATGGAATGTGGAATGGAATGCAGACTGGAATTCAATGGGATATGGAATGGAATGTGGACAGGAATGGAATAGAAAATGGAATGGAATGATAAGGAATGTGGAATGGAATTAAATGGAATGAAATGGAAAGTGGAATGTAATGGAAAAGAATGTGGACTAGAATGGCATGGAACGTGGAACAGAATGTGAAATGGAATGTGAAATGGAAGGTGGAATGGAAGGTGGAATGGAATGTTGAATGGAAATTTATGGGATGTGGAATGGAATGGAATGGAATGTGGAATAGAAGGGAATGGAATGCGGAATGGAATGTGGAATGGAATGCAACGGAATGTGGATTGGAAAGTGGAATGGTATGGAATGGAACGTGGGATGGAATGGAATTTAATGGTATGGAATGGGGAATGGAATGGAATGGAATGTGGAGTGTAATGAGGAATAGAATGCAATGGAAAGTGGAATGGAACGTTTAATTGAACGTGGAATGGAACGTGGAGTGGAAGGTAGAATGGAACATGGAATGAAATGTGGAAAGGAATGGAATGGAAAGTGGAAAGGATGTGAATGGAACGGAATGGAATGCGGAATGGAATGTGGAATTGAACAGAATGGAACGTTGAATGGACTGTGCAAAGAATGTGGAATGGAACATGGAATGGAACGTGGAATGGAATGGAAAGCAACGTGGAATGGAAAGTGGAATGGAATGTGGAATGGAACGTTTAATGGAATGTCGAATATAGTGTGGAATGGAAAGGAATGGAATGTGGAATGGAATGAAATGGAATGTGGAATGGAATGGAGTGGAATGGAATCTGGAATGGTAAATGGAATGGAATGTGATAGAACGTGGAACGGAATGGAATGGAATGGTATGGAATGTGGAATGGAATGGAATGGAATATGGAATGGAATGGAATGGAATGGGGAAGGTAATGGACTGGAATCTGTAATGGAAGGGAATGGATGTGGAACAGAATGTGGAATAGAATGGAATGGAATGTGGAATGAAATTCAATGGACTGTGGAATGGAAAGGAATGGAACGTAGATTGGAAGGGATTGGTATGGAATGTGGAATGGAATGCAATTTAGTGGAATGGAATGTGGAATGGAATGGAATGGAATGCAAAATGGAATGGAATGTGAAATGTAATGGAATGGATTGTGGAATGGAATGTGGAATGGAATGGAATGGAATGGAATGGGATGTGGAAAGGAATGTGGAATGGAACGAGGAAAGGAATGGAATGGAACGTAGAATGGAATGTGGAATGGAATGGAATAGAAAGTGCAATGGAATGTAATGGAATGTGAAATGGGATGTGGAATGGAATGTGAAATGGAATGTTTAATGGAACGTGGAATGGAAAGGAATGGAACGTGGAATGGAATGGAATGATACCTGGAGTGGACCGTCTAATGGAACGTGGAAGGGCATATGGAATGGAACGTTGAACGGAATGGAATGGAAGGTGGAATGGAACTTGGAATGCAATGTGGAATAGAATGTGGAATGGAAAGTGGAATGCAATGGAACGGAATGTGGAACGCAATGTAATGGAAGTTGAAATGGAAGGGAATGAAACGTAGAATGGAAAGTGGAATGGAACGTGTAGTTCAATGTTGAATTGTATGTGGAATGGAAAGGAATGGAATGTGGAATGGAACGTGGAATGGAAAGTGGAATGGAACGTGGATTGGAACGTGCAATGAAATGTGGAATGGAATGTGATGTGGAATGCAATTGAATGTGGAATGGAACATGGAATGGAATAGAATTGAACGTGGAATGGACTAGAATGGGGTGTGGAATGGAAGGGAATGGAATGCTTAATGGAATGGAATAGTATGGAAATTGGAATGCAATGGAATGGAATGTGGAATGGAAAGTGGAATGGAATGGAATATGTAATGGAATGGAACGGAGTGTGTAATGGAATGGAAAGTGGAATGCGGAATGTAATGGAATGGAATGTGGAATATAATGGAATGGAATGCAAAGTGGAATGGAATACGGAATGGAATGTGGAATAGAATGGAATGGAATGTGGAATAGAATGGAATGGAATGGAATGTGGAATGGAATCCAATGGAATGTGGAATGGAATAGAATGGTATGTGGAATGCAATGGCAAGTAGAATTCAATGGAATGTGGAATAGAATGCAACGTGGAATGGAATGGAATGGAATATGGATTGGAATGGAAGGGAATGTGGAATGGAATGGAATGGAATGGAATGTGGAATGGAATGTGGAATGGAATGGAATTTGTGATGGAATGGAATGGAATGTAGAATGCAATGGAATGTGGAATGCGGAATGTAATGTAATGGAATGTGGAATGGAATGGAATGCAAAGTGGAACGGAATATGGAATGGAATTTGGAATGGAATGCGGAATACAATGTTGAATAGAATGGAATGCAATGAAATGTGGAATGCAATATGGAATGGAAAGGAATGGAATATGGAATGGAAAGGAATGGAATATGGAATGGAATGGAATGTGATGTGGAATGCAATCGGATGTGGAATTCAATGCAATGTGGAATGGAATGCAACGTGGAATGGAATGGAATGGAATATGGATTGGAATGGAATGGAATGTGGAATGGAATGGAATGGAATGGAATGCGAAATGGAATGTGAAATGCAATGTGAAATGGAATGTTGAATGGAATGTGGAATGGAATGAAATGGAGTGTGGAAAGCAAAGGAGTGGAACATGGAATGCAATGGAATGGAACATCAAATGGAAAGTGGAATGGAATGTGGAATGGAACGTGGAAAGTAATGTGGAATGGAATGCAATGGAATGTGGAATGGAAAGGAAGGAAATGTGGAATGGAATGTGGAATGGAATGGAATCGAATGTGGAATGGAAAGGAAGGGAATATGGAGCAGAATGCGGAATAGAATGGAAAGGAACGTGGGATGGAAAGGAAGGGAATGTGGAATGGAGTGTGGAATGGAATGGATTGGAACGTTTAATGGAATGGAAAGGAACGTGGTATGGAATGTGGAAAGCAATGGAATGGAAAGTGGAATGGAATGTGCAATGGAATGAGGAATGCAATGTGGAATGGAACGTGGAATGGAATGGAATTGAATGTGCAATGGAACGTGGAATGGGATGGAATGGAACATGGTATTGAACGTGGAATGTAACGTGGAACGGTAAGTGGCATGGAACATGGAATGGAATGTGTAATGGAATGTGGAATGGAACGTGGAATTGAATGTGGAATGGAATGCGTAATGGAACATGGAATGGAATGGAATGGAATGTGGAATGGAGTCTGGAATGGAATGGAATGGAACGTAGAAGGGAACGTGGAACGGAACGTGGAATGGAATGTGGAATAGAACTTGGAATAGAATGTACAATGGAAAGTGGAATGTAATGGAATGGAAAGTGTAATGGAACGTGGAACGGAATGGACTGAAACTTAGAATGGAACGTGGAATGGAATGGAATGTGGAATGGAATGTGGAATGCAATGGAATGGAAAGTGGAATGGAATGTGGAATGCAGTGGAACGGAATATGCAATGGAATAAGGAATTGAATGTTGAATGAAACGTGGAAGGGAACGTGGAATGGAATTGAACGGAATCTGGATTTGAATGTGCAGTAGTATGGAGTGAAGTGTGGAATGGAATGTGGAATGGAATCTGGAATGGAATGGAAGGTTGAATGGAATGTGGAATGGAATGTTTAAATGGAATGGAATGGAATGTGGAATGGAAAGTGGACTGTAATGGAATGCACTGTGTAATGGAATGGATTGGAATGTGGAATGGAATGTTTAATGGAATGAGGAATGAAATGTGGAGTGGAAAGTGGAATGGAACGTGCAATCGAATGGAATTTGAGGTGTCATGGATCGTGGAAGGGAATGGAATGGAACATAGAAGGGAATGTGGAATGGAAAGAAATGGAATGTCGAATGGAATGGATTGGAATGTGGAATGGAATTGTGGAATGGAATGGTAGCTGCAATGGAATGGAATGGAATGTGCAATGGAACGTGTAATGTTAAGAGGAAAGGAATGGAATGAAAAGTGCAATGGGACGTGGAGTGTAATGTAATGGAAAGTGTAATGGAATCTGGAATGGAATGTGGAATTGAATGTGGCATGGAACGTAAAATGGAACGGAATGGGATGTGGAATGGAATGTGGAATGCAATGGAATGGAAAGTGGTATGGAATGTCTCATGGAAAGTGGAATGGAATTTGGAATGGAACGTGGAATGGTATGTGGAATGGAATGTGGAATGGAAAGTGGATTGTAATGGAATGGACTTTGGAATGGAATGGAATGGATTGTGGAATGGAAGGTGGAATGGATTGTGGAATGGAAGGTGGAATGGAATGTGGAATGTGACGTGGAATGGAAAGGAATGTAATGTGGAATGGAAGGGAGTGGAAAGTGGAATGGAAAGGAATGGAATGTGTAATGGAATGTGGAATGGAATGGAATGGAATGTGGTACAGAAAGTGGAATGGTATAAAATGGAATCCGGAATTGAATGGAATTTAATGGAATGCAATACGAAATGGAACATGGAATGGAACGTGGAATGGAATGTGGAATGGAACAGAAAAGAATGAGAATGGAAGGTAACAGAATGTGGAATGGAATGTGGAATGGAATGGAATGGAACGTGGAAAGGATCGTGGAAAGAGATGGAATGGAACGTGGAATGGAATGTGGAATGGCACGCGGAATGGAGTGAGGAATGGAAAATGGAAAGGAATGTGCAATGGAACGTGGAAAGGAATGGAATGCAAAGTGGAAGAGTACGTGGAATGGAATGGAAAGGAAAGTGGAATACAACATGGAATGGTATATGGAATGGAACCCAGAATGGAATGGAAAGCAATGTGGAATGGAATGAGGAATGGATTGTGTAATGGAATGTGGAATGGAATGTGGAAAGGAATATGGAAAGGAATGTGGAATGGAAAGGAATGAAATGTGGAATGAAATGTGGAATGGGACGTGGAATGGAATGGAATGAAATGTGGAATGGAATGTGGAATTTAATGTGGAATGGGATGGAATGCAATGTGGAATGGAACATGGAATTAAATCGACTGGAATGTGGAATGGAAAGTGGAAGGGAATGTGGAGTGGAATGTGGAATGGAATGTGGAATGGAATGTGGAAAGGAATGGAACGGAATGTGGAATGCAAAGTGAAAAGGAATGTGGAATGGAATTTAATGGAATGTGGAATGGATAGTGGAATGGAATGTGGAATGGAATGCGGAATGGAAATTGAAATGGAATGGAATGCAATGGAACGTGGACTGAAAGTTGAAATGTAATGGAAATTAAGATGGAATGTAACATGGAAAGGAACGTGGAATAGAACGTGGAATTGAACATGGGACGGATTGTCGAATGGAGTATGGAATGGAAAGGAATGGAATGTGGAATGGAATGTGGAAACGAGTGTGGAATGGAACGTGGAATTGAATGGAATGGAATGTGGAATAGAACGTGGAATGGAATGAAATGGAATGGAATGGAATGGAATGGAATGAAATGTGGAATGGAATGGAAAGTAATGGAATAGAATGTGGAATTGAAAGGAATGGAATGTGGAATGGAATGTGGAATGGAATGAAATGAAATGTGGAATGAAATGTGGATTGGAATGGAATGAAATGTGGAATGGAATGGAATGGATTGTGGAATGGAAAGGAATGCAATGTGGAATAGAATTTAATGGAAAGTAGAATGGAACGTAGAATGGAATGTAATGGAATGGAAAGAATGGAATGTGGTATGGAATGGAATGGAAGGTGGAATGCAATTTGGAATGGAATGTGGAAAAGAATGGAATGAAATATGGAATGGAATGTGGATTATAATGGAATGGAATGTGTAATGGAATGGTATGGTCTGCGGAATGGAATGTGGAATGGAATGCGGAATGGAATCTCGAATGGAATGCAATGGAAAGTGTATTGGCATGTGAAAAGGAATGCAATGGAACGTGGAAGGGAATGTGGAATGAAATGCAGTGGAATGAGAATGGAAGGTGGAATGCAATGCGGAATGGAATTTGGAATGGACTGCGAAATGGAATGTGGAATGGATTGTGGAATGGAATATGGAATGAAATGGAATGTATTCTGGAATGGAATGTGAATTGGAATGCAATGGAATGTAGAATGGAATGTGGAAGGAAATGCAACGAAATGAGAATGGAATGTGGAATGGAATGTGGAACGGAATGGAATAGAATGTGGAATAGAATGTGGAATGGAATGGAATGGAATGTGAAATGGAATCGAATGGAATGTGGAATGCAACGTGGAATGGAATGTGGAATGGAACGTCGAATCAAACATGGAATGGAACGTGGAATGGGATGTGCAATGGAATGTGAAATGGAAAGTGGAATGCAATGGAGTGGAATGTAACAGAATGTTGAATGGAAAGTGTAACGGAATGTTGATTGAAGTGGAATGAATTGTGGAATGGAATATGGAATTGAATGTGGAGAGTGACGTCAAATGGAATGGATAGGAATATGGAATCTAAAGTGGAATGGAATAGAGTGGACAGTGGAATGGAAAGAGGAAAGAAATGTAGAGGAACGTGGATTGGAACGTGGAATGGAACATCGAATGGATTGGAATCAAACGTGGAATGGAATGAGGAATAGAACGAGGAATAGAAAGTGAAATGGAATGTGGAAAGGAACGGAATGTGGAAAGGAATGTGGAATAGAATGGAATGTGGAATGGAATGGAAAGGAATGAGGAATGGAATGAAATGGAAGGTGAAATGGAATGTGGAAAGGAATGTGTAATGGAATGGAATGCAATGTGGAATGGTATTTGAAACGGAGTCTGTAATGGAATTGAATGGAAAGTCGAATGGAATGGAATGGAATGTGGAATGGAATGTGCAATGGAATGTGGAATGGAACGTGGAATGGAAAGGAATGGAAAGGGGAGTGGAATGTGGAATGGAATGCGGAATGGAATGCCAGGCAATGTGGAATGGAATGTGGAATGGAATGGAATGGAATGTGAAATGGAATGTGGAATGGAATATAATGGAATGTGGGATGAAATCTGGAATGGAATGCAGAATGGAACGGAATGGAATGTGGAATGGAAAGTGGAATGGAATGTGGAATGGAATGGAGTGGAAAGGAATGGATTGCGGAATGGAATGTGGAATTGAATATGGAATGGAAGGAGGAATGGAATGGTGTGGAACGTGGAATGGGATGGAATGCAATGTGGAATGGAAGGTGGAATGGAATGGAAAGGAACGTGGAATAGATCATGGAATGGAATGTGGAATTTAAAGTGGAATGGAACGTGGAAAGGAACGTGCCATGGAATGTGGAATGGAAAGTGGAATGGAAAGGAATGGAAAGTGGATGGAATGTTGAATGGATTGGAATGGAATGTGCAATGGAATTTGGAAAGGAATGGAATGGAATGTGGAATAGAATGTGGAATGGAATGTAATGGTATATGGATTGGCATAAAATTGAATGGAAGGGAAGGTGGAATGGAATGGAATTTAGTGTGGAATGGAACTTGGAATGGATTTTAACGGAACGTGGAATGGAACGTGGAAGGGAACCTGGAATGGAACATGGAATGGAATGTGTAATGGAATGCGGAATGTAAAGTGGAATGGAAAGGAATGGAAAGTGGAGTGGAATATGGAATGTAATGGAATGGAACGTGGAATGGAATGTGGAATGGACTGTGGAATAGAACGTGAAATGGAACGTGGAATGGAATGTGGAATGGACTGTGGAATAGAACGTGAAATGGAACGTGGAATGTATTAGAATGGAATGTGGAATGGAATGTGGAATGGAATGTGCAAAAGAAAGGGGAATGTAATGGATTGGAATGTGCAATGGAACGTGGAATGGAATGGAATGTAAAGTGGAAAGGAACTTGGAATGAAATGCGGAATAGAAAGTGGAATGGAATATGAAATGCAGCGTGGAATAGAATGTGGAAAGGAATGTGGAAAGGAATGGAATAGAATGTGGAATGCAATGGAATAGAATGTGGAAAAGAATGTGGAATGGAATGGAATGGAATGTGGAAGAGAATGTGGAATGGAACAGAATGGAATGCGGAGTGGAATGAAATGGAATGGTATGGAATGTGGAATGGAATGGAATGGAATGTGGAATGGAAAGCGGAATGGAATGGAATGGAACGTGGAATGGAACCTGGAATGGAACGTGGAATGTATACTGGAATTGAATGAGGAATGGAATGCAATGGAATGTGGGAGGAAATGTGGAATAGAATGCAATGGAATGAGAATGGAATGTGGAATGAAATGGAACGGAATGTGGAAGGTATGTGGAATGGAATGGATCAGAATGTGGCATGGAATGTGGAATGGAATGTGGAATGGAAATGAATAGATTGTGGAATGGAATGTGGAATGGAATGGAATGGAATGTGGAATGGAACATGGAATTAAATCGACTGGAATATGGAATGGAAAGTGGAAAGGAATGTGGAATGGAATGTGGAAAGGAATGGAACGGAATGTGGAATGCAATGTGAAATGGAATGTGGAATGGAATTTAATGGAACGTGGAATGGATAGTGGAAAGGAATGCGGAATGGAACTTGGAATGGAATGGAATGCAATGGAATGTGGAATGAAATTTGAAATGTAATGGAAAGGAACATGGAATGTAACATGGAAAGGAACGTGGAATGGAACGTGAAATTGAACGTGGGATGGATTGTCGAATGGAGTATGGAATGGAACGGAATGGAATGTGGTATGGAATGTGGAAACGAGTGTGGAATGGAACGTGGAATTGAATGGAATGGAATGTGGAATGGAACGTGGGATGGAATGAAATGGAATGGGATGGAATGGAATGGAATGGAATGGAATGGAATGAAATGTGGAGTGGAATGGAAAGCAATGGAATGGAATGTGCAACTGAAAGGAATGGAATGTGGAATAGAATGAAATGAAATGTGGAATGAAATGTGGATTGGAATGGAATGAAATGTGGAGGGCAATGGAATGGAATGTCGAATAGAATTTAATGGAAATTGGAATGGAACGTTGAATGGAATGAGGAATTGAACGTGGGATGGATTGTGAAACGGAATATGGAATGGAACGGAATGGAATATGGAATGGAATGTGGAATCGAGTGTGGAACGGAATGTGGAATTGAATGGAATGGAATGTGGAAAGGAACGTGGAATGGAATGAAAAGGAATGGAATGGAATGGAATGGAATGAAAAGTGGAATGTAATGGAAAGGAATGGAATGGAATGTGGAATTGAAAGGAATGGAATGTGGAATGGAATGAAATGAAATGTGGAATGAAATTTGGATTGGAATGGAATGAAATGTGGAATGGAATGGAACGGATTGTGGAATGGAAAGGAATGCAATGTGGAATAGAATTTAATGGAAAGTGGAATGGAACATGGAATGGAATGGAATGGAATGGAAAGAATGCAATGTGGTATGGAATGGAATGGAATGTGGGATGCAATTTGGAATGGAATGTGGAAAAGAATGGAATGAAATATGGAATGGAATGTGGATTGGCATGGAATGGAATGTGGAATGGAATGGTATGGTCTGCGGAGTGGAATGTGGAATGGAATCTGGAATGGAATGGAATGGAAATTGTATAGGCATGAGAAAAGGAATGCAATGGAACGTGGAAGGGAATGTGGAATGAAATGCAGTGGAATGAGAATGGAATGTGGAATGGAATGCGGAATGGAATTTGGAATGGACTGCGGAATGGAATGTGGAATGGAATGTGGAATGGAATATGGAATGGAATGGAATGGAATGGAATGTATTCTGGAATGGAATGTGAATTGGAATGCAATGGAATGTGGAATGGAATGTGGAAGGAAATGCAACAAAATGAGAATGGAATGTGGAATGGAATGTGGAATGGAATGTGGAATGGAATGGAATAGGATGTGGAATAGAATGTGGAATGGAATGGAATGGAATGTGGAATGGAATGGAATGGAATGTTGAATGCAACGTGGAATGGAACGTGGAAAGGAACGTCGAATCAAACATGGAATGGAACGTGGAATGGGATGTGCAATGGAATGTGAAATGGAAAGTGGAATGGAATGGAGTGGAATGCAACGGAATGTTGAATGGAAAGTGTAACGGAATGTTGAATGAAGTGGAATGAATTGTTGACTGGAATATGGAATTAAATGTGGAGAGGGACGTCAAGTGTAATGGATAGGAACATGGAATGGAAAGTAGAACCGAATAGAGTGGACAGTGGAATGGAAGGTGTAAAGAAATGCAGAGGAACATGGATGGGAACGTGGAATGGAACATGGAATGGATTGTAATCAAACGTGGAATGGAATGAGGAATAGAACGAGGAATAGAAAGTGGAATGGAATGTGGAAAGGAATGGAATGTGGAAAGGAATGTGGAATAGAATGGAATGTGGAATGGAATGGAAAGGAATGTGGAATGGAATGAAATGGAAGGTGAAATGGAATGTGGAAAGGAATGTTTAATGTTTAATGTTTAATGTTTAATGTTTAATGTTTAATGTTTAATGTGGAAAGGAATGTTTAATGTTTAATGTTTAATGAAATGGAAGGGGAATGGAATGTGGAAAGGAATGTTTAATGTAATGGAATGCAAGGTGGAATGGTATGTGAAACGGAATATGTAATGGAATGGAATGGAAAGTCGAATGGAATGGAATGGAATGTGGAGTGGAATGGAATGGAATGAAGAATGGAAAGGAATGGAATGTGGAATGGAATGGAATGGAAGGTGGAATGGAATGTGGAATGCAATGGAATGGAATTTGGAATGGAATGGAATACAAAGTGGAATAGAAAAGAATGCAACATGGAATGGGACGTGGAATGAAACATCGAATGTGACGTGTAATGGAAAGTGGAATGGAATGGAATGGAATGGAATGGAATGGATTGTGGAATGGAATGGAATGGAATTTGGAATGCAATGGAATGGACTGGAATTTGGAATTGAATGGAATGGAATGGAATGGAATGCGGAATGCAATGGAATGGAATGTGGAATGGAATGGAATGGAATGGAATGGAATGGAATGTGGATTTAAATGAAATAGAATGCGGAATGGAATAGATTGGAATCTGGAATGCAAGGGAATGGAACGTGGAATGGAATGTGGAATGGAATGTGGAATGGATTATTTAATGGAATGGAATGGAATGTGGAATGAAATGGAATGGAATGTGGAATGCAAAGGGATGGACTGGAATTTGCAATTGAATGGAATCGAATGGAATGCAGTGCAGAATGCAATGGAATGGAATGTGGAATGCAATGGAATGGAATGGAATGGAATGGAATCCAATGGAATGGAATGTGGAATAAAATGGAATGCAATGGAATGGAATGTTGGTTTGAATGGAAAGGAAACTGGAATGGAATGGATTGGAATGCAGAATGCAAACGAATGGAACGTGGAAAGGAATGTCGAATGGAATGTGAAATGGATAGTTTAATGGAACGGAATGGAATGTGGAATAGAAAGGAAAGGAATGGAATGTGGAATGCAATATGGAAGGGAATGTTGAATGGAATGCAACAAATTGTGCAAAGAAATGTGGATGGGAATGGAATGGAATGTGCAATGGAATGGACTGGAATGTGGAATGGAATGTGGAATGGAAAGGAATGGAAAGTGGAATAGAATGGAAAGGTATGGAATGTGGAACGGAATGGAATGCAATGGAATGGAATATGGAATGAAATCGAATGGAATGTGGAATGGAATGAATGGAATGTGGAATTTAACGGAATGAAATGGAATGTGGAACGGAATGGAGTGGAATGGAATGCAGAATGGAATGTGGCATGGAAGGGAATGGAATAGAATGGAATGTGGAATAAAACGGAATGGACTTTGGAATGGAATGTGGAATGGAATGTGGAATGGAACGTGTAATGGAATGTGGAATGGAGTGTGGAATGGAAAGTGGCATGGAATGTGGAATGGAATGGAATGGAATGTGGAATGGAATGCGGAATGCAATGTGGAATGGAACGGAATGGAAAGTGGAATGAAATGTGGAATGGAATACGGAATGGAAAGCAATGGAAAGTGTGAAGGAATGTGAAATGGAATGTGGAATGGAACGTGGAATGTAATGGAAAGGGACGTGGAATGGAACGTGGAAAAGAATGGATTGGAACGTGGAATGGAATGGAATGCAACGTTGAATGGAACGTGGAATGGAACATAGGATAGAACGTGGAATGGGATGTGAAATGCAATCTGCAAAGAAAAGTTGAATGGAATGGAAAGGAATGGGGAATTGAAGGTGGAATGGAATTCAATGGAACGTGGAATGGAACGTAGAAAGGAATGTGAAATGGAACGTAGAAAGGAATGTGAAATGGAACGTAGAATGGAATGTGGAATGGAATCCGGAAGGGAATGTGGAATGTAATGGAATGGAATGGAATGGAATGGAATGTGGAATGCAACGTGCAATGTATCATGGAATTGAATGTGGAATTCATCGTGGAATGGATGGTGAAATGGAATGTGGAATGAAATATGGAATGGAACGTGAGATTTAATGGAATGGAATGTTGAATGGAATGTGGAATGGAATGGAATGAGTAATGGAATGAGGAATGGAATATGAAATGGAATGTGGAATGTAATGGAACGCAGTGTGGAAAGGCATCTGGAAAGGAAAGTGGAATGGAATGTAATGGATTGTGCAATGGAACGTAGAATGGAATGTGGAATGGAATGTGGAATTGAAAATGGAATAGAACGAGGAATGTAATGTGGAATGGAATGGGCAATGGAATGTGGAATGGAAGGTGGAATGGAACGGAATGGAAAGTGGAATGGAACTTGGAAAGTATGGAATGGAACAAGGATTGGAATGTGGAATGGAATGTGGAATGGAAAGTGGAATGGACCGTGGAATGGACTGGAATGGAATGTGGAAAGTAATGGAATAGAACTTGGAATGCAATGTAGAATGAACGGTGGAATAGTAGGTAGAATTGAACGCGAAATGAAATGGAAAGGAATGTGGAATGGAATGGAATGGAATCTGGAATGGAAATTAATTGAACGTGGAATGGGACGTGGAATGGAACACAGAATTCAACGTGGAATGGATGAAGGAATGGAATTTGGAATGCAATGGAAGGGAAAGTGGAATGGAATGGAATGGAATCTGGAATGGATCATGGAATGGAAAGTGGAATGCAATGGAATGGAATGTGCAATGGAATGGAATGGAATGTGGAATGGAAAGGTGTGCAATGTGGAATGGAACATGGAATGGAACGAGGAATGCAATGGAATGCAACGTGGAATGGAAAGTGGAATGGAATGGAATGGAACATCGAATGCAACGTAGAATGGAATGTGGAATGGAAAGTGGAATGGAACATTGAATGGAATGGAATGGAACGTTGAATGGAATGGAATGGAAGGTGGAATGGAATGTGGAATGCAATGGAATGGAATTTGGAATGGAATGGAATGCAAAGTGGAATAGAAAAGAATGGAACATGGAATGGGACGTGGAATGAAACATCGAATGTGACGTGTAATGGAAAGTGGAATGGAATGTGGAATCTTATGGAATGAAATGGAATGGAATGGAATGGATTGTGGAATGGAATGGAATGGAATTTGGAATGCAATGGAATGGACTGGAATTTGGAATTGAATGGAATGGAATGGAATGGAATGCGGAATGCAATGGAATGGAATGTGGAATGGAATGGAATGGAATGGAATGTGGAATGGAATGGAATGGAATGGAATGGAACGGAATGTGGATTTAATGAAATAGAATGTGGAATGGAATAGATTGGAATCTGGAATGCAAGGGAATGGAACGTGGAATGGAATGTGGAATGGAATGTGGAATGGATTATTTAATGGAATGGAATGGAATGAGGAATGAAATGGAATGGAATGTGGAATGCAAAGGGATGGACTGGAATTTGCAATTGAATGGAATCGAATGGAATGCAGTGCAGAATGCAATGGAATGGAATGGAATGGAATGGAATCCAAAGGAATGGAATGTGGAATAAAATGGAATGCAATGGAATGGAATGTGGGTTTGAATGGAAAGGAAACTGGAATGGAATGGATTGGAATATGGAATGCAAAGGAATGGAACGTGGAATGGAATGTCGAATGGAATGTGGAATGGATGGTTTAACGGAATAGAATGGAATGTGGAATAGAATGGAATGGAATGGAATGTGGAATGCAATGTAGAAGGGAATGTTGAATGGAATGCAACAAATTGTGCAAAGAAATGTGGATGGGAATGGAATGGAATGTGCAATGGAATGGACTGGAATGTGGAATGGAATGTGGAATGGAATGGAACGGACTGGATTGAAACGTGGAATGCCATGTGAATTGGAATGCAGTGGAATGTGGAATGGAAAGTGGAAAGAAATGCAATGATATGAAAATGGAATGTGGAATGGAATGTGGAATGGAATTTGTAATGGACTGTGGAATGGAATGTGGAATGGAATGTGTTATAGAAAGGAATGGAATGGAATGTGGAATAGATTGTGAATTGGAATGCAATGCAATGTGGAATTTAATCTGGAATGAAATGCAGTGGAATGAGAATGTAATGTGGAATGTAACGTGGAATGGAATGTCGAACGGAATGTGGAATGGAAAGTGGAATAGAATGGAATGGAATATGGAATCAAACATGGAATGAAATCTAATGGAACGTGGACAGGAAAGTGGAATGGAATGTGGAATGGAATGGAAGGGAATGTGGAATGGAATGGAATGGAATGTGGAATGGGATGTGGAATGGAATAGGATGGAATGTGGAATGGAATGTGGAATGGAATGGAATGTGGAATGGAATGTGGAATTCAATGTGGACAGGAACGTGGAAAGGAAAGTGGAATGGAATGTGGAATGCAATGTGGAATGGAATGGAATGAAATGTGGAATGAAACGTGGATTGGAATGGAAAGGAATGTGGAATGGAATAAAATGGAATGTGGAATGGAATTTAATGGAAATTTGTATGGAACATGTATTAGAATGGAATGGAATGGAATGGAATGGAATGTGGAATGGAATGGAATGGAATGTGGAATGTAATGGAAAGGAATTTGGAATGGAATATGGAATGGAATGCAATGGAATGTGGAATGGAATGTTTAATAGAACGTGGAAAAGAATGGAATGGAACGTGGAATGGAATGGAATGCAATGTGGAATGGAATGAAAAGGAATGTGGAATGGAATGTGGAATAGAATGTTGAAAGGAAAGCGGAATTTAATGGAATGGAATGTGGAATGGTACGGAATGGAATTTGGAAAGGAATGTGGAATGAAATGCAATGGAATGGGGAATGGAAAGGAATGGAATGTGGAATGGAACGCAATGGTATGTGGAATGGAAAGTGGAATGGAGTGCAGACTGGAAAGTGGAATGGAACGGAATGTGGAATGGAATGTTCATTCGAAAGTGGAATGGAATGGAATGGATTGTGTAATGGAATGTGTGATTGAATGGAAAGTACGGTGGAATGGAATGTGGAATGGAATGTGAATGGAATGGAATAGAATGTGGCATGCCATGTGAAATGGAATGTTGAATAGAATGGAATGGAATGTAGAATGGAATCTCAAATGTAATGAAATAGAATGTGGAATGGAATAGATTGGAATCTGGAATGCAAGGGAATGGAACGTGAAATGGAATGTGGAATGGAATGTGGAATGGATTGTGGAAAGAATCGTGGAATGGAATGTGGAATAGAATGGAATGGATTGTGTAATGGAATGTGGAATGGAATGCAATGGAGTGTGGAATGCAATGTGGAATGGAACGGAATGTAATGTGGAATGGAATGTAGAATGCAAAGAGGAATGGAAAGTGAAAAGGAAAGTCGAAAGGAATGGACTGTGGAATGGAAAGTAGTGGAATTCGGAATGGAATGTGGAATGGACTTTAATGGAATGTGGAATGGAAAGTGGAATGAATTGTGGAATGGATTGTGGAATTGAGTGTGGAATGGAACGTGGAATGTAATGGAATGGAATGTGTAATGGAACGTGTAATGGAACGTGGAATGGAATGCAATGGAAAGTGGAATGGAAAGTGGAATGGAATGGAATGGAATGTGGAATGGAATGTGAAATGGAATGTGGAATGGAAAGTGAAATGGGATGTGGAAAGGAATGGAATGGAGTGTGGAATGGAATGTGGAATGGAGTGTGTTATGGAATGGAATGGAATGCTGAATGGAATGTGGAATGGACTTTAATGGATTGTGGAATGGAAAGTTGAGTGGAATGTGGGTTGGATTGTGGAATGCATCGTGGAATTGAATGGAATGGAATGTGGAATGGAACGTGAAATGGAAAGGAATGGAACATGGAATGTAACGTGGACTACAACATGGAATGGATTGTGGAATTGAATGTGGCATGGAATGTGGAATTGAAAGTGGAATGGAACGGAATGGAATGTGGAATTGAATGTGGAATTGAGTGTGGAATGGAACGTCGAATGGAATGGAGTGCTATGTGGAATGAAACGTGAAATGGAATAGAATGGAATGGAATGGAATGTGGAAAGGAATGGACTGGAATGTGGAATGAAATGTGTAATGGCATGGAATGGAATGTGGAAGGGATTGTGTAATGGAATGTGGAAAGTAATGTGGAATTGAATGGAATAAAATATGAAATGAAACGTGGATTTGGATGGAATGGAATGCGGAATGGAATGGACTGGAAAGTGGAATGGAATGTGGAAAAGAACTTAATGGATAGTGGAATGGAACGTGGTATGGAATGAAATGTAATAGAATGGAATGTGGAATGGAATGGAATGGAATGTGGAACGGAAAGGAACGGAACGTGGAATGGAGTGTGGAATGGAATGAGGAATGGAATCTTTAATGGACTGGAAAGCAATGTGGAATGGAATGGAATGTGGAATAGAATGCAATGGAATGGAAAGCGGAATGGAATGTGGAAAGTAATGTCGAATTGAATGGAATGGAATGAGGAATCTAATGAAATGTTATGTGGAATGGAATGGAGTGGATTGTGGAATGGAATGGAATGTTGGATGGAATTGAATGGAATGTGGATTTGAATGCAATGGAATGTGGAATGGAATGTGGAATGTAATGGAACCGAATGTGGAATGGATTGCAATGGAATGGTATGGAATGTGGAAAGGAATGGAATGGATTACGTAATGCCATGTGGAATGGAACGTAGAATGGAACGTGCAATGGAATGTGAAATGCAATGGAAAGAGATGTGGAATGGAGTGTGGAATGCAATTGGATGGAATGTGGAACGGAAAGAAATGGAATGTGGAAAGCAATGGAATGCTATGGAATGTGGAATGGAAAGGAATTTAATGAAATGGAATGTGGAATGAAATGGAATGGAATTTGGAATGGAACGGAACGGAATGTGGAATGGAATGAAATGGAATGTGGAATAGAAGGGAATGGAAAGGAATGTGGAATGAAATGTAATGGAATGGACTGGAATTCGGAATGGAATGCAAAGAATTGTGAAATGCAATGGAATGGAATGGAAAGTGGAATGGAATGGAATGGAATGTGGAATAGAATGGAATGGAATGTTGATTGAAATGTGGAATGGAATGGAAAGGAATGTGGAATGGAATGTGGAATGGAATGTGGAATGGAATGTGGAATGGAATGGAATGGAATGTGGAATGCAATGTGGAATGGAATGTGAAATGGAATGAAAAGGAACATGGAACGTAATGGAATGGAACATGGAATGCAATGGAATGGAACGTGGAAAGGAACGTTGAGTAGATCTTGAAATGGAATGTGGAGTGGAACGTGGAATGGAACGTGTACTGGAATAGAATTGAAAGTGGAATGGAATGTGGAATGGAATAGAGAGGATTGTGGAATGGAATTTGGAATGGAATGTGGAATGAAATGGAATGAGGAATGGAATTTGGAACAGAATGGAATAGAATGTGCAAAGGAAAGTAAAAAGGAATGTGGAATGGAATGTTGACTGGAATGTGAAATAGAATGTGGAATGGAATGTGGAATGGAAGGGCATGGAATGTTGAATGGAATGGAATGGAATAGAATGCAAAATGAAATGGAATGTCGAATGGAATGTGAAATGGAATGTGGAATGGAGTGCGAATCGGAAAGAAAAGGAACGTGGAATGGAATGGAATGGAACACGGAATGCAATGGAATGGGAAGTTTAATGCAACGTGGAATGGAACAAGTTATTCAACATGGAATTGAACGTGGAATGGAATATGGAGGGAATGTGGAATGGAATGGAATGGAATGTGGAACAGAATGTGGAATGCAATGGAAAGGACTGTGGAATGGAATGAGGAATGGAATGGAATGGAATGTGGAAAGGCATGTGGAATTTAAAGTGGAATGGAATGTGGAATAGAACCGAATGGAATGTGGAATGGAATGTGTAGAGTAATGGAATGGAAAGTGGAAGGGAATAGGGAATGCAATGGAATGGAATGTGGAATGGAATTTTGGAATGGAAAGTTGAATGGACTGGAATGGAATGTGGAATGGAATATGGAGTGGAATGGAATGGATTGTGGAATGGATTGAAATGGAATGAGGAATGGAATGTGGAACCGAATGGAATGGAATATGGAATGGAATGTCGAATGGAATGTCAAATGTAATGGAATGGAATGTGAAATGGAATGTTGAATGGAAACTGCAATGGAATGGAATGGAACGTGCAATGAATAGTGGAATGGAACGCAGAATGGAATGCGGAATGGAAAATGGAATGGAATGGAATTGAATGCGGAATGGAATGGAATGGAATGTGGAATGGAATAGAATGGAATGTGGAATGGAATGTGGACTGGAATAGAATGCAATGTGGAATGGAATGTGGAATGGCATGGAATAGAATGTGGACTGGAATGTGGAATGGAATGTGGAAAAGAATGGAATGTGGAATGTAATGTGGAATGGAATGAGGAATAGAATGGAATGGAATGTGGACTGGAATGGAATGGAATGTGGAATGGAATGGAAAGTGAAGTGGAATGTGGACTGGAATGTGAAATGGAATTTGGAATGCAATGTGTACGGGAATGTGGAATAGAGTGAAATGAAACGTGGAAAGGAACGGAATGTTATGTGGAAAAGAATAGAATAGAAAGTGGAATGGACCGTGGATTAGAACGTGGAATGGAAAGTGGAAAATAATTTGGAATTCAATGGGATAGAATATGGAATGGAATGTTGAATTGAATTGAAAGGAATGTGTAATGGAATGTGGAATGGAACGGAATGTAATGTGGAATTTAATGTGGAATGGAACGTGTAATGGAATGTGGAATTGAATGTGAAATGGAATGAAATGGAATGAGGAGCGGAATGCAGAATGGAACGTGGAATGGAATGTGGAATGGAATGTGTAATGGAATTTGTTATGGAATGGAATGGAATATGGAAGGGAACGTGGAGAAGAATGGAATGGAATAAGGAATGGAATGTGGAATGGAATATGAATGGAATGAGGAATTTAATGTGGAATGGAAATTGGAATGGAAAGGAACGTAATGTGGAATGGAATGTGGAATGGAAAGTGCAGTGGAAAGTGGAATGGAATGGAAAGGTGTGTGGAATGGAAAGTGAAATGGAATGGAATGGAACGTGGAATGGAACGTGGTATGTAACATTTAATGGAACGTGGAATGGAATGCTTAATGTAACGGAATGGAAAGTGGAATGGAATGTGGAATGGAATGGAATGGAATGTGGAATGGAATCTGGAATGGAATGGAATGGAATGTGGAATAGAATATGAAATTGAAAGTGTAATGGAATGAGGAATGGAATGCGGAATGGAATTTGGAAGGGAAGCTGGAATGGAATGGAATGTGGAATGGAAGGGAACGGAGTGTGGAATGGAATGTGGAATGGAATGTGGAAAGGAATGGAATGGATTGTGGAATGGAATAGAATGCAGTGATATAGAATGTGAAATAGAATGTGGAATGGAATGTGGAATTGAATGTGGAATGGAATGGAATGGTTTGTGGAATGGAATGGAATGGAATGTGGAATGTACTGTGGAATTGAATGGAATGTAATGTGGAATGGAATGGAATGGAATGTGGAATGTAAGGAATGGAATGTGGAATTGAATGTGGAAAGGAATGTGGAATTGAATGTGGAATGGAATGGAAAGGAATGATGATTAGAATGTGGAGTGCAATGGAATGGAAAGCAGATTGGAAAGGAATGGAGTGGAATATGGAAAGGAATGGAATGGAATTTGGAATTGAATGTGGAGTGGAATGGAATGGAATCTGGAATAGAAGGCAGAATGCAATGGAACGGAATGTGGAATGCAATGGTATGGAACGTGGAAAGGAATGGAATGCAATGTGGAATGGAGTGGAATGGAACATGGATTGCAACGTGGAATGGAATGTGGAATGTGGAATTTAACGTGCAATGGACAGGACTGCAAGGTGGAATGGAATGTGGAATGGAATGGAATGGAATGGAATGTGGAATGTATTGGAATGTAATGTGGAATGTATTGGAATGGAATGGAATGTGGAATGAAACGGAATAGAATGGAATGGAATGAGGAATGGAACGCGGAATGGAAAGTGCAATGGAATGTGGAACGGAATGTGGAATGAAGTGTGGCATGGAATGGAATGGAATGTGGAATGGAAAGTGGAATGAAACGTGGAATGGAATGGAATAGAAGTTGGAAAGGAATACGGAATGGAATGTGGAATGCAATGGAATGGAATGTGAAAAGCATTATAATCGAATGTTGAATGATTTGTGGAATGGAATGTGGAATGGAAAGTGGAATGGAATGGAATGGAATGGAAAGTGGAATGCAATGGAATGGAATGGGGAATGGAATGGAATTTAATGTGGAATGAAATTTGCATTGTAATGGAATGTGGAATGGAATGCAGAATGGAGTGGAATGGAATGTGGAATGGAATGTGGACTGCAATGTGGAATGGAATGTGGAATGGAATGTGGAATGGAATGGAATGGAATGTGGAATGGAAAGTGGAATGGAATGGAATGGAATGTGGAATGGAATGTGGAAATGAATGTGGAATGGAATGTGGAATGGAATGGAATGGAATGTGGAATGGAATGGAATGGAATGTGGCCTGAAATGTGGAATAGAATGTGGAGTGGAATCTGGAATGCAATGTGGAGTGGCATGTGGAATTCAAAGGAATGGATCATGGAATGGAATGTGGAATGGAATATGGAATGAAACGTGTTAAATAACGGAAAGGAATGTGGAATGGAACGCGGAATGGAATGTGGAATGGAATGAAATTGAATGTGGAATGGAACGTGGAGTGGAAAGTCGAATGAAACGTGGAATCGAATGGAATGGAATGTGGAATGGAATATGGAAAAGAACATGTTATGGAATGTGGAATAGAACGGAATGGAAAGTGGTTTGGAATGTGAAATGGAACGTGGAATGAAATGGAATGGAATGTGAAATGGAATGTGAAATGGAATGTGGAATGGAATGGAATGGAATGTGGCATGTAATTTTGAATGGAATGGAATGGAATGTGGAGTGGAATGTGGAATGGAATGGAATGGATTGCGGAATGGAATGGAATGTGGAATGTATTGGAATGGAATGGAATGTGGAATGAAACGGAATGGAATTGAATGGAAAGAGGAATGGAACGTGGAATGGAAAGTGCAATGGAATGTGGAACGGAATGTGGAATGAAGTGTGGCATGGAATGGAATGGAATGTGGAATGGAAAGTGGAATGAAACGTGGAATGGAATGGAATAGAAGTTGGAAAGGAATACGGAATGGAATGTGGAATGCAATGGAATGGAATGTGGAAAGCATTATAATCGAATATTGAATGAATTGTGGAATGGAATGTGGAATGGAATGGAATGGAATGGAATGTGGAATGCAATGGAATGGAATGTGGAATGGAATGTAATTTAATTTGGAATGGAATTTGCATTGCAATGGAATGTGGAATGGAATGCGGAATGGAGTGGAATGGAAGGTGGAATGGAATGTGGAATGCAATGTGGAATGGAATGTGGAATGGAAAGTGGAATGGAATGTAATGGAATGTGGAAGGGAATGTGGAAATGAATGTGGAATGGAATGTGGAATGGAATGTGGAATGGAATGGAATGGAATGTGGCCTGGAATGTGGAATAGAATGTGGAATGGAATCTGGAATGCAATGTGCAGTGGCATGTGGAATTCAAAGGAATGGATCATGGAATGGAATGTGGAATGGAATATGGAATGAAACATGTTATATAACGGAAAGGAATGTGGAATGGAACGCGGAATGGAATGTGGAATGGAATGAAATTGAATGTGGAATGGAACGTGGAGTGGAAAGACGAATGAAACGTGGAATCGAATGGAATGGAATGTGGAATGGAATATGGAAAGGAACATGTTATGGAATGTGGAATAGAACGGAATGGAAAGTGGATTGGAATGTGAAATGGAACGTGGAATGAAATGGAATGGAATGTGAAATGGAATGTGGAATGGAATGGAATGGAATGTGGCATGGAATTTTGAATGGAATGGAATGGAATGTGGAGTAGAATGTGGAATGGAATGGAATGGATTGCGGAATGGAATGAATGCAATGGTAAGGAATATGGAATGAAATGGAATGGCACATGAAATGGAATGTGGAATGGAATGTGGAATAGAACATGGAATTTAAGTTGGAATGAAATGGAATGGAAAGTGTAATGGAAACTGGAATGGAATGTGGAATGGAATGTGGAATGGAATGTAGTAGGGAAATGAATGGAATGTTGAATGGAATGGAATGGAATGTTGAATGGAATGGAATGGAATGTGTAATTGAATGTGCAATGGAATGGAATGGAATGGGATGTGTAATTGAATGTGCAATGGAATGGAATGGAATGAGGAATAGAATGAGGAATGAAATGGAATGGAATACAGAATGGAATGAAATGGAAAGGAATGCGGAATGGAATGGAATTGAACGTGGAATGGAATGTGGAATTGAATGTGGATTGGAATGTGGAATGAAATGCAATGGATTGTGGAATGGAATGGAATGGTATGAAATGTGGAATGGAATGGATTGGAATGTGGAATAGAATGAGATGGAATATGGAATGGAAGGGAATGGATTGTGGAATGGAATGGAATGTAATGTGATGGAATGTGGAATGGAATGGAATGGAATGGAGTGGAATGTGAAATGGAATGCCACAGAATGTGGAATGGAAAGGAATGGAATGTGGAATGGAACATGAAATGGAATGTGGAATGGAACGTGAAATTGTATGTGGAATATAATGGATTGTAATGTGGAAAGCATTGTGGAATGAATTGTGGAAAGGAATGGAACGTGGAAGGGAAAGTGGAATGGAATGTGGAATGGAACGTGGAATGGAATGTGGAAAGTAATTTGGCATGTAAAAGAATGGAATGTGGAAAGGAATGGAATGGAATGTGGAATGGAGTGGAATGGAATGTGGAAAGAAAGTAGAATAGAATGGAATGGAATCTGGAATAGAATCTGGTATGGAATGGAATGAAATACGGAATGGAATGGAATGGTATGTATGGAATGAGGAATGGAATGCAATGGAATAAGGCATGGAATGTGGAATTCAATAGATTGGAACGTGGAATGGAGCGTGGAATGGAATGTAGAATGGAATGTGGAAGGGAATGGAAAGGAATATGGAATTGAAGGGAATGGATGCGGAATGGAATGAGGAATGCAATGGAATTGAATATGGCATCAAATTCAATTTAAGGTGGAAGTCAAAGTAATGGTGTGTGGAATGGAAGGGAATGGTATGGAATGTGGAATGGAGTTAAATAGAATGGAAAGGAATGTGGAATGGAATGGAATATAATGTGGAATTGAATGGAATATGGAAACGAAAGGAATGTGGAATGGTTTGGAATGGAAAGTGGAATGGAATGGAACGGAATGTGGAATGGTTTGGAATGGAAAGTGCAATGGAATGGATTGGAATGTGGAATGGAATGTGGAATGGAGTGGAATGGAATGTGGAGTGGAATGTGGAATGGAATGGATTGGAATGCGGAATGGAATGTGGAATGGAATATGGAATTGAATGGAATGGAAAGTGGAATGGACTGTGCAAAGGAATGTGGAATGGAAGGTGGAATGAAACTTGAAATGGAATGGAAAGTAATGTGGAATGGAAAGTGGAATGGAATGCGGAATGGAACGTTTAATGGAATGTGGAATGTAGTGTGCAATGGAAAGGAATGGAAGGTGGAATGCAATGAAATGGAATGTGGGATGGAATGGAATGGAACGGAATAAGGAATACAATCTGGAATGAAATGGAATGGAACACGGAATGGAATGGAATGGTGTGGAATGTGGAATGAAATGGAGTGGAATCTGGAATGGAATGTGGAGTGGAATGTGAGAGAACATGTAATGGAATGGAATGGAATGATATGGAATGTGGAATGGAATGGAGTGGAATGTGGAATGGAATGGAATGGAATTTGTAAGGGAATGGAATGGAATTTGTAATGGAGGGGAATGGATGTGGAATGGAATGTGGAATAGAATGGATTGGAATGTGGAATGAAATTCAATAGACTATGGAATGGAAAGGAATGGAATGTGGATTGGAAGGGATTGGTTTGGAATGTGGAATCGAATGCAATGTAATGCAATGGAATGTGGAATGGAATGGAATGGAATGCGGAATGGAATGGAATGTGGAAAGGAATGGAATGGATTGTGGAATGGAATGTGGAATGGAATGGAATGCTATGTGGAATCGAATGTGGAATGGAACGAGGAAAGGAATGGAGAGAAATGGAGAATGGAATGTGGAATGGAATGGAATGGAAAGTGGAATGGAATGGAATGTAATTGAAAGTGAAATGGAATGCGGAATCGAATGTGGAATGGAATGCAATGGAATGCAATGGAATGCGAAATGGAATGCAAAATGGAATGCGAAATGGAACGTGAAAAGGAATGGAATGGAAGGTGGAATGGAAATTGGAATGCAACGTGGAATAGAATGTGGAATGTAATGTGTAATGGAATGGAATGAAATGTGGAATGGAATGAGGAATGGAATGGAATGGAATATTGAATTGAACGTGGAATGGAATGGAATGGAAGTTGGAATGGAAGGGAATGAAACGTAAAACGGAATGTGGAATGGAACGTGGAGTGCAATGTGGAATGGAATGTGGAATGGAGAGGAATGGAATGTGGAATGGAATGGAATGGAAATTGGAATGCAATGTGGAACGGAACGTGGAATGGCAAGTAGAATGGAACGCGCAATGGAACGTGGAATGGAATGTGCACTGAAATGTGGTGTGGAATGCAATTGAATGTGGAATGGAATGTGGAATGGAATGGAATGGAACGTGGAATGGAATAGAATGGAGTGTGGAATGTAAAGGAATGGAACGCTTAATGTAATAGAATAGTATGGAATTTGGAATAGAATGGAATGGAATGTGGAAGGGAATGGGGAACGGAATGCAATCTGTAATGGAATGGAAAGGAATGTGGAATGGAATGTTGAATGAGGAATGCAATGCAATGGAAAGTAAATGGAATGGAAAGGAATGCAAAGTGGAAGGGAATATAGAATGGAATGTGGAATGGAATGTGGAATACAAAGTGGAATGGAATGGAATGGAATGGAATGTGGAATGGAATGTGGAATGGAATGGAATTGAAAGTGGAATAGAATGGAATGGAATGGTATGTGGAATGGAATGTGGAATGGAGTGGAAAGGAATGTGGAATGGAATGGAATGGGAAGTGGAATGCATTGAAATGGAATGGAATACGAAAAGGAATGTGAAATGGAATCTGAAATGGAATGTGGAATGGAATGTGGAATGGAATGAAATGGAATGTGGAAAGCAAAGGAGTGGAACGTGGAATGGAATGGAGTGGAACGTGGAATGGAATGGAGTGGAACGTCAAAAGGAAAGTGGAATGGAATGTGGAATGGAACGTGGAATGGAAAGGAAGGGAATGGGGAGTGGAATGGAAATGAAGGGAATGTGGAATGGAAAGTGGAATAAAATGGAATGGAATGTGGAAGGGAAAGGAAGGGAAAGTTGAGTAGGAAGGAAGGGAATATGGATCAGAATGCGGAATGGAATTTCAATGGAAAGTGGAATGGAAAAGAAGGGAATGTGGAATGGAATGTGGAATGGAATGGAATGGATTGTGGTATGGAAAGGAACGTGGAGTGGAATGGAATGGAATGGATTGTGGTATACAAAGGAAAGTGCAATGGAATGGAATGGAATGTGGATTGGAATGGAAAGGAATGTGGAATGGAATGGAAAGGAATGGAATGGAATCCGAAATAGAATGCGAAGTGGAATGCGGAATGGAATGTGGAATCGAATGTGGAATGGAATGGCATGGAATGCAATGGAATGCAAAATGGAATGCGAATTGGAATGTGGAATGGAATGGAATGGAATGTGGAATGCAATGGAATGGCACGTGGAAAGGAATGTGGAATGGAATGTGGCATTGAATCTGGAATGGAATGGAAAGAAATGTAGAATGGAATGGAATGGAATGAGGAATAGAATGCAATGGAAAGGAATGTGGAATGGAATGGAATGGAATTTGGAATGGAATGTGGAATGGAATGGAATGGAATATGGAATGGACTGTGGAATTGAATGGAATGGAATATGGAAAGGAATGTAATGTAATATGTAATGGAATGTGGAATGGAATGTAGAATGGAACGTGGAATGGAACATGGAATTGAATGTGGAAAGAAATGGAAAGGGGTGTGCAATATAACGTGGAATGCAATGGAATATAATGCAGAACGGAAATTAATAGAATTTGGAAATGAATGGAATGCTACAGAATGTGGAATGGAATGGGATGGAATGACATGGAATGTGGAATAGAATGGAATGGAATATGGAATGGAACGGAATGGAATGTGGAATGGAATGAAATTCAATGTGGAATAGAATGGAATAGAATGGAATGTGGAATGAAATGGAATGGAATGGAATGGAATGCGGTATTGAATGGAATGAAATATGGAATGCAAAGGAATGCAATGGAAAGTGGAATGGAATGGAATGGAATGTGGAATAGAATGGAATGGAATGTGGATTGGAATGTGGAATGCAATGGAATGGAATGTGGAATGGAAACTGGAATGCAACAGAACGGAATGTGTAATGGAATGTGTAATGGAATGTGGAATGGAATGGAATGGAATGTGGAATGGATTGTGGAATGCAATGTGGAATGTGACGGAATGTAATGTGGAATGGAAAGTGGAATGGAAAGATGAAAGGAATGGAATGGAATGTGGAATGGAATGTGTAATGGAATGGAATGTAACGGGGAATGGAAAGTGGAATGGAAAGTAGAACGGAACATGGAATGGAAAGGAATTGAATGGAATGGAATGTACAATGGAAGGGAATGGAATGTGGAATGGAATGTGGAATGGAATGGAATGCAATGGATTGTGGAATGTGATAGAATGGAATGTGGAATGGAAAGAATGGAAAGCGGAATGGAATGGAATGATATGGAATGTCGAATGGAATGGAATGGTATGGAATGTGGAATGGAATGGAATGGAATGGAATGGAATGGAATGGAATGTGGAAAGAATGGAATGGAATGTGGAATGAAATGGAATGGAATGTGTAATGGAATGGAATGGAATGTGGAATGTAATGGAATGCAAAGGAATCTAATGGAATGGAATGTGAAATAAAATGTGGAATGAATGGATTGTTGAATGGAATGTGAAAGGGAATGTGAAATTCAATGTGGAATGGAATGTGAAACGGAGTGAAAATAACCTGGAATGTAATGGAATGGAACACGGAATGCAATGGAATGGAACGCGGAATGGAACGTAGAATGGATCATGGGCTGGAACGTGGAACGGAATGTGGAGTGAATGTGGAATGGAAAGGAATTGATTGTGGAATGAAATATGGAATGTAATGTAATAGACTGTGGAATGGAATGAGGAATGGAACGGAATGGAATGTGGAATGGCATGTGGAATGTAATTTGGAATGGAATGTGGAATAGAACGGAATGGAATGGGGAATGGAATGTGGAATGGATCGTTGAATTGAAAGTGGAGTTGAATGGAATGGAAAGTGGAATGGAATGCGGAATGGAATGGAATGGAATGTGGAATGGAATTTGGAATGGTATGTGGAATGGAATGGAAAGGAATGTGGAAAGAAATGTAGAGTGGAATGCAATGGAATGTGGAATGGAATGAAATGGAATGAGGAATGGAATGTGGAACGGAATAGAATGGAATGTGAAATGCAATGTGGAATGTAATGTGTAATGGAATGGAACAGAATGTGCATTCAATAGTGGAATGCAACGCAGATTGGAACGTGGAATGGAATTTGGCATGGAATGGAATGGAATGAGGAATTGAATGGAATGGAATAGAAAGTAAAATGGAATGTGGAATGGAATGTGAAACGAAATGTAGAATGGAATGCGAAACGGAGTGAAAAGCAACGTGGACTAGAATGGAATGGAACATGGAATGCAATAGAATGGAGAGTGGAATGGAACAGGGAATGGAATATGTGACGCAATCTGGAATGTAACCTGGAGGGAATATGGAATGGAATGGAATGGAATGGAATGTGGAATGGAATGTGGAATGGAATGGAAAGGACTGTGGAATGGATTGAGGAATGGAACGGAAAGGAATGTGGAATGACATCTGGAATGGAATGTGGAATGTAATGTGGAATAGAACAAAACGGAATGTGGAAGGGAACGTGGAGTGGAATGGAATGGAACGTAGAAGGGAATGCGAAATGGAATGGAATGGAATGTGGAATGGAATGTGGAATGGAATTTGGAATGGAATGTGGAATGGAATGGAAAGGAATGTGGAGTGGACTGTCGACTGGAATGGAATGGAATGTGGAATGGAATGAAATGGAATGAGGAATGGAACCGGGAACGGAATGCCATGGATTATGGAATGTAATGTGGAATTGAAGGTGGAATAGAATGTGGAAAGAATGTGGGATGGAATGGAATGGAATGTGAAATGGAGTGGAATGCAATGTGGAATGATATGTGGAATGGAAAGGAATGGAATGTGGAAATGAATTTGGAAAGGAAGGTGGAAAGGAACGGAATAGAATTTGAAATGGAATGTGGAATGGTGTGTGGAATGCAATGTGGAACAGAATGTGCTATGGAATGTGGAAAGGAATGTGAAAGGAATGTGGAATCGAACGGAATGGAATGTGAAATGGAATGGAATGGAATGAGAAATGGAATGTGAAATGGATTGGAATGGAATGTGGAATGGAATGTGGAAACGAATGTGGAATGGAATGGAATATACTGTGGAGTGGAAATGAATGGAATATAGGGTGGTATGTAATGGAATAGAAGATGGTATGGAATGGAATCGAACGTGGAAGAGAATGTGAAATGGAATGTAGAAAGTAATTGAATGTAATGTGGAATGGAATGGAATGGAATGTGGAATAAAATGAAATGGAATGGAATGTGGAATAGAATGGAATGGAATTGAATGAAATATTGAATCTAATGGAATAGAATGTGCTACGCAATGTAGTGGAATGGAATGTGAAATTGAATGGAATGTAATGTGGAATGGAATGGAATGGAATGTGGAATGGAATGGAATGGAATGTGGAATGGAATGGAATGAAATGTGGAATGGAATGGAATTGAATTGAATGTGAAACGGAATGGAAAGTGGAATGGAATGGAATGTTGATTGCAATGGAATGGAATGCGTAATGGAATGGAATGGAATGGAATGGAAAGTGAAACGGAATGTGGAATGGAATGTGAAATTGATTGTGGAATGGAATGTGAAATTGAAACTGGATTGGAATGGAATGGAACGTGGAATGGAATGGAATAGAAAGTGGAATGGAATGAGGAATGGAATGGAATGGAATGTCGTTGGAATGTGGAATGGATAGTGCAATGAAATGAGGAATGTAATGCGTAATGGAACGTAATGGAATGTGGAATAGAATGTGGAATGTAATGTGGTGTAATGAGGAATGGAAAGTGGAATGGAAAATGGAAGGGAATGGAATGGAACGTAGAATGGAATGTGAAATGGAATGAAACGTGGAATGAAATGGAATGGAATGCGGACTAGAATGTGCAATGGAAAGTGGAGTGCAATGGAATGGAATGTGGATTGGAATGTGGAGTGGAATGGAATGGAATGTGGAATGGAATGCAATGGAATGTGGAATGGAATGAGGAATGAAATGGAAAGTGGAATGGAATGGAATGGAACATGTAATGGAACGTTGAGCGGAATGTGGAATGGAATCTGGATAGAAACGGAATGGAATGCGGAATGGAATGTAGAGTGGAATGGAATGGAATGTGGCATGGAATGCATTGGAATGTTGAATGGAATGGAAAGGAATAGAATGGAATATGGAATGGAAAGGAATGGAATGTGGAATGGAATGTGGAATGGAATGTTGAATGCAAAGTATAATGGAATGCAATGGAATGTGGAATGGAACGTGGAATGCAATGGAATGGAACATGGAGTGGAACATGGAATGGAACGTGGAAGGGAACGTGGAATGAAATGAAAAGAGAAATGGTATGTATGGGAATTTGGAATGGAATGTGAAATGGAATGTTGAATGGAATGTTGAATGGAATGGAAAGGAATGTGGAATGGAATGTGGAATGGATTGTGGAATGGAATGTATAATGGAATATAGAAGGGAACATGGAATGGAAAGGAACGGGAGGTGGAATGGATCATGGAATGGAATGGAACGGAAGGTGGAATGGAATGGGGAATAGAATGTGGAATGGAATGTGGAATGGAATGGAATGGAATGTGGAATTTAATGTGCAATGGAATAGAATGGAATGTGGAATTTAATGTGCAATGGAATGGAATGGAATGTGGAATGAATTATGGGATAGAATGTGGAATGGAATAGAATGGAATGTGGAATGGGATGGATTGGATTGTGGAAAGGAACGTGGAATAGAATTTGAAATGGAATATGGAGTGGAACGTGGAATGGAACTTGGAATTGAATGTAGAATAGAACGTGGAATGGAACGTGCAATGCCATGGAATGGAATGTGGAATGTAATGTGCAATGGAATGAAAAGGAATGTAGAAAGGAATGTGTAACAGATTGAGCAATAGTATGGAATGGAATGTGGAATGAAATGGGGATTGTAACGTAATGGAACGTGGAATGGAATAGAAGGTGGAATGGAATGTAGGCTGGAATTCAATGGGATGTGGAATGGAATGTGGATTGGAATAGAATGGAATGTGGAATGGAATGCTATGGAATGTGGAATGGAATTGAATGAAATGGAATTGAACGTGGAATGGAATGTGATATGGAATGTGGAATGGAACGTGGAATGGAATGTGGAATGGAATGATGAATGGAAAGTTATGGGATGTGGAAATGAATGTAAAGTAATGTGGAATAGAATGGAATGGAATGCAGAATGGAAAGTGGAATGGAACTCAATGGAATGTGGAATGGATTGCGGAATGGAATGTGGAATGGAATGTTTAAGGGAATGTAATGGAATATGGAATGGAATGGAATTTACTGGTATGGAATGCGGAATGGAATGAAATGTAATGTGGATAGGAATGTAGAATGGAATGCAATGGAACGTAGAATGGAAACTGGAATTGAACGTGGAATGGAACATGGAAGGGAATGAAGAATGGAACATGGAATGATATGTGGAATGGAATGGAATGGAATGCGGAATGGAAGGGAATGGAATGGAATGGAATGTGAAATGGAATGGAATGGAATGTGTAATGGAATTAATGGAATATGGAATGGAATGGAAAGGTATGGAAACTGTAATGGAATGTATTGGAATGGAATGTCAAATGGAATGTACTGGAATATGTAATAGAATGGAATGGAAAGTGAAGTGGAATTGAAAGGAATGTGGAATGGAATGGAAAGAAATGTGGATTTGTATGGAATAGAATGTGGAATGAAACGGAATGGAATGGAATGGAATATGGAATTGAATCGAATGGAATTTGGAATGGAATGCAACAGAATGCGGAATGGAATGCCACGGAACGTGGAATGGAATGTGGAATGCAATGGAATGGAAAGAAAAAGCAACTGAAAAGAATGGAATGTGGAATGTAATGGAATGGAATGTGGAATGGATTGGAATAGAACGTGGAATGGAATGCGGAATGGAACGGAATCAAATGTGGAATGAATTGGAATGGAAAGCAGAATAGAATGTGGAATGGAATGTTTAGTGGAATGTGGAATGGAATGGAATGGAATGTGAAATACAGTGGAAGGGAACGCAATTTAATGCGGAATGGTAAGAAATGGAATCTGGAATGCAAAGGAATACAATGAAATGTGGAATTCAATGGAATGGAAGGTGGAATGGAATGCAATGGAATGTAGAATGGAATGGAATGGAACGTGGAAAGGAATGTGGAATGGAATGTGGAATGGAATCTCGAATGGAATGGAATAGAATGAAGAATAGAATGCAATGGAAAGGTATGTGGAATGGAATGTGGAATGTAATGTGGAATGCAATGGAATGGAATGTGGAATGGAACGGGAGGTTGGATGGAATGGAACGGAATGTGAATTGGATTGGAACGGAATGTGGAGTGGAATGCGGAATATAATGGAATGGAATGTGGAATGGAATGGAATGGAATTTGGAATGGAATGAGGAATGGAATGAAATGGAATATGGAATGGAATGTGGAATGTAATGGAATGGAATGTGGAATGGAATGCAATGGAATGGTATGGAATGTGGAAAGGAATGAAATGTAATATGTAATGGAATGTGGAATGGAACTTAGGATGGAAGGTGGAAAGGAACGTGGAATGGAACATGGAAAGGAATGTGTAAAGAAATTGAAAGGGATGTGCAGTATAATGAGGAATGCAATGGAATGTAATGCGGAAAGGAAATTAATAGAATGTGGAAATGAATGGAATGCTATGGAATGTGAATGGAATGGAAGGGAATGAATTGTAATATGGAATGGAATGGAATGGAGTATGGAATGGATCGAAATGGAATGTGGAAGGGAATGAAATTCAATGTGGAATAGAATTGAATGGAATGGAATGTGGAATGGAATGGAATGGAATGGAATGGAATGAGGAATTGAATTTAATGAAATGTGGAATGCAATGGAATGCTATGGAACGTAGAATGGAATGGAATGTGGAATAGAATGGAAAGGAATGTGGATTGGAATGTGTAATGCAATGGAATGGAATGGGGAATGGAAAGTGGAATGCAACAGAATGGAATGTGGAATGGAATCTGCAATGGAATGTGGAAATGAATGGAATGGAATGTGGAAAGGATTGTGGAATGCAATTTTGAATGTAGCGGAATGTAATGAGGAATGGAAAGTGGAATGGTAAGTGGAATGGAATGGAATGGAATGTGGAAAGGAATATGTGCAATGGAATGGAATGAGGAAAGGAAAGTGGAATGGAATATGGAATGGAAAGGAATGGAATGGAATGGAATGTACAATGGAAAGGAACGGAATGTGGAATGGAATGTGGAATGGAATGGAATGCAATGGAATGTGGAATGTAACAGAATGGAATGTGGAATGGAAAGAATGGAATGTGGAATGGAATGGAATGGTATGTAATGCGGAAAGGAATGGAATGGTATGGAATGCGGAATGGAATGGAATGGTATGGAATGTGGAAGGGAATGTAAAGGAATGGAATGGAATGTGGAAAAGATTGGAATGGAATGTGGAATTAAATGGAATGGAATGTGGAATGGAAAGGAACGGAATGTGGAATGGAATGGAATGCAACGTAAAATGGAAAGGAATGGAATGTGAAATGGAATGTGGAATGGAATGGAAGGTGGAAAGGAATGTGAAAGGGAATGTGAAATGCTATGTGGAATCGAATGTGAAACGGAGTGAAAAGGAACGTGGAATCGAATGGAATGGAACATGGAATGCAATGGAATGGAACGTGGAATGGAACGTGGAATGGAACTTGGAATGGGACGTGGAATGTAATGTGGAGTGAATGTGGAAAGGAAAGGAATTGAATGTGGAATGAAATGTGGAATGTAATGTAATGGACTGTGGAATGGAATGAGGAATGGAATGGAATGGAATGTGGAATGACATGTGGAATGAAATGTGGAATAGAATGTGCAATAGAACGGAATGGAATGTGGAATGGAATGTGGAATTGAACGTGGAGTGGAATGGAATGGAACGTGGAAAACAATGCGGAATGGAATGGAATAGAATTTGGAATGGAATTTGGAGTGGAATGTGGAATGGAATGGAAAGGAATGTGGAATGAAATGTAGAGTGGAATGGAATGGTATGTGGAATGGAATAAAATGGAATGAGAAATGGAACGTGCAACGGAATAGAATGGAATGTGAAATGGAATGTGTAATGGAATGTGTAATGGAATGGAATGGAATGTGCATTGAAAAGTGGAGTGGAACGTGGAATGGAACGTGGAATGGAATGTGGAATGGAATGGAATGGAATGTGGAATGGAATGGAATGGAATGGAAAGAATAATGGAATGTGGAATGGAATGTGAAATGAAATGTGGAAAGGAATGTGAATCGGAATAAAAAGGAACGTGAACTGGAATGGAATGGAATATGGAATGCAATAGAATGGAAAGTGGAATGGAATGAGGAATAGAACATGTAATCGAACGTGGAATGGAATGTGCAATGGAATGGAAAGGACTGTGGAATGGATTGAGGAATGGAACGGAAAGGAATGTGGAATGGCATGTGGAATGGAATGTGGAATGCAATGTGTGATGGAATGTGGAATAGAAAGAAATGGAATGTGGAAGGGAAAGTGGAGTGGAATGGAATGGAAAGTTGAAGAGAATGCGAAATGGAATGGAATGGAATGTGGAATGGAATTTGGAATGGAATAGAAAGGAATGTGGAGTGGAATGTGGAGTGGAATGGAATGTAGTGTCGAATGGAATGAAATAGAATGAGGATTGGAATCGGGAACGGAATGCCATTGATTATGGAATGTAATGTGGAATTGAATGAGGAATGGAATGTGGAAAGAATGTGGATGGAATGGAATGGAATGTGAAATGGAATGGGATGCAAAGTGGAATGATATGTGGAATGGAATGGAATGGAAAGTGGAATTGAATGTGGAAAGGAATGTGGAATGGAACGGAATGGAATGTGAAATGGAATGTGGAATGGGGTGTGGAATGAAATGTGGAACAGAATGTGCTATGGAATGTGGAAAGTAATGTGAAAGCAATGTGGAATGGAACGGAATGGAAAGTGAAATGGAATGGAATGGAATGTGCAATGGAATGTGAAATGGAATGGAATGAAATGTGGAATGGAATGTGGAAACGAATGTGGAATGGAATGCAATATGGTGTGGTATGTAATGGAATAGAATATGGAATGGAATGGAATCGAACGTGGAAAAGAATGTGAATTGGAATATGGAAAGTAATTGAATGGAATGTGGAATGGAATGGAATGGAATGTAGAAAAAAATGAAATGGAATGGAATGTGGAATAGAATGGAATGGAATTGAATGGAATGTGGAATCTAATGGAATGGAAAGTGGATTGCAATGTAATGGAATGGAATGTGAAATTGAATGAAACGTAATGTGGAATGGAATGGAATGGAATGTGGAATGGAATTGAATGCAATGTGGAATGGAATGGGATGGAATGGAATGGAATGTGAAACGGAATGGAACGTGGAATGGAATGGAATGTTAATTGCAATGGAATGGAATGTGAAATTGAATGGTATGGAATGGAATGGAAAGTGAAACGGAATGTGGAATTGAATGTGAAATGGATTGTGGAATGGAATGTGAAATTGCAAGTGGATTGGAATGAAATGGATCGTGGAATGGAATGGAATGGAATGTGGAATGGAATGAGGAATGGAAAGGAATGGAATATCGTTGGAATGTGGAATGGAATGTGGAATGGATAGTGGAATGAAATGAGGAATGGAATGTGTAATGGAACATAATGGAATGTGGAATTGAATGTGGAATGCAATGTGGAATGGAAAGTGGAATGGAAAATGGAAGGGACTGGAATGGAACGTGGAATGGAATGTGGAATGGAATGGAACGTGGAATGGAATGTAATGGAATGTGGAATGGAATGTGCAATCGAATTCGGAGTGGAATGTAATGGAATCTGGAATGGAATGTGGAGTGTAATTGAATGAAATGTGGAATGGAATGCAATGGAATGAGGAATGGAATGAGGAATGGAATGGAATGCAATGTGGAATGGAATGTGGAGTGCAATGGAATGGCATGTGGAATGGAATGTGGAATGGGAATGTTGAATAGTATGTGGAATGGAATGGAATTTAATGTGGAATGGAACGTGGAATCGAATGGAATGTTGAATATTATGTGCAATGGAATGGAATTTAATGTAGAATGGAACGTGGAATGGAATGGAATGGAACGTGGAACGGAACGCGGAATGGAATGTCGATTGGAAAGGAATAGAAAATGGAATGAAATGGAATGGAATGTGGAATAGAATGTGGAATGGAATGTGGAATGGAAAGTGGAATGGAATGGATTGGAATGTGGAATGGAATGTAATGAAAAGTGAAATAGAATGGAATGGAATGGCATGGAATGCGGAATGGAATGAAGGAGAATGTGGAATGCAATGCAATGGAATGAGATGTGGAATTGAGTGGAAAGGAATGTGGAATGGAATGGAATGAAATGTGGAATGAAATGGAATGACAGGTCAAATGGAACGTGGAATGGAATGGAATGCATTGTGGAGTGAAACGTGGAATGGAATGTGGAATGGAAAGTGGAATGGAACGTAGAATGGAATGGAAAGCATCGTGGAATAGAATGGAATGGAAAGTGGAATGCAATGTGTAATTGAAAGTTAAATGGGACATGGAATGGAATGGAATGCAACTTGGAATGGAATGTGGAATGGAGTAAGGAATGTAATGCAATGGAATGTGGAATGGAAAGTGGAATGGAACGTGGAATATATTAGAAAGGAAAGTGGAATGCAATGGAATGGAAAGTGGAAAGGAATGTAATGGAAATGTGTATGGAATGTGGAATGGAACGGAATGCACAATTGAATGTTTAATGGAATGGAATGCTGAATGGAAAGTGGAATGGAATGGAATCGAACGGAATGTAGAATGGTATGTGGAATGGAATGTGGAATGTAATGTGGAATGTAATGTGGAATGCAATGTGGAATGGAATGGAATGGAATATGGAATGGAAAGTGGAATGGAATGGAATGGAAAGGAATGTGGAATGGAATGGAATGGAATGTGGAATGGAATGTGGAATGGAATATGGAATCGAATGGAATGGAAAGTGGAATGGAATGTATAATTTAATGGAATGGAATGTGGAATGGAATGGAATGGAACGTGCAATGGAAACTGAAATGGAACGTGGAATGTAATGTGTAATGGAACGTGGATTGCAATGTGGAAAGGAACGTGGAATGGAACATGGAATGGAAAGTCTAATGGAATGTGGAATGGAATGGGAATGGAATGTGGAATGGAATCGATTGTGGAATGGAATTTAATTTGGAATGGAATGTAATGAAATTTGCAATGGAATGGAATGGAATTTGGAATGGAAAGGAATGGAGTGTGGAATGGAATAGAATATCGAATAGAGTGGAATTGAAAGGTATCTGGAATGGAATGGAATGGAAAAGAATGGAATGGAAGTTGGAGTGGAATGGAATGAAACTTTTAATGGAACATGGAATGGAACATGTAAAGGAAGGTGGAACGGAATGTGGAAAGGAATGTGGAAAGGAATGAAATGGAACGTGGAATGAAATGTGGAGCAGAATGGAATGGAATGTGGAATGGGATGCAATGGTTTGTGGAATGGAATGTGGAATGGAATGGAATGTGCAATGGAATGGAATGCAATATGGCATGGAATGTAGAATGTAATGGAATGGGACGTGGAAGGAACGTCTAACGGATAGTGGAAGGGAACGTCGAATGGAACGGAATGTAACGTGGAATGCAATGTGGAATGGAATATGGAATGGAACGTGGAATGAAGTGGAATCGAATGTGGAATGGAATGTGAAATGGAATGGAATGAAATGTATTACACAACATGGAACGGAATGGAAAGGAACGTGGAATGGAACGGAATGGAATGTGGGAAGGAATGGAATGGATTGTGGAATGGAATGGAATGCAATGTTATGGAATGTGCTATGGAATGGAATTGAATGTGTAATAGAGTGTGGAATGTAATGGAATTGAAAGTGGAATGGAACGTGGAATGGAAGGTGGAATGGAATGGAATAGAATGGAATGTGGAATGCAATGGATTGGAATGTGGAATGGAATGGAATGGAATGTGGAATGGAATGCAAACGAAGGTGGAATTCAATGGAATGGAATGTGGAATGGAATGGAATGGAATAGAATGTCGACAGGAACGTAGATTGGAAAGTGGAAAAGAATAAGCAAAGGAATGCAATGGAATGGGATGTGGAATGGAATGGAATGTGGAATCGAATGGAATGGAATGGAACGTAGAATGGAATGGAATGTGGAATGGATTGGAATGGAATGGAATGTGGAATGGAAAGGAAAGTGTAACGGATTGGAATGTCTAAAGGAATGGAATGGAATGTGAAATGGAACTTGAATGGAATGGAAATTGGAAGGGAATATTGAATGGAACTTGGAATGGAATGTACAATGGAATGTGGAATGGAAAGTGGAATGGAATGGAATGGAAAGTTGAATGGAATGTGGAATGGAATGGAATGGAACTTCGAATGGAAAGTGGAATAGAATATGGAATGGAACGTGTAATGGAATGGAATGGGTGGTGCAGTGGAATGTGGATTTGAATGTGGAATAGAATGAGGAATGCAATGGAATGTAATGTGGAATGGAATGTGGAATGGAATGGAATGTGGAATGGATTGTGTAATTGAATGTGGAATGGATCGTGGAATGCAACGTGGAATGGAATGGAATGGAATGTGGAATGGAATATGGAATAGTAAGCATTGGAGTGAGGAATGGAGTGTCGAATGGAATGTTGAATGGAATGGAAAGTGGAATGGAATGTGGAATGGAATAGATTGGAATGTTTAAATGAAATGGAATGGAATGTGGAATAGAATGTGGACTACAATGGAATGCAATGTGGAATGGAATGGAATGGAATGTGGAATGTAATGTTTAACGTAATGTGGCATCTAATCTGGAGTGGAAAGTGGCATGCAACGTGGAATGGAATGGAATGGATCGTTGAATGGTACGTGGAATGGAACATGGAATAGAAGGGGTAATGAAGCGTGGAATGGAATGCAATGGAACGTGGAATAGAATGTGGAATAGAATGTGGTATGGAATGGAATGGAATGTGGAATGGAAGGGATTGGAATGTGGAATGGAATGTGAAATGGAACGGAATGGAAAGTGGAATGGAATGTGGAATGTAATGGGATGCAATGTGGAATAAAATGTGGAATGGAATGCAATGGAACGTGGAATGGAATGGAATGCAATGTGGAACGGAACACAATGGATCGTGGAAAGGAATGTGGAATGGAATGTGGAGTGGCACGTGGAATGGAACGGAGTGCAATATGGAATGGAAGTTGAAATGGAATGTGAAATGGAACGTGGAACGTAATGCAATGTGGAATGGAACGTGGATTGGAACGGATTGGAACGTGGAACGGAACCTGGAATGGAACGTGGAACGGAAAGCGGAATGGAATGGAATGTGGAAAGGATCGTGAAAAGGAATGGAATGGAACGTGGAATGGAATGTTGAATGGCACGCGGAATGGAATGTGGAATGGAAAATAGAATGGTATGTGGAATGGAACCCAGAATGGAATGGATAGCAATATGGAATGGAATGAGGAATGGATTGTGTAATGGAATGTGGAAAGGAATATGGAAGGGAAAGTGGAATGGAAAGTAATGAAATGTGGAAGGAAATGTGGAATGGAACGTGGAATGGAATGGAATGGAATGGATTGTGGAATGTAATGTGGAATGGAATGTGGAAAGAAAGTGGAATGCAATGGTATGGAACGTGGAAACGTATATACTGGAACGTGGAATGGAAAGTGGAATGGAAAGCGGAATGGAATGTGGAATGGAACGTCGAATGGAAAGTGGAATGGAATGGAATGGGCAATTCAATGGAATGGAATGTGGAATGGACTGTGGAATGAAATCTGGAATGCAATGGAATGGAATTTGGAATGGAGTGGAATCGATTGTTGAATGAAAGATGGAATGCAATGTGTAATGTAACATGGAATGGAAAGGAATGGAATGTGGAATGGAAAGGAATGGAATATGGAATGGAAAGCAATGGAATGTGGAATGGAATAGAATGTAATTTGGAATTGAATGTGGAATGGAATGGAATGGAATGTGGAATAGAATGTGAAATAGAATGGAATGGAATCCAGAATGGAATGGAAAGGAATGGAATGCAATGTGAAATGGAAAGTGGAATGTAAGGAGGAATGGAACGTGGAATGGAACGTGGAATGGAATGTGGAATGGAACGTGGGATGGAATGTGCAATGGAATGTGGAATGGAACGTGGAATGGAATGGAATGGAATATGGAAGGGAACGTGGAATGGAATGGAATGGAATGTGGAATGGTATGTGGAATTGAATGTGGAAAGTAATGGAATGGAATGTGGAAAGGAATGTGGAATGTAATGGAGTGGAATGGAAGGCGGAATGTAATGTGGAAAGGAATTTGGAATGGATTGTGGAATGGAATGGAAAGGAATTTGGAATTTAAAGTGGAATGGAAGGTGGAATGGAAAGTGGAATGGAATGGAGTGGAACAGAATGGAATGTGGAATGGAATGTGGAATAGAACGTGGAATGGAATGGATTGGAACGTGGAATAGAACATGGAAATGGAATGTGGAATGGAAAGTGGAATGGAAAGTGGAATGGAAAGTGGAATGGAAATTGGAATGGAACGTACAGTGGAATGTGGAATGGAAAGTGGAATGGTAAGGAATAGAAAGTGGATGGAATGCGGAATGGAATTGAATGGAAAGTGGAATGGAATGTGGAATGGACTGTGAAAGGAACTTGACATGGAACGTCAAATGTATTGTAATGGAATGTGGAATGGAATGTGGAATTAAATGTGGAATGGAATGCAAGGCAATGTGTATTGGAATGTGGAATGGAACGGAAAGGAATGTCCAATTGAATGTGGAAAGGAAAGTTGAATAGAAAGTGGAATGGTATGGAATGAAATGTGCAATGCAACGTGGAATGGAATGGAACAGAACACGGAAAGGAACTTGGAAGGGAGAGTGGAATGGAACGTGGAATGGAACGTGGAATGCAGCATGGAATGGAATGTGGAATGGAATGTGGAATGGAATGCAATGAAATATGGAATAAAATGGAATGGAATGCGGAATTGAATTTGTAAAGGAATGGAATGCAATGTGGAATAGAATGTGGAATGGAATGGAATGGAATATGGATAGGAATGAAATGGAATGGAGTGAAACATGGAATGGAACCTGGAATGGTATATGGAATGGAACGTGGAATGGAATGTGCAATGGAATGCGAAATGGAACGTGGAATGCAAAGGAATGGAAAGTGGAGAGGAATGTGGAATGTAATGGAATGGAACGTGGAATGGAATGTAGAATGGACTTTGGAATAGAACGTGAAATAGAACGTGGAATGTATTGGAATGGAATGTGGAATGGAATGTGCAATAGAAGGTGAATGGAATGGAAAGGAATGTGCAATGGAACGTGGAATGGAATGGAATGAAACGTGGAATGGAACTTGGAATGGAACGTGGAATGGAAAGTGGAATGGAATGTGAAATGCAGCATAGAATAAAATGTGGAATGGAATGTGGAATGGAATGGAATAGAATGTGGAATGGAATGGAATGGAATGTGCAATGGAATGTGGAATGGAATGGAATGGAATGACGAAAGGAATGTGGAATGGAATACAATGGAATGCGGAGTGGAATGAAATGGAATGGTATGGAATGTGGAATGGAATGGAATGGAATGTGGAATGGAACGTGGAATGTAATGGAATGGAAGGTGGAATGGAATGTGGAATGCAAAATGGAATGGAACGTGGAAAAGAACGTGTAGTGGAATGGAATGGAATGTGGAATGGAATGAGGAATGTAATGTGGAATGGAATGTTGAATGGAATCGAATGGAATGTGGAAAGGAATGCGGAATGGAATGGAATAAAATGGAATGGAATGTGAAATGGAATGTGGAAAGGAATGGAATGGATTGTTTAAATGGAATGGAATGGAATGTGGAATGGAATGTGGAATGAAATGGAATGCAAAGTGGAATGGAATGTGAAATGGAATGGAATGGAATGTGAAAAGGAATGTTTAATGGAAAGTTGAAAGGAATGTGGAATGGAATGTGGAATGGAATGTGAAATAGAATGTGGAATGGAATGTGCAATGTAACACAGTGAAATGTGGAAAGGAAAGTGGAATGGAATGTGGAATGAAACGCAATGGAATGTGGAATGGATTATGGAATGGAATGTGTAATGGAATGTATAATGCAATGTAATGTTATGCAGAATGGAACATGGAATACAATGAAATGGAACGTGGAATAGAACTTGGAAAGAAACCTCTAATGGAACGTGGAATGGATTGTGAAATGTAATGTGGAATGCAAAGGAATGCAATGTGGAATGGAATGGAATGGAATGCAATGGAAACTGGAATGGTGTGGAATGGAATTTGGAACTGAATGTGGAATGGAAAGAAATGGAATGACAATAGAATGCTGAATGGAATGTAACGGAATGCGGAATGGAAAGGAATGGAATGGTACGGAATGTGGAATGCAGTAGAATGCAATGTGGAATGGAATGGAATGGAACATGGAATGTAAAGTTTAATGGAATGTAGAATGGAATGGAAAGGAATGTGGAATGGATGGGAATGGAATGTGGAATGGAATGGAATGGAATGGAATGGATTGGAATGTGGGATTGAATGGATTAGAATGTAGAATGGAAAGGAATGCAATGAGGAATGGAATGGAATGGTTTGGAATGAGGAATGGAAAGCAATGGAAGGTGAAATAGAATGGAAAAGTGTGGAACGTAGAATGGAATGGAGTGGAATGGAAAAGAACGTGGAATGGATTGGCATGGAATGTGGAATGGAATGGTATCAAATGTGTAATTTAATGGAATGCAATGGAAAGTGGAATGGAATGGAATGTGGAATATAATGTAGAGGAATGTAGAATGGAAGGGAATGGAATGTGGAACGGAATGCAATGGAATGGAATGTTTAATGGAAAGAAATGGAATGTGGATTAGAAAGGAATTGTTTGGAATGTGGAAGGGAATTGAATGGAATGAAATGTGGAAAGGAATTTGAAAAAGAATGGAATGGAACTTGGAATGGAATGGAAAGGAATGTGGAATTTAATGGAATGGAATGGAATTTGGAATGGAATGGAATGGAAAAGAATGTGGACGTGAATGGAATGGAATGGAATGCGGACTGGAATTGAATGGAATGTGGAATGGAAGGGAATGGAATGGAATCGAATGTGGAATGGAATGGAATGGAGTGGAATGTGGAACAGAATGTGGAACTTAATGTGAAATCGAATGTGGAATGGAATGTGGAACACAATGAAATTGAACGTGGACTGGAATGGAATGGAACGTGGAATGGAATGGAATGAAACTTGCAATGGAACAAGGAATGGAACATGGAATGTAAAGTTGAATTGAATGAGGAATGGAATGGAATGGAATGTGGGATGAACTGTGGAATAGAATGCAATTGAATGATAATGGAATGTGGAATGGAATGGAATGGAATATGGAATGTATGTGGAATGGAATGGATCGGAAAGTGAAATGGAATGTGGAATGGAATGTGGAATGGAACTGAATGGATTGCGGAATCGAATGTGGATTAGAAGGTGGAATGGAATGTGGAATGGAATGGAAAGGAATCTGGAATGGAATATGGAATTAAATCGACGGAAACATGGTATGGAAAGTGGAATGGAATGTGGAATGGAATGTGGAAAGGAATGGAATGGAATGTGGAATGCAATGTGAAATGTAATGTGGAATGGAAACTAATGGAACGTGGAATGGATAGTGGAATGGAATGTGGAATGGATTGTGTAATGGAATGTGGAATGGAGCAGAATGGAATGTGGAATGGAATGTGGAATGGACTGTGGTATGGAAATTGGAATGCAATGCAATGGAATGTGGAATGGAACGTGGAATGGAATGGAATGGAATGTGGAATGCGTTGTGGAATGGAAAGTGGAATTCAATGGAATGGACAAAAAATGGAATGTGGAATGGAACTTGGAATCGAATGGAATGCAATGGAATGTGGAATGGAACTTGAAATGGAATGGAAAAGAACATGGAATGTAACGTGGAAAGGAACGTGGAATGGAATGTGGAATTGAACGTGGGATGGAATGTCAAATGGAATGTTGAATGGAATGGAATTGAATGTGGAATGGAATGTGGAATTGAGTGTGGAAAGGAACATGGAATTGAATGGAATGGAATTTGGAAAGGAACGTGGAATGGCATGAAATGGAATGGAATGGAATGAAATGTGGAATGAAATGGAAAGAAATGGAATGGAATGTGGAATTGAAAGGAATGGAAAGTGGAATGGAATGTGGAATGGTATGAAATGAAATGTGGAATGAAATGTGGATTGGAATGGAATGGAAGGTGGAATGGAATGGAATGGAATGTGGATTAGAATTTAACGGAAAGTGGAATGGAATGTGGAATGGAATTGAATGCAATGGATTGTGGTATAGAATGGAATGGAATGTGAATTGGAAAGGAATGCAATGTGGAATAGAATTTAATGGAAAGAGGAATGGAGCGTGGAATGGAATGGAATGCAATGGAAAGAATGGAATGTGGTATGGAATGGAATGGAATGTGGAATGGAATGTGGAAAAGAATGGAATGAAATATGGAATGGAATGTGGATTGGAATGGAATGGAATGTGGAATGGAATTGTATGGACTGCGGAATGGAATGTGGAATGGAATCTGGAATGGAATGGAATGGAAAGTGTATTGGCATGTGAACTGGAATGCAATGGAACGTGGAATGGAATGTGAAATGAAATGCAATGGAATGAGAATGGAACGTGGAATGGAATGCGGAATGGAATGTGGAATGGACTGCGGAATCGAATGTGGAATTGAATGTGGAATGGAATGGAATGGAAAGGATTTTGGAATGGAATGTGAATTGGAATACAAAGGAATGTGGAATGAAATGAAACGATATGAGAATAGAATGTGGAATGGAATGTGGAATGGAATGTTGAATGGAGTGGAATGGAATGTGGAATATAATGTGGAATGGAATGGAATGGAATGTGGAATTGAATGGAATGCAATGTGGAATGGAACGTAGAATGGAACGTGGAACGGAACATGGAATCAAACATGGAATGGAACGTGGAATGGGACGTGCAATGGAATGTGGAATGGAAAGTGGAAAGGAAGGGAGTCGAATGGAACGGAATGTGGAATGGAATGTGTAATGGAATGTTGAATGAAATGGAACGCAATGTGGAATGGAATATGGAATTGAATGTGGAGAGGAACGTTGAATGTAATGGAGAGGAATATGGACTGGAAAGTCGAATGGAATTGAATAGACAGTGGAACAGAAAGTGGAATGAAATGGAAAGGAACGTGGTTTGGAATGTGGAATGGAACATGGAATGGATTGGAATCAAACGTGGAATGGAATGTGGAAAAGAACGATTAATAGAAAGTGGAATGGAATTTGGAATGGAATGGAATGTGGAATGGAATGGAATGGAAAGTGGTATGGAATGGAATGTGGTATGGAATGGAATGGAAGGTGGAATGGAATGTGCAAAAGGAATGTGGAATGGAGTGGAATGAAATGTGGAGAGGTATGTGAAATGGAATGTGGAATGAAATGGAATGGAAAGTAGAATGGAATGGACTGGAATGTGGAATGGAATGGAATAGAATGTATAATGGAAAGGAATAGAATGTGGAATGGAATGGAATGGTTTGGAAGGAGGAATGGAAAGGAATGGAATGTGGAATAGAATGAAACGGTATGGAATGTGGAATGGAATGGAATGGAATGGAATGTGGAGTGGAATGGAATGGAATGTGTAGTGGAGTTGACGGAATGTGGAATTTAACGGAATGGAATGAAATGTGGAATGAAATGGAATGGAATTGAATGCAGAATGGAATGTAATGGAATGTGGAATGGAAGGGAATGGAATAGAATGGAATGTGGAAAGGAACGGAATGGACTGTGGAATGGAATGTGGAATGGAATGTGGAATGGAATGTGGAATGGAATGGAATGGAACGAAATGGATTGAGGAATGGAATGTGGAATGGACTGTGGAATGGAAAGTTTAATGGAATGGAATGGAACTTGGAATGGGATGGAATGGAACGAGGAATGGAACATGGAATGCAACGTGGAACGGAACATTGAATGGAACCTGCAAAGGAATGTGCAATGGAACGAGGAATGGAACGTGGAATGGAAAGAATGGAAGGGAAAGGATCGTGGAAAGGAAAGTGAAATGGACTGTGGAATGGAAAGTGAAATGGAAAGCGGAATGTATAGGAAGGGAATGTGGAATGGAATGTGGAATGGAATGTGGACTGTAATGCCAGGCAATGTGGAATGGAATGTGGAATGGAATGGAATGGAAAGTGGGATGGAATGTGGAATGGAATATGGAATGGAACGTGGAATGGAATGGAATGTAACATTCAATGGGATGTGGAATGGAATGGAATAGAATGTGGAATAGAATGTGGTGTGGAATTGAATGGAATGCAGAATGGAATGGAATGGAATGGTTTGGAATATCGATTGGAATGGAATGGAATGTGGAATGGAATGTTATATAACGTGTAATGGAACATGGAATGGAAAGTATTGGAAAGACGAATGTAATGTGGAATGGAATGTGGAATGGAATCGAATGGAATGTGGAATGGAAAGTTGAATGGAATGGAATGGAATGGAATGTGGAATGGAATGGAATGGAATGTGGAATGGAATGGAATGGAATGTGGAGTGGAATGTGGAATGGAATGGAATGGATTGTGGAATGGTATGTGGAATGGAATTGAATGGAATGTGGAATGGAATGGAATAGAATGTGGAATGGAATGGAATGGAATGTGGAATGTAACGTTTTGTGGCACGTGGAATGGAATGGAGTGCAATGTGGAATGGAATGTGGAATGGAATCTGGAAAGGAAAGTGCAATGGAATAGAATAGAACGAAATGGAACGTGGAATGGAATGTGGAATGGAATATAGAATGGAACGTGAAATGGAATGGAATCGAACGTGGAATGGAATGTGGAATGGAATATGGAATGGAATGTGCAATGGAATGGAAAGGAACATGGAATGAAATGTGCAATGGAATGTGGAATGCAAAGTGAAATGGAAAGGAATTGAAAGTGGAGTGGAACGTGGAATAGAATGGAATGAAATCTGGAATGGAACGTGGAATGGATTGTGGAATGGAATGTGGAATGGATGGCGGAATCGAACGGAATGGATTATGGTATAGAATGTGGAAAGGAATGTGGAATAGATAGTGGAAAGAAATTGAATGGAATGTGCAATGAAAGGGGAATGGAATGTAAAGGAACGTGGAATGGAACGTGAAATGGAAAGTGGAATGGAACGTAGAATTGAATGTGAAATGCAGCAAGGAATGTAATTTAGAATGGAACGTGCTATGGAATGCAATGGAATGTGGAATCGAATGTGGAATGGAATGGAATGTGGAATGGAATGGAATATAATGTGGAATGGGATGGAATGGAATGTGGAATAGAAAGTGGAATGGAATGGAAAGGAATGTGGAATGGAATGGAAGGGATTGTCGAATGGAATGTGGAATGGAATGTGCAACGGAATCTGGAATGGAAAGGAATGCAATGGAGAATGGAATGTGGAATGGAATGGACTGGAATTCCATATGCAATGGAATGGAAAGTGGAATGGAATGGAATGGAATCTAATGTGGAATGGAATGGAATGCAATGGAATGCAATGGAATGGAAAGCAATGTGGAATGAAATGGAATGGAATGTGGAACACAATGTGGAATGCAATGGAACGGAATGTGGAATGGAATGTGGAATGAAATGCAATGGAATTTGAAATGGACTGTGGAATGAAATGCAATGGAATGAGGAATGGAATGTGTAATGGAATGCAATGGAATGTAGACTGGAATGTGGAATGGAATGGAATGTGCTTTGAATGTGGAATGGAATGGAACGTAATTTGGAATGGAATGGAAAGTAATAGAACGTGGAATGGAATGTGGAATCGAAGGTGGAATGGAATGGAATGTGGAATGGAATGGAATGGAATGTGGAATGCAATGTGGAATGGAATGGAATGGAATGCAATGGAATGGAGTGGAATGTGGAATGAAACGGAATGGAATGTGAAATGGAAAGTGGAATGAAACCTGGAATGGGAGGTGGAATTGAGCATGGAATTGAATGTGCAATGGAAAGCGGAATGGAACGTGGAATTGAATAGAATGGAAATTGGAATGGAGCGTTCCAGAATGGAATGTGGAATGGAACTTGGAATGGAACGTGGAAAGGAATGTGGAATGGTAAGTGGATTGGAAAGTGGAATGTAATGTGGAACGGAAAGGAATGGAATGTGGAATGTAATGGAATAGAATGTGGAATAGAATGTGGAATGGAATGGAATGGAACATGGAATGGAATGGAGTGGAATGCTATCGAATGTGGAAAGGAAAGTGGAATGGAAAGTGGAATGGAATGTGGAATGCCATGGAATGGAATATGGAATGGAATGAGGAATGGAATGAAATGTAAATTGGAATGTGGAATTGATTGTGGAATGGAAAGTGGAATGGAACGTGGAATGGAACATGGAATGGAAAGGAAAGGAATGTGGATTGGAATGTGGAATGAAATGGAATGGAATGTGGAATGGAATGTGGAAAGGAATGGAAAGTAGAATGGAATGTGGAATGGAATGGAATGAAATTTTTAAAGGTAATACAATGGAATGTGTAATGGAACGTGCAGTGAAATGGAATGCAACGTGGAATGCAATGTGGAATGGAATATAATGGAATGTGGAATGGAAAGTTAATGGAAAGAGGAATGAAATATGTAGTGGAACGTGGAATTGAACGTGGAAAGTTATGGAATGGATCATGGAATGGAACGTGGAATTATAGGTGGAATGGAGCGTGGAATGGAGTGGAATGCAACGTGGAATGGAATGGAATGGAAAGTGGAATGGAATGGAATGGATCGTGGAATGGAAAGTGGAATGCAACGTGGAATGGAATGTAGAATGGAACGTGGAATGGAATGGAATGGAACGTTGAGTGGAATGTGGAATGGAATGTGAAATGGAATGGAATGGAATGTGGAATGCACTGTGAAATGGAATAGACTGGTATGTGGCCTGGAATGTGGAATGGAATAGAATAGAATGTGGAAAGGGGTGGAATGGAATCTGGAATGGAATGCAATGGAATGGGGAATGGAATGTGGAATGGAATGGATTTGAAAGTGGAATGGAATGTGGAATAGAATGTGGAAAGAAATGTGGAATGGAATGGAATGGAATGGAATGTGAAATGGAATGTTGAATGGAAATTGGAATGCCATGTGGAATGGAACGGAATGGAATGTGGAATGGAATGTTTAAAGGAACGTGGAATGGAATGGAAAGTGGAATGGAAAGTGGCATGGAATGGAATGGAATGTGGAAAGGAATGTGGAATCAAATCTAATGGAATGTGGAATGGAAAGTGGAAAGGAACGTGGAATGGAATGGAATGTGGAATGGAACGTGGAATGCAATGTAATGGAATGTGGAAGGGAATGTGGAATGCAAATTGGAATGGCATGTGGAATGGAACGGAATGGAATGTGGAATGGAATGTTTAAAGGAAAGTGGAATGGAATGAAATGTAACGTGGAATGGAAAGTGGAATGGAATGGAACGGAATGTGTAATTTAACCTGGAATCGAATCTAATGGAATGTGGAATGGAATAGAATGATATTTGCAGTGGCATGTGGAATGGAATGGAATGGAATGGAATAAAATGTGGAAGGGAACGGAAAGGAATGTGGAATGGAATGTGGAATGGAACGTGGAATGGAATTGAATGGAATGTGGAATGGAACGTGGAATGGAATGGAATGGAACTTGTAATGGAACGTGGAATGGAACGTGAAATGCAATGTGGCATGGAACATGGAAGGGCATGGGCAAAGCAATGTGGAATGGAAAGTGGAATGTAATGGAATGCAAAGTGGAATGGAATGTGGAATGGAATGGAATGGAACGTGAATGGAATGTGGAATGGAATTTGGAATTGAACATGGAATGGAACGTGGAATGTAATGGAATGGAATGGAATGTGGAATGGAATGTGGAAAGGAATGGAAAGGAACTTGGAATGGAATGCAATGGAATGTGGAATGGAAGATGGAATGGAATGTGGAATGGGAAGGAATGGAATGTGGAATGGAATGAAATGGAATGTGGAATTTAATGGAATGGAATATAGAAAGGAATGTGGAATGGAATAGATTGAAACGTGGAATAGAATTTGGAACGGACTGGAATGGAATCCAGAATGGAATGGAATGGAATGGAATGGAATGGAATGGAACGCGAAATTGAACGTGGAATGGAACACGGAATGGAATTTGGAATGGAATGGAAAAGAATGTGGAATGGAAGGTAATGCAATCTGGAATGGAATGTGGAATGGAATGGAATGGAATGTGGAATGGAATGGAAAATAATGTGGAATGGAAGTTAATGTGGAATGGAATGTGGAATGGAACATGGAATGGAACGTGGAATGGAATGGAATGGAATGTGGAATGGAATAGAATGGAATGTGGAAAGGAATGGAATGGAACTTGGAATGGAATGCAATGGAATGTGGAATGGAAGATGGAATGGAATTTGGAATGGAATGTGGAATGGGAAGGAATGGAATGTGGAAACGAATGAACTGGATTGTGGAATTTAATGGAATGGAATATGGAAAGGAATATGGAAAGGAATAGAATGGAACGTGGAATAGAATTTGGAACAGACTGGAATGGAATCCAGAATGGAATGGAATGGAATGGAATGGAACGCGAAATAGAACGTGGAATGGAACACGGAATGGAATTTGGAATGGAATGGAAAAGAATGTGGAATGGAAGGTAATGGAATCTGGAATGGAATGTGGAATGGAATGGAATGGAATGTGGAATGTAATGGAAAATAATGTGGAATGGAAGTTAAACTGGAATGGAATGTGGAATGGAACATGGAATGGAACGAGGAATGGAATGGAGTGGAATGTAGAACGGAATGTGGAATGGAATGTGGAATGGAATGTGGAATGGAATGTGGAATGGAATGCAACGGAATGGAATGGAATTGAATGTGGAATGTTATGGAATGGAACATGGAATGCAAAGTGCAAAGGAATGGAATGGAATGTGAAATGGAACGTGGAAAGGAATGTGGAATGGAAAGTGGAATGGAATGTGGAACGGAATGTGAAATGGAATGGAATGGAGTGAGGAATGGAATGAGGAATGGAATGTGGAATGGAATGAAATGCTGTGGAATGTGGAATGGAATTTGGAATGGAATGCAATGGAATGTGCAAGGGAAAGGAAATGAAAGTGGAATGGAATGGAATGGAATGTGGAAGGGTATCGAATGGAAATTGGAATGTAATGGAATGGAATGGAATGGAATGGAATGTGGATTTGAATGGAATGGAATGCAAAGCAGAATGGAATGGAATGGAATGTGGATTGGTTTTGAATGGAATGGAATGAAATTGGAATCGAATGTGAAATGGAAGGTGGAATGGAAATTGGAATGGAATGGAAATAAATGGAACGTGTAATGGAATGGCATGGAACGTGGAATGGAACGTGGAAATGAACGCAGAATGGAATGTAGAAAGGAACGTGGAATGGAATGGAATGGAATGTTGAATGAAATGGAATGGAATGTCGAATATAATTTGGAATGGAATGGAAAGGACTTCAGAATCAAATCGAATGGAATGGAATGGAATGGAAAGCAATGAAATGGAATGGAACGTGGAATGAAAGGGAATGGAAAGTGGAATGGAACATGGAATGGAACGTGGAATTGAATATGGAATGGAATGCAATGGAATGTGGAATGGAAGGGAATAGAATGTGGAAAGGAATGTGGAATTGAATCGAATGGAATGCAATGGAATGTGGAATGGAATGGAATGTGGAATGGAATGCGGAATAGAATGTGGAATGGAATGGAATGCAATGGAATGTGGAATGGAATGTGCAATGGAATGGAATGGAATGCGCAAGGGAATGGAAACGAAAGTGGAATGGAATAGAATGGAATAGAATGAAATGTGGAATGTTATCTAATGTAAAGTGGCATGGAATGGAATAGAATGGAATGGAATGGAATAGAATGGAATGTGGAATTGAGTGAAATGGAAAGCGGAATGGAACGGAATGGAATGGAATGGAATGGAATGGAATGGAATTGGAAAGCAATGTGAAATGGAATGTCGAAAGGAAAGTGGAATGGAATGAAATGGAACGTGGAAAGGAATGGCATGGTACGTGGAATGGAATGGAATGGATCGTGGAATGGAACGAGGATTGGAACGCGGAATGGAACGTGGAATGGAATGTGGAATGGAATGTGCAATGGAATGGAATGGAAAGTTGAATGGAATGGAATGGAATGTAGAATGGTATGGAAAGGACTGTGGAATGGATTGAGGAATGGAACGGAAAGGAATGTGGAATGACATGTGGAATGGAATGTGGAATGTAATGTGGAATGGAATGGAATGGAAAGTGGAATGGAATGAAATTGAATGTGGAATGGAATGGAATGAAATGTGGCATATAGTGTGGAATGTAACGGTATAGAAAGTGGACAGGAATCTAGAAAGGAAACTGGAATACAATGGAATGGACTGTGGAAAGGAATGTGGATAGGAATGTGGAATGGAACGTGGAATGCAATGGAGAGAAACGTGGAGTGGAAAGTGGAATGGAATGTGGAAAGGAAAGTTTAATGCAATGTAGAATGTAATGTGGAATTGAAAGTAATGGAAAGTGGAATGGAATGGAATGGTATGTGGAATGGAATGGAATGTGGAATTCAATGGAATGGAATGTGGAATACAATCTGGAATGGAACAGAAAGAAAGACGGAATGCTTTGGAAAGGCATAGTATGGAATGTGGAATGGAATGGAATGCAATTTGGAATGGAATGAGGAATGGAATGGAATGGAACGTGGAATGGAAAGTGGAAGGGAATGGAATGAAATCTGGAATGGAAGGGAATGGAGGTGGAGTAGATTGTGTAATAGAATGGAATGGAATGTGGAATGAAATTCAATGGAATGTGGAATGGAAAGCAATGGAATGTGGATTGGAAGGGATTGGTATGGAATGTTGAATGGAATGCAATGGAATGGGATGGAATGTGGAATGGAATGGGATGGAATGTGGAATGGAATGGAATGTGGAATGGAATGGAATGGATTGTGGAATGGAATGTGGAATGGAATGGAACGTTATGTGGAATGGAATGTGGAATGGAACAAGGAAAGGAATGTAGTGTAATGCAGAATGGAAGGTGGAATGGAATGGAAAGGAAAGTGGAATGGAATGGAATGGAATGTGAAATGGAATGTGGAATGCAATGGGAAATGGAACGTTTAATGGAATGTGGAATGGAAAGGAATGGAACGTGGAGTGGATCGTCTAATGGAACGTTGAAGGGAACATGGAATGTGACATGGAATGGAATGGAATGGAAGGTGGAATGGAACTTGGAATGCAATGTGGAATGGAAGGTGGAATCGAATGTAGAATGGAATGGAATGGAACATGGAATTGAAAGTGGAATGGAATGGAAGGGAAGGTGGGATGCAAGGGAACGAAAGGTAGAATGGAATGCAATGGAATGTGTAATGTAATGTGGAAAGGAACGTGGAATGGAAAGTGGAATGTAACGACGAAACGAACGTGCAATGGAACGTTGAATGGAATGTGGAATGCAATGTCATGTGTTATGCAATTCAATGTGGAATGGAATGTGGAATGGAACGGAATGGAATGTGTAATGGAATGGAATGGAGTGTGGAATGGAAAGCAATGGAATGCTTAACAGAATGGAATAGTATGGAATTTGGAATGGAATGGAATGGAATGTGGAATGGAATGTGGAATGGAATAGAATGTAAAGTGTAATGTAATGGAATGGAAAGTGGAATGGAATGGAATGTGGAATGTGGAATGGAATGGAATGGAATGTGAAATGGAATGGAAGGGAACGGAACGTGGAATGGAATGTGGAATGAAATGTGGATTGGAATGTGGAATACAATATGGAATAGAATGGAATGGAATGGAATGTGGAATGGAAAGTGGAATGGAATGGAATCGAATGTGGAATGGAATGGAATTGAATGTGGAATGCAATGGGATGTGGTATTCACTGGAATGTGGAATGGAATGCAACGCAGAATGGAATTTAATGGAATATGGATTGGAATGGAATGGAATGGAATGGAATGGAATGCGAAATGTAATGTGGAATGGAATGTGAATTGGATCGTGGAATGGGATGAAATGGAATGTGGAAATCTAAGGAGTGGAACGTGCAATGGAAAGGATTGGAACGTCAAATGGAAAGTGGAATGGAAAGTGGAATGGAATGTGGAAAGGAATGGAATGGAATGTGGAATGGAATGTAGAATGCAATGTGGAATGGAACGTGGAAAGGAATGGAATAGAATGTGGAATGGAATGAAGAATGGAATGTGGAATGCAATGGAATGGAACATGAAATGGAATGTGCAATGCAATGTGAAATGGAACGTGGAAAGTAATGTGGAATGGAATGAAATGGAAGGTGGAATTTAATGCAAAGGATTTTAATGGAACGTGGAATGGAATGTGGAAAGGAATGTGGAAAGGAATAGAAAGGAATGTGAAACGGAATGGAATGGTATGTAAAATGGAATGGAATGGAATGTGGAATGGAATGGAACGGAATGTGCAAAGGAATGTGGAGTGAAATCTGGAATGTAATGGAATGGAAAGTGGAATGTAATGTGCAACGGAATGTGAAATGGATTGGAATGGAATGTGGAATGGAATGGAATGTGGAATGGAATGTGGAAAGGAATTTGGAATGAAATGTGAAATGGAATGGAACGGAATGTGGAATGGATTGTGGAATCGAATGGAATGGAATGTGGAATGGAATTTGGAATGAAACCTGGAATGGAATGGAATGGAATGTGTAATGTATTGTGGAATCAAATGGAATGGAATGTGGTATGGAATGGAATGGAATGTGGAATGGAATGTGGTATGGAATGAAATGGAATGTGGAATGGTAGGTATAATGGAATGGAATGGAATGTGGAATGGAATGTGGAATGGAATGGAATGGAATGTGGAATGGAATATGGAATGAAATGTGGAATGGAATTCAGTGGAATTTGGAATGAAAGTTGAAAGGAATGTGGAATGGAACGTGGAATGGAATGTGCAATGCAACATGGAATGTAACATGGAATGTAATGTAGAATGGAAAGTGGAATTGAATGTGGAATGCAACGGAATGGAAATTGGAAAGAAACTTGTAATTGAATGGAAAGGAAGGTGGAAAGGAATGTGGAATGGAATGTGGAATGGAAAGTGGAATGAAATGTGGAATGGAAAGGAATGGTATTTGGAATAGAATGGAGTGGAATGTGGAATGGTATAGAATGGATTGTGGAATACAATGGAATGCAATTTGGAATGGAATGTGGAATGGAATGGAATGGAAAGTGGAATAGAATGTAATGGAATGGTATGGAATGTGGAACGGAATGTAATGAAATATGTAATGGCATGTGGAATGGAGTGAAGAACGGAACGTGGAAAGGAACTTGGAATGGAACGTGGAATGAAATGTGGAAGGAATGTGGAATGGAATGGAATGGAATGTGGGGAAGAATGGGGAAAGGAAGACAAAGGACAGTGGAATGGAATGAGGAATGGAATGTATGGAATGTGGAATGGGATGTGGAATGGAATGGGGAACAGAACGGAATGGAGTGAGGAATGGAAAGTGGAATAGAACAGAATGGAATGAGGAATGGAATGTAGAATGGAATGTGGAATGGAACGTGGAAAGGAATGGAATGGAATGTGGAATTTAATGGAAAGGAATTTGGTATGGATTTTGGAATGGAATGTGTAATGGAATGGAATGGAATGTGGAATGGAATGTGGACTGGAATGGAATGGAATGTGGAATGGAGTGAAATGGAATGAGGAATGGAAAGTGGAACGGAATGGAATGGAATATGGAAAGGAATGTTTAATGGAATGTGAAATGGAAGGTGGAATGGAATTCAATGGAAGGTGGAATTCAATGGAATGGAACGTACAACGGAAAGTGGAATGCAATGGAATGAAACGTGCAATGGAAAGGGGAATGGAACACGGAATGCAACGTGGAATGGAATGTGGAATGCAATGGAATGGAATGTGGAATGGAATGGAATGGAAAGTAGAAGGGAATGTGCAATGGAATGTGGAATGGAATGTGGAAAAGAATGGAATGGGGAATGGAATGTGGAAAGGAACATGGAATGTAACGTAATGGATTGTGGAATGGATTGTGGAGTGGAATGTGGAAAGTAATAGAATGGAATGGGGAATGGAATGTGTAATGGAATGGGGAAGAGAATGTGGAATAGAATGGATTGGATTGTGGAATGGAATGAGGAATGGAATGGAATGGAATGGGGAGTGGAATGTCAAATGGAATGGGGAATGGAAGGTGGAACTGAATGGAATATAATGGGGAATTTAATCTGGAATTGAATGTAATGGAATGTGGAAAGCAATGCTGAATGCAATGTGGAATGGAATGGAATGGAATTTGGAATGCAAAGTAGAATGTAATGGAATGGAATGTGGAATGGAATGCAATGGAATGAGGACTGGAATGTGGAATGGAATGGAATGGAATGTGGAATAGAATGGAATGGAATGTGGAATTGAATGGAGTGGAATGTGCAATGAAATGTGAAATGAAATGGAATGGAATGTGTAATAGAAAGTGGAATGGATCGTGGACTAGACCGTGGAATGCAATATGGAATGGAATGTGGAATGGAATGTGGAAAGAAATGTAATGGAAAGAGGGACGGAATTCTGAATGGAATGGAATGTGGAATGGAATCGAATGAATGGAATGTGCAATGGAATGGAATGTGGAATGGAATGGAATGGAATGAGGAAGGGAATGTAGAATGAAATGCAATGTGGACAGGAGTGGAATGGAATGTGGAGCGGAAAGGAATGTTGAATGGAATGGAATGGAATGAGGAAGGGAATGTAGAATGGAATGCAATGTGGACAGGAATGGAAAGGAATGTGGAATGGAATGGAATGGAATGATGAAGGGAAGGTAGAATGGAATGCATTGTGGACAGCAATGGAATGGAATGTGGAATGGAATGAGGAATGGAATGTGAAATGGAATTTAATGTGGAATGGAATTTATTGGAATGGAATCCAATGGAATGGAATGGAATGGAATGTGGACTGGAATGGAATGGAATCTGAAATTGTGTGTGGAATAGAATTGAGTGGAATGTGGAATGGTATGTGGAATTGAATGGAGTGGAATGTGTAAAGGAATGTGAATTGGAATGGAATGGAATGCGTAATGGAAACTGGAATGGAACGTGGACTAGAACGTTTAATGAAATATGGAATGGAATGTGGAATGGAATGAAATGGAATGTAGAATGGAATGAAATGGAACGTGGTAAGGAATAGAATGGAATGAGGAAGGGAATCTAGAATGGAATAGAATGTTAAATGGAATGGAATGGAAAGGAATGTGGAATGGAATAGAATGTGGGACGGAATCGAATGTGGAATGTAATGTGGAATTGAATGGAATGGAACGTGGAACTGAATGGAAGGTGGAATGGAAAGGAAAGTGGAACAGAACGGGTTGCGGAATGGAATGCAATATGGAATGGAATGGACAGGAAAGGACAGTGGAATGAAATGGAATGGAATGGAATGTGGAATGAATTGGAATGGAATTTAGTGGAACTTGGAATGGAATGGAATGGAACGTGGAATGGAATGGAATGCAACGTGTAATGGAATGGAATGGAATGTGGAACGGAATGGTTTGGAATGGAATGTCGAACGGAATGGAAATTTGAATGGAATCGAATGGAACGTGGAATGGATTAGAATGGAACACGGAATGGAATGGAATGGAACGTGGAACGGAATGAAATGTGGAATGGAAAGTAGCAGGGAACGTGGAAAGGAATGGAATGGAAAGGAATGGAATGTGGAATGGAACGTGGAATGGAATGCAATTGAATGTGGAATGGAATGGAATGTAATATGGAATGGAATGGAATGCGTTGTAATGGAATGTGGAATGGAATGGAATTGAATGTAGAATTGAATGGAATTGAATGTGGAATAGAATGGAATGGAATGCAATGTGGAAGGTAATGGAATGCAATGTGGTTTAAATGAAACGGAATGTTTAATGTAATGGAATGGAATGGAATGTGGAATGGATTGGAATGTGGATGGAATGGAATGTGGAGTCGAATGAAATGGAATATGGAATGGAATGTGGAATGGAACGAGGAAAGGAATTCAGTGGAAAGTAGAATGGAATGTGCAATGGAATGTAATGAAATGTGGAATGGAATGGAATGGAATGTGAAATGAAATGTGGAATGGGATGTGAAATGGAATGTGAAATGGAATGTGGAATGGAATGGAACGGAACATGGAATGGATTGGAGTGGACCGTGAAGTGGATCGCGGAATGGAACTTGGAATCGAACATGAAATGGAACGTGGAATGGAATGGAATTGAACGTGGAATGGATCATGGAATGGAACTTGGAATTGAATGTGGAATGCAATGGAATGAAATGTGGAATGGAATTTGGAATGAAATGGAAGCGAACATGGAATGGAAAGTGGAATGGAATTAAATGGAAGATAGAATGGAAGGGAATGAAATGTGGAATGGAAAGTGGAATGGAACGTGGAGTGGAATGTGGAATTGAACGTGGAATGGAAAGGAATGGAATGTGGAATGGAATGGAATGGAAAGTGCACTGGAAAGTAATGGAATGTGGAATGGAAAGGAATGGTATGGAATTTGGAATGCAATGGAATGGAATGCATAATGGAATGGAATGGAATATGGAAGGGAATGCAATGGATTGTGTAATGCAATGTAATGGAATAGAATGTGGAATGCGGAAAGGAATGAAATGGAATTTGGAAAGGAATGGAATGAAATGGAACGTGGAATGGAATATGGAATGGAACGTGGAATGGAATATGGAAAGGAATATGGAATGGAATGTGGAATGGAATGTGGAATAGAATGTGAAATGGAATGGAGTGGAATGCGAAATGGAATGCGAAATGGAATGTGAAATGGAATGAGGAATGGAAAGTGGAATGGAATGAAATGGAACGTGGAATGCAAAGGAGAGGAAGGTGGAAAGGAAAGAAATGGAAAGTCAATTGGAAAGTGGAATGGAACGTGGAATGGAATGTGAAATGGAACGTGGAATGGAATGTGGAATAGAATGGAAAAGAACGTGGAATGGAATGTGGAATGGTATGGAATGGAATGGAATAGAATGGAATGTGTAATGGTAAGGAACGGAATGTGGAATGGAATGTGGAATGGAAAGGAATGCACTGTGGAATGGTGTGGAAAGTGGAATGGAATGGAAAGGAATGTGGAATGGAATGGAATGGAATGCAATGGATTGCTAAATGAAATGCGAAGTGGAATGATGAATGGAATGTGGAGTGGAACGTTGAATACAATGAAATGAAAGGTGGAATTGAATGGAATGCAACGTGGAAAGTTATGGAATGGAACGTGGAATGGAACGTGGAATGGAATGTGGAAGGTAATGTGGAAAGGAATGCAAGGGACTGTGGAATGGAATGTGGAATACAATGGAGTGGAATGTGGAATGGGATGTGGAATGGAACGTGGAATGGAAAGTGGAATGGAACGGAATGGAACGTGGGGTGGAATGTGGAATGGAATGAAACGTAATGTGGAATGGAATGAAGAATTGAATGTGGAATGGAATGGAATGGAACGTGAAATGTAATGTGCAATGGAATGTGAAATTGAACGTGGAAAGGAATGTAGAATGGAATAAAATGGAAAGTGGAATGTAACTGAATGGAATTTAATGGAAAGTGGAATGGAACGTGGAATGGAATGCGGAATGGAATGGAATGAAATATGGAATGGAAAGTGGAATGGAAAGGAATGGCATGTAAAATGGAATGGAATGGATTGTGGAATGGAATGTGGAATGGAATGGAATGGAATGTGCAAAGGTATGTGAAATGAAATGTGAAATGGAAACTGGAATGGAATGGAGTGGAATGTGGAATGGAATGTGGAATAGAACGGAATGGATTGTGGAATGGAATGTGGAATGGAATTTGGAATGGAATGTGGAATGGAATTGAATGGAATGTGGAATGGAACGCGGAGTTGAACGTGGAATGGAATGGAATTGGGATGTGGTATGAAATGGAATGGAATGTGGAATTGAATGTGATATGGAATGGAAAGGAAGGTGGAATTGTATGTATAATGGAATGGAATGGAATCTGGAATGGAATGTGGAATGGATTGGAAAGGAATGTGGAATGGAATGTGGAATGGAAGATGGAATGGAATGGAATGGAAAGTGGAATGGAATGTGGAATTGAATGTTGAATGGAATGTAGAATCAAATGCAGCGGAATGTGGAATGCAACGTGGAATAGAATGGAATGGAACGTGGAATGGAATGGGGAATGGAAAGTGGAATGGAACATGGAATTGAATGTGGAATGGAATGTGGAATAGACGTAAAATGGAATGGAATGGAACGTGACATATAATATGCAATGGAATGTGAAATCGAACGTGGAAAGGAATGTGGAATGGAATAAAATGGAAAGTGAAATGCAATTCAATGGAATTAAATGGAAAGTGGAATGGAACGTAGAATGGAACGTGGAATGGAATGGACTGAAATATGGAATGCAATATGGAATGGAAAGGATTGGTATGTAAAATGGAATGGAATGGAATTTGGGATGGAATATGGAATGGAATGGAATGAAATATACAAAGGGAAGTGGAATGAAATGTGGAATAGAAAGTGGAATGGAATGGAATAGAATGTGGAATGGAATGTGGAACGGAAGTTGGAATGGAACGTAATGGAACGTGGAATGGAATTTGGAGTGGAATTTGGAATGGAATGTGGAATGGAATGGAATGGAATGTGGAATGGAATGTGGAATGGAATGTGGAATGGTTTGGAATTGGAATGTGGTATGGAATGGAACGGAATGTGGAATGGAATGTGGCATGGAATGGAATGGAAAGTGGAATTGTATGTATAATGCAATGGAATGGAATGTGGAATGGAATGTGGAATGGATGGGAATGGAATGTTTAATGGAATGTGGAATGGAAGATGGAACGGAATGGAATGGATTGTTGAATGGAATGTGGAATGGAAACGGGAATGCAACTTGGAATGGAATAGAATGGAACAAGGAATGGAATGCAATGGTACTTGGAATGGAATGTGGAATGGAACGTTTAATGGAATGTGGAATGAAATGTGGAATGCAAAGGAATGGAATCTGGAATAGAATGGAATGGAATGTGGAATAGAATGGAATGGAATTTGGAATGGAATGTGGAATGGAATTTAATGGAATGTGGAATAAAATGTAATGGACTGGTATGGAATGTGGAAAGGAATGGAATGGAATATGAAATGGAATGTGGAATGAAATATGAAATGGAATGTGGAATGGAACGTAGAATGGAACGTGGAATGGAATGTTTAATGGAATGGACAGGAATGGGGAATGGAATGTGGAATTCAATGGAATGGAATGGGGAATGGAATGGAATGGAAAGCGAAATGGAAAGTAATGAAATATGGAACGGAATTGAATGCTATGGAATGTGGATAGGAATGGAATGGAATGGATTGGAAAGGGACTTGGAATGGAAAGGAACGGAATGTGGAATGCAATGAAATGAAATATAATGTGGAATGGAATGGAATGGAATGGAACGTGGAATGGAATGGAATCAAATGGAATGGAAAGCGGAATGGAATGCAATGAAATGTGGAATACAATGGAATGGAATGGAACGTAGAATTGAATGGAATGGAATGTGCAATAGAATGGATTGGAATGTGGAATGGAATGTGGAATGCGATGGAATGGAATGTGAATTGGAATATGGAATGGAATGTGGAAAGTAATGGAGTGGAATGTGGAATGGAATATGTAAAGCAAAGTAAAGGGAACGGAATGTAATGTGGAATGGAATGTGGAATGGAATTTGTAATGGAATGGAATGGAATGTGGAATACAATGTGGAATTCAATGTGGAACGGAACGTGGAATGGAACGTGAAACGGAACACAGAATGGAATCTAATGGAATGGAAAGGAATCTGGAATGGAAGGGAAAGAATGTTGAATGGAATGTGGAATGGAATGGAATGCAATGGAATGTGGAATGGAATGGAATGGTATGGAATGTTGAATGTAATGGAATGGAATGGAATGGAATGTGGAATAGAATGGAATGGAATGTGAAATGGAATGGAATGGAATGTGGAAAGAATGGAAAGGAATGTGGATTGGAATCTAAAGGAATGTGGAATGGAATGGAATCGAATGCAATGGAAAGTGAAATGGGATGTGGAAATGAATCTGAAATGGAATGTGGAATGGTATGTGAAACAGAAAGAAAAGGAACGTGGAGTGGAATGGAATGGAACATGGAATGCGATGGAATAGAATATAGAATTGAAAGTGGAGTGAAACTTCGAATGGAACATGGAGTGAAATGTGGAAGGAATGTGGAAAGGAATGGAATGGAATTTGGAATGGAATGTGGAAAGGAATGGAATGGACTGTTGAATGGAATGAGGAATGGAATGGAATGGAATGTAGAGGGGAATGTGGAATGGAATTAGGAATAAAACCGAATAGAATGTTTTATTCTATGGAACGTGAAATGGAACGTGAAATGTAACGTGGAAGGCAATGGAATAGAACGTGGAACTTAAAGTGGAATGGAATGGAATGGAATTTAGAATGCATTTTGGAATGGAAATTGGAATGGAATGGAATGGAATGTGGAGTGAAATGGAACGGAATGTGGAATGGAATGAAATGGAATGAGGAATGGAATGTGGAATGGAATGGAATGGAACGTGGAATGGAATGTTGAATGGAATGTGGAATGGAATGTTGAAAGGAATGTGGAATGGAATGTTGAATGGAATGTGGAATGGAATGTTAAATGGAAAGTGGAGTGGAATGGAATGGAATGTGGAATGGAAAGTGGAATGGAATGGAATGGAATGTGGAATGGAAAGTGGAATGGAATGGAAAGAAACGTGCAATGGAAAGTCGAATGGAACGTGAAATGGAAAGTGGAATGGAATGTGGAGTAGAATGTAATGGAATGTGGAATGGAAAGGAATGGAAAGTGGAATCGAATGTGGAATAGAATGGAATAGAGTCTGGAATGCAATGGAATGGAATGTGGAATTGAATGGAATGGAATGTGAAATGAAATGTGAAATGGAATGTGAAATGGAATGTGGAATGGAAGGTGGAAAGGAATGGAATGGAACTTGGAATGGAATGGAATGGAACGTGGAATGGATCGTGGAAAGGAACGTGGAATGGAACGTGTAGTGGAATGGAATGGAATGTTTAATGGAACGTGAAATGGAATGTGCAAAGGAATGTGTAATGTAGTGGAATTGAATGCGGAATGGAAAGGAATGGAATGTGGAATGGAATGTAACGTGCAATGGAAAGGAATGGAATGTGGATTGGAATGGAATAGAATATGGAATGTAATGTAAAGGAATGGAATGGAATATTAAATGGCAGGTGACATGGACTTCGGAAAGGAATCTGAAACGGAATGTGAAATGCAATGTAGAATGGAATGAAATGCAATGTGGAATGGAAAGTAATGGAACGTCTAATGGAATGGAATGCAACGTGGAATGGAATGCAGAATGGAACATGGAATGGAATGTGGAATGCAATGTGTAATGGAACGTAGAATGGAACGTGAATTGAAATGCGGAATGCAATGTGAAATGGAACGTGGAATGGAATGGAATGGAATGTGGGGTGCAATGTGGAATGGAATGGAATTAAATGTGGAATGGAATGTGGAATGGAATGGAAGGGAATCAAATGTCATATGGAATGTGGAAAGGAATGTGAAATAGAATGTTGAAGGGAATGTGGAATGGAACGTGAAATGGAATGTGGAAAGGAATGTGAAATGGAATGTGGAATGGAATACCGATTGGAATGAAATGGAAAGTGGAAAGGTATGGATCGGAATGGAATTTAACGTGGAATGGAACGTGGAATGGAATGTGAAGTGGAATGGAATGGAATGTGAAATGGAATATGGAAAGGAATGTGAAATGCAATGTGGAATGGGATGTGGAATGGAATGGATTGGAAAGTGGAATGGAATATAATGGAATAGAATTTAATGTGGAATGGAACATGGAATGGAATGTGGAATGCAATCGAAAGGAAAGTGTAATGGAATTTGTAATGTAATGAAATGGAATGTGGAATGGAATGTGGAAAAGAATGTGGAATTGGAAGTGGAATGGAGCGTGGAATGGAATGGAATGCAATGGAAAGGGGAATGGTATATGTAATGGAATTTAATAGAATGTGGAATGGAATGAATAATGGAAAGGAATGGAATGTGGAATGGATTTGAATGGAATGTGAAATGGAATGTGGAATGCAAGGTGGAAAGGAATATGGAATGGAACATAATGGAACGTGGAATGGAATATGGAATGGAATGGTATGGAATTGAAAGTGGAATGGAACATTGAATGGAATGTTGAATAGAATGTGGAAAGTAATGGAATGGAATGAGGAATGGAAGGCAAAGGAATGTGGAATGGAATGGAATGGTATGTGGAATGGAATGTGGAATAGAATGTGGAATGGATTGGAATGGAATCTAGAATGGAATGGAATCGAATGTGGAATGGAGTGGAATGCAATGGAATGCAGAATGTTATGCAATGGAATGTGGAATGGAATGGAATGGAATGGAAAGGAATGAAATGTGGAATTTAACGGAATGGAAAGTGGAATTGAAATGCAATGTGGAATGGAATGGAATGGAATGGAAGGCGCATTGGAATGTGAAATTGAATCTGGAATGGAAAGTTCAATGGAATGAAATGGAACGTGAAAACGAATGGAACGGAACGTGCAATGGAATGGAATGGAACTTGGAATGGAATGGAATTGAATGTTGAATGGAAAGGAATGGAATGTGGAATGGAATGGAATGGAATATGGAAAGTAACATGGAATGGAAAGGAATGGAACGTGGAATGGAACGCGGAATGGAACTTCTAATGGAACGTAGAATGGAACGTGAAATGGAAAATAGAATGGAGAGTGGAATGGAATGGAATGGAAAGTGGAATGCAATGTGGAATGGAATGTTGAATGTAATGGAAAGTAGCGTGGAATGGAATGGAATGGAATGTGTTATGGAATGTGGAATAGACTGGAATGGAATGTGGAATGGAATGTGGTATGGGATGTCGAATGGATTGTGAAAGGGAATGTGGAACGCAATGTGGAATGGAATGTGGATTGGAATGTGGAATGAAATGGAATGCAATGTGGAAAGGAAGGTGGAATGGATTGGAAAGGAATGTGGAATGGAATGTGGAATGGAATGAAATGGAATGTGGAATGATAGCTGGAATGGAATGGAAAGGAATGTGGAATGTTATGTGGAATGAAATGGAATGGAATGTGGAATGGAATGGAATGGAATGTGGAACGGAACGTGGAATGAGATGTGGAATAGAAGGTGGAATGGAGTGGAATGGAATGTGGAATGGAACGTGGAATTCGACGGAATAGAACATGGAATGGAATGTGGAATGGAACGTGGAATGGAATGTGGAATGTTACGTGGAATGCAATGTGCAATGGAACGTGGAATGGATAGTGGAATGGAATGTAGGGTGGAATGTTGAATGGAAAGTGGAATGGAATGGAATAGAACGTGGAATGTAACTTGATTGGAATGGAACGTGGAATGGAACATGGAAAGGAATGTGGAATGGAATGGATTGGAAAGTGGAGTGGAATATGGAATGGAACTTGGAATGGAATTGAATGGAATGTGGAATGGAACGTGAAATGGAATGGAATGGAACATGGAATGTAACTTGGAATGGAACGAGGAATGGAATGTGGAATTGAACGTGGCGTGGAATGTGGAATGGAATGTGGAATGGAACGGAATGGAATGTGGAATGAAATGTGAAATTGAGTGTGGAATGGAATGTGGAATGGAATGGAATGGAATGTGGAATCGAACGTGGAATGAAACGGAATGGAATGTGGAATGGAATGGAATGGAAAGTGGAATGGAATGTGGAATGGTCTGGAATGGAATTTGGAATGGAAGGTGTAATGGAATGGAATGAAATGAGGAATGAAATGTGGGTTGGAATGAAATGGAATGTGGAATGGAATGGACTGGAATGTGGAATGGAATGTGGAACAGAATTTAATGGAAACTGGAATGGAACGTGGAATGGAATGGAATGGAATTAAATGGAATGTGGAATGGAATGGAATGGAATGTGGAATGGAATGTGGAATGGGAAGTGGAAGGTAATGGAATGACATGTGGAATGGAATGTTGATTGGAATGGAATGGATTGTGGAAGAGAACGGAATGGACATCGGAATGGAATGTGGAATGGAATGTTTAATGGAATAGGGAATATAATGGAATTTAAATTGGAATAGTATGTGCAATGGCATGTGAATTGAAATGCAATGGAATGTGGAATGGAATGTGGAATGAAATTCATTGGAAAGACAATGGAATGTGGAATGAAATGTGGAATGGAATGTGGAATGGACTGTGGAATGGAATTTGGAATGGAATGTGGCATGGAATGTGGAATGGAATGGAATGTGTAATGGAATGTGGAAAGGAATGTGGAATGGAATGTGGAATAGAACGGAATGGAAAGTGGAATGGAACATGGAATGGAATGCGGAATGGAATGTGTAATGGAACTTGGAAAGGAATGGAATGGAAAGTGGAATATAACATGGAATGGAATGGAATGGAACGTGGAGTGGAATGTGGAATAGATCGTGGAATGTAAAGTGGAGTGGACTGTGGAATGGAATGGAAAGTGTAGTGGAATGTGGAATGGAAGGGAATGTGGTTTGGAATGTGGAATGAAATGTGGAATAGAAAGTGGAAACCAAAGAGGAATGGAATGTGTAATGGAAAGGAATACAGTTTGGAAAGGAATGGAATTGTACATGGAATGGAATGGAATGGAATGTGGAAATTAATTAAATGGTATGTGGAATGGAATGGAATGGAATCTGGCATGGAATGTGGAATCGAATGGAGTGGAAAGTGGAGTCGAATGTGGAATGGTAAGGAATAGAATGCGGAAAGGAATGTAATGCAATGGTAAGGAATATGGAAAAGAAAGGAACGGAATGTGGAATGGAATGTGGAATGGAACATGGAATGGAAGGTGGAATGGAATGGACTGGAAAGTGGAATGGAACGTGGAATTGAAAGTGGAATGGAACGTGGAATGGAAAGTGGAATGGAAGGTGGAGTGGAAATGAATGGAATGTTCAATGGAATGGAATGGAATGTGGAATGGAATGGAATGGATTCTGGAATTGAATGTGAAATGGAATGCAATGGAATGAGGAATACAATGAGGAATGCAATGCAATGGAATGCGGAATGGAATGGAATGGAATGGAATGTGGAATGGAATGGAATGTGGAATGGAGTGCAATGGAAAGTGGAATCGAATTGAATGGAATGTGGAATTGCTTCTGGAATGGAATGGAAAGGAATCTGGAATGGAATGGAATGGAATGCGGAATGGAATGGAATGGAATTGTATTGAATGTGGTATGGAATGGAATGCAATGTGGAATGGTATGGAATGTGGAATGGAATGTAATGCAATGTGGAATGGAATGTAATGGAACATGGAATGAACGTGGAATGGAATGTGGAATGGAAAGGAATGGAATGAGAAATGGAATGCGTAATTGACAAGAATGAAAAGGAATGGAATGGAATGTAGAATGGAATTGAATGGAATGTGGAATAGAATGTGGAATTGAATGGAATGGAATCTGGAATAGAATATAGAATGGAATAGAATGGAATGGAATGTGGAATGGAATGGAATAGAATGTGGAATGAGATGCGTAATGGAATGTGGAATGAAATGTGGAAAGGTATGTAAAGGAATGTGCAATGGAATGTGGAATTCAATGGATTCGAATGTGAAATGCACTGTGGAATGGAATGTGAAATGGAATGGAACGGAATGGAATGCAATGCAGAATGGAACGTGGAAAGGAATGGAATCGAATGCAATGTGGAATGCAACGTGCAATGTATCGTGGAATTGAATGTGGAATTGATCAGGAAATGGAAAGTGAAATGGAATGTGTAATGGAATGTGGAATGGAATATGGAATGGAACGTGAAATTGAATGGAATGGAATGTTGAAAGGAACGTGGAATGGAATGGAATGAGGAATGGAATGTGCAATGGAATGTGGAATGTAATGGAATGGAATGTGGAAAGGAATCTGGAAAGGAAAGTGGAATGGAAAGTGGAATGGAATGGAATGGAAGGTGGAATGGAATTTGGAATTGAAAATGGAATGGAACGAGGAATGTAACGTGGAATGGAATGGGCAATGGAAAGTGGAATGGAACGTGGAATGGAACGGAATGGAAAGTGTAATGGAACTTGGAAAGTACGGAATGGAACAAGGATTGGAATGTGCATTGGAATGTGGAATGGAACTTTGGAAGCATGGAATGGAACAAGGAGCGGCATGTGGAATGCAATGTGGAATGGATCGTGGAATGGAACGGGGAATAAAATGGAATGGAATATGGAAAGGAATGGAATAGAACTTGGAATTCAATGTATAATGGAATGTGGAATGGAAGGTGGAATTGAACGTGGAATGAAACGGAATGGAATCTGGAATGGAATGGAATGGAATCTGCAATGGTAATTAATTCAACGTGGAATGGGATGTGGAATGCAACATGGAACACACCGTGGAATGGACCGTGGAAATGAATGTGGAATGCAATGGATTGGCATGTGGAATGGAATGGAATGGAATGTGGAATGGAAAGGAAGGCAATGTGGAATGAAACGTGGAATGGAACGTGGAATGGAATAGAATGGAAGGAGGAATGTGATGTGGAATGGAATGTGAAGTGTAATGTGGAATTGAAAGTTGAATGGAATGGAATGAAATTTGGAATGGTATAGAATGGAACGTGGAATGGAAAGGAATGGAACTTGGAATTGGACATGGAATGAAACATCGAATGTGACAAGGAATGGAAAGTGGAATGGAATGTGGAATAGAATGGAATGGAATGGATTGTGGAATGGAATGGAATGGAATGTGGAATGCAATGGAATGGACTGGAATGTGGAATTGAATGGAATGGAATGGAATGCGGAATGCAATTGAATGGAATGTAGAATGGAATGGAATGGAAGGGAATTGAAGGTGGAATGGAATCGAATGCATTGGAATGAAATGTGGATTTGAGTGGAATGGAATGTGGAATGGAATGGACTGAAATGTGGAATGCAAAGGAATGGAATGTAGAATGGAATGTGGAGTGGATTGTTTAATGGAATGGAGTGGAATGTGGAATGGAATGGAATGGAATGTGGAATGCAATAGAATAGACTAGAATGTTGAATTCAATGGAATGGAGTGCAGAATGCAATGGAATGGAAGGTGGTATGGAATGGAATGAAATGGAATGGAATGGAATGCAATGGAATGTGAAATGGAATGCAATGCAATGGAATGGAATGAGGATTTCAATGGAATGGAATGTGGAATGGAATGGATTGGAATATGGAATGCAACGGAATGGAACGTGGAATGGTATGTGGAATGGAATGTGGAATGGATTGTTTAATGAAATGGAATGGAATGTGGAATAGAATTGAATGGAATGTAATGTGGAATGGAATGTGCAAAGGAATGCGGAATGAAATGGAATGGAAAGTGGTATGGAAAGGAATGGAATTGAAAGGAAATTGAAAAAGAATGTGGAACGGAATGTGAAATGGAATGTGAAATGGAATGTGTAAGAGAATGAAATGGAACGTGGAATGGAATTGAATGGAACGTGGAATTGAATGGAATGAATTGTGAAATGGAATGTTTATTGGAAAGGAATGGAATGTGGAATGGAATGGAATGGACTGTGGAATGGAATATGGAATGGAATGTGGAATGGAATGGAATGGAATGGACTGAAATGTGGAATAGCATGTGAATTGGAATTCAGTGGAATGTGGAACGGAAAGTGGAAAGAAATGCAGTGGTATGAAAATGGAATGTGGAAAGGAGTGTGGAAAGGAATTTGGAATGGACTGCGGAATGGAATGTGGAATGGAATGTGGTATGGAATGGAATGGAATGGAATGTGGAATGGATTGTGAATTGGTATGCAATGGAATGTGGTATGAAATGTGGAATGAAATGCAATGGAATGAGAATTGAATGTGGAATGTAGTGTGGAATGGAATGTCAAACAGAATGTGAAGTGGAAAGTCGAATGTAATGGAATGGAATGTGGAATGGAACATGGAATGAAATCGAATGGATTGTGGAAAGTAAAGTGGAATGGAAGGGGGAATGAAATGTGAAATGGAATGGAAGGGAATCTGGAAAGAAATGGAATGGAAAGTGGAATGGGACGTGGAATGGAATGGGATTGAATGTGGAATGGAATGTGGAATTGAATGTAATGTGGAATGGAATGTGGAATTCAATGTGGAATGGAACGTGGAAAGGAAAGTGGAATGGAATGTGGAATGCAATGTGGAATGGAATGGAATGAAATGTGGAATGAAACATGGATTGGAATGGAATGGAATGTGGAATGGAATTGAATGGAATGTGGAAAGGAATTTAATGGAAATTGGAATGGAACGTGCATTTGAATGGAATGGAATTAAATGGAATGTGGAAAGGAATGGAATGGAATGTGGAATGCAATATGGAATGGAATGGAATGGAATGTGGAATGGAATGGAATGGAAAGTGGAATGGAATGGAATGGAATGAGGAATGCAATATGGAATGGAATGGAATGATACGTGGAATGGAATGTGTAATAGAATATGGAATGGAATGAGGAAAGTAATGGAATGAAAAGTGGAATAAAACGTGGATTGCAATGGAATGGAAATTGGAGTGGTATGGAATGGACTTCGGAATGGAATGTGTAATGCAATGTGGAATGGAATGTGGAATGGAATGGAATGGTATGGAATGGAATGTGAAATGGCATGTGAATTGGAATGCAATGGATTGTGGAATGGAATGTGGAACAACATGCAATGGAATGTGGAAATAAATTCAATGGAATGAGAAAGGAACGTGGAATGGAAAGTGGAATGGAATGTGGAATGCACTGCAGAATGGAACGTGGAATGTAAAGTGGAATGGAAGGTGGAATTGACTGTGGAATGGACTGCGGAATGGAATGCGGAATGGAACGGAAAGGATTGGAATGTGGAATGGAACGCGGAAAGAAATGACTGGAATGTGGAGTGGAATGGAACACAACATGAAATGCAGTGCGGAATGGAATGTGGAATGGAATCTGGAATGGATTGGAAAGGAATGTGAAATGGAATGGAATGTGGAATAGAATGTAATGGAATGGATTGTGGAATGGAATGTGGAATGTAAAGTGGAATTGAATGGAATGGAATGTGGAATCTAATGAAATGGAATGTGGAATGGAATGGAATGGAAAGTGGAATGGAAGGGAATGTTGGATGGAATGGAATGGAATGTGGATTTGAATGCAATGGAATGAGAAATGGAATATGGAATGTAATTGAATGAAATGAGGAATGGAATGCAATGGAATTGTATGGAATGTGGAAAGGAATGGAATGGAATACGTAATGGCATGTGGTATAAAATGGATTGGAATGGAATGGAATGTTGAATGGAAGGGAACGCAATGTGGAATGGAATGTGCAATTGAATGGAATGTAATGTGGATTGGAATGTGCAAGTGAATGGAAAGGAATGGAATGGAATGTGGAATGCAGTGGAATGGAATGTGGAATGGAATGTGAAACTGAATGGAAAGGGATGTGGAATGCAATGTGGAATCCAAAGGAACGGAATGCTGAACGGAAAGTAATGCAGTGTGGAAAAGAATGGAATGCTATGGAATGTGGAATGGAATGGAATGGAGTGAAACGGAATGTGGAATGAAATGGAATGGAATTTGGAATGTAAAGGGATGGAATGTGGAATAGTATGAAATTAAATATGGAATAGAATGGAGTGGAATGGAATGTGGAATGAAATAAAATGGAATGGACTGGAATGCGGAACGTAATGGAATGAAATGTGAAATGCAACGGAAAGGAATGGAACGTGGAATCTAATGTGGAATAGAACGGGATGGAATGTGGATTGGAATGTGAAATGCAATGGAATGCAAAGTGGAATGGAATGTGTAACGGAATGTGGAATTGAATGGAGTGGATTGTGGAATGGAATGTGGAAAGCAGTGTGGAATGGAACGGAATGTACTCTGCAATGGAATGTGGAATGGAAAGTGGAACAGAACGTGGAACGGAAAGAATGGAATGGAATGGAATGTACAATGGAAGGGAATGGAATGTGGAATGGAATGTGGAACGGAATGGAACGCAATGGAATGTGGAATGCAATGGAATGGAATGTGGAATGGAAAGAATGGAATGCGGAAAGGAATGGAATGGTATGGAATGTGGAATGAATTGGAATGGAATGCAAAGGAATGTGGAATGGAATGGAATATGAAATGCAATGTGGAATGGAATGTGAAATGGAATTATAAGGAACATAGAATGGAGTGGAATGGAACATGGAATGCAATGGAAAGGAACGTGAAATGGATCATGGAATGGAATGTGGAAGGAAACGTGGAATGGAACGTGGACTGGAATGGAATTGAATGTGGAATGGAATGCGGAATGGAAGGGAATAGATTGTGGAATGAAATTTGGTATGGAATGCGGAATGGAATGGAATAGAATGTGGAATGGAATGTAGAGTGGAATGGAATGGAATGTGGAATGGAGTGAAATGGAATGAGGAATGGAATGTGGAACGGAATGAAATGGAATGTGTAATGGAAAGTTGAATGGAATGTGGAATGGAATGTTTAATGTAATGTGAAATGCAACGTGGAATGGAATGCGGAAAGGAATGGCATGGAATGTGGAGTTGAATGGAATGGAATGGAATGGAAATTGAAATGGAATGTGGAATGGAACGTGGAATGGAATGGAATGGAACGTGTAATGGAATGGAACAGAAGGTGGAATGGAAGGGAATGGAATGTGGAGTGGAATATGGAATGGAATGGAAAGGAATGGAATGGAATGTACAATGAAATGGAATGGAATGTGGAATGGAAAGGAATGAAATGTGGAATGGAACGGAGGGGTATGGAATGTGGAATGAAAAGGAAAGGAATGGAATGGACTGTGGAACAGAATAGAATGGAATGTGGAATGGAATGAAATGGAATGTGGAATGGAATGTAATGGAATGTGGAATGGAAAGAAATGGAATGTGGAATGGAATGGAATGGAATGTGGAATGGAATGGAACGGAATGTGGAATACAATCTGGAAGGAATGGAAAGCAACACGGAATGGAATGGCATGGAATGTGGAACGGAATTGAATGTGGAATGGAATGGAATGGAATGTGGTAGGGAATGGAATGGAATCTGTAATGGAAAGGAATTGATGTGGAATAAAATGTGGAATAGAATGCAATGGAATGTCGAATGAAATTCAATGGACTGTGGAATGGAAAGGAATGGAATGTGGATTGGAAGGGATTGGTTTGGAATGTGCAATGGAATGCAATTTAATGGAATGGAAAGTGGAATGGAATGGAATGGAATGCGGAATGGAATGGAATGTGGAATGGAATGGAATGGATTGTGGAATGGAATGTGGAGTGGAATGGAATGGGTTGTGGAATGGAATGTGGAATGGAACGAGGAAAGGAATGGAGAGGAATGTAGAATGGAATGTGGAATGGAATGGAATGGTAAGTGGAATGGAAAGTAGTGTAATGTATAATGGAATGTGGAATGGAATGGAATGGTAAGTGGAATGGAATGGAATGGAATGTGAAATGGAATGTGGAATGGAATGTGAAAGGGAATGTTTAATGAAAGGTGGAATGGAAAGGAATGGAACGTGGAATGGAATGGAATGGAACGTGGAGTGGATCGTCTACTGGAACGTGCAAGGGAACATGGAGTGGAACGTGGAACGAAGTGGAATGGAAGGTGAACTGGAACTCGGAATGCAATGTGGAATAGAACGTGGAATGGAATGTGGAATGGATTGGAATGGAATGTGGAATGGAATGTAATGGAAAATTGAATTGAAATTGGAATGGAATGGAATGGAAATTGGAATGGAAGGGAATGAAACGTAGAATAGAAAGTGGAATGGGAAGTGTAGTGCAATGTGAAATGGAATGTGGAATGCAAAGGAATGGATTGTGGAATGGAATGTAATGGACCTTGGATTGGAATGTGGAATAGAACGTGGAATTGAAAGGGGCATGGAAAGTGGAATGGAACTTGCAATGGAACGTGGAATGTAATGTGAAACGGAATGTGGTGTGGAATGCAATTGAATGTGGAATGGAATGTGGAATGGAATGGAATGGAATGTGGAATAGAATAGAATTGAGAGTGCAATGGAAAGGAATGGAACGCTTAATGGAATGGAATAGCATGGAAATTGGAATGGAATGGAATCAAACGTGGAATGGAAAGTGGAATGGAACGTGGAATGTAACGGGGAATGTAATGGAAAGGAAAGTGGAATGGAACGTGGAATGGAATGGAATGGAACATGGAATGAGATTTCGAATGGACTGCGGAATCGAACGTGGAATGGAACGTGGAATGGAATGCATTGTAATGTAGAATGAAAACTGGAAAGGAATGGAATGGAATGTGGAATGGAATGTGAAATGGAATGTGAAATGCAATGGATTGGAATGTGCAATGGAATGGAATGGAATGTGGAATGGAAAGTGGAATGGAACGTGGAATGGAACGTTTAATAGAATGTGGAAATGAACACGGAATGATATGTGGAATTTAATGTGGATTGGAAAGGAACGGAAAGTAGAATTGAATGAAATAGAATGTGGAATGGAGTGGAATGGTATTTGGAATAGAATGTGGAATGGAATGGAATGGAATACAGAATGAAATGGAATGCGATGGTATGGAATGTGGAATGGAATGTAATGGAACGTGGAATGGAACGTGTAATTGAATGACGAATGGAATGTGGAATGGAATGGAATGGAATGTGAAATGGAAGAGAATGGAATGTGGAATGGAATGTGGAATGGAATGGAATGGATTGGAACGGAATGGAATGTGGAATTAAATGGAATACAATGTGGAATTGAATGGAATGGAATGGAATGTGTAATGGAATGGAATGGAATGTGGAATCAAACTTAATGGGATGTGGAATGGAAAGGAATGGAATGGAATAGAATGCGGAATGGAATGGAATGGAATGTGGTATGGAGTGTAATGGAATGGAATGTAATGTGGAATTGAATGGAATGGGAAGTAGAAAGGAATGGAATGGTATGGGGAATAGAATGGGGACTGAAAAGGAATGGAAGGTGGAATGGAATGTGAAATGGAAGGTACGATGGAACACGGAATCTAATGAAATGGAACATGGAATGCAGTGGAATGGAATGGAATGGAATGGAACTTGGAATGGAAAGTGGAATGGAAGGTGGAATGCTATGTGGAATGCAATGGAATGGATTATGAAATGGAATGTGTAATGGAATGTAATGCAACGTCATGTACAATGGAATATGGAACGGAATGGAATGGAATGTGGACTGGAATGTTATGGAAAGTGGAATGGAATGAAATCGAATGGAAAGTGGAATGGAATGTGGATTAGAATGTGCAATGGAATGTGGAATGGAATGGAATGCAATGAGGAATGGAATGTAATGCAATGAGGAATGGAATGTAATGGAATGTGGAATAGAATGGAATGGAATGGAATGTGGAATAGAATGTCAAATGGAATGCGGAATGGAATGAAATGGAAGGTGGAATGGAATGGAATGCAATGTGGAATGAAATATGGAATTGAATGGAATGGAATGTGGAATGGAATATGGAATGGAATGTGGAATGGAGCGTGGAATGGAATGTGGAACGGATCACGAAATGGAATTGAATGCAACGTGGAATGGAACGTGGAATGGATCCCCAAATAGAACGTGGAATGGTATTTGGAATGCAATCTGGAATGTAACATGGAACGGATCGTGAAATTGAATGGAATGGAATGTTGAATTCAACGTGGAATGGAATGGAGTGGAACGTGGAAAGGATTGCAGAATGGAATGTGGAATGGAACGCGGAATGGAACTAGGAATGTAATGGAATCGAAAGTGGAATGGAGCGTAGAATGGAATGGAATGGAATGTGCAAAGCAATATGGAAAGGAATGGATTGGAATGTGGAATACAACGTGGAATGGAATGGAATGGAATGTGGAATGGAATGTGGAAAGGAATGGAATGGAATGTGCAATGGATAGTTGAAGGGAATGTGGAATGGAACGTCGAAATGAATGGAATGGAATGCGGAATGGAATGTGGAATGGAATGTGGAGTGGAAGAGAACGTAACATGGAATGGAATGTGGAATGCAATGTGGAAAGGAAAGTGGAGTGGAGTGGAATAGCATGTGGAATTCAACTTGGAATTGAAAGGAATTGAACGTAGAATGGAAAGAGGAATGCAACGTGGAATGTAAAGAGGAAAGGATTGTGGAAAGGAACGCGGAATGCAATGTGGAATGGAATGTGGAATAGAAAGGAATGGAATGGGATGTGGTATGGAATGGAACAGAATGTGGAATGGAATTGAATGCAAAGTGGAATGGAATGTGGAAAGGAACGGAATGGATGGTGGAATGGAATGGAAAGGAATGGTATGGAATGTGCAATGGAATGGTATGGAACGTGGAATGGAATGTGGAATGGAAATTGCAATAAATTGGAATATAATGTGGAATGGAATGGGGAATGGAATGGAATGGAAAGTAGAATGGAATGTGGAATGGAACGTGGAATGGAAGGGGCAATGGAAGGTGGAATGGAACGTGGAATGGATTGGAATCTAAAGTGGAATGGAACTTGGAATGGAACGTGGAATGTAACGTGGAATGGAATGTGGAATGGAATGTGCAATGGAAAGTGGAATGGAATGGGCAATGGAATGTGGAATGGAACGTGGAATGGAAAGTGTAATGGAACGTGGAATGGAATGGAACGTGGAATGGAATCTGGAATGGACTGTGGAATGGAACATGGAATGGAACGTGGAATGGAATGGATTGGAATTTGGAATGGAATGTGGAATTGAATGGAATGGAATGTGGAATGCAATGTGGTCTGGAATGGAATGCAATGTGGAATGGAAAGTGGAATGGAATGCAATTGAATGTGGAATGGAATCAGGAATGCAATGTGGAATAGAATGTAATGGAATATTTAATGGAATGTGGAATGGAATGTGGAATGGAATATGAAATGGAACGGAAAGGAATTTGGAACGGAATGTGGAATGGAATGGAATGCAATGTGGAATGGAACGTGGAATGGAATGGAACAGAAAGTGGAATGGAACTTCTAATGGAATGCAATGAACAGCGTAATGAAATGTGGAATAGAAAGTGGAATTGAACATGCAATGGAATGTGGAACGGAATGGAATGGAACGTGGAGTGGAATGTGGAATGGAACACGGTACGTTATGTGGAATATAATGTGGATTGGAAAGGAATGGAATGTGGAAATGAATGGAATGGAATGTGGAGTGGAATGAAATGGTGGGTGGATTAGAAAGTGGAATGTAATGGAATGGAATCCAGAATGAAATGGAATTGAATGGTATGGAATGTGGAATGGAATGGAATGGGGAGTGGTATGGAATGTAATGTGAAATGTAATGTGGAATGGAATGTGGAATGGAATGTGGAATGAAATGTGGAATGGAATGGAATGGAATGTGGAATAGAATGGAATGGAATGTGGAAGGGAATGTGGAACGGAATGTGAAATGCAATGGAATGGAATGTGGAATGTAATATGGAATGGAATGTGGAATGGAATTGAATCGTATGTGGAATGGAATGTGGAATGGAATTTGGAATGGAATGGAAAGGAATGTGGAATGGAATGTAGAAAGGAATGTGAAATGGAACGGAATGGAATGTGAAATGGAATGGAATGGAATATGGAATGGAATGTGGAATGGAATTTGAAATGGAGTGTGGAAAGGAAAGTGGAATGTAACGGAATGGAATGTGGAAAGGAATGTGTAATGGATTGTGGAATGGAATGGAATGGAATTTAGATTGGAATGGAAAGGAATGTGGAATGGAATGGAATGCAATGTGGAATGAAATGTGGAATGGAATGGATTGCAATGTGCAATGGAATGTGGAAGGGATGATAATGGAATGTGAAATGTAATTTAGAGTGGAATGTGGAAAGAAATGTCGAAAGTAATGGAATTTAACCGGGAATATAATGGAATGGAACGTGGAACGGAACATGGAATGGAACGTGGAAAGGAATGTGGAATGGAATGGAATGGAATGTAGAATGGAATGTGGAATGCAATGGTATGGAATGTGGAATGGAATGTGAAGTGGAATGTGGAATGGAACGTGGATGGAATGGGAAATGGAATATGTAATGGAACGGAATGCAATGCAGAATGGAATGTGGAATGGAATGGAAAGGAAGGTGGAATGGAATGGAATGGAATTTGGAATGAAATGGAAAGGAATGAGAAATGGAATGTAAAATGGAATATGATATGGAATGTGGAATGGAATGTGGAATGGAATGTGGAATGGAATGTGGAATGGAATGGAACGGAATGGAATGTGGACTGGAATGTGGAATGGAATGTGGAATGGAATGTGGAATGAAATGTGGAATGGATTGAAATGGAATGTGGAATGGAACGTAGAAAGGAATGTGAAATAGAATGGAAAGGAATGTGAAATGGAATGGAATGGAAAAAGGAATGGAATGTGGATTGGAATAGAATGCAAAATGGAATGTGGAAAGAACGTGGAACGGCATGAAATGGAACGTGGAATGCAATGGAATACAACATGGAATGGAATGGAATGTGACGTGGAATGGAACGTGGAATGTAATGTGGAATAGAATGTGAAATGGAATGTGGAATGGAATGTGAAATGGAAAGTGGAATGTAATGTGGAATTGAATGAAATGGAAAGTGGAATGGAAGGTAGAATGGAAAGTGGAATGGAATGGTATGAGATGTGTAATGGAATGTGGAATGGAATGTAATGGAATGTGGAATGAATGGAATTTGTTTGTATGGAATGTGGAATGGAATGTGTAATGGAATGGAATGGAATGGAATGGAATGTGGAATGGAATGTGGAATGGAAAGTGGAATGGAACTGAATCGTATGTGGAATGGAAAGTGGAGTGGAATGTGGAATGGATTGGAATGGAATGTGGAATGGAATGTGGAATGGAATGGAATGGAATGGAATGGAATGTGGAATGGAATGGAATGTAATGGAATTGAATGTGGAAAGGAACTGAATCGTACGTGGAATGGAAAGTGGAATGGAATGTGGAATGGATTGGAATGGAATGTGGAATGGAATGTAGAAAGGAATGTGAAATGCAATGGAATAGAAGGTGATATGGAATGGAATGGAAAATGGAATGGAATGTGGAATTGAATGTGTAATGGAGTTTGGAATGCAATGTGGAGTGTAAAGGAATGGAATGTGGAAAGGAATGTGGAATGGAATGTTGAATGGAATGTGGAATGGAATGGAATGGAATTTGGATTGGACTGGAATGGAATGGAATGGAATTTGGATTGGACTGGAATGGAATGTGGATTGGATTAGAATGCGAAATGGAATGTGGAAAGTACCGTCGAACACCATGATATGGAACGTGGAATGCAATGGAATACAACTTGAAATGGAATGGAATGTAACGTGGAATGGTACGTGGAATGTAACATGGAATAGAATGTGGAATGGAATGTGGAATGGAATGGAATGGAATGGAATGTGAAATGGAATGTGGAATGGAATGTGAAATGGAAAGTGGAATGTAAGGTGGCATGGAATGAAATGGAAAGTGGAATGGAAATTAGAATGGAATGTGGAATGGAATGGGAAGTGGAAAGTGGAATGTAATGTGGAATGGAATGAAATGGAAAGTGGAATGGAAAGTAGAATGGAATGTGGAATGGAATGGTATGAAATATGGAATGGAATGCGGAATGGAATGGAATGGAATGTGGAATGAATTGTGGAATGGAATGGATTGGAAAGTGGAATGGAAAGAGGAAGGGAAAGTAACGGTATGTGAAATGTAATTTGGAATGGAATGTGAAATGGAATGTAGAAAGAAATGTCAAAAGGAATGGAATTTAACGTGGAATGTAATGGAATGGAATTTGGAATGGAAGGTAGAATGGAAAGTGGAAAGGAACGTGGAATGCAATGGAACGGAATGTAGAATGGAATGTGGAATTAAATGAAATGGAATGTAGAATGGAATGTGAAATGGAATGTGGAATGGAACATGGAATGGAATGGAAATGGAATATGGAATGGAACGGAATGCAATGCGGAATGAAATGTGGAAAGGAATGTAATGGAAAGTGGAATGAAATGGAAAGGATTGAGGAATGGAATGGGAAATGGAATATGATATAGAATGTGGAATGGAATGGAAAGGAATTTGGAATGGAATGTGGAATGGAATAGAGTGAAGTGGCATGGAATGTGGAATGGAATGTGGAATGGAATGTGGAAAGGAATGGAATAGAATGTGTAATGCACGGTGGAAAGAAATGTGGAATGGACAGTGGAATGGAATGGGGTGGAATGTGGAATGTAACGTGGAATGGAACGTGGAATGGAATGGAATGGAACGTGGAATGAAACGTGGAATGGAATGTGGAATGGAACGTGGAATGGAATGTGGAATGGAATGTGGAATGGAATGGATGGGAACATAGAATGAAACTTGGAATGGAATGCAATGGATGGCAGAATGGAACGGAATGTAACGCGGAGTGCAATAAGGAATGGAACGTGGAGTGCAATGAGGAATGGAATGTGGAATGGAAAGGAATGGAATGTGAAATGGAATGTAATGGAATGTGCAATGAAATGTGGAATGGAACTGGGAATGGAACGTGCAATGGAACGGGGAATGGAATGTGGAATGGGATTTGGTATGGAATGGAATTGAATGTGGAATGGAATGTAGAATGGAATGGAATGAAATGTGGAATGGAATGGAATGGAATGTGGAACAGAATGAAATGGAATGTGGAATGGAATGTGGAACGGAAAGTGGAAAGCAATGGAATGGAATGTGGAATGGAATATAGAATGGAATGTGGAATGGAATGGAAGGGTATGTGGAATGGAATGTGGAATGGAATGCGGAATGGAATGCAATGGAATGTGGAATAGATTGTGCAAAGGAATGTGGAATGGAACAGAATGGAATGTGAAATGGAACAGAATGGAATCTGAAATTTGAATGTGGAATGGTATGGAAAGGAAGGGAATATGGAATGGAATGTGGAAAGGAATGTGGAATAGAATGGAATGGAATGTGGAATGGAATGTGGAATGCAGTGTGTAATGGAATGTGGAATGTAACGGAATGGGATGTGGAACGGAATGTGGAAGGGAATCTGAAATGGAATGGAATAGAATGTGGAGTGGAATGTGGATGGGAATGTGGAATGGAATGAAATGGAAGGAAAAGTAATGTGGAATGGAATGGAAAGTCATATGGAATGGAATGTAGAATGGAATGTGGAATGAAATGGAATGGAATGGAATGTGAAATTGAACGTGGAATGGAATGTGGAACGGAATGAAATGGAAAGTGGAATGGAACGTGGAATGGAATGTGGAATGGAATAGTATGTACTATGGAACGGAATGTGGAATGGAGTGGAATGGAATGTGGAATGGAATGTGGAATGGAATGTATTGGAATGTGGCATGGAATTTGGAAGGGAATGTTACGGTATGTGAGATGGAATTTGGAATGGAATGTGAAATGGAATGTAGAAAGAAATGTTAAAACGAATGGAATTTAACATGGAATGTAATGGAATGGAACGTGGAATGGAAAGTGGAATTGAAAGTGGAAAGCAACGTGGAAAGGAGTGGAAAGGAATGTGGAATGGAATGGAATGGGAAGTGGAATGGAATGGAATGGAATGTGGAATGGAATGTGAAATGGAGTGTGGAATAGAACGTGGAAAGAAATGAGAAATGGAATATGGAATGGAACAGAATGCAATGTGGAATGGAATGTGGAATGGAATGGAATGGAAGATGGAAAGAAATGCAGTGAAATGAGGAATGGAATGTAAAATGGCATATGATGTGGAAGTGGAATGGAATGCAATGGAATGTGGGATGGAATGTGGAATGGAATGGAATGGAATGGAATGAAATGTGGAATGGAATAAGGAATGGAATGAAAAGCAATGGAAAGGAATATGGAATGGAATGTGTAATGGAATGTTGAAAGGAATGAAATGAAATGTGGAATGTAAGGTGGAAATGAATGTGGAATGGAACGATGACTGGAATGGATTGGAATGTTGAATGGAACGTGGAATGTAATGTGGAATGCAATCGAGTGGAACGAGCAATGGACCGTGGAATGGAATGTCGAATGGAACGTGGAATGGAATGTGGAATGGAATGGAATGGAATGTGGAATGGAATTGATTGGACCATGGAATGAAAGGTGGAATGGAATGAAATGGAAGTCGGAATGGAAGGGAGTGAAACGTGGAATGGAATGTGGAATGGAACGTGGAGTGCAGTGTGGAATGGAATGTGGAACGGAAAGAAATGGAATGTGGAATGGAATGGAATGTGTAAGGGAATGTGGAAAGGATCGTGGAATGGAATATGCAATGGAACCTGGAATGGATTGTGGATGGAATGTGGTATGGAATGGTATTGAATGTGGAACGGAATGTGGAATGGAATGGAATGGAATTTGGAATGGTATGGAATGGAACGTGGAATGGAAAGGAATGGAATTTGGAATGGAATGGAATGGTGTGGAATGTGGAATTGAATGTGGAAGGGAATGTAACGTTATGGGAAATGGAATTTGTAATGGAATGTGAAATGGAATGTGGAAAGAAATGTCGAAAGGAATGGAATGGAACATGGAAAGTAATGGAATGGAAAGTGGAACGGAACGTGGAAAGCAACACGGAAAGGAACGTGGAATGGAGTGGAATAGAAAGAGGAATGGAATGCAATAATGGAATATGGAATGGAATGGAATGGAATGTGGAATGGAATGTGAAATTGAATGTGGAATGGAACGCGGAATGGAATGAGAAATGGAACATGGAAAAGAATGGAATGCAAAATGGAAGGGAATGTGCAGTATAATGGAATGGAAGGTGGAATGAAATGGAGTGAAATGAGGAATGGAATGTGAAACGGAATATGATATGGAATGTGTAATGGAATGGAACGGAATGTGGAATGGAATGTGGAATGGAATGTGGAATGGAATGGAATGGAAAGGAAAGTGGAATGGAATGTGGAATGGAATGTGGAATGGAATGTGGAAAGGAATGGAATGGAATGTAGAATGTAAAGTGGAATGGAATGTGGAATGGAATGGAGTGGAATATGGAATAGAAAGTGGAATGAAAGGTGGAATGGAAAGTGGAATGGACAGGAGTGGAACGTGGAATGGAGCGTGGAAAGCAATGTGGAATGGAATGTGGAATGGAATGTGGAATGGAATGGAATGGAATGTGGAATGGAATGCAATGGAATGTGGAATTGAATGGAATGGAAAGTGGAATGGAAATGAATGGAATTTGGAATGGAATGGAATGGTCTGGGAAGTGGAATGGAATGAAATGGAATGTGGAATGGAACGTGGAATGGAATGGAATGGAATGTGGAATGGAATGTTGAGTGGAAATGAATGGAATGGAATGTGGAATGCGGAATGGAATGGAATGGAATGGAATGGAACGTGGAATGGAATGTGGACTGGAACATGGAATCAAACATGTAATGGAATGTAGAATAGAATGTGTAACGGAAAGGAATGGAATGGAATGTGGAATGGAACATGGAAAGGAAAGGAATGGAATGTGGAATGGAATGGAATGGGATGTGGAATGCAATGAAATCTGGAATGAAATGCAACGTGGAATGGAATGGAATGGAATATGGATTGGAATGGAAAGGAATGTGGAATGTAAGGGAAAGGAGTGGAATGCGAAATGGAATGACGATTGGAATGTGAAATGGAATGTGTTATAGAATGTGGAATAGAATGAAATGGAACGTGGAATGCACAGGAGTGGAACGTGGAAAGGAATGGAAAGGAATGTCAAACGGAAAGTGGAATGGAACGTGGAATGGAAAGTATAATGAAACGTGGAATGGAATGTGGAATGGAATGGAATGGAATGTGGAATTGAATGGATTGAATTGCAAAATGGAATGGAAAATTATAATGGAATGTAATGGAATGTGAAATGGAACGTGGAATGGAATGTGGAATGGAATGGAAGGAAATGGAATGGAATGTGGAAACGAATGGAATGGAATGTGAAATGGAATGTGGAATTGAAAGTGGAAAGTAATGTGGAATTGAATGGAATGGTATGTGGAATGGAATGGAATGGAATGAAATGGAATGTGTAATTGAATAGAATGGAATTTAGAATGGAATTTGAAATGGAATGGAATGGAAAGGTATGGAATGGAATGTGGAATGGAATGGAATGAAATGTGGAATGGATTGTGGAAAGAAAAATGTAATGGAATGTGTAATGGATTGGAATGTATTGGAATGTGGAATGGAATGGGGACTGGAAAGTGGAATGGAATGTGGAATGGAAGAGAATGGAGTGGAATGGGATGTGGAATGGAATAGAAAGGAAGGTGGAATGGAATGGAATGGAATGTTGAATGGAATTTGAAATGGAATGGAGTGGAATGGAGTGGAATGGAATAGAATGGAAAGTAGAATGGAATGCGTAATGGAAAGGAAAGGAATGTAATGGAATGTAGAATGGAATGTAATGGAATGGAATGCAACCTGGAATGGAAAGTGGAGAGGAACGTGGAATGGAATGCGAAATGGTATGTGGAGTCGAATGCAGTGGAATGGAAGGGACGTTGGAATGGGATGAAATGCAATGTGGAATGAAATGGAATGGAATAGAATGCAATGGAATGGAGTATAATGGAATGGAATGGAATGTGGAATGGAAAGTGGAATGGAATGTGGAATGGAAAGTGGAATGCAATGTGGAATGGGATGTGGAATGGACTGGAACGTGGAATGGAATGGAATGGAATGGAATGTGTAATGGAATGAAATGGAATGGAATGGAATGTGGAAAGGAAAGTGGAATGGAAGAAGGAATGGAACATGGAATGTAACGTGGAGTGGAACGTGGAATAGAATGTGGAATGGAATGGAATGGAATGGAATGAGGAATGGAATGGAGTGGAATGTGGAATGGAATGGAAGGGAATGTGAAATTTAATGGTATGGAATCTGGAATGGAATGGAATGGAATGTGGAATGGAATGCAATGGATTGGAATGTGGAATGGAATGGAACAGAATGTTGAATGGAAAGAAATGAAATGGAATGTGCAATGTAATGCATTTGAATGCAATGTGGGATGGAATTGAATGGAATGGAATGTGGAATGGAATGGAATGGAATGTGGAGTGAAATGCGGATTGGAATGAAATGGAATATGTAATGGAATTGAATAAAATCTGGAATGGAATGTAATTGTATGTGGAATGGAATGTGGAATTGAATGTGTAATGGAATGTGGAATGGAATGGAATGGAATGTGAAATGGAATGTAGAATTAAATGGAATGTAATGCGGAATGGAATGGAATGGAATGTGGAATGGAATGAAATGGAACGTGGAACGGAAATTGGAATGAAACCTGGAATGCAATGTGGAAAGGAATGTGCAATGGAAGGGAATGGAATGTGGAAGGGAATGGAATGTGGAAAGGAATGGAATGGAATGGAAAGGAATATGGAATGGAATGTGGTATGGAATGGAATGGAAAGGAATATGGAATGGATTGTGGAATGGAATGCAGAAAGGAATGAGGAATGCAACCGAATGGAATGTGGAATGGAATGTGGAATGGAGTGTGGAATGCAATGTGGAATGGAACAGAATGGAATGTGTAGCTGAATGTGGAATGGAATGTGGAATGGAATTGGGAATGCAATGTGGAATGGAACGGATTGCTGTGTGGGATGCATTGTGGAATGGACCGGAATGGAATGTGGAATGGAAAGTTGAACGGAAAGTGAAATGAAATTGAAATGAATGTGGAATTGAACGTGGAATGGAAAGTAATGGGACGTGGAACGGAACGTTTAATGGAACTCAGAATGTAATGAAATGGAAAGTGAAATGGAATGTGCAAAGGAATGTGGAAAGGAAAGGAATGGAATGTGGAATGGATTGTGGAATGGAATGGAATGTATTGGACCATGGAATGGAATTGAAAATGAAATGTAATGTGGAATGGAGTGTGAAATGGAAAGTGCAAAGGAATGTGGTATGAATTGTGGAATGGAATGTGGAAAGGAATGGAATGGAATATGTAATAGAATGTGGAATGAAGTGTGGAATGATATGTGGAATGGAACGGAATGGAATTTGGAATGGAATGTGGAATGGAATGGAATGGATAGTGGAAAGGAATGGAATGGAATGTGTAATGGAATGCAATGTTATGTAGAATGGAATAGAATGGATCGTGGAATGGAATGTGGAATGGAATCTGGAAAGGAATGTGGAATGGAATGGAATGGAATGTGGAATGCAATTGAATGGAATGTGGAATGGAATGTAACGTGTAATGGTAAGGAATGGAATGTGGATTGGAATGTAAAGGAATGCAGATTCTAATGCAATGTAATAGAATGGAATGTGTAACGGAATGTGAAATGGAATTTGGAATGGAATGTGAAACGAAATGTGCAATGCAATGTGGAAAGGAAAGAAATGCAACGTGGAATGGAATTTAATGGAAAGTGGAATGGAATGGAATGCAACGTGTAATGGAACATAGAATGGAACGTGGAATGGAATGTGGAAAGGAAAGTGGAATTGAAGGTGGAATGGAATGTGGAATGGAATGGAATGGAATCAAATGTGAAATGGAATGATGAAAGGAATGTGAAATACAATGTGGAATGTAACATTCAATGGAATGTGTAATAGAATGGAAAGGAATGCGAAATGGAAAGTAGAAAGGAATGTGAAATTCAATGTGGAATGGAAAGTGGAATAGAATCTAATGGAATGTTGAATGGAAAGTGGAATGGAATGGAATGGAATGTGGACTGGAATGTGGAATGGAATGGAACAGAATGTGGAATGGAATTGAAGGGAATGTGAAATGGAATGCGGAAAAGAAGGTGGTATGGAATGTGGAATGGAATGGAATGGAATGTGGAATGAAACGTGGAATGGAATGTGGAATGGAATGGAATGGAAACTGGAATGAAATGTGGAATAGAATTCGGAATGGAATGGAAAGCAGAATGCAATGAGATGGAATGAGGAATTGAATGGAATGGAATGGAATTTGGAGTTGAATGGAATGGAATGTAGAATTGAATGGAATGGAACGTCGAATGCAATGTGAAAAGGAATGTGGAATGGAATTTGGAATAGAATGGAATGGAAAGTGGAATGGAATGGAATGAAATGTGGTATAGAATGAAATGGACTGGAATGTGGAATGGAATGTGGAATGGAATGTGGAATGGAATATAATGGAACGTGGAATGGAACGGAATGGTATGTGGAATTGAATGGAATGGAATGTGGAATGGAATACAAAGTCAAATGGAATGGAATGGAATGTGGATTGGAATTCAATGGAATGTGGAATAGAATGGAATGGAATGGAATGTGAAATGGAATGTGTAATGGAATGTTGAAACGAATGTGGAATGGAATGAACTGTAACGTGGAATGGAGTGTAGTGGAACGTGGAATGGAATGGAATGGTACATGGATTGGAACGTGGAATGGAATGTGGACTGGAATGGAAAGTAGTAGGAATGGAATGTGAATTGGAATTGAATGCAGTGTGGAATAGAATGGAATGGAATGGAATATGAAATGCAATGCGGAATAGTTGGTGGAATGAAATGTGGAATGCAATGGAATGGAACGAAGAATGGAAAATGGAATGGAATGGAATGGAATGTGGAATGGAATGTATAATGGAAAGGAGTGGAATGTGGAATGGAATTGAATGGAATGTGAAATGGAATGGGGAAAGGAAGGTGGAATTCAACGTGGAATGGAATGGAATGGAACGTGGAATGGACTATGCAATGGAATGGTGTGAAATGTCGAAGGCAATGGAATGGAATGTGGAAAGGAACATTGAATGGAACGTGGAATGGAACGTGCAATGCAACGTGGAATGGAATGTGGAATGGAAAGTGGAATGGATTGGAAAGGAATGTGGAGTGAAATAAAATGCAATGGAGTGGAATGTGGAATGGAATGGAATGGAATGAGGAATGGAACGGAATGGAAAATAATGCAGAATTGAATAGAATGGAATGTAGAATGGAAAGGAATGGAATGTGGAATGGAATGTGAAATGGAATGTGGAATTGAAAGTGGAATAGAATGGAATAGAAAGTGAAATGGAATGGAATGGAATGTGGAATAGAATGGAATGGAATGGAATGTGGAATGGAATGTGGAATGGAATGGAATGGAATGTGGAATGGAAGGGAATGGAATGTGGAATGGAATGTGGAATGGAATGGAACGTGGAAAGGAATGGAATGAAATGTGGATTGGCATTGAATTCAATGTGGAATAGAATGGAATGGAATGGAATGTGAAATGCTATGTGTAATTGAATGTGAAAACGAATGTGCAGTGGAATGAATTGGAACGTGGACGAGAGTGTAATGTAACGTGGCATGGAATGCAATGGAACGTGGATTGGAATGTGGAATGGAATGTGGAATGGAATGTGGAATGGAATGGAATGGAATGGAATGTGAAATGGAATGTGGAGTGAAATGGAATGGAATGTCGAATGGAATGTTGAATGGAAGGGAATGGAATGTGGAATCGAATGTGGAATGGAATGGAATAGAACATGGAATGGAACGTGGTATGGAAGGGAATGGAAAGTGGAATGGAATGGAATGAAACGTGGAATGGAATGTGGAATGGAACGTGGAGTGCAATGTGGAAACGATTGTGGTATGGAATGGAATTGAGTGTGGAATGGAAAGTGGAATGGAATGCAAGGGAATGTGGAATGGAATGGAATGGAATGGAATTTGGAATGGAATGGATTGGAATGTGGAATGTAATGCAATGGAATGTGGAATGGAATTGAATCGTATTTGGAATGGAATGTGGAATGGAATTGAATGGAATGTGCAATGAAATAGAATGGAATGAAATTGCATGCGAAATGAAATGTGGAATGGAGTGTGTAATGGAATGTGGATTGGAAGGTGGAATGGAATGAAGTGGAACGCGGAATGGTATGGAAAGGAACGTGGAATTGAATGGAATGGATTGTGGAATGGAAGATGGAATGGAACGCAGAATGGAACGTGAAAAAGAATGGAATGGAATGTGGATTGGAATGGAATGGAATGCGGAATGGAAACTGGAATGGAATGCAATGGAATGTGGAATGGTAAGTGGAATAGAATGGAATGGAATCTGGAAAGGAATGGAACGGAATGTGGAAGGCAATGACGGATGGAATGGAATGGAATGGAGAAAGGAAATTGGATGCAATGGAATGTGTAATGGAAAGTGGAATGCAATGTGGAATTGAATGGATTGGAATGCGGAATGGAATGTGGAATGGAATGTAATGGAATGTGGAATTGAATGGAATTTGTTTGTATGGAATGTGGAATGGAATGGAATGGAAAGTGAAATGGAACGTGGAATGGAAAGTGGAATGGAACGTGGAATGGAATGTGTAATGTAATGGAAGGGAGTGTGGATTGGAATGCAATGGAATGTGGAATGGAATGGAATGGAATTGAATGGAATGTGAAATGGAATGTGGAATGGAATGTGAAATGGAATATAGAATGGAATTTGGAATAGAATGAAACCAAACGTAGAATGAAATGGAATGGAACGTGTAATGGAATGAAATTGGATGTGGAATGGAATGAAATGAGACGTGGAATTGATGTTGGAATGGAACATGGAATGGAATGTGCAATGGAATGCGGAATGGAACGTGGAATGCATTGGAATGGAACGTGGAACGGATCGTGGAATGGAATGGAAAGGAACGTGTAATGGAATGTGGAAATTGTCGTGGTATGGAAAGTGAAATTGAATGGAATGGAATTTGGAATTGAATGTGAAAAGGAATGCAATGGAATGTGGAATTGAATGTGTAATGGAATGGAATGGAATGTGGAATACAATGAGCAAAGAAATCGAATGGAATGTGGAATGGAATGTGGATTGGAATGGAGGGGAATGTGGAATGGAATGGAATGGAAAGTGGAATAGAATGTGGACAGGAATGCAATGGAAATTGGAATTGGAAAGTGGAATGGAAAGCAACGTGGAGCGGAATGCAAAATCGAAAGTGGAATTGAATAGAATGGAACGGGCAATGTAAAGTGGGTTGGAACGGAATGGTATGGGGAAAGGAATGTGCAATGAGAAGTGGAATGGAAACTGGAAAGGAATGGAATGGAATGGAATGTGGAGTGCAATGTGGAATGGAATGTGGAATGGAATGGAATGGAATGGAATGGAATGTGGAATTGAATGGATCGGGGAATGGAATGTGGAATGGAATACTGAATAGAAAGGAATGGAATGTGGAATGGTATGTGGAAAGGCATGGAATGGAATGTGAAATAGAATGCGGAATGGAACCTGGAATGGAACGTGGAAAAGAACGTGGAATAGAATGTGGAATGGAACATGGAATGGAATATGGAATGGAATCTGGATTGGAATGGAATGGAATGGAATGAAAGATGGAATGCAACGTGGAATGGAATGGAATGGAACGTGCAATGCAAACTGGAATTCAATGAGGAATGGAACGTTGAATAGAACATGGAATGGAATGGAATTGAATGTGAAATAGAATGCGGAATGGAACCTGGAATGGAACATGGAAAAGAACGTGGAATGGAATGTGGAATGGAACATGGAATGGAATATGGAATGGAATCTGGAATGGAATGGAATGGAATGGAATGGAATGGAATGGAAAGGAATTTGGAATGGAATGGAATGAAATGGAATGTGGAATGTAATGGAAGGGAATGGTATGGAATGTGGATTCAAACGGAATACAATGCAGAATGGAACGTGGAATGGAAAGTGCAATGGAATGTGTAAAGGAAAGTGGAATGGAATGTGCAGTGGATTTGAAAGGTATGTGGAATGGAATGGAATGGAATATGGTATGTAATGGTATGGAATATAGAAGATAATTAAACGAAATGGAATGGAATGTTGAATGGAATTTGGAATGAAATGCAATGGATTGTGGAATGGAATGGAATGGAATGTGGAAACGAATGGAATGGACTGTGGAATGGAATGGAATGAAACGGAATTTAGAATGGAAAGGAATGGAATGAAATGGAGTGCAGAATGGAACAGAATGGAATGCGGAATGGGATTGAATGGAAGGGAATGGAATGTGGAATGGAATGGAATGGAAAGTGGAATGGAATGGAATGGAATGTGGAATGGAATGCAATGGAATGTGGAATGGAAAGGAATGGAATTGAATTGAATGGAATTTGGAAGGCAATGGAATGGAATAGAATGGAATGCAATGCGGAATGGAAGGGAATGGATTGCACAATGGAATGGAATGGAATGGAATTGAATGGAAAGGAATGTGGAATTGAATTCACTGGAAAGTGGAATGGATTGCATTGGAAGGTGGAATGAAATGGAATGGAACGTGTAATTTAAATTGGAATGGAATTCAGATTGGAATGGAATGGAATGGAATGTGGAATTGAATAGAATGGGATGCAAAATGGAATGGAGTGGAATGTGGAATGGAGTGGAATGGAATGCGGAATGTAATGTGAAAAGGAATGTGGAATGCAATGGAACGGAATGTGGAATGAAATGGAATGGAATGTGGAATGGAATGTAACGTGGAATGGAAAGGAATGGAATGTGCATTGGAATGTTATGGAATGTGGATGGTAATGCAATATAAAGGAGTGGAATGTGAAATGGAATTTGGAACGGCATGTGAAACGTAATGTGGAATGCAACGTGGAATGGAATGAAATGCAACATGGAATGGAATGGAATGGAATGTGGAATGGAATGGAGTACAACGTGTAATGGAACATAGAAGGGAACATGGAATGGAATGTGGAATGAAATGGAATGGAAAGTCGTCTGGAATGTGGAATGGAATGGAAAGGAAAATGGACTTTAATGTGGAATGGAATGTAATGGAAGCAAATGGGAAATGGAAGGTGGAAAGGAATAAGAAATGGAATGTGGAATGGAATGTTGAATGGAATGTGTAATGGAATGGAATGGAATGTGAAATGGAATGTGGAATTGAATGTGGAATGGAATGAAATGGAAAGTGCAACGGAATGGAACAGAATGGAATTTAAATTGGAATGGAACATGGAATGGAATGTGTAATGGAATGGAATGGAATGTGGAAAGGAATGTGGAATGGAATGGAATGGAATGTTGAGTGGAATGTGGAATGCAATGGAATGGAATGTGGAATGGAATGTGGAAAGTAATGGAAAGGAAAGTGGATTGGAATTGAATGGGATGTGAAATGGAATGTGGAATGGAAGGTGGAATGGAATGTTTAATTTCATGGAATGGAATGAGGAATGGAATATGGAATGAAATGGAAAGGAAAGTGAAATGGAATGTAAAATGTAAAGGCATGGAAAGTGGAATGGAATTGAATGGAACGTGGAATGGACTAAGGAATGGAATGGTATTTAACGTGGAATGGAATGGAATGGAATGTGGAATGCAACGTGAAATGGACCGTGGAATGGAACGTGGAATGGTACGTGGAAAGGAATGTGGAATGGAACGTGGAATGGAATGGAATGGAATGTAGAATGGAATACAATGTAATGGAATGGAATGCGGAATGGAATGGAATGGAATGAGGAATGGAATGGAATGGAAAGGAATTTGGAATTGAATGGAATGGAATGTAGAATGGAAAGGAATGGAACGTGGAATGGAATGTGAAATGGAATATGGAATGGAATGTGGAAAAGAATGGAATGGAAAGTGAAATGGAATGGAATGGAATGTTGAATACAATGGAATGGAATGGAATGTGGAATGGAATGTGGAATGGAATGTGGAATGGAATGTGGAATGGAATGTGGAATGGAATAGAATGGAATGTGGAATGTAACGGAATGGAATATGGCATGGAATGGAATGGAATGTGGAATGCAATGGAACGTGGAATGGAAGCGAATGGAATGTGGATTGGAATTGAATGCAATGTGGATTAGAATGTAATGGAATGGAATGTGAAATGGAAAGTCTAACGGAATGTGGAAACGAATGTGCAATGGAATGTATTGGAACGAGGAATGGAGGGTAGTGGAACGCTCAAAGGAATGCAATGGAACGTGGAATGGAATGTGGAATGGAATGTGGAATGGAATGTGGAATGGAATGTAATGGAATGGAAAGTGAAATGCAATGTTAAGTGGAAAGGAAAGGAATGTCCAATGGAATGTGGAATGGAATGGAATGGAATGTGGAATCGAATGTGGAATTGAATGGAAGAGAACATGGAATGGAACGTGGAATGGAATGGAATGGAACGTGGAATGGAATGGAATGCAACGTGGAATGGAATGTGGAATGGAACGTGGAGTTCAATGTGGAATGGAATGTAGTATGGAATGGACTTGAATGTGGAATGGAAAGTGGAAAGGAATGGAATGGAATGTTGAATAGAATGGAATGGAATGGAATGTGGAATGAAATGGAATGGAATTTGGAATGGAATGCAATGAAATGTGGAATGGAATGGAATGGAATGTGGAATGGAATTGAATGGTATGTGGAATGGAATGCGGAATGGTATTTTATGAATTGTGCAATGGAATAGAATGGAATGGAATGCAGGAGAAATGGAAAGTTTTATGGAATGTGGATTGGAATGTGGAATGGAATGAAGTGGAAGGTGGAATGGTGTTGAATGCAACGTGGAAATGAACGGAATGGAATGTGAAAAGGAAGGTAGAATGGAACGTGGAATGGAACGTAGAATGAAACGTGCAATGGAATGCAGTGGAATGTGGAATGGAAAGTGGAATAGAATGGAAAGGAATGTGGAAAGGAATGGAGTGGAATGTATAATGCAATGTGGGATGGAATAGAATGGAATGTGGAATGGAAATTGGAATGCAATGGAAAGTGGAATGGAAAATGAAATGCAATGTGGAATGGAATGGACTGGAATGTGGAATGGAATGTGGAATGGAATGTAATGGCATGTGGAATGGAATTGAATTGGTTTGTGTGGAATGTGGAATGGAATGGGATTGGATGTGGAATGCAATGTGGAATTTAATGGACCGGAAAGTGAAATGGAACGTGGAATGCAAAGTGGAATGGAACGTGGAATGGAACGTGGAATGGAATGTGGAATGTAATGGAAGGGAAAGTGAATTGGAATGGAATGTAATGTGGAATGGAATGGAATGGAATGGAATTTGAAATGGAATGTGGAATGGAATGTGAAATGGAATGTAGAACGGAACGTGGAATTGAGTGAAATGGAACGTGAGTGGAATGGAATGGAACGTGGAATGAAATGAAAGGGGACGTGGAAAGGAAGGTGCAATGGAAGGTGGAATTGAATGTACAATGGAATGCGCAATGGAACGTGGAATGGAATGGAAAGGAACTTGGAAATAATAGTGGAATAGAATGGAAAGGAACGTGTAATGGAATGTGGAATTGGTCGTGGAATGGAATGTGGAATGCAATGGAATGGAAAGTGGAATGAAATGTGGAATGGAATTGAATGGAATGTGGAATGGAATGAGCAATGTAATTGAATGGAATGTGGAAAGGAATGTGCATTTAAATGGAGGGGAATGCGGAATGGAATGCAATGGAAAGCGGAATGAAATGTGGACAGGAATGCAATGGAATTTGGAATGGAATGTGGAATGGAAAGGAAAGAGGAATGGAATGTGGAATCGAAAGTGGAATGGAATGGAATGGAACGTGGAATGTAACGTGGAATGGAATGGAATGGTATGTGGAATGGAATGTGGAATGGAAATTGGAATGGAATGGAATGGAATGGAATGTGGAGTGCAATGTGGAATGGAATGAAATGGAATGTGGAATGGAAAGTGTAATGGAAATTGCAATGGAATGGAATGGAATGGAATGTGGAGAGCAATGTGGAGTGGAATGTGGAGTGCAATGTGGAATGGAATGTGGAATGGAATGAAATGGAATGTGGAATGGATGGTGGAATGGAATGAAATGGAATGTGGAATGGATGGTGGAATGGAATGGATCGTGGAATGGAATGTGGAATGGAATGTTGAATGGAATGTGGAATGGAATGGAATGGAATGGAAGATGGAATGGAACGTGGAATAGAATGGAATGCAACTTGGAATGGAAACAGGAATTCGATGCGGAATGGAACGTGGAATAGAATGGAATGCAACTTGGAATGGAAACAGGAATTCGATGCGGAATGGAACGTGGAATAGAATGGAATGCAACTTGGAATGGAAACAGGAAATCGATGCGGAATGGAACGTGGAATCGAATGGAATGGAACGTGGAATGGATTTTAATGGAATGTGGCATGGAATGTTGAATGGAACGTGGAATGGAAAGTAACAGAAAGTGGAATGCAATGTTTAATGGAATGGAATGGAAAGGAATGGAATGTGGCATGGAAAGTAATGGAATGTGAAATGGAATGTGGAATGGAATAAAATGGAAAGTCGAATGGAATATGCAATGGAAAGGAATGAAATGTGGAATGGAATGTAGAATGGAATGTGGAATGGAATGTAGAATGTAGAATGTAAATGGAACTTGGAACGGAATGGAATGGGAAATGGAATGGAATGGAATGGAATGAGGAATGCAATGTAATGGAATGTGGAATGAAATGGAATGAAATGTGGAATGGAATGTGGAATGAAATGGAATGGAATGTGGAATGGAATGGATATGGAATGGAATTCAATGTGGAATGGAATTTAATGGAATGTGGAATGGAATGGAATGGAATATGGAATGGAATGTGGAATGGAATGTAATGGAGTGTGGAATGGATAGTTGAAAGGAAAGTGGACTAGAATGTTTAATGGAATGTGGAACGTAATGGAATGGAAAGGCTAGGAAAGTGGAAATGAATGTGGAATGGAATGGAGTGGAATGAGAAATGGAATGTTGAATGAAATGAAATGTGCAATGGAATGGAAATGAATGGAATGTGGAACGGAAAGGAATGGATCATGGGATGAAACATGGAATGGAAAGAGGAATGGAATGGAATGGAGTGTGGAATGGAAAGTTGAAAGGAAAGTGGACTAGAACGTTTAATGGAATGTGGAACATAATGGAATGGAAAGGCTCGGAAAGTGGAAATGAATGTGGAATGGAATGGAGTGGAATGAGAAATGGAATGTTGAATGGAATGAAATGTGCAATGGAATGGAAATGAATGGAATGTGGAATGGAATGGAACGGATCATGGGATGAAACATGGAATGGAAAGTGGAATGGAATGGAATGAAATGTGGAATGGAATGTGGAATGAATTTGAATGGAATGTGGTATGGAATGAGAAATTGAAAGGAATGGAATGTGAATGGAATATAGAATGCAATGAATTGGAATGTGGAATGGAATGTGGAATGGAATGGAATGGAATGGAATGTGGAATTGAATGGAATGGAATGTGGAATTCAATGTAATGGACTGGAACGTGGAATTCAATGTAATGGAACGGATTGTGGAATGGAATGGAATGGAATGGAATGTGAGATGGAATGGAAAGGATTGTGTATTGGAACGTGGAATGGAATGGGATGCAATCTGCAATAGACTCTGGAATGGAATGGAATGGAATGTGGAATGGAATGGAATATGGAATGGAACATAGAATAGAATGGAATGGAATGTGGAATGGAATGAAGAATGGAATGAAATGGGATGCGGAATAGAATGTTGAATGGATTGGAATGGAATATTTAAAGGAATGCCATGGAATGTTGAATGGAATTAAATGGAATGCGTAATGTAACGGAGTGGAATATGGAATGGAATGCAATGGAATGGAATGGAACGTGGAATGGAATGTGGCATTGAAAGTGGAATACAATGGAATGGTATGTGGAATGGAATGGAAAGGAAGGTGAAAAGGAATTGAATGGTTTGGAATGGAATGTTTAACGGAATGGAGTGGAAAGTGGAATGGAATGGAATGGAACATGGATTGCAATGGAATGGAATGGAATGTGGAAGAGAATGGAATGGAATGGAATGGAATGGAATGTGGAATGGAATGGAAATTAATGTGGAATTGAGCGGAATGCAATGTTGAATAGAATTTGGAATGGAATGGGATGGAAAGTGGAATAAAATGTGCAATGGAATAGAATGCAAAGGAATGTGGAATGGAATTGAATATAATGGAATATGGAACCTAATGGAATTGAACATGGAGCGGAATGGAATGGAATGTTGAATGGAATGTAGAAGGTAATGGAATGGAATGTGGAATGGAATGTATAATGGAAAGGAATGTAATATGGAATCAAACTGAATGGAAAGTGAAAAGGAATTTGGAAAGGAAGTTGGAATGGAAAGTGGAATGGAATGCAATGGAATGTGGAATGGAAAGTGGAATGGAATGGAATGGACAGTGGAAAGGAATGGAATGGAATGTGGAATGCAATGTGGGATGGAATGGAATGGAATGTGGAAAGGAAAGTGGAATGCAATGGAAAGTGGAATGGAAGGTGGAATGCAATGTGGAATGGAATGGATTGGAATGTGTAATGGAATGCGTAATAGAATGAAATGGAATGTGAAATGGAATGGAATTGTTTTGTATGGAATCTGGAATGGAACGAATTTCAATGTGGAATGGAATGTGGAATGTAATGGAATGTTGAATGCAATGTGGAATGGAATGGAATGGAATGTTTAAATGGAATGGTATGCAATGTGCAATGGAATATGGACTGAGATGGAAAGCAGTGTGGAATGGAATGTGGAATGGAATGGATTGGAACTTGGAATGGAAACTGGAATGGAACGTGGAATGTTATGTGGAATGGAATGAAATGGAATCTGTAATGCAAGGGAATGGAATGCGGAATGGAATGTGGAATGAAGTGGAATGGAAAGGAATGAAATGTGGAATGAAATGGAATGGAATGTGGAGTGGAAAGGAATGGAACGTGGAATGCAACGTGGAATGGAACGTGGAATGGAAAGTGGAATGGAATTTAATGGAATGTGGAATGGAAGGGAATGGAAAGTGGAATGGAACGAGGAATGGAACGTGGAATGCCACGTGGAGTGGAATGTGGCATGGACTGTGTAATTGAATGGAATAGAATTTGGAATGGAATGGAATGGACTGTACAATGGAATTGAATTTGGAATGTAATGGAATGTAGTGGAATGTGGAATGGAATGGAATGGAATGTGGAATATGATGGAATGAAATGTGGAATGGAAAGGAATGGAATTTTGAAGAGAAAGGAATGGAATAGAATGTGGAATGGAATGGAAAGAATGGAATGGAATGTGGAATATGGAATGGAAGGTGGAATGGAATATGGAATGGAATGCGGAATTGAATGCAAGGGAATGTGGAATGGAATGGAATGGAATATGGAATGGAATGGAATGGAATGGAAGGAGAAACGTCATGTGGAATGGAATGTGAAAAGGAATGTGCAATGAAATGTGGAACGGGATGAAATGGAACGTGGAATGCAATGGAATGCAACGGGGAATGGAATGGAATAGAACTTGGAATGGAACGTGGAATGGAACATAGAATGGAACGTGGAATGGAATGTGTAATGCAATGCAAAGGAATTTGGAAGGGAATGTGGAATGGAATGTGGAATAGAATGTGGAATGGAATGGATTGGAATGTGGAATGGGATGTGGAATGGAATGTGGAATGGAAAGTGGAATGGAATGTAATGGAACGGAATGGATTGTGGAATGGAATGTGGAATGGAATGTGGAATGGAACGTGGAATGGAATGGAACGGAACGTGCAAAGGAATGGAATGGAAACTGGAATGGTATGGAATGCAATTCGGAATGGACTGTGAAATATATTGGAATGTAATGAGGAATTGACTGTAGAATGGAACGTGAAAGGGAATTTGGAATGCAATGTGGAATGGAATGTGGACTTTAATGTGGAATGAAATGGAATGGAATGCGGAATGGAATGTGGAATGGAATGGAATGGAATGTGGAATTGACTGTGGAATGCAATGGAAAGGAATGTGGAATGGAATGTGGAATTGAATGTAACGGAATGTGGAATGGAATGTCAAATGGAATGTGGAATGGAATGGAATGGAATTGAATGGAATATGGAATGGAATCTGGAATGGAATTTGGAATGGAATGCAAAGGAATGGAATTGAAGGTGGAGTAAAATGGAATGGAATGCAATGTGGAATGTAATGGAATTCAATGTGGAATCAATAAAGTGGAATTTGGAATGAAATGGAATGGAATGGAATGTGGAATGGAATGGTATAGAATGTGGAATGTAATCAAATGGAATGGAATGTGAAACGGAATGGAATGGAATGTGAAATGGAATGGAACGCCATGTATTATGGAATGGAATGTAATCGAAATTGGACTGGAATGTGGAATGGAACGTGGATTGCAATGTGGAGTGGATTGGTATTGAATGTGTAATGCAACGTGCAATGGAACGGAATGGCATGTGAAATAGAACCTTGAATGGAACGAGGAATGGAAGGTGGAATGGAATGGATTGCAATGTGGAATGGAATTTGGAATGGAATGGAATGGAATGGAATGTGGAATGGAATGTGGTCTGGAGTGGAAAGCAATCTGGAATGGAAAGTGGAATGGAATGGAATTGAATGTGGAAAGGAATGTGGAAAGCAATGTGGAATAGAATGTAATTCAATATGGAATGGAATATGGAATTTAATGTGGAATAGAATGGAATGCAATGTGGAATGGAACGTGGAATGCAATGGATTGAAAAATGGAATGGAACTAGGAATGGAATGGAATGGAACGTGTACTGGAATGTACAATGGAAAGAGGAATAGAACGTGGAATGGAACGTGGAATGGAATGGAATGGATCGTGTAATGGACTGTGGAATGGAACACGGAATGTTATGTGGAATATAATGTGGATTGGAAAGGAATGGAATGTGGAAATGAATGGAATGGAATGTGGAGTGGAATGGAATGGTGTTTGGAAAAGAATGAGGAATGGAATGGAATGGAATCCGGAATGAAATGGAATGGATTGGTTTGGAATGTGGAATGGAATGGAATGGAACGTGGAATGGAACGTGGAATGGAACATGGAATGAAATGTGGAACGCAATGAAATGGAATGTAGAATGGAAGGGAATGGAATGTGGAATGCAATGGAATGGATTGGAACGGAATCGAATGTGGAATGGACGGGAATGAAAAGTGGAATGGAACTTAATTGAATGTGGAATGAAATGGAATCGAATGGAAACAATGTGGAATTGAATAGAATGTGAGGTGGAATGAAATGGAAAGGAATGGGGAACAGAATGGGTAATGGAAAGGAATGGAAGCTGGAATGGAATGTGAAATGGAATCTGGAATGGAACATGGAATGGAATGAAATGGAACGTGAAATGCAATGGAATGGAAAGTGGAATGGAATGGTATGGAACGTAGAATGGAACGTGGAATGGAATGAAATGGATCCTGGAATGGAAATTGGAATGGAACGTGGAGTGGCATGTGGAATGCATCGTACAATGGAATGTGGAATTTAATTTGGAAGGGAATGTGGAATGGAATGTGGAATGCAATGGAATGGAAAGTGGAATGGAATGTGGAATGGAATGGAGTGGAATGGAATGAACAATAGAATGTAGAAAGGAATGGAATGGAATTTGTAATGGAATGGTATGAAATGTGGAATGCAATGTGGAATGAAACAAGGAATGCAATGTGGAATGGAATGAAATAGAAAGTGGATGGAATGGAATGGAATGTAAAGAGGAATGGAATGTGGAATGGAATGTGGAATGGAATGTGTAATGAAATGTAAAGTGGAATGGAAGATGGAATGGAATGTGGAAAGGAACGTTGAATGGAACGCGGAATGGAATGGAATGAAATGTGGAATGCAATGTGTAATTGAATGGAATGGGATGTGGAATGCAACGTGGAATGGAATGGAATGGAATGTGGAATGGAATGGAATAGACTGTGGAATGGAATGTGAAGTGGAATGGAACGGAACATAAAATGTAGTGTGTAATGGAATGTGGAATGGAATGAAATGTGGAATATAATGGAATGGAATGTGGAATGGAATGTGGAATGGAAAGTTGAAATGAATGGAATGGAATGTGGAATGGAATGGAATGGAATGAGGAATGGAATGTGGAATGGAATGGAATGGAATGTGGAATGGAATGGAATGCCATGTGGAATGGAATGGAATGGAATGCAGAATGAAATTTAATGGAAAGTGGAAGAGAATGGGGAATGGAATGTGGAATGGAATGGAATGGAATGCCTAATGGCATGGAATGGAATGTGGAAAAGAATGGAATTGAATGGAACGGAATGGGAATGGAATAGAATGAAATTTGAAAAGCAATGCAGTACAATGAAATGAATAATTGAATGGAATTTAATGTGAAATGCAATGGAATGGAATGTAGAATGGAAGGTGGAGTAGAATGTGGAATGAAATGTGGAATGGAAAGCAAAATGGAATGGAATGGAAAGTGGAACGGAATGGAATGTCATGTGTAATGGAATGGAATGGAATGGGGAATGCAATGGAATGGAATGTGGATTGCAATGGAATGGAAAGAAATGTGGAATTGAATGTAATGGAATGTGGAATTGAATTTAATAAAATGTGGGATGCAATGGAATGGAACGTGGAATGGAATGTGGAATGGAATGGGGAATGGTATGTGGAATGGAATGTGGAATGCAATGGAATGGATAGTTCAATGGAATGGAATGAAATGTGGAATGGAATGAGGAATGGAATGGAATGGGAACTGGAATGGAATGCAATGGAATGTGGAATGGAAAGGAATGGAACATGGAATAGAATGTGGAATGGAATTTGGAAGGGAATTTGGAATGGAATGGAATGGAATGTGGATAAGAACAGACTGGGATGGAATGGAATGCGGAATATAATGGAAAGGTATGTGGAATGGAATGGGGAATAGAATGTGAAATGAAATGTACAATAGAATGTGGAATAGAATGGAATGGAAATTGGAATGGAATGGAATGGAATGTGAAATGGAATGGAACATGGAATGCAATGAAATTCAATGTTGATTGGAAATGAATGAAATATGGAAAGGAATGGAATTTAATGGAATGGAAAATGAAATGGAATTTGGAATGGAATGTGGAATGGAATGTAATGGAATGTGGAATGGAATGGAATGGAATGTGGATTGGAATGTGGAATGGAATGTGGAATGGAAAGTGGAATGGAATGTGGAATGATTTGTGGAATGGAGTGTGGAGTGGAATCCAATAGAATGTGGAATGGAATGTGGAATGGAATGTGGAATGTATCGTGGAATGGAATACTGAATGTAATGTGGAATGGAAAGTGGAATGTTAAGGAATGGAATGTTGAATTGAACGTAATGGAATGTGGAATGGAATGTGGAATGAAACGTGGAATGGAAAGTGGACTGGAATGGAATATAATGGAACGTGGAAAGGAATGGATTGGAACTTGGAATGTAATGTGGCATGGAAGGGAAAGGAATGAGGAACGGAAAGTGTAATGGAGTGTGCAATGGAATGGAATGGAATGTGAAATTAAATTGGGAATGGAAGGGAATGTTATGTGGAATGGAATGTTGAATGGAATGTGGAATGGAATGTGGAATGGAATGGAATGGAATGTGGAATAGAATGTGGAATGGAATGGAATGGAATGCGGAATGCAATGTGCAATGGAAAGGAATGTAATGTGGAAAGGAATTGAATGGAACAAGGAATGGAATGTGGAATGGAATGGAATGGCAGGTGGAATGGAATGGAATTGAATGTGGACTGAAATGGAATGGAAAGTGCAATAGAATGCGGAATGGAATGTGGAATGGAATTGAATTGAATGTGGAATGGAATGAAATGGAATGTGGAACAAAATGGAATAGAATGGAATGGAATGGGAATGGAATGTAATGGAATGTGGAATGCAATGGCATAGAATGAAATGCGGAATTGAACTTAATGGAATGTGTAATGGAATGGAATGGAATGTGGAATGCAATTGAATGGAATGAAATGAGGAATTGAATGGAATGTAATGTGGAATGGAATGGAATGTAATGTGGAATGGAATGGGATAGAACGTGGAATGGAAAGTGGAATGGACTGAAATGGAATATTGAATGAAATGGAATGGAACTTGGAATAGCATGTGGAATGAAATGTGCAATGGAAAGTGGAATGGAACGGAATGGAATGTGGAATGGAATTGAATGGAATGTGGAATGAAATGGAATAGAATGGAATGGAATGCGGAATGAAATGTAATAGAATGGAATGGAAAGCGGAATAGAATTTAATGGAATGTGGATTGCAATGGAAAGGAATGAAATGTGGAATTGAATGGAATGAAATGTGGAATGGCATGCAAGGTGGGATGGAATTTGATGGAATATGGACTGGAATGTTGAATAAAATGTAGAATGGAATAGAATGGAATGCGGAATGGATCGCAGAATGGAATGCAATGGAACGTGGAATGGAACTTGGAATGGAACGTGTAATGAAACGTGGAGTGGAATGTGGAATGGAAACTGGAATGAAGTGTGCAATGGAATGTGGAATGGAAAGTGGAATAGAATGGAATGGCAGTGGAAAGGAAAGTCGAATTGAATGGATAGGAACGTCAAATGGAAGGAGGAATAGATAGTGGAATGGAATGTGGAATGGAAAGTGGAATGCAATTTGGAATGGAATGTGGAATGGAATGTCGAATGGAATGGAATCGAATGTGATTTGGAATGGAATGGAATGTGGAATGGAATGGAATGGAATGAGGAATGGAATATGGACTGGAATGCAAACGAATGTGCACGGAAAGTGGAAGGGAAAGGAATGGAATGTGAATTGGAAAATGGAATGGAATGTGGAGAGAAATGCAATGGAATGTGGAATGGAATGGAATGGAATGTGGAATGGGATGCGGAAGGGAATGTGGAATGACATGGAAAGGAATGTGGAATGGCATGGAAAGGAATGTGGAATTCAATGTAGAATGCAAAGGAATGGAATGTGGAATGGAATGGAAAGGAATGTGGAATTGAAAATGGAATGGAACGAGCAATGTAATGTGGAGTGGAATGAGCAATGGAATATGGAATGGAACGTGGAATGGAATGGAATCGAAAGTGGAATGGAATTTGGAAATTGTGGGATGGTGCTTTGAAAGTATGGAATGGAATAGGGATTTGAATGTGGAATGGAATGTGGAATGGAACGTGGAATGGAACGTGGAATGGAACCTGGAATGGAATGGAATGAAATGTGGAAAGAAATGGAAGAGAATTTGGAATGCAATGTAGAATGGAAAGTGGAATGGAAGGTGGAATTGAACGTGGAATGAAATGGAAAGGAATGCTGAATGAAATGGAATGGAATCTGTAACAGAAATTAATTGATCGTGGAATGTGACGTGGAATGGAACATGGAACTCAACGTGGAATGGTTCGTGCAATGGAATGTGAAATGCAATGGAATACAATGTGGAATGAAATGGAATGGAATGTGGAATGGAAAGGAATGCAATTTGCAATGGAACATGGAATGGAACTTTGAATGGAATGGAATGGAACGTTGAATGGAATGGAATGAACGTGGAAAGGAATGTGGAATGGAATGGAATGGAATTTGTAATGGAGTGGAATGGAATGAGGAATAGAAAGAAATGGAATATGGGATAAGGAATGGGACGTGGAATGAAACATCGAATGCGACGTGGAATGGAAAGTGGAATGGAATGTGGAATGGAATGGAATTGAATGTAATGGAATGGATTGTGGAATGGAATGGATTGTGGAATGGAATGGAATGGAATGTGGAATGCAATGGAATGGACTGGAATGTGGAATTGGATGGAATGTTATAGAAAGGAATGTGGAATGCCATGGAATAGAATGTGGAATGGAATGGAATGGAATGGAATGGAATGTGGAATGGAATGGAATGCAATGGAATGGATTGTGGATTTGAATGGAATGGAATGGATTGGAATGCGGAATGCAACGGAATGGAACATGGAATAGAATGTTGAATGGATTGTTTAAAGGAATGGAAAGGAATGTGCAATGGAATGGAATGGAAGGTGAAATGCAAAGGAATGGACTGGATTGTGGAATTGAAAGGAATGGAATGGAATGGAATGCAGAATGCAATGTAATGGATTGTGGAATTGAGTGGAATGGAATGGAATGGAATTTGGAATGGAAGGGAATGCAATGGAATGGAATGTTGATTTGAATGGAATGGAATGTGGAATGGAATGGATTGGAATATGGAATGCAATGGAATGAAACATGGAATGGAATGTGGAAAGGAATGTGGAATAGATTCTTTTGTTTAATGGTTTGTTTAATAGAATGGAAATGAATGAGGAATGAAATGTGGAAAGGAATGTGGAATGAAATGGAATGGAATGTGGAATGGAAAGGAATGGAATGGAAAGGAAATTGAAAAAGAATGTGGAACGGAATGTGGAATGGAATGTGGAACAGAATGAAATGGAACGTGGAATGGAACGGAATGGAACGTGGAATTGAATGGAATGGAACGTGAAATTTAACGCGGAATGGAACATGCAATGGAATGTGGAATGGAATGTGGAATGCAATGGAATGGAATGTGGTATGAAAAGTGAAATGGAATGGAATGGAATGTGGAATAGAATGTGGAATGTAATGCAGTGGAATGACAGTGGAATATGGAATGGACTGACATGGAATGTGGAATGGAATGTGGAATGGAATGCGCAATGGAACGGAAGGGAATGTGGAATGGAAAGTGGAATGAAACGTGGAGAGGAACGTGGAATGAAATGGAATGGAACTTGGAATTAAATGTGGAATGGAATGGAAGGAAATGTGCAATGAAATGTGGAGTGTAATGGAATGGAATATGGAACGGAATGGAATGGAATGTGGAATGGAATGTAGAATGGAACCGAATGTAATGTGGAATGGACTTTAATGGAATGTGGAATGCAAAGTAGAATGAAATGTGCAATGGATTCTGGAATGGAATGTGGAATGGAACGGAATGGAAGGTGGAATGGAATGTGGAATGGAATGTGGAATGGTATGTGGAATGGAACTTGAAATGGAATGCAATGGAATGTCGAATGGAACGTGGAATGGAATCGAATGCAACATGGAATGGAATGGAATGGAACGTGGAATGGAAAGTGGATTGAAATGTGCAATGAAAGTTGAAATGGAATGGAATGGAACGTGAAATGGAATGAAAAGGAACGTGGAATGGAACCTGGAAAGAAAGGAGGAATTGAAGGTGGCATTGAATGTGGAATGGAATGTGCAACGGAACGGAATGGAATGTGGATAAGAATGTGGAATTGAATGTGGAATAGAAAGTGGAAAGGAATGGAATGGATTGTGGAATGGAAAGTGCAATGGAACGTGGAATGGAATGTGGAATGGAATGGAATGGAATGTGGAATGGAATGGAATGCAATGGAATGGAATGTGGAATGGAATGGAATGAAATGTGGAATGGATTATGTAATGTAATGGAATGGAATGTGGAATGGAATGTGGAATGGAATGTGGAATGGAATGGAATGGAATGTGGAATGGAATGGAATGAAATGTGGAATGGAATGGAATGGAATGTGGAATGGAACATGGAATGGAACCGAATGGAAGGTGGAAAGGAAAGTGGAATGGAATGCGGAATGGAACGTGGAAAGGAATGGAATGGAATGAGGAATGGGATGTGGAGTGGAATGGGATGGAATGCGGAGTGGAATGTGCAGTGAAATGGAATGTGGAATGAAATGTGGAATTCAATGTGGAATGTAACCTGGTAAGGAAATTTTAATGCAGTGTGGAATGCAAAGTGGAATGGAAACGAATGAAATGTGGAATGAAACGTGGATTGGAATGGAATGGAATGTGGAATCGAATAGAATGGAATGTGGAATGGAATTTAAAGGAAATTGGAATGGAAAGTGCATTTGAATGGAATGGAATGGAATGGAATGTGGAATGGAATGGAATGCAATGGAATGTAATGTGGAATGGAATGGAATGAAATGTGGAATGGATTATGTAATGGAATGGAATGGAATGTGGAATGGAATGTGGAATGGAATGTGCAATGGAATGTGGAATGGAATGGAATGAAATGTGGAATGAAATGTGGATTGCAATGGAATGGAAAGTGGAATCGGATGGAATGGATGGCGGAATGGAATGTGGAATGAAAAGTGTAATGGAATGTGGAATGGGATGGAATGGAATGTGGAATGGCATGTGAATTGGAATACAATGGATTGTGGAATGTTATGTGGAACGAAATGAAATGGAACGTGGAACGAAATTCAATGGAATGAGAATGGAACGTGGAATGGAAAGTGGAATGGAATGGGTAATATAATGCGGAATGGAATGTGGAATGCAATGGAAAGGATTGGAATGTGAAATGGAATTTGTAATGGAATGGAAAGGAATGTGGAATGGAATGTGAATTGGAAGGCAATGGAATGTGGAATGGAACGTGGAATGGAGTGTGGAATGGAATGTGGAATGGAAAGTGGAATGCACTGTGCAATGCAATGGAATGGATTGTGAAATGGAATGTGGAATGGAATGGAATGTCAAATGGAATATGGAATGGAATGGAATGGAATGTGGAATGGAAGGGAATGGAAAGTGGAATGTAATGGAAACGAATGGAACGTGGAATGGAATGTGGAATGGAATGTGGAATGCAATATGGAATGGAATGGAATGCAACGAGCAATGGAATATAATGGAATGTGGAATAGAATGGAATGGAATGGAATGTGGAAAAGAATGTCGAATGGAATGCGGAATGGAATGGAATGGAATGTGGAATGTGGAATGTTAAATAGAAGGTGGAATGGAATGTGAAATGGAATGGAAAAGAATGAGAATGGAAGGTAATGGAATGTGGAATGGAAAGTGGAATGGAATGGAATGCAATGTGTAATGGAATGGAAAAAATGTGGAATGGATGGTCAGGTAATGTGGAAAGGCATGTGGAATGGAATGAAAAAAATGTGGAATGGAAGGTAATGGAAATGCAATGGAAGGTAACGGAAAGTGGAATGGAATGGAATGGAACGTAGAATGGAACGTGGAAAGGAATGCGGAATGGAGCGTAGAATGGAAAGTGGAATGTAATGTGGAATGGAAAAGAATGGAATGTGGAATGGAATGGAATGGAATGTGGAATTGAATGGAGTGGAATGCAGAATGGAATGGAATGGAATGGAATGCGGAATGGAATGGAATGGAATGGAGTGGAATGGAGTGGAATGGAATGGAATGTGGAATAGAATGTGCAATGGATTGTGGAAGGGAATGGAAAGTGGAAAGCAAAGGAATGGAATGCGGATGGAATGGAATGCAATGTGGGATGGAATGGAATGTGGAAAGGAATGGAATGGAATGTGGAATGGAATGCAAAGGAAAATGAAATGGAATGTGCAGTGGAATGTGAAATGGAACGTGGAATGTAAAGGAATGGAATGTGGAATTGAATGGAATGGTACATGGAATGGAACAGGGAATGTACCGTGGAATGGAATTGAAAGGAAAGTGGAGTGTAATGGAATGGAATGTGGAATAGAATGTGGAATGGAATGTGAAGTGGAATGGAATGGAGTGTAATGGAATGCAACCTGGAATGGAATGGAATGTGGAATGGAATCGGGATTGGAATGGAATGGAACTTGGATTGTAACGTGGAATGGAATGTGCAATGGAATGTGGAATGGAACGTGGAATGGCATGGGCAATGGAATGTGGAATTGAAAGTGGAATGAGATGGAATGGAAAGGGGAATGGAATGTGTAATGGAAAGGAATAGAACGTGGAATGGAATGTGGAATGAAATGTGGAAAGGAAAGGAATAGAATGTGGAATGGAATGGAATGGAAAGTTGAATGGAATGGAATAGAATGTGGAATGGAATATGGAATGGAATGGTATGGAATGAGGAACAGAATGTGGAATGCAATGGAATGGATTCCGGAATGGAAAGGAACGTTGTGTTCTGGAATCTTGAATGGAATGGAATGGAACATTAAATGAAACAAGGAATGCAACGTGGAATGGAATGCTGAATGGAATCGAATGGAATGTGGAATGGAAGGGAATTGAATGTGGAATGGAATATGGAACGGAATGCAATGAAACGTGGAATGGAATGCAATGGAATGTGGAATGGAAACTAATGGAATGTGGAATGGAATGGAATGATGTGGAAAGTGGAATGGAATGGAGTGGAATGGAATGGAATGTGGAAAGGAATGGAATGTAATGGAATGTGGAATGGAACGTTATGGAATATGGAATGGAATGGAATGGAATTGAATGCGGAATGGTATAGTGTGGAATGTGGTATGCAAAGTAATGAAATGGAATGGAATGTGGAATTGAAAGGAATTGGAAGTGGAATGGAATGGAATGGAATATGCAGTGGAATGGAATGGAATGGGATGTGCAATGGAAAGGAATTATATGTAATGGAATGTGGAATGGAATGTGGAATTGAATGTGGAATGGAATTGAATGAAATGTGGAATGAAACGTGGATTGCAATGGAATGGAAAGTGGAATGGAATGGAATGGACTGCGGAATGGAATGTGGAATGGAATGTGTAATGGAATGTGGAATGGAATGGAATGGAATGTGGAATGGAATGCAATGCTATGGAATGTGGATAGGAATGGAATGGAATGGAATGGAATGTGGAATGGAAGGGAAAGTAACGTGGAATGGATTGCGGAATGGAATGGAATGCAATTGAATTTGGAATATAATGGAAAGGACTGTGGAATTGAAAAAATGGAATGTGGAATGGAATGGAATGGTTTGAAACGTGGAATGGAATGGAAAGTTATGGAATGTGGAATGTAATGCAATGGAATTTTAAATGGAAAGTGGAATGGAATGGAATGGAATGCGGAATGAAATCTGGAATTAAATGTGGAATGGAACATGGAATGGAAGGTGAAATGGAATGGAACAGAATGTGGAATGGAATGTGGAATGGTTTGGAATGGAATGTGAAATGGAATGTGGAATGGAAGGTTGAATGAAATGTGGAATGGAATGGAAGGTGGAATGGAAACGAATGGAACATTTAAATGGAATGGAATGGAATGTGGAATGAAATGTTGAATGGAATGTGGAATGGAAAGGAATGTGGAATGGACGGGAACGGAATATGGAATGGAATGTGTAATGGAATGGAATGGAAATGAATGGAATGCAGTTGAATGGTATCTGGAATGGAATGTGCAATGGAACCTCTAATGGAATGTAGAATGGAACGTGGAATAGAAAGCAATGGAACGTCTAATGGAAAGTGGAATGGAACGTGACATGGAATGGAATGGAACGTGGAATGGAAAGAAATGGAACGTAGAATGGAGCTTGGAATGGAACATAGAATGGAATGTAGAATTGATTGTGGAATGGAACGTGGAATGGAAAGTGGAATGTAATGTGGAAAGGAAAGAAATGGAAAGTGGAATGGAATGGAATGGAATGTGGAACGGAATGGAGTGGAATGTGGAATGGAATGGAATGGAATGGAGTGTGCAACGTAATGTGGAATGGAATGGAATGCAAAGTAGAATGGAATATGGAATGGAATGAAATGGAATGTGGAATGGAATGGAATCGAATGTGGAATGGAATGAAATGGAATGTGGAATGGAATGTGGAATGGAGTGGAAAGGAATGGAATGTGGAATGCAATGGAATGTGCAATGGAATGGAATTGAATGGAATGTAATGGAATGTGAAATGGAAAGGAATGGAATGTGGAATTAATTGGTATAGAATGGAATGAGGTATGGAATGGATTGAAAAGGAATTTAATGTGGAATGGAAGGGAATAGAATGGGGAATTCAATGTGCAATTGAATGGAATGGAATGTGGAATGGAATGTGCAATTTAATGGAATGGAATTTGGAATGGAATGGAAGGCAATGTGGAATGGAATGGAATGAAATGTGGAATGGAATGCAAAGGAATCTGGAATGGAATGAAAAGTGGAGTGGAATGGAATGGAATGTGAAATGGAACGGGATGGAATGTGCAATGGAATGGAACGGAATGTGGATTGGAATGGAATGAGCAATGGAAAGGAATGTGCAATGGAATGTGGAATGGAAAGGAAAGGAATATGGAATGGAATGCAATGTGGGATGGAATGGACTGTGGAATGGAATGTGGAATGGAATGAAATGGAATATGGAATGGAATGTGGAATGCAATGATGAATGGAATCTGGAATGGAATGTGGAATGGAATGTAGAATTGAATGTGAAATGGAATGGAACGGAATGTGCAATGGAGCATGGAATGGAATGGAATGGAACGTGGAAAGTAATGTGGAATGGACTGTGAAATGGAACGTGAAATGAAACGTGGAAAGTATTGGAATGGAATGTGAAATGCAATGTGGAATGGAATGCGAATATAATGTGGAATGGAATGGAAAGGAATCCAGAATGGAATGGAATGGAATGGAACATGGAATGTAACGTCGAATGGAACATGTAATGGAATGGAATAGAAAGTGTACTGGAACGTTGACTGGAACGTGGAATGGAATGTGGAAAGCAATGGAATGGAAAGTGGAATGGAATGTAAAGGAACATGGAATGGAATGTGGAATGGAATGTGGAATGGAAAGTGGAATGGAATGGAAAGGAATGTGGAAAGGAATATGGAATGGAAAGTGGAAATGGAATGGAATTTAATGAAATGGAATGTGAAATGGAATGTTGAATTTTATGTGGAAAGTAATGTGGAAAGCAACGTGGAATGGAATGAAATGAAATGCTGAATGGAATGTGGAATGATATGGAATGGGTTGTGTAATGGTATGTGGAATGGAATTTTGAATGGAATCTGGAATGTAATGAAATGTGGAATGGAATGTGGAATGGAATGGAATGGAATGTGGAATGGAATGTTCAATGGAATGTGGTATGAAATCTGGAATGGAACGTGGAAGGGAAGGTGGAATGTAATGGAATGGATCGTGGAATGGAACTTGGAATGGAACGTGGAATGGAAGGTGGAATGGAGACTGGAATGGAATGGAATGGAACGTAGAATGGAAAGTGGAATGGAATGTGGAATGAAATGGAAAGGAATGTGCAAATGAATGGATTGGAATGTGGAATGGAATGTGGAATGGAACGGAAAGGAATGTGGAATGGAATGCAATGGAATGTGGAATGAAATGGAAAGGAATGTCGAATGAAATGGAATGGAATGTGGAATGGAATGTGGAATAGTATGTGGTGTGGCACGTGGAATGGAAAGGAGTGCAATGTGGGATTGAATGTGGAATGCAATGGGAAATTGAATGTGTAATGGAATGCAATGTGGAATGGAATGCAGAATGGAATGGAATGGAACATGCAATGGAATGTGGAATGGAACGTGCAGTGGAATGTGGAATGGAAAGTGAAATGGAATGGAAGGGACTGTGTAATGGATTGTGAAATAGAATGGAATGCAACGTGGAATGGAACATGTAATTGAATGTGGAATGGAACGTGGAATGCAATGTGCAATGGAATGTGGAATGGAACGTGGAAAGGAATGGAATGGAAAGTGGAATGAAAAGTGGAATGGAATGGAAAGGATAGTGGAATGTAAAGTGGAATGGAATGTGGAATGGAATGTGCAATGGAATGGATAGGAATGTGGAAAGGACTGTGAAATGGAATGTAGCATGGAATGTGGAAAGGAATGGAATGGAATTTAATGGAATGGAATGGAATTGAATGGAATGTGCAATGGAATGAGGAAAGGAATGTGGAATGGAATGTGGAAAGAACGGAATAGAATGAGTAATAGAATGTGAAATGGAATGCTGAATGGAACATGGAATGGAATGGAATGGAATGGAATGTATTGTATAATCAAATGTGGAATGGTATGAGGAATGGAACGTGTAATGGAATGGAATGGAACTAGGAATGGGATGGAATACAATGTGGAATGGAACGTGGAATGGAATGGAATGGAAAGTGGAATGGATCATGGAATGGAAGGGAATGGAACGTGGAATGGAACATGGAATGGAACGTGGAATGGTACACGGGATGGAACGTGGAATGGAACGTGCAATGCAATGTGGAATGGAACGTGGAATGGAAAGGAATGGAAACTGAAGTGGAACGTGGAATGGAATGGAATGGAACGTGGAAAGTAATGTGGAATGGACTGTGAAATGGAACGTGAAATGAAACTTGGAAAGTATTGGAATGGAATGTGGAATGGAATGTGTAATGGAATGCAAGGCAATGTGGAATGGAATATGCATTGGAGTGGAATGGAATGTGGAATGGAATGCGGAATTGAATGTAATGGAATTGGAATGTGACGGAATGGAATGTGGAATAGAAATTGGAGTGGAATGGAATGGAATGTGCAATGGAACGTCATATGGAATTGAATGGAACGTGGAATGGAACTTGGAATGGAACATGCAAATGAAAGCGGAAAGGAATGGGGACTGCAGAGTGGAATGGAATGTAGAATGGAATGTGAAATGGAAGGAACTGGAATGTGGAATGGAACGGAATGGAATGTGGAATGGAATGTGGAATGGAATGGTATAGAATGTGGAATAGAATGCGGAATACAATGAAATGGAATGTGGAATGGAAAGTGAAATGGAATGTGGAATGGAAAGTAATGCAATGTGGAATGGAACGTGGAATGGAATGGATTGGAACTCTTAATGGAACGTGGAATGGAACATGAAATGGAATGTGGCATGGAATGTGAAATGGCATGGGCAATGAAATGTGGAATGGAAGGTGGAATTTAATGGAATAGAAATTTGAATGAAATGTGGAATGGAAAGGAATGGAATTTGGAATGCAATGGAATGGAATGTGTAATGGAAGGTGGAATGGAATGTGGAATGTAACGTGGAATGGAAAGGAATGCAATGTGGAATGGAACGGAGTGGAATATGGAATGGAATGGAAAGGAATGTGGAATGGAATGTGGAATCGAATGGAATGGATTGTAGAATAGAATCTGGAATGGAATGGAACGGAATTCGGAATGGAATTCAATGGAATGGAATGGAATGGAATGGAATTGAACGCAAAATGGAACGTGGAATGGAACATGGAAAGGAATGTAGAATGCAATGGAAAAGAATGTGGGAAGGACGGTAATGAAATGTGGAATGGAATATGGAAAGGAATGGAATGGAATGTGGAATTGAATGGAAAAGTATGTGGAAAGGAAGATAATGCTATGTGGACTGGAATGTGGAATGGAATAGAATGGAATGGAATGTGGAATGTTATGGAATGGAACGTGGATTGGAAGATGGAATGGAAAGTGTAATGGGCCGTGGAATAGAATGGAATGGAATGTGGAATGGAACGTGGAATGGAAAGTGCAATGGAACATGGAATGGGATTTGGAATGGAAAGGAATGGAATGTGGAATGGAATGGAACGGAATGTTGAATATAATTTGGAATGGAATGGAAAGGACACCAGAATGGAATGGAATGCAATATAATGGAAACTGGAATGGAACGTGGAATGGAACATGGAATGGATTCGAGTGTGGAGTGGAATGGAATGGAATGGAATGTGGAATGGTATGGAACGGAAAGTGGAATGCAATGTAATGGAATCGAATGGAATTTGGAAATGAAAGGAATGGAAAGTGGAAAGGAAAGGAATGGAATGTGGAACGGAATGTAATGTAATGGATGGTGGAATGGAATGTGAAATGGAATGTGGAATGGAAAGTGGAATTGAATGAAATGGAACTTGGAATGGAATGGAATGGAACGTAGAATGGAATGGAACGGAACGTGGAATGGAACGTGGAATGGAAGCACTAAAGCAAAGTAGCAAGGAACTTGGAATGGAATGGAATATAAGGTCTAATGGAAAGTAGAATGGAACGTGGAATGGAATGGAATGGAACTTGGAATGGAATGGAAAGGAACGTAGAATGGAACATGAAGTGGAACGCAGAATGGAACGTGGAAAGGAATGAGGAATGGAACCTGGAATGCAATGTGGAATGGAAAGTAATGGAATGTGGAATGGAATGGAATGGAATGTGGAATGCAATGAATGGAATCTCGAATATAATTTGGAATGGAATGGAAAGGAATTCAGAATGGAATAGAATGGAATGTACTGGAAGGTAACATGGAATGGAACTTGCAAAGGAACATGGAATGGAATGTGGAATGGAAGGGAATGGAATGTGGAATGGAAGGGAATGGAATGTGGAATGGAATGTGGAATGGAATGGAATTGAATAGAAGGAAAAGTGAAATGAAATGGAATGGAACGTGGAATGGAACGTTGAATGGAAAGTGGATTGGACCGGAATGGAATGGAATGTGGAATAGAATGGAATGCAATGGAATATGGAATGAAATGGAATGGAATGAAATGGAATATTGAATGGAATGGAATGGAATGATGAATGGACTGGAATGGAATATGAAATGTAATGTGGAATGCAATGGAATGGAACGTGGAATGGGACGTGGAACGGAACTTCTAATGGAATGTAGAATGGAACGTGGAATGGAATGGAATGCAACTTCTAATGCAAAGTAGAATGGAACGTGGAATGGAATGGAATGGAACGCGGAATGGAGTGTGGAATGGAATGTGGAATGTAATGGAATGGAACATAGAATGGAATGGAATGGAATGGAATGGAATGTGGTATGGAATGTGGAATGGAATGGAATGGAATGTGGAATGGAATGTGGTATGAGAAGTGGAATGGAATGCGATGGAATGTGGAATGGAATGTGGAATGAAACGGAATGGAATGTGAAAGGGAATGTGGAATGCAATGTGGAATGGAATGTGGAATGGAATGTGAAATGGAAAGTGGAATAAAATGGAATGGAATGTAGATAGGAAAGTGTAATGGAATGGAACGGAATTTGGAAAGTAATGTGGAATGGAATGGAATTGAATATGGAATGGAATGGAATTGAATGTGGAATGGAATGTGGAATGCAATGGAAAGGAATGTCGAATGGAATGTGGAATGGAAATTGGAATGGAATGGAATGGAAGGTGGAATGGATTGGAATGGAACATGGAATGCCACGTGGAATGGAACATGGAATGGAATGTGAAATGGAACGTGTAATGGAATGGGCCATGGAATGTGGAATGGAACGGGGAATGGAATGTGGAATGGAATTTGGAATGTAATGTGGAATGGAATGGAATAAAATGGAAAGTGAAATGGAAGTTGAATGTAATGGAAAGTGGAATGGAACGTGGAATGGAATGTTGAATGGAACTTCGAATGGAGTGTAAAATGGAATGTGGAATGGAAAGTGGAATGGAATGAAATGCGATGTTGAATGGAAAGTGGAATGGAATGGGGAATTTAAAGTAGAATGGCAAGTGGAATGGAATGGAATGGAATTGCACGTGGAACGGAATTGAATGGAATGTGCAATGGAATGTGGATTTGAATGTGGAATGGAATGTGGAATACAATGGAATGGAATGTGGAACAGAATGTGGAACTGAATGGAATGTGGAATGGAATGTGGAATGGAATGTGGAATTGAATGTCGAATGGAACGTGGAATGGAATGGAATGGAATGTGAAATGGAATATGGAATGATATGGAATGGAGTGTGGAATGGAGTGTGGAATGGAATGTGGAATGGAAAGTGGAATGGAACGGAAGTTGGAATGGAATTTGGAATGGAATAGATTGGAAAGTTTGAATGAAATGGAACAGAATGTGGAATGGAAAGTGGACTGCAGTGGAATGCAATGTGGAATGGAATGGAATGGAATGTGGAACGGAATGTTTAATGGAATGTGGCATGAAATCTGGAGTGGAACGTGGAATAGAACATGGAATGGAATGGAATGGATGGTGGAATGGAATGGAATGGAATGTGGAAGGGAATGTGGACTAGAATGTGGAATGGAATGGAATGCAATGTGGAATGGAATGGATTGGAATGTGGAATGGAATGGAATGGAATGTGGAATGGAATGTGGAACGCAATGGAATGGAATGTGAAATGGAATGTGGAATGGAATGCAATAGAATGTGGAATGGAATACAAAGGAATGTGTAATGGAATGTGGAATGGAATGTGGACTGGCACGTGGAATGGAACAAAGTGCAATGTGGAATGGAATGTGGAATGGAATGTGGAATGGAACATGAAATGGAATGCAATGTGGAATGGAACGTGGATTTGAATGGATTGGAACGCGGAATGGAACGTGCAATGGAGTATGGAATGGAAAGCGGAATGGAATGGAATGGATTATGGAATGCATCGTGGAATGGAATGTAATGGAATGTGGAATGGAATGTGAAATGGAAGGTGGAATGGAATGTGTAATGGAACGTGGCATGGAATGTGCAATGGAACGTGGAAAGGGTTGGAATGCAAAGTGGAATGGTACGTGGAATTGAATGGAAAGGAAAGTGGAATAGAATGTGGAATGGAATGTGGAATAGAATGTGGAATGGAATGAAATGGAATGTGGAATGGAATGTGGTATAGAATTGAATGGAATGTGGAATGGATACGGAATAGAATGTAGAATGGAACGTGGAATCAAACATGGAATGGAACGTGGAATGGGGTGGGCAATGGAATGTGGAAAGGAAAGTGGAATGCAATGGAGTGGAATGGAATGGAATGGGGAATGGAATGTGGAATGGAATGTTGAATGAAATGGAATAGATGTGGAATGGAAAATGCAATTGAATGTGGAGTGGAACGTCGAAGGGAATGGAAAGGAATGTGGAATGGAAAGTGGAATCGAATGGAATGGAACGTGGATAGGAACGTGGAATGGAACATTGAATGGATTGGAACGGAACGTGGAATGGAATGAGGAATGGAACTACAATTTAAAAGTGGAATGGAATGTGGAATGTAATGGAATGTGGAATGGAATGTGGAATGGAATGGAATGGAATGTGCAATGGAATGGAATGAATTGTGGAATGGAATGTGGATAGGAATGTGGAATGGAATGGAATGCAATGTGGAATGGTATGTGAAATGAAATCTGGAATTGAATGGAATGTTATGTGGAAAGGAATGGAATGGAATTTGGAATGGAATTGAATGGAATATGGAGTGGAATAGAATGGAATGGAATGGCATGTGAAATGGAATGTGGAAGGGAATGTGGAATGGAATGTGCAATGGAATGTGGAATGGAACGTGGAATGAAATGTGGAAAGGAATGTGGAATGGAACTTGGAATGGAATGGAACGGAAATGGGAATGTAATTGAACGGAATGGAACCTGGAATGGAACTTGGGATGGAAAGTGGAATGGAATGCAGAATGGAAATTGGAATGGAATGTACAACGGAATGTGGAAGGGAACGTGGAACAGAACGTGGAACGGAATGTGGAATGGAAAGTGCAATGGAATGTGGAATGGAACGGAATTGAACTTGGAAGTAACGTTTAATGGAAAGTGAAATGTCATGTTGCATGGAACTTCGAATGGCATGGACAATGGAATTTGGAATGGAACGTGGTATGTAATGTAATGGAAAAAGGAATGGAATGTGGAATGGAATGGAATGAAAAGTGGAATGTAATGTGGAATAGAATGAGGAATGGAACGTGGAATGGAACGTGGAATGAAATGGAATGGAAAGTGCAATGGAATGGAATGCAATGTGGAATGGAATGTGGAATGTAATGTGTAATGGAATGCGGAATGTAATGTGGAATGGAATGGAAAGGAATGGAATGTGGAATGGAATGTGGAAAGGAATGTGGAATGGCATGTGGAACGGAATGGAATGAAATGTGGAATGGAATGTGTAATGTCACTTGAAATTGAATGGAATGGAATGGAATGGATTGTGGAATGTAATGTGGAATGGAAAGTGGAATAGAAAGTGGAATGCAATGGAATGGAACATGGAATGGCATGGATTGGAACATGGAATGGAAAGTGGAAAGGAATGTGGAATGGAAATTCGAATGGAAAGTGGAATGTAATGGAATGTGTAATCAAATGGAATGGAATGGAATGTGGAATGGAGTGTGGAATGGAACGTGGAATGGAATGGAATGGAATTTGGAACGGAGTGGAATCGAATGTTGAATGGAAGGTGGAATGGAAAGTGGAATGTAACGAGGAATGGAGAGGATAGGAATGTGGTATGAAAAGAGTGGAATGTGGAATGCAATAGAATGTAATGTTGAATGGAATGTCGAATCGAATGGAATGGAATAGAAAGTAATGTGGAATGGAAAGTCGAATGGAATGGAATGGAATGTGGAATAGAATGTGTAACGGAATGGATTGGAATCCGGAATGGAACGGAATGGAATGGAATGCAAAGCAAAATGGAATGTGGAATGGAACGTGGCATGGAAGGTGGAATGGAATGTGGAATGTAATGTGTAATGGAAGGGGAAAGAATGAGAATGGAATGGATTGGATTGCGGAATAGAATGTGGTATGCAATGGCATGGAATGCGGTATGGAATAGAATGGAATGGTGTGGAACGTAGAATGGAACGTGGATGCAAGGTGGAATGGAGTGGAATTGAACGTGAAATTGAACGTGGAATGGAAGGACGAATGGAGCGTTGAAAGGAATGGAATGGAATGTGGAATGGAACGTGGAATGGAATATGAATGGAATGGAATGGATTGTGAAATTGAATGGATTGTAATGTTGGATGGAATATTGAATGGAATGAAATGGAATGTGGAATGGAATGTGGAATGGAAAGGAATTGAATGCGGAATGGAATGTGGAATGGCATGGAATGTAAGGTGGAATTAAATGGAATGGAATATGGAATGGTATGTGGAATGGAATGTGGAGTGGCATGTGGAAAGGAATGGAGTGCAATGTGGAATGGAATGTGGAATAGAATGTGGAATTGAACGTGGAATGGAAAGCAAAGTGGAATGGAATGGAATGGAATGTGGAATGGAACGTGGAATGGAACGTGGGATGGAATGTGCAATGGAATGTGGAATCGAACAGGGGATGGAATGGAATGGAAAGAGGAATGGAACGTGGAAATTATTGGAATGGAATGTGGAATGGTATTTGGAATGGAATGTGGAAAGTAATGGATTGGAATGTGGAATGGAATGTAGAATGGAATGGAATCTGGAATGGAATCTGGAAAGGAATGTGGAATGGATTGTGGAATGGAATGGAATGGAATGTGGAAATTAATGTGGAATGCAATGTGGAATGGAAAGTGGAATGTAATGGAGTGGAAAGGAATGGATTGTGGAATAGTATGTGGAATGGAATGTGGAATGCAACGTGAAATGGAATGGATTGGAACGTGGAATGGGAGGGAATGCAATGTGGAATGGAAGGTGGAATGGAATGGAATGGAATGTGGAATAGAACATGGAATGGAACGTGGAATGGAGTGTGTAATGGAACGTGGAATGGAACATGCAATGGAATGTGGAATTGAAAGTGGAATGGAAAGGAATGGAAAGTGGATGGAATGTGGAATTGAATAGAATGGAAAGAGGAATGGAATGTGGAATGGACTGTGAAAGGAACGTGACGAAGAACGTGGAAAGAATATGGAATGGATTGGAATTGGACGTGAAATGGGACGCGGAATGGAAGGTGGAATGGAATGTGGAATGGAATGGTAAGGGACGTGGAATGGGACATGGAAAGGGAAGTGAAATGGAAGGTGAATCAAACGTGCAACGAAACCTGGAATGGAACGTGGAATGGAATGTGGAATGGAATGAAATTGAATGTGGAATGGAACTTGGAATGGAACGTGGAATGGAACGTCAAATGGAACGTAGAATGGAACGTGGAATGGAACCTGGAATGGAACGTGGAATGGAACGTCAAATGGAACGTAGAATGGAACATGGAATGGAACCTGGAATGGAATGTGGAATGGAATCGAATGAAAAGTTTAATGGAATGAAATGGAATCGAACTTGGAATGGAATGTATAATGGAATAGAATGGAATGTGGAATGGAATGTGGAATGGAATAGAATGGAATAGAATGGAATGAGGGATGGAATGTGGAACGGAACGTGGAATGGAAAGAATTGGAATGTGGCATGGAATGTGGAATGGAATGTGTAATGGAATGAAATGGAACATGGATTGGAATGAAATGGATAGTGTAATGGAATGGAATGGAATGCGGAATGGAATGTGGAATGGAATGGACAGGAATGTGAAATTTAATGTGGAGTTAAATTGAATGGAATGTTAAATGGAATGTGGAGTGGAATGTGGAATGGAATGGACTGGAATGTGAAATTTAATGTGGAGTTAAATTGAATGGAATGTTAAATGGAATGTGGAGTGGAATGGAATGGAATGTTTAATGGAATGTGAAATGGAATGTGAAACGGATTGGAATGGAATGTGAAATGGAATGTGGAATGGAATGCGGAATGGAGTGTGGAATGGAACGTGGAATGGAATCGAGTGGAATGTGGAATGGAGCTTGGATTGGTATGGAACGAAAAGTGTAATGGAACTTGGAATGGAATGTGGAATGGTACATGGAACGGAATGTGCAATGGATTTTGGAATGGGACGTGGAATGGAATGGAATAGAACGTGGAATGGAACGTGGAATGCTAGGAATGGAACGTGGAATGCAACGTGGAATGGATTGTGGAATGATATGTGGAATGGAATGTGGAATGTAATGCGGAAGGGAAAGTGCAACGGAAAGGAATGGAAAGTGGAGTATAATGGAATGGAATGTGGATTAGAATGTGGAATGGAATGGAATGGAATGTGGAATGAAGTGGAATGGAATGGCATGGAATGCGGAATGGAATGGAATGCAATGTGGAATGAAATTGAATGCAATTGTATGGAATGTGAAATCGAATTGAATGGAATGTGGAATGGAAAGTGGAATGGAACATGGAAGGTAATGTGGAATATAACGTGGAATGGAATGTAGACTGGAATCTCGAAAGGAATGGAAAACAATGTGGATTAGAATGGAATGCAATGTAACGGAATGTGGAATGGAATAGAATGGAATGAGGAATGTAATGGAATGGAATGGAATGTGGAATTGAATGGAATGGAATGTGAAATGGAATGCAATGATATGTGGAATGGAATGGAATGGAAGGTTGAAAGGAATGCGGAATGGAATGTGGAATGGAATGTGGAATGGAATGGAATGGAATGTGGAATGGAATGGAATAGAATGTGGAATAGAATGGAATGGAAAGCAATGTGGAATGGAATGTGGAATGGAATGTGGATTGGAATGGAATGTGTAATGGAATGGAATGGAATGTGGAATGCAATAGAATGGAATCTGGAATGGAATGAAATGTGGAATGGAATGGAATCGATGTGGATTGGAATGTAATGGAATACGGAATGGAATGGAAAGGAATGGAATGTGGAATGGAATGGACTGGTATGTGTAATGGAATGTGGAGTGGAATGGAAAGCAATGTTAAATGGATTGTGAAATGGAATGTGGAATGGAATGGACTGGAATTTGAAATGGAATGTGGAGTGGAATAGAATGGAATGTTAAATGGAAAGTGGAGTGGAATGGAACGGAATGTGGAATGGAATGTGGAATGGAGTGTGGAATGGAATGTATAACGGAACGGAATGGAATGTGAAATGTAGTGTGGAATGGAATGTGTAATGGAATGTCAAATATAATGCAATGGAATGTGGAATGAAAGGCAAAGGAATGGAATTGAATGTGGAATGGAATGGAATGGAATGTGGAATGAAATGAAACATAACGGAATGGAATGTGGAATGGAATGGAATGAAACGGCAAATGTAATGGAATGTGAAATGGAATGGAATGGAATGTCGAATGGAATGTAATGGATTGTGGAATGGAATGTGCAATGGAATGGAAAGCAATGTGGATTGGAATGTGGAATGGAATGTGTTGGAATGTGGAATAGAACGTGGAATGGAATGTGGATAAGATCGTGGAATGGAATGTCGTTAAGATTATGGAATGGAATGTGGAATGGAATGTGGAATGGAACGTGGAATGGAATGGAGTGGAACGTGGAATGGAATCGAAATGAATGTGGAATGGTATGGAATGGAATGGGGAATGGAATGTGGAATGGGTTGGATTGTGGAAAGGAATGGAATGGAATGGAATGTGGAATGGAATGGAGTGGAATGGAATGTGGAGTCGAATAGAATGGAATGTTTAATGTAGTTGAAAGGAATGTGGAGTGGAATGGAATGGAATGTGGAATGTAGTGGAAAGGAATGTTGAGTGGAAAGGAATGGAATGTGGAATGGAATGGAATGGAGTGTCGAATGCACTGCAATGAAATGGAATGTAATGGAATGTGGATTGGAATGGAAAGTGGAATGGAATGGAATGGGATGGAGCGTAATGCAATGTGGAATAGATTGGAATGGAATGTAGAATGGAATGGAATGGAATGGAATTCAATGGAACGTGGAATGGAATGGATAATGAAATGGAATGGAATGGAATGACGAATGGAATGTAACGGAGTGTGGAATGAAATGGAATAGAATGTGGAATTGAATGGAATGAAATGGAAGTAAAAGGAACGTGGAGTGGAATGGAATGTGAAATGGAACAAAATGGAAATAGGAACAGAAGGCAATGGAATGAGGAACGGAATGTGCAGTAGGGGGGAATGGAATATGGAATGGAATGGAATGTGGAATTTAATGTGAAATGGAATGGAAGGGAACACGGTATGGTAAGTCATGGAATGTGGAGTGGAATGGAATGGAATGCGGAAAGGAATTTTGAATGGAATCGAATGGAATGCAATGTGGAATGGAATGGAATATAATGGAATATGGAACCAAATGGAAGTGAACATGGAACGCAGTGGAATGGAATGTGGAATGGAATGTAGAAGGTAATGGATTGGAATGTGGAATGCAATGTGGAATGGAAGGGAATGGAATGTGGAATGGAATACAATGAAATGTGGAATCGAATGTGGAATGGAATGGAATGGAATGTGGAATGGAATTGAATGGAATGTGGAAAGGAATGGAAAGGAATGTGGAATGGAATGGAATGGAATGAGGAATGTAATTGAATGGAGTGTGGAGTGAAATGGAAAGGAATGTGGAATGATATTGAATGGAAAGGTATGGAACGTGGAATGGAATGCGGATTGAAGTGGAATGCAATGTGGAATGGATTGTAGAATGGAATGGAATGGAATGTGACATGGAATTTGGAATGGAAAGGAATGGAATGTGGAATGGAATGGAATGGAATGGAGAATGTAATATGCAATGGAATGGAATGGAATGTTTAATGGAATGTGGAATGGAATGCTGAATGGAAAGCTATGGGAGGTAGAATGGAATGTAATGGGATGTGGAATAGAAGGGAATGGAATGGGGAATGGAATGTGGAAAGGAATGCAACGGAACGTGGAATGAAATGTTTAATGGATTGGAATGGAATATGGAATGGAATGGAATTTACTGGTATGGAATGTGGAATGGAACGGAATATAATATGGAATGGAATGTGGAATGGAACGCAATGTAACGTGGAATGGAACGTGGAATTGAACGTGGAATGGAACACGGAATGGAACAAAAAATGGAACATGGAATGATATGTGGAATGGAATGGAATGGAATGTGGAATGGAAGGGATTGGAATGGAATGGAATGTGGAATGGAATGCAATGAAATGTGCAATGGGAAGAATGGAATATGGAATGGAATGGAAATGTATGGAAACTGGAATGGAATGGAATGGAAAGGAATGTGAAATGGAATGTAATGGAACGTTTAATAGAATGGAATGGAATATGAAATGGAATTGAATGCAATGTGGAATGGAATGGAAAGGAACCTGGATTCCAATGGAATAGAATATGGACTGAAATGGAATGGAATGGAATGGAAAGTGGAATTGAATGTAATGGAATGTGAAATGGAATGCAACAGAATGTGGAATGGAATGTAATGGAACGTGGAATAGAATGTTCAATGGAATGGAATAGAAGGTGGAATGGAATTTGGAATGGAATCTGGAATGGAATGGAATGAAATTCGGAATGGAATGTGGAATGGAATGTGGAATGGAATGTGGAATGGAATGGAATGGAAAGTGGAATGGAAAGTGCAAGTTAATGGAATGGAATGCCATGTGGAATGGAACGGAATGTTATGTGGAATGGAATGTGGAATGGAATGGAATGTGGAATGGAAAGTGGAATGGAATGGAAAGGAAGGTGTAATGGAATGGACAGGATTGTGGAATGGAATGAGGAAAGGAATGTGCAACGGAATCTGGAATGGAACGGTAAACAATGTGTAATGGAATGTGGAATGGAATGGAATGGAATATGGAATGGAATGTGGAATGCAATGGAATGGAATGTAGACTGGAATGCAATGGTATTTGAAATGGACTGTGGAATGAAATGTAATGGAATGAGGAATGGAAAGTGGAATGGGATGGTATGGAACGTAGAATGGAATGTTAAATGGAATGGAATGTGAAATGGAATGGAATGGAATTTGGAATGTAATGGAAAGTAATAGAACGTGTAATGGACTGTGGAATCGAATGTGGAATGGAATGGAATGGAATGTGGAATAGAATGGAATGGAATGTGGAAAGGAATATGGAATGGAATATGAGATGGAATGGAATGGGATGTGGAATTGAATGGAATGCAATAGAACGTAGAATGGAATGTGGAATGGAATGGAAAGGAATGTGGAATGGAATGTGGAATGGAATGGAATGTAAAGTGGAATGGATTGGAATGGAATGTGGAAAGGAATGTGGAATGTAATAGAACGGAATATGGAATGGAATGTGGAATGTATAGGAATGGAATGTGGAATAAAATGGAATGTAAAGCGGAATTGAACCTGGAAAGTAATGGATTGGAAGGTGGTGTGGAATGCCGACTGGAACGTGGAATGGAACGTGGAATGGAAAGTGGAATGGAAAGGAATGTACTGGAAAGTGGAATGCAATGGAATGGAAGGAAAGGTGGAAGAGAATTGAATGGAATGTGGAATGGAATGGAATGGAATATGGAAATAAACATGGAATGGAACGTGGAAAGGAACGTGGAATGGAATGTGGAATGGAAAGGAATGTGGAATGGAATGGAAAGAGGAAAGCAAAGGAATTGAATGGAATGTGGAACTGAATGGAATGGAATGTGGAATGGAAAGGAATGTGGAATGGAATGAAATGGAAAGTGATTGGAATGGAATGGATTGGAATGAGGAATAGAATTGAAAGTGAAATGGAGTGTAATGGAATATAATTGAAAGGGAATGGAATGGAACGGAATGGAATGTGGAATGGATTGGAATGTGGAATGGAACGGAATGGGAAAGGAATTTAATGCAATTTGGAATGCAATGGAATGGAAAGTGGAATGGAATTGAATGGAATGTGGAATGGAATTGAATGGAATGTAATTTCGAAGGGATGGAAAGCAAAGTGAAATTAAATGGAAAGGAATGTGGAATGGAATGTGGATTGGAATGGAATGGTATGTGGAATGCATTGTGGAATAGAATGAAATGCAATCTGCAATGGAATGTGGAATAAAATGGAATGGAATGTGGAATGGAATGTGGAGTGGAATGTGGAATAGAATGTAATGAATTTTATATGGACCGTGGAATTGAATGTGGATTGGAATGGAATGGAAAGTGGACTGGAACGTGGAATGGAATAGAAAGGAATTGGAATGGTCTTTGGAATGGAATGTCGAACGGAATGGAATGGAATGTGGAAAGGAAGGTTGAAGAGAATGGAATGGAGTGTGGAAAGGAACGGAATGGAATAGGAATGGAGTGTGGAATGGAATGGAATGGAATGTGGAATCGAATGCGGAAAGGAAAGAGGAATGGAAAGTGGAATGGAATGTGGAATGGAATGGAATGGAATGAAATTTGGAAGGGAATGGAATGGAATACAAAGGGAATGTGGAATGTAATGGAATGGAATGTGGAAAGGAATGCTGAATGGACAGTGGAATGGAATGTGGAATGGAACGTGAAATGCAACGGAATGGAATGGAATGTGGAAAGCAAAGGAATGTAATGTGGATGGAATCTAATGGAATGGAATGTGGAATGGAAAGGAATGTGTAATGGAATTGAATGTGGAAAGGAATGGAATGTGTATTGAAATGTGGAACAGAAGGGAATTGAATGTGGAATGGGATGGAATAGAATGTGGAATGGAATGGAATGTGGAATGAAATGGAATGTGGAAAGGAATGGAATGGAAAGATATGAGGGATGAGATGTGAAAAGGAATGTGTAATGGAATGGAATGGATCATGGAATGGAATGTGGAATGGAATTTAATGGAACGTGGAATGGAATGTGGAATGGAATGGAATGTGGAATGGAATTTGGAATTGAATGGAATGGAATGTGGAATGGAATGTGGAATAGAATGTGGAATGGAATGTGGAATGTAATGGAATGAAAAGTGGCATAAAACGTGGATTGCAATGGAATGGAAAGTGGAATGGAATGGAATGGCCTGCGCAATGGAATGTGGAATGGAGTGTGTGATGGAATGTGGAATGGAATGGAACGGTATGGAATGGAATGTGGAATGGCATGTGAGTTGGAATGCAAAGGATTGTGGAGTGGAAGTTGGAACGAAATGCAATGGAATGTGGAATGAAATTAAATGGAATGAGAATGGAACGAGGAATGGAAATTGGAATAGAATGTGGAATGGACTGCGGAATGGAATGCGGAAATGAATGTGGAATGGAATATACAGGATAGGAATGTGGAATGGAAAGTGGAATGGAATGGAATGAAATATGGAAAGGAAAGTGAAATTGAATGCAATGGAATGTGGAATGGAATGTGGAATGCAACGTGGAGTGGCATGTGGAATTCAACGGAACGGATAGTGCTATGGAATGTGGAATGGAAAGTGCAATGGAATGTGGAACGGAATGGAATGCAATGTGGAATGGATCTGGAATGGAAAGTGGAATGTAAAGTGGAATGGAATGGAATGGAATGGAATGGAGTGCAATGGAATCCGAAATAGAATGCGAAGTGGAATGCGGAATGGAATGTGGAATGGAATGTGGAATGGAATGGAATGGAATGCAATGGAATGTGAAACGGATTGCGAATTGGAATGTGGAATGGACTGTGGAATGGAACGTGGAATAGAATGAAATGGAACGTGGAAGTGAATGGAATGGAACGTGGAATGTTATGGAATGGAATGTGGAATGGAACGAGGAATGAAACGTGGAATGGAATGTGGAAGGTAATGTGGAATGAAAGGCAATGTAATGTGGAATGAAATGTGAAATGGAATGAAATGGAATGTGGAATGGAATGAGGAAAGGAATGTTGAATGTTGAATGGAATGTACAACTGAATGGAATAGAATATGGAATCGAATGTGGAATCGAATAGAATGTAATTTGGAATGGAATGGAATGGAATGTTTAAAGGGATGGAATGGAATGCAATGTGGAATATAATGGAAATGAATGTGGAATGGAATGGAATGGAATGTGGAATGAAACGGAATGGAATGTGGAATCGAATGTGTAATGGAATGGAATGGAATTAAATGGAATGTGGAATGCAATGGAATGGAATATGGAATGGAATGGAATGGAACGGAATGGAATGTGGAATGGAATGGAATTGAATGTGGAATGGAATGGAATGGAAGGTGGAATGGAATGGAATTGAATGCAATATGCAATGGAATGGAATGGAATGTGGAATGGAATGGAATGTAATTAAGTGTGGAATGGAATGGTATGGAATGCAATGTGGAATGGAGTGGAATGGAAAGTGGAATTGAATGTAATGGAATGTGCAAAGTAATGGAATGGAATGTAGAATGGAATGGAATGGAATGGAAAGTGGAATGGAATGGAATGGAATACTTAATGGCAAGGAATGTGGACTGGAAAGGAATTGAATGTTTAATGGAATGTGGAATGGAATTTAGAATAGAATGGAAAGGAATGGAATGAAATGTGGAACGGAATGGAAGGGAATTTGGAATGGAATTTGGATTTGAATGGAAAGGAATTGAATGGAATGAGGAATGGAATGGAATGTATAATGGAAAGGAATGGAATGTGTAATGCAATGGAAAGGAATGTGGAATGCAATGGAATGGAATATGGAATTGAATGTAATGGAATGTGGAATGGGAAGATCAATGGAATGTAATGTGGAATGGAATGTGGAAAGTAATGTGTAATGGAATGTGGAAAGGAATGTGGAATGGAATGTGGAAAGGAATGCAATGTAATGGAATGTGCAATGGAATGGAATATGTAATGGAATGCAATGAAATGCAATGTGGAAAGGAATAGAATGGAATGTGGAATGGAATGGAATGGAATGGAATGTGGAATGGAATCTAGAATGGAATGGAATGGAATGGAATGGAATGTGGAATGAAATGGAATGTAATAATGAATGCAATGGAATTTAATTAAATGTGGAATAGAATGGAATTGAATGTGGAATGGAATGGAAAGGAATATGTAATAGAATGGAATTTGGAATGGAATGTGGAATGGAATGAAATGAAACATATAATGGAAAGTGAAATGGAATAGAATGGAATGTGGAATGGACTGTGGAGTGGATAATATTTAACGTGGAATGAAATGTGGAAAGGAAAGTGGAATGCAATGGCACGTGGAATGGAAGTTGGAATAGAATGGAACGGAATGTGGAATGTATCGTGGAATAGAACATGGAATGGAACGAGGAATGGAATGTGGAATTTATCGTGCAAAGTAATGTGGAATGGAATGGAATGGATTCTGTAATGGAATGGAATGGAATGATATGGAATGTGGAATGGAATGGAATGCAGTGTGGAATGGACTCTGGAAAGGAATGGAATGGATTGTGGATTGGAATGGAATGGAATGGAATGGAATGTGGAATGGAAATGAATGGAATGTGGAATGGAATGTGGAAGGGAAAGTGGAATATAATGGAATATAATGTGGACTGGAATGGGGAGTGGAATGGAATGGAACGTGGAATGGAATGTCGAATGGAACGTGGAATGGATCCCGGAATGGAACGGAATGGAAAGTGGAATGGAACGTGGAATGGAATGGAATGGAACGTGGAATGGAAAGTGGAGTGGATTGTGGAATGGAACGTGTAATGGAACGTGGAATGGAATGGAATTAAATGAGGAATGGAATCTGGAATGGAATGTAATGGAATGTGGAATGGAATGGAATGTGGAATGGATTGTGAAATGGAACGTGGAATGGAATGTGGAATGGAACGCGAAATGGAATGGAATTCAACGTGGAATGGAATGTGGAATGGATCGTGGAATGGAACATGGAATGGTATGTGGAATGGAATGTGGAATGAAGTGTGGAATGGAACGTGAAATTGAATGGAATGGAATATTGAATGGAACCTGGAATGGAATGGAATGGAACGTTGAATGGAATGTGGAACGGAATCTGGAAGAGAAAGTGGAATGGAATGCGGAATGGAATGGAATCGATTGTGGAATGGAGTGTTGAATGGAATAGAAAGGAGTGTGCAATGCAATTTGGAATGTAATGGAATGAACGTGGAATGGAATGTGGAATGGAATGGAATGGAATGTAGAATGGAATGTTGAATGGAACGTAGAATGGAAAGTGAAATGGAATGGAATGGAATCTGGTACGGAATGTCGAATGGAATGTGGAGTGGAACAGAATGCAATGTGGAATAGAATGTGGAATGGAATGTGGGAAGGAAAGTGGAATGGAATGGCATGTGGAATGGAACTTGGAATTGAATGGAATGGAACGCGGAATGTATCGGGGAATAGAACGTGGAATGGAACGAGGAATGGAACGTGGAATGGAATGTGGAAAGGAATGGAATGGAAAGTGGAATGGAAGGCAATGGAATGTGGAATGGAATGTGGAATGGTATGCAAAGGAATGTGGAACGGAATGTGGAAAGAATGTGGAATGGAATGGAATGGAATCAGGAATGGCATGGAATCGAATATGGAATGGAGTGGAATGCAATGGAATGCAGAATGGTATGCAAAGAAATGTGGAATGGAATGGAATTGAATGTGGAATTGAATGGAATGCAAAGTGGAATGGATTGAAATGGAATGTGGAATGGAATGGAATGAAATGTGAATATAAAGTGGAATGGAATGGAAAGGAATCCAGAATGGAATTGAATGGAACATGGAATGGAACGCTGAATGGAACGTGGAATAGAATGTGGAAAGGAATGGAATGGAATGAGGAATGGAAGGCAATGGAATGTGGAATGGAATGTGGAATGGAAGGCAAAGGAATGTGGAATGGAATGTGGAAAAGAATGTGGAGTGGAATGCAATGGAATCTGGAATGGAATGGAAACGAATATGGAATGGAGTGGAATGCAATGGAATGCAGAATTGTATGCAATGGAATGTGGAATGGAATGAAATGGAATGTGGAATTGAATGAAATGGAAAGCGGAATGTATTGAAATGGAATGTGAAGTGGAATGAAATGGAATGGAAGGTGGAATGGAATGTGAAATTGAATCTGGAATGGAACGTGAAATGGAAGGAAATGGAACGTGAAAAGGAATGGAATGGAACTTGCAAAGGAATGGAATGGAAAGTGGAATGGAACGTGGAATGGAACGTGGAATGGAATGAAATGGAATATGGAATGTAATGTGGAATGGAATGGAATGGAACGTGGAATGGAATGCCGAATGGAACCTCTAATGGAACGTAGAATGGAAACTGAAATGGAATGGAAGGGAACGTCTAATGGAAAGTAGAATGGAACGTTTTAATGGAATGGAATGGAACGTGGAATGCAATGTGGAAGTGAATGCGGAATGGAATGCAATGTAGTGTGGAATGGAATGGAATGGAATGTTTTATGGAATGTGGAAGAGAATGGAATTGAATGTGGAATGGAATGTGGTATGGTATGTCGAATGGAGAGTGAAAGGGAATGTGGAATGCAATGTGGGATGGAATGTGGATTGGAATGTGGAATGAAATGGAATGGAATGTGGAATGGAAGTTGGAATGGATTGGAAAGGAATGTGGAATGGAATGTGGAATGGAATGAAATGGAATGTGAAATGATATCTGGAATGGAATGGAATGGAATGTGGAATATTATGTGGAATGAAATGGAATGGAATATAGAATGGAATGTGGAATGGAATGGAATGGAATGTGGAACGGAATGTGGAATGGAATGGAATGGAAAGGAATGCAGAATGGAATGTGGAATGCGATGTGAAATGGAACGCGGAATGGAGTGGAATGGAATGTCAAATGGAACGTGGAATTGCATGGAATGGAACATGGAATGGAATTTGGAATGGAACTTGTGATGGAATGTGGAATGTTATGTTGAATGCAGTGTGGAATGGAATGTGGAATGGATCGTGGAATGGAATGTGGAATGGAATATTGAACGCAACGCGGAATGGAATGGAATAGAATTTCGAATGGAAGTTGAATGGAATTGAACGTGTAATGGAACGTGGAATTGAATGTGGAATGGAACGTGGAATGGAAAGATGAAGGAAAATTGTAATGGAATGTACAACAGAATGTGAAATGGAACATGGAATGGAATGGAATGGAAAGTGGAATGGAACGTGGAATGGATTGGAATGTAACGTGGAATGGAACTTGGAATGAATGTGGAATGGAACGTGGAATGGAACGTGGAATGGAATGGAGTGGAATGTGGAATGGAATGTGGAATGGAATGTGGAATGGAATGGAATGGAATGGAATGTGGAATGGAATGTGGAATTGAACGTGAAATGCATGGAATGGAGTGTGGAATGGAATGTGTAATGGAATGTTGAATGAAATGTTGAATGGAATGGAAGTTGGAATGGAATGTGGAATGGAATGGAATGGAATGTTTAAATGGAATGGAATGGAATGTGCAATGGAATGCCGGCTGCAATGGAATACAATTTGGAATGGAATGTAATGGAATGTGGAATGAGATGTTTAATGGAAAGTGGAATGAATTGTGGACTGGAACGTGGAATGGATCGGGGAATGGAATGGAATGGATCGTGGAAAGGATCGTGGAATGGAACGAGGAATGGGAGGTGGAATTGAATGTGGAATGGAATGGAAAGGAATGTGGAATGGAATGTGGAATAGAATGGAATGAAATGTGGAATGGAATGTGGAATGGAATGTGGAATGGAATACAATGGAATGTGGAATGGAATGGAATGGAATGTGGAATGGTATGTTTAATGGAATGTGGAATGGAACGTGGAATATAATGGAATGGAAAGTGGAATTGAAAGTGGAATGGAATGAAAAGGAACGTGGAATAGAATGTGGAAGGGAATGTGGAATGGACAGTGGAATGGAATGGAACGAAATGTGGTAAGGAATGTGGAATGGAATTTGGAATGGAATTTAATGGAATGGAATGGAATGTGGAATGGAAAGTGGAATGGAATGAAAGGGAATGTGTAATGGAATGTGGAATGGAATGAAATTGAATGAGGAATGGAATGTGGAATGGAATGCAGTGGAACGTGGAATGGAATGGAATGGAATGTGGAATGGAATGTGGAGTGGCACGTGGAATGGAATGGAGTGCAATGTGGAATGGAATGTGAAATGGAACATGGAATAAAATGTAATGTGGAATGGAACGTGGATTGCAATGTAATGGAACGCGGAATGGAACATGGAATCGAATGTGCAATGGAAAGTGGAGTGGAATGGAGTGGACTGTGTAATGGATCGTGGAATGGAATGGAAAGGAACGTGGAATGGAACGTGGAATGGAACGTGGAATGGAATGTGGAAAGGAACGTGGAATGGAATGTGCGATGGAATGTAGAATGCAATGTGGAATGCAATGGAATGAATTGTGGAATGGAATATGGAATGGAATGTGGAATGGAACGTGGAATATAATGGAATGGAAAAGAATGGAATGTGGAAAAGAATGTGGAATGGAACGTGCAATGGAAAGTGGAATGGATCGGAATGGAATGTGGAATGGAATGGAATGGAATGTGGAATGGAACACGAAATGGAACGTGGATTTGAACGTGGAATGTAATGTGGAAAGGAATGGAAAAGAATCTGGAATGGAAGGTAATGGAACCTGGAATGGAATGTGGAATGGAATGGAGTGGAATTGAATGGAATGGAATGTAGAAGTTTACGGAATGGAATGTGGAATGCAACGTTGAATGGAATGGAATGGATCGGAATGGAACGAGGATGGAATGTGGAATGGATTGGAGTGGAACATAGTATGGAACGTAGATTGTAATATGGAATGGAATGTGTAATGGAAAGTGGAAAGTTATGTGGAATGGAAAGGAATAGAATGTGGAATGGAATGGAATCGAATATGGAATGGAGTGGAATGCAATGGAATGCAGAATGGTATGCAATGGAATGCGGAATGGAATGGCATGGAACGGAATGTGAAATTGAATGGAATGAAAAGTGGAATGGATTTAAATGGAATGTGGAATGGAATGGAATGCAATGCGAATATAATGTGGAATGGAATGGAAAGGAATCCAGAATGGAATTGAATGGAAGGGAATGGAATGGAACGTGGAATGGAACGTTGAATGGAACGTGGAATAGAATATGGAAAGGAATGGAATGGAATGAGGAATGGAAGGCAATGGAATGTGAAATGGAATGGAATGGAATGTGGAAAGGAATGTGGAATGGAATGGAATGGAAAATGGAATGGAATGGAATCGAATATGGAATGGAGTGGAGTGCAATGGAATGCAGAATGGCATGCAATGGAATGTGGAATGGAATGGGATGGAATGGAATGGAATGTGGAATGGAATGAAATAGAAAGTGGAATGTATTGAAATGGAATGTGGAATGGAATGGAATGGAATGAAAGGTGGAATGGAATGTGAAATTGAACCTGGAATGGAAAGTGAAATGGAAGGAAATGGAACGAGAAAAGGAATGGAATGGAAGGTGCAATGGAATGGAATGGAAAGTGGAATGGAACGTGGAATGGAACGTGGAATGGAATGGAATGGAATGTTGAATGGAAAGGAATGGAATGTTTAATGGAATGGAATGGAATACGGAATGTAACGTGGAATGGAATGGAATGGAATGTGGAATGAAACAGCAAATGGAACCTCTAATGGAACGTAGAATGGAAAGTGAAATGGAATGGAATGGAATGTCTAATGGAAAGTAGAATGTAACATTGAATGGAATGGGATGGAACGTGGAACGCAATATGGAATGGAATGTGGAATGGAATGGAATGTAGCGTGGAATGGAATGGAATGGAATGTGTTATGGAATGTGGAATAGAATGGAATTGAATGTGGAATGGAATGTGGTATGTGATGTCGAATGGAATGTGAAAGGGAATGTGGAATGCAATGTGGAATGGAATGTGGATTGGAATGTGGAATGAAATGGAACAAAATGTGGAATGGAAGGTGGAATGGATTGGAAAGGAATATAGAATTGAATCTGGAATGGAATGAAATGGAATGTGGAATGATATCTGGAATTGAATGGAATGGAATGTGGAAAGATATGTGGAATGAAATGGAATGGAATGTGGAATGGAATGTGGAATGGAATGGAATGGAATGTGGAACGGAATGTGGAATGGAATGGAATGTGGAATGGGAAGTCGAATGGAACGTGGAATGGAGTAGAATGGAATGTGTAATGCAACGTGTAATTGAACGGAATGGAACATGGAATGGAATGTGGAATGCTATGTGGAATGGAATGTGGAATATTACATTGAATGCAATGTGTAATGGAATGTGGAATGGATCGTGGAATGGAATGTGGAATGGAACGTAGAATGGAATGTGGAATGGAATGTGTAGTGTAATGGAAAGGAATGGAATGGAATGGAATTTGGAATAGATGGTGGAATGGAATGTGGAATGGAATGTGGAATGTAATGGAATGAAGTGTGGTAAGGAATGTGGAATGGAATTTGGAATGGAATGGAATGGAATGGAATGGACTGTGGAATAGGTGGAATGGAATGTGAAAAGCAATGGAATGGAATGTGGAATGGAATGTGGAATGGAATGGACTGGAATGTGTAATGAAATGTGGAATGGAATGGAAAGGAATGAGGATTGGAATGTGGAAAGGAATGCAGTGGAATATGGAATGGAATGGTATGGAATGTGGAATGGAATGTGGAATGGGATGTGGAATGGAACGTGGAATGGAGTGGAATGGAATGTGGAATGGAAAGTGCAATTGAATGGAATGGATCATGGAATGATATGTGGAATGCAACGTGGAATGGAATGTGGAATGTTACGTGGAATGCAATGTGCAATGGAATGTGGAATGGATCGTAGAATGGAATGTTGAATGCAACGTGGAACGGAATGGAATAGAATGTGGATTGGAACTTCAATGGAATGGAACGTGGAATTGAATGTGGAATGGAACTCGGAATGGAATGTGGAATGGAACATGGAATGGAATGTACAACGGAATGTGGAATGGAACGTGGAATGGAATGGAATGGAAAGTGGAAGGAACGTGCAACGGATTGGAATGTAACGTGTAATGGAACGTGGAATGAATGAGCAATGGAATGTGGAATGAAACGTGGAATGGAACGGAATGGAATGTGGAATGGATTGTGGAATGTAATGTAATGGAATGGAATGGAATGTGGAATGGAATGTGGAATGATAAGGAATAGAGTGTGGAATAGAATGTGAAATGCGTGGAATGGAGTGTGAAATGGAATGTGGAATAGAAAGTTGAATGGAATGTTGAATGGAATGGAAGGTGGAATCGAATGTGGAATCCAATGGAATGGAATATTTAAATGGAATGCAATGGAATGTGGAATGGAATGAGGGCTGCAATGGAATGCAAAGTATAATGGAATGTTTAATGGAATGTGGAATGAAATGTGGACTGGAACGTGGAATGGATCGGGGAATGGAATGGAATGGATCGTGGAATGGGACATGGAATGGAACGAGGAATTGGAGGTGGATTTGTGCGTGGAATGGAATGGAATGGAGCGTGGAATGGAATGTGGAATGGAATGTGGAATGGAACGGAATGGAATGTGTAATGGAACGTGGAATATAATGGAATGGAATGTGGAATGGAATGTGGAATGGAATGCAATGGAATGTGGAATGGAATGGAATGGAGTGTGGAATGGAACGGAATGGAATGTGGAATGGAATGTGGAATGATATGTGCAATGGAATGTGGAATGGAACGTGGAATGGAATGCAATGGTAAGTGGAATTGAAAGTGGAGTGGAATGGAAAGTAACGTAGAATAGAAGGTGGAAAGGAACGTGGAATGGAATGGAATGGAATGTGGTAAGGAATGCGAAATGCAATTTGGAATGGATTGGAATGCAATGGAATGGAATGTGGAATGGAATGTGGAATGGAATGTGGAATGGAGTGGAATGGAATGTGTAATAGAATGTTGAATGGAAGGGAATGGAATGAGGAATGGTATGTGGAAAGGAATGCAGTGGAATGTGGAATGGACTGGAATGGAATGAGGAATGGAATGTGGAAGGGAATGTGGAGAGGCACGTGGAATGGAACGGAGTGCAATGTGGAATGGAATGTGGAATGGAATGTGAAATGGAACGTGGAATAAAATGGAATGTGGAATGGAACGTGGATTACAATGTAATGGAATGCGGAATGGAACATGAAATGGAATGTGGAATGGGAAGCGGAATGGAATGGAGTGGAATGTGGAATGGATTGTGGAATGGAATGGAAGGGAACATGGCATGGAATGTGGAATGGAACATGGAATACAATGTGGAATGCAACATGGAATGGAATGTGCAATAGAATGTAGAAAGAAATGTGGAATGGAATGCAATGGAATGTGGAATGGAATGGAAGGGAATGTGAAATGGAATGCGGAATGGAATGTGTAGTGTAATGCAAAGGAATGGAATGGAATGGAATGTGGAATGGAATGTGGAAAGGAATGTGGAATGGAATATTGAATGGAACGGAATGAAATGTGGAAAGGAATGTGGAATGCAATGTGGAAAGTAATGGAATGGAATGGAATGGAATGTGGAATCGAATGTGAAATGGAAACTAGAATGGAACGGAATGGAATGTGGAATGATATGGAATAGAGTGTGGAATGGAATGTCAATTGCATGGAATGGAGTGTGAAATGGAATGTGGAATAGAAAGTTGAATGGAATGTTGAATGGAATGGAAGGTGGAATGGAATGTGGAATCGAAAGGAAAGGAAAGCTTAAGTCTAATGGAATGGAATGTGGAACGTAATGAGGGCTGCAATGGATGGTAATGAGTAATGGAATGTTTAATGGAATGTGGAATGAAATGTGGACTGGAACATGGAATGGAGCGGGGAATGGAATGGAATGGATCATGGAATGGAACATGGAGTGGAGCGAGGAATGGGAGGTGGATTGGGGCAAGGAATGGAACGGAATGAAACGTGGAATGGAATGTGGAATGGAATGTGGAATGGAATGCAATGGAATGTGTAATGGAACGTGGAATGGAATGGAATGGAATGGAATGTGGAATGGAATGTGGAATGGAATGCAATGGAATGTGGAATGGAATGGAATGGAATGTGGAATGGAATGGCATGGAATGAGGAATGGAATGTGGAATGATATGTGCAATGGAATGTGGAATGGAATGGAATGGAACGTGGAATGGAACGTGGAAAGGAATGTGGAATGGAGTATTGAATGGAACGGAATGAAATGCGGAAAGGAATGTGGAATGGAACGTCAAATGGAAAGTAGAATGGAACGGAATGGAATGCAGAATGGAACGCGAAGTGGAACGTGGATTGGAACGTGGAATGGAAAGTGTAATGGAATGTAAAAAATGTGGAATGGAAGGTAATGGAATGTGGAACGGAATGTGGGATTGAATGGAACGGAATTGAATGGAATGGAATGTGGAAAGATATGGAAAGGAATGTGGAATGCAAGGCTGAATGGAATGGAATGGAACGGAATGGAACGTGGAATGGAACGTGGAATGGGACGCGGAATGGAACGTGGAATAGAATGGAGTGGAACGTATTATGGAACGTAGATTGAAATGTGGTATGGAATGTGTAATGGAAAGTGGAATGCTATGTGGAATGGAAAGGAATGGAATGTGGAGTGGAATGGAATGAAATGTGGAATGGAATGGAATGTGGAATGGAATGTGGAATGGAATGTGGAATGGAAGGTGGAATGGAACGTGCAATGGAAAGTGGAATGGAACGGAATGGAATGTGTATTGGAATGGAATGGAATGTGGAATGGAACGTGCAATGGAAAGTGGAATGGAACGGAATGGAATGTGTAATGGAATGGAATGTGGAATGGAACGCGAAATGGAACATGGATTGGAACATGGAATGGAATGTGGAATGGAATCAATAAGAATGTGTAATGGAAGGTAATGGAATGTGGAATGGAATGTGGAATGGAATGGAACGGTATTGAATAGAATGGAATGTGGAAGGTTGCGGAATGGAACGTGAAATGCAACGTTGAATGGAATGGAAAGGAATGGAATGGAACGTGGAAAGGAACGTGGAATGGAACACGGAATGGAACGTGGAATGGCATATAGTGGAATGTAGTATGGAACATAGATTGTAATGTGGTATGGAATGTGTAATGGAAAGTGGAATGTTATGTGGAATGGAATGGAATGGAATGTGGAATGGAATGGAATGGAATGTGGAATGGAATCGAATGGAATGTGGAATGGAATGGAATGGAATGGAATGTGGAATGGAATGGAATGGAATAAGAATATAATGTGGAATGGAATGGAAAGGAATCAAGAATGGAATTGAATGGAATGGAATGGAATGTAACGTGGAATGGACCGTTGAATGGAACGTCGAATTCCATTCCACATTCCATTGAATTTCATTCCACATTCCATTTCATTTCATTCCACATTCCATTCCACATACATTTCCTTCCATTCCAGATTCCATTCCATTCCCTTCCACATTCCATTCCACATACATTTCCTTCCATTCCAGATTCCATTCCATTCCCTTCCACATTCCATTCCACGTTGCATTTCTCTTTCCATTTATAGTTCCATTCAATTTCATTCCACATTCCATTCCATTCCATTCCACATTCCATACCATTCCATTCCACATTCTATTCCGCATTCCATTCCATTCCATTCCACATTCCATTCCATTCCATTCCACATTCCATTACATTCAATTTCACATTCCATTCAATTACATTGCATTCCCCATTCCATTCCATTATTTTCCACATTCCATTCCATTCCATTGTATTCCACATTCCATTCCATTCCACATTCCATTCAATTACATTCCACATTTCATTCCACATTCCATTCCACATTCCATTCCAAATTCCTTTCAGTTCTATTTAACTTGCCACTGCACAATCCATTTCACATTTCATTCCACATTCCATTAAATTCCATTCCACATTTCATTCCATTCCACGTTCCCTTCCACGTTCCATTCAATGATCCACTCCACATTCCATTCGATTCCATTCCACGTTCCATTCCACATTCCATTCCCTTCCATTTCACTTCCCATTCCAAATTACATTCCACATTACATTCCTTTACATTCCACATTACATTCTACATTCCATTCGACATTCTATTAAATTCCATTCCACATTCCATTCCACATTTCATTCCTTTCCATTACACATTCAATTCCCCATTCCATTGCATTCCACTCCACATTCCATTCCATTCCATTCCACATGCCATTCCACATTGCATTCCATTCCATTCCACATTCCATTGCACATTCAATTCCACATTCCATTTCATTCCATTCCACATTCCATTCCACTTTCCATTCCATTCCATTCCACATTCCATTTCACATTCCATTCCGTTCCGTTACACATTCCATTCCACATTTCATTGCACAATCCATTCCCCCTTCCATTCAGCTTTCCAACCACATTCCATTACATTCAATTCGTCCTTTCTTTCCACATTAAATTCCATTTAATTCCACATTCCATTCCATTCCATTCCACATTCCATTGCATTTTCCATTCAACGTTCCATTCCACGTTTCATTCCATTCCATTCCACGTTCCATTTCATTCCTTCCACATTCCAGTCCACTTTCCATTCAACGTTCCTTTCCACGTTTCATTCCATTCCATTCCAAGTTCCATTTCATTCCTTCCACATTCCATTCCGCATTTTGTTCCATTATATACCACATTCCATTCCATATTCCATTCCATTCCCTACCACATTCCATTCCACATTCCATTCCATTCGATACCACATTCCATTCCATTCCATTCCGCATTCAATTCCATTCCATTGCACAATCCATTTCAAATTCCTTTCCACATTCCAGTCCACATTCTATTCCATTCCATTCCATATTCCATTCCACATTCCATTCCATTCCATTCCAAATATCATTCCATTCCATTCTGCATTCCATTCCATGTTCCATTCCATCCCATTCCACATTCCATTCCACGTTGCATTCAATGTTCCATTAAATTCCATTGAATTATATTCCATGTTCCATTCCATTCCTTTCCACATTCTTTCCAAGTTCCATTTCACATTGCATTCCATTCCATTCCACATTCCGTTCTTCATTCCATTCCACAATGTATTGCATTTCATTCCACATTCCACTCCACGTTTGATTCCAATTTCCATTCCACATTCCATTCCACAGTCCATTCTCTTCCATTCCACATTCCCTTCCACATACCATTCCACATTCAATTCCATTCAATTACACATTCCATTCCATATTCCATTCCATTCCATCCCACATTCCATTCCACATTCCATAAAATTCCATTCCACATTCCATTCCAAATTCCATTCCATTACTTTTCACATTCCTATCCTTGCCACATTCCATTCCACGTTCCACTCCACATTCCTTTCCATTCCATTATACTTTCCATTGCTCATTTCATTCCAGATTCCATTCCACTGTCCATTGGGTTCCAATCCACATTCCATTCCACACTGCACTCCACATTCCATTACACGTTCCATTCCACGTTCCATTCCACATTCCATTCCACATTCCATTCCACATTTCAATCTACATTTCATTCCTTTCCATTCCACATTCCACATTCCATTCCACATTCAATTCTACATTTCAATCCACATTCCAATCCTTTCCATTCCACATTCCATTCCACATTGCACTCCACTTTCCATTCCTTTCCATTCCACATTCCATTCCACATTTCAATCCACATTCCATTCCTTTCCATTCCACATTGCATTCCACATTGCACTCCACGTTCCATTCCATATTGCATTCCACGTTTCATTCCTTTCCATTCCACCTTCCATTCCATTCCATGTCCCATTCCATGTACCATTCCATTCCATTCCACATTCCATTCCACATTCCATTCCTTTCCATTCCACATTCCATTCTACATTGCACTCCACGTTCGATTCCACATTCCATTCCACGTTCCATTCCACTTTCCATTCCCTTCCATTCCACCTTCTATTCCACGTTGCTTTCCATGTTCCATTCCACGATCCATTCCACGTTCTATTCCATTCCATTCCACCTTTCATTCCACATTCCACTACATTCCTTTGCACGTTACTTTCCACATTCCATTCCACATTCCATTCCGTTCCATTCCACATTCCATTCCACATTCCATTTCACATTCCATTCCACATTCCAGTTCACTTTCCATTCCATTTAATTCCACACTCCATTTCTTTCCATTCCACATTCCATTCCACGTTCCACTCAATTCTTTCCACGTTCCTTTCCACATTCCATTCCATTCCATTCCATATTCAATTCTACATTCCATTTCACAATACATTCCATGCCATTTTGCATTCCATTCCAGTCCACATTCCATTCCATTCGATTCCACATTGCATTTCATTCCATTCCACATTCCTTATTATTCCCTTCCATTCCATATTCCTTTTCTTTTCATTCCACATTCCATTGAATTTCATTCCACCTTCCATTCCATTTCATTCCACATTCCGTTCCACATAAATTCCCTTCCATTCCAGATTCCATTCCATTCCCTTCCACATTCAATTCCTCCTTCCATTTAATGATCCATTCCATTCCATTCCACATTCCGTTCCAGATTCCATTCCATTCCATTCCACATTCCATACCATTCCATTCCATTGCATATTCCTTTCCATTCCATTCCAGATTCTATTCCACATTCCATTCAATTCCATTCCACATTCCATTCCACTTTCAATTCCATTCCATTTCACATTCCTTTCCATTCCATTGCACATGCCATTCCTTTCCATTGCACATTACATTCCACATTCCATTCAACGTTCCACTCGACAATACATTCCACTTTCCATTCCACGTTCCATTCCATTCCGTTCAACTTTCCATTCCACGTCCCATTCCATATTTCATTCCACATTGCATTCCACGTTCCATTCCATTCCATTCCACACTCCATTCCACGTTCCATTCCACATTCCATTCCACTTCCAAGTCCGCGTTCCATTCCATTCCATTCCACTTTACATCCCACGTTCCATTCCACATTCCATTCCACGTTCCATTCCACATTCCATTCCACTCCACATTCCATTCCATATTCCATTCCACATTCCTATCCATTCCATTCCACATTCCGTTCCACATTCTCTTCCGCATTCCATTCCATTCCATTCCACATTCCATTCCACATTCCATTCCACTCCATTTCACAATCAATTCCTCATTCCATCCCATTCCATTCCACATTCCTTTCCACTCCATTCCACATTCCGTTTGATTCCATATTTCATCCCATTCCAAATTCCATTCCATTCCATTCCACTTTCCTTTCCATTCCATTGCATTCCATTCCACATTTCATTTCATTCCCTTCCTTTCCACATTCCATTCCTTTCCATTCCACATTCCATGGAATTTCGTGCCACAATCCATTCTATTCCATTCCACCTTCCATTCCACATACATTCCCTTTCATTCCAGATTCATTTCCATTCTCTTCCACATTGCATTGCACTTTCCATTCCAGTCCTTTCCACGTTCCATTCCACGTTCCATTCCACATTCCATTCCATGATCCACTCCATTCCATTCCACACTTTATCCCATATTCCAATCCATTCCATTTCTCGTTCTATTCCATATTCCATTCCATTCCGTTCCACATTCCATTCTATGTTCCATTCCACATTCCATTCCATTCCATTCCATTCCACATTCCATTCCTCGTTCCATTCCATTACTTTCCACATTCCGTTGAATTCTATTCCACATTCCATTCCATTCCATTCCACATTCCATTCTGCATTCCATTGCATTGCATTCCACACTTCATTCCACATTCCAATCCATTCTATTCCACATACCCTTCCATTCCATTCTATTCTACATTCCATTCCATTCCATTCCACATTCCATTGAACAATTCATTCCTCGTTCCATTCCACTCCATTCCACGTTCCATTCCACATTCCATTCCATTCCATTCCACATTACATAACATTCCATTCTATTCCATTCCATTCCATTCCATTCCACATTCTATTATACATTAAATTCCTTTCCATTCCAAATTCCATTCCACATTCCATTCCATTCCAATCCACATTACATTCCATTCCAATGCACATTCCATTCCACATTCTATTCCACACTGCATTCCACATTGCATTCCATGTTAAATTGCACGTTCCATTCCAAGTTCCATTCCACATTCCATTCCATTCCATTCCACGTTCCATGCCACATTCCATTCAATTACAAATTCCTTTCAATTCCATTCCATTCCACATTCCTTTCAATTCCTTTCCACATTCCATTCCATTCCATTCCAGATTCCATTCCATTCCATTGCATTCCAAATTCAATTCCATTCCATTCCATTACACATTCCATTCCATATTCGAATCTCTTCCATTCCACATTCCATTCCATTCCATCCCACGTTCCATTCCACGTTCCATCCGACGTTCAATTCCATTCCATTCCACACTCTTTCCACATTGCATTCCATCCGATTTCACATTCCATACCGTTCCATTCCATTCTATTCCACAATCTATTCCATTCCATTCCACATTCCATTCCGCATTCCATTTCATTCCTTTCCACAATCCATTCAATTCCATTCCACATTACATTCGACATTCCATTACATTCCATTCCACATTCCATTACAGATTCCATTCCACTCCATTCCACATTCCATTCCATTCCATTCCACATTCCATTCCATTCCATTCCACATTCCCTTCCACATTCCTTTCCATTCAATTCCACATTGCATTCCACATTCCATTCAATTCCATTCCATTCCACATAGCATTCCACATTTCATTCCATTCAATTTCACATTCCATTCCACATTGGATTCCCCTCCATTCCACATTGCATTCCACTTTCCATTGCATACTCCATTCCACATTCCATTCCACTTTCCATTTCTTTCCTTTCCACCTTCCTTTCCACGTTCCATTAGACGTTCAATTCCGCGTTCCATTCCATGATCCATTACATTACATTCCATGTTCCATTCCATATTCCTTTCCATTGTTTTCCATATTCCGTTCCTTTCCATTCCACATTCCTTTCCACATTCCATTCCACTTTCTATTCCATGCTATTCCACATTCCTTTCCACATTCCATTCCACTCCATTGCACATTTCATTCCACATTCCATTCCATTCAATTCCACTTTCAATTCCACATTCCATTCCTCTCCATTACATCTTCCATTCCATTCCATTCCACTTTGCATTTCATTCCGTTCCACATTCCATTCCACATTCCATTTCACATTTCATTCCACATTCCATTATACATTCCATTCCATTCCATTCCTTTCCACATTCTATTCCAATCCATTCCACTTTCCATTCCATTTCATTCCACATTTCTTTCCACATTCTATTCCACATTCTATTCCATTCCATTCTATTCCACATTCCATTCCATTCCATTCCACATTGTACTACATTCCATTCCACATTCCATTGGACATTCCATTCCACAATCCATTCCAACTTCGATTCTATATTCTATTCCGCATTCCATAACGTTCCATTACACATTCCATTCCATTCAATTCCACATTCCATTGTACATTCCATTCCACTCCGTTCCATTCCACATTGCATTCTACATTCCATTCCATTGCATTCCACATTCCATTCCACATTCCATTCCAGATTCAATTCCACATTTCATTATACTATCCATTCCACATGTCATTCCACATTCCATTCCAAGTTCCACTCCACATTCCATTCCATTCCATTCCACGTTCCATTCCACGTTCCATGACATTCCATTCCTCTTTCCATTCCGTTGCATTGCACATTCCATTTCATCCCATTCCATGTTCCGTTGAACATTCCATTTCACACTACATTCTGCCTTCCATTCTTTCCATTCCCCATTCTATTCCCCATTCCATTCCATTCCATTCCATTTCCCATTCCATTCCATTCAATTCCACTTCCCATTCCATTCAATTCCACATTCTTTTCCATTCTATTTCATTCTATTCCACATTCCATTCCATTGCATTACACATTCCTTTCCATTTCATTCCATTCCACATTCCATACCATTCCCTTCAATTCTACATTCTATTCCACTCGACTCCACATTCCATACCATTCCGTTCAATTGCACATTCTATTCCCTTCCATTCCACAATCCATCTCATTACATTCCACATTCCATTCCACGTTCCATTCCACTTTCCATTCCACTTTCCCCTCCATTCCATTCCACATTGCATACCATTCCATTCGATTTCATTCCGGATTCCATTCCATTCCATTCCACATTCTATTCCACATACTATTCCATTTCATTCTATATTCCATTCCATTCATTTCCTCATTCCATTCACTTCCAATCCACATTATATTCCACATAACATTCCGTGTTCCATTCTGCGTTCCATTCTGCATTCTATTCCATGTTTCATTTTTTTCCTTTCCACGTTCCATTCCACATTCCTTTCCATTCCATTCCACATTCCAATGCACTTTCCTTACCACGCTCCATTCCACTTTCCATTACACGTTACACTCCAAGATTCATTCCAAAATCCATTCCACGTTCCATTCCATTCCATTCAACGTTCCATTCCACATTGCATTCCATTCCATTCCACATTCCATTCCACATTCCATTCTGTTCCATTCCACATTCCATTCCACATTCCATTACATTCCATTCCACATTGCCTTCCACATTCCAAGAATGGAATGGAATGGAATGTGGAATGGAATGTGGAATGCATTCCTTTCCACATTCCATTCTACATTGCACTCCATTCCAGACCACATTCCATTCCACATCCCATTCCATTCCATTCCACATTTCAACCCATTCCATTCCACATTCCTTTCCACATTCCATTCCACTTTCCATTCCATTCCATTGCAGATTCCATTCCACATTCCAATCCATTACATTCCACTTCCCAGTCCAAGTTCCATTACACAATCCATTCCATATTCCTTTCCATTCCATTCCACATTCCATTCCGCTTACCATTCCACGTTCCTTTCCACGTTCGATTCCCTGTTCCATTCCACATTCTATTCCATTACATTCCACTTTACATTCCACATTCCATTCCACATTCCTTTCCACGTTCCTTCGCATTCCATTGCACATTCCATACCATTCCATTCCATTCAATTCCACAACCCAGTCCATTCCTTTCCACCTTGCATTCCACATTGCTTTCCATTCCTTTCCACATTCCGTTCCATTCCATTCCGATTTCCATTCCATTCTATTCCACATTCCATTCCACATTCCATTCCACGTTCCTTTCCACTTTCCATTCCTCATTACATTCCATGATCCATTCCACTTTCCATTCCACGTTCAATTGCATTCAATTCGATCATCCATTCCACATTCCATTCCATTCCTTTCGAATTTCCTTTCCACATTCCATTCAACATTCCATTGCAAGTTACATTCTGTTCCACTCCACATTCCATTCCACTTTCCATTCCAAATTCCATTACATTCCATTCCACTTTCCATTTCACATTCCATTCGACATTCAATTCCATTTCATTCCACTTTCCATTCCACATTCCATTCCACTCCATTCCACTTTGCATTTCACATTCCTTTCCACAAATTGCAATGCATATTCCAATCCATTCAATTGTACACTCCATTCCACGTTCGATTCCATTACATTCCACGTTCCAATCCACATTCCATTCCACAATCCATTCCACATTCCATTCCACATTCCACTCCATTCCATTTCACGTTGCATTCAACATTCCATTCCATTAAATTTCATGATCCATTTCATACTACATTCCACATTCCATTCCACGTAATATTCCACGTTCCATTCCATGTTGCATTCCATTTCGTTTCGCGTTCCCTTCCAAATACCATTCCACGTTCCATTCCATGCCATTCCACATTCCATTCCGCATTCCATTCCACATTCTCTTCCATTCCATTTCTCATTCCATTCTACATTCTATTCCACATTCCATTCCTCATTCTATTCCACATTTTATTCCATTCCATTCCACAATTAATTCCACATTCCATTCCTTTCCTTTCCACATTCAAGTCCATACCATTCCTCATTCCTTTCCACATTCTATTCCAAATTCTATTCCGTTCCATTCTATTCAAATTTCCATTACATTCCATTCCTCATTGCATTCCATTCCATTCCACGTTCCATTCCACATTCCATTCCACATTCCGTTCGACATACCATTCCACGTTGCATTCGATTCCCTTCCATTCCACATTCCGTGCTATTCCATTCCACATTCCAATGAACTGCATTCCACATTCCATTGTATATTCCTTTCCATTCCACCTTCCATTTCACGTTCCTTTCCATTGCATTCCACTTTGCATTCCACATTCCATTCCATTGCATTCCACATTGCACTCCACATTCCACTCCACATTCCATTCCACGTTCCATTCCACATTCCATTTCACATTCCATTCCACGATCCTTTCCACGTTCCATTCCATTCCATTCCACGTTCCATACCACGTTCCATACCGTTCCATTCCATGTTCCATTCCCTTGCATTCCACGTTCAATTTCATTCCATTCCATGATACATTACCCCTTCCATTTCACATTACATTCCAACTTCCATTCCTTTCGATTCCCTATTCTGTTCCACTTTCCTTTCCATTCCTTTCCACTTCCCATTCCATTCAATTCCACATTCCTTTCCATTCCATTACATTCCATTCCACATTACGTTCCATTCCATTCCTCAATCTGTTCCATTCCATTCCATTCCATTCCAAATTCCATTCAGTTCCATTCCACATTCCATTCCATTCCATTATACATTCCATTCCATTCCATTCCATTCCAATTTCCATACCATTCCATTCAGTTCCACATTCTATTCCATTCCATTCCACTTTCCATTCCATTCTAATCCATTCCATTCCATTCCACATTGCATTCCATATTCCATTCCCTTCCAATACACATTCCATTCCATTCCATTCCAAATTCCATTGCACGTTCCATTCCACATTCCATTCCACGTTATATTCCATTCCATTCCACATTCCATACCATTCCATTCAATTTCATTCCTAATTCCATTCCTTTCCATTCCACATTCTATTCCACATAACATTCCATTTCATTCCACATTCCATTCCAATCAATTCCACATTCGATTCCTTTCCAGTCCACTTTACGTTCCAGATAACATTCCGTATTCCATTCCAAATTCTATTAAACGTTCCATTGCAAGTTAAATTCCATTCCATTCCACGTTCCATTCCAATTTCCATTCCACATTACATTGCACGTTTCATTTCATTCCATTCCACGTTCCATTCCACTTTCCATTCCACGTTCCATTCCACATTCCCTTCCATGCTGCATTCCACATTCCACTCCACGTTTCATTCCACTTTCCATTCCAAGTTCCATTTCACTTTCCATTAAATTCCATTCCACGTTCCATTCCGTTCCATTCCACATTCCATTCCACATTCCATTCCACATTCCATTACATTCTATTCTACATGGCATTCCACATTCCATTCCACGTTCCATTGAATTCCATTCCACATTCCTTTCCACATTGCATTCCATTCCAGTCTACATTCCATTTCACATTCCATTCAATTCCATTCCACATTCCAATCGATTCTATTTCACATTCCATTCAACATTCCATCCCACGTTGTATTCCATTCCATTCCAGATTGAATTCTACATTACAATCCATTCCATTCTACGTTTCATTACACTTTCCATTCCACAATTCATTCCACATTCCATTTCACGTTCCATTGTCTTTCATTCCACGTTCCATTTCACCTTCCGTTCCATTACATTCCACGATCCATTCCACATTCCATTGCCCATTCCATTCCACGCTGCATTCCAACATTCCATTCCACGTTCAATTCCACGTTCCATTCCACATTCCATTCCATTCCCCATCCCATTCCATGTTCCATTACACTTTCCATTCCTCGTTGCATTCGATTACACTCCCCTTTCCATTCCACATTCTATTCCGTTTCATTCCACTTTCCATTCCACATTCCATTCCACATTCCATTCCACATTCCATTCGATTCCATTCCACATTCCATACCATTCCATTCTATTACATTCCATAATCCATTCCATTACTTTCCACATTCCATCCCACATAGCATTCCATTCCATTCCACATTCCATTCCATTCCATTCTACATTCCTTTCTGCATTTAATTTCACTCCATTCCACCTTCCATTCCAGATTGCATTCCATTCCATTCCATTCCACATTCCATTCCACATTCCTTTCTCATTCCATTGCATTTCATCCCACATTCCATTCCATATTCCACTGCATTCCAATTCACATGCCATTCCACTTTCCATTCCATTCCACGCCATTCCATTCCACATTCCATTCCACAGTCCTTTCCACATTCCATTACGCGGTGCATTAAATTCCATTCCACGTTCCATTCCATTCCTATCCACATTCCTTTCCACATTTTATTCCATTCCTTTCCACATTCCATTCCACATTCCATACCATTCCATTCCACATTCCATTCCATTCCATTCCATTCCACTTTCCATTCCAATTTCCATTAAGTTGCATTCCACATTTCATTCCATTCCATTCCAAATTCCATTCCATTCCAATCCAGATTTCATTCCACATTTCCTTCCATTCCATTCCACATTCCATTCCACATTCCTTTCCACATTCTATTCCACATTCATTTCCATTCCATTTCATTCTTTTCCATTCCTCGTTCCATTCCACATTACATTGCATTCCTTTCCACGTTCCATTTCACATTCCATTCCATTCCATTCCATTCCACGTTCCTTTCCACACTGAATTCCAATTTCCATTCCACTTTCCATTCCGTTCCATTCCACATTCCATTCCACATTCCATCCGACGTTCCATTCCACGTTCCATTCCATGTTCAATTCCATTCCATTTAACGTTTCATTCCCATTCCATTCCATTCCATTCCAGGCTCCATTCCAGATTCCATTCCACTTTTCATTCCATTGAATTCCGCGGTCCATTCCACGTTCCATTCCACGTTCCTTTCCATTCTATTCCACGTTCCATTCCACATTCCATTGCATTCCATTCCGAGTTCCATTCCATACTCCATTCCATTCCATTCCACACGCCATTCCACATTCCATTCCACATAGCATTCCATTCCGTTCCACATTCCATTCCGCCTTCCATTCCACTTTCCATTCGATTTCATTCCATGTTCCATTCCACATTCCATTCCTTTCCATTCCACTTTCCATTCCACATTGAATTCCCCATTACACTGCGTTTCATTCCACATTCCATTCCATTCAATTCCACTCCATATTCCATTCCATTCCATTCCACATTCCATTGCATTCCTTTCCACTCTCCATATCATTCCTTTCTATTCCATTCCACAATGCATTCCATTCCTTTCCACATTCCATCCCACATAGCATTCCATTCCATTCCACATTCCATTCCATTCCATTCCACATTCCTTTCCACATTTGATTTCATTCCATTCCACCTTCCATTCCACATTCCATTCCATTCAATTCCATTCCACATTCCATTCCACATTCCATTCCACATTGCATTCTCATTCCATTGCATTTCATTCTACATTCCATTCCACATTCCATTGCATTCCAATTCACATGCCATTCCACTTTCCATTCCATTCCTTGCCATTAAATTCCACATTCCATTCCACAGTGCATTCCATTCAATTCCATGCTCCATTCCATTACAATCCACATTCCATCCACATTCCACATTACAATCCATAGTCCACTCCACATTCCATTCCACATTCCTTTGCATTCCATTCCAAGTTCCATTCCATTCCATTCAATTCCGTTAAACATTCCATTCCACATTCCATTCTCTTCTATTCCACATTCAATTCCATTGCATTCCACATTCCATTCCACGTTCCATTCCACGTTCCGTTCCACGTTCGATTCCATTCCAATCCCTTCCATTTCATTCCATTCCATTCCATTATACATTCCATTCGACATTCCATACCCTTCCATTCCACTTTCCATTCCATTACATTCCCCACTCCATTCTATGTTCCATTGCATGTTCCAGTTTGCGTTACATTCCATTCCATTCCACATTGCATTCCACATTCCATTCCACATTCCATTCGACATTCGATTCCATTCCATTCCACGTTCGATTCCATTCCATTCCATTCCATTCCTTTACACTTTCCATTACCTTCCATTCCTCATTCCATTCCATTCCATTGCAGTTTCTAGTCCACATTCCATTCCACATTGCATTCCGTGCCATTCGACATTCCATTACATTACATTCCACATTCTTTTCCACATTCAATTCCATTCCATTCCACATTTCATTCCACATTCGATTCCATTCCATTCCACATTCCATTCCACATTCCATTACATTACATTCCACATTCCATTCCACCTTCTATTACATTCCATTCCACATTCCATTCCACATTGCCCTGCATTCCATTCCACATTCATTTCCACATTCAATTCCACATTCCATTCCTATCCATTCCACGTTCCATGTTGCGTTCCATTCCACAGTCCATTGCACAATCCATTCCACTTTCCATTCCATTCCATTCCACGTTCTACTCCACTTTCCATTCCTTTCCATTCCACGTTCCATCACACATTCCATTGCACATTCCCTTCCACGTTCCATTCCACATTGCATTCCACATTCCATTCCACATTCCATTCCACACCATTCCACGTTCCATTTCACATTCCATTCCACATTCCATTCCACGTTCCTTTCCATTCCATTCCAAGTTCCATTCCACATTCTATTCCATTGCATTCCACGTTCCATTTCACACTCCATTGCACATTCCATTCCATGTTCCATTCCACATTGCATTCCACGTTCCATTCCACGTTCCATTCTATGTTCCGTTCCATTCCATTCCACGATGCATTCCACATTCCATTTCATTCCATTACACTTTCCATTCCTCATTCCATTCCACGTTCCATTCCACGATACATGTCACGTTCCATTCCATTCCATTCCTCTTTCCAATCCATATTCCATTACATTCCACGTTGCATTTCACATTCCATTCCACATTCCATTACACATTGTACTCCGTTCCATTCCACGTGCACTCCACTTTCCATTGCATATTCCATTCCACATTCCATTCCATTCCATTCCACATTCCATTCCATTGCATGCCACATTCCATTGCAGTCCATTCCACATTCCCTTTCACATTCCATTCCATTCCATTCCACATTCCATTCCAGTTTCCATTCCATACCATATCACATTCCATTATATTCCATTTCACATTCCCTTCCACATTCCATTCTTTTCCATTCCACATTCAATTCCACATTCCATTCCATTACATTCCACTTTCCATTCCACATTCCAATCCATTCCATTCCGCATTCCATTCCACATTTCATTCCACATTCCATTCCACGTTCCATTCTATTTCATTCTACTCTCCATTCCAACTTCCATTCCACCTTCCATTCCACTTTCCATTCCACGTTCCATTCCACTATACATTCGATTCTATTCCACTTTCCATTCCACGCTCCACTCGACATTTCATTCCACATTCCATTAAACATTCCGTTCCACATTCCATTCCACTCCGTTCCACATTGCATTCCATTGTAGTCCACATTCCATTCCACATTCCATTCCATTCCATTCCACATTCCATTCCACGTACCATTCAATTCCACTTGCCATTCCACATTCCATTCCATTTCATTCCATTCCACTTTCCATTACGTATTCCATTCTATTGCATTCCACATTCCATTCCACATTCCATTATACATTCCATTCGACAATCCATTCCATTCCATTCCAAGTTTCATTCCACTTTCTTTTCCACATTCCATTCCACGTTCCATTCGACATTCCATTCCATTCCTTTCCACGTTCCATTCCACGTTGCTTTCCAAGCTTCATTCCATTCAACTTCCATTTCAAATTCCATTCCATTCTATTCCACTTTCCATTCCACATTCAATTCCACTTTCCATTCCACAATCCATTTGTTTCCATTCCATTCCATTCCACGTACCATTCCACATTCCAATCCACTTTCCATTCCACATTCCATTAGATTCCATTCCACATTACATTCCATTCGATTCCACATTCCATTCCATTCCATTCCTCATTCCATTCCATTCCACATTCCATTCCATTCCATTCCTCATTCCATTCCATTCCGTTCCACATTCCATTCCACGTTCCTTTCCAAATTCCATTCCACATTCCATTCCACACTCCAATCCACATTGCATTCCATTCCATTGAGCGTTCCATTACACAATACCTTCCACTTTCCAGTCCACTTCCCTTTCCGTTACATTCCATTCCACTTTTCATTCCACTTTCCATTCCATTCCATTCCACGTTCCATTCCACATTCCATTGCACTTTCCATTTCACCTTCTTTCCAAATTCCATTCCATGTTCCATTCTACGTTCCATTTCATTCCATTCCACGATCAGTTCCTCATTCCATTCCATTCCATTCCACTTTCCATTCCACATTTTGTTCCACGCTCCATTACACCAACCATTCCACATTCCACTCCGTTCCATTCCACGTGCCACTGCACTTTTCATTCAACATTCCATTCCATTCCATTCCACGTTCCATTCCATTGCATTCCACATTCCATTGCATCCCATTCCACATTCCATTCCACATTCCATTCCATTCCATTCCACCTTCAATTCCACATTCCATTCCATTCCATTACACATTCCATTACATTCCATTCCACATTCCATTCCACATTCCATTCCATTCCATTCCACATTCCATTCCTCGTTCCATTCCGTTCCATTAAACTCTCCATTCCACCTTCAATTCCATGTTCCATTCCACTTTCCATTCCACAGTCCATTCCTTTCCATTGCACGTTCCATTCCACTTTCCACTCCACAATTCCTTCCACATTCCATTAAACATTCCAATCTACATTCCATTCTATTCCATTCCACGTTGCATTCCTTTGCAGTGGACATTCCATTCCGCATTCCATTCCATTCCATGTAAACATTCCATTCCATTCCATTCCACATTCCATTCCATTCCACTCCACATTCCATTCCATTCCACATACCATTGCACATTCCATTACATTCCACATTCCCTTCCACATTCTATTCCATTCCATTCCGTTCCACATTCCATTCCATTCCAGTCCATTCCTCACAGCATTCCAAAGCATTCCACATTCCTTTCCATTCCATTCCATTCCATTTGGTTCCATTCCATTCCATTCGACACCACTCCATTCCAGATTCCATTCCAGTCCATTCCATTCCACATTCCATTCCATGCCACATTCCATTCCATTCCATTCCACATTCCATGCCTTTCCATTCCACATTCCTTTCCATTCCATTACAAATTCCATTCAATTAAACATTCCGTTCCACATTACATTACACTCCACATTTCATTCCACATTTCATTCCATTCCATTACATTCTATTCCACTTTCCATTCAATTCCATTTCATTCCACATAACATTCCATTCCATCTCACATTCCATTCCATTACATTCCACTTTCGATTCCATTCCATTTCACATTCCTTTCCATTCCATTTCATATTCCATTCCATTCAATTCCAAATTCCATTCCATTCCATTACACATTCTATTCCATTCCATTCCAAATTCCATTCTATTCCATTCCAGATTCCATTCCACGTTGCATTCCGTTAAGTTAAACTTTCCATTCCACTTTCCATTGCATTGCATTCCACGCTCCTTTTCAAATTCAATTCCATCTGATTCTATTCCACATTCCATTCCATTCCATTCCACATTCCATTCCATTCCATTCCATTCCACATTCCATTACATTTCATTCCACATTCCGTTCCATTCCATTCCATTCCACTTTCCATTCCAATCCATTACACATTCCATTCAATTACATTCCACATTCCATTCCATTCCGCAGTGAATTCCATTATATTCCATATTCCATTCCATTCCACATTCCATTCCATTCCATTGGACATTTTATTCCATTGCACGTTGCATTCCAAATTCCATTCCATTCCACATTCCATTCCACATTGCATTCCATTCCAATGCACATTCCATTCCACTCCATTCTACATTGCATTCCACATTCCATTCCATTTCATTCCATTCGGTTTCTTACCATTCCACATTTCGTTCCATTCCATTCCATTCCAGATTCAATTCCATTCCATTCTATTCCACATTCCATTCCATACCGAATTCCATTCCATTCCAATTCCATTCCTTTCCATTTCATTCCACGTTGCTTTCCATTCCATTCTACCTTCCATTCCATTCCATTCCACTTTCCATTCCATACCACTCCACATTCCATTCCATTCCATTCCACATTCCATTCCATTCCATTTCACATTACATTCCAGTTTCCTTTCCCTTCCATTCCACATTCCATTCCTTTCTTTTCCAGTCCTCTCTCCATTCCATTCCATTCCATTCCACATTCCACTCCATTCCACTTTTCTTTCCTTTCCATTCCACATTCCGTTCCAATCCAAATTCCATTCCATTCCATTCTACATTCCATTCTGCTTTCTATTCCATTCCAATCCACATTCCATTCCATTGTAATCCATTCAGTTCCATTACACATTCGATTCCATTGTATTGCATTCCACGTTTCTTTCCATTGCAATCCACATTCCATTACATTGCATTTCACAGTCCATTCCATTCCATTCCACATTCCATTCCACATTCCATTCCATTCCATTCCATTCCACATTCCTTTCGACATCCCATTCCATTCCATTCTACTTTCCATTCCATTCCATTCCAAATTTCATTCCTTTCCATTCCACATTCCATTCCACTGCATTCCAAATTCCTCTTCATTCCATTCCACTTTCCATTCCATTCCACATTCCATTCAATTCCAGTCCAAATTCCAATCCACGTTCCATTCCGCATTCCATTCCACGTTACATTCCATTCCATTCCCCATTCCATTCCACTTACCATTCCATTCCATTCCACATTCCTTTCCACATTCAACTCCGTTTGATTCCAGCCCACATTCCATTCCATTCCATTACACATTCCATTCCATTCCATTAAACTCTCCATTCCATTCCACATTCCATTCAATTCCATTCCACATTCCATTCCATTCCACTTTCTATTCCATTCCACACCATTTCACTCCATTCCTTTCCATGTTCCTTTGTATTCCATTTCATGTTCCATTTCATTCCACTCCAAGATCCATTGCATTCCATTCCACATTCCTTTCCATTCCATTCCAATTACCATTCTACATTCAATTCCATAACTTTCCACATTCCATTCAACATTCCACTCCACATTCTATTCCACATTCCATTGCAATTCATTCCATCCTCCATTCCATTCCATTCCACATTCCATTCTATTCCATTCCACATTCCATTCCATTCCATTCAACACTGTAGTGCATTTCATTCCACGTTCCATTACTTTCCATTCCAAGTTATTTCCTCTCCATTCCACGTTCCATTCCATTACATTCCACGTTCCATTCCATTCCATACCACTTTCCATTCTATTCCATTCCACTTTCCATTCCGTTCCATTCCATTCCCTTCCATATTCCAAACCATTATATTCCACCTCACCTTTCATTCCATTCCATTCCACCTCACATTTCATTCCTTTCCATGTTCCAGTCCATTCTATTCTACTCCATTCTACATTCCATTCTGTTACATTCCAAATTACATTCCATTCCATTCCCCATTGCATTCCATTAAATTCAACTTCCCTTTCCATTCCATTGCACGTTCCATTCCATTCCATTCCACATTCCATTCCACTTTCCATTCCATTGCATTCCACAGTCCTTTCCATGCCATTCCATATTTCATTCCTGATTCAATTCCATTCCATTCCATTCCACATTCCATTCCATTCCATTCCACATTCCATTCCATTCCATTCCACATTCCATTCCATTCTATTCCACATTCCATTGCATTCCATTCCATTCCATTACACTCCCTTCCATTTCTTTCCACTCCACATTCCGTTCCACTACATTCCATTCAAGATTCCATTCCATTCCAGTTTCCGTTCCATTCTATTCCACGTTCCACTCCAGTTTCCATTCCATTCCATGCCATTCCACATTCCATTCCACTCCATTCCACATTCCATTCCATTCGATGTTCCAATACACATTGCATTCCATTCCAATCCCCATTCCATTCAATTGCATTCCACATACTATTCCATTTCATTCCGCATTCCTTTCCATTCCAATCCGTATTCCATTCCATTCCATTCCTCATTGCATTGCATTCCATTCCACGTTCCACATTCCATTCCACGTTCCATTCCACATTCCATTCCACGTTCCATTCCATTCTATTCCACGTTGCATTTCATGTTCTATTCCATTCCATTCCACTTTCCATTCCACATTCCATTCCATTCCATTCCACATTCCATTCCTCATTCCATTCCACATTCCATTCTAGTCCATTCCTCATTCCATTGCATTGCATTCCACATTCCATTCCCTTCCTCTCCCCATTCCATTCTATTCCATTCCCCATTGAATTCCATTCCATTCCACATTCTATTCCACATTTCATTCCCGATTCAATTCGACTTTCCATTCCTATTTCCAATCAATGTTCCATTACATGTTGCATTCCACTTTCCATTGCACATTCCATTACTTTCCATTACATTATATTCCACATTCCTTTCCATATTCCATTCCATTCCATTCCACATTGTATTCAACATTCCATTTCCCATTCCATTCCTCATTCCATTCCATTCCTTTCCACATTCCATCCCATTCCATTCCACATTCCAATCCCCCTTCCATTCCAATCCACATTCCATTCCATTGATTTCAATTCCTCATTCCATTCCATTCCATTCCACGTTCCATTCCACTCCATTCCACATTCCATTCCATTCCACTACACATTCCAGTCTACATTCCATTGCATTTCATTCCACATTGCACTCTGCATTCCATTACATTCAAATAAACCTTCCCTACTACATTCCATTCAGCGTTTCAATCCATTCCATTCCACGCTCCATTCCACCTTGCATTCCTCTTTCCATTCCACGTTCCATTTCACAATCCATTCCACATTCCATTCCATGTTCCATTTCATGATCCATTCCATTCCATTCCACGTTCCGTTCCTGTTTCGATTCCACATTCCATTCCATTATATTCTTTTCAACTGCCCTTTCCAATCCATTCCATGTTCCATTTCGGTTTCCACTCCACATTCTACTCCATTCCATTCCATTCCACTCCTCATTCCATTCCTTTCCTTTCAACATTCCATTCCATCCCATTCCACATTCCATTCCATTTCATTTCACATTCCATTCCACATTCCATTCCACATTCCATTCCATTCCATTCCACATTCCTTTCCATTCCATTCCACTTTCCATTCCACATTCCATTCTATTTAATTACTCATTCCATTCCACATTCCATTCAATTCCATTCCACATTCCACTCTATTCCACCTTCCATTCCACGTTCCACTACACGTTCCATTGGACCTTCCATTCCACGTTCCATTCCATTACATTCCAACTTCCATTCCATTCCATTCTACATTCCATTCAATTCCATTCCATTCCATTCCACCGCATTCCAATCCATTCCACATTACATCCCATTCCATTCAACATTCTATTCCATTCCATTGCACATTACATACAATTCCATTCTATTCCTCATTCCATTCCTTTCCATTCCACATTCCATTCCAGTTCACATTCCATTCCATCAAACTCCACATTCCATTCCACTCCATTCCACTTTGCATTCCACATTGCATTCCATTCCAGTACAAATCCCATACCACATTCCATTCAATTCCCTTCCACATTCCTCCCCATTCAATTACACATTCCTTTCCTTATCCCATTCCACATTACATTCCACATTCCATTCCATTCCATGCCACATTCCATTGCAGTCCATTCCACATTCCCTTTCACATTCCATTGTATTCAATTCCACATTCCATTCCACATTCCATTCCGTTCCATTCCACATTCCATTCCAGTTTTCATTCCGTACCATATCACATTCCATTATATTCCATTTCACATTCCCTTCCACATTCTATTCTTTTCCATTCCACATTCCATTCCACATTCCATTCCGTTCCATTCCATTTTCCATTCCACATTCCAATACATTCCATTCCACATTCTATTCCACATTTCATTCCACGTTCCTTTCCACGTTCCATTCTATTCCATTCTACTCTCCATTCCACCTTCCATTCCACATTGCATTCCACGTTCCATTCCACTATACATTCCATTCCATTCCACTTTCCATTCCACGCTCCACTCGACATTTCATTCCACATTCCTTTAAACATTCCGTTCCACATTCCATTCCACTCCGTTCCACATTGCATTCCATTGAAGTCCACATTCCATTCCACATTCCATTCCATTCCATTCCACATTCCATTCCACCTTGCATTCCATTCCACATTCCATTCCACACTCCATTCCATACCATTCCACATTCCATTCCACACTCCATTCCATACCATTCCACATTCCGTTCCGCAATCCATTCCATTCCACTCCACTTTCCGTTACACGTTCCTTTTCACATTCAATTCCACATTCCATTCCATTCCTTTCCATTCCATTCCACATTCCATTCCACATTCCTTTCCATTGCATTCCACATTCAATTCCACCTTCCATTCCACATTCCATTACACATTCCATTCCACTTTCCATTCCACATTCCATTCCACGTTACATTTCACTCCATTCCACGTTCCATTCCACTTTCCTTTGTGCTTTCCATTCCAAGTTCCATTCCACTTTCCATTCCACGTTCCATTCCACGTTCAATTCCACGATGCATTCCATTCAATTTCCATTCCACATTCCATTCCTTTGCATTCCGCGTTCCATTCGATATTCCATTGGTGTACATTGCACATTCCATTCCACATTCCGTTCCACTTTCCATTCCATTTCATTCAATTTTCCATACCACGTTCCATTAGACGTTACATTCCATGTTCCCTTCCGGTTTCCTCTCCATCCCATTCCACTATCTGTTGCATTCCATTCCATGTTCCATTTCAATACATTCCGTGTTCCATTCCACATTCCATTTCACATTCCATTCCATCTTCCATTCCAAATTCCATTCCCTCCCATTCCGCATTCCTTTCCATTCCATTCCATTCCACATTCGATTCCAATCCATTCCACATTGCATTCCATTATATTCCACAATCAATTCCATTGCATTCTGTTCCATTTCACATCCCATACTATTCCATTCCATTCCACATTCCATACCACATTCCATTTCACAATCCATTCCATTCCATTCCAGATTGCATTTCATTCCATTCCATTCCAATCCACTACACATGCCATTCTACTTTCCATCCCCTTCCATTCTACATTCCATTCCATTACACGTTCCATTCCATGTTCCATTCCACGATCCATTCCACATTCCATTCCACGATTCCATTCCACTTTCCATTCCATTCCATTACATGTTCCATTCCATTCCATTCCATTCTCTTCCATTCCATTCTGGATTCCTTTCCATTCCATTCCAAATTATATTCAACATTCCTTTCCATTCCGTTCCACATTTCATTCCATTCCATTCTACTTTCCATTCCATTTCATTCCACATTCCTTTTCTTTCCATTCCAAATTATATTCCACTTTCCATTCCATGTTCGATTCCACATTCCATTCCATGTTGCATTCTATGTTCTATTCCAATCCATTGCATGGTCGGTTCCACGTTCAATTCCACATTCCATTCCATATTCCATTCTACGTTCCATTCCATTCCACGTTCCATTCCACATTCCATTCCTCGTTCTATTCCACATTCCATTCCACATTCCATTCCACATTCCTTTCAATTCCGTTTCACAAACTATTCAATTCCATTCCACATCCAATTCCATTCCCATCCACATTTCATTCAATTCCATTCCACATTCCATTGCATTTCATTCCACATTCCACATTCCATTCCACGTTTCATTCCACGTTGCATTCCATTCCATTTCAAATTGCATTCCACATTCCGTTCCATTCCATTCCAAGTTCCTTTCCATTCCTCATTCCATTCCACTTTCCATTCCATTCCTTTCCACATTCCATCCCATTCCATTCCACATTCCAATGCCCCTTCCATTCCAATCCACATTCCATTCCATTGATTTCAATTCCTCATTCCATTCCATTCCATTCCACGTTCCATTCCACTCCATTCCACATTCCATTCCATTCCATTACACATTCCAGTCTACATTCCATTGCATTTCATTCCACATTGCACTCCACATTCCATTACATTCAAATAAACATTCCCTACTACATTCCATTCAGCGTTTCATTCCATTCCATTCCACGCTCCATTCCACCTTGCGTTCCTCTTTCCTTTCCATGTTCCATTTCACAATCCATTCCACGTTCCATTCCATGTTCCATTCCATGATCCATTCCATTCCATTCCACGTTCCATTCCTGTTTCGATGCCACATTCCATTCCATTCCATTCCTTTCCACTCCACATTCCAATCCATTCCATGTTCCATTTCTGTTTCCATTCCACATTCTATTCCATTCCATTCCATTCCACTCCACATTCCATTTCATTCCTTTCAACACTCCATTCTATCCCATTCCACATTCCATTCCATTTCATTCCACATTCCATTCCACATTCCATTCCATTCCATTCTACATTCCATTCCACATTCTATTCCATTCCATTCCACATTCTGTTCCACATTCCATTTCACTCCATTCCACACTGCATTCCATTCCATTCCATATTCCTTTCCATTCCATTCCACTTTCCATTCCGTATTCCATTCTATTTAATTACACATTCCATTCCACATTCCATTCAATTCCATTCCACATTCCACTCCCTTCCACCTTACATTCCACGTTCCATTACACGTTACATTCGACTTTCCATTCCACGTTCCATTCCATTATATTCCAAATTCCATTCCATTCCTTTCTACATTCCATTCACTTCCATTCCATTCCATTCTACCACATTCCAATCCATTCCACATAACTTCCCATTCCATTCAACATTCCATTCCATTGCACATAACATACAATTCCATTCTATTCCTCATTCCATTCCTTTCCATTCCATATTCCATTCCATTCCATTTCACATTCCATTCCATTAAACTCCACATTCCATTCCACTCCATTCCACTTTCCATTCCACATTGCATTTCATTCCAGTACAAATTACATACCACATTCCATTCAATTCCCTTCCACATTCCATCCCATTCAATTCCACATTCCATTCCTCATCCCGTTCGACATTCCATTCCACATTCCATTCCACATTCCATTCCATTCCATTCCACTTTCCTTTCCACTTTTCATTCCATTCCATTCCACATTCCATTCCACATTCCATTCCACATTCTATTCCATGTTCAATTACACGTTCCATTCCATTCCATTCCACGTTCCATTCCACATTCCAGTAAACTCCTTTCCACTTTCCGTTCAACAATGCATTCCACATTCCATTCCTTTCCGTTCCACATTCCATTTCACTTTCCATAACACATTCAATTACACATTCCATTCCACAATCCATTCCTCATTACATTCCACATTCCATTCCACATTCCATTCCATTCCACTCCATTCCACATTCCATTACATATTTGATTCCACATTCCATTCCTCTTTAAATTCCATTCCGTTTCACATTAAATTCCACATTCCTTACCTTTCCATTCCATTCCACATTCCAATCCAAATTCTATTCCACCTTCCATTTCACCTTCTATCCCATTCCATTCCATTCCACATTGCTTTACCTATTCCATTCCATTGCTTTCCACATTCCATTCCATTCCATTCCACATTCCCCTCCACGTTCCAGTGCATTCCATTCCACATTCCATTCCATTCCACTCCATTCCACCTTCCATTCTACATTCCATTCCATTCGACTCCACTTTGCATTCCGCATTCCATTGCACATTCCATTCCATTCCACTCCATTCCACATTCCATTCCACATTTCCTACCACATTCCATTCCTCATTCCATTCCACGTTCCATTCCGCATTCCATCCCATTCCACTCAATTCCACATTCCGTTTCCCATTTCATTTCACATTCCATTCATCTTTCCATTCCATTCCCTTCCACATTCCAATGCACATTCCATTGCACTCCACATTCCATTCCAATCCACATTGCATTCCTGATTTTATTCCATTCCATTCCGTTCCAATTTCCACTCAATTTTATTCCATCCCATATACCATTCAAAAGCGTTGAACTTTCCATTCCATTCCATTGCATTCCATTTCGTTCCATTCCATTCTACATTCCGTTTCATTCCATTCCTTTCCAGATTCCGTTGCATTGCATTCCATTCCACGTTCAATGCCATTCCATTCCACATTCCATTCCATTACACATTCCTTTCCAAATTCAATTCAATTCCATTCCATTCTATTCCACATTCCATTCCATTCCACATAACATTCCATTCCTTTCACACATTCCATTCCCTTCCATTCCATATTCCATTCCATTCCATTTCACTGGAATATTAAATGGATTGTGGAATTTAAGGGAATGGAATGTGCAATGGAATGGAATGGAATGGAATGTGGAGTGGAATGGAATGGGATTTGGAGTGGAATGGAATGTAATGGAATGGAAGTGAATGTGGAATGCAATGGAATGGAATTGATTGGAATGTGGAATGGAATGGAAAGTGGAATGGAATGGAATGCAACGTGGAATGCAATGGAATGAAATATAGAATGTAATTGAATGGAAAGTGGAATGGAATGTGGAATGGAAAGGAATGGAATGTTGAATGGAATGGAATGGAATGTGGAAAGGAATGTGGAATGCATTGTGGAATGGAATGTACAATGGAATGTGGAATGGAATGGAACGTGTAATGGAAAATGGAATCGAACATGTAATGGAACATTGAATGCAACGTGGCATGGAATGGAATGGACTGTGGATTGGAATGGAAGGGAATGTGGAATGGAATGGGACAGAATGAAATGTGGAATGGAATAGAATGGAATGTGCAATGGAATGCACTGTAATGTGGAATGGAATGTGAAATGGATTGTGGAATGGATTGTGTAATGGAATGTGGAGTGGATTGGAATGGAATGTCGAATGGAGTGTGGAAAGCAATGGAATGGAATGGAATGGAATGGAATGTGGAATGGAATGAAGTGGGATGTGGAATGGAATGGAATGGAACCGAATGCAATGTGGAACGGAATGGAATGGAATGTGGAACAGAACAGAATGAATGTGGAATGGAATGGAATGGAAAGTAGAATGGAATGTGGAATGGAATGGAATGAAATGTGGAATGGAATGGAATTGAATGGAATTGAATGTGGATTGGAATAGAATGGAATGTGAAATGGAACGTGGAATGGAATGGAATCAATTGTGGAATGGAATGTCAAACGGAATGGAATGGAATGTGGAGTAGAATGTGGAATGGAATGGAATGTGTAATAGAATGGAATGGAATATAATGTGGAATAGAATTGAATGAAATATGGAATGAAATGTGGAATTGAATGGAAAGTGGAATGGAAGGTAATGGAGTGGAGTGTGGAATGGAAGAGAATGAGGTTTCTAATGGAATGGAATGGGGAATGGAATGGAATGTGAAATGGAATGGAATGATAAGGTGAATAGATGGAATGGAATGGAATGCTGAACAAAAAGTGGAATTCAACGTGGAATGCAGTGGAATGGAATGTGGAATGGAATGTAATGGAATGTGGCATGGAATGGAATGGAAAGTGGAATGGAACGGAAAGGAAGATGGAATGGAATGGAATCGAATGCAATGTGGAATAGAATGGAATGAAAAGGAATGTGGCAATGGAATGTGGAATGGAATGTAGTGTGGAATACAATGGGATGGAAATGAATGTGGAATGAGATTTATTTTGATGGAATATGGAAAGGAATGTGGAATGGTTTGGAATGCGATTTGCAATGGATTAGAATGGAAGGTGCTGTGGTACATGGAATGGAATCGAATGGAATGTGGAATGGAGTGGAATGGAACAGAACGTGGAATGGAGTGGAATGGAATGGAATGGAATGTGGAATGGAATGTGGAAAGGAAAGGAATGGAATTGAATCTGCAATGGAATGGAATGGAAGGGAATGTTTAATGGAATGGAATATGGGTTTTAATGGAATGGAATGTCAAAAGGAAAGGAATGGAATTTAGAATGGAATGGAATGGAATGTGGAATGGAATGGAATCTAATGTGGAATGGAATAGAATGGAATGTGGAATGGAATGAAATGGAAAATGGAACAGAATGTGGAATGGAATGAAATAGAATGGAATATAGAATGGAACGGAATGGAATGTGGAATGGAATTCAATGGAATGGAATGGAATGGAATGCAATGGAATGTGGAATGGAATGGAAAGGAATGTTGAATGGAATCGATTGTGGAATGGAATCAAATGGAATGGAATGTGAAATGGAATGGAACTGAATGTGGAATGGAATGGAAGGGAACGTTGAATAAAATGAAATGGAATGGAATGTGGAATGGAATGGAATGTGGAATGGAATGTGGAATGGAATGGAATGTGGACTGTAATGTGGAATTTAATGCAATGATATGTGGACTGTAATGGAATGGAATGAGGAGTGGAAAGGAATGGAACGTGGAATGGAACGCTGAATGAAACGTGGAATGCAACGCGCAATGGAAAGTGGAATGGAATGGAATGGAATGTGGAATGGAAGGGAATGCAATGTGGAATGGAACATGGAATGGAACGTGAAATTCAACGAGGAATGGAATGTAGAATGGAATGTGTAATGGAATGGAATGGATTGTGGAATGGAACGTGGAATGGAATGGAATGGAATGTGGAAGGGAACGTGGAATGGATTGGAATGGAACGTGGAAGGGAACGTGGACTGGAACGTGGAATTGAATGTGCGATAGAATGTGGAATGGAATGTTGAATGAAAGGCAATGGAAAATGGAATGGAACGTGGAGTGGAATGTAATGGAATGTGGATTGGAAAGTGAAATTGATTGTGGAATGGAGCGTGGAATGGAACGTGGAAGGGAATGGAATGGAATGTGGAATGGCAGGTGGAATGGAAGGTGGAATGGAATGTGGAATGCAATGGAATGGAACGTGGAAGGGAATGGAATGAAATGTGGAATGGAAAGCGGAATGGAATGTGGAATGGAACGTGGAATGCAATGTTGTATGGAATGGAATGGAATGTCAAACAGAATGGAATGGAATGTGGAATGGAATGGAATGTAGTGGAATTTGGAATGGAATGGAATTGATTGGAATGGAATGCGGAATATAATGGCATGGAATGTGGAATGGACTCGAATGTGGAATGGAATGGAATGGAATGGCATGGAATTGAATGTGGAATATAATGGAATGGAATGTGGAATGGAATGAAATGGAATGGAATGTGGAATAGAAAGGAATGGAGGGGAATGTGGAATGGAATGTGGAATGGAATGGAAAAGAATGTGGAATGGAATGCAATGGAATTTGGAATGGAATGGAATGTAAGGTGAAGTGTAATGTGGAATGGAATGTTAAAAAGAATGCGGAATGGAATGTGGAACGGAATGAAATGAAAGGTGTAATGGAATGGAATGGAATGTGGAATGGAGCATGAAGGGGAAGATAGAATGGAACGAGGAATGGAATATGTAAAGGAATGTGGAATGGAACGCAATGGAATGGGGAATGGATTGTGGAATAGAATGTGGAATGGAATGGAAAGGAATGTGGAATGGAATGTGGAATGGAATGAAATGGAAAGTGGAATGGAATGTGGAATGGAATGGAATGGAAAGTGGAATGGAATGTGGAATGGAACGTGAAATGGAATGGAATACCACGTGGAATGGAACGTGGTTTGTATCGTGGAATAGAATGTGGAAAGATATGAGGAATAGAATGTGGAATGGAATATGGAAGGGAACGTGATATTGAATGGAATGGAATGTTGAATGGAACCTGGAATGGAATGGAATGGAACGTGGAATGGAATTTGGAATGGAATGTGGAATGGAACATGGAATAGAACGTGGAATGGAATTTAATTCAATGTGAAATGGACTGTGGAATGGAATGGAATGGTATGTAGAATGCAATGTGGAATGGAATGGAACAGAAAGTTGAATGCAATGCGGAATGGAATGGAATGGAATGTGTAATGGAAAGTGGAGTGGAATGTTGAATGGAATATGGAATGGAATTTAATCGAATGTGCTGTGGAATTAGGAATGGAATGTGGAATTGCAATAGGATGTAATGTGGAATGAAATGTGGAATGGAATGTGGAAAGGAAAGTGGAATGTAATGGAATGGAAAGTGGAATGGAACGTGGAATTGAATGGAATCGAACGTGGACAGGAACGTGGGATGGAAAGTAGAATGGAACGAGGAATGAAATGTGAAATGGAATGTGGAAAGGAATGCTGAATGGAATGTGTAAAGGATGGTAGAATGGAATGTGGAATGGAATGTGGAATGGAATGTGGAATGGAATGGAATGGAATGGAATGTAAAATGGAATGTGTAATAAAATGGAATGGAATGTGGAATGGAATGGAACGTGGAATGGAATGTGGAATGGAATGTGGAATGGAATGTGGAATGGAATGTAATGCAGTGTGGAATGAAATATAATGGAATGTGGAATGGAATGGAACGTGGAATGGAGTGTGGAATAGAATGTAGAATACAATGTGGAATGGAATGCAATGGAAAGAGGAATTGAACGTAATTAGACGTGAAATGTAACGTTTAAAGGAATGTGGAATGGAAAGTGTTATGGAACATGAAATGGAATATGGAATGGAATGTGGAATGGAACGTGGAATGGAATTGAGGGTGGAATGGAATGGAATGGAATGTGGAATGGAATGGAATGGAATGGAATGGAATTGTATGGAATGGAATGGAATGGAATGGAATGTGGAATGGAATTGAAAGGAATGTGGAATGGAATGGAAAGGAATGGAATGTGGAATGCAATGTGGAATGGAATGCAATGGAATATGAAATGTAATGTTTATTGGTATGGAATGGAATGCAATGAAATGTGGAAATGAATGGAATGGAATGTGGAATGTAATGGAGTGGAATATGGAATAGGTTGGAATGGAATGTGGAATTGAATTTAATGCAATGGAATATGGAATGGAATGGAATGGAATGTGGAGGGAAATGGAATGGAATGTGGAATGGAATAGAATGTGGAATGGAATGAAATAGAATGGAATGTAGAATGGAATGGAATGGAATGTGGAATGGAATGTAATGCGGAATGGAATGGAATGGAATGGAATGGAATATGGAATGGAATGGAATGGAATGTGGGATTGAATGGAATGGAAGGTGGAATGGAATGAAATGGAATGGAACGTGAAGTAGAGTGGAACGGAATGTGGAATGGATGGGAATGGAATGTGGAATGAATAGAATGGAATGTTGAATAGTATGGGATGGAATGGAATGTGGAATGGAATGGAATGTGGAATGGAATGGAATGGAATTGAATATGGACTGCACTGTGGAATGGAATGGAATGAAATGTGGAATGGAATGGAGTGGAATGAGGAATGAAACATGAAACGGAATGGAATGGCATGTGGAATGGAAAGTGGAATGGATCGTGGAATGGAATAAAATGTAATGTGGAATGCTATGGAATGGAATGTGGAATGGAGTGTAATGGAATGTGGAATGGAATGTTGAATGGAAAGGAATTGATTGGAATGCAGAATGGCATGTGGAATGGAATGAATTGCCGAATGGAATGGGGAATGGAATGGAATGGAATGTGGAATGTAATGTGGAATGTAATGGAATGGAATGTAAAGTGGATTTTGGAATGGAATGGAATGGAATGTGGAATACAATGTAATGGAATGTGTAATGGAATGAAATGGAATGTGGAATGCATTGGAATGGAACGTGGAATGGAAAGTGGAAGGCAATGTGAAATGGTATGTGGAATGGAATGGAATGTATAACTGAATGGAATGGAATGGAATGTGGAATGTAGTGGAATGGAATGGAATATAGGATGGATTGGTATATAATGTGGAATGGAATGGAATGTGGAATGCAGTGTGGAATGGAATGCAATGGAATATGAAATGGTATGTGGAATGCAATGGAATGGAATGCAATGAAATGTGGAAAAGAATGGAGTGGAATGTGGAATGGAATGGAATTTAATGGAATGTGGAACGGAAAGGAATGGAATGTGGAATGGAATGTGGAATAGAATGAGGATTCATAGAATCTGCAAGTCGACATTTGGAACGCTTTGAGCCCTATGCTGGAAAAGGAAATATCTTCACATAAAAACTAGATAGAAGCATTCCTAGAAACTTGCTTGTGATTTGTGCATTCAACTCAGAGAGTTGAAGCTTCCTTTTGATATAGCTGTTTTGAAACACTCTTTTAGTAGAATCTTCAAGTGGATATTTGGAGTGTTAAGAGGTCAACACTGGAAAAGAAAATATCTTCATATAAAAACTAGATGGAAGCATTCTCAGAAACTTCCCTGTGCTTTATGCATTCAAGTCACAGAGAGGAACCTTCCTTTTGAAAGCGCAGTTTTGTAACACTCTTTTTGTAGAATTTGCTAGTGGATGTTTGGAGCGATTTGAAGCCTATGCTGGAAAACGAAATATCTTCCAATAAAAACTAGACAGAAGCATTCTCAGAAACTACTTTGTGATGAGTGCATTCAACTCACAGACTTGAACCTTCATTTTGAAAGAGCAGTTTTGAAACACTCTTTTTGTAGAATCTGCAAATGGATATTTGGAGAGTTTTGAGGCCTTTGCTGGGAAATGAAATATCTTCACGTACAAATTACACAGAAGCATTCTCAGAAACTACTTTGCAAAGTGTGCATTCAACTCACAGAGTTGAACCTGCTTTTTGATAGAGCAGTTTGTAAACAGCCTTTTTGTAAAATCTGCAAGTGGATATTTGGAGTGATTTGAGGCCTATGCTGCAAAAGGAAATATCTTCACAGGAATCCTAGACAGAAGCATTCTCAGGAATTTCTGTGTGATGAGTGCATTCAACTCACGGACTTGAACCTTGCTTTTGATAGAACAGTTTTGAAACCCTCCTTTTGTAGAATCTGCAGGTGTTTATTTGGAGCGTCTTGATGCCTATGATGGAAAATGAAATATCTTCACATAAAAACGAGACAGAAGCATTCTCAGAACCTTCTGTGTGATGAGTGCATTCAACTCACACACTTGAACTTTCCTTTTGATAGAGCAGTTTTGAAACACCTTTTTAGTAGCATCTGTAAGTGGATATTTGAAGGGTTTTTATGGCAATGCTGAAAAGGAATTATCATCACATAAAAACTAGGCAGAAGCATTCTCAGAAACTTCTTCATGATGAGTGCATTCAACTCACAGAGTTGAACGTTCCTTTTGATAGAACAGTTTTGAAACACTTTTTCAGTAGAATCTTCAAGTGGATATTTGAAGTGCTAAGAGGCCAACACTGAAAAGGAAATATCTTCACATAAAAACTAGACTGAAGCATTCTCAGACACTTCTCTGTGCTTTCTGCATTCAACCCATAGTTGAACCTTCCTTTTGATAGAAAAGTTTTGAAAATCTCTTTTCGTAGAATCTGCAAGTCGACATTTGGATCGCTTTGAGGCCTATGCTGGAAAAGGAAATATCTTCACATAAAAACTAGATAGAAGCATTCTCAGAAACATGTTTGTGATGTGTGCATTGAACCCACAGAGTTGAAGCTTCCTTGTGATATAGCTGTTTTGAAACACACTTTCAGTTGAATTTTCAAGTGGATATTTGGAATGTTAAGAGGCCAACACTGGAAAAGGAATTATCTTCACATAAAAACTAGATGGAAGCATTCTCAGAAACTTCCCTGTGCTTTATGCATTCAAGTCACAGAGAGGATCCTTCCTTTTGAAAGCGCAGTTTTGAAACACTCTTTTTGTAGAATATGCTGATGGATGTTTGGAGCGATTTCAGGCCTATCCTGGAAAACGAAATATCTTCCCATAAAAACTAGACAGAAGCATTCTCAGAAACTTCTTTGTGCTGTGTGCATTCAACTAACAGATTTGAACCTGCCTTTTGATAGAGTAGTTTGGAAACATCAATTTTGTAAAATCTGCAAGTGGATATTTGGAGCGATTTGAGACCAATGCTGCAAAAAGAAATATCTCCACATAAAACCTAGACAGAAGCATTCTCAGAAACTTTCTTGTTATTTTGGGATTGACCTCACAGAGTTGAACCTTCCTTTTCATAGAGCAGTTCTGGAACACTTTTGTTGTGGAAACTGCAAGTGGATATTTGGTGTGATTGAGGCATATAGTGGAAAAGGAAATACATTCTCATGAAAACTGGATAGAACCGTTCTCAGAAACTTCTTTGTGCTCTGTGCATTCAACTCACAGACTTCAACTTTCCTTTTTAAAGAGCAGTATGGAAAACACTCTTTTTGTAGAATCTGCAAGTGGATGTTTTGAGTGTTTTGAGGTCTTTGCTGGGAAATGAAATATCTTCACCTGAAAACTAGACAGAAGCATTCTCAGAAATTTCTTTGTGATGTGGCATTCAACTCACAGAGTTGAAATTTCCTTTTGAGATAGCTGTTTTGAAACACTCTTTCAGTAGAATCTGCAAGTCGATATTTGGAGGGCTAAGAGGCCAACACTGGAAAAGGAAATATCTTCACATAAAAACAAGATGGAAGCATTCTCAGAAACTTCCCTGTGCTTTATGCATTCAAGTAACAGAGAGAAACCTTCCTTTTCAAAGCACAGTTTTGAAACACTCTTTTGTAGATTTTGCTAGTGGATGTTTGGAGCGATTTGAGGCCTATGCTGGAAAACGAAATATATTCCCATAAAAACTAGACAGAAGCATTCTCAGAAACTTCTTTGTGCTGTGTACATCCAACTCACAGACTTTAACTTTCCTTTTGAAAGAGCAGTTTTGAAAACACTCTTTTTGTAGAATCTGCAAGTGGATATTTTAAGCGTTTTGAGGCCTTTGCTGAGAAATGAAATATCTTCACCTGAAAACTAGACAGAAGCATTCTCAGAAACTTCTTTGTGATGTGGCATTCAACTCACAGAGTTGAAGCTTTCTTTTGATATAGCTGCTTTGAAACACTCTTTCAGTAGAATATGCAAGTGGATATTTGGAGGGCTAAGAGGCCAACACTGGAAAAGGAAATATCTTCACATAAAAACTAGAGGGAAGCATTCTCAGAAACTTCCCTGTGCTTTATGCATTCAAGTCACGGAGAGGAACCTTCCTTTTGAAAGCGCAGTTTTGAAACACTCTTTTTGTAGAATTTGCTAGAGGATGTTTGGAGCGGTTTGAGGCCTATGCTGGAAAACGAAATATCTTCCCATAAAAACTAGATAGAAGCATTCTCAGAAACTTCTTTGTGTTGTGTGCATTCAACTCACAGAGTTGAACCTGCCTTTTGATAGGGTAGTTTGGAAACAGCCTTTTTGTAAAATCTGCAAGTGGATATTTGGAGTGATTTGAGACCTATGCTGCAAAAAGAAATATCTCCACATAAAACCTAGACAGAAGCATTCTCAGAAACTTCTTTGTCATTTGGGGATTGAACTCACAAAGTTGAACCTTCCTTTTCATAGACCAGTTCTGCAACATTCTTGTTGTGGAAACTGCAAGTGGATATTTGGTGTGCTGTGGCATCTAGTGGAAAGGGAAATACATTCAGATGAAAACTAGATAAAACCGTTCTCAGAAACTCCTTTATGATGTGTGCATTCTACTCACAGAGTTGAACATTTCTTTTGATAGAACAGTTTTGAAACACTCTTTTTGTGGAGTCTGCAAGTGGATATTTGGAGCGCTTTGTAGCCTATGCTGGAAAAGGAAACATCTTCACATAAAAAGTAGATGGAAGCATTCTCAGAAACTTCTTTGTGATGTGTGCATTCAACTCACAGATTTTAAGCTTCCTTTTGATACAGCTGTTTTGAAACACTCTTTCAGAAGAAGCTGCAAGTGGATATTTGGAGTGCTAAGAGGCCAACACTGGAAAAGGAAATATCTTCACATAAAAAAGAGATAGAAGCATTCTCAGAACAGTCTGTGTGATTAGTGCATTCAACTCACACACTTGAACTTTCCTTTTGATACAGCAGTTTTGAAACAGTCTTTTAGCAGCATCTGTAAGTCGATATTTGGAGGGGTCTTATGCCAATGCTGGAAAACGAAATGTCATCACATAAAAACTAGGCAGAAGAATTCTCAGAAACGACTTCATGATGAGTGCATTCAACTCACAGAGTTGAACGTTCCTTTTGATAGAACAGTTTTGAAACACTCCTTTTGTAGGATCTGCAACTGTTTATTTGGAGGGCTTTGAGGCCTATGTTGGAAAAGGAAATATCTTCACATAAAAACTAGACAGAAGCATTCTCAGAGACTTCCCCGTGCTTTCTGCATTCAACTCACATAGTTGAACCTTCCTTTTGATAGAACAGTTTTGAAAAACTCTTTTCATAAAATCTGCACGTCGACATTTGGAACGTTTTGAGGCCTATGCTGGAAAAGGAAATATCTTCACATAAAAACTGGATAGAAGCATTCTCAGAAACTTGCTTGTGATGTGCACATTCAACTCACAGAGTTTAAGCTTCCTTTTTATATAGCTTTTTTGAAGCACTCTTTTAGTAGAATCTTCAAGTGGATATTTGGAGTGTTAAGAAGTCAATACTGGAAAAGAAAATATCATCACATAAAAACTACACGGAAGAATTCTGAGAAACGTCCCTGTGCTTTATGCATTCAAGTCACAGAGAGGAACCTTCCTTTTGAAAGTGCAGTTTTGAAACACTCTTTTCGTAGAATTTGCTAGTGGATGTTTGGAGCGATTTGAGGCCTATCCTGGAAAACGAAATATCTTCCAATAAAAACTAGACAGAAGCATTCTCAGAAACTTCTTTGTGATGAGTGCATTCAAGTCACAGACTTGAACCTTCATTTTGAAAGAACAGTTTTGAAACACTCTTTTTGTAGAATTTGCAAGTGGATATTTGGAGCGTTTTGAGGCCTTTGCTGGGAAAGGAAATATCTTCACCTGCAAACTACACAGAAGCAGTCTCAGAAACTACTTTGTGATGTGTGCATTCAACTCACAGAGTTGAACCGGCTTTTTGATAGAGCAGTTTGGAAACATCCTTTTTGTAAAATCTGCAAGTGGATATTTGGAGCAATTTGAGGCCTACACTGCAAAAGGAAATATCTTCACAGGAACCCTAGACAGAAGCATTCTCAGTAACTTGTGTGTGATGAGTGCATTCAACTCACACACTTGAACCTCCCTTTTGATAGAACAGTTTTGAAACACTCCTTTTGTAGAATCTGCAGGTGTTTAATTGGAGCGCTTTGAGGCCTGTGATGGAAAACGAAATATCTTCACATAAAAACGAGACAGAAGCATTCTCAGAAACTTCTGCATGATGAGTGCATTCAACTCACACACTTGGACTTTCCTTTTGATAGAGCAGTTTTGAAACACTCTTTTAATAGCATCTGTAAGTGGATATTTAAAGGGTTTTTATGGCAATGCTGGAAAAGGAAATATCATCACATGAAAACTAGGCAGAAGCATTCTCAGAAAGTTCTTTGTGATGAGTGCTTTCAGCTCACAGAGTTGAACATTCCTTTTCATAGAGCAGTTTTGAAACACTCTTTCAATAGAATCTGCAAGTGGATATTTGGAGTGCAAAGAGGCTAACACTGGAAAAGGAAATATCTTCACATAAAAACTAGACAGAGGCATTCTCAGAAACATCCCTGTGCTTTCTGCATTCAATCCACATAGTTGAACCTTCCTTGTGATAGAAAAGTTTTGAAAATCTCTTTTCGTAGGATCTGCAAGTCGACATTTGGAACTCTTTGAGGCCTATGCTGGAAAAGGAAATATCTTCACATAAAAACTAGATAGAAGCATTCTCAGAAACTACCATGTGCTTTATGCATTCAAGTCACAAAGAGGAACCTTAATTTTGAAAGCACAGTTTTGAAACACTCTTTTTTTAGTATTTGCTAGTGGATGTTTGGAGTGCATTGATCAGTGCATTCAACTCGAAGACTTGAACGTTCCTTTTGATAGAACAGTTTTGTAACACTCCTTTTGTACAATCTGCAAATGTTTATTCGGAGCGCTTTGAGGCCTATGTTGGAAAAGGAAATATCTTCACATAAAAACTAGACAGAAGCATTCTCGGAAACTTATTTGTGATGAGTGCATTCAACTCACAGACTTGAACCTACCAATTGATAGAGAAGTTTCAAAACACTCTTTTTGTAGAATCTGCAAGTGGATATTTGGAGTGCTTTGAGACCTATGCTGGAAAAGGAAATATCTTCACATAAAAATTAGACAGAAGCATTCTCAGACACTTCTCTGTGATGAGTGCATTCAACTCACAGAGTTCAACCTTCCTTTTGGTAGAAGAGTTTTGAATCACTCTCTTTGTAGAATCTACAATAGATTATTTGGAGCGCATTGAGGCCTATGATGGAAAAGGGAATATCTTCCCATACAAACTAAGCAGAATCATTCTCAGTAACATTTTTGTGATGAGTGCATTCAACTCAGAGACTTGAACATTCCTTTTGATACAGCAGTTTTGAAACACTCTTTTTATAGAATCTACAAGTGGATATCTAGAGCAATTTGAGGCCTATGCTGGAAAAGGGAATATCTTCACATAAAAACTAGACAGAAGCATTCCTAGAAATTTCTTTGTGACGAGTGCATTCAACTCACAGGGTTGAACTTTCCTTTTGATAGAACAATTTTGAAACACTCTGTTTGTAAAATTTGCAAGTGGATATTTGGAGCAATTTGAGGCCTATGCTGCAAAAAGGGAATATCTGAACATAAGAACTAGACAGAAGCATTCTCAGAGACTTCCTTGTGCCTTATGCATTCAACTCACAGGCTTGAACCTTCCTTTTGATAGGGCAGTTTTGAAACACCCTTTTTGTAGACTCTGCAAGTGCATATTTGGAGCGATTTGAGGCCTATGCTGCAAAAAGGGAATATCGTCACATAAAAACCAGACAGAAGAATTCTCAGAAACTTCCCCATGCTTTATGCATTCAACTCACAGACTTGAACCTTCCTTTTGATTGAGCAGTTTTGAAACACTCTTTTTGTAGTATCTGCAAGTGGATATTTGAAGAGATTTGAGGCCTATGATGAAAAAGGAAATATCTTCACCTAAAAACTAGACAGAAGCATTCTCAGAAACTTCTCTGTGATGAGTGCATTCAATTCACAGAGGTGAACCTTCCTTTTGATAGACCGGTTTTGAAACACTCTCTTTATAGAATCTGAAAGTGGATACTTGGAGTGCTTTGAGGCCTATGCTGGAAATGGAAATATGTTCTCATAAAAACTAAGCAGAAGCATTCTCACAAAGTTCTTATTGATGAGTGAATTCAATTCACAAACTTAAACCTTCCTTTTGATAGAGCAGTTTTGATACACTCTTTTTGTAGAATCTGCAAGTGGATATTTGGAGCGCTATGAGGCCTACACTGGAAAAGGAAATATTTTCGCCTAAAAACTATACAGAAGCATTCTCTGAAACATCTCTATGATGAGTGCAATGTACTCACAGACTTGAACCTTCCTTTTGACAGAGAAGTTTTGAAACACACTTTTTGTAGATCCGCAAGTGGATATTTTGTGTGCTTTGTGGCCTAAGTTGGAAAAGGAAATATCTTCAGATAAAAACTAGACAGAAGCATTCTCTGAAACTTCTTTGTGATGCGTGCATTCATCTAACAGAGCAAAACTTTCCTTTTGATAGCACAGTTTTGAAACACCCTTTTTGTAGAATCTTCAAGTGGATATTTGGAGCAATTTGAAGCCTATGCTTTAAAAGGGAATATCTTCACATAAAAACTAGACGGAAGCATTCTCAGAAACTTCCCTGTGCTTTATGCATTCAACCCACAGACTTGAACCTTCCTTTTGAAAGAGGAGATTTAAAACACTCTTTTTGTAGAAACTGCAAGTGGATATTTGGAGTGGTTTGAAAAACTGGACAGAGGCCTTCTCAGAAATTTTTTTGTGATGAATGCATTCAGCTCACAGTGTTGAACCTTCCTTTTGATAGAACAGTTGTGAAACGCTATTTTTGTAGAATCTGAAAGTGGATATTTGGAGCTCTTTGAGGCTTACGATGGAAAAGGAAATATCTACACATAAAATCTAAATGGAAGTGTTCTCAGAAACTTCTTTGTGATAAGTGCATTCAATTCACAGAGTTGAAACATCCTTTTGATTGAACAGTTTTGAAACACTCTTTTTGTAGAATCTTCAAGTGGATATTTGGAAGGCTCTGAGGCCTATACTCGAAAAGGAAATATCTTCATATAAAAACTAGACGGAAGCATCCTCAGCGACTTCTTTGTGATGACTACATTAAACTAACAGAGTAGAACCTTCCTTTTGATAGAGCAGTTTTGAAACACCCTTTTTATAGAATCCGCAAGTGGACATTTGGAGAGATTTGAGGCCTATGCTGGAAAAAGGAATGTCTTCACATAAAAACTAGGCAGAAGCATTCTGAGAAACTTCCCTGCACTTTATGCATTCAACTCACAGGCTTGAACCTTCCTTTTGAAAGAGCAGATTTGAAACACTCTTTTTGCAGTATCTGCAAGTAGATATTTGGAGGGCTTTGAAGCCTATGCTGGAAAAGGAAATATCCTCATGTAAAAACTAGACAAAAGCATTCTCAGAAACTTCTTTGTGATGAGTGCATTCAACTCACAGAGATGAACTTTCCTTTTGATAGAACAGTTTTGAAACACTCTTTTTGTAGAATCTGCAAGTGGATATTTCAGCGCTTTCAGGCCTACGCTGGAAAAGGAAATATCTTCACATAAAAACTAGACGGAAGCATTCTCAGACACTTCTCTTTGATGATTGCATTCAACTCACAGGGATCAACATACTTTTTCATAGAACAGTTTTGAAGCACTCTCCTTGTAGAGTCTACAAGAGATTATTTGGAGTGCTTTGAGGCCTGTGCTGGAAAAGGAAATATCTTCCCATAAAAACTAAGCAGAACCATTCTCAGAAACATTTTGTGATGAGTGGATTCACCTCACGGACTTGAACCTTCCTTTTGAAAGAGCAGTTTTGAAACACTCTTTTTGTAGAATCTGCAAGTGGATATTTGGAGAGCTTTGAGGCCTATGATGGAAAAGAAAATATCTTTACATAAAAACTAGACAGAACCATGCTCAGAAACTTCTCTGTGATGAGTGCATTGAAGTCAAAGTGTTGAACCTTCCTTTTGATAGAGCAGTTTTGAAACACCCTTTTTGTAGAATCTGCAAGTGAATATTTGGAGCTCATTGAGGCCTATGCTGGAAAAGGAAATACCTTCACATAAAAACTAAACAAAAGGATTCTCAGAAAATTCTTTGTGATGTGTGCATTCAATTCACAGAGTTGAACAGTATTTTTGATGGAGCAGTTTTGAAACACCCTTTTTTCAGAATCAGCAAGTGGATATTTTGAGCACTTTGAGGCCTATGCTGGAAAAGAAAATATCATCTTCACATAAAAACTAGACTGAAGCATTCTCAGAAACTTCTTAGTGATGAGTGCATTCAACTCATGGATTTGAACCTTTGTTTTGATAAAGCGGTTTTGAAGCACACTTTTTGTAAAATCTGCAGGTGGATATTTGGAGTGATTTGAGGCCTTCACTGGAAAAAGGAATATCTTCACATAAGAACTTGACAGAAGCATTCTGAGAAACTTCCCCGTGCTTTATGCATTCAAATCAAAGAGTTGAACCTTACCTTTGACAGCGCAGGTTTGAAACACTCTTTTTGTAGAATCTACAGATGAATATTTTGAGCACTTTGAGGTCTATCCTGGAAAAGGAAATAACTTCACATAAAAACTAGACTGATGCATTCTCAGAAACTTCTTTGTAATGTGAGCATTCAACTCACAGAATCGACCATTCCTTTTGACAGAGCAGTTTTGAAACACCCTTTTTGTAGAAACTGCAAGTGGATATATGTAGCCCTTTGAGGCCTAGGCTGGAAAAGGAAATATCTTCACATAAAAACTAGACAGAAGCATTCTCAGAACCTTCTTTGTCATGATTGCATTGAAATCACTAAGTTGAAACTTTCTTTTGATAGGACAGTTTTGAAACACTCTTTTTTGTAGAATCTGCAAGTGGATATTTGGAGCACTTTGAGGCCTACCCTGGAAAAGGAAATATCTTCACATAAAAACTAGACAGAAGAATTCTCAGAAACATCTCTATGATGAGTGCATGCAATTCACGGAATTGAACTTTCCTTTTGATAGAGCAGTTTGAAATACTCTTTTAATGGAATCTGAAAGTGGATATTTGGAGTGCTATGAGGCATTTGCTGGAAAAGGAAATATCTTCACATAAAAACCAGACAGAAGCTTTCTCAGAAACTTGTTTATGATGGGCGCATTCAACTCACAGAGTTGAAACTTCCTTTTGAAATGGCAGTTTTGAAACACACTTTTAGTAGAATCTGCAAGGGGATATTTGGAATGCTTTGAGGTCTATGCTGGAAAAGGAAATGTCTTCACAAAAAAACTAAACAGAAGCATTCTCAGAAACTTCTTTATGATGTGGGCATTAAACTCTCAGATTTGGACCTTCCTATTGATAGGACAGTTTTGCATCACTGTTTTTACAGAATCTGCAAGTGTATATTTGGAGCGCTTTGAGGCTTATGCGGTAAAAGGAAATAACTTCACATAAAAACGAAACAGAAGCATCCTCACCAACTTCTTTGTGATGTGTGCATTCTACTCACAGAGTTGAACCATACTTTTGATAGAGCAGTTTTGAAACACCCTTTTGGTAGGCTCTGCAAGTCGATATTTTCAGTGCTTTGAGGCCTATACTGGAAAAGTAAATATCTTCACATAAAAAATAGATGGAAGCATTCTCAGAAACTTCTTTGTTATGAGTGAGTTGAACTCACAGAGTTTAACTTTCCTTTTTAAGAGCAGTTTTGAAACACCCCTTTTATAAAATCTGCAAGTGGATATTTGGAGTGCTTTGATGCCAATGATGGAAAAGGAAATATCTTCACATAAAAATCAGACAGAAGCATTCTGATAAACTTCTATGTGATGAGTGCATTCAAATCTCAGAGTTGAACCTTCCTTTTGAAAGAACAGTTTTGAAACACTCTTTTTGTAGAATCTGCAGTTGGATATTTGGAGCAATATGTGGCCTATCCTGGAAAGGGTTATATCTTTTTAAAAAACTAGACAGTAGCATGCTCAGAAACTTCTTTGTGATGAGCACATTCATCTCACAGAGGTGAGACTTCCTTTAAATAGAGCAGTTGTGAAACACTCTTTTTGTAGAATCTACAAGTGTATATTTGGAGTGCTTTGAGGCCAATGCTGGTTAAAGAAATATCTTCACACAAAAATTAGACAGAATCATTCTCAGAAACTTCTTTGTGATGAGTGCATTCACCTCACAGAGTTAAGCCTTCCTTTTGATAGAGAAATTTTGAAACACTCTTCTTGTCGGATCTGCAAGTGGATATTTGGGGCACTATCAGGCCTACACTGGAAAAGGAAATATCTTCACATAGAAACAAGACAGAAGCATTCACGAAAATTTCTTTTTTATGAGTGCATTCAACTCACAGAGTTGAACCTTCCTTTTCATAGACAGTTTTGAAACACTCTTTTTGTGGAATCTGCAAGTGGATATTAGGAGCGTTTTGAGGCCTATGATGGAAAAGGAAATATCTTCACATAATAACTAGAGAGAAGTATTCTCAGAAACTTCTCTGTGATGAGTGCACTGAACACCCTGAGATGAAACTTTCTTTTTATAGAACAGTTTAGAAACATTCTTTTTGTAGAATCTACAAGTGGATATTTGGAGCCCTTTGAGGCCTATGCTGGAAAAGGAAATATCTTCACATAAAAATTAGACAGAAGAATACTCAGAAATATTTTTGTGTTGAGTGCATTCAACTCACAGACTTGAACTTTCCTTTTGACAGAGCAGTTTTGAAAAATTCTTTTGGTAGAATCTCAAAGTGGATATTTGGAGTGCTATGAGGCTTATGCCAGAAAATTGAATATCTTCACATAAAAACTAGACAGAAGCATTCTCAGAAACTTCTTTTGGATGTGTGCATTCAACTCACAGAGTTGAACCTTACTTTTGAAACAGCCGTTTTGAAACACACTTTTAGTAGAATCTGCAAGTGGATGTTTGGAATGCTTTGAGTCCTATACTCGAAAAGTAAATATCTTCTCATAAAAAATAGACAGATGCATTCTCAGAAAGTACTCTGTGATGAGTGCTTTCAACCCACAGAGTTGAGCTTTCCTTTTGATAGAATAGTTTTCAAACACACTTTTTGTAGAATCTGCAGGTGGATATTTGGAGCGGTTTGAGGCCTATGATGGAAAAGGAAATATTTTCTCATGAAAACAAAACAGAAGCATTTCAGAAACTTCTTTGTTATATGTGCATTCAACTCACAGAGGTGAACCATACTTTTGATAGAGCAGTTTTGAAACACCCTTTTTGTTGTATCTGCTAGTGGATATTTGGAGCGCTTGGAGGCCTATACTGGAAAATTAAATATCTTCAAATAAAAACTAGACAGAAGCATTATGAGTAACTTCTTTGTGATGAGTGCATTCAACTCACAGAGTTTAAAATTCCTTTTCATAGAGCAGCTTTGAAACACCCTTTCTGTAAAATCTGCAAGTGGATATTTGGAGCTCTTTGAGGCCTATGCTGGAAATGGAAACATCTTCACATGAAAACTAAACAGAAGGATTCTGGGAAACTTCTATGTGATGAGTCCATTCAAGTCTCAGAGTTGAACCCTCCTTTTGATAGGACAGTGTTGAAACACTCTGTTTCAATAATCTGCAAGTGGATATTTGGAGCATTTTGAGGTCTATGCTGGAAAAGGAAATATCTTCACATTAAAGCTAGACAGTAGCATTCTCAGAAACTTCTTTGTGATGAGTGCATTCAACTCACCAATTTGAGTCTTCCTTTTGATAGAGCAGTTTTGAAACCCTCTTTTTGTAGAATCTGCAAGTGGATATTTGGAGCACTTTGAGGCCTATGCTGGAAACGGAAATATCTTCACATAAAAACTAGACAGAAGAATCCTCAGAAACTTCTTTGTGATGAGCACATTCAATTTACAGAGGTGAGAATTCCTTTTGAAAGAGCAGTTTTGAAACATTCTTTTTGTAGAATCTGCAGGTGGATATTTGGAGTGCTTTGAGGCCTATTCTTGAAAAGGAAATATCTTCACATAAAAACTAGACAGCAGTATTCTCAGAAACTTTTCTATGATGAGTGCATTGAACTACCTTAGTTGAGCCTTTCTTTTGGTAGAACAGTTTTGAAACACTCTTTTTGTAGGATCTGCAAGTGGATATTTTGAGCGCTTTGAGACCTAAGCTGGAAAAGGAAATATGTTCACAAAAAACTAGATTGAAGAATTCACAGAAACATCTTTATGATGAATGCGTTTAACTCACAGACTTGAACTTTCTTTTAGTAGAGCAGTTTTGAAACACTCTTTTGGCAGAATCTGAAAGTGGATATTTGGAGCGCTATGAGGCCTATGCAAGAAAAGGAAATATCTTCACATAAAAAGTAGACAGAAGCATTCTCAGAAACTTCTTTGTGATGTGTGCATTCAACTCACAGAGTTGAAACTTCGTGTTGAAACAGCAGTTTTGAAACACACTTTTTATAGAATCTGCAAGTGGATATTTGGAATGTTTTGAGGCCTATGCTGGAAAAGGAAATATCTTCACATAAAAACTAAACAGAAGCATTCTAAGAAACTTCTTTGTGATGTGTGCATTCAACTCACAGGGTTGAACCTTACTTTTGATAGAGCAGTTTCGAAACACCCTTTTTGTAGTATCTGCAAGTGGATATTTGGAGTGGTTTGAGGCCTATGCTGGAAAAGGAAATATCATGACATAAAAACTAGACGGAAGCATTCTCAGAAACTTCTATGTGATGAGTGCATTCAACTAAAGGAGTTGAACTTTCCATTTGATATAGCAGTTTTGAAACACAATTTTTGTGGAATCTGCAAGTGGATATTTGGAGTGCTTTGAGACCTATGCTGGAAAAGGAAATATCTTCACATAAAAACTAGAGAGAAGCATTCTCAGAAACTTCCCTCTGCTTTATGCATTCAACTCACAGACTTGAACTTTCCTTTTGATGCAGCAGTTTTAAAACACTCTGTTTGTAGAATCTACACATGGATATTTGGAGTGCTTCGAGGCCTATGATAGAAAGGAAAATATCTTCACATAAAAACTCGATGGAAGCATTTTAAGAAACTTCTTTGTGATGACTGAATTCAATTGACAGACTTGAACCATACTTTTGATAGAGGAAATTTGAAACACTGTTTTTTTAGAATCTTCAAGTGGATACTTGGAGCACTTTGAGGCTTATGATTGAAAAGGAAATATTTTCACATAAAAACTAGACAGAAGCATTTTCAGAATCTTCTCTGTGATGAGTGCATTCACCTTACAGAGTTGTACTTTTCTTTCCATGCAACAATTTTGAAACACTCTTTTTTAGAATCTGCAAATGGACACTTTTAGTGATTTTGGGCTATGGTGGAAAAGGAAATATCATAAAATAAAAACTACACAGAAGCATACTCAGAAACTTCTTTGTGATGTGTGCATTCAACTCTTAGAATTGTACATATCTTTTCATAGAGCAGCTTTGAAACTGTCTTTTTGTGGAATCTGCAAGTGAATACTTGGAATGCTTTGTGGCCTTCTTTGGCAACGGGAGTACCTGCACATAAAAACAAGAAAGAAGAATTCTCAGAATTTTTTTGTTATGTGTGCATTCAACTGACAGAGTTGATCCTTCCTTTTGATAGAGGAGTTTTGAGACACTGTTTTTGCAGATTCTGCAAGGGGATAGACCGATTTGAGGCCTTCATTGGAATCCGGAATAGCTTCACATAAAAACTAGACAGAAGGATTCTGAGAAACGATTTTGTGATGTGTGCATTCAACTCACAGAGGTGAACCTTCCTTTTCATAGAGCAGTTTTGAAACACTCTTTTTGTAGAATCTGCAAGTGGAAATTTGTTCCGCTTTGAGGCCTTTGTTGGAAACGGGAATATCTTCACTTAAAAATTAGACAGAAGCATTCTCAGAGATTTCTTTGTGATGTGTGCTTTTAACCCACAGGGTTGAACCTTCCTCTTGATAGAACACTTTTGAAACACTCTTTTCCTAGAATCTGCAATGGGATATTTGGACCGTTTTGAAGCCTTCATCAGAAACAGGATTATCTTCACATAAAAGTACACAGAAGCATTCTCAGAAACTATTTTGTTATGTGAGCGTTCAACTCACCGAGTTGAATCTTCCTTTTCATTGAAAAGTTTTAAAAAACTTTTTTGCAAAATCTGCAAGAGGACATTTGGAGTGCTTTGAGGCCTTCAGTTTAAAAGGAAATATCTATATATAAAAACTACACAGAAGTATTCCAAGAAACTTCTTTGTGATGTGTGCATTCGACTCACAGAGTTGAACATAACGATTCATCGAGCCGTTTTGAAACACTCTTTTTGTACAATCTGCAAGTGGATATGTGGAGTGCTTTGAAGCTTTCATTGGAAACGGGTATATCTTGAAATAAAATCTAGATAGAAGAATTTTCAGAAACTAATTTTTGGTGTGTGCATTCAACTCACGGAGTTGAGCCTTCCTTTTGATAGAGCAGTTTTGAAACACTCTTTTTGTAGAATCTGCAAGTGGATATTTGCAGTGCTTTGAGGCGTATGGTAGAAAAGGAAGTATCTTCACATAAAAACTAGACAAAGCATTCTCAGAAACTTCTTTGTGATGTTTGCATTGAACTCACAGAGGTGAACAAATCTTTTCATAGAGCAGTTTGTGAAACATGCTTTCTAAGAACCTGCAAGTGGATATTTTGACCGAATTGAGGCCTTCTTTGGAAATGGGTATATCTTCACATAAAAACTAGACAGAAGCAGTGTCAGAAACATCTTTGAGATGTGTGCATTCCACTCACAGAATTGAAAATAATGTTTCATAGAGCAGTTTTGGAACACTCTTTTTCTAGGATCTGCAAGTGGATATTTGGAGTGCTTTGAGGCCTATGGAAGAAAAGGAAATATCTTCTCATAAAAACTAGACGGAAGCATTCTCAGAAACTTCTTTTTGATGTGTGCATTCAACTCACAGAATTGAAACTTCCTTCTGATAGAGCACTTTTAAAGCACTCTTTTTGTAGAATCTGCAAGTGGATATTTGGAGTGCTTTGAAGCATTCTTTGGAATCGTGAGTATTTTCAAATAAAAACTAGACAGATTCATTTTCAGAAACTACTTTGTGATGTGTGCATTCAACTCACAGTGTACAGCCTTCTTTTTGATAGAACAGTTTTAACCAATCTTTTTGTGGAATTTACAAGTGAATACTCGGAGCGTTTCGAGGATTATGGTGGAAAAGGAAATGTCTTCAAATAAAAACAAGACAGAAGCGTTCTCAGAAACTTCTTTGTGATGTGTGCATTCAACTCACAGTGTTGAACCTTCCTTTAGATACAGCAGTTTTGAAAAACTCTTTTCGTAGATTCTGCAAGGGGATATTTAGACCTATTTGAGGCCTTCCTTGGAAACGAGTAGATCTTCACATAAAAACTAGACAGAAACATTCTCAGAAACTGCTTTGTGATGTGTGCATTCAACTCATAGATTTGAACATAACTTTTCATAGAGCAGTTTTGAAACACTCTTTTTGTAGAATCTGTAAGTGGACAATTGGAGCACTTTTAGGAATTCGGTGGAATATGAAATATCCACATAAAAAGTAGACAGAAGCATTATCAGAAACTTCTTTGTGATGTGTGCATTTAACTCCCAGAGTTCAACATAATTTTTAATAGAGCAGCTTCGAAACACTCTTTTTGTAGAATCTGCAAGTGGACATTTGTAGCACTTTGAGGCGTTCAGTGGAACAGGAAATATCTTCACATAAACACTAGACAGAAGCATTCTCAGAAACCCCTTTGTGATGTGTGCATTCAATTTACTGAGCTGCAACTTTCTTTTGATAGAGCAGGCTTGAAAATCTCTTTTTGTAGAATCTGCAAGTGGTTATTTGGAGCACTTTGAATCGTTCCTTGGAAACGGGAATATCTTCAAATATAAACTAGACAGAAGCATTCTCAAAAACTGCATTGTGATGTGTGCATTCTTCTCACAGAGTTAAACTTTCCTTTTGATAGAGCAGTTATGAAACACTCTTTTTGTATAAACTGCAGGATGATGTTTGCACCATTTTGAGGCCTTCATTCAAAACGCATATACATTCACATAAAAACTAGACAGAAGCATTCTCAGAAACTTCTCTGTGATGTGTGCATTCAACTCACAGATTTTAACATTCCTTTTGATAGAGCAGTTTCAAAAAACTTCGTTTGTAGAATCTTCAAGTGGACATTTGGAGCACTTTGAGGCCTTCTGTGGAAAAGGGCATATCTTCACATAAGAACTAGACAGAAGCATTCTCAGAAACTTATTTGTGATGTGTGCATTCTGCTCACAGAGTTGAACATACCTTTTCATAGAGCAGTTTGGAAACACTCTTTTTGTAGAGTCCGCAAAGGGATATGTGGACCGATTTGAGGCCTTTTTTGGTGAAGAGAATTTCTTCACATAAAAAATTGAGGGAAGCATTCTCAGAAACTGCTGTGTGAAATGTGTATTCTACTCACAGAGTTTTACCTTCCTTTTGATAGAGCAGTTATGAAACCCCCTTTTTGTAGAATCTGCAAGTGGATATTTTGAACGCTATGGTTCCTTCGTTGGAATCCGGAATATCTTCAAATAAAAAATAGACAGAAGCATTCTCATAAACTACTTTGTGATGTCTGCATTCAACTCACAGAGTTGAACCTTTCTTTTCATAGAGCAGTTTCGAAAAACTCTTTTTACAGAATCTGCATGTGAACAATTGTAGCGCTTTGAGGGCTATGGTGGGATAGGAAATATCTTCAAATTAAAACTAGACAGAAATATTCTAAGAAACTTCTTTGTGATTTTTGCATTGAATTCACAGAGTTGAAGATTCCTCTTCATAGAGCAGTTGTGAAACACTGTTTTTGAGGAACCTGCAACTGTATACTTGGACCAATTTGAGGCCCTCATTGGAAACGCGAATATCTTCACATAAAAACTGACAGAAGCATTCTCAGAAATGTCTTTGTGATGTGGGCATTCAACTCACAGAGTTGAACCTGCCTTTTGATAGAGCAGTTTTGAGACACTGTTTTTGTAGAATCTGCAAAGCGATATTTGGACCGATTGTGTTCCTTCATTGGAAAGGGGAATATCTTCACAAAAATCTAAGCAGAAACATTCTCACGAAGTCCTTTGTGATGTGTGCATTCAACTCACAGAGTTGAGAATACCTTTTCGTGGAGCAGTTGTGAAACACGCTTTTTGAAGTACCTGAAAGTGGATATTTGGGCCAATTTGAGGCCCTCATTGGAAACGGGAATATCTTCAAACAAATACTAGACAGAAGCATTCTCAGAAATGTCTTTGTGATGTGTGCATTCAACTCACAGAGTTAAAGCTTCCTTTTGATAAATAAGTTTTGAGACACTGTTTTTGTAGAATCTGCAAAGTGATATTTGGACCGGTTGCATTCCTTCATTGGAAACGGAAATATCTTCATAAAAATCTAAGCAGAAACATTCTCACAAACTCCTTTGTGATGTGTGCATTCAACTCACAGAATTGAGAATACCTTTTCGTAGAGCAGTTGTAAAACATGCTTTTTGAAGAACCTGCAAGTGGATATTTGGGCCAATTTGAGGACTTCATTGGAAACGGGTATATCTTCACATAAAAACTAGACAGAAGCATTCTGAGAAACTTCTTTGTGATATGTGCATTCAACTCACAGAGTTGAAACTTCCGTTTGATAGAGCAGTTTTTAAACACTCTTTTTGTATAATCTGCAAGGGGATATTTGAACCGATTTGAGACCTTCGTTGAAAACGGGAATATCTGCACATAAAAACTGAACAGAAATATTCTGAGAAACATCTTTCTGATGACGTCATTCAACTCACCGATTTGAACCTTCCTTTTGATAGAGCAGTTTTGAAACAATTTTTTGTAGAACCTGCCAGTGGACATTCGGAATGCTTTGAGGACTTCAATGGAAAAAGAAATATCTTCATATAAAAATTAGACAGAAGCATTCTTTGAAACTACTTTTTGATGTGTGCATTCAACTCACAGAGTTAAACATTCCTTTTGTTACAGCAGTTTTGAAACACTCTTTTTGTACAATCTGCAAGTGGACATTTGGAGCGGTTTGAAGCCTTCTTTTGTATCACGAATATCTTCAAATAAAAAGTAGACAGAAGCATTCTCAGAAAGCCCTTTGTAGTTTGTACATTCAACTTACAGAGTTGAGCTTTCCTTTTATAGAGCAGTTTTGAAACAATGTTTTTGTAGAATCTACAAGTGGATATTTGGAGCGCTTTGAGGCCTGTGTTAGTAAAGGAAATAACTTCACATAAAAACTAGACAGAAACATTCTCAGAAACTTCGTTGAGATGTGTGCATTCAACTCACAGGGTTAAATATAACTTTTCATAGAACATTTGTGAAACACTGTTTTTGAAGGACCTGCAAGTGGATATTTGGTCCGATTTGAGGCTCTCATTGGAAACAGAAATATCTACACCTAAAAATTCCCCAAAAGCATTCTCAGAAACTTCTTTGTGATGTGTGCATTCAACTCACAGAGTTTAACATAGGTTTTCATAAAGCAGTTTTGAAACACTCTTTTTGTAGAATCTGCAAGTGGATATTTGCACTCCTTTGAGGCCTTCATTGGAGACGGGAATATGTGCACATAAAAACTAGAGAGACACATTCTCAGAAACTTCTTTGTGGTGTGTGCATTCAATTCACAGAGTTCAACCTTACTTTTGATAGAGCAGATTGAAACACTCTTTTTGTAGAATCTGCAAGGGGATATTTGGATCGTTTTGAGGCCTTTGTTGGAAAGGGGAATATCTTCACATAAGTACTAGACAGAAGCATTCTCAGAAACCTCTTTGTGATGTGCGCATTCAACTCACAGAATTGAACCTTCCATTTTATAGAGCAGTTTTGAAACACTTTTTGTGTAGAATCTGCTAGTGGATGTTTGCAGCGCTTAGAGACATTCGGTGGAAACGGAAATATCTCCACATAAAAACTACAAAATAGCATTCTCAGAAACTTCTTTGTGATGTGTGCATTGAACTCACAGAGTTGAATCTTCCTTTTGATAGAGCAGCTTTGAAACTTTCTTTTTGTAGAATCTGCAATTGGACATTTGCAGCACTTTGAAACCTTCATTGGAAACGGGAGTATCTTCCACTAAAAACAAGACAGAACCATTCTCAAAAACTGCTTTTTGATGTGCTCATTCAACTTACATAGCTCAACATTACCTTTCATAGATCAGTTTTGATACACTCTTTTTGTCAAATCTGCAAATGGACATTTGTAGCGCTTCGTGGGCTATGGTGGAAAATGAAATATCTTCAAAGAAAATTAAACAGAAATATTCTCAGAAACTTTTTGTGATATGTGCATTCAGCTCACAGAGTTGAACATAACTTTTCATAGAGCAGCTTTGAAACCATTTTTTGTAGAATCTGCAAGTGTACATTTGATCACTTTGAGGCCTTCAGTGGAAAAGGAAATATCTTCACATAAAAACTAGACTGAAGCAGTCACAGAAACTTCTTTGTGTTGTGGGCATTCAACTGACAGAGTTGAACCTTCCTTTAGATAGAGCTGTTTTGAAACACTGTTATTGTAGAATCTGCAAGTGGATATTTGGAGGACTTTGAGTCCTATGCTGGAAAAGGAAATATCTTCACATAAAAACTAGACAGAAGCATTCTCAGAAACTGCTTTGTGATGTGCGCATTCAACTCACAGAATTGAACCTTCCTTTTGATAGAGCGGTTTTGAAACACTCTTTTTGTAGAATCTGAAAGTGGATATTTGGAGAGCTTTGTGGCCTATGCTAGAAAATGAAATATGTTCACATAAAAACTAGACAGAAGTGTTCTCAGAAACTTTTTTGTGATGTGTGCATTCAACTTACAGAGTTGAACTTTCCTTTAGATAGGGTAGTTTTGAAACACTGTTTTTGTAAAATCTGCAACTGGATATTTGGCAGGCTTTGAGGCCTTTCCTGAAAAAAGAAATATCTTCACATAAAAACTGGACAGAAGGGTTCTCAGAAACTTCTTTCTGATGTGTGCATTCAACTCACGAGTTGAATCTTACTTTTGATAGAGCAGTATCAAAACACACTTTTGGTAGAATTTGCAAGTGGATTCTTAGAGCACTTTGAGTCCTGTGATAGAAAAGGAAATATCCTCACATAAAAACTAGACAGAAGCATTCTCAGAAACTTTTTTGTGATGTGTGCATTCAAACTCACAGTGATGAGCCTTCCTTTTGATAGAGCAGCTTTGAAAGACTCTTATTGTAGAATCTCCAAGTGGATATTTGGAGCACTTTGAATCCTTCATTGGAAACGGGAATATCTTCAAATAAAAACTAGACAGAAGCATTCTCCAAAACTACTTTGTGATGTACACATTCAATTCATGGAGTTGAGCCTTTCTTTTGATAGAGCAGTTTTGAAAACTTTTTTTGTAGAATCTGCAAATGGATATTTGGACTGCTTTGGGGCCTATGGTAGAAAAGGGAATACCTTCCCATACAAACTAGACAGAAGCAGTCTCAGAAACATTTTTGTGATGTCCGCCTTCAACTTATAGAGTTGAACATTTGTTTTGATACAGCACGTTTGAAACACTTTTTTTGCAGAATCTGCAATTGGACATTTGGAGTGCTTTGTGACCATTGGTGGAAAAGGAAACATCTTCACATAAAAAGTAGATAGAAGCATTCTCAGAAACTTCTTTGTTATGTGTACATTCAACTCATGGAGTTGAACCTTCCTTTTGATAGAGCAGTTTTTTAACACTTTTTTTTTAGAATCTGCCAGTGGACATTTGGAGTGCTTTGAGGCCCTTGGTGGTGAGGGAAATCTCTTCACATAAAAACTACTCAGAAGCATTCTCAGAAACTTCTTTGTGATGTGTGCCTTCAACTCACAGAGTTGAACTTTCCTTTTGGTAGAGCAGTTTTGAAACACTCTTTTTGTACAATCTGCAAATGGCTATTTTGAGCGCTTTGAAGCCTTTCTTGCAAATGGGAATTTCTTCAAATAAAAACTCGACAGAAGCATTCTCAGAAACTGTTTTGTGTTGTGTGCATTCAACTCACAGTGTTGAATATTTCTTTTGACAGGGAAGTTTTGAAACAGTTTTTGTAGAATCTGCATATAGAGATTTGTAACGCTTTGAGAGCTATGGTGGAAAAGTAAATATCTTCAAATAAAAACTACAGAGAAGCATTATCTGAAACTTCTTTGTGATGTGTGTATTCAACTCACAGAATTTAAACTTTCTTTTGATGGAGCAGGTTTGAAACACTCATTCTGTAGTATCTGCAAGTGTATATTTGGAGTGCTTTGAAGACTTCATTGGAAATGGGAATATCTTCAAATAAAAACTAGACAGAAGCATTCTCAGCAACAAGTTTGTGATGTGTGTATTCAACTCACAGAGTTGAACATAACTTTTTATAGAGGAGATTTGAAAATCTCTATTTGCACTATCTGAAAGGGGATATTTGGACCATATTGAGGCCTTCATTGGAAACAGGAATCTCTTCCCATAAAAACTAGACAGAAGCATTCTCAGAAACTACTTCGTGATGTGTACATTCAACTCACCCAGTTGAAGCTTCCTTTTGATACAGCAGTTTTGAAACCGTCTTTTTGAAGAATCGGCAAGTGGATATTTGGAGCACTTTGAATCCTTCATTGGAAACGGGAATATCTTCAAATAAAAACCAGACAGAAGCATTCTCAGAAACTTCTTGTGATGGGTGCATTCAACTCACAGAATTGAACTTTCCTTTTGATAGAGCAGTTTAGAAACACTCTTTGTGTAGAATTCAAAGGTAGATATTTGAACCGATTTGAGGCCTTGGTTGGAAACGGGATTAAATTCACATAAAAACTAGACAGAAGCATTCTCAGAAACTTCTTTGTGATGAGTGGATTCAACTCACAGAGATGAAACTTCCTTTTGGTAGAGCAGTATTGAAACACTCTTTTGTAGAATCTGCAAGTGGACATTTGGAGCACTTTGAGGCCTTTGGCATAAAAGGAAATATCTTCACATAAAAACAAGACAGAAACTCTCAGAAACTTCTTTGTGATGTGTGCATTCAACTCACAGATATAAACCTTACCTTTGATAGTGCAGATTTGAAACACTCTTTTTTTAGGATCTGCAAGTGGATAATTGGAGCGCTTTGAAGCCTTTGTTGGAAACGGGAATACCATCAACTAAAAAATAGAAAGTAGCATTCCAAGAATCTACTTTGTGATGTGTGCATCCAACTCATAGAGTTGAATAAACCTTTTCATAGAGAAGTTGTGCATCATTCTATTTGAAAAACATGCAAGTGGATATTCATGGAATTAAATGTGGAATGCAATGGAATGTAGAATGGAATGTGTAATGCAATGGAATGGACCATGGAATGGAACGTGGAATGGAACGTGGAATGGAACGTGGAACGGAATGGATTGGAATGTGGATTGGAAATGAATGGAACATGGAATGGAATGGAATGGAATATTGAATGGAATGGAACGGAATGTAAAATGGAATGGAATGGAACTTGGAAGGGAATGGGATGGAATTTAATGTGAACTGGAAAGGAATGGAATGGAATGGAAAGTGGAATGGAATGGAATTTAATGTGGAATGAAATGTGGAAAGGCATGGAATGGAATATGGAATGGAGTGGAATGGAATGTGGAATGCAATGCAAAGGAATGTGGAATGAATCGGAAGGGAATGTGGGAATGGAAAGTGGAATGGAATGGAATGGAATGTGCAACGGGATGGAATGGAATGGAACATGGAATATAATGAAATGGAAAGCAGAATGGAATGAAATGGAACGTGGAATGTAATGAAATGGAATTTGGAATGGAATGTAACGAATGCGGAATGGAATGGAATGGAATGCGGAATGGAATGCAATGGAATTTGGAATGGAATGTGGAATGGAAAGGAATGTAATATGAAACGGAATGGAATGGAATGGAAGGAGGAATATAATGGAATGGAATCTGGAATGGAAAGGAATGGAAAGTGGAATGTAATGGAATGGTACTTGTACAGGAATGCAATGGAATGTGGAATTGGAATGGAATGGAAAGTGGAATGGAATGGAATGGAATGTGGAGTGGAATGGAATGTAATGTGGAATGGAATGGAATGGAATGTGGAATGGAATGGAATGGAATTTGGAATGGAAAAGAATGAGTAATGGAATGGAATAGTATGCGTAATGAAATGGAATGGAAGAAAATGTGGAACGGAACACAACGGAATGGTGTGTGGACTGGAATTGAATGGAATGGAATGTGGAATGGAATTTAGAATGGAATGGAGAGGAAAGGGTAATGGAATGTGGAATGAAATGGAATGGAATGTGGAAGGGAATGGAATGGAAAGTGGAATGGAATGGGATGGATGGTGCAATGGAATGGAATGGAACGTGGAATGGAATGGAATGGAACGTGGAACGGAACGTGGAATGGAATGTGGCATGCAACGTGGATTGGCACATGGAAGGAAATGCAATGTAAAGTGGAAGAGAATGGAATGGAACGTGGAATGGAATGGAATGGTACGTGAAATGGAATGGAGTGTAATGTGGAATGGAATGGAATGGAAAGAAATGTGGATTGGAATGGAATAGAATGTGGAATGGAATGTGAAATAGCATGGAATGGAATGTGGAAAGCAATGTGCAAAGGAATGGAAAGGAATGTGAAATGGAATGTCAGGTGGAATGGAATGAGGAATGGAATGTGGAATGGAATGGAATGGAATGTGGGATGAAAGGATACCAGAGTGGAATAGAATGTGGAAAGGAATGGAATGTAACATTGAATGGATTTTGTAATGGAATGGAAAGTAATGTGGAATGGAAAGTGGAATGGAATGTGGAATGGATTGCAATGTAATGTGGAGTGGAATGGAATGGAAATGGAATCGAATTGAATGGATTGTGCAATGGAATTGAATGGATTTTGGAAAGGAATTGAATCGAATGTGGAATGGAATGACGAATGGAATAAAATGGAATGTAGACAAGAATGTGGAAAGGAATGGAAAAGAATGGAATGGAATAGAAGGTGAATGGAGTGGAATGGAATGGAATGGGGAATGGAATGGAACGGAATGTGGAATGCAATGGAATGGAATGTGGAATGGAATGGAATGGAATGTGGAATGGAATGGAATGAAAGGTGGAATGGAATGGGATTGAATGAAAGTTGGAATGGAATGGAATGGAATTTGGAATGGAATGGAAGGAAAAGTGGAATGGAATGGGATTGAACGAAAGTTGTAATGGAATGGAGTGAAATGTGGAATGGAATGTGGAATGGAGTGGAATGGAATCTGGAATGGAATGGAACAGAATGCAATAGAATGCAATGTGGAATGAAATGGAATGGAATGTCGAATGGAATGTATTGGAAATTGGAATAGAATTTTGATTGGAATGGAATGGAATCTGGAATGGAATGGAATGGAATGGATTGTGTAATAGAACATGGAATGGCACGTGGAATTGAACCTGTTATGGAAAGTGGAATGGAAAGTGAAATGGAATGTGGAATGGAATGTGGAATGGAATGGAATGGAAAGTGGAATGGAATGGAATGGAATTTGGAATGGAATGGAATGTGTAATGGAATTGAATAGTACGTGTAATGAAATTGATTGGAAGGAAATGTGGAATGGAATGGAATGTAATGGAATGGTGTGTGGACTGAAATGGAATGGAAAGGAATGTGGAATGGAATTTAGAATGGAAAGGAAAGGAAAGGGGAATGGAATGTGGAATGAAATGGAATGGAATGTGGAATGGAATGTGGAATGGAATGCAGTGGAAAGTGGAATGGAATGTGGAATGGAATGGAATGGAATGTGGAATGGAATGGAATGGAAGGTGGAATGGAATAGAATGCAACGTCGAATGAATTGGAAGGGAATGTGGGAATAGAACGTGGAGTGTAATGGATTGGAATGGAATGGAATGTGGAATGGAATGGAATCTGGAATGGAGTAGAATGTGGAATGGAAAGGAATGGAATGTGGAATGCAATGAGGAATGGAATGGAACGGAATTTGGAATGGAATGTGGAATGGAATGGAATGTGGAGTGGAATGGAATGGAAAGTGGAATGGAATGTAGAATGGAATGTGGAATGGAATGTGGAATGGAATGCAATGGAATTGAACGGAATGTGGAATGGAATGGAACGGAATGTGGAAAACAATAGAATTGAATGGAGTTTGAAATTGAATGGAAAAGAATGTGGAATGGAATGGAGTATGGAATACAATGTGGAATGGTGTGGAGTGGAAAGTCGAATGGAAGGGAAGGGAATGTGCAATGCGAAGTAGAAAGGAATGGAATGGAATGTGGAACGGAATGTGGAAGGGAATATAATGGAATGTGGAATGGAATGGAATGGAATGGAATGTGGAATGGAATGGAATGGAATGTAACAGCATGTGGAACGGAACGGAATGAAAGGGAATGCGGAATGGAATGGAATGGAATTGAAAGTGGAATTCAATGGAAAGGAATGTGGAAAGCAATGGATTGGAAATTGGAACGCAATGTGGAATGGAATGGAATGGAATGTGGAATGGAATTCAATGTGGAATGGAATGGAACAGAATGTGGAATAGAATGGAATGGAATGGAAAGGGAAATGGAAATAGAATGGAATGTTTAAATGAATGGAAGGGAATGTGGAATGGAATGGAACGGAATGTGGAATGGAATGGAATGGAATCTGGAATAGAATGTGGAATGTAGAGGAATGCAATGTGGAATGGATTGGAATGGAATGAGTAATGTAAAGTGAAATGGAATGTGGAATGGAATGGAATTGAAGGGAATGGAACGTAGAATTGAACGGAATGGTATGTAATGTTGAATGTAATGGAAAGTGGAATCGAATGGAATGCAATTTGGATTGAGACGGATTTCAATGTGGAATGGAATGGAACGGAAAGTGGAATGGAATTGTATACAATGTGGAATCAAATGTGGAATGGAATGGAATGGAATATGGAAAAGAATTTGGATTGGAATGTGGAATGGAATTTGGAATGGAACGTGATATGGAATGGAATGTGGAATGTAATGTGGAATGGAAATGAATGGAATGTGGACTGGTATGTGGAATGAATTGGAATGGAATGTGGAATGGAATGTGGAATGGAATGGAATAGAATTTTGGACTGTCATGTGGAATGGAATGGAATGGAATGGAATCGAATGGAATGTGGAATGGAAAGGAATAAAATATGGAATGGAAAGGAATGGAATGCAATGTGGAATAGAATGTGGAATGGAATGTAATGGAACATGGAATGGAATGTGGAATGGAATGGAAAGAAATGAGGACAGGAACGTGGTATGGAATGGAATGTGGAATGCAATGTGGAATGGAATGGAAAGGAATGTGGTATGGAATGTGGAATGGAATGGAATGGAATGTGGAATGGAACGTGGAATGGAATGTGGAATGGAAATTGTAACGGAATGGAATGGAATGTGGAATGGAATGTGGAATGGAATGCGGAATGGAACGTGGTATGGAATGGAACGTGGAATGGAGTGGAATGGAATGCAATCTGTAATGGAATGGAATGGAATGTGGGGATGGAATGAAATGGAATAGAATGGAATGTGGAATGGAATGGAATGGAATGTGGAATTGAATGTTATGGAATGTGGAATGGAATGGAATGAAATATGCAATGGAATGGAATGCAATGTGGAATGGAACGTGGAATGGAATGGAATGGAATGTGGAATGGAATGTAAGGGAATAGAATGTTGAATGGAATAGAACGGAATGTGGAATGGAATAGAATGTTATGTGGAAATGAATGGAATGGAATAGAATGTTATGTGGAAATGAATGGAATGGAATGGAATGGAATGTGGAATGGAATGTAAAATGGAATATCAAATGCAATGTGGACTTGAATGGAATGGAATTTGGAATTGAATGAGCAATTGAATGGAATGCGAAGTGGAATGCAATGTTGAATGGTATGGAATGGAATATGGAAAAGAATGTGCAGTCAAATGGAATGGAATGTGGAATGGAATGGAATGGAAAGGAATGTGGAATTGAATGTGGAATGCAATGGAATGTAATGTGGAACAGAATGGAATGGAATTGAATAGAATGTGGAATAGAATGGAATGTGGAATGGAATGTGGAATGGATTGGAGTGGAATGTGGAATGGAAGGTGTAGCGGAATGGAATGCATTGTGCAAAGGAATGGAATATAATGGTAAGCAACGTGGAATGGAATGGAATGGAATACTGTGTGGAAAGCAAATTGGAATGGAATGGAATGGAATGTGGAATGGAATGTGGAATGGAAAGGAATGGAATGTCAAATGGAATGTGGAATGGAATGGAATATAATGTGGAATGGAATAGAAGGGAAAGTGGAATGGAATGGAATGGAATGTGCAATGGAAAGTGGAAATTAATGGAATGGAATGTGCAATGGAATGTGGAATTGAACGGAATGTAATGTTTAAAGGAAAGTGGATTGGAAGGTGGAATGAAATCTAATGCAAAGTGGAATGGAACACGCAGTGGAACGTAGAATGTAATGGAAAGTAACATGGAATAGAAAGTGGAATGTAACGTGTAATTTAATGGAATGGAACGTGGAATGGCATGGAATGTAGAATGAACTGAGGAATGGAATGGAATGGAATGGAATGGAATGGAATGTGGAATGGAATGGAATGGAATGTGCAATGGTATAGAATGGAATGTGGAATGGAATGTGGAATGGAATGTGGAATGGAATGGAATGGAATGGAATGAAATGCAATGTGGAATGCAAGGGAAAGGAATATGGAATGGAATGTGGAATGGACTAGAATAGAATGTTGAATGCAATGGTTTGGAATGTGGAATGGGATGACTAATGCAATGTGGAATGGAATGTGGAATGGAATGGAATGGAATGGAATGGAATGTGGAATGGAATGGAATGAAATGTAGAATGGAATGTGGAATGCAATGTGGAATGGAATGTCGAATGTAATTTGCAATGGAAAGTGGAATGGAATGTGGAATTTAATGGAATGGAATTTGGAATGGAATGTGGAAATACATGGAATGTAATGTGGAATGGAATGTGGAATGGAATGCAATGGAATGTGGAAAGCAATACAATGCAATGTGGAATGGAATGGAATGGCATATGGAATTGAATGGAATGGAACGTGGAATGGACTGGAATTTAACACGGAAAGGAACGTGGGATGAAACGTGGAATGGAATGTGGAATGGAAAATGGAACGGAACTTGGAATGGAAAGTGGGATGGAACTTGGAATGGAACGTCGAATAGAACGTCGAAGGAAATGGAATGGAATGTGGAATGGAATGGAACGGAATGTGGAATGGAATTGATTTGAATGCAATGGAATGTGGAATGAAGGGGATTGGAAAAGAGGGTGGAATGTGGAATGGAAAGGAATGGAATGTGGAATGGAATGTGGAATGGACTTTAATGGAATGTGGAAAGGAATGGAATGGAATGGAAAGTGGAATGGAATGGAGTTGAATACAGAATGGATTGGAAAGGAATGTGGAATAGAATTGAATGGAATGAGGAATGGAAAGGAATGGAATGGAATGGAATGGAAAGGAACGTGGAATGGAATGTGGAACGGAAAGTGGAATGTAATGAAGTGGAATTAAATGGAATGTGAAATGGAATGGAATGGAATGTGGAATGGTATGGAATGGAATGTGGAATGGAATGGAAAGTGGAATGGAATGGATTGTGGAATGGAATGAAATGGAATGGAATTTGAAATGGAATGGTATAGAATGTGGATCGGAATGGAACGGAATGTGGAATGGAAAGTGAAATGGAATATAATGGAATGTGGAATGGAATACGAAATGGAATGGAATGAATGCAATCTTGAATGGAATGTGGAATAGAATTTGGAATGGAATTTGGAATGGAATGTGGAATGGAATGTGAATGGAATGGAATGGAATTTGGAATGGAATGTTTAATGGAATGGAATGGAAAGTGGAATAGAATGTTGAATGGAATGGAATGGAATGGGATGTGGAAAGCAATGCAATGCAATGTGGAATGGAGTGGAATGGAATATTGAATGGAATGGAGTGGAATACGGAATGGACTGGAATTGAACATGGAATGGATCATGGGATGGAACTTGGAATGGAATGGGGAAAGGAAACTGGAATGTAAAGTGGAATGGAAGGTGGGATGGAACGTGGAATGGAACGTGGAAAAGAACGTGGAATGGAACGTTGAAGGGAATGGAATGGAAGGTGCAATAGAATGAAATGGAATGTGGAATGAAATTGAAATGAAAGTAATGGAAATTGGAATGGAATGGACTGGAAAGTAGGGTGGAATGTGGAATGGAAAGGAATGGAATGTGGAATGGAATGTGGAATGGAAAGTGGAATGGAATGGAGTGGTATGGAATGGAATGTGTAATGGACTTTAATGGAATGTGGAAAGCAATGGAATGGAATGGAAAGTGGAATGGAATGGAGTTGAATACAGAATGGATTGGAAAGGAATGTGGAATAGAATTGAATGGAATGAGGAATGGAAAGGAATGGAATGGAATGGAATGGAATGGAATGGAATGGAAAGGAACGTGAAATGGAATGGAATGTGGAACGGAAAGTGGAATGTAATGAAGTGGAAATAAATGGAATGTGAAATGGAATGGAATGGAATGTGGAATGGTATGGAATGGAATGTGGAATGGAATGGAAAGTGGAAAGGAATGGATTGTGGAATGGAATGAAATGGAATGGAATTTCAAATGGAATGGAATAGAAGGTGGATTGGAATGGAACGGAATGTGGAATGGAAAGTGAAATGGAATATAATGGAATGTGGAATGGAATACGAAATGGAATGGAATGAATGCAATCTGGAATGGAATGTGGAATAGAATTTGGAAAGGAATTTGGAATGGAATGTGGAATGGAATGTGAATGGAATGGAATGGAATTTGGAATGGAATGTTTAATGGAATGGAATGGAAAGTGGAATGGAATGTTGAATGGAATGGAATGGAATGGGATGTGGAAAGCAATGCAATGCAATGTGGAATGGAGTGGAATGGAATATTGAATGGAATGGAGTGGAATATGGAATGGACTGGAATTGAACATGGAATGGATCATGGGATGGAACTTGGAATGGAATGGGGAAAGGAAACTGGAATGGAAAGTGGAATGGAAGGTGGGATGGAACGTGGAATGGAACGTGGAATGGAACGTGGAATGGAACGTTGAAGGGAATGGAATGGAAGGTGCAATAGAATGAAATGGAATGTGGAATGAAATTGAAATGAAAGTAATGGAAACTGGAATGGAATGGACTGGAATGTAGGGTGGAATGTGGAATGGAATGGAATGGAATGGAATGTGGAATGGAATGTGGAATGGAATCTGGAATGGAATGGGATGGTATGGAATGGAATGTGGAATGGAAAGGAATGGAGTGAATGCAATCTGGAATGGAATGAGGAATGGAATTTGGAATGGAGTGTGGAATGGAATGCGGAATGGAATGGAATGGAATTTGGATTGGAATGCGGAATGGAATGGAATGGAATGTGGAATGGAATGTGGAATGGACTGGAATGGAATGGAATGTGGAAAGCAATGCAATCCTATGTGGAATGGAGTGGAATGGGATATGGAATGGAACAGAATGGAATGTGGAATGGACTGGATTTGAACATGGAATGGAAAATGGGATGGAACTTGGAATGGAATGGGGAAAGGGAAATGTAATGCAAAATGGAATCGAAAGTGGGATGGGAAGTGGAATGGAACGTGGAATGGAACGTGGAAGGGAAGGGAATCAATGGTGGAATGGAATGGAAAGGAATGTGGAATGGAATGGAAATGAATGGAATGGAAATTGGAATTGAATGGACTGGAATGTAGGGTGGAATGTGTAATGGAAAGGAATGAAATGTGGAATGGAATGTGGAAGGGAATCTGGAATGGAATGGAATTGTATGGAATGGAATGTGGAATGGAATGAAATGGAATGTGGAAAGAAATGGCATAGAATGGAATGTGGAATCGAATGTAATGGAATTTGGAACAGAATGGAAAGGAACGTGGAATAGAATGGAATGGATTGTGGCATGGAATGGAATGGAATGGAATGGAATGGAATCGAACGTGAAATGGAATGGAATGGAATGTGGAATGGAATGTGGAATGGAATGGATTGGAATGGAATGGAATAGATTGGAAAGGAATGTGGAAGGGAATGGAATGGAATGGAATGGAATGGAAGGGAATATGAAATGGTATGGAATGGAATGGAACGGAATGGAACGAAATGGAATGGAAAGGAATGGAATGGGGAATGGAACGAAATGGTATTTGGAATGGAATGAAATGGAATATGGAATGGAATGTGGAATTGAATGGAAAGGAATGTGAAATGGAATGGAATGGAATGCAGTGGAATGTGTAATAGAATGGAATGGATTGTAGAATGGAATGAAATGGAATGTGGAATGGAATGTGGAATGGAATGGATTGTTAATCGGAATGGAATGGAATGTGGAATGGAATGGAATGGATTGTGGAATGGAATGAAATGGAATGTGGATTGGAAAGTTGAATGGAAAGGAATGTGCAATGGAATGGAATGGAATCTAGAATGGAATGCAGAATGGAATGGAATTGAATGTGGAATGGCATGTGGAATGGAATGGAATGGAATATGCAATGGAACAGAATGGATTGTGGAATGGAATTGAATGGAATGGTTTAGAATGTGGATGGAATGTGGAATGGAATGTGGAATGCACTGGAATTGAAGATGGAATGGAACGCGGGGTGGAAGGTGGAATGGGACTTGGAATGGAAAGTGCAATGGAAAGTGAAATGGAACGTGGGATGGAAGCTGGAATGGAACGTGGAAGAGAATGGAATGGAAGGTGGAATGGAATGGAATGGAATGTGGAATGGAATGGAATGGCATTTGGAATGGAATGTGGAATGGAATGAAGTGGAATGTGGAATGGAAAGTGGTTTGGAATGGAATGGAAAGTGGAAAGCAATGCAATACAATGTGGAATGGAATAGAAAGGAATATAGAATGGAGAGGAATGGAATGTGGAATGGACTGGAATTGAACATGAAGTGGAACGTGGGAGTGAATGTGGAATGGAACGTGGAACGGAACATGTAATGGAACGTGGAAGAGAATGGAATGGAGCGTGGAATGGAATGGAATGGAGTTTGGAATGGAAGGGAAAGGAATGGAATGGAATGTGGAATGGAGTGGAATGCGGAATGGAATGGATTGCAATGTAGAGTGGAATGTGGAATTTAATGGAATGGAATGTGGAATGGAATGTGGAATGGAATGGAATTGTCTGCAATGGAATGTTTAATGAAAAGAAATGGAATGTGGAAAGGAATGGAACGCAATGGAATGCTGTATGGATTGGAATGGAATACTGAATGGAATGGAATGGAATGGAATGGAATGTGAAATGGAATACAATGGAATTTGGAACGGAATGTAGAATGGAATGGAATGGAATGGAATGGAATGGAATGTGGAATGGAATGGAATGGAATGGGGAATGGAATGTGGAATGGAATGGAATGGAATGGAATGTGGAATGGCCCAGAATTGAAAATGGATTGGAATGTGGGAGGGAATGTGGAATGCAACGAGGAATGGAAAATGGAATGGAAAGTGTAATGGATAGTGGCATGGAACTTGGAATGGAACGTGGAACGGAAGGTGGAAGAGAATGAAACGGAAGGTGGAAAGAAACTGTATGGAATGTGGAATGGAATGGAAAGGAATGCAATGGAATGTGGAATGTAATGGATTGGAATGTAGAGTGGATTGTGAAATGCAATCGAATGGAAAATGGAATGCAATGTGGAAAGGAATGTTTAATGGAAAGGAATCGTCCGCAATGGATTGTGGAATGGAAAGTAGTGGAATGTGAAAAGGAATGGAGCAGAATGGAATGTGGAAAGAAATGGAGTGGATTGTGGAATGAAATGGAATGGAATGTAAAATGGAATGGAAAGGAATGTGGAACAGAATGTAAAATGGAATGGAATGGGATGTGGAATGCAATGTGGAATGGAATGGAATGGAATCTGGAATGGAAAGGAATGGAATGTTGAAAGGTATGGAATGTAATGTGGAATGCAATGGAAAGTGGAATGGAATGCAAAGGAATGTGGAATGGAATGCCGAATGGAATGTGGAATGGAATGTAATGGAATTAGGAATGGAATGTGGAATCAAAAGTGAAACGGAATGTAATGGAATTTGTAATGGCATATGCAATGTAATAGAATGGAATGTGGAATGCAATGGAATGGAATGTATAATGGAATGAGTAATAGAATGTGGAATGGAATGTGGAATGGAATGGAATGGCAATGAATGTGGAATGGAATGGAATGGAATGTAGAATGGAATGTGGAATGGAAATTGGAATGGAATGTGGAATGGAATCTGCAATGGAATGGAAAGGAATGTGGAATGGAAAGGGGAATGGAATGTAATGGAATGTGGAAAGCAATGCAATGCAAAGCGGAATGGAATGGAATGGGATATGGAATGCAATGGAGTGGAATGTGGAATGGACTGGAATTGGAATTGGAATGGAACGTGGGATGCAACGTGGACAGGAATGTGGAATGGAAAATGGAATGTAACGTGGAATGGAAAGTGGGATGGAACGTGGAATGGAACGTGGAATGGAAAATCGAAGCGGATGGAATGGAAGGAGGACAGGAATGGAATGGAATGTGGAAAGGAATGGAAATGAATGGAATGGAATGTGGAATGGAATGGATTGGAATATATGGTGGAATGTGTAATGGAATGTAATGGAATCTGGAATAGAATGTGGATTGGAAAGTGGAATTGAATGGAGTGGTATAGAATGGAATGTGGAATGGAATGAAATGGAATGTGTAAAGTAATGGAATTGAATAGAATGTGGAATGCAACGGAATTGAATTCGGAATGTAATGTAATGGAATGTGGAATAGAATGGAATGGAATGGAATGTGGAATAGAATGGAATGGATTGTGGAATGGAATGGAATGAAATGGAAAGGAACGTGAAATGGAAAGGAATGGAATGTGGAACGGAGTGTGGAATGTAATGAAATGGAATGAAATGGAATGTGGAATGGAAAGGAATGGAATGCAGAATGGAATGGAATGGAATTTGGATTGGAATGCGGAATGGAATGGAATGGAATGTGGAATGGAATGTGGAATGGACTGGAATGGAATGGAATGTGGAAAGCAATGCAATCCTATGTGGAATGGAGTGGAATGGAATATGGAATGAAACGGAATGGAATGTGGAATGGACTGGATTTGAACATGGAATGGAAAATGGGATGGAACTTGGAATGGAATGGGGAAAGGGAAATGTAATGCAACGTGGAATGGAAAGTGGGATGGGAACTGGAATGGAACATGGAATGGAACGTGGAAGGGAATGGAATGGATGGTGGAATGGAATGGAAAGGAATGTGGAATGGAAGGGAAATGAATGGAATGGAAATTGGAACTGAATGGACTGGAATGTAGGGTGGAATGTGTAATGGAATGGAATGGAATGTGGAATGGAATGTGGAATGGAATCTGGAATGGAATGGAATGGTATGGAATGGAATGTGGAATGGAATGAAATGGAATGTGGAAAGAAATGGCATAGAATGGAATGTGGACTCGAATGTAATGGAATTTGGAACAGAATGGAATGGAACGTGGAATAGAATGGAATGGATTGTGGAATGGAATGGAATGGAATGGAATGGAATCGAACGTGAAATGGAATGGAATGGAATGTGGAATGGAATGTGGAATGGAAAGGATTGGAATGGAATGGAATGGAATGGAAAGGAATGTGGAATGGAATGGAATGGAATGGAATGGAAGTGAATAAGAAATGGTATGGAATGGAATGGAACGGAATGGAAGGAAATGGAATGGAAAGTAATGGAATGTGGAATGGAACGAAATGGTATTTGGAATGGAATGAAATGGAATATGGAATGGAATGTGGAATTGAATGGAAAGGAATGTGAAATGGAATGGAATGGAATGGAATGGAATGCAGTGGAATGTGTAATAGAATGGAATGGATTGTGGAATGGAATGAAATGGAATGTGGAATGGAATGCGGAATGGAATGGATTGTTAAACGGAATGGAATGGAATGTGGAATGGAATGGAATGGATTGTGGAATGGAATGAAATGGAATGTGGATTGGAAAGTCGAATGGAAAGGAATGTGCAATGGAATGGAATGGAATCTAGAATGGAATGCAGAATGGAATGGAATTGAAAGTGGAATGGCATGTGGTATGGAATGGAATGGAATATGCAACGGAACGGAATGGATTGTGGAATGGAATTGAATGGAATTGTTTAGAATGTGGATGGAATTTGGAATGGAATGTGGAATGGAATGGAATTGAACATGGAATGGAACGTGGAGTCGAACGTGGAATGGGACTTGGAATGGAAAGTGCAATGGAAAGTGAAATGGAACGTGGGATGGAAGCTGGAATGGAACGTGGAAGGGAATGGAATGGAAGGCGGAATGGAATGGAATGGAATGTGGAATGGAATGGAATGGCATTTGGAATGGAATATGGAATGGAATGAATTGGAATGTGGAACAGATAGTGGTTTGGAATGGAATGGAAAGTGGAAAGCAATGCAATGCAATGTGGAATGGAATCGAATGGAATATGGAATGGAGAGGAATGGAATGTGGAATGGACTGGAATTGAACAGGAAGTGGAATGTGGGAGTGAATGTGGAATGGAACGTGGAACGGAACGTGTAATGGAACGTGGAAGAGAATGGAATGGAGGGTGGAATGGAATGGAATGGAGTTTGGAATGGAAGGGAAAGGAATGGAATGGAATGTGGAATGGAATGGAAAATGGAATGGAAAGGATTGCAATGTAGAGTAGAATGTGGAATGGAATGGAATGGAATGTGGAATGGAATGTGGAATGGAATGTGGAATGGAATGGAATGGTCTGCAATGGAATGTGGAATGAAAAGAAATGGAATGTGGAAAGGAATGGAACGGAATGGAATTTTGAATGGATTGGAATGGAATACTGAATGGAATGGAATGGAATGGAATGGAATGTGAAATGGAATACAATGGAATTTGGAACGGAATGTAGAATGGAATGGAATGGAATGGAATGGAATGCGGAATGGAATGTGGAATGGAATGTGGAATGGAATGGAATGGAATGGAATGTGGAATGGACCAGAATTGAAAATGGATTGGAATGTGGGAGGGAATGTGGAATGCAACGAGGAATGGAAAAGGGAATGGAAAGTGTAATGGAAAGTCGCATGGAACTTGGAGTGGAACATGGAACGGAACGTGCAAGAGAATGAAACGGAAGGTGGAAAGAAATTGTATGGAATGTGGAATGGAATGGAAAGAAATGCAATGGAATGTGGAATGTAATGGATCGGAATGTAGAGTGGATTGTGAAATGCAATCGAATGGAAAGTGGAATGCAATGTGGAAAGGAATGTTTAATGGAATGGAATGGTCCGCAATGGATTGTGGAATGGAAAGTAATGGAATGTGAAAAGGAATGGAATAGAATGGAATGTGGAAAGAAATGGAATGGATTGTGGAATGAAATGGAATGGAATGTAAAATGGAATGGAAAGGAATGTGGAACAGAATGTGAAATGGAATGGAATGGGATGTGGAATGCAATGTGTAATGGAATGGAATGGAATCTGGAATGGAAAGGAATGGAATGTTGAAAGGTATGGAATGTAATGTGGAATGCAATGGAATGTGGAATGGAATGCAAAGGAATGTGGAATGGAATGCCGAATGGAATGTGGAATGGAATGTAATGGAATTAGGAATGCAATGTGGAATCGAAAGTGAAACGGAATGTAATGGAATTTGTAATGGAATATGGAATGTAATAGAATGGAATGTGGAATGCAATGGAATGGAATGTATAATGGAATGAGTAATGGAATGTGGAATGGAATGTGGAATGGAATGGAATGGCATTGAATGTGGAAAGGAATGGAATGGAATGTAGAATGGAATGTAGAATGGAAAGTGGAATGGAAATTGGAATGGAATGTGGAATGGAATCTGCAACGGAATGGAAAGGAATGTGAAATGGAAAGGGGAGTGGAATGTAATGGAATGTGGAAAGCAATGCAATGCAATGCGGAATGGAATGGAATGGGATATGGAATGGAAAGGAGTGGAATGTGGAATGGACTGGAATTGAAATTGGAATGGAATGTGGGATGCAACGTGGACAGGAATGTGGAATGGAAAATGGAATGGAACGAGGAATGGAAAGTGGGATGGAACGTGGAATGGAACATCGAAGGGGATGGAATGGAAGGAGGACAGGAATGGAATGGAATGTGGAATGGAATGGAAATGAATGGAATGGAATGTGGAATGGAATGGATTGGAATATATGGTGGAATGTGAAATGGAATCTAATGGAATGTGGAATAGAATGTGGATTGGAAAGTGGAATTGAATGGAGTGGTATAGAAAGGAATGTGGAATGGAATGAAATGGAATGTGTAAAGTAATGGAATGGAATAGAATGTGGAATGCAACGGGATTGAATTCGGAATGGAAAGGAATGGAATGTGGAATAGAATGGAATGGATTGTGGAATGGAACGGAATGGAATGGAAAGGAACGTGAAATGGAAAGGAATGGAATGTGGAACGGAGTGTGGAATGTAATGAAATAGAATGAAATAGAATGTGGAATGGAAAGGAATGGAATGTGGAATGGTATGGAATGGAATGTGGAATGGAATGGAAAGTGAAATGGAATGGAATGTGGAATGGAATGAAATGGAAAGGAATTTGAAATGGAGTAGAATAGAACATGGAAAGGAATGGAATGGAATGTGGAATGGAAAGTGAAATGGAATATAATGGAATGTGGAATGGAATATGAAATGGAATGGAATGAATGTATTCGGAAATGGAATGTGGAATGGAATTTGGAACGGAATGTTGAATGGAATGTGGAATGGAATGGAATGGAATTTGGAATGGAATGTGGAATCTAAGGGAATGGAATGTGGAATGAAAAGCAAAGGAATGTTTAATGGAATGGAAAGGAATGTGGAATGCACTCTGGAATGGAATGGAATCGAATGTGGAATGAAACGTGGAATGGAATGGAATGGAATGGAATATGGATTTGAATGTGGAACGGAAAGGAGTGGCATGTGGAAAGGAATGGATTGGAATCGAATAGAATTTGAAATCGACTGGAATGGAATGTGGAATGGAATCAATGGAATGTGGAATTGAATGTGGAATGGAATGGAGTGGAATGTGGAATGCTATATCAAATGGAATGGAATGGAAAGTGGAATGGAATGGAATTTGGAATGGAATGGAATGGAATGTGGAATGCAATGTGGAATGCAATGTAGTGGAACGTGGAATGGAATGTGTAATGGAATGGAGTGGAATGTGGAAAGGAACGTGGAATATAGCCTGGCATGGAACGGGGAATGGAATGTGGAATGTAATGGAATGGAATGTGAAATGGAACGTTAAATGGAACGTGGAATGGAACCTGGAATGGAATGGAATGTGCAATGGAATGTGGAATGGAACATGGAATGGAACGTGGAATGGAACCTGGAACGGAATGTGGAATGGAACGTGGAATGGAATGTGGAATGGATGGTGGAATGAAACATTGGATGGAACTTGGAATGGAATGTGGAAAGGAATGTGGAATGGAATGTGGAATGGAATGGAATGGAATGTGGAATGCAATGGAATGGAATATGGAATGGAATGTGGAAAGGGGTGGAATGGAATGTGGTATTGATTGGAACGGAATGGAATGTGGAATGGAATGGAATATAATGTGTAACGGAATGTGGAATGGAAAGGAATGAAACGTGGAATGGAGGGTGGAATTGAATGAGAACTGGAACTTGGAAAGGATCGTGGAATGGAAAGAGGAATGGAACATGGAATGGAATGTGGAATGGAATGTGGAATGGAATGCAATGGATCGTGGAATGGAATGGAATGGAAAGTGCCGTGGAATGTGGAATGGAATGGAATGGAATGTGCAATGCTATGTGGAATGGGGTGGAATGGAACCTGGAAAGGAACGTGGAATGGCACGTGGAAAGGAATGGAATGGCATGGAATGGAATGTGGAATGGAATGATATCGAATGGAACGAGGAATGAAATGGAATGGAAAGTGGAATGGAATGGAATGGAACCTGGTATTGAAAGTGGAATGGAACGGAATGGAACGTGGAAAAGTATGTGAAATGGAATGGAAAAAAATATGGAATAGAACGTGGAATGGAACGTGGAATGAAAGTGGAATGGAACGTGGAGTGGCACGTGGATTGGAATGGAACGTGGAATAGAATGTGGAATGGAAAGTGTAATGGAATAGAATGGAATGTGGAATGAGATGGAATGGATTGTGGAGTGGAATTGCATGGCTTGTGGAAAGGAATGGAATGGAAAGGAATGTGGAATGGAAAGCGGAATGAAATGCAATGGAATGTGGAATCGAAAAGAATGGAAGGTGGAATACAACGTGGAATGGAATGGAACAGAATATGGAATGGAACTTGGAATGGAATGGCGAATGTGTCGTGGAATGGAATGGAATGTTGAACGGAATGTGGACCAGAATGTGGAATGGAGTGGAATGGAATGTGGAATGGAAAGTGGAATGAAATGGAATGCAATGTTGAAAGGAAAGGAAAGGAATGTGGAATTGATTGGAATGAAATGTGGAATGGAAAGGAATACAAAGTGGAATGGAAAGTGGAATGGCACATGGAATGGAAAGTGCAGTGGAACGAGGAGTGGAACATGGAAAGAACTGTGGAATGGAATTGAATGGAATGTGGAATGGAATGTTAAATGGAATGTGGATTGGAATAGAATGGAATGTGGAATGGAATGTGAAATGGAATGGAAGAGAATGTGGAGTGGAATGGAATGGATTGTGGAATGGAATGGAATGTAGAATGGAATGGAATGTGCAATGGAAGGGAATGCAATGTGGAAACCAATGTATTGGAATGTGGAACGCAATGTGGAATGGAATGGAATGGAATGGAATGTGGAACGAAATGTGGAATGGAATGCAATGTGGAATGGAATGGAATGGAATGAAATGAAATGTGGAAAGGAGTGGAATGCAATGGAATATGAAATGGAAATTGAATGGAATGTTTAATGGAAGGGAATGGAATGTGGAATGAAATGGAATGGAATGTGGAAAGGAAAGGAATGTGGAATGGAATGTGGAATGGATTGTGGAATGGAATGGAATGGAATTTGGAATGGATTGTAATGGAATATATAATGGAATGTGTCATGTAATGGAATGGAATGTGAAAAGGAATAGAATGGAAAGTGGGATTGAATGCAGAAAGGAATGGAACGGAATGGAGTGGAACGTGGAATGCAATGGAATGTAATGGAATGTGAAATGGAAATAGAATGAAATATTTAATGAAATGGAATGGAACGTGGATTGGTATGTGGAAAGGAATGGAATGGAATGGAATGGAATGCGGATTTCAAAGGAATGGAACGGAATGCGGAATGCAATGGAATGGAACCGAATGAAATGTGGAATGCAATGGAAAGTGGAAAGTAATGTAATGAAACAAGGAATCGAATGGAATGGAATGTGGAATGGAATGTGGAATGGAAGTGAGTGTGCAATGGAATGTGGAATGGAACGTGCATGGAATGTAGTGGAATGGAATGTGGAATGCAATGCAATGGAATGGAAGATTTAATAGATTGGAATGGAATGGAATCGAATACGGTATGGAATGGAATGGAATTCAATGCGGTATGAAATGTAATGGAATGTATAATGGAACGCGGAATGGAATGGAAAAGACTGTGGAATGGAATGGATTGGAATGTGAAATGGAACGTGGAATGGAATGTAATGGAATGCGAAATGGAATGGAATGGAACTTGGAATGGATTGCAATGGAAAGTGGAATGGATTGGAAAGGAATGTGGAATGCAATGGAATGGAATGCGGAATGGAATGGAACTGACCCTGGAATTCAATGGAATTAAATGTGGAATGGAATGGAATGGCACAGAATGCGGAATGGAATGTGGAATGGAATGGCATGGAATGTGCAATGCATTGTGGAAAGGAATGGAATGGAAAGTGGAATAGAATGGAATGGAACGTGGAATGGAATGGAATGGAATGGAATGTGCAATGGAAAGGAATGGAATGGCAAATTGAATGGAATGGAATGTGGAATGGAATGAAATGGAATGGAATGTTTAATGGAATGGAATGGAATGTGGAGTGGAATGGATTATGGAATGGAATTTGCAGTGGAATGTGGAATGGAATGGAATGGAATGCAGAATGGAATGTAATGGAATTTGGAAATGATTGGAATGGAATTGAATGAGGAAAGGAATGTGAAATGAAATGTGGAATGTAATGGAATGGAATGTGTAATGGAATGGAAAGGAATGTGGAATGGAACGTGGAATGGAATGTGGAATGGAATGTGGAATGGAATGTGGAATGGAAAGGAATGGAATGTGGATTGGAATGCAACGGAATGTGGAATAAAATGAATTGGAATGGAATGTGGAATGGAATGGAATAGAATGTGGAACAGAAAGGAGTGGAATGGAATGTGGAATGGAATGTCGAATGGAATGGAATAAAATGTGGAATAGAGCAGAATGGAGTGGAATGTGGAATGGAATGTGAAATGGAGTGGAATAGAATGTGAAATGGAATGTGGATTGGAATTTGGAAGGGTAAGTGGAATGCAACGTGGAATGGGAAGTGGAATGGAATGGAATGGAACGTGTAATGGAATGTGGAATTGAATAGAAAGAAATGTGGAATGGAATGGAATGCAATGCGGAATGGAATGGAATTTAATGTGGAATGGAATGTGGAAAGGAAACTGGAATGGAAAGGAATGGAATGTGGAATGGAACGTGGAATGTAATTGATTGGACCTTGGAATGGATCATTGAATGGAACGTGGAATGGAATGGAAAGTAATAGGGAATGGAATGGAACGGAATGTGGAATGGAATGGAAAGAGGAATTGAATGGAATGGAATGTGAAATGGAATGTGGAACAGAATGTGAAACTGAATGGAATGGAATGTGGAATGGAATGTTGTTAGAAATGAGGAATGGAATATGGAAAGGAATGGGGAAAGAAAAGTGAAATGGAACGGAATGGAATGTGAAATGGAATGTGGAATGCAATGGAATGCAATGTGAGATGGATTGGAATGGAATGTGGAACGGAATGTAGAACCGAATGTGAAAAGGAATGTTCAATGGAATGTGGAAAGGAATCTGGAATTTAACGGAATGGAATGTGAAATGGAATGTAATGTGAAATGGAATGGAATGGAATGTTTAATGGAATGTATAATGAAATGCAATGGAATGTGGAATGGAATGTGGAAAGGAATGTGGAACGAAACCGAAAGGAATGTGGAATCGGATGTGGAATGGAGTGTGGAATGGAATCGAACGGAATGTGGAATGGAATGGATTATAATGTTGATTGGAATGGGGAATGGAATGTGGAAGGGAATGTGGAATGGAATGTGGAAGGGAATGAGGAATGGAATGGAACGGAATGTGAAATGGAATGGAATGGAATTAGGAATGGTATGTGGTATGGAATGGAATGGAATGTGGAATGGAATATGGAAAGGAATGTGAAATGGAACGGAATGGAATGTGGAATGGTATGTGGAATGCAGTGTGGAATGGAATGTGGAATGGAGTGTGGAATGCAATGTTGAAAGGAATGGAATGGATTGTGGAACAGAAGGTGGAATGGAATATGGAATGGAATGAAATGGAATGCAGAATGGAATGGAATGGAATGTGGAATGGAATTGAATGGAATGGTGAAAAGAATGGAATGGAAAGAAGTGTGGAATAGAATGGAATGGAATGTGGAATGGAACGGAAAGGAGTGTGGAATGGAATGGAATGGAATGGAATGTGAATTGAAATGTGGAATGTAAAGTGGAACGGCATGAAATGGAACCTGGAACGGAATGGAATCGAACGTGGAATAGAATGGAATGGAACGTGGAATGGAATGCAGAATGGAATGGAATGTAACGTGGAATATAACATGGAATGGAATAGAATGGAACGTGGAATGAATGTGGAATGGAACTTGGAATGGAATGGAATGGAACGTGGAATGGAACGTGGAATGGTATGGAATGGAAAGTGGAATGGAACGTGGAATGGAACGGTTATTGGAAAGTGGAATGGAACGGAATGGAATGTGGAATTCAATGTAGAATGGAATGGAATGGAATGTTGAATGGATGGTGGAATGGAATGGAATGGAATGTGGCATGAAATTTGGAATGGACTGTGGAATAGAATGTGGAATGAAATGAATGTAATGTGGAATGGAATGTGAAATGAAACGTGGAAGGGAATGGAATGGAATGTGGAATGGAATGAAATGTAATGTGGAACGGAATGGAATGGAATACGGAATGGAATGGAATGGAATGGAATGTGGAATGGAAAGGAATGGAATTGAATGGAAAGGAAAGTGGAATGGAATGCAATGTAACGTGGAAAGGAATGGATTGGAATGTGGAATGGAATGTGGTATGGAATGGAATGGAATGGAATGTGGAATGGAAGGAACGAAATGAAATGGAATGTGGAATGGAACGTAATGGAATAGAATGGAATGTTTAATTGATTCGAAAGGAATGTGGAATGGAATGTGGAATGGAATGGGATGGAATGTGGAATGGAATCTGGAATGTAATGGAATGAAATGGAATATGGAATGGAATGGAATGGAGTGGAATGGAAAGTCGAACGGAATGGAATGGAATGTGGAACGGAATGGAATGGAATGTAGAATGGAATGGAATCTGCTATGGAATGTGGATTGGTATGGAATGGAATGTTGAATGGAATGTGAAATGGAATGGGATGGAATGTAGAATGGAATGTGGAATGCGATGGAATTGAATGGAATGTGGAATGCTATATAATGTGGAACGGAATGGATTGGAATGTGGAAAGGGGTGTGGAGTGGAAAGGGGTGTGGAATGGAAAGGAATGGAACGTGAAATGGATTGTGGAACGGAACGTGGAACGGAACGTGTAAGGGAATGAAATGGAATACAACGTGGAATCGAATGCAATGTTATGTGGAGTGGAATGGATTGGAATGTGGAACGGACTGTGAAATGGAATGGAATGGCACGTGAAATGGATAGTGGAACGGAACGTGGAACGGAATGTGTAATGGAATGCAACGTGGAATGGTATGGAATGTGCAATGGATAGGAATGGAATCTTGAATGGAAAAGAATGGAATCGAATGGAATTTGGAATGGAATCGAATGGAATGGAAGGTGGAATGGAATGGAAGGGAATGTGGAATGGAATATGGAATGGATTGGGATGAAAAGTTGAATGGAATGTTGAATGGAATGGAATGCAATGTGGAATGGAATGTCGAATGTAAGGTAATGTAATGGGGAATGGATTGTTGAATGGAATGGAATGGAATGTGTAAAGGAATAGTATGGAAAGTGGAATGGACTGCAATGGAATTGAATGGAATGTGAAATGCAATATGGAATGGAATGGAATGGAATGCGGAATGGAATGGAATGTAAAGTGGAATGGAAAGGAATGGAATGGAATGGAATTTGGCATTGAATGTAATGGAATGTAGAAAGGAATGGAATGGAAAATGGAACAGAATGTATAATGGAATGGAATAGAATGTGGAATGGAATGTGGAGTGGAATGGAATGGAATGCAGAATGGAATGTGGAATGGAATGGAATGGAATGTTTAATGGCGTGGAATGGAATGTGGTATGGAAGTCAATGAAATTTGTAATGGAATAGAGTGGAATGTGGAATGTAATGTAATGGAAGGGAATGGAATGTGGAATGGAATATGCAATAGAAAGCGGAATAGAATGGAATGGAATGTGGAATGCAATGGGATGGAATGTGGAATGGAATGGAATTGAATGGAATACGGAATGGAAAGTGGAATGGAATGGAATGGAATGTGGAATTGAATGGAACGGAATGTCGAGTGTAATTTGGAATGGAATGGAAAGGAATTCAGAACGGAATGGAAAGGAATGGAATGGAATGTAGTGGAAAAGTTCGTGGAATGGAACCTGCAGAGGAACGTGGAATGGAATGTGGAATAGAATCATATGCAATGTGGAATGGAATGTGGAATGGAATGGAATGGAATTTGGAATGGAATGTGGAATGGAATTGAATGGAACGTGGAATGGAATGGAATGCAGAGGAATGTGGAATGGAATGGAGAGGAATGGAATGGAATGGAATGTGCAATGGAATGGAATGGAATAGAATGGAATGTGGAATGGAATGGAATGGAATTTAGAATGGAATGTGGAATGGAATGGGATGTAGAATGGAAAGTGGAATGGAAAGGGATGGAAAGTGGAATGGAATCTGAATGTAATGGAATGGAATGGAATGTGGAATCGAATGGAATGGAATTGAATTTGGGTCGGAATGGGATGGAATTTGGAATGGAATGGAATGGAATGTGGAATGGAATATGGAATTGAATGGAATGTGGAATGTAACATAATGGAATGTGTAATGGAATGGAATGGAATGCGGAATGGTGAGGAATGGAATGTGGAATGGTGAGGAATGGAATATGGAATGGAATGGAATGCAATGTGGAATGCAATTGAATGGGTTGAAATGGAAAGAGGAATGGAATTGAATGGAATGTGGAATGGAATGTGGAATGGAAAGTGGAACAATGTTGAATGCAATGTGGAATCGAATGTGGTAAACAATGGAGTGGAATGTGGAATGGCATGGAATGGAATGTGAAATGGAATGGAATTGAAGGGAATGAAATGTGGAATGGAGTGGGATGGAATGTGGAATGGAATGGAATGCAATACGGAATGGAATGAAAAGGAATGGAATGTGGAATAAAATGGAATGTAATGGAATGGACTGGAATGGGGAATGGAATGGAAATTAATGCGGAATGGAATGGAATGAAATGTGGATGAAATTTGGAATGGAAAGTGATGGAATGTGGAATGGAATGTGGAATGGAAACGAATAGTATGGAATGTGGAATGGAGTGGAATATAATGGAATATGGAACCGAATGGAATTGAATGTGGAACGGAATGGAATGGAATGTGGAATGGAATTGAATGTGGAACGCAATGGAATGGAATGTGGAATGGAATGGAATCTGGATTGGAAAGTGAAATTGAATGTGTAATTCAATGGAATGTAATGGAGTGTGGAGTGGAATGGAATGTGGAATGCAATGGAATGGAATGCGGAATGGAGTTGAATGGAATGTGGAGTGGAATGGAATTCATTGTTAAATGGAAAGGAATGCGGAATGCAGTGGAATGGAATGGAACGATAATGGAATGGAATGGAAGGGAATGTGGAATGGAATATGGAACAGAATGTGGAATGGAATGTAGAATGGAATATGGAAAGGAATGTGGAATGTAATGGAATGGAATGTGAAATGGAATGGAATGAAATGTGGAATGGAATGTGGAATGGAATGGGATCGAATGTGGAATAGAATGGAGTCTAATGTTGAATAGAATGGAATATGGAATGGAATGGAATGGAATGTGGAATGAAATATGGAAAGGAATGTGGAATGGAATGAGGAAAGGAATGTGGAATGTAACTTAATGGAATGTGAAATGGAATGGAATGAAATGTGGAATGGAATGTGCAATGAAACTTGGAGTTTAACGGAACGGAATGTGGAAGGGAATGTGGAGTAAAATGTGGAATGGATTGTGGAAAGGAACGGAATGGAAAGTGCAATGGAAAGTGGAAAGTATTGTGGAATGGAACGTAAAATGGAACATTCCATTCCTTTCCATTCCATTCCATTACACATTCCATTCCACATTCCATTCTCGTCCATTCCTCATTGCATTATATTCTATTCCACATTAAATTCTATTCAATTCCATTGCACTTGCCTTTCCAATCCATTCCAAGTTCCATTCCATTACATTCCACATTCCTTTCCATTCCATTCCACATTCCATTCCACATTCCAGTCCTCTCCATTCCACATTATATTCCATTCCATTCCTCTTTCAATTCCACTTTCTATTCCACGTTCAATTGCACGTTCCATACACATTCCATTCCACATTCCATGCCACGTTCCATTCCAGGTTCCATTCCAGGTTCCATTCCATTCCATTAAACATTCCATTCCATTCCATTCCACATTCCATTCCATTCCTTTCCAATCCATTCCACATTCCATACCTTTCCATTCCACATTGTATTACACATTAAATTCCACATTCCAATCCACATTCCATTCCACATTCCATTCCCTACCATTGCACATTCCATTCCATTCAACGTTCCATTCCAAATTCCGTTATATACCATTCCACATTCCATTCCACATTGCATTCCATTCCATTCCACACTCCATTCAACATTCCATCCAATTCCATTCCATATTCTGTTTCATTCCATTCCACATTCCATTCCATTCCAGTCCACATTCCATCCCATTGCATTACACATTGCATTTCATATTCCATCCCATTCCATTACATATTCCATTCCATTCCACATTCCATTCCATTCCATTACATATTCCATTCCATTCCACATTCCGCTCCCTCCCATTAAACCTTCCCTTCCATTCCGTTTCACATGGCATTCTATTCCATTCCATTCCACATTCCATTCTAATCCATTCCACTTTCTATTCCATTCAACTCCAGTCTATTCCAGTCCACATTCCATTCCATTCCATTCCATTCCATATTCCATTCAATTACATTTAACATTCCTTTCCATTCCATTCTACATTCCATTATATTCCATTCCACATACCATTACATTCCATTCCACATTCCATTCCACGTCCCGTTCCATTCCATTCCATTCCATTCCACGTCCCGTTCCATTCCATTCCATTCCATTCCACGTCCCGTTCCATTCCATTCCATTCCATTCCACCTCCCGTTCCATTCCATTCCATTCCATTCCACGTTCCGTTCCATTCCATTCCACATTCCATACCACATTCCTTTCCATTACTTTCCACATTACATTCTATTCCATTCCACATTCCATTCTATTCCATTAAACATTCCATTCTATTTCCATTTCACATTCCATTCCATTCCATTCCATTCCACATTAAACTCCATTCTGTTACATTAAATTCCACATTCCATCCCAATTTCCATTCCATTCCATTCCATTTCACATTCAATTCCAATCGATTCCACATTCCATTTCACATTCCATTCCATTCCATTCCATTCCACATTCCATTCCATTCCATTAAACATTCCATTCTATTTCCATTTCACATTCCTTTCCATTCCATTCCACATTCCATTACATTCCGTCCCATTCCACTCCACATTCCACTCCATTCAATTCAATTCCACATTCCATTCCGTACCATTCCATGTTCCATTCCACATTCCATTCCACGTTCCATTCCACGTTTCTTTCCATGTTCCATTCCACATTCCATTCCATGTTCCATTTCACATTCCATTCCATTCCATTTCACGTTCCATTCCTCATTCCTTTCCAAGTTCCATTGCAAGTTCCATTCCACATTCCACTCCACGTTCCATTCCTTTCCATTCCACGATAAATTCCACGTTCCATTCTACATTCCATTCATTTCCATTCCACCTTCCCTTCCACATTCCATTCCATTCCATCACACTTTCCATTCCATTCCATTCCCTGTTCCATTCCACATTCCAAGACACATTCCATTCCACCTTCCATTCCACGTTCCATACCATTAGATTCTGCATTCCATTCCATTCCATTCCACATTCCAATCAGTTCCATTCCATTCCATATTCCATTCCACATTCCATTCCATTACATTACACGTTCCATTCCACGTTCCATTCCATTCCATTCCTCGCTCCATTCCATCTTACATTCCAAGTTCCTTTCCACCTTCCATTCCGTGATCCATTCCATTCCATTCCACGTTCCATTCCACGTTCCACTCCTCATTTCATTCCACATTCCATTAAACATTCAATTCCACATTCCATTCCATTCCATTCCACATTGCATTCCATTGCAGTCCACCATCCTTATAACATTCCATTCCATTCCATTTAAACGTTCCGTTCCATGCCATTCTGCGTTCCATTCCACCTACCATTCCATTCAACTTTCCCTTTAAACATTCCATTCCATGCCATTCCACATTCCATTCCAACTTCCGTTCCATTCCACATTCAATTCCACATTCAATTCCACCCTCGATTCCATAGCATTCCACATTCCATTCCATATTCAGTTACATTCCATTGTACGTTCCATTCCACTTTCCATTCCACGTTCAATTCCACATTCTATTCCACATTCCATACCATTCCATTCCATTCCACATTCCATTCCACATACGATTCCATTGCATTCCACATTCCATTCCACATTCTATTCCACATTCCATTCCACATTCCATTCCATTCCATTCCACGTTCCATTACACGATACTTTCCACATTCCCTTCCACGTTCCATTCCACGTTGCATACCATTCCCTTCCACGATCCATTCCACTTTCCATTCCATTCCATTCCACGTTCAATTCCACATTGCATTGCACATTCCATTCCACGTTCCATTCCACATTCCCTTACACGTTTCATTCCACATACTATTCCATTTTCCATTCCATTCAATTCCACGTTCCATTCCACATTCCTTTCCAATCCATTCCATGTTCCGTTCCATGTTCCATCCCTCATTCCGTTCCACATTGCATTCCATTGCATTCCACATTCCACTCCACATTTCATCCCATTCCATTCCACATTCCATTCTACATTCCTTTCCACATCCCATTGCACTGCATTCCAAAATTTATTCCACATTCCATTCCATTCCAGTCCACATTCTATTCCACATTCCATTCCCAATTCCATTCAATTCATTTCCACATTCCTTTACACATTGCATTCCATTGCATTCCACATTAAATTCCACATTCCAATCCATTTTATTCCACATTTCATTCCAAATTGTATTCCAAATTCCCTTTCACATTCCATTCCGTTCCATTCCACATTGCATTCCACATTCCATTCCATTCCATTACACATCCAATACCACATAACGTTACACATTCCATTCCATTCCATTCCACATTGCATTCCACATTCGATTCCATTCCATTACATGTTCCATTCCATTCCATTCCGCATTCCATTCCACATTACATTCCACGTTCCATTCCATTCCATTCCACGTTCCTTTGCACTTTCCATTCCACATTCCATTCCATTCCATTCCACGTTCCATTCCACATTCCATTCCTTTTTCCAGTCCAAGTTCCATTCCACGTTCCATCCCACGTTCCATTCCTTTCCATTCCACTTTAAATTCCACTTTCCATTCCACATTCCGTTACATTTCTTTCCACATTTCATTCCAATCAATTACACGTTAAATTACATTCCATTCCAGGTTCCATTCCACATTTCTTTCCACATTCCATTCTACATTCCATTCCACATTCCATTCCATTCCATTCCACTTTCCATTCTACATTCCGTTCAATTCCATTCCCTTCCACATTCCATTCCATATTCCATTCCATTCCACTCCACATTCCTCTCCACGTTCCATTCAATTCCATTCCTCTCTCCATTCCAACTTCCATTCCACGTTCCATTCCACGTTCCATTCCACGATCCATTCCATTCCATTCAACGTTCCATTAAATATTTCCCTCTGCATTTCATTCCACATTCCATTAAACATTCAATTCCACATTCCCTTACCTTCCATTCCACTTTGCATTCCATTGCATTCCACATTCCATTACACATTCCATTCCATTCCATTTACACCTTCCATTCCATGCCATTCCACCTCCCATTCCACATTCCATTCCATTCCACATTCCATTGAACATTCCATTCCAAACTCTATTCCACAACATTCGACATTCCATTCCACATTCCTTTACATTGCATTGCACATTCCATTCCACTTTCCATTGCACCTTGAATTCCACATTCCAATCCATTCCATTCCATTCCACATTCCATTCCACATACCATTCCATTGCCTTCCACATTCCATTCCACATTCAATTCCACATTCCCTTCCACATTCCATTCCATTCCATTCCACGTTCCATTCCACGATTCATTCCACATTGCATTCCATGTTCCATTCCACATTCCTTTGCATTCCATTCCAAGTTCCATTCCACTTTCCATTGCATTCCATTCCACGTTCCATTCCACATTCCATTGCACATTCCATTCCACGGTCCATTCCACATTCCCTTACATGTTTCATTCCACGTACCATTCCATGTTCCATTCTGTTCCATTCCACATTCCATTCCACATTCCATTCCATTTCATTCCACATTCCATTCCACATTTCATTCCACATTGCTTTCCACATTCCCTTTCACATTCCATTCCATTCCATTCCACATTCCATTCCATTCCATTCCACATTCCATTCCATTCAATTCCATATCCCATACCACATTCCATTCCACATTCCATTCCATTCCATTCCACATTACATACCACATTCCATTTGACGTTCCATTTCATTACATTCCACATTCCTTTCCACATTCCATTTCACATTCTATTCCACATTCCTATCCACATCCCATTTCACATTCCTTTCACATTCCATTTGACATTCGATTACATTCCATTGCATTCCACATTCCATTCCACTTTCCATTCCATTCCATTCCATATTCCCCACCACTTTCCATTCCATTCCACGTTCCGTTGCGCATTGCAATCCACATTCCATTCCACGTTCCATTCTACGTTCCATTGCAAGTTGCCTTCCATTCCATTCCACGTTCCATTCCATTCCATTCCATGTTGCATTTCATTCCATTCTACATTGCACTCCACATTCCGTTTCACATTCCAATCCAAATTCCATGTCACATTCCATTTCATATTCCATTCCATTTCATTCCATTACAATCCATATTCCATTCCATTCCAATCCACATTCCATTCCTTTCCATTCCTCGTTACATTCCATTCCACATTCCATTTCTTTCCATTCCACATTGCGTTCCTTAACATACCACATTTCTCTCCACATTTCATTCCACAGTCTCTTCCACGTTCCATTCCATTCCATTCCACATTCCATTGTTTTCAATTCCACATTCCATTCCATTCAATTCCACTTTCCATTCCATTCCACGTTCCATTCCGTCTTCCATTCCACTTTCCTTTCCATTCCATTCCACGTTCCATTCCATGTTCCATTCCATGATCCTTTCCATTGAATTCCACATTCCATTCCATTCCATTCCACATTCATTTCCATTTCGTTCCACATTCCGTTCCATTCCATTCCATATTCCATTCCATTCCATTCCTCATTACACTCCATTCCATTCCACTTTCCATTCCACATTCCATTCCGTTCCATTCCACATTCCATTCCACATTGCATTCTATTCCATTCCAAATTCCATTCCATTCAACTACACGATCTGTTCCATTCCACATTTCATTGCATATTCCATTCAATTTCATTCCGTTAAACTTTTCATTCCACTCCATTCCACGATGCATTCCACGTTCCATTCCACGTTCCATTCGACTTTCCATTCCACGTTCCATTCCACGTTCCATTTCAATTTCCATTCCACATTCCATTCCATTCCAATCCAGATTCCATTCCACGTTCCATTCCATGTTCCATTGCACGTTCGATTCCAAGTTCCATTTCGCTTTCCATTCCACGTGCCTTTCCACTTCCCATACCATTCCATTCAACATTGCATTCCACGTTTCATTCCACTTTCCATTCCACGTTTCATTCCACTTTCCATTGCCCATTTCATTTCACTTTCCATTCCATGTTCCATTCCACGTCCCATTCCATGTCCAATTCCAATACATTCCATAATCCATTCTATTCAATTCCACATTCCTTTCCTTTCCATACAATTCCATTCCACATTGCATTGCATTCCATTAAACATTCAATTCCATTCCATTCCACATTACATTACACATCACATTCCCTTCTATTCCGCATTCCATTCCATTCCATTCCACGTTCCATTACACTTTCCATTACACGTTAAATTGCACGTTCCATTGCACGTTCCATTGCACATTCCATTCCATCCCACATTCCATACAGTTATATTTCATATTCCATTCCATGTTCCATTGCATTCCATTCAACATTCCATTGCAACTTCCATTCCACATTCTATTTCATATTCCATTCAATTCCATTCCGCATTCCATTCCATTCTATTCCATATTCCATTCTTCGTTCCATTCCATTCCATGCCACATTCCATTCCACCTTCCATTCCATATTCCAATTCACATTCCATTCTATTCCATTCCACATTCCATTCCCTTCCATTCCACATTACTTTACACATTCCATTCCATTCATTTCGGCATTCCATTCCACATTCCATTCCACATTCCATTCCATTCCATTTCACATACCCATCAATTCCTTTCCACATTCCTTTCCATTCCATTCCATTCCACATTGCATTCCATTCCATTCCACATTCCATTCCATTCCATTGCACATTCTATTCCATTCCAATCCACATGGCATTGCATTCCATTCCATTCAATTCCACATTATATTCCACATTCCATTGCATTCCATTCCACATTGCATTCCATATTACATTCCATTACATTCCACATTCCATTCCATTCCATTCCCTATTCCTTGCAGATTACATTCCATGTTCCATTCCAAGTTCCATTCCACATTCCATTCCACGTTCCACTCCATTGCATTCCATGTTCCATTCCGTTCCATTCCATGTTAAATTCATTCCTTTTCTCATTCCATTCCACATTCCATTTGAATTTCCTTTCCACATTCCATTGCACATTCCGTTCCATTCCACTCCGTCCATTCCACATTCTATTGCATTCCAATCCACATTCCATTCCATTCCATTCCTCATTCCATTCCATTCCATTCCACATTCCATTCCATTCCATTATACATTCCATTCCATTCCCGTACACATTCCAATCCATGCCATTCCATTCCATTCTACATTCCAAAACTTTCCATTCGATTCTACATTCCATATGATTCCATTCCATTCCACATTCCATTTTTTCAATTCCACATTCCATTCCATTACACATTCCATTGCAAACCATTGCATTCCACATTCTATTCCACATTCCTTTCCTTTCCATTCCACATTCTATTCCATTCCATTCGATTGCATTCCACGTTCCATTCCACATTCCATTCCTTTCCATTCCACATTCCATTCCACATTCAATTCCATTCCATTACATTACACTTTCCATTCCACATTCCATTCCGTATTACACTCTGTTCCATTCCACATTGCATTCCACATTCCATTCCACATTCCATTCCATTCCATTCCACATTCCATTCCATATTCCATTCCACATTCTATTCCATTGCATTCCACTTTCCATTCCACATTCCATTCCATTGGATTCCCCATTCCATTCCAAATTCCATTCCATTTTATTCCACGTTCCATTCCTTTCCATTCCACGTTCCATTCCATTCAATTGCATTCCACATAACATTTCTTTCCATTCCGCATTCCATTCCATTGCATTCCATTCCTTTCCACATTCCATTCCAATCCATTCCACGTTCCCTTTCATTCCACACCACATTCCATACCATTCTATTCCAAGTTCAATTCCATCCCATTCCACATTCAATTCCATTCCATTCCAATCCATTCCACAATCCATTCCACATTCCATTCCATTCCATTCCACATTCCATTCCACATTCCATTCCACATTCCATTCCATTCCATTCCACATTCCATTCCATTCCATTCCACATTCTATTCCATATTCCATTGAATTCCATTCCCTATTTCATTCCACATTCCATTCCACGTTCTGTTCCACCTTCCATTCCACGTGCGATTTCATACCATTCCACTTTCCATTCCATTCCATTCCACGTTCCATTTCATTCTATTCCACTTTCCATTCCCCCTTCCATTCCACATTCCATTTCGCATTCCATTTCACATTCCATTGCATTCCATTCCATTTAATTCCACATTCCATTCCTTTCCATTCCACATTCCATTCTATTCCATTCTACATTCCATTCCATTCCACATTCCTTTCCATTCCACATTCCATTCAACATTCCATTCCATTCCATTACACAATACATTCCACATTCTAATCCATTGCATTCCACATTCCATTCCAAAATACTTTCCACAATCCATTGCATTACATTCCAAATTCCATTCAACATTCCATTCCACTCAATTCCACATTCCATTCCATTCTATTCAACATTCCATTCCAGATTCCATTACACATTCCTTTCCCCATTCCATTTCATTCCATTACTCATTCCATTACACATTCCATTCCACATTCCAATCAACATTCCATTCCATTCCATTCCACATAAGATTCCACATTCCTTTCAGCATTCCATTCCACACTCCATTCCATTCAACTCCGCATTCCATTCCTTTCCATTCCATTGCATTCCATATTCCATTCCTTTGCCTTCCACATTCCATTCCATTCAACTCCACATTCCATTCCATTCCCTTCCACATTCCATTTCTTTCCAATCCACATTCCATTCCATTCCACATTCCATTACGTTCCATTCCATTCCAGATTCCGTTTTATTTCATTCCTCATTCCATTTCACATTCCATTCCATTCCATTCCACATTCCATTAAAATCCATTCCATTTCAAATTCCATTATATTCCATTCCACATTGCATTATACATTCCATTCAAATGCATTACACATTCCATTCCACATTCCATTCCATTCCCATCCACATTCCATTCCATTCCATTCTACTTTCCTTTCCAGATTGCATTCTACGTTCCTGTCCATGTTCCGTTCGAAGTTCCATCAGATGTTGCCTTCCACGTTCCATTCCATTCCATTGCACATTCCATTCCACATTCCATTCCACTCCATTCCTCATTCAATTCCACATTCCATTCCATCTTCCAAACCATTCCATTCCACAATCCATTCCATTCAATTCCACATTCCCTTCCACATTCTATTCCACTTTCCATTCCGTTCCATTCCACATTCCCTTCCACACTACATTCTACATTCCATTCCACATTCCATTCCGTTACATCCACATTCCATTCCACATTGCATTCCGTTCCATTCCACACTCCATTCAACATTCCATTCCACAATCTATTCCATTCCATTCAACATTCCGTTCCACACTCCATTCCACATTCCATTCCAGAATCCTTTCCAGATCCCATTCCTCATTCCATTCCATTCCATTCCACATTCCATTCCACAACACATTGCGCTTTCTATTCCACATTCCATTCCATTCCATTCCGCATTCCATTACATTCCGTTACGCATTCCTTTCCATTCCACATTCCTTTCTATTCCATTAAATTGCATTCCATTCCAAATTCCATTTCATTCCGTTCCATTCCATTCCACATTCCCTTCCACTTTCCATTCCATTCCAGACCACATTCCATTCCACTTTCCATTCCATTCAATTAAACTTTTCATTCCACATTCCATTCCATACCATTCCACATTCCATTCCATTCCATTCCACATTCCATTCCATTCCATTGCACATTCCATTCCACATTCCATTGCACATTCCATTCCACATTCCATTTCATTCCATTTCACATACCCATCAATTCCATTCCACATTCTATTCCATTCCATTGCGCATTCCATTCCATTCCATTCCACATTCAATTCCATTCCATTGCATATTCCATTCCATTACAATCCACATGGCATTGCATTCCATTCCAATCCACATTATATTCCACATTCCATTGCAATCCATTCCATATTCCATTCCATATTACAATCCTTTACATTCCACATTCCATTCCATTCCATTCCCCATTCCTTCCACATTATATTCCAAGTTCCATTCCAAGTTCCATTCCACACTCCATTCCACGTTTCATTCCTTTGCATTCCCTATTCCATTACACATTCCATTACCCATTCCATTCCATTACAATCCACATTCCACTGCACAATCCATTCCAGAATCCATTCTATTCCATTCCACGTTCATTTCCACATTCCATTGCACATTTCATTCTACGTTCCATTACACATTCCATTCCACTTTCATTTCCAAGTTACATTCCACGTTCATTTCCATTACATTCCACGTTCCATTCCACATTCCATTCCATTCCATTCCACATTCCATTTCACATTGCATTCCTCCCTCCATTCCATTCCATTCCACATTCCATTCCATTCCATTCCATATTCCATTCCACATTCCATTCCATTCCTTTCCACATTCCATTCCATTCCATTCTACATTCCGTTTCACATTCCTTTCCATTCCTTTGCACTTTCCATTACAATTTCCTTTCGACATTCCATTACATTCCATTCCACGATCCATTCCACATTCCATTCCATTCCACTCCACATTCCATTGCACATTCCATTCCTCATTCCATTCCATTCCATTCCATTCCATTCCACGTTACATTCCACATTCCATTCCATTTCACTGCACTTTCCATTTCACAATCCATTACATTCTATTCTGCATTCCATTCCATGTTCCATTCCAAATTCTGTTCCCCGATCCATTCCATTCCATTTCACATTCCATTCCACATTCCATTCCACATTGCATTCCATTCCACATTCCATTCCACATTCCATTCCACATTCCTTTTCACATTGCATTCCATTTCATTCCACATGCCATTCCATTCCATTCCACATTCTATTCCATATTCCATTCCTTTCCTTTCCACATACTTTTCCACATTACATTGCACGTTCAATTCCATTCCAGTACACGATCCATTACACATTCCCTTCCATGTCCATCCCATTTCATTCCAAGTTCCATTCCATATTCCATTCCTTTCCATTTCACTTTGAATTCCACATACCCTTCCACATTCCATTCCGTTCTTTACAAATTACATTCCACATTCCATTCCACATTCCGTGCCATTCCATTCCATATTCCATTCCATTCCATTCCACATTCCATTCCATTCCATTCCACATTCCATTCCACCTTCCATTAAATTTTACATTCTACTTTCCATTCCACATTCCATTCCATTCAATTCCACGTTCTATTCCACATACCTTTCCATTCCAATCCACTTTCCATTGCACTTTCTATTCCACTTTCAATTCCACTTTCCAATCCACAATCCATTGCACATTCGATTCCACATTCCATTCCACATTCTAACCATTTCACTCCACATTCCACTCCACATTGCACGGCATTCCATTCCATATTCCATTTCATTCCACTCCACATTCCACTCCACATTCCATTCTATAACATATTCCACTGCACATTACATTACACATTCAATTCCATTCCATTCCACATACATTTCCACGTTCAATTCCACGTTCCATTCCACATTCCATTGCACATTCCATTCCACTTTCCATTACACTCCATTCCACTTTCAATTGTAGTTTCCATTCCTCGTTCCATTAAACGTTCCATTCTATGCCTTTCCACATTTCATTTCACTCCATTCTACATTCCAATCCACATTCCTTTCCACATTCCATTTCACATTCCAGTCCACATTCCACTTCACTTTCCAATCCATCCCACTTTACATTGCATTCCAATCCACATTCCTTTCCATTCCATACCACCTTCCATTGCATTCCATTTCACAATCCATTCCACATTGCATTCCACATTCCATTCCATTCCACATTCCATTCCATTCCATTGTATTCCACATTCCATTCTGTTCAGTTCCAGATTCCATTCCATTCCATTCCACATTCCATTCCACATCCCATTCCACATTCCATTTCACATTCCATTCCACGTTCCATTCCATTCCACATTCCATTCCAATCCATTCCACATTCTATTCCACGTTCCATTACTTTTCTTTCCATATTCTGTTCCATTCCATTCGATAGTCCATTCTACATTCCATTTCATTTCATTCCCTATTCCTTTCCATTCAATTCCTCATTTCCTTACATTCCAATGTATTCCTCATTCCATTCCATTCCATTGCCGTTCCGTTCTATTCCATTCCTTTCTATTCCACATTCCATTCCATTCCATTTTACATTCCATTCCATTCAATTCCACATTCCATTCCACATTCCATTCCATATTCTAATCCATGTTCCATTCCATTTCATTCCACATTCCATTCCATTCCACTCCTCATGCCATTCGTTTCCATTCCACATTCCATTCCACATTCCATTCCATTCCATTCCACATTCCATTCCGTTCCATTCTACATTGCATTCCACATTCCTTTCCATGCCATTCCACATTCCATTCCACATTCCTTTTCACATTCCATTCCAAATTCCATTCCGTTCCATTCCTCATTACATTCCACATTCCATTGCATTCCTCTCCACATTCCATTCCTCATTCCATTCCACTTTCCAATTCACATTCCATTCCTTTCCATTCCACATTCCATGCACATTCGTTTACATTCCAGTCCGTAATCCATTCCTCGTTCCATTCCATTCCATTCCACATTCCATTCCGTTCCAAACCACATTACATTCCACATTCCATTATACATTACATTCCAATTACCATTTCATTCCATTCGATATTCCATTCCACTTTCCATTCCAAATTGCATTCCATTCCTTTCCACGTCCCATTCCACATTCCATTCCAAATTGCATTCCACGTTCCATTCCATTCTATGCCACGTTCCTTTCCATTGCATTCCACGTTCCATTCCACTTTCCCTTCCACATTCCATTCCACATTCCATTACATTTTGCATTCCATTCCATTCCACGTTACATTCCACGATCCATTCCATTCCTTTCCCTTTTCCATTCCACATTCCATTCCACATTCTATTCCACCTTCCGTTCGACGTTCCATTCCATTCAATTCGACTGTGATTTCCACTTCCATTCCATTCCATTCCACATTCCGTTTCACATTTCATGCCACGTTCCATTCCACTTTCGATTCCACGTTCCATTACAAGTTCCATTCCAATTTCCATTCCACGTTCTATTGCATTCCATTCCATGTCCCATTCCGCATTCCATTCTATTGCATTCTACATTTTATTCAACATTCCATTCAACATTCGATTCCACATTCCATTCCATTCCATCCCACCTTCTATTCCATTCCACATTCCATTCCACTTTCCATTCCATTCAATTCCACATTTCATTCCATTCCATTGCAATCCACATTCCATTCCATTCTATTCCGCATTCCATTCCATTCTATTCCATTTCATTCTGCATTCCATTCCATTCCATTCCACGTTCCATTCCATCCCATTCCACTTTCCATTCCACATTTCATTCCACATGCTATTCCAAGTTCCATTTCATTTCATTCAATATTCCATTGCAGTCCATTCCACATTCCATTGCACGTTCTATTCCATTCCATTCCACATTCCATTACATTCCATTCCTCATTCCATTCCATTCAATTCCTCATTTCATTCCATTCCATTGCATTCCACATTCCATTCATTTCCATTACACATTCCATTCCATTCATTTCCTCATTTGATTCCATTCCGTTGCATTCCACATTCCATTCCATTCCATTCCCAATCCATTCCATTCCATTTTGTTCCACATTCCATTTCATTCCATTCCAGATTCCATTCCATTCCATTCCACATTCCATTCCACATTCCGTTCCACATTCTATTGCAGTTTCCATTCCATTTCATTCCACATTCCATTCCATTCATTTCCACATGCCATTCCATTCCATTCCACACTCCATTCCTCATTCCATTCCATTCCATTCCACATTGCATTACTTTCCATTCCACATTGCTGTACAGATTCCTTTCCATTGCATTCCATATTCCATTCCACATCCCATTCCATTCCATTCCACATTCCATTCCACATTCCATTCAACATTCCATTCCACATAACATTCCTTTCCATTCCAGGTTTAATTTCACGTTCCATTCCATTCCATACCACATTCAATACCTTTCAACTTCAAATTACTTTCCACATTACATTACATTCCATTACACACTCCATTGCACATTCCATTCCTCATTCCATTCCATTCCATGCCACATTTCATTCCAAGATCCAATCCATTCCTTTCCACGTTCCATTCTATTCCATTCCACTTCCATTCCACGTTTCATTGCACATTCCATTCCACATTCCATTCTGTTCAATTCAACATTCCATTCCATTGCATTCCACATTCCATTTCATTCCATTTCATGTTCCATTCCAGATTAAATTTCACATTCCATTCCACCTTCCATTCCTTTCCATTACCCATTCTGTTACCCATTTGATTCCATTCCATTCCACTTCCCATTCCATTCAATTAAACATTCTTTCCATTCGATTACATTCCATTCCACATTCCATTCCATTCCATTCCACATTCCATTCCATTCCACATTCAATTAAGTTCCATTCCACATTCCATTCCATTCCATTCCACATTCCATTCTGTTCCAATCCAGTCCATTCCATTCCACATTCCATTCCACATTCCATTCCCTTCGATTCTACATTCCATTTCATGGCATTCCACATTTCGTTGCATGTTCCATTCCACGTTCCATTCCATGATCCATTCCATTCCATTCCATTCCACATTCCACACCATTCCATTCCATTTCATTACGGATTCTATTCCATTCAATTCCACATTCTATTCCACACACCATTCCGTTCCACTGCACATCCCATTCCATTCATTTCCACATTTCATTCCTATCCAATCCACTTTACATTCCATAGAAAATTCCGTGTTCCATTCCACAATCAATTCCACTATCCATTCCATTCCATTCCACGTTCCATTCCACGTTTGATTCCTCTTTCCATTCCACATTCCATTACACGTTCCTTCCCATTCAATTCCAAGTTCCATTCCACTTTCCAATCCATTGCTTTCCACGTTCCATTCCACATTGCATTCCATTCCATTTCACATTCCATTCCACATTCCATTCCGTTCCATTCCACATTCCATTCCACATTCCATTCCACATTCCATTCCATATTCGATTACATTCCATTCCACACTGCTTTCCACATTCCTTTCCACATTCAATTTCTTTCCATTCCACTTTCCATTCCACATTCCATTCCATTCCATTCCACATTCCATTCTACATTCCTATCCATTCCATTCCAAGTTCTATTCCACGTTCCATTTCTCATTACATTCCAGGTCCTATTTCACATGCCATTCCTTTCTGTTGCACGTTGCATTACACATTCAATACCAATCCACTCCACATTGCAGTCCACGTTCCATTCCACATTCCAGTCCACATTCGATTACATTCCATTCCATTACACATGGCATTCCATTCCATTTCACATTCCATTCCATTCCGTTTCACATTCCATTCCATTTGATTACATTCCACATTCTATGCCATTCCACATTCCATTCCATTCCATTCCATTCCAAATTCAACTTCATTTATTCCACATTGCATTCCATTCCATTTCACATTGCATTCCATTCCATTCTATTCCACATTCAATTCCATTCCTTTCCATTCCATTCCACATTCCATTCCACATTCCATTACATGTTCCATTCCATATTCCATTCCATTCCACATTCCTTTTCACATTCCATTCTAAATTCCATTCCATTCAATTCCACATTCCATTCCACATTCCATTCCATTGCATTCCACAGTCAATTCCACATTACATTACATTCCATTCCACGTTCCATTACGCATTCCATTCTATTTCATTCCACATTAAAATCCACATTCCATTCCACATTGCATTCTACATTCCCTTTCACATTCCATTCTACAGTCAGTTCCACATTACATTCCGTTCTATTTCACATTCCACTCCGAATTCCATTCCATAACTTTCCACTTTCCATTCCATTCCATTACACTTTCCCTTCCATTCTGTTCCACGTTACATTCCACATTCCATTCCACAATCCATTCCATTCCATTCCACATTCAATTGCATTCCATTCCACTTTCATTCCACATTCTATTCCACGTTCCATTCTATGTTCCATTCCACGTTGCAGTCCACGTTCTATTCCATTCAATTTTACGTTCCATTCCATTGCACTCAACGTTAACTTTCATCGCGTTCCACATTCCGCGTTCCCTTCCACATTCCATTCCACTTTCCATTCCACATTCCAATCCGTTCCATTCCACAATCTATTCCACATTCCATCCCACATTCCCTTCCATTCCATTCCACATTCAATTACATTCCATTCCACTTTCATTCCACATTCCATTCCACGTTCCATTCTATCTTCCATTCCACGTTCCATTCCACTTTCTATTCCATTCCATTCTACGTTCCATTCCATTGCATTCCACGTTCGATTTCATCCTGTTGCACATTCCATTCCACATTCCTTTTCACATTCCATTCCACATTCCTTTTCACATTCCATTCCACATTAAATTTCACCTTCCATTCCATTCCATTCCATTCAATTCCATATTCCATTCCATTCCATTCCACATTCCCTTATATTCAATTCCACATTCCATTCCGTATTCCATTCCACATACCATTCCATTATATTCCACATTCCATTCCATTCCACATTCCATTCCATTCCTTTCTCTTCCACATTCCCTTCCATTCCATTCCACATTCCATTCCATTATATTCCACATTCCATTCCATTCCTCTCCGCATTACACTACATTCCATTACATTCTAAATTCCATTCCATTCCACATTCCATTCCACTCCATTCCACAGTCCATTCCATTCAATTCCACATTCCATTCCACATTCCACTTCACGTGGCATTCCACGTTCTATTCCACGTTCCATTCCAATTTCCATTCTCTTCCATTCCACATTCCATTCCATTCCATTCCACCTTCCATTCCACGTTCCATTCCACATTGCATTCCAAGTTCTATTCCATTCCCCTCCACTTTCCATTTCATTGCATTCCACTTCGCATTCCTTTCCATTCCATTCCATTCCACATTCCATTCCGCATTCCATTCCCTTACATTACAGATTCCATTCCATTCCATTCCACATTCCATTCCACGTTCCATTCCACGTTCCATTCCAAGTTCCATTCCATTCCATTCCACATTCCCTTCCACATTGCATTCAATTCCAGTCCATATTCCATTACACATAGCTTTCCATTTAAACATACCGTTCCTTTCCATTCCACATTGCATTCCACATTCCATTCCATTTCACACTCCATTCCACATTCCATTCCACATTGCATTCCACATTCCAATCCATTCCATTCCACGTTCCATTCGACGTTCCATTCTACCTTCCATTCCGCATTCCATTCCACATTTCATACCATTCCATTCCACAAACCATTCAACATTCCATTCCATTGCTTTCCACATTCCAATCCAGATTATATTCCACATTCCATTCCAAATTCCGTTGAATTCCATTTCTTTCCATTCGACTTTCCATTCCACATTCCATTGCATTACATTACACGTTCCATTCCACATTCCATTCCGTTCCATTCCACATTCCTTTCCACAATCAATTCCACGTTCCATTCCATTCAATTCCGCACTCAATTCCCCATTCCATTACACATTCCATTCCCCATTCCATTCCCCAATCCATTCCGGAATCCATTCCATTCCATTTCACGTTCCATTCCACCTTCCATTGCACGTTCCATTCCACGTTCCATTCCACATTCCATTCCACATTCATTTCCAAGTTCTATTCCACGTTCCATTCCACATTCCATTCCACATTCCATTCCACATTATATTCCATTCCTCATTGCATTCCTCCCTCCATTCCATTCCATTCCACATTCCTTTCCACATTCCTTTCCATTCCATTCCACATTCCATTCCATTTCATTCCACATTCCATTCCACATTCCATTCCATTCCATTCTACATTCGGTTTCATATTCCATTCCATTCTATTGCACATTCCATTCCACTTTCCTTTCCACGTTCCATTCCGCATTCTATTTTATTCCTTTCCACATTCCATTCCACATTCCATTCCATTCCTTTCTACATTCCATTTCACATTCCATTCCATTCCGTTCCACATTCAATTCCATTCGGTTCCATATTCCATTATATTCAATTCCATTCCAAATTCCATTCCATTCGATTCCATTCCACATTGCATTTGACATTCAATCTCATTGCATTCCAAATTCCATTCAACTTTACATTCCATTACATTCCACATTAATTTCCATTCCATTCCACATTTCATTCCATTCCATTCCATTCCATTCTATTTCACATTCCATTCCATTCGATTCCATTCCTTATTCCACTCCATTTCATTCCACATGCCATTCTATTCCATTCCATTCCGTTCTGTTCCACATTTCATTCCATTCCATTCCATTCCATTCTATTCCACATTCCATTCCATTCGATTCCATTCCATATACAACTCCATTTCATTCCACATTCCATTCCATTCCATTCCACATTCCAATCCATTCCATTCAATTCCATTGCACATTCGGTTCCATCCCATTCCACATTCCATTCCGCATTCCCTTCCATTCCATTGCACTCCATTGCACATTCCACTCCATTCCATTACACATTCCATTCAATTCCTTTCCACATTCCATGGCATTCCATTCAACATTCCATTCAATATTCCAATCCATTCTACATTCTGTTCCATTCCATTCTACATTCCTTTCCATTCCATTCCACATTCCATTCCAGTCCATTGCATTCCATTCCTTTCCATTCCACATTGCGTTCCACAATAAATTCCATTCCATTCTATTCCATTCCTCAGAACATTCCATTCCATTCCACATTACATTCCATTCCACATTCCTTTCCATTCCATTCAACAATCCATTCCACATTCCTTTCCATTCCTTTCCACATTCCATTCCATTACATTCCACTTTCCTTTCCACATTCCATTCTGTTTCATTCCACATTCTATTCCACATTCCTTTCCACATTTAATTCCACGTTCCATTCCACATTTCATTCCACATTCCATTCCAATCCATTCCACGATCCATTCCACATTCCGTTCCACATTGCACTCAGAGTTCCATTCCATCCCATTCCTGATCCTTTCCACGTTCCACTCCATTCCATTCCACGTTCCATTCCAAATTCAATTCCAAATTCCATTAAACTTTCCATTCCATTCCATTCCACAATCCATTCCACGTGCCATTCCGTTCCATTCCACTTTCCATTCTGCACTCCATTATATTCCATTCAATTTAATTCCACATTCCTTCCCATTTCATTCCATATTCCATTCAATTCCATTCCAAATTCGATTCCATTCCGTTCCACATTCCATTGCATTCCATTCCACATTCCATTCCATTCTTTCAACATTACGTTCCATTCCATGCCACTTTCCATTCCACATTCAATGCCACATTCCATTATATTACATTCCACAATCCATTCTGTTGCATTCCACCTTCCATTCCATTCCATTCCACATTCCATTCTACACTCCATTCTATTAGCATCTACATTCCATTTGTATTCCATTCCATTCCGTTCAACATTCAGTTGCATTCGGTTTCATATTCCATTTTATTCCGTTCCACTCCACATTCCATTCCACATTCCATCTCATTCCATTCCAAATTCCATTCAACATTCCAATCCATTTCATTCCACATTTATTTCCATTTCATTCCACATTCCATTCCATTCCATTCCATTCCATTCCATTCCATTCTATTCCACATTCCATTCCATTACATTCCATTCCATATTCCATTCCATTCCATGCCACATTCCATTCCATCTCCTTCCACTTTCCATTTCATTCCATTCCATTTCACATTCTATTCCATTCCATTCCACACTCCATTACATTCCATTCCACTTTCCATTATACTTTCCATTCCACATTCCATTCCATTCCATTGCATTCCATTGCACATTCCACTCCATTTCATTACACATTCCATTCAATTCCTTACCTCATTCCATGGCATTCCATTAGATATTCCATTCCTATCCATTCCATATTCCATTCCGCATTCCATTTCAATCCGCATTCCATTCCACATTCCTTTCCATTCCATTCTATATTCCATTCCATATACCATTCCATTCCATTCTACATTCCATTCCATTTCATTCCACATTCCATTGCATTCCATTCAACATGCATGTCCATTCCATTCCACATTGCATTCCACATTAAATGCCATTCCCTCCCTATCCATTCCTGAGTCCATTCCATTCCATTCCACATTCCATTCCATTCCACTCCACATTTCATTACACAGTCCGTTCCATTACATTCAACAATCAATTCAACATTGCATTCCATTCCTGTCCAAGTTCCATTCCACATTCCATTCCATTCCATTCCAGTTTCCATTCCACATTCCATTCAACATTCCCTTCAGTTCCATTCCACATTCCTTTCCATTCCATTCAATTGCCTTCCACATTATTTTCTAGATTACGTTCCATTCCTTTCCACGTTCCATTTCACGTTCCATTCCACGTTCAATTCGAATCCATTCCAAATTCCATACAATTCCATTCCACATCCTTTCCACATTACATTCCACATTCCATTCCAAATTTCATTCCACGTTCCATTCCAATCTATTCCACGTTCCTTTCCGCGTTCCATTCGACATTCCATTCCACATTGCACTCAAACTTCCATTCGTTTCCATTTGGCGTTCCATTAAACTTTCCACTGCATTCCATTCCACATTCCATTCCACATTCCATTCGTTTGCATTCCACATTCCATTCCACGTTAAATTCCACATTCCATTCCACATTCCATTCCATTACATTGCATAATCCATTCTAGATTCCATTCCATTCCATTCCACTTTCCATTCCACATTCCATTCCTTACTATTCCACATTCCATGCCACATTCCATTCCATTTCATTACACTATCCATTCCAAATTCCATTCCATTGCACATTCCATTCCACTTTCCATTCCATTCCATTCAATTTCTTTCCACATTCCTTTCCATTTCATACCACATTCCATTCAATTCCATTCTACATTCCATTCTGTTCCATTCCATATTCCATTCCATTCCTTTCCACATTCCATTCCATTCCATTCCACATACCATTCCATTCCATTCCACATTCCATGCCACATTACCCTCAATTCCATTCCACATTCTATTCCATATTCCATTCCACTACTTTCTACCATGCATTCTCATTCCACTACTTTCCGTTCCACATTCAATTGCATTCGGTTCCGTATTTCATTATAATCCATTCTATTCCACATTGCATTCCATTCGATTCCATTCCACATTCCAATCCACATTCCATCGCATTGCATTCCAAATTCCATTCCATTTCATGCAACATTAATTTCCATTCCTTTCCACATTCCATTCCATTCAATTCAATTCCATTCTATTCCACATTCCATTCCATTCCATTCCATTCCGTATTCCCTTCGGTTTCATTCCACATTTTATTCCATTCTATTCCACATAAAATTCCATTCCATTCCATTTCACATTCCATTTCATTCCATTCCAAATTCCATTCCATTCCATTCCAAATTCCATTCCATTTCATTCCAGTTTCCATTGCACATTCCAATACATTCCATTGATTTCCATTCCACATTCCACCCCATTCCATTACACATCCCATTCAATTCCTTACCACATTCCATTCCATTCGATTCCATTCCACATTCCAATCCACATTCCATCGCATTGCATTCCAAATTCCATTCCATTTCATGCAACATTAATTTCCATTCCTTTCCACATTCCATTCCATTCAATTCAATTCCATTCTATTCCACATTCCATTCCATTCCATTCCATTCCGTATTCCATTCGGTTTCATTCCACATTCTATTCCATTCTATTCCACATACAATTCCATTCCATTCCATTTCACATTCCATTTCATTCCATTCCAAATTCCATTCCATTCCATTCCAGTTTCCATTGCACATTCCATTACATTCCATTGATTTCCATTCCACATTCCAACCCATTCCATTACACATCCCATTCAATTCCTTACCACGTTCCATGGCATTCCATCAAACATTCCATTCCAATCCATTCCACATTCCATTCCGCATTCCATTCCATTCCATTCCGCACTTCATTCCACATTCCATTCCTTTCCATTCTACATTCCATTCCATAACCTTTCCATTCCATTCTACATTCGTTTCCATTCCATTCCACATTCCATTCCACATTCCATTCTATTCAATTCCACATTCCATTCCACATTAAATTCCTTTCCATTCCATTCCTTTTGTCAGTCCATTCCATTGCATTTCACATTCCATTCAATTCCAATCCACATTCAATTCCACATTCCGTTCCATTATATCGAACAATCCATTCGACATTCCATTCCATTCCTTTCCACTTTCCATTCCACATTCCATTCAATTCCATTCCACTTTCCTTTGCAAATTCCATTCCACATTCCATTCAATTACATTCCACATTCGATTCTATTATATTCAATTGCATTCCACATTCCATTCCATGCCATTCCATGTTCCATTCGTTCCATTCCACATTCCAATCCATTCCTTTCCACATTCAATTCCATTACCTTCCACATTCCATTCAATTCCATTCCACATTCCATTGCACATTCATTTCCACATTCCTTTCCATTCCATTACAGCCACATTCTATTCCACATTCCATCCCATTCCATTCCACATTCCATTCTACATTCCGTTACATTCCATTTCACATTCCATTCCATTCCATTCCATTCCATTCCACATTATTTTCCATTCCATTCCATTCCATTCCACATTATTTTCCTTTCCATTCCATTTTAAATTCGATTCCATTCCAATCCATTCCACATTCCATTCCATTACATTCCACATTCCATTCCACATTCCATTCCATTTCATTCCACATTCCATTCCACATGGCATGCCATTCCATTCCATATACCATTCTGCAATCGTTTCCATTCCATTGCACATTCCATTCCATTCCATTCCATTCCACATTCCATTCCATTCCATCGAATTTCACGTTCCAATCCATTGCATTCCAAATTCCATTCCATTCCATTCCACATTCCATTAAATTTCATTCCACATTCCATTCCACATGGCATGCGATTCCATTCCATATCCCATTCTGCAATCCTTTCCGTTCCATTGTACATTCCATTCCATTCCATTCCATTTAACATTCCATTCCATTCCATCGAATTCCACATTCCAATCCATTGCATTCCACATTCCATTCCATTCCATTCCACATTCCTTTCCATATTCCAATCCATTTCGTCCCTCATTCCATTCCACATTCTATTCAATTCTATTTCTCATTCTATTCCACATTCCATTTCACATTCCAATCCATTCCTTTACACATTTCTTTCCACTTTGCATCACATTACATTCCAAATTCCATTCGACAATCCTTTCCTTTCCTTTCCACATTGCATTCCACTCCATTCCATTCCACATTCCATTCAATTCCACTACACATTCCATTCCACATTCCGTTTCAGTCCCTTCAACAATCCATTCCGCATTCCATTCCATTCCTTTCAACAATCCATTCCACAATCCATTCCATTGCATTCCATTCCACATTCCGTTCCATCCCATTCCATTCCAGATTCCATTCCATTCCATTCTATTCCACTTTCCATTCCATTCCATTCCATTCCACATTCCATTCCAAATTCCATTTCATTTCATTGCAGATTCCATTCCACATTGTATCCCATTCCATTCCATATTCCTTTCCGCAATCCTTTCCTCTCCATTGCAGATTCCATTCCATTCCATTCCATTCCACATTCTATTCCATTCTATTCCACATTCCATTCCATTCCATTCCATTCCACATTGTATTCCACATTCCAATCAATTTCTTTCTATTCCATTCCACATTCCATTCCACATTTCAATCCATTTCATTCCACATTCCATTCCACATTCCATTCAATTCTGTTTCTCATTCTTTTCCACATTCCATTCCACATTCCAATCCATTCCATTCCACATTCCATTCCACATTGCATCCCATTCCATTCCATTCTCCATTCGACAATCCTTTCCATTGCATTCCTCACTCCATTCAACACCATTGCATTCCCCATTCCATTCCATTCTACTGAACATTCCAATCCACATTCCTTTCCACTGAATTCAACAATCCATTACACATTCCATTAAATTCTTTTCCACATTCCATTCAATTCCATCACACATTACTTTCCATTCCATTCAATTGCATTCCACATTACATTCTACATTCCGTTCCATTCCATTCCACATTCCATTCTACGTTCCACTCCATTCCATTGCACATTCCGATCCATTCCATTCCACATTCCTTTCCACATTCCATTCCGTATTCCATTCCACACTGCACTCAAAGTTCCATTCCATTACATTCCGTGTTCACTTCTACGTTCCACTCAATACCATTACACGTTCCATTCCACATTCCATTCCTTTGCATTCCACGTTCCATTCCACATTCAATTCCTCATTCCATTCCACAGTGCATTCCATTCCATTGCATATTCCATTCTTCAATCCATTCCATTCCATTCCACATTCCATTCCACATTCCATTCCTTTCCATTCCGTATTGCATGTCACATTGCATTCCATTCCATTCCACAATCCACTGCACATTCCATTACATTCCATTCCACATTCCATTCCACATTCCATACCATTCCATTCAATATCATTCCAAATTCCTTTCTATTTCATTCCACACACCATTCAATTCCCTTCCACATTCCATTCCATTCCATTCCACATTCCATTATATTCCTTTCCACATTCCATTCCATTGCAATCCACATTCCATTCCATTCCATTCCACAATCCATTCCACATTCCATTCTATTCCATTCCTCATTCCATTCCATTCCATTCTGCATTCCGTTCCACATTCCATTCATTACCGTATACATTCCATTCCACATTCCTTTCCATTCCACTCCATCTTCAATTCCATTTTTTTCCATATTTTATATTCCATTCCATTCCACATTCCATTCCATTGTATTCCATTCCACATTCTATTCCAGATTCCATTCCATTCCATTCCAAATTCCATTCAACATTGCATTCCGTTCCATTCCACATTAATTTCCAGTCCATTTCACATTCCATTCCATTCCTTTCCATTCCATTCTCTTCCACATTCCATTCCATTCCATTCCATTCCATATTCCATTCCATTCCATTCCACATTCCATTCCATTACATTCCATATTCCATTCCAATCCATTCCATTCCATTTCACCTTCCATTCCATTCCATTCCACATTCCATTCCAATGCATTCCACTGTCCATTCCACATTCCATTCCACGTTCAATTCCATTCCATTGCATTCCATTGCATATTCCACTCCATTCCATTACACATTCCATTTAATTCCATTCCACATTCCATGGCATTCCAATAAAGATTCCATTCCTATCCATTCCACATTCCATTCCGCTTCCCATTTCATTCCATTCCGCATTCCATTCCACATTCCATTCCATTCCATTCTACATTCCATTCCATATTCCATTCCATTTCACATTTCATTACATTCCATTCTAGAGTCCATTCCACAATGCATCCCATTCCATTCCACATTCCATTCCATATTCCTTTCCATTCCATTCCACATTCTATTCCATTCCATTCCTTTCCACATTCCATTCCATTACATTGAATTCCCCATTCCATTCCATTCCACATTCCATTCAATTCCACATTCCATTCCATTCCATTCCATTCCACAATCCATTGCACATTCCAATTCATTGCATTCCACATTCCCTTCCACATTCCATTCCATTCAATTTCTCATTCCATACCACGTTCCATTGAATTTCATTAGACATTCCATTCCACATTTCATTCCATTTCATTTCACGTTCCATTCCATGTTCAATTCCACGATCCATTCCATTCCATTCCACATTCCATTCATTTCTATTCCATTCCTCTTTTCATTCCATTCAACATTTCATTTCTCGTTCGACTCCATTCCATTCCACTTTCCATTCCACTTTCCCAAACATTCCATTCCATTCCCTTTCACGTTCCATTACACGTTCTAGTCCACTTTCCTTTCAACGATCCATTCCACACTCCATTCCATTCCACAATCCATTCCATATTCCATTCAATTCCATTTCACATTCCAATAAATTCAATTCCACTTTCCATTCCACATTCCATTCCAAATTACTTTCCATTCCATACAACGTTCCATTCCATTCAATTACACATTCCATTCCAATTCCATTTCATTTCATTCCACATTCCATTCGACATTCCATCCCATTTCATTCCACATTTCATTACATTGCATTCCTCATTCCATTCCATTCCATTTCTCATTCCATTCCGTTCCAAGTTCCATTTAATTCCATTCCATTCCCTTCCATTCCTTTTCAAATTATATTCCATTCCATTACACATTCCATTCCATTCCGTTCCATTCCACTTTCCATTTCAGATTCCATTCCACATTCCATTCCAGACTCCATTCCACATTCCATTCCATTTCATTTCACAATCCTTTCCATTCCATTCCATATTCCATTCCACATTCCATTCCATTCCATTCCACATTCCACTCCATTCCATTCAGCATTCCTTTCAATTCCATTCCATTCCATATTCCATACCATTCCATTCCACATTCCATTCTTTTCCATTCCACATTCCATTCCATTCCATTCCACATTCCATTAATTTCCATTCCATTCCATTACAGATTCCATTCAGCGTTCCATTCCTTTCCAATACACATTCCCTTCCATTACATTCCACATTCCATTCCACGTTCCTTTCCACGTTCCATTACACGTTCCATTCCACGTTCCATTTCACGTTCCATTCCATTCCAATCCACATTTCATTCCACATTGTATTCCATTCCATTCCGCCTTCCAGACAAAACAATTCCATTCTATTCCACATTCCATTATATTCTATTACACATTCCATTCCACATTCCATTTTCCATTCCATTCCACATTGCATTCCACCTTCCATTCCACATTCCATTGCATTAAACTTTCCATTCCACTTTCCATTCCATTCCATCCCACTTTGCATTTCACATTCCTTTCCATTCTTTTCTAGTTTCCTTTCCGTTCCATTCCACATTCCATTTCACATTCGATTACTTTCCATGCCACATTCCATTCCTTTCCTTTCCATTCCATTCAAAATTGCATTCCTCTTTCCGTTACTTTCCATGGCACATTCCATTCAACATTCCATGTAACATTCCATTCCATTCCATTCCACATTCCATTCTGTTACCTTACACGTTCCTTTCCACATTCCATTCCATTCCACTCCACATTCCATTACTTTCCTTTCCACGTTCCATTCTATTCCATTTCACATTAAATTCCATGTTAAATTCCATTCCATTCCATATTCCTTTCCCTTCTATTCCACATTCGGATCCACATTCCATTACATTACATTCCTATTTCCATTACATTCCATTTCACATTCCGTTCCACTCCAGGTTCCATTTACTTCAATTCTGTTCCAATTCTTTCCACATTCCATTCCATTTCATTCCACACTCCGTTACATTCCATTCGTCATTCCTTTGCATTCCATTTCATATTCCATTCCATTCCACTTTCCATTGAATTCCATTCCATTCCATTCAACTCCACATTCCATTCCAATCCATTCCACATTGCATTCCACTCCATACCATTCCATTCCTTTCCAATTTCCATTCCATTCCACATCCCATTCCATTCCATTGCATTCCATTGCATTCGACATTCCATTCCATTCCATTCCGTATTCCATTCCATTCCACTCAACATTCGTTACCACTACATTCCACATTCCATTCCATTCTACTCCACATTCCATTCTGTTCCATTCCTTTCCAAATTCCCACCAATTCCACATTGCATTCCTCATTCCATTCCATTCCATTTCACAATCCTTTCGATTCCATTCCACTTTACATTCCATTCCATTCCACGTTCCATTCCGCATTCCATTCCACATTCCATTCCACGTTATTGTCCACATTCCATTCCATGTCCATTCCACATTCCAATCCATTCCATTCCACATTCCAATCCACATTGCATTCCACTCCACTGCACATTCCATTCCACAATCCATTCCATTCCGTTTGACATTCCGTTCCATTCCATTCCACATTCCATTACATATTCTGTTCCATTCCATTCCATTCCACATTCCATTCCATTACATTCCACATTAAATTCCATTCAATTCCATTCCACATTCCGTTCCATTCCATTTCATTTCACTCCACATTCCATTCCTTTCAATTCCAGATTCCATTTCATTCCATTCCACATTCCATTCCATTCCTTTCCCTTACATTCCACATTCCATTGTATTCCATTCCACGTTCCAAAACATTCCCTTCCATTCCACATTCCATTATATTGCATTCCACTTTCCATTCCATTGCATTCCATTCCTCATTCCTTTCCATTCCATTCCAAATTCCATTCCACATTCCATTAGACATTCCATTCCATTTCAATCCATTTTACATTCCATTCCATTCCATTCCTCATTCCATTCCACATTCAATTCCATTCCATTCCACTTTCCATTACATTCCATTGCACATTCCATTCCTTTCCATTACACATTCCATTCTATGGTCTATTGCATTCGTTTCCACATTCCATTCCTAGTTCCATTCCATTCGTTTCCACATTCCGTTCCACTTTGCATTGCAGATTCCATTCCACGTTCCATTCTACATTCCATTCCAGACTACATTCCACATTCCATTCCATTCTATTCCACATTCCATTCCACATGGCACTCCACATTCCATTCCATTCCATTCCATTCCAATTTCCATTCCACTTTCCATTCCACATTCCATTCCACATACATTTCCCTTCCATTCCACGTTACATTTCACGTTCCATTCCATTCCATTCCACTTTTGATTCCACATTCCATTCCATATTCCTTTATATTCCACATTCCATTCCAAATTCCAAGGCTTTCCTGTCCACATTCCATTCCACTTTCCATTCCATTCCATTCCACGTTCCCCTCCATTCCAATCCACATTCCTTTCACATTCCATTCAATTGCATTGCTCATTCCATTCCACATTCCATTCCGTTGCATTCCACGTTTCATAACACATTCCATTCCATTGCCTTCCACATTCCATTCCACGACAAATTCCACATTCCATTACACGTTCCTTTCCATTCTATTCCACGATCAATTCCACGTTCCTTTCCATTCCATTCCACGTTCCATTGCGCATTCCGCTCCACATTCCATTCCACCATTCATTCCACCTTCCATTCCATGTCCCATTTCATTTCATTCCACGTTCCATTCCATTCCATTCACGTTCCATTTCATTCAATTCCACATTCCGTTCCACATTCCATTTCACATTCCATTCCAGATTCCATTTCACCTTCCATTCCATTCCATTCCATTCCATTACACATTCCATTCCATTTCATTCGACTTTCACTTCCATTACATTCCACATTCCATTCCACGTTACATTCCACGTTCCATGCCACTTTCCATTCCACGTTCCATTTCACTTTCCATTCCATTCCATTCCACATTCCATTCCACATTCAATCAAATTCCATTCCACATTCCATACAAACCAATTCCATTCCATTCCACATTCCATTACATTCCATTCCACTTTCCATTCCACATTCCAATCCTTTCCATTCCACATTGCATTTCTCTTTAGATTCCACATTCCATTGCATTCAAATTTCCATTCCACATCCATTGCATTCCATCCCACATTGCATTCCACATTCCATTTCACATTCCTTTCCACATTCCTTTCCATTCCATTCCACTTTCCATTCCACATTTCATTGCATTCCATTCCACTTTCCATTTCACATTCCATTCCATTCCGTTCCACAATCCATTCTATACCTTTCCACGTTCCATTCTACGTTCCATTCCACGTTCCATTCTACCGTCCTTTCCACATTCCATTCCATTCAATTCCACGTTCCATTCAATATCATTCCACGTTCCACTTCATTCCATTCCACATTGCAATCAACGTTCCATTTCACATTCCATTACACATTCCATTTCTCATGCCATTTCATTCCATTCTATTCCATTGCACATTCCCTTCAATTCCATTGCACATTCCATTCCACATACCATTCAATTCCATTCCACATTCCTTTCCATTTCATTCCACATTTCATTCCATTCCATTCCAAATTCCATTCCATGCCATTCCACGTTCCATTTCATTCCATTCTATTCCACATTCCATTCCATTCCGTTCCACATTCCACTCCATTCCATTCCACTTTCCATTCCACATTCAATTCCATTCGATACCACATTCCATTCCACATTGCACTCCATGTTCCATTCCACATTCCTTTCCACTTTGCATTCCATTCCATTCCACGTTCCATTCCATTCCATTCCACGTTCCATTCCATGTTCTATTCCATTCCATTCCACATTTGATTCCACATTCTATTCCATTCTATTCAACATTCCATTCGACATTCTTTTCTATTCCACTCCACATTCCATTTCACATTCCATTCCGTTCCATTCCACATTCCATTCCACATTCCATTCCACGTTCCAAACAACGATCCATTGCATTCCTTTCCACGTTCCGCTACCCTCCATTCCACGTTCCAGTTCATTCCATTGCACATTCGTTTCCACATTCCATTACACATTCCATTTCACATTCCATTCCATTCCATTCTAATCCACATTGCATTCAATTCCAATCCACATTCCGTTCGATTCCATTAAATGTTCCATTCCATTCCACATTCCATTCCATTCCATTCCATATTCTATTCCGTTACATTCCACATTACATTCTGTTCCATTCCACATTCCATTCCACATTCCAATCCACATTCCATTCCATTTCATTGTATTCCACATTCCGTTCCATTCCATTTCACTTTCCATTCCATTCTATTCCACATTCCATTCCATATTCCATTTCAGATTCCTTTCCACGTTCCATTCCTTTCCATTCTACTTTGCATTCGATTCAATTCCGCATTGATTTCCATTCCATTCCATTCCTCATTCCATTCCATTCCATTCTGCATTCCATTCCATGGCATTGCATTCCATTTTATTCCACGTTCCATTCCACATTCCTTTCCACGTTCCATTCCACGTTCCATTCAAAGTTCCATTTCTCGTTTGATTCCTCATTCCATTCCATTCCATTCCACGTTACATACCATTCCATTGCATAGTCCATTCCACGTTCCATTCTATTCCATTCCACGATCCATTCCACCTTCCTTTCCACATTCCATTTCACATTCCTTTCAATTCCATTCCACTTTCCATTCTTTTCCATTATACATTCCATTTCACTTTCCATTCCATTCCATTCCATATTCCATTCCTCATTCCATTCCATTAAGTTCCACATTCCATTCCACCTTCTATTCCACATTCCATTCCACATTCCATTCCACATTCCATTCCACATTCCATTCAGCTTTCCATTCCATTCCATTCCACATTCCATTGCACGTTCCATTAAATTCCATTCAGCATTCCATTCCACGTTCCATTCCATGTTAAATTCCATTCCGTTCCATTCCATTCCACTTTCCATTTCATTCCATTCCACATTCCATTCCACAATCCATTTCACATTCCATTCCATTCCATTACACATTCAATTCATCATTCCATTACACATTCCATTTCACATTCCTTTCCACCTTCCAGTTCACATTCGATTCCATTCATTTCCATTCCACATTCCATTCCACTTTCCATTCCATTTCTTTCCACATTCCAGAAGACATTCCTTTCCATTTCATTCCACATTCCATTCCACATTCCCTTCTAAGTTCCATTACCTGTTGTACTCCATTCCATTCCACGTTCCATTCCTTTCCATTCCACATTGCATTTCACTCCATTCCACATTGCATTCCTCATTACGTTTCACATTCCATTCCAAATTCCATTTCACATTACATTTCACATTCCATTACATTATATTCCATTACAATCCACATTCCTTTATATTCCAATGCACTTTCCATTCCTTTCCATTCCACGTTACATTCCATCTCACATTCCATTCCATTTCATTCTACATTCCATTGCATTACATTCCACATTCCTTTCCACATTCCATTCCACGTTCTATTCTATGACATTCCACATTCCACTCCATTCCATTCCACATCCTATTCTATTCAATTCCACATTCCATTCCATTCCATTCCAACCCGAATTCCATTCTAGATTCCATTCCACGTTCCATTCCATTTCATTCCACTTTCCAATGCAGTCCATTTAACATTCCAGTAAATTCAATTCCAAATTCCATTCCATTCCATTCCATTCTATTCTATTCCGCAATCCATTCCACTCCATTCCGCATTGCATTCCATTCCATTCCATTCCATTCCATTCCAAATTCCATTCCATTCCCTTCTATTCCATTCCATTCCACATTCCATTCCATTCCATTCCACATTCCATTCCCTTCCGTTCCATTCCATTCCGCATTCCATTCTATTCCATTCCGCATTTCATTTCAATCCATTCCATTCCATTCTGAATTCCATTCCTTTCCATTCCATTCCACAGTCCATTCCATTCCATTCCATTAAACATTCCATACCATTCCATTCCACAATCCATTCCATTTCATTCCACGTTCCATTCAACATTCCATTCCATTTCATTTCATTCTATTCTACATTCCATACCACTCCATTCCCTTCCATATTCTATTCCTTTCCATTCCACATTCCATTCTGTTCCATTCCACATACCTTTCAAATCCACTGCACATTCCATTCCACTTTCCTTTCCACATTCCATTGCACTTTCCATTCCACGTTCCATTCCGCGTTGTATTCCATTCCATTCCACATTCCATAACATTCCATTCTGTTCCATTCCACATACCTTTCAAATCCACTGCACATTCCATTCCACTTTCCTTTCCACATTCCATTGCACTTTCCATTCCACGTTCCATTCCGCGTTGTATTCCATTCCATTCCACATTCCATAACATTCCATTCTGTTCCATTCCACATACCTTTCAAATCCACTGCACATTCCATTCCACTTTCCTTTCCACATTCCATTGCACTTTCCATTCCACGTTCCATTCCGCGTTGTATTCCATTCCATTCCACATTCCATAACATTCCATTCCATTCCATTCCCAATTCCATTCCATTCCATACCATTCCAAATTCCATTCCATTCTATTCCATTCCACATTCCGTTCCTTTCCATTCCAGATTCCATTCCACATTCCACTTAACGTTCCATTCCAAATTCCATTCCACTTTCCATTTCACGTTCCACTCCATTACATTCCATGTTCCACTCAACTTTCCATTCCGCATTTAATTCCAGTTTGCATTCCACGTTCCATTCCATTCCATTCAACGTTCCATTCCATCTTCCATTCCATTACTTTCCATTCCAGATTCCATTCCGTATTCCATTCCACGTTCCATTCCACATTCCATTCCACGTTCTTTTCCACGTTCCATTCCACATTCCATTTCACTTTCCATTCAATATTCCATTCCACATTCCTTTCCATTCCACATTACATTCCATTCCATTCCAATTTCCACATAACATTCCGTTCCATTCCACATTAAATTCCACGTTCCATTCTATTCCATTCCACTCTCGAGTCCACATTCCACTCCACATTGCTTTCCATTCCACATTCCATTCCAAATTCCATTGCATTCCTGTCCACGTTCCATTCCTCTTTGCATTCCATTCCATTCCACATTCCCCTCCATTCCAATCCACATTCCATTCCACATTCCATTCGATTCCATTGCTCATTGTTTTCCACATTCCATTACATTCCATTACGCATTCAATTCCACATTCCATTCCATTCCTCTCCACATTCAATTCCACATTCCATTCCATTCAATTTCACTTTCCATTCCACGACCAATTCCGCATTCCATTACACTTTCCTTTCCATTCCATTCCACGATCCCTTCCACGTTCTATTCCATTCCATTCGACGTTCCATTCCGCATTCCATTGCACATTCCATTCCACGTTCCATTCCAAATTCCTATCCACGTCTCATTTCATTCCATTCCACATCCAATTTCATTCCATTCCACATTCCATTCTATTCCATTCTACATTCCGTGTCATTCAATTCAACATTCCATTCTTCATTGCATTTCACATTCCATTCCACATTCCATTTCACATTCCATTCAATTCCATTCCATTCCGTTCCACATTCCATTGCATTCCAACCCACACTCCCTTCCATTACATTCCACATTCCATTCCACCTTCCATTCCACCTTCCATTCCACTTTCCATTCCACGTTCCATTTCACTTTCCATTCCATTCCACTCCACATTCCATACAAACCAATTCCATTCAATTCCACATTCCATACATTCCATCCACTTTCCATTCCACTTTGCAATCCATTCCATTCCACATTGCATTCCACTTTCCATTACACATTCTATTGCATTCCAATTTCCTTTCCTCATTCTATTCTATTCCGTCGCACATTGCATTCCACATTCCGTTCCATTGCTTTCCACATTCCATTCCATTTTATTCCACTTTCCATTCCACATTCCATTGCATTCCATTCCACTTTCCATTCCACATTCCATTCCATTCCAATCCATATTCCATTCCATTCTTTTCTACGTACCATTCTGCGTTCCATTCCATGTTCCATTCCACAATCCATTCCATTCAATTCCACGTTCCTTTCCATACCATTCCACGTTCCACTTCATTCCATGCCACATTCCAATCCACATTCCATTACATATTCCATTCCACATTTCATTTTGCATGCCATTTCATTCCATTCTATTTTATTGCACATTCCATTCAATTCCATTCCACATTCCATTCCAAATAACATTCAATTCCATTCCACATTCCATTGCATTACATTCCACATTCCATTCCATTCCATTCCAAATACCATTCCATTCCACATTTCTTTCCATTCCATTCCACTTTCCATTCCACATTCAATTCCATTCCATACCACATTCCCTTCCACATTGCACTCCACGTTCCATTACACATTCCATTCCAAGTCTCATTCTATTCCATCCACGTTCCATTCCATTCCAAACCACGTTCCATTCCATGTTATATTCCATTCCATTCCACTTTTGATTCCACTTTCCATTCCCTTCCATTACACATTCCATTTGACATTAAATTCCATTCCACTCCACATTCTATTTCACATTCCATTCCATTCCTTTCCATTCCACCGTCCATTCCACATTCCATTCCACGTTCCAATCCACTTTCCATTACATTCCATTCCACGTTCCACTACACTCCATTCCACGTTCCAATTCATTCCATTGCACATTCGTTTTCACATTCAATTACACATTCCATTACACTCCATTCTATTCCACATTGCATTTATTTAAAATCCAAATTCCATTCCATTCCTTTCCACGTTCCATTCCATTCCACATTCCATTCCACATTCAGTTCCGTTCCATTCCACATTCCATTCCATTCCATTCCACATTCCATTCCACATTCCATTCCACATTCCATTCCATTCCATTCTATTCCACATTCCATTCCATTCCATTTCACTTTCTATTCCATTCTATTCCACTTCCATTCCACATTCCTTTTCACATACCATTCCATGTTCCATTCCATTCCATTCTACATTCCATTCCATTCAATTACACTTTTATTTCCATTCCATTCCATTTCTCATTCCATTCCATTACATTCCGCATTCCATTCCATTCCATTCCATTCCACGTTCCATTCCACATTCCATTCCATGTTCCATTCCACGTTCCATTCCACGTTCCTTTCCACTTTCAATTCCACATTCCATTCCATTCCCTTCCACGTTTCATAGAATTACATTCCATAGTCCATTCCACGTTTCATTCCATTCCATTCCAAGTTCCATTCCACCTTCCTTTCCACATTCCTTTTCACATTCCATTCGATTCCATTACACATTCCATTCCATTCCATTATACATTCCAATCCACATTCTTTTCCATTCCAGATTTCATTCCTTTCTATTATACATTCCATTCCTTTGTATTATACATTCCATTCCGAATTCCATTCCATTCCATTCCATTCCACATTCCATTCCACCTTCTGTTCCACATTCCATTTCACATTCCATTCAATTCCATTCCACATTCCGTTGCATTCCATTCCACATTCCATTCCACATTCCATTCCTTGTTCTATTCCATTCCATTCCACATTCCTTTCCACATTCCATTCCATTCCATTCTACATTACACTCGACATTCCATTCCATTCCTCTCCACATTCCATTTCACACTACATTCCATTCCATTCCACATTCCATTCCACATTCCATTCCAAGATCCAATCCACGTTCCATTGCATTCCATTCCACGTTCCACTGCACTCCGTTCCTCGTTACAGTTCATTCCATTCCACATTCCTTTACACATTCCATTACGCATTCAATTTCACATTCCATTCCATTCCATTCCATTCCACATTTCATTCCATTCCATTCCACATTCCTTTAAACAATCAATTCCACATTCCATTCTACGATCCATTCTATTCCATTCCACATAACATTCCGTTCCTTTACACATTCCATTCTGTTAAATTCCACATTCCTTTCCATTCCATTCCATTCCGAATTCCATTCCACATTCCATTCTACGTTCCGTTCCATTTCATTCCACATTCCATTCCATTCCATTCCACATTCCATTCCATTCTATTCCATTCCACATTCCATTTCATTACATTCCACATCCCATACTATATTCCATTTCACTTTCCATGCCACACTCCATTTCGCATTCCATTCCTTTCCATTACATTCCACATTCCTTTCCGTTCCAATCCATATTCTATTGCCCTCCATTCAACGTTGTATTTCATTCCACATTCCATTGCATTCCACATCCCAATCCATTCCATGCCAGATTCCATTCCATTCCATTCCACATTCCATTCCACATTCCATTCCATTCCATTCTATACCGCATTCTATTCCCCATTCCCTTCCACATTCCATTCCATTTTCGATTCCACGTTCCACTCCATATTCCATTCCACGTTCCAATCCATTCCATTCCATTCCGCATACCACATTCCATTCTATTACATTCCATTCCGCATTCTATTCCACATTCCATTCCATTCCATTCCACATTCCAATCCATTACTTTCCACATTCCACCACATTGCATTCCACATTCCATTCCATTCAATTTCACGTTCCATTCCACGTTCCACTGCACGTTCCATTTCACGTTCCGTTAAAAGTTCCATTCCACTTTCCTTTCCACCTTCCACTCCATTCCATTCCATTCCATTGCACATTCCATTCCATTCCACTCCACTTTCCCTTCCATTCCATTCCACATTCCATTCCACATTCCATTCCGTTACATTCCACATTTCATTCCACACTTCATTCCACATTCCATTCCACATTCCATTCCGTTCCATTCCACATTCCATTCCACATTTCATTGCACATTCTATTCCACATTCTATTTCACACCCAATTCCACATTATATTTCATATTCCGTTCCATTCCATTCCCCATTCCATTCCATTCCATTCCACATTCCATTCCATTCCTTTCCACATTTCATTCCACATTCCATTTCACTTTCCATTTCATCATGTTCCACGTTCTATTAAACATTCCATTCCACGTCCCATTACTTTCCATTCCAAGTTCAATTCCACATTCAATTCCATTCATTTCACTTTCCATTCTACATTCCATTCCACATTCCGTTCCGGTCCATGCCACATTCCATCCCACACTCCAATCCGTTGCATTCCACATTGCATTCGAAACTCCATTTCTCATTCCATTCCATATTCAATTACACATTTCATTCTGTTCCATTCCACGTTCTATTCCACACTCCTTTCCACAATCCATTCCACATTCCATTCCTTTGCATTTCTCATTCCTTTCCACATTCCCTTCCACATTCCATTCCACATTCCTTTCCATTCCATTCCATTAATTTCCATATTCCATTCCATTCCATTCCACATTGCATTCCACGTTTCATTACACTTTCCATTCCGCGTTCCATTTGATTCCATTCCACATTCCATTCCATTCCAATCGACTTTCTATGCCATTCAATTCCATATTCCTTTCCAAATTAAATTCCATTCCATTCCACCTTCCATTCCACATTCCTTTCCACGTTCCATTCCACATACCATTACATTCTATTCCACATTCTGACCAATTCCGTTACATATTCCATTTCATTCCATTCCATTCCATTCCGAATTTCACTCCACATTCCATTCCATTCTGTTCCACATTCCATTGCATTCCATTTCATTCCAGTCCACATTGCATTCAATTACATTACATTGCACATTTCATTCCATTCCATTCCATTCAACATTCCATTCGATTATTTTCCACATTCCATTCCATTGCATTCCATTCCACATTCCATTCCATTCCATTCCACATTCCATACCATTCCATTTCACATTCCCTTCCATTCCATTCCACATTCCCTTCCATTCCATTCCACCTTCCATTCCATTCCATTCCATTCCATTCCTCATTCCATTCTATTCCATTCCACGTCCTATTACACTTTCCACTCCACGTTCCATTCCATGTTCCATTCCATGTTGCCTTCCAATTTCCTTTCCACATTCCATTCCATCCCTTTCCATTCCATTACACATTCCGTTCCATTCCATTCCACATTCCATTCCATTCCATTCCACGTTCCATTCCATTGCACATTCCATTCCACATTCCATTCCACATTCCATTCCATTCCATTATACTCCATTCCATTCTATTCTATTCATTTCCATTACATTCCACATGGCATTTCATTCCATTACACCTTCCCTTCCATTCCACTGCATTCCAGTCCACTTTCCATTTCGTATTTCATTCCATGTTCCTTTCCACGTTCCATTCCCCATTGCATTCCATTGCCATGCATCCCACTCCATTCCATTCCGCATTCCATTCTACATTCCATTCCATTCCATTCCATTCCATTCCACTCCATTCCAGTTCACATTCCATTCCACATTCCATTCCATTCACCTTCCTTTCTATACCTTTCCACATTCTATCCCATTCCATTCTCTCCCATTCCACATTCCATTCCACTTTCCATTCCACATTCCGTTCCATATTCCATTCCATTTTGCATTCCACATTCCATTCCACATTCCATTACATTTCATTCCATTCCACTTTCCATTACATTTTTATTCCACTTTCCATTCCACATTCCTTTCCATTCCATACCACATTCCATTCCATACCATTCCATTCCACATTCCATTCCATACCATTCCATTCCACATTCCATTCCACATTCCATTCCATTCAATTTCAGATTCCATTTATTTCCATACCATTCCATTCCACATTCCATTCCATTCCATTTCACATTCCATTCCACTTTCAATTCCACATTCCATTTCACATTCCATTCCATTCGATTCCACATTCCATTCCATTAACTTCCATTCCATTCCACATTCCATTCCACATTCCATTCCACATTCCATTTCACCTTCCATTCCATTCCATTCCAATTTTCCATTCCACTTTCCATTCCAATCCATACCATTGCACTTTCTATTCCATTACATTCCATATTTCATTCCACTTTCCAACGCATTCCATTCCACATTCCACTCCATTCCATTTCACATTCCATTATATTCCATTCGTTTCCACATTCCATTCCATTCCACTCCATTCCACATTGCATTCCATTCCATTCCTCATCCCATTCCAGATTCCATTCCACATTCCATTCCATTCATTTCCACATTCCATTCGACATTCCATTCAATTCCACAATCCATTCTGCATTGCATTCCTTTCCACATTCCATTCCATATTCCATTCCATTCCATTCCACATTCCATTCCAATGCATTCCACATTCCATTCTAATCGATTCCACATTCCATTCCACGTTGCATTCCTCGTTCCATTCTAGGATATATTTCCTGTGCCATTCCATTCCGCTGCACGTTCCATTACACATTCAATTGCAATCCTCTCTACATTGCAGTCCACATTCCATTCCGCATTCCAGTCCCCATTCCATTACATTCCATTCCGTTCAACATGCCACTCCATTCCATTCCACATTCCGTTCCATTCCATATCGCATTCCATTCGTTTTCATTACATTCCACATTCTATTCCATTCCACTTTTCATTCCATTTCATTCCACATTCCATGCCATTCCAACGCATTCAATTCCACATTCTGTTCCATTCCATTTCGTTCCAATTTCTGTTGCATTCCACATTACGTTCCATTCCTTTCCACATCCCATTCCATTCCATTCCATTCCATTTTTCAATCCATTTCATTCCATACTACATTCCGTTCCATTTCACTCCAATCTACAATCTATTCTTTTCCGCAACCGAACCCATTCCACATTCCATTAAATATTCCATTATATTCCATTGCACGTTCCATTCCATTCCATTGCACATTCCATTCCAATACATTCCACATTCCATTTCATTCCATGAAACATTTCACTCCACATTCCATTCCATTCCACATTCCATTCCATTCCATTCCACATTCCATTGCAAATTGCATTTCATTCCATTCCACTTTCCATTCCACGATCCATTCCACATTCCATTGCACCTTCCATTCCACATTCCATTCCACGTTCCACTCCATGCCATTCCATGTTCCATACTACGTTCCATTCCATGCTATTCCATGTTGCATTCCACATTCTTTTCAACATTCCATTTCACGATCCATCCCTTTCCATTCCACATTCCATTTCTGATTCCATTCCACATTCCATTCCATTCCATTCCACATTCCATTCCACATTGATTCCATTCCAGTCCACATTCCCTTCCACATTCCTTTCCATTCCATTTAAACAATTCATTCCTTTCCATTCCACATTGCATTCCATGTTCCATTCCGCATTCCTTTCCATGTTGCATTCCACGTTCCATTCTATTCCAATCCACATTCCATTCCACATTCCATTCCTTTCCATTACACATTCCATTCCATTCCATTCCACATTCTATTCCTCATTCTATTCCATGCTGCATTCCACATTGCATTCCACGTTCCTTTGCATGTAGCATTCCAAGTTCCATTCCACGTTGCATTCCCTTCCATTCCACGTTCCATTCCACATTGCATTCCATTCCATATTCCATTCCATTCCATTCCACTTTCCAATCCTTTCTAATCCACGTTACATTCCATTCCACATTCCATTCCACATTACATTCCATTCCATTATACTCCATTCATTTCCATTCTATTCCATTCCATTCCATTCCACATGCCATTCCATTCCATTCCACATTCCATTGCCCTTTGCGTTTCATTCCATTCCACTTTCCATTCCACGATCCATTCGGCATTCCATTGCACATTCCATTCCACATTCCATTCCACGTTCCAATCCATGCCATTCCATGTTACATACTAGCTTTCATTCCATGCCATTCTATGTTCCATTCCACATTCCGTTCCCCGTTCCATACCACGTTCCATTCCACATTCCATTCCACGTTCGCTTGCACCATTCATTACAAGTTCCTTTCTACGTTCCATTCCACATTCCATTCCAAGTTCCATTCCACGGTCCATTCGAAGTTCCTTTCCACGTTCCATTCCTTTCCATTCCACATTCCATTCCACTCCACTACACTTTCCATTCCACTCCACTACAATTTCCATTCCACAATCCATTCCACATTCCATTCCACATTCCATTCCACATTAAAAGGCGTTCGATTCCACATTCCATTTCTCATTCCATTCCACATTGCAGTCCACATTCCTTTCCATTCAATTTCACATTCCATTTCATTGCATTCCATTCCATTCCACATTCCATTCCTTTCCATTCCATACCAATTTCCATACGATTCCATTCCATTCCGCTTTCCATTTTTTAATTTCCACATTCCATTCCATTCCATTCCACATTCCATTGTATTCCATTACATTCCACATTCCATTCAATGTTCCATTCCATTCCATTCCACATTCCATTCCATTCCATTACACTTTCCATTCCACATTCCATTCCACATGACATTCAATTACTTTCCACATTGCATTCCACATTCCATTCCACATTCCATTCCATATTCCATTCCACATTCCATTCCACATTCCTTTCCATTCTATTCCACATTCCATTCCATTCCATTCCACGATCTATTCCATTCAATTGCGTTAAACATATCATTCAATTCCATTCCGCATTCCATTACATTGAATTCCATTCTATTCCACATTCCATTCCAATCCATTCCACATTCCATTTCATTCCATTCCACATTACATTCCATTCCACTCCAAGTTCCATTCCATTCCATTCCACATTCCATTCCATTCCATTCCATTTCTTTCCACATTCCATAGAATTGCATTCCATTCCACATTCCATTACTTTCCGTTCTGCATTCCATTCCAATATATTCTGCATTCCATTCCATTGCATTCCACATTCCATTCCACATCCCTTTACATTCCACTCCACATTCCATTCCCCGTTCCATTGCACATTCCATTTCACGTTCCATTCTACGTTCCATTCCACATTCCATTGCATATTCCATTCCATTCCTTTCCACATTACATACCATTCCATTGTATTCTATTCCACTTTCCATTCCATTCCAATCCACATTCCATTCCACATTCCATTCCATTCAACTACACGTTCCATTCCGTTCCATTGCACATTTCATTCCATTCAATTCCACATACTTTCCATTCCATTCCACATTCCATTGCGTTCCATTCCACATTCCATTCTATTCCCTTCCACATTCCATTCCATTACATTTCACATTCCATTTCATTTATTCCACAATGCATTCCATTACGTTCCACATTGCCTTCCATTCCGTTCTATTCCACATTCAATTCCATTCCATTCTACTTTCCAATGCATTGAATTCCATTCCATTCCATATTACATTCCATTGCATTCCACATTCCATCCATTCCACTCCATTCCATTCCACATTCCATTCCACATTCCATTAATTTCCATTCCATTCCTTTCCACGTTCCATTCCACGTTCCATTCCACGTTCCATTCCATTCCATTCCTTTCCACTCCATGTTCCATTCCATTCCATTCCACGTTCCACACCATTCCAGTCCACGTTCCATTCTGTTCCATTCCACGTTCCATTCCATTCCATTCGACATTCCATTCCAATCCATTACTTTCCAAGCTCCATTCCATTCCATTCCACGTACCATTCCCCATTCCATTCCATTGCATTCGACATTCCATTAAACAATCCATTCCAAAATCCATTCCATTCCATTCCACGTTCCATTCCATTCCATATTCTACTCCATTCCATGCAAATCCATTCCAAATTCCATTGCACATTCCAATCAATTCCACTACACATCCCATCGTATTCCATTCCACATTCCATTACATTCTATTCCACATTCCATTCCATTCCCATCCACATTGCACTCCATTCCACATTCCATTCCAGCTTCCTTTCCATTCCATTCCCCATTCCATTCCATTCCATTCCACAGTCCATTCCACTCCATTCCACATAGCATTCCATTCCATTGCAATCCATTCCAAATTCCATTCCACATTGCATTCCAATCCCCTCCACATTCCATTCCATTCCATTCCACATTCCATTCCATTCCATACCATTCCATTCCACTCCACATTCCATTCCATTCCATTCCACTCCACATTCCATTCCATTCCATTCCACGTTCCCTTCCAATCCACATTCCATTCCATTCCGTTCCACATTCCAATTCACATTCCCTTCCTTTCAATTCCACATTGCATTCCATTCCTTTCCTTTCCATACGATTCCACATTCCATTCCACGTTCCATTCCATTTCATTCGACATTCCATTCCACGTTCCATTACACTTTCCCTTCCACGTTCCATTCCACTTTCCATTTGATATTCCATTCCATTCCTTTCCACGTTCCACTACTGTGCATTCCACGTTCCATTTCATTCCATTCCACATTCCATACCACATTCCATTTCACATTCCATTCCACATTCCATTTCACCTTCCATTCCATTCCATTCCATTCCCCATTGCTTTCCTTTCCAATCCATATTCCATTCCATGCCATTCCACGTTGCATTTCATTCCCGATTTCTTTGAATTCCACATCCCATTCCTTTCCGTTCCACATTCCATTCCTGTCAATTCCACACTCCATTCCACATTCCATTCCATTCCATTCTATTACGCATTCTATTCCTCAATCCATTACATGTTTGATTCCACGTTCCACTCCATATTCCATTCCACATTCCATTCCACTCCATTCCATTCAACATTCCATTCCATTCCATTCCATTCCGCATTCCACATTTCATTCCAGTCAATTCCATTCCACATTCCATTCCACATTCCATTCCGTTCCATTCCACATTCCATTCCACATTCCATTCCATTCCATTCCGCATTCCATCTCACATTCCATTCCATTCCATTCCACATTCAACACCATTCCATTCCATTCCAAATTCCATTCCTTTCCTATCCACATTCCATTCCATTCCATTTCACATTCCATTCGATTCCATTCCACATTCCCTTCCATATTCCATTCCATTCCATACCACATTCCATACCACATTCCATTTCACGTTCCATTGCACGTTCCTTTCCACGTTCCATTCCACATTCCATTCCATATTCCATATCTTTCCATTCCACATTCCATTCGACATTGCACTCCACTTTCCATTCCACATTCCATTCCACGTCTCATTTCCTCCCATTCCGCCTTCCATTGCTTTCCATTACACTTTCCATTCCATGGTCCAATCCATTCCATTCCACATTCCATTACACATTCCATTGCATTCCATTTCAGATTCCATTGCACGTTCCATTCCACATTCCATTCCACAATCCATTCCACATTCCATTCCAGTACATTCTATTTTCCATTCCACGTTCCCTTCCACTTTCTATTCCACATTCCACTCCATTCCATTCCGTTTTCCATTCCACTTTCCATTCCACTTTACATTCCACTTTCCATTCCATTCTTTTCCACATTCCATTAAACATTCCATTCCACTTTCCATTCCATTCTTTTCCACATTCCATTACACATTCCATTCCACATTCCATTCCATTCCATTTAATTCCACATTCCATTCCACATTCCATTACATTCCATTCCACATTCCATATCATATTCCATTTCACATTCCGTTCCTCATTTGACTCCATTTCATTCCACCTTCCATTCCATTACATTCCACATTCCATTCCACATTGCATTCCATTCTAATCCATATTCCATTACTCATTCCATTCCACGTTCCATTCCACTTTCTATTTCACATTCCATTCCGCATTCCATTCCACATTCCATTCCATTCCATTCCACTTTCCATTCCACTCCATTCCACGTTCCTTTCCACGTTCCATTCCACGTTCCATTCCACTTTCCATTCCATTATATTCCATGTTCCGTGCCATTCCTTTCGACATTTCTTTCCAAATTCCATTTCACATTCCATTACAAATTCCATTTCCCATACCGTTAAATTCCTTTGCACATTCCATTCCACATTCCACACCATCCCATTCCATTCGAAATTCCATTCCTTTCCATTCCAATTTCCATTCCATACCATTCCACCTTCAATTCCATCCCATTCCATTCCACATTCCCTTTCACATTCCAATCCACATTCCATTCCATTTCATTTCACATTCCCTTCCACATTCCATTCCTTTGCTTTCCACTTTGCATTCCATATTCCATTCCACATTCCATTCCATTCCTTTCCACATTCCATTCCACATTCCATTCCACATTCCATTCCATCGCATTCCACTTTCCATTCCAAATTCCATTCCATTGCATTCCACATTCCATTTCACATTCAATTTCATTCTATTCCACATTCCATTCCATTCCATGTTCCATTCCTTTCCATTGCATTCCACATTTCATTCTATCCCATTCTGCATTCCATTCCATTCCATTCCACATTCCTTTCCATTCCATTCCATTCCATTCCATTTTCCCTTCCATTCCATTGCATTCCACCATTCATTCTATTCCACTCTGCATTCCATTCCATTCCATTCCACATTCCATTTCATTCCACTCCAAATTCCATTTCTTTCCATTCCCCACTACATTCCACATTCCATCAAACGTTCCATTCCACATTCCATTCCACTTTCAATTCCACGTTCCTTTCCATTCCATTCCACCTTCCATTCCACGTTCCATTCCACATACCTTTGCACATTCCATTCCACGTTCCATTCCATTCAATTCCACATTCCATTCCACATTCCATTCTACAATCCAATACATTCCATTCCACATTACTTTCCACAGTCCATTCCATATTCCATTCTGCACTCCATTACATTCCATTCCACATTCCATTCCACTTTCCATTTCACATTCCATTCCATTCCACTTTCCACTCCACATTCCATTCCACTCCATTCCACATTCCATTCCATATTCCATTCCATTCCACTCCACTTTCCATTCCATTCAATTCCACATTCTATTCCAATCCACATTCCTTTCCATTCCACATTATATTCCATTCCATTCCACATTCCTTTCCATTCCATTCCACTCCATTCCACATTACATACCATTCCCTTCCATTCAACACAGAATTCCATTCCATTCCATATTCCATTGAATTTCATGCCACATTAAATTCCATTCCATTCCACATTCCATTCCACATCCATTTCCTTCCATTCCAGATTCCATTCCATTCCCTTCCACATTCCATTCCACGTTCCATTCCACGTTTCATTCCTCGTTCCATTCTATTCAATTCCACATTCCATTCCGGATTCCATTGCATTCCTTTCCTCATTCCATACCATACCATTACATTCCATTCGGTATTTCATTCCATTCCTATCCAGATTCTATTCCAGATTCCATTCCGACCCATTCCATATTCCATTCCACATTCCATTCCATTCCATTCCACATTGCATTCTGTTCCTTTCCGCATTCCATTCTTTTACATTCCACATTATATTCCACATTCCATTCCACGTTCCATTCCACATTCCATTCCACTTTCCGTTGCACGTTCCATTCCATTGCATTCCACATTCCATTCCACGTTCCATTCCACATTTAATTCCCCATCCCATTCCATATTCCATTCCTTTCAATTCCACAATTTATTCCACATTCCAATCCATTCCATTCCACATTCCATTTCAAGTTCCATTCCACGTTCCATTTCACGTTCCATTCCACATTCCATTCCTTTCCATTCCACATTCCATTCCACATTCTATTCCCTTCCATTTCACAATACATTCCACATTCCATTCCATTCCATTCCATTCCACATTCTGTGGCATTCAATTACACATTCCTCTCCATTCCATTCCATTCCATTCCATTCCACATTCCATTCCATTGCATTCCACAATCCATTACTTTCCATTCCACATTCCATCTCATTCCATTCCACATTCCAATCGATTCAATTCCACATTTCATTCCATTCCAATCCATTCCACAATCCATTCCATTTCATTCAACATTCCATTCCCCATTCTATTCCATATTACATTTCACGTTCCATTCCATTAAATTCTGCATTCCATTCCATTGCATTCCACATTCCATTCCATTCAATTCCACCTTCCATTCCACTCCATTCCATTTCTTTCCACATTCAATTCCATTCAAATCCACCTTCCATTCCATTCCATTCCACATTCCATTCTATTGCATTCCACATTCCATTCCATTGTATTCCACATTCCATTCCATTACATTCCACATGCCATTCCATTCCATTGCCTTCCAGTTTCCAAACATTTCCATTCCATTTCAAATTCCAGTCTTTCCGTTACATATTCCATTCCATTCCATTCCGCATTCCATTCCATTCCATTCCCTTCCATTACACGTTCCATTCCATTCCATTCCACATTTCATTCCATGTTCCATTCTACGTTCCACTCCACTTTCCATTCCAAGTTCAATTAAAAGTTCCATTCCGTTTTCCATTGCATTCCATTCCACATTGCATTCCACATTACATTCCATTCCATTCCTCTTTCCATACCACTAAGTTCCATTCTATTCCAAGTTCCATTCCATTCCATTCCAAGTTCCATTCCATTCCATTCCGCATTCCATTCCACATTCCGTTGCATTCCATTCCACATTGCATTCCACATTCCATTCCCTTCTATTCCACATTCCATTCCATTCCATTCCACATCCCATAAATTTCCTTTCAACATTCCATTCTTCATTACATTCCACGTTCCATTTCTAATTCCATTTCACATTCTTTTCCATGTTCCATGCCATTCTATTCCACATTCCATTCCATTCCATTCTGCATTCCATTCCATTCCATTTAATTCCATTCCACATTCCATATCATTCCATTCCTCCTTCCATTCCATTCCTTTCCACATTCCAGTCCACATCCCATTGAATTCCACTCTGCATTCCATTCCATATTCCATTGCATTCCATTCAACATTCCATTACATTCCAATCCACATTCCATTCCACATTCCATTCCATTCTATTGCCCTTTCTATTACACATTCCATTCCACATTCCATTCCATTCCATTCCACATTCCATTCCACATTCCATTCCACATTCCATTCCATTCCATTCCACGTTCCAATCCACATTCCATTACATATTCCATTCCACATTCCATTCCACATTCCATTCCAGGTTGATTATATGTTCCATTCCCATTCCATTTCACATTCCATTCCACTTTCCATTCCACATTCCATACCACGTTCCATTCCAATTTCAATTCCAAGTTTCATTCCAGTTTCCATTGTATTCAAATCCACGTACCATTCCAAATTCCAGTATATTCCATTCTATTCCACTCCATTCCATTCCACATTCCATTCCATTCCATTCCACATTCCATTTCCTTACATTCTACATTCCATTCTCTTCCATTCCACATTCCATTCAATTCCATTTCACATTCCATTGCATTCCATTCCATTACATTCCTTTCCATTCCATATTCCATACTATTCTATTGCATTAAACACTCCTTTCCTTTCCATTACAAATTTCATTCCTTTCTGTTCCATGTTCCATTCCATTCCACTCCATATTCCATTCCATTCTATTCCACATCCCATTCAAAGTTCCATTCCACGTTCCATTTCTCCTTCAATTCCAAGTTCCATTCCACGTTCCATTCCATTACATTCCACCTTCCATTAAACGTTCCATTCCACGTTCCATTCCGTTTTGCGCCCCTCGTTCCATTCCATGTAACATTCCACGTTTCATTCCATTCCATTCCACATTCCATTCTAATCCATTCCACCTTCGATTCCACGTTCCACTCCATTCAATTCAACATTCCATTCCACTTTCCATTCCATTCCATTCCACCTTCCATTCCACATTCCACTCCATTCCATTCCATTCCACATTGCATTCCATTCCATTCCACATGCCATTGCACATTTCATTTCATTCCATTCCTGTCCATTCCACATTAAATTCCACATTCCACATTCCATTCCACGTTCCATTCTGTTTCCATTCCATTACATTTCACATTGCATTCCATTCCATTCCACATTCCATACCATTCCATTCCATGCCATTCCATATTCCATTCCATTCCATTCCACATTCCATTCCATTCCATTCCACATTCTATGCAAAATTCCATTCCATTTTCCATTCCACATTCAATTCCATGTTCCATTCCATTCCCTACCATATACAATTCTACATTCCATTCCATTCCCTTCCACATTCCATTCCATTCAATAGACCATTCCATTCATTCCCATTCCACATTCCATTCCACATTTCATTCCATTGCTTTCCACATTTCACTCCGCATTCCATTCCACATTCCACTCCACATTCCACTCCACATTCCATTCCGTATTCCATTAAATTCCATGCCATTGCACATTCCATTCCACATTCCTTTCTATTCCATTCCACATTCCATTCCACATTCCATTGCATTCCATTCCACTTTCAATTCCGCATTCCATTCCTTTCCATTCCATTCCACATTCCATTCCACATTCCTTTCCATTGCATTCCACATGCCATTTCACATTTCATTCAATTCCATTCCTGTCCATTCCACATTAAATTCCACATTCCACATTCCATTCCACGTTCCATTCCACTTCCCATTCCATTCCATTCCACATTTCATTCCACGTTCCATTCCATTTCCCATTCCATTGCACGTTCCATTCCATTTCCCATTCCATTCCATTCCACATTGCATTCCATCCCATTCCACATTCCATTCCATTCCATTCCACATTCTATGCCAAATTCCATTCCATTCCTCTCCACATTCAATTCCACATTCCATTCCATTCCATTCCGCATTCCATTCCATTCCATTCCATTGCGTTTCTATTCCATTGCATTCCACATTCTATTCCTCATTCCACTCCATTCCATTCAACATTCCATTCCTTTCGTTTCAACATTCCATTCACTTCCATTCCACATTTCCTTTCATTCCATTCCATATTCCATTTCACATACCATTCCATTTCACATTCCATACCATTCTATTCCATATTCCATTCCATTCCACATTCCATTCACTTCCATTCCACATTCCATTCCCTTTCATTCCATTCAGCTGCACATTCCAATCCACATTAAATTCCATTCAATTGCACATTCCATTCCACATTCCATTCCCTTCCATTCCACATTCCATTCCATTCCAATCCATTCCATACGACATTCCATTTGATTCCGTTCCATTCCACATTCCTTTCCACATTCCGTACCACATTCGATTCCATTCAATTCCAGTTTCCGTTACATTACATTACACATTCCATTCCACTTTCCGTTCCATTCCATTGCACGTTCCAATCCACTTTCCTTTGGACGTTCCATTCCACGTTCCATTCCATTCCATTCCATGTTGCATTCCATGTTCCATTCCATTCCATTCCACATTCCATTCCATTCCTTTCCACGTTCCATTACATTCCATTCCACGCTCCTCTCCACTTTTCATTACACATTCCATTCCACGTTCCATTCCAATCCATTCCATGTTCCATTCCATTCCATTTCACTTTCCATTTCATTCCATTTCACGTTCCATTCCACATTCCATTTCACTTTCCACTCCATATGCAATTCCATTCCATTCCACGTTCCATTCCATTCCATTCCACATTCCATTCCATTCCATTCCATATTCCATTCCATTCCATTTCACTTTCCAGTCCATTCCATGCCATTCAGTTGCACAATCCAATCCACATTCTATTCCATTCCATTGCACATTCCATTCCACTTTCAATTCCCTTCCATTCCACATTCCATTCCATTCCTGTCCATTCCATACCACATTGCATTCAATTCCATTCCATTCTACATTCCATTCCATTCCATATTCGATTTCACATTCCATTCCATTCCACAAAACATTCCATTCCGTTCCACTTTCCATTCCATTTCTTTCCATACCATTCCATTCCACATTCCATTCCCTTTCATTCAATTCCTCATTCCATTCCTTTCCATTACATTCCACATTCCATTCCATTCCATTCTACATTCCATTTCACAATCCATTCCATTCCATTCCACATTAGACTACACATTCCTTTCCACTTTCCTTTCCATTCTATTGCAAAATCCTTTGCACATTCCATTCCATTCCATTCCACATTCCAATCCACATTCCATACCACATTCCATTCCATTCGATTAAACATTCCATTCCATTACATTCCACAGTCCGTTCCTCACTCTATTCCACTTTCCATTCTATTCCATTCCACGTTCCATTCCACTTTCCTTTGGTCATTCCATTCCACGATCCATTCCTCGTTCCATTCCATTCCATTCCACGTTGCATTCCATGTCGCATTCCATTCCATTCCACATTCCATTCCATTCCATTCCGCGTTACATTCCACTACTTTCCACATTCCATTCCATTCCATTCCACCTTCCCTTCCACTTTGCATTGCACATTCCATTGCATGTTCCTTTGCATTTCATTCCACTTTCCATTCCATTCCATTCCACGTTCCATTTCATTCCATTCCAAGTTCTATTCCGCATTTCATTTCACATTCCATTCCGCGTTGCATTCCATTCCATTCCACATTCCATGCCATTTCATTCCACTTCCCATTCTATTCAATTCCACCTTCCATTCCATTGCATGACATTCCATTCCTAATTCCATTCCATACGATTCCGCATTCCATTCCATTCCATTCCACATTCCATTTCATTCAACTCTACTTTCCATTCTATTCCACTCGACACTCCTTTCCATTCTTTTTCATTCCGCATTCCATACCATTCCTTTCCATTCCACATTGCATTCCTTTCCATTCCACATTCCATTCCATTCGATTTCACATTCCATTCCATTCCATATTGCACACAGCATTCTATTCCCTTCCATTCCACATTGCATTACATTCCATTCCACATTCCATTCAATTTCATTCCATCCCATTCCACATTATATTCCGCATTCTATTCCCTTGAATTCCACATTCCTTTCCATTCCATTCCACATTCCATTCCACTTTCCATTCCACCTTCCATTTCATGATCCTTTGCCTGTCATTCCATTATATGATTCATTCTATTCCATTCCACGTTCCATTCTACGTTCCACTCCATGTTCCATTTCACGTTCCGTTTCATTCCATTTGATGTTCCATTCCACATTCCATTCCACATTCCATTCCAACTTCCTTTCCATTCCATTCCTTTCCATTCAACTTTTCATTCCATTCAATTCCTCTTCCCGTTCCATTCAATTCCTCATTCCATTGCATTGCTTTCCATTCCAGGTTCCATTCCATTCCATTCAACGTTCCATTCCACTCCATTCCACGTTCCATTCCACGTTCCCTTCTACTTTCCATTCCTATCCTTTCAACTTTCCATCCCATTCCATTCCACTTTCCATTTCACATTCCACATTCCACATTCCATTCCACATTCCATTCCACATTCCATTTCACATTCCTATCCACCTTCCGTTCCATTCCATTACACATTCAATTCCATTCCATTCCACGTTCCATTCCACATTCCATTTCACTTTCCACTACATACCATTCCATTCCACTCCACATTCCATGCCATTCCATTCCACCTTCCATTCCACGTTCCATTTCACATTCCATTCCCCATTCCATTCTACATTCCATTCAACATTCCATTGCACATTCCCTTCCATTCTATTCCACATTCTATTCCTCATTCCATTTCATCCCATTCCACATTCCATTCCATTCCACTTCACTTTCCATTCCACATTCCACTACATTCCATTCTACATTCCATTAAAAATTCCATTCCACAATCCATTCCCTTCCATTCCACATTCCATTCCACCTTCAATTCAATTCCAGTCCAAGTTCCAGTCCACGTTTCATTCCACATCCCATTCCAAGTTCCATTCCAGGTTCCATTCTACGTTCCATTTCATTGCAGTCCATGTTGCATTCCATTCCATTCCATGTTCCTTTTCATTCCTTTTCACATTCCATTCCACATTGCATCTCACATTCCATTCCACATTCCATTTCACAATCCATTCCATTCCACATTCCATTCCATTCCATTCCATTCCACATTCCATTGCATACCATTCCATTTCATTCCGTATTCCGTTCTTTCCTTTCCACATTCCATTCCATTCCAATCCACATTCCATTGCATTCCATTCCATTCCATATTCCAATCCACATTCCATTCCACCTTCAATTCAATTCCAGTCCAAATTCCAGTCCACGTTTCATTCCACATCCCATTCCAAGTTCCATTCCAGGTTCCATTCTACGTTCCATTTCATTGCAGTCCATGTTATATTCCATTCCATTCCATGTTCCTTTTCATTCCTTTTCACATTCCATTCCACATTGCATCTCACATTCCATTCCACATTCCATTTCACAATCCATTCCATTCCACATTCCATTCCATTCCATTCCATTCCACATTCCATTCCATTCCATTCCATTCCACATTCCATTACATACCATTCCATTCCATTCCGTATTCCATTCTTTCCTTTCCACATTCCATTCCATTCCAATCCACATTCCATTGCATTCCATTCCATTCCATATTCCAATCCACATTCCATTCCACATTCCATTCCACATTCCATTCCCTTCCATTGTACATTGCATTCCATTCCAATCTTTTCCATTCCACTTTCCGTTCCACTTTCATTCCACATTCCATTCCACAGTACATTCCGTTCCATTCCACGTTGCATTCCACATTCCATCCCTCATTCCAATCCATTCCATTCCACGTTGCTTTCCACAATCCATTCCACATTCAATTCCATTCCATTCCACATTCCTTTACACATTCCATTCCACTTTCCATTCCATTGCATTCCACATTCCAATCCACATTCCATTCCTTTCTATTCCACATTCCATTCCATTCCATTCCACCTTCCATTCCATTCCATTGCATATCACATTCCTTTCCATTCCATTCCTCATTCCAGTCCATTCTATTCCATTTCCTTCCACATTCCATTCCATTCCATTCTATTCCATATTGAATTTCAATCCATTCAACATTCCATTCCATTCCATATTCCATTCCACATTCCATTCCATTCCATTCCACATTCCATTCCGTTCCTTTCCGCATTCCATTCTTTTACATTCCACATTATATTCCACATTCCATTCCTCATTCCATTCCACTTTCCGTTGCACGTTCCATTCCATTGCATTCCACATTCCATTCCACTTTCCATTCCACATTTCATTCACCATTCCATTCCACCTTCCATTCCTTTCCATTCCACAATCCATTCCACATTCCAATCCATTCCATTCCACATTCCATTTCACGTTACATTCCACGTTCCATTTCACGTTCCATTCCACATTCCATTCCTTTCCATTCCACATTCCATTCCAGATTCCATTCCACATTCTATTCCCTTCCATTTCACAATATATTCCACATTCCCTTCCATTCCATTCCATTCCACATTCTGTGGCATTCCATTACACATTCCACTCCATTCCATTCCATTCCATTCCACATTCCATTCCATTCCATTCCACAATCCATTACTTTCCATTCCACATTCCATCTCATTCCATTCCACATTCCAATCCATTCCATTCCACATTTCATTCCATTCCAATCCATTCCACAATCCATTCCATTTCATTTCACATTCCGTTCCCCATTCTATTCCATATTCCATTTCACGTTCCATTCCATTAAATTCTGCATTCCATTCCATTCCATTCCACATTCCATTCCACATTCCATTCCACATTCCATTCCACATTCCATTCCTTTCTATTCGACATTCCATTCCATTCCACCTTCCATTCCATTCCATTGCATTTCTCATTTCTTTCCATTCCATTCCGCATTCCAGTCCATTCCATTCTATTCCATATTGAATTTCCATCCATTCCACATTCCATTCCGTTCCATACCAAATTCCATTCCATTTCATTCCACATTCCATTTCATTCCATTCCGTTCCATTCCACATTCCATAGCATTCCATTCCTTTCCACATTCCAATACTTTCGGTTCCGCTTTCCATTCCTTTTCATTCCACTTTCCTTTCCACATCCCTTTCCATTCAGTTTCACATTCCATTCCACATTCCATTCCACATTCCATTACATTCCTTTCCATTCCATTCAGTTCCACATACCAATCCACATTACACTCCATTCAATTGCACATCCCATTCCACATTCCATTCCCTTCCATTCCACCTTCCATTCCATTCCAATCAATTCCATACCACATGCCATTAAGTATTCCATTCCATTCCTTTCCACATTCCATACCATTCCATTGCATTCCATTCCACATTCCATTCTGTTACATTCCGCATTCCATTCCACATTCCATGGCATTCAAATCCACATTCCATTCCATTCCATCCAACCTTCCATTTCATTCCACATTCCATTCCATTCCATTCCACATTCTATTTCATTAGATTCCACATTCCATTCCTTTCAATTCCACATTACATTCCACATTCCATTCTGCATTCCATTCCATTGCATTCTATTCCACATTCCATTCCATTTCACATTCCTTTTGAGTCAATTCCATATTCCATTTCACATTCCATTCCACACTCCACTCCACGTTCCTTTCAATTCCATTCCACATTCCATTGCATTCCATTCCATTCCACATTGAATTCCACATTCCCTTCCCTTCCATTGTACATTCCATTCCATTCCATTCCTTTCTGTTCCACTTTCTGTTTCACTTTCCATTCCACATTCCATTCCACAGTACATTCTGTTCCATTCCTCTTTGCATTCCAGATTCCATTCCTCATTCCATTCCATTCCATTCCACATTCCGTTACACATTCCATTCCACTTTCTATTCCATTGCATTCCACATTCCAATCCACATTACATTCCATTCCATTCCACATTCCATTCCATTCCATTAAACATTCCACTAAATTCTTTCCACAGTCAATTCCACATTCCATTAAATTCCATTAAACTTTCCACTAAATTCCATTCCACACTCAATTCCACATTCCATTCCACATTCCATTCCGTTCCAATCCACATTCCATTCCTCATTCCATTCCATTCTTTTCCACAATCCATTCCACATTCCATTCCACATTCCATTCCACATTACATTCCGTTCCGTTCCACATTGCACTCCACTTTCCATTCCATTCCATTCCACATTTCATTGCACATTCTATTCCATTCTATTCCACGTTCCATTCCACGATACTTTCCAAAAACCATTCCACATTTCAATCTCCAGTCCATTTCACATTCCATTCCACATTCCATTTGATATTCCATTCTGTTCCATTCCACATTCCATTCCACATTGCATGCCACATTCCATTCCATTCCATTCCACATTCCATTACACACTCCATTCCATGGTCCATTCCATTCCATCACGCATTCCATTCCACATTCCATTCCATCCAATACCGCGTTGCATTCCACTTTGCATTCAACATTCCATTCCAAATACCATTCCGATCCATTCCACATTACATTCCACATTACATTCCAAATTCCATTCCTTTCCATTCCACATTCCATTGCATCTCATTCCACATACCTTTCCACATTCCATTCAATTCCATTCCATATTTCATTCAATTCAATTCCACATTCCATTCAACCTTCTATTCCACATTCCATTCCACATTCCATTCCATTTCATTCCACATTCCATTCCATTCCATTCCACGTACCATTCCAAGTTCCTTTCCACTGTATTCCACGTTCCATTCGACAATCCATTCCGCATTCCATTACACTTTCCATCCTTTCCATTCCATATTCCATTACACATTCCATTCCACATTCCATTGCGTTCCATTCCACATTCCATTTAACACTCCATTCTGCAATCCATTACATTTCATTCCACATTCAATTCCACAATCCATTCCATTACAATCCACATTCTGTTCCACTTTCCATCCCATTCCATTCCACATTCCATTCCACATTGCTTTCCATTCCAGTCCACATCCCATTCCACATTCCATTGCATTCCTTTCCACATTCCATTCCATTCAATTACACATTCCATTCCACCTTTCATTCCACATCCCATTCCTTTCCATTCCACATTCCATTCAATATTCCATTCCACATTGCATTCCATTCCTTTCCACATTGCATTCCACATTCCTTTCAACATTGCATTCTCATTCCATTGCATTTCATTCCACATTCCATTCCACATCCCATTGCATTCCAATACACATTCCATTCCACATTCCATTCCATTCCACATTCCTTTTCACATTCCAGTCCGCAGTCCATTCTGCCGTCCATTCCACTTTCCATTCCACATTCCATTCCACTTTCCATTCGCATTCCATTGAATTTCGTCCCACATTGCATTGCATTTCGTTCCAAATTGCATTCCACAATCCATTGCATTCCAATTCACATGCCATTCCACATTCCTTTCCATTCCATTCCATTCCACATACCACTTCACATTCCATTCCTGATTTCATTCTGCAGTCCACTCCATTCCATTCCACTTTCCATTCCATTGCAATCCACGTTTCATTCCACATTGCATTCCATTCCATTCCACTTTCCATTCCACATTCCATTCCTTTCCTTTCCATTCAATTCCACGTTCCATTCCACATTCCATTCCATTCCATTCTACTTTCCATTCCACATTCCATTCCACATTCCTTACCATATTCCATTCCATTAGATTCCATTCCATTCAATTGCATGTTCCATTCCAATTTCCATTATTTTCCATTCCACATTCCATTCTATTCCATGCCACATTCCATTCCTTTCCAATCCACATTTCATTCCACATCTGTTTCCATTCCGTTTTACATTCCATTCCACATTCCATTCCACATTCCATTCCATTCCATTGCATTCTATTCCACATTCCGATCCATTCCATTCCATTCATTCCACGTTCCATTCGACGTTCCATTCCATTCCATTCCACGTTCCATTCCACACTCAGTTCCACATTCCATTCCACATTCCATTCCTTTCCATTCCACATTTCATTCCACATTCTAACCCACGTTCAATTGCACATTCCATTCCACCTTCCAATCCACGTTACATTCCACTTTCAATTGCAGTGCATTTCACGGTCCATTCCACATTCCATTCCATTCCACATTCCATTCCATTCCACATTCCATTGCATTCCATCCCATGTTCCATTCCACGTTCCATTCCATTCCATTTCTCGTTCCATTCCATTCCATTTCACGTTTCATTCCAAATTCCAATCCACTTTCCATTCCACATTTCATTGCATTCCATTCCATGTTCCTTTCCACTTTCCATTCCTCGTTCCATTCCATTACATTCCACGTATCATTCCACATTCCATTGCATTCCATTCCAAGTTCGATTCCACACTGCATTACACATTCCATTCCACCTTCCATTCTGTTCCATTCAACATTCCATTCTATTCCATTCCACGTTCCATTCCACCTTGCATTCCACATTCCATTCCACTTTCCTTTCCACGTTCCATTCCATTCCATTCCACATTTCATTTCACATTCCATTCCATTCCATTCCACATTACATAGCATTCCATTCTATTGCATTCCAATTTCCATTCCGTTCCATATGACATTCTATTCCACATTCCAATCCATTCCATTCTCATTCTTTTCCATTCCATTCCACATTCCATTCCATGTTCTATTCCATGTTGCATTCCACGTTCCATTCCACGTTCCATTTCTCATTGCATTCCTTAACGTTCCATTACATTTTGGATTCCATTCCATTAAATTACACATTCTATTCCACATTCCATTCCATTACATTCCACATTCCATTCCACATTACATTCAATTCCATTCCATATTGCACTCCATTCCATTCCAGATTCCATTCCTTTCTATTCCAATCCATTCCACATTCCATTCCTATCCATTCCATTCCATTCCACATTCCATTCCACACTCCATTCCACATTCCATTCCATTCCATTACACATTCCATTGCATTCCATTCCACTTTCCGTTGCACGTTCCATTCCACATTCCATTAAACATTCCATTCCGTTCCATTGCATTACATTCGACGATCCATTCCACTTTCCATTCCGCATTTCATTCCGTTCAGTTCGACAATCCATTCCAAATTCCATTACACTTTCCATTCCTTTACATTCCATATTCCATTCCACATTCCATTCCACAATCCATTGCGTTCCATTCCACAGTCCGTTTAACATTCCATTCTACATTCCATTGCATTTCATTTAACATTCCATTCCACTATCCATTCCATTCCAATCCACATTCCATTCCACTTTCCAAACCATTCCATTCCACATTGCATTCCACCTTGCATTCCATTCCAGTCCACATCCCATTCCACATTCCATTCCATTCCTTTCCACATTCCATTCCATTCCATTACACATTCCATTCCACCTTTCATTCCACATCCCATTACATTCCATTCCATATTTCATTCGACATTCCATTCCACATGGCATTCCATTCCATTCCACATTGCATTCCACATTCCATTCAACATTGCATTCTCATTCCATTGCATTTCATTCCACATTCCATTCCACATTCCATTGCATTCCAATACATATTCAATTCCGCATTCCATTGCATTCCATTCCATTCCACATTCCGTTCCACATTCCACTCCACAGCCCATTCCGCAGTCCATTCCACTTTCCATTCCACATTCCATTCCACGTTCCATTCGCACTCCATTGAATTTCATCCAACATTGCATTACATTTCGTTCCAGATTGCATTCCACAATCCATTGCTTTCCAATTCACATGCCATTCCACATTCCATTCCATTCCATTCAATTCCATTCCACATTCCACTACACATTCCATTCCTCATTCCACTCCGCAGTCCACTCCATTCCATTCCACTTTCCATTCCACATTCCTTTCCACATTCCATTCCACATTTCATTCCATTCCATTCCATTGCATTACACATTCCATTGCACCTTCCATTCCACATTCCATTCCACATTCCTTTCCATTCCATTCCACTTTCCATTCTACATTCCATTCCACATTCCATTCCACGTTCCATTCCACATTCCATTCCACGTTCCATTCCACATTCCATTCCACGTTCCATTCCACATTCCATTCCACGTTCCATTCCATTCCATTCCACGATCCATTCCACATTTCACCCCATCCATTCTGCTTTCCATTCCACATTCCATTCCACGTTCCATTCCGCTTTCCATTCCATTGCAATCCACTTTTAATTCCACATTGCATTTCATTCCGCGTTCCATTTCACATTCCATTCCACGTTCCATTCCACGTTCCATTCCACGATCCTTTCCATTCCATTCCACGATCCATTCCACGTTCCAGTCTACATTTCTTTCCACATTCCATTAAGCAATCCATTCCACATTCCATTACCTTCCATTCCACATTCCATTACATTCCATTCTGCATTGCATTCAATTGCAGCCCACATTCCATTCCATTCCATTTAAACATTCCTTTCAATTCCATTCCACATTCCATTCCACCTTCCATTCCATTCAACATTCCATTCAATATTCCATTTCGCATTCCATTCCACACTCCATTCCATGCATTCCACATTCCATTCCACACTCTATTCCATATCATTCCACATTCAATTCCACTTTCCATTCCACCTTCCATTCTATTCCGTTCCATTACATTCCACATTCCATTCCAGATTGCATTCCATTGCATTCCACATTCCATTCCACATTCCATTCCACCTTCCATTCCACATTCCATTCCATGCCATTCCACGTTGCATTCCACATTCCATTCCACATTCATTCCACGTTCCATTCCACGTTGCATTCCAATGCATTCCACGTTCCATTCCACTTTCCATTCCATTCCATTCCATGTTCCATTCCACATTCCATTGTACATTCCATTCCAGGTTCCACTCCACGTTCCATTCCACTTTCAATTCCATGTTCCATTCCAGGTTCCATTCCATTCAAGTTCCATTCCACGTTCTATTCCATTCCATTCAACTTTCCATCCCACATTCCTTTCCGCGATCCATTCCACATTCCATTGCACATTGCATTCCACGTAACATTCCAAATTCCATTCCGTGTTCCATTCCTTTAAATTCCACGTTGTATTCCACATTCCATTCCGTGTTCCATTCCTTTAAATTCCACGTTGCATTCCACATTCCATTCCACTCCATTCCGTGTTCCATTCCACATCCCAATCCACAATCCATTCCACATTCCAATCCATTCCATCCCATTCCACATTCCGTTCCAGATTCCATTCCATTCCATCCCAAATTTCATTCCATTTCATTCCACATAGCATTCCACATTCCGTTTCATTCCATTCCAGATATCATTCCACATTCCGTTTCATTCCATTCCACATTGCATTCCACATTCTTTTCCAATCCATTCCACATTCCATTCCATTTCATTCCACATTCCAATCCACATTCCATTCCACATTGCATTCCACATTCCCTTTCACATTCCATTCGACATCCCATACCACATTTTATTCCACATTCCATTCCATTCTATTCAACATTCTATGACGCATTCCATTCCATTCTATTCCTCGCTACATTCCATTCCATTCCACATTCCATTCCACATTGCATTTCACATTCCATTCCATTCCATTCCACTTTCCATTCTACTTTCCGTTAGATGTTCCATTACATTCCATTTCACGTTCCATTCTGCATCCATTAGAGGTTCCATTCTGCGTTCCATTCCACATTCCACTCCATTCCATTCCACGTTACATTCCATATTCCATTTCATTCCATTCCACATTCCATTCCTTTACATTCAACATTCCATTCCATTCCATTCCACGTTCCATTCCACGTTTCATTCCAAGTTCCATTCCTTTCCATTGCACGTTCCATTCCATTCCTTTTCACGTTCCATTTCATTGCATTGCACGTTCCATTCCAGATTCAATTTCACATTCCTTTCCACCTTCCACTCCATTCCATTCCATTGCACATTCCATTTCGATCCATTCCTCTTTCCATTCCATTCAATTCCTCATTCCATTCCATTGCACATTCCATTGCATACCATTCTTCGTTCCATTGCATTCTAATCCTTTCCACATTTGGTTCCATCCCATTCCAGATTCCATTCCATTCCATTCCACATTCTATTCTTCATTCCATTCCACATTCCATTCCATTTCATTCCACATTCCATAGCCTTCCATTCCTCTTTCCATTCCATTCCTTTCCACATTCTATTCCATGTTCAATTCAATGTTCCGTTCCAAGTTCCATTCCATTCCATTCCATTGAATTCCATTCTGGATTCCTTTCCAGTGCATTCCACATTATATTCGCATTCCATTCCTTTCCATTCCATTCCACATTCCATTCCTTTCTATTCCACATAACATTCCACTTTCCATTACACATTCCATACTACATTACAATCAACGTTCCACACTACGATCCACTCAATTCCATTCCACGTTCCATTCCGTGTTCCATTCCACGTTCCATTCCGACTTCCATTCCTTTCCATTCCATTCCATTCAACGTTGCATTCCACGTTCCTTTACATAAACTTCCTCATTCCTTTCCATTCATTTCCGTTTCATTCCATTCCACATTTCGTTCCACATTCCATTACCTTCCATTCCACATTCTTTTCCATTCCATTGCACATTCCATTCCACGTTCCAATCCACGTTCCTTTTCTTCTTCCATTCCATTCCAATCCATTCCATTCCGGATTCCATTCTGTTCCATTCCAAATTCTCTTCCACATTCCATTCCTTTGCATTCCAAATTCTCTTCCACATTCCATTCCTTTCCTTTCCACATTTCATTCCACCTTCCATTCCGTTAAATTCCACATTACACTCTATTCCATTACACATTCCATTACTTTCCATTCCAGATTACATTCCAAATCACATTCCACCTTCCATTCCAGATTCCATTCCATTCCATTCCACGTTCCATTAAACGTTCCATTCCACATTACATTCCACATTCCATTCCACTCCATTCCACATTCCATTCCAAATTCCCTTCCACATTCCATTCCTTTCCACATTCAATTCCATTCCATTCCAAATTCCATTCAACATTGCATTCCATTCCACATTTCATTTCATTCCATTCCACATTCCATTCCACATTCCATTAAATTCCATTCCACATTCCATTTTATGATCCATTCCATTCCTTTGCACATTCCATTTCACATTTGGTTCCACATATCATTCCATTCCATTCCATTCCACATTCCATTCCACATTCCATTCCATTCCACATTCCATTCCATTCCACATTCCATTCCATTCAATTCCACATTCCCTTACATTGCATTTCACAATCCTCTCCATTCCATTCCATTCCAGTTTCCATACCTTCCCATTCCATTCCATCTTCCATTATTTCCATTACACATTCCATTACATTCCATTCCACATTCCATTCCATTCCATTCCCTTCCATTAAACATTCCATTCCATTCCATTCCACATATCATTCCATGTTCCATTCTTTGTTCCATTCCACGTTCAATTCCACTTTCCATTCCACGTTCCATTGCATTCCATTCCACATTCCATTCCACATTACATTCCATTCCATTCCACATTCCATGCCACTAAATTCCATTCCATTACATATTCCATTCCATTCCATTAAACTTTCCATTCCACATTCCGTTGCATTCCATTCCACATTCCATTCCGCATTCCATTCCATTCTATTCCACATTCCATTCTACATCCCATAAGTTTCCATTCAAAATTCCACTCCACTTTCCTTTCCACGTTCCCTTCCACATTCCATATCACATTCCATTCCACGGTCTATTCCATTCTATTCCACAATCCTTTCCATTCCATTCCACATTCCATTCCATTCCATTCAATTTCATTCCACTTTCCATAGCATTCTAATCCCCATTTCATTCCATTCCATTCCACATTCCATTCCACATCCCATTGAATTCCATTCGACATTCCATTCAACACTCAATTCCATTCCATTCCACATTCCATTACATTCCAGTCCACATTCCATTCCACTTTCCATTCCATTCTATTGCCCATTCTATTACATTTTCCATTGTACATTCCAATCCACTACATTACACATTGCATTCCACATTCCATTCCATTCCAGTACACGTTCCATTCCATGTTCCATTCTACATTCCAGTTCAGGTTACATTCCATGTTAAATTCCACGTTTCATTTCACATTCCATTCTACGTTCCTTTCTGCAATCCAATCCATCCCATTGCACATTTCATTCCATTCCATTCCACATTCCATTCCGCATTCTATTCCACAATCCATTCCACATTCCATTCCATTCCATTCCATTCCACATTAAATTCCACATTCCATTCCTTTCCATTCCACATTCCATTCCACTTTCTATTCCCCATTCCATTCCACCTTCCGTTCCACTCCATTCCATGTTTCCTTTCACATTCCATTCCACATTCCTTTCCAGTCCATTCAACATTCCATTCCACATTCCATTTCACATTCCATTCCAAATTCCCATACATTCCTTTCGTCTTTACATTTCATTCCACGTTCCCTTCCACGTTCCATTCCATGATCCACTCCACGTTCCATTCCATTCCATTCCACGTTCCATTCCACATTCCATTCCATTCCATTACATTTTCTATTCCACATTCCATTCCACATTACGTTCCACATTACATTCCTTTCCATTCCACTTTCCATTTCATTCCATTCCACATTCCAATGCATTCCAATCCACATTCCATGCCATTGCACTCCATTCCGCATTCCATTCCGTTTCTATCCACCTTCCATTCCACATTCCACTCAACATTTCATTCCACATTCCATTCCATTCCATTAAATATTCCATTCCACATTTCAGTGCATGCCATTCCACATTCCACTCCATTCCACTCCACATTCCATTTCACATTCCGCTCCATTCTTTTCCACATTCCATTCAACATTCCACTCAACATTCCACTCCACATTCCATTCCATTCCTCATTCCATTCCACATTCCATTGCATTCCATTCCATATTCATTCAATTCCACTCCACATTCCATTCCACATTCCATTCCATTCCACTCAACATTACATTGCACATTCCATTCCACATTCCATTCCATTCCATTTCACATTCCATTGCAGGTTCCATTCCATTCCACATTCCGTTACACCTTCCATTCCATTCCATTCCACTTTCCATTCCACTTTCCATTCCACATTCCATTCCACATTCCATTCCACATTCAACTGCGTTCCATTACACATTTCATTCCTCATTTCATTCCACTATCCATTCCACGTTCCATTCCACGTTCGATTCCACGTTCCATTACATTCCATTCCACGATCCCTTCCTTTCCTTATCGCATTTCATTCTACATTCCATTCCACATTCCATTCCACATTCCATTCCACATTCCAGTCCACATTCCATTCCATTCCACGTTCCATTCCACATTTCATTCCATTCCATTCTATTCTACATTGAATACCATTGCATTCCACATTCCATTGAATTCCATTCCACGTTCCATTCCACTTTCCTTTCCATTCCATTACACATACCATTCCACTCCATTCCACATTCCTTTAAGGTGCATTCCATATTCCATTCCATTCAATTTCACATTCCTTTACACTACATTGCATTCCACATGCGATTACATTCCATTCCGCATTCCATTCAATTCCATCCCATTTTATTCCACATTCCATTCCATTCCATTCTATTCCACATTCCATTCCACATTCCATTCCGTTCCATTGAACATTCCATTCCACATTAAATTCCCTTCCAATACATTATATTCCACATTCTATTCCATTATAATCCGCATTCCATTCCAAATTGCATTCCATTCCATTTCATGCTCCATTTCACATTGCATTCCACAGTACATTCAAAATTGCCTTTCGCATTCCATTGCGCATTGCAATCCATTCCCTTCCACATTCCATTCCACATTCCAATCTATTCCATTCCACTTTCTATTCCATTAATTTACAAATTCCAATCCTTTCCACATTCCATTCCATTCCATTTTACGTTCCATTCGACATTCCATTCCACATTCCATTCCCCTTTCCTTTCCTTTCCATTCCACATTCCATTCCACACTCCACTCCTCAATTCATTCCACTTTCCACACCTTTACACTCCACATTCCATTCCGCATTCCATTGCATATTCCATGCCATTCCATTCCTCTTTCCATTCCATTCCTTTCCACATTCCATACCATTCCATTCCACATTCCATTCCACGTTCCATCCTACATTCTATTGCAAGTTCCTTTCAATACCATTCCAGGTTTCTTTCCACATTCCATTATATTCCATTCTACATTCCATTCAATATTCCATTCCATTCCATTCAATATTCCATTCCTTTCCATTCTGCTTTCCATTCCATTCCATTCCACATTCAATACCGTTACTTTCCACTTCCATTCCATTCCATTCCACATTCCATTGCACATTCCATTCCATTCCATTCCACATTCCATTTCATTACACATTCCATTCCATTCCATTCCACATTCAATTCCATTCTGACCCACTTTCAATTCCATTCCATTCGATTCCCTTCCACATTCGATTCCATTCCGTTCCATTCCATTGCATTACACTTCAAATACCATTCCACATTCCATTCCAATCTATTCCACAATCCATTCCACATTACATTCCATTCCATTCCAATCCATTCCACAATCCATTCCACATTCCATTTCATTGCATTACACATTCCATTCCATTCCATTCCATTCCGTTTCACTTTCCATTCCACATTCCATTTCAATCCGTTCCCCAAGAAGTTCCACGTTCCATTCCATTCCATCCCACATTGCATTCTATTCCACATTCCATTCCATTCCACTCCACGTAGCATTCCATTCCATTCCACATTCCATTCCTTTCCATTCCACATTCCATTCCACTCCATTTCACATGGCATTCCAATCCATTCCACATTCCATTGCATTGCATTCCACATTCCATTCCACATTCCACTCCATTCAATTCCACATTCCATTCAACTCCATTCCACATTCAATTCCATTCCATTGCATATTCCATTCCATTCCATTCCATTCCACATTCCATTCCATTCCATTCCCATGCATATTCTGTTCCACATTCCATTCCATTGCATTCCTTTCCACATTGTATTCCATTCCGTTCCATTTCACATTCCGTTGCATTCCATTCCACATTCCATTGCATTCCATTCCACATTGCATTCAATTCCATTCCATTCCACATTTCATTCCAATCCATTCCATTCCACATTCCATTCCATTCCACATTAAATCCTACTCCATTCCACATTCCATTCCATCCCATTCCACATTCCATTAATTTCCATTCCGTTCCATTGAACATTCCATTCCACTTTCCATTCAATTTCATTCCAAATTTTATTCCACATTCCGTTTCATTCCATTTCACATTGCATTCCATTCCATTCCATTCCATTGAACGTCCCATTCCATTCCATTCCACATTGAATTCAATTTCAATCCACATTCGATTACATTCCATTCTGCATTCCATTCCATTCCATTCCATTCCAATCCATTCCACGTTGCATTGCATTCTATTCCATTTCACATTCCATTCCATTCCATTCCACATTCCATTCCGTTCCATTCCATTTCATTTCAAACTCCATTCCAGATTCCATTCAAATGCATTCCACAATCCATTCCACATTCCATTCCATTCCATTCCACACTTCATTCCATTCCATTCCTTTCCAAATTCCATTCCATTCAATTTCACACGGCATTCCATTCCATTCCACATTGCATTCCATTCCATTCCATTCCATATTCCACTCCATTCCATTCCATATTAAATTCCATTCCATTCCACATTCCGTTCCATTCCATTCCATTCCTTATTCCATTCCATTGCATTCCATATTCCGTTCCATTCCATTCCATTTCTTTCCACATTCCATTCCACATTGAATTCCATTCCATTGCATTCCATATTCCGTTCCATTCCATTCCATTTCTTTCCACATTCCATTCCACATTGAATTCCATTCCATTCCATATTCCATTCCACTTTCAATTCCATTCATATCCACATTGCATTCCATTCCATTCCTTTAAACATTCCATTCCATTCCATTCCAAATTCCATTCCATTCCATTCCAGATACCATTCCACATTCCATTACATTCCATTTTACATTCCATTCCATGATCCATTCCATTTCACATTCCATTCAACATTCCATTCCATTGCATTCCACATTCCATTGCACATTGCAATGCGTTCCATTCCAAATTCCTTTCCATTCCTTTCCATTCCACATTCCATTCCACTTTACATTCCATTCTATTCCAAATTCCTTTCCTTTACATTCCACATTCCATTGCATTCCATTGCACATTAAATTCCATTCCGCATTAAATTCCATTCCTTTCCATTCAAATCCCACTTCCATTCCACATTCCATTCCATTCCATTGCACATTCCATTACATTCCATTCCACATTTCATTCAACTCCATTCCATTCCAAATTCCAATCTATTTATTCCACATTGCATTTGTTTACATTCCACAATGCATTCCATTCCATTCTCTTCCACATTCAGTTCCATTCCATTAAATATTCAATTCCATTACATTCCACCTTCCATTTCATTCCATTCGTTTTCACTCCATATTTCATTCCACTGCATTCCACATTCCATTCCATTCCATTCCATTCCATTTTACAATCCATTCCACATTCCATTCCATTCCATTCCACAATCCATTGGATTCCATTCCTTATTCCATTCCATTCCATTCCACTTGGCATGCCCTTCCATTCCATTCCACATTGCATTTCATTCCAGTTTATTCCTCACTCTATTCCATTCGATTCCACGTTCCATTCCGTTCCATTCCACATTGCTTTACATTCCATTCCATTCCACATTCCATTCCACATTCCATTCCATTCCATTCCACATTCCATTCCATTCCATTCCACATTCCATTCCATTCCATTCCACATTCCATTGCACATTCCAGTTCATTCCATACCACATTCCTTTCCAAATTCCATCCCATTCCATTCCGCATTCCATTCCTTGATCCATTCCATTCTACATTCCATTCCACATACCATTCAATACCATTCCACAATCCATTCCACATTCCATTCCATCCGATTACACATTCCACTCCATTGCATTCCACTTTCCATTCCATTCCATTCCACATTCTGTTGCATTCCATTCCACATTCCACTCCATTCCATTACATTCCATTCCATTAAATTTCACAATCCATTCCTTTCCATTCCACGTTCCACCTCATTCCATTCCACATTCCAGTCGATTCCATTCCACATTTCATTCCATTCCAGTCCGTTCCACAATCCATTCCATTTCATTCCGCCTTCCATTCCACATTCTATTCCACATACCATTCCACGATCCATTCCATAAAATTCCGCGTTCCGTTCCATTCCATTCCACATTCCATTCCATTCAATTCCACATTCCATTCCATTCCATTCCATTTCATTCCAAATTCAATAACTTTCCAATCCACATTCCATTTCGTTCCATTCCACATTCCTTTCATTTCCATTCAGCATTCCATTTCATTCTTTGCCACATTCCATTCCATTATATTCCACATTCCATTCCATTCCTTTCCATTCCAGTTTCCATAACTTTCCATTCCTTTCCAAATTCCATTCTTCCAATTACACATTCCATTATATTCTATTCCACATTTCATTCCATATTCCATTCTACGTTCCATTTCACGTTCCATTCCACATTCCATTAAAGGTTCCATTCTACGCTCCATTGCATTCCATTCCGCATTCTATTACACCTCACTTTCCATTCTATTCCACATTCCAGAAAATTAAATTCCATTCCACATTCCATTGCATTCTTTTCCACATTCCATTCCGCATTCCATTCCCTTCGTCCACATTCCATTCCATTCCGTTCCACATCCCATCACTTTCCATTCAACATTCAATTCCACGTTCCATTCCATATTCCATTTCACATTCCGTTCCACGTTCCATTCCATTGTATTCCACATTCCATTCCATTCCATTCCACATTCCATTCCATTCCATTTAATTCCATTCCACATTCCATGTCAATCCATTCCACATTCCGTTCCATTCTATTGCCCATTCTATTAAACATTCCATTCCACATTCCATTCCGTTGCATTGCACATTCCATTCCACATTCCATTCCATTCCATTCCACGTTCCATTCCACATTCCATTCCACATTCCAATCCACATTCCATTCCACGTTCCATTCCAGGTTCCATTCTACGTTCCATTACACATTCAATTTCACATTCCATTCCACGTTCCATTCCAAATTCCATACCATGTTCCATTACACTTTCAATTCCAAGTTCTATTCCACGTTGCATTCCCTTCAGATCTCCGTTCCATTCCAAATTCCATTCCATTCCATTCTATTCCATTTCATTCCATTCCAAATTCAATTCCATTCCGTTCCATTCCACATTCCATTTCATTGCATTCCGCATTCCATTCTATTCCATTTCACTTTCCATTCCATTCCGTTGCACATTCCATTCCCCTCCATTCCATTCCAATCCATTCCATTCCATTCGATTCCACATTCCATACCATTCCATTGCATTCCACATTCCATTCTATTCCATTCCACATTCCATTCCATTCAGTTGCACATTCCATTCCATTCCATTCCATTCCATTCCATTGCATTCCACATTCCATTCCCTTCCATTCCACACTCCATTCTATTCTATTCCATATTCCATTCCAAGTTCTATTCCACGTTCCCTTGCAACTTCAATTCCAAGTTCCGTTCCACGTTCCATTCAAGGAACCATTCCAAGTTTCATTCCATTCCATTCCACAACCCATTCCACTCCATTCCAAATTCTATTCCACATTCCACTCCATTCCCTTCCGCATTCCATTCCACATTCCACTCCATTCCATTCCACCTTCCATTCCACATTCCACTCCATTCCATTCCATTCCATTCCATATTGCATTCCATTCCATTCCGCTATCCATACCACATTCCAGTGCCTTCCATTCTACCTTCCTTTCCACATTCCATTCTATTCCATTCCAACATCAATTTCACATTCCATTCCATTCCATTGGACATAGCATTCAATTCCATTCCACATTCCATTCCATTCCATTCCATTCCAACTTCAATTCCACATTCCATTCCATTCCATTCCATTCCACGTGTCATTCCACATTCCATTCCTTTCCATTCCACATTCCATTCCATTCCACTGCACATTCCATTCCACATTCCATTGCACATTTCATTCCACATTCCATTACACATTCCCTTCCGCATTCCATTCCATTCCATTCCACTTTCCATTCCACACTCCATTCCTTTCCATTCCACATTCTATTCCACATTCCATTCCACATTCCCTTCCATTCCATTCCACATTCCATTCCATTGTATTCCACTTTCCATTCCATTCCATTCCACATTCCATTCGACGTTCCGTTGCATTCCAATCCACATTACATTCCACATTCCTTTCCATTCCATTCCCCATTCCATTCCACATTCCATTCCATTCCACATTCCATTCCACATTTCCTTCCGAATTCCGTTCCATTCCATTCCACATTCCATTTCACTTTCCATTCCATTCCACTCCAAATTCCATTCCACATTCGATTACTTTCTTTCCACATTCAAATCCATTGCATTCCTCATTCCTTTCCACATTCCATTCCATCTTCTATTTCATCCCATTCCACGTTTCATTCCAACTTCCATTCCACGATCCTTTCCCCTTCCCATTCGATGTTCCATTCCATTCCATTCCATGTTCCATTCCAACTTCCATTCGACATTCCATTCCATTCCATGCCACACTTCTTTTCACACTCCATTCCATATTCCATTCTACATTCTATTCCACATTGCATTCATCATTTAATTCCTTTCCATTCCATTCCATTCCATTCCACATTCCTTTCAAAATTCCATTGCATTCCACAGTCCATTCTATTCCACATTTCATTCCACATTCCATTCCATTCCATTCCTGTCCATTTCACATTAAATTCCACATTCCACATTCCATCCATGTTCCATTCCATGTTCCACTTCTTTCCATTCCAGATTACATTCCATTCCTTTCCACCTTCCGTACCATTCCTTTCCGCATTCAGTTCCATTCCATTCCGCATTCAAATCCAGATTCCATTCCATTCCTCACCACATTCAATTCCAAATTCCATTCCATTCCTTTCCACATTCCATTCCATTCCTTTCCATTCCACATTCCCTTCCATTGCATTCACATTCTATTACTCATTCCATTCCATTTCATTCCACATTCAATTCCAGATTCCATTCCATTCCATTCCATATTCCATTACATTCCATTGAATATTCTATTCATTTCCATTCGACATTCCATTCCATTCCTTTCCAGATTTCATTCGACATTCCATTCAACATTCCACTCCACATTCCTTTCCACATTCCTTTACGCATTCCGTTCCTTTCCATTCCATTCCATTTCTCATTCCATTCCACATTCCATTCTCTTCTATTCCACATTCCATAACACATTCCTTTCCACTTTCCATTCCACATTCCATTCCATTCCATTTCATTCCACATTCCATTCCACATTCCATTCCATTCCATTCCACGTTACATTCCACATTCCATTCCATTCCATTCCACATTCCATTCCACCTTCCATTCCACATTCCATTCCGTTCCATAACACATTACTTTCCATATACCATTCCACATTCGATTCCATGATCCATTCCTTTGATTTCCACATGCTACTCCACATTGCATTCCACATTCCATTCCACATTCTCTTCCACATCGCAGTCCACATTCCATTCCATTCCATTCCACATTCCATTCCATTCCATTCCTCATTGTTTGCCACATTCCATTCCACATTCCATTACAATCCATTCCAGATTCCTTCCCACATTCCATTCAATTGCATTCCACATTCTCTTCCACATTCCTTTCCATTCCATTCCACATTCCATTCCACATTCCCTTCCACTTTCCATTCCACTCCATTCCACTTTCCATTCCACATTCCATTTCACATTCTATTTCACATTCCATTCCAGAATCCATTCCATTCCATTCCACATTCCATTCCATTGCATTTTACATTCCTTTCCATTCCATTTCACATTCCATTCGACAATCCATTGCATTCCAATTCACATTACATTCCACATTCCTTTCCATTCCATTCCCAATTTCATTCCACATTCCATTCCACAGCCCATTCCATTCCATTTCACATTGCATTCCACATTCGCTTCCACATTCCATTCCACATTCCATTCAATTCCATTCCGCATTTTATTACACATTCTACTACACTTTCCCTTCCAAATTCCATTCAATTCCATTCCACATTCCTTTCCACATTCCACTCCACATTCCATTCCACATTCGATTACATTCATTTCCACTTTCCATTCCATTCCATTCCACATTCCATTCCACATTACATTCCACCTTCTATTCCATTCCATTCCACGTTTTATTCCACCTTCCATTCCAGGTTCATTCCTCTTTCCATTTGAAGTTCCATTGCCTTCCATTCCACGTTCCATTCCAACATTCATTCCACGTTAAATTCCAACATTCATTCCACGTTCCATTCCATTCCATTACACTTTCCATTCCACATTCCATACCACATTCCACTCCACTTTCCATTATGTTCCATTCGACATTAAATTCCCCATTCGTTTTCACATTCTATTCCACCTTCCATTTCACATTCCTTTCATTTCTATTACACATTCCATTACACATTCCTTTCCTCATTCCATTCCACATTCTATTCCATTACTTTCCATTCCACATTCCATTCCACATTCCATTGCATTCCATTCCACGTTCCATTCCACATTCCATTCCACGTTGCATTCCACGTTCCTTTCCATTCCATTCCACGTTCCATCCCACATTCCATTCCACATTCCATTCCACATTTCTTTCCTTTCTATTCCACGTTCTACCCCTATTTGCATTCCATTACATTCCACTATCCATTCCATGTTCCATTCCACATTCCATTGCATTCCATTATACATTCCCTTCCTTTCCACATTCCAAAACATTCCATTCCACATTCCATTCCACCTTCCTTTCCATTCCACATTCCATTCCACATTCCATTCCAATCCATTCCATATTCTATTCCACTTTCCCTTCCATTACATTCGTCATTCCATTCCATTCCATTGCACATTCCACATTCCATTCCACATTCCATTCCACGTTCCATTCCATTCAATTCCACGTTCCATTCCACAATCCATTCCATTGTATTTCACGTTCCATTCCGCATTCCATTCCACATTCCATTCCACGTTCCATTCATCATTCCATTCCTCATTCCATTCCATAATCCATTTCATTCCATTCCACATTTCATTCCACATTCCAATGAATTCCATGTTCCATTCCTTTCCATTCCACAATCCCTTCTGCATTCCATTCCATTCCATTCCATTCCATTCCATTCCATTCCTTTCCATTCCACTCCATTCCATTCCACATTCCATTCCACTTTCCTATCCATTCCATTCTATTCCATTCCACATGCCATTCCACTTACCAATCCATTCCATTCCAAATTCGATTACATTCCTGTCCACATTTGATTCCATTCCATTCACATTCCATTCAACAGTCCATTCCACCTTCTATTCCATTCCATTCCACATTTCATTCCACCTTCTATTCTATTCCATTCCACATTTCATTCCACCTTCCACTGCACCTTCCTTTCCACTTTCCATTCTACGTTCCATTCCTTTCCATTCCACGTTGCATTCCAACATCCATTCCACATTCCGTTCCTTTCCATACCATTCCAGTCTACATTCCATTCCCTTCCATTCCACGTTCCATTCCATTCCATTCCACGTTCCATTCCACATTCCATTCCACTTTCCATTCGTTGTTTCATTACAAGTTCCATTCCATTCCACCTTCTATTCCACATTCCACTCCATTCCATTACACTTTCCATTCCACATTCCATACCACATTCCATTCCACTTTCCAGTACGTTCCATTCCGCATTAAATTCCACATTCCATTTCACATTCTATTCCACATTCCATTCCACGATCCCTTCCGTTCTATTACACATTCCATTACACATTCCTTTCCACTTTCCATTCCACATTCTATTCCATTACATTCCATTCTACATTCCATTCCACATTCCATTGCATTCCATTCCATGTTCCATTTCATTCCATTACACATTCAATTCCACATTCCATTTCACATTCCATTACACCTTCCTTTCTATTCCATGCGTTTCCAATCCTCATTCCATTCCACTCACTTCCACTTCCCCTTCCATTCAATTCCTCATTCCTTTCCATTCCATTCCATTCCATTCCATTCGTCTCCATTCCAATTCACGTTCCATTCCATTCCATTCCATTCCATTCCACATTCCATAGCATTCCATTGATTTCCACTTTTCATTCCACAATCCATTCCCTTCCATTCCACATTCCATTCCCTTCCTTTCCACATTCCATTCCACATTCCATTCCATTCCCCTCCAAATTCCATACCATTCAATTCCATTCCATACCCTTCCATTTGACATCCCATTCCACGTTCCATTGCATTCCATTCCAAATTCCATACCATACTATTTCATTCCATTCCTGATTCATTTCCACTCTGTTTCACCTTCTATTTCACATTCCATTCCATTCCATTCCACATTCCATTCTACATTTCATTTCATTCCATTCCACATTCCATTCCTTTATATGCCACATTTAATTCCATTCCATTCCCCATTCCATTCCGCATTCCATTCCACATTCCATTCCATTCTGTTCCACATTCTATTCCATTCCACATTCCATTCCACGTTCCATTTCACATTCCGTTGCATTCCACTTCACATTCCATTACACAATCCAATCCAATCCATTCCCATTCCGTTCCATATTGCTTGCCATATTCGATTCGTTTCCATTCCACATTCCATTCCATATTCCATTCCTGTCCATCCCACATTCCATTCCACATTCCAATTCATTCCATTCCGCGTTGCATTCCACGTTCAATTCCACTTTCAATTTCACGTTCCATTCCACGTTCCATTGCATTCCAATCCACATTCCATTCCATTCCATTACACTTTCCATTCCTCAAACCATTCCGTTTCGTTCCACATTCAATTCCCATTCCATTCCGTTCGATTCCACATTCCATTGCAATCCATTTGACATTGCTTTCCACATTCCATTCCATTCCATTCCACATTCCATTCCATTCAATTCCACATTCCACGCCACATTCTATTCCACATGGCATTCCACATTCCATTCCATTCCATTCCACATTTCATTCAACATTCTATTCCACTTTCCATTCCACATTGCATTCCATTCCATTCCACTTTCCTTTCCACATTCCATTCCACATTCCTGTCCACATTATATTCCGTTCTATTCCACTTTCCATTTCACATTCCATTCCACATTCCATGCCATTCCATTCCACATTTCATTCCACGTTCCATTCTACATTCCATAACACATTCCATTCCATTCCATTCCATTCCACATTATATTCCACAAGTAATTCTATTCCTTTTCACTTTCCATTCCACATTCCTTTCCACATTCCATTCCATTCAATTCCACCTTCCATTGTAAGTTACATTCCATTCCATTCCACGTTCCATTCCACGATCCGTTCTACTTTCCATTCCACATTTCATTTAACATTCTATTCCATTCCATTTCACATTGCATTCCACATTCCATTCCATTATATTGCACATTCCATTGCACATTCCATTCCTCTTTTCATTCCTTTCCATCCCACATTACATTCCACATTCATTCCATTCCGTTCCCCGTGGCATTCCACGTTGCATTCCACGTTCCATTCCACGTTCCATTGCACGTTCCATTCCACGTTCCATCACATTCCATTCCACATTCCATAGCATTCAATTCCATTCAACTCCACAATCCATTCCATTCCTTTCCACATTCCATTCCACATTCCATTCCTTTCCATTCTATTCCACATTCTACTCCATTCCATTCCACATTCCATTCCATTCCATTCCATGTTCCATTCCACAATCCTTTCCACATTCCATTCCACATTCCATTGCACGTTCCATTCCATTCCATTCCACATCCCATTCCATTCCTTTCCACATTCCATTCAACTCAATTCCACATTTCATTCCATTACACTGCATTCCACATTCCACTCCATTCCATTCCACATTCCATACCACATTCCATTCCACATTCTATTACCCATTCCATTACATTACATTCCGTTTTCTATTTAATTCCAGTCGACATTCCATTGTACGTTGCATTGCATTGCATTCCACATTCCTTTCCTTTCAATTCCAAATTTCTTTCCATTCCATTGTATTCCACATACCATTCCATTCCTTTCCCATTCCATTCAATTCCTTTCCATTCCATTCCACATACCATTCCATTCGATTCCACTTTCCATTCCATATTCCATTCCATTACATTTCATTCCGTGTTCTATTTAATTCCAGTCGACATTCCATTGTACGTTGCATTCCATTGCATTCCACATTCCTTTCCTTTCAATTCCAAGTTTCTTTCCATTCCATTGTATTCCACATACCATTCCATTCCTTTCCCATTCCATTCAATTCCTTTCCATTCCATTCCACATACCATTCCATTCGATTCCACTTTCCAATCCATATTCCATTCCATATTCTTTTGCACGTTCCATTCAAATCCTTTCCATATTCCTATCCATTCAATTCCTCATTTGTTTACATTCCATTGCATTCCACATTCCATTCCATTCCATTCAAATTCCATTCAATTCCATTGCATTCTATTCCACCTTCCTATCCATTTCTTTCCACATTCCATTCCATTCCATTCCACGTTTCATTCCACATTCCATTCCATTGCATTCCACATTTCATTACACGTTCCATTCCATTCAATTCGACGTTCCATTCCATGTTCCATTCCAAATTAAATCCATTCCTTTCCATTCCATTCCACATTTCATTCCACAATCCATTCCACATTCCATTCCATTCCATTCCACATTCCATTCCACATTGCATTCCACAATCCCTCCCACATTCCATTCCATTCAATTCCACATTTCATTCCACATTTCATTCCACATTCCATTCCTCCTTCCATTACACATTCAGTACCACGTCCCATTCCACTTTCCCTTCCATTACATTCCACGTTCCTTTCCACATTCCATTCCATTCCATTCCACATTCCATTCCACATTCCATAACACATTATTTTAGATTCCATTACACATTGCATTCCATTACATTCCACATTCTATTCCACATTCCACTCTACGTTCCATTCCATTGCATTCCACGTTCAATTCCTCTTACCATTGTACATTCCATTAGACTTTCCATTCCACATTCCATTCCATTCCATTCCATTCCACATTCCATTCCAAATTGCATTCCATTCCATTCCACGTTCCATTCCATTCCATTAGACGATTCATTCTATTCCATTCCACGTCCCATTCCACGTTCCATTCTACGTTCCGTTTCATTCCATTCCTTTCCATTCCACATTCCATTCCATTCATCTCCACTTCCCATTCCATTCAATTCCAAATTCCTTTCCATTCCAGTCCACGTTGCATTCCATTCCATTCCACATTTATTCCATTCCATTTCAAGTACCATTCTACGTTCCATTCCCCTTTCCAGTCTATTCCTTTCCACGTTACATTCCATTCCATTCCTCTTTCCATTACATTCCGTTCCAAGTTCCATTCAACATTCCATTTCACTTTCAATTCCACCTTCCATTCCATTCCATTCCATGTTCCATTTCTTTCCATTCGACATTCCATTCCACATTCCATTTCACATTCCATTCCACCTTTAATTCTATTCCATGCCTTTCCAAACCTCATTCCATTCCATTCAATTCCAATTCCCATTCCATTAAATTCCTAATTCCATTCCATTCCATTCCATTCCTTTCCGTTCCACGTTCCATTCCATTCCATTCCATTCCATTCCACATTCCATAGCATTCCATTCCTTTCCACTTTTCATTCCTCATTCCTTTCCACATTCCATTCTATTCCATTCCAATTTCCATTCCCTTCCGTTACTCATTCCATTCCACATTCCATTCCAAATTGCATTCCATTCCATTCCACGTTCCATTCCATTCCATTAGACGATTCATTCTATTCCATTCCACGTCCCATTCCACGTTCATTCTACGTTCCATTTCATTCCATTCCTTTCCATTCCACATTCCATTCCATTCATCTCCACTTCCCATTCCATTCAATTCCAAATTCCTATCCATTCCATTCCACGTTCCATTCCATTCTATTCCACATTTATTCCATTCCATTTCAAGTACCATTCCACGTTCTATTCCACTTTCCAGTCTATTCCTTTCCACGTTACATTCCATTCCATTCCTCTTTCCATTTCATTCCGTTCCACGTTCCATTCAACATTCCATTTCACTTTCCATTCCACCTTCCATTCCATTCCATTCCATGTTCCATTTCTTTCCATTCGACATTCCATTCCACATTCCATTTCACATTCCATTCCACCTTTCATTCTATTCCATGCCTTTCCAATCCTCATTCCATTCCATTCAATTCCAATTCCCATTCCATTATATTCCTCATTCCATTCCATTCCATTCCATTCCATTCCATTCCATTCCACGTTCCATTCCATTCCATTCCATTCCATTCCACATTCCATAGCATTCCATCCCTTTCCACTTTTCATTCCTCATTCCTTTCCACATTCCATTCCATTCCATTCCAAATTCCATTCCCTTCCATTACTCATTCCATTCCACTTTCCATTCCATTCCATTCCAAATTCCATATCATTCCACTCAATTCCATTTCTGATTCCTTTCCACTCTGTTTCACCTTCTGTTCCACATTCCATTCCATTCCCATTCCATTCCACATTCTATTCTACGTTCCATTCCATTCCATTCCTCATTCCATTCCATTCCATTCCAATCTATTCCACATTCCGTTACATTCCATTCCTCATTGCATTGCATTCCATTGCACATTCCATTCCACATTGCATTCCACATTCCACTCCACGTTCCATTCGATTCCATTCCATTTCACTTTCTGTATCATTCCATTGCACATTCCTTTCCACTCCGTTCCATATTCCATTTTAGATGTTCTTCCATTCCATTCCATTCCACATTCCATTTCACAATCCATTCCATTGCTTTCCACATTGCATTCCACATTTCTTTCCACATTCCATTCCACATTCCATTCCACTATTTTGCACCTTCCATTTCACATTCCATTCCGCTTTGCATTCCTTTCCATCCCACATTACATTCCACATTCCATTCCATTCCCTTCCAAGTGGCATTCCACGTTCCATTCCATGTTCTATTCCACATTCCATTACCTTCCATTCTACATTCCATACCATTCCGTTCCACATTCCATACCATTCCATTCCATTCCATTCCACAATCCATTCCATTCCATTCCACATTTCATTCCACATTCCATTCCACATTCCTTTCCGTTCCATTCCACATTCAATTGCATTCCATTGCACATTCCTTTCCACTTTCCATTCCCTTCCATTCCACATTCCATTCCTTTCAAGGTTCCCTTCCAAATTCCATTCCACATTCCATTCCACATTCCATTCCATTCCATTCCCCGTTCCACTCCACATTCCTTTTCACAGTCCTTTCCACATTCCATTCCATTCCATTCCACATTCCATTCCATTCCATTCCACATTCCATTCCACTTTCCATTAAACGTTACATACCATCATCCATTCCACATTCCATTTCATTCCATTCCACATTCCTTTCCATTCCATTCCACTTTCCTTTGAACTTTCCATTCCTCTTTCCATTACACATTACATTCCTTTCCATTCCACATTACATTCCACATTCCATTCCACATTCCGTTCCACATTCCATTGCATTCCAATCCTTATTCCATTCCATTCTACTCCACATTCCATTCCATATTCCATTCCATTCAATGACAAATTCCATTGCAGATTCCACTCCACATTCCATTCCATTCCACTCCACATTCATTTCCACCTTCCATTCCATGTTCCATTCCGCATTCCATTTCACATTCAATTCCACGTTCCATTCCACGTTCCATTCCACATTCATTTCCACATTACATTCCTTTCCATTCCACATTCCATTCCACATTCCATTCCATTCCACATTCCATTCCATATTCCATCCCATTCAATTCCAAATTCCATTCCACATTCCATTCCACGTTCTATTCCACGTTCCATTCCACTTTCAATTCTACTCCATTACAGATTCCATTCCATTCATTTCCCCGATTCATTTCACTACATTCCACATTATAGTCCATATTCCATTCCACATTCCATATCACATTCCAGTCCACATTCCACTTCGCTTTCCATTCCATTCCACATTCCATTCCATTCCAATCCACATTCCATTCCATTCTAGTCCACCTTCCTTTCCATTCTCTTCCTCATTCCATTCCACATTGCATTCCACATTCCATTCCATTCCACATTCCATTCCACATTCTTTTCCATTACATTCCACATTCCATTCCGTTCCATTCCACAGTCCATTCCACATTCCTTTCCACATTCCATTCCACATTCCATTACACGTTCCATTCCGTTCCATTCCACATTTCATTCCATTCCATTCCACATTCCATTCCACTCAATTCCACATTTCATTCCATTGCACTGCATTCCACATTCCACTCCATTCCATTCGGCATTCCATTCATTTCCATTCCATTCTATTCCACTTTCCATTACATTCCATTCGATTACATTCCACATTGCATTCCATTCCTTTCCCATTCCATTCTATTCCTTTCCATTCCATTACACATTCCATTTCATTCCAATCCACATTCCATTCCATTCCATTCCACATTCCATTCCATATTTTTTGCACGCTCCATTCAATTCACGATCCATTCCATACTACATTCCAGATTCCATTCCACATACCATTACACGTTCCATTTGAGGATGCATTCCACATTCCGTTGCATGTTTCATTCCATTCCATTTCGCGATCTCTTCCACATTCCATTCCATGCTCCGTTCCACATTCCGTTCCATATTCAATTCCATTCCATTCCACATTTCATTCAGGATTCCATTACACATTCCATTCCATTCCATTTCTCATTCCATTTGACATTCCATTCGACATTCCATTCTACATTCCATTCCACATTCTATTCCACTCCATTCCACATTTCATTCCCCTTACATTCCACTCTGTTCCACATTCCATTCCATTTCATTCCGCATTCCATTCCACATTCTATTCCACATTCCATTCCTTTCCATTCTATTCCACATTCTATTCCACTCCATTCCACTTTTCATTCCCATTACATTCCATTCTGTTCCACATTCCATTCCATTCCATTCCGCTTTCCATTCCACATTCTATTCCACATTCCATTCCATTCCATTCTATTCCACATTCCATTACATTCCATTCCTCATTGCATTACATTTCATTCCACATTCCATTCCACATTGCATTCTACATTCCATTCCACGTTCCATTCGATTCCATTCCATTTCATTTTCTGTGCTATTCCATTCCATTCCACTCCATTCCATATTCCATTTTAGATGTCATTCCATTCCATTCCATTCCACTTTCCATTTCACTCTCCTTTCCATTGCTTTCCACATTGCATTCCACATTTCTTTCCACATTCCATTCCATATTCCATTCCATGTTCCATTCCAGATTTCGTTCCACGCTCCATTCCAAGTTCCATTCCATTCCATTCCATTGCATTCCACTTTCCATTTCGCATTCCATTCCACATTCCATTCCACGTTCCATTTCACAATCCATTCCACATTCTATTCCATTCCAAATTCCATTCCACAATCCATTCCATTCCAATCCAGAGACAATTCCTCATTACATTCTATTCCATTCCACATTCCATTACACGTTCCATTCCACAACCCACTCCACATTCCATTTCACGTTCCACTCCATTCCATTCCATGTTCCATTCCACTTTCCATTCCATTACATTCCCCGTTCCATTCCACTTTCCATTCCAAATTCCATTCCATTACATTACACATTCCATTCCTCATTCAATTCCATTCTATTCCACATTCTATTCCATTCCATTCCACGTTGCATTCCATTCCATTGAATTCCACATTTCATTCCATTCCATTCCGCATTCCATTCCATTCCATTCCACATTCCATTCTATTCTATTCCATTCCAAATTTCTTTTCTTTTCATTCCATTCCACATTACATTACATTCCATTGCAAGTTACATTTCTTTCCATTCCTCATTCCATTTCACAGTCCATTCCATTGCATTCCACATTGCATTCCACATCTCTTTCCCTTCAGATTCACATTCCATTACACATTGCACTCTATGTTCCATTACACATGCCATTACGTATTCCAATCCATTCCTTTCCACATTCCATACCATTCCATTGCATTCCATTCCACATTCCATTCCACTCCGCATTCCATTCCATTCCATCCAACCTTCCATTCCATTCCACATTCCATTCCATTCCATTCCACCTTCCATTTCATTAGATTCCACATTCCATTCCATTCAATTCCACATTACATTCCACATTCCATTCCGCACTCCATTCCATTGCATTCTACTCCACATTCCATTCCACATTCCAGTCCACTCCATTCCACATTCCATTCCATTCCAACCCAGAGTTCATTTGACATTTCATTTCATTCCATTGCACATTACATTCCACATTCCATTCCACAATCCTTTCCACATTCCATTCCATGCCACTCCGGATTCCATTCCACATTCCATTCCATTCCATTCCACATTCCATTCCATTCCATTGTATTCTATTCCACGTTTCATTCCACATTGCCTTCCATTCCATACCTCGTTCCATTCCACATTCAATTCCATTGTATTCTATTCCACGTTTCATTCCACATTGCCTTCCATTCCATTCCACCTTCCATTCCACATTCAATTCCACATTCAAGTCCACATTCCATTCCGTTCCATTCCACATTCTATTCCACATTACATGCCACGTTCAATTCCACATTTCATTCCACGTTGCATTCCACTTTACATTCCATATTCCATTCCATTCCATTTCACGTTCCATTCCACATTCCACTCCATTCCATTCCACTTTCCATGCCACAATCCATTCCAACTTTCACTCAACATTCCATTCCACATTCCATTAAAGTCCATTCCACATTCTATTCCACATTCCATTCCATTCTTTCCATATTCCATTTCACTTTCCATTCAACTTTACATTCCACATTTCATTCCACGTTACATTCCATGTTCCATTCCATTCCATTTCACGTTCCATTCCAGATTCCACTCCATTACATTCCACTTTCCATCCCACAGTCCATTCCAAATTTCACTCAACATTCCATTCCACATTCCATTAAAGTCCATTCCACATTCTATTCCACATTCCATTCCATTCTTTCCACATTCCATTTCACTTTCCATTCCACTTTCCATTCCACATTCCTTTCCACATTGCATTACACTTTCCATTGCTTTCCATTCCATATTCCATTCCACATTCCAATGCACATTTCATTGTGTTCCATTCCACATTCCATTCCACATTCCATTCTACATTCCATTACATTCCTTTCCACATTCCATTCCACATTCCATTCCATTCCATTCCACATACTTTTCCACATTCCCTCCCATTCCGTTCGACTTCCCATTCCACATTCCCTTCCCTTCCTTTCCACATTCCGTTCCATGGCAATACACATTCCATTCCACATTTCATTCCACATCCCATTCCATTCCATTCCACTTTCCATTCCACATTCCATTCAAAATTCCATTCTCATTCCTTTGAATTTCATTCCACATACCATTCCACATTCCATTGTATTCCATTCCACATTCCGTTTCACATTCCAGTCCTTTGCATTCCATTCCACTTTCCATTCTTCAGTCCATTACGCAGTGCATTCCACATTCCATTCCACTTTCCATTCTACGTTCCCTTCTCATTCCATTGAATTTCATTCCACATTCCATTGCATTTCTTTCCACATTCCAGTCTGCAATCCATTGCATTCCAATTCACATGCCATTACACATTCCATTCCATTGCATTCCACATACCATTACACATTCCTTTCCACATTCCATTCCGCATTCCATTCCATTCCATTCCACTTTCCATTCCATTGCAATTCACGTTTCATTCAACATATCATTCCATTCCATTCCACATTTCATTCCACATTCTATTCCACATTCCATTCCACATTCCATTCCACATTCCATTCTGTTCCATTCCATATTCCATTCCACATTCCATTCCATTCCATTCCACATTCCATTCCATTCCGTTAAAATTCACGTTCCATTCCAATTTCCATTAAATTCCATTCCATATTCCATTCTATTCCATTCCACATTCCATTCCATTCCAATCCACGTTTCATTCCACGTTTCATTCCATTGCATTCCACCATGCATTCCACATTCCATTCCACTTTCCTTTTCACGTTCCATTCCACATGGAATTCCACCTTCCATTCCACATTCCATTCCATTCCACATTCCATTCAACATTCCATCCCAATCCATTCCACTTCCCATTCCACATTCCATTCCATTCCTTTCCAGATTCCCTTCCATTCCATTCAACATTCCGTTCCGCATTCCATTCCACTTTCCTTTCCACATTCCATTCGATTTCATCCCATGTTCCAGTCCCCATTCCATTCCAGTCCACTCCACTTTGAATTCGACATTCCATTCGACATTCCATTCCACATTACATTCAACATTCATTTCTCATTCCAGTGCATTTTATTCCACATTCCATTCCACATTCCATTTCGCAGTCCATTCCAAATTGCATTCCACATTCCTTTCCACATTCCATTGTGAGTTCCATTGCATTCCATTCCATTGCACAATCCACTCCACATTCCATTCTATTCCATTACACGTACCATTCCATTACATTCCAGGTTCCATTCTACATTCCATTTCACTGTAAAATCCACCTTCCGTTACATTCAATTCCTTTCCATTCCACATTCCATTCCATTCCACTGTACATTCCTTTCCATTCCATTCCACTTCCAATTCCTTTCAATTCCACATTCCATTCTATTCCATTACTTTGTATTCCACATTCCATTCCATTCCATTCCACATTCCATTCCTATTCCATTCCATTCCATTCCACAGTCCATTGCAATTCCATTGCATTCTATTACGCCTTCCATTCCACATTGCATTCCACTCCAATCGGCATTCCTTTCCATAGTCCATTCCAATTCCATTCCATTCTATTCCACATTCCATTCCACATTCCATTCCATTCTATTCCAGGTTCCATTCCCATTCCATTCCATTCCATTCCACATTGCATTCGACATACCATTCCTTTCCATTCCACATTCCATTCCTCTTTCCTATCCTTTCAATTCCACTTTGCTTGCCATCCGTTCCAAATTGCATTCCATTCAATTCCATACCACATGCCATTCAATTCCATACCATTTTACGCTTCATTCCATTCCACATTCCATAAAATTCCTTTCCAAATTCCATTCCATTACATTCCTCATTCCATTCCATTCCACATTCCATTCCATTCCATTCCATTCCTTTTCCATTAGATTCCGTTCCACTCCATTCCACTTTCTATTCCATTCCACATTCCATTCCATTCCATTCCATTCCCTTTCCATTCCATTCTATTCCACATTCCTTTCCATTCCACATTCCATCCCATTCAATTCCACATTCCATTCAATTCCATTACATTCCTATTTCCACTCCATTCCACATAACTTTCCATTCCACATTCCATTCCACATGCCATTGCATGTTCCATTCCACGTTCCATTCCATATTCCATTCCATTCCATTCCACATTCAATTCCATTCCATTCCACAGTCCTTTCCTTTCCATTCCATTAAACTACCCATTCATTCCACTCCATTCCACCTTCCATTTCACTTTCCATTCCACTTTCCATTCGACATTCCACTCCACCTTGCAATCCATTCCATTCCAGGTTCAATTCCGCATGCCATTCCATTCCATTCCATTCCACTTTCCATTCTAATCCATTACACATTCCATTCCACATTCCATTCCATTACATTCCACATTCCAGTGCACATTCCATTCCAATCCATTCCACTTTCAATTCCATTCCATTACTGTATCCATTCCACATTCCATGGATTTCCATTCCACATTCCAATCCACATTCTATTCCATTCCATTCCATTCCACATTGCATTCCATTCCATTTCACTTTCCATTCCACATTCCTTTCCATTCCATTCCACTTTGCATTCCATTCCATTCCTCATTCGATTCCACATTCCATTCCACATTCTATTCCTTTCCATTCCTTTCCAAATTCCATTCAATTCAATTCCACATACCATTCCATTCCACATTCCATTCTACATTCCACTCCATTCCACATTCCTTTCCACAATCCATTCCATTTCATTCCACAGTCTATTTCAAATTCCATTGCATTCTATTCCACATTCCATTCCACATTCCATTCCACTGCATTCCACATTCCATTCCACATTCCATTCCATTTCATTCCACATTGCTTTCCATTCCATTCCATTCCATTCCTTTCCATTCCATTCCATTGCATATTCCATTCCATTCCATTCCATTCTACATTCCCTTCCATTCCATACTGGATACCATTCAATTCCATTCCACATTCCATTACACATTGCATTCCTTTCCATTCCAGATTCCTTTGCACATTCCATTCCACATTCCATTCCACAATCCCAATTGTTCCATTCCACATTCCTTTCCATTCCACATTCCTTTCCATTCCATTCCTCTTTACATTCCACATTCCATTCCATTCCTTTACACATTCTATTCCATTCCATTCCACATTCCATTCCATTCCACGTGTCATTGCATTCCATACCACATTCCATTCCACATTCCATTCCTTTCCATTCCACATTCCATTCCACATTCCATTCCATTCCATTTCACATTCGATTCCATAGTTCATTCCATTCCATTCCACTTTCCATTCCACTCCATTCCATTCCATTCCATTCCTTTCCATATTCCATTCCAAGACATTCCACATTCCATTCCTTTCCATTCCATTCCACATTCTGTTCCATTGCACATTCCATTCCATTCCAATCCGTTCCACATTCAGTTTCGTTCCACATTCCATTCCATTCCATTCCACATTCCATTCTGCATTCCATTCCATTCCGCATTCCATACACTTTTCCATTCCATTCCATTCCAAATTCCATTCCATTGCATTCCGATTTCCATTCTAACCCATTCCACGTTTCATTCCACTTTGCATTCCACTTTCTATTACACCGACATTCCATTCCATTCCACCTTCCATTACCCTTTCCATTGCTATACTTTACACATTGCAGTCCACTTTCCATTCCACATTCCAGTCCACATTCCATTACATTCCGTTTCATTTCACATTACATTCCATTCTTTCCACATTCCATTCCATTCCATTTCACATTCCATTCCACTTCATTCCATTCCACATTCTATTCCATTCCACATTCCATTCCATTCCATTCCACATTCCATTCATATCCATTCCGTAGCATTCCATTCCACATTCCATTCCATTACATTTCATTCCACTTTCTAATCCATTCCACTTTCCATTCCATTCCATTCCACATTCCATTCCATTCCATTCCACATTCCATTCCATTCCATTCCACATTCCATTCCATTCCAATAAACATTCCACTCCACGTTCCATTACACGTTCCTCTCCATTCCGTTCCACGTTATATTACACATTCCATTCCATTTTATTTCACGTTCAATTGCAGATTCCATTATACCTTCCATTCCACATCCCATTTCATTCCATTTCGCATTCCATTCCATTCCATTCCACATTCCATTCCATTCCAAGCCTCATTCCATTCCAATCCATTACATTGCTTTAGATTGCACATTCCGTTCCATTCCATTTCATTCCACTTGCTCTTCCATTCCACATTCTGTTCCATTCCATTCCACATTCCATTCCATTGCATTTCACATTCCATTCCATTCCATTCTACATTCCATTGCATTTTACTCCATTCCACATTCTATTCCGTTACACAATCCATTCCATTCTACATTCCATTCCAGATTTCATTACATTGCTTTCCACCTTCCATTCCATTCCACATTCCATTTCATTCTATTAAACATTCCACTCCACATTCCATTCTATTGCATTCCATTCAGTTCCATTCAGTTCCATTCAGTTCCATTCAGTTCCATTCAATTCCATTCAGTTCCATTCCATTGCATTCCACATTCCATTTCACATTCAATTCTATGATCCTTTCCACATTCCATTCTTTGTTCCATTCCACGTTCCATTCCACTTTCCATTACACGCTCCATCCCATTCCATTCCACGTTCTATTCCACATTACATTCCACATTCCATTCCACGCTCCATTCCACATTCCATTCCAAGTTCCATTCTACGTTGCATTCCATTCCATTACACTTTCCATTCCCAATTGGATTCCATTCCATTCCACATTCCATTTCACATTCCATTCCGTTCCATTCCACATTCCATTCCACAATTTCCATTCCACATTGCATTCCACATTGCATTCCACATTCCAGTCCATTCAATTCCACATTCCATTCCACATGCATTCCATTCCAGTCCACATTCCTTTCTACATTCCATTCTATTCCATTCCACATTCCAATCTATTCACATTCCATCAGATTCCATTAAACATTCCATTCCACATTCCATTCCATTCCATTCCATTCCACTATCCATTCCTTTCCACATTCCATTCCTCATTCCATTCCATTCCATACGACATTCCATTACGTTCCACATCCCGTTCCATTCCATTCCATTCCACATTCCATTCCATTCCAAGCCTCATTCCATTCCAATCCATTACATTGCTTTAGATTGCACATTCCGTTCCATTCCATTTCATTCCACTTGCTATTCCATTCCAAATTCTGTTCCATTCCATTCCACACTCCATTCCATTGCATTTCACATTCCATTCCATTCCATTCTACATTCCATTGCATTTTACTCCATTCCACATTCTATTCCGTTACACAATTCATTCCATTCCACATTCCATTCCAGATTTCATTACATTCCTTTCCACCTTCCATTCCATTCCGCATTCCATTTCATTCTGTTAAACATTCCACTCCACATTCCATTCCATTGCATTCCATTCAGTTCCATTCAGTTCCATTCAATTCCATTCAATTCCATTCCATTGCATTCCACATTCCATTTCACATTCAATTCTATGATCCTTTCAACATTCCATTCTTTGTTCCATTCCACGTTCCATTCCACTTTCCATTACACGTTCCATCCCGTTCCATTCCACGTTCCATTCCACATTACATTCCACATTCCATTCCACGCTCCATTCCACATTCCATTCTAAGTTCCATTCTACGTTGCATTCCATTTCATTACACATTCCATTCCCAATAGCGTTCCATTCCATTCCACATTCCATTTCACATTCCATTCCGTTCCATTGCACATTCCATTCCACAATTTCCATTCCACATTGCATTCCACATTGCATTCCACATTCCAGTCCATTCCATTCCACATTCCATTCCACATGCATTCCATTCCAGTCCACATTCCTTTCCACATTCCATTCGATTCCATTCCACATTCCAATCTATTCACATTCCATCAGATTCCATTAAACATTCCATTCCACATTCCATTCCATTCCATTCCATTCCACTATCCATTCCTTTCCACATTCCATTCCTCATTCCATAAGACATTCCATTACGTTCCACATCCCGTTCCATTCCATTCCATTCCACGTTCCATTCAATTCCATTCCACGTTTGATTCTACTCCATTACACGTTCCATTTCATTCTACATTCCATTCCACATTGCATTCCATCCCATTCCACATTCCATTCCATTCCATTACACGTTCCCTTCCATTCCATTCCTCATTCCATTTCATTCCATTCCATTTCACATTCCATTTCATTCCACGTTCCTTTTAATTTCATTCCATTCCATTACATTACTTTCCTCATTCAATTCCACTCCATTCCAAATTCCATTCCATTCCATTCAATTGCATTCCATTCTACATTCCATTCCATTGCATTCAATATTTCATTCCATTCCATTACATTCCATTCCACATTCCATTCCAATCCATCCCACATTCCATTCCATTCCGCATTCCATTCCATTACACATTCTATTTCACATTCTTTTCCATGTCACATTCCTTTCCGTTGCATTCCATTCCACATTACGTTCAATTCCATTCCATTCCACATTCCATTCCATTCCATTGCACATTCCAATCCATTCCATTACACTTTCCATACCTTTCCATTCCACATTCCATTCCACATTCCATTCTACTCAATATTCCATTCCACATACCATTCCACATTCCTTTCCATTCGTTGCTATTCCATTCCACATTCCATTCCACATTCCTATCCACTCCATTTGACATTCTATTCCACATTCCATTCCATTCCATTCCACCTTTCATTCCTCATTCCATTAAACTTTCCAGTCCATGTTCCTTTTCACGTTCCATTGCACGTTCCTTCCCATTACATTCCACTTTCCATCGCATTCGAAATTCCATTCCATTCCATTCCAACTTCAATGCCATTCAATTCCACATTTCTTTCCATTCTATTCCATTGTACATTCCGTTCCACATTGTATTCCATTCCATTCCACTTTCCATTACATTCCATTCCACGTTCCATTACATTCTACTCCATTCCACATTCCATTCCATTCCATTCCATTCCACATTCCATTCCATTCCAATAAACATTCCACTCCACGTTCCATTCCACATTCCTTTCCATTCCGTTCCACGTTATATTAAACATTCCATTCCATTTTATTTCACGTTCCATTGCAGATTCCATTATACATTCCATTCCACATGCCATTTCATTCCAATTCACATTCCATTCCATTCCATTCCACATTCCGTTCCATTCCATTCCACATTCAATTCTATTTTCTCTTCAATTCCATTCCTCTCCATTCCACATACCTTTACACATTCCATTCGTCATTCCAATGCATTCGATTCCACATTACATTCTATTTCATTTCACAATTCATTACATTCCATTCCTTTTTCCATTGCAGTGCATTTTAAATTCCATTCCATTCCACTTTCCATTTAATTCCATTGCATTCCTTTCAGTTCCTTTCCACATTCCATTCGTTTCAATTCCGCATTCCAATCCATTCTACTCCGTTCCAATCCATTCCACATACCATTCCATTCCGTTCGGCATTCCATTCCATTGCATTCCGCATTCAATTCCATTCCATTGCACATTCCGTTCCATTCCATTCCCTGTTCCATTCCATTGCATTCCATTCTGCATTCGATTTCAAATTCCATTCCATTCGATTCCACATTGCTTTCCATTCCATTCCAAATTCCATTCCAAATCCCATTTCATTTCTTTCCACATTCCATTCCACATTCCATTGCATTCCATACCACTTTCCATTACATTCCATTCCTTATTCCATTCCATTCTATTTCACATTCCATTCAATTCCGTGTCCTATTTAGTTACCTACCATTCCATTAAATTCCATTCCACATTCCATTCCATTCCGCATTCCATTCCATTCCATTCGACGTTCCATTCCACTCCATTCAACATTCCGTTCCACATTACTTTCCACGTCCTAATCCACGTTCCTTTCTACGTTACATTCCACATTCTACTACATTATAGTCCACATTCCATTCCAATCCATTGCACTTTCCGTTCCTCATTCCATTCCATTCAATTCCACATCCCATTGCATTCCATTCCACATTCCATTCCTTTCCATTAATCATTCTTTTCCACATTCCATCAGATTCCATCACACATTCCATTCCACATTCCATTCCTTTCCACATTTCATTCCCTTCCATTCCATTCCACATTCCATTCCATTCCATTCCATTCACCATTCCATTGCATTCCATTCCATTCACAGTTCCATTCCATTCCGTTCCATTCCACGTTCCATTCCATTCCATTCCACATTCTATTCCATTGCATTCCTTTAAACATTCCATTCCATTCCACATTCCATTCCATTGCATTTCACTTTACATTCCATTCTATTCCATTCCACATTCCAATCCACATTGCATTCCATCCCACATACCATTCCATTCCACTGCATCCCCTTCCAAATTCCATTCCATTCAATTCCCTTCCACATTCCATTCCACATTGCATTCCATTCCATTCCACTTTCCATTCCATTCCATTCCAATTTGCATTGTATTCCTTTCCATTCCACATTCCATTCCATGCCATTCTGCATTCCATTGCATTCCATTCCATTCCACATTCAATTCCATTCCAATCCACATTCAATTCCTTTCCATTCCATATTCCACATTCCATTCCACGTTCCATTAAGCTTTCCATTAAACATTCCATTCCACGTTACATTCCATTCCATTCCACGTTCCATTCCACATTTCATTCCACATTCCATTTCATTCCACCTTCCATTCCATTCCATTCCACATTTCATTCGATTCCATTACACATTCCATTCCTTTCCATTCCATTCCACATTCCATTCCATTCCATTCCATTCCATTCCACATTCCGTTCCTTTCCTTTCCACATACCATTCAATTCAATTCCTTTCCACGTTCCATTCTTTAAACATTGCATTCCATTCCATTTCATTCCCCTTTGAATTCCATTCAATTTCACATTTCATTCCCCCTTCTATTCCATTCCACATTCCATTTCATTTCATTGCAATCCACATTCCATTCCACTCCATTCCATTCCACTCCACATTCCATTCCGCTTTCCATTCCATTCCATTCCAAATTCCATTCCATTCCATTCCACATTACATTACATTCCATTCCACAGTTCATTCCATTCCACATTCAGGTTCCATTCCATTCCTTACACATTCCATTCCACATTCCATCCCATTAAACTTTCCAATCCATTCCACATTCCATTCCATTCCATTGAATTTCACATTCCATTCCATTTCACATTCCACTCCATTCCATTCCACATTCCATTCAGTTCCATTCCACATTCCATTCCATTCCATTCCACATTCTATTCCATTGCATTCCTTTAAACATTCCATTCCATTCCACATTCCATTCCATTGCATTTCGCTTTACATTCCATTCTATTCCATTCCACGTTCCAATCCACATTGCATTCCATTCCGTTCCACTTTCCATTTCATTCCATTCTGGTTTCCTTTCCATTCCACTTTCCATTCCATGTCATTCTTGTTTCCATTCCATTCTATTCCTTTCCACATTCAATTCCATTCCAATCCACATTCCAATCCATTCCATTCCATATTCCACATTCCATTCCACGTTCCTTTCCACTTTCCATTCCATGTTGAATTCCACTTTCCATTCCATTCCAATCCACGTTCCATTCCACACTGCATTCCACATTCCATTCCATCCCATTCCTCTCAGTTTCACATTCCATTCCATTCCATTGCACATTCCACTTCATTCCATCCCATTCCACATTCCATTCGATTCCACATTCCATTCAATTCCATTGCATTTCCCTTTCTATTTCATTTCATTGCATTCCGTTTCACATTCCATACCGCATTCCATTCCATTCCACATTCCATGCCATTCCATTGCATTCCACATTCCATTCCATCCCAATCCATTTCATTCCACATTCCATTCCATTGCATTCTATTCCGTTCCTTTCCATTCCATTCCGCATTCCGTTCCATTCCATTCCACATTCCCTTCCTTTCCATTACACATTCTATTCCATTCCATTCTATACCCACATTCCATTCCATTCCACATTCCATTTCGTTCAACATACCATTGCACACTCCATTCCATTCCACATTCCATTCTATTCCATTCCATATTCCATTCCATTACATTCCGTTTCATTCCACATTCCATTACACATCATTCCATTCCCTTCCACTTTACATTCCATTCCATTCCATATTTTATTCCATTTCATTCCATTCCATTGCATATTCCTTTTCACATTCCATTCCATTCCATTCCACATTTGTTACCATTCCATTTCACATTCCATTCCATTCCATTCCACATTCCATTCTTTGCATTTCACATTGCACTGCATTCCAATACATATTCCTGTCGGTTCCTTTCCACTTTGCTTTCCATTCCGTTCCACATTCCATTCCATTCCATTCCACATTGCTTACCATTCCGTTCCCCATTCCATTCCATTCCATTCCATCGCATTCCACATTCCATTCCATTCCTTTCCACATTCCATACCATTCCATTAAAATTTCCATTCCATTCTATTCCACATTACATTCCATTCCATTCCACATTCCTTTCCATTACCTTCCATATTCCTGTCCATACCATTCCATATTCCATTCCATTCCATTGTGTTCCTTTCCACATTCCATTTCATTCCTTTCCTTTCCATTATACTTTCCATTACACATTCCATTCAATTCCACGTTCCATTCCATATTCCATTCCATTCCACATTCCTTTCCATTCTATTCCTTTCCACATTCCATTCCATTCCATTCCATTCCATTCAACATTCCATTCCATTTCAGATTGCATTCCATTCCTCTTCACATTTCATTCCATACCATTCCACATTCCATTAAATTTCAGTCCACATTCCATTCCATTCCTTTCCAAATTCTATTCCATTTCATTCCATATTCCTCTCCATTCCATTCCACATTCCATTGCATTCCATTCCACATTCCATTCCATTCCACTGCATTCCATTCCACATTCCATTCCATTTCATTCCATTCCACATTCCATTCCTTTCCATTCCATTCCACATTCCATTCCATTCCATTCCACATTCCATTCCTTTCAATTTCCTTCCACATTCCATTCCACCTTGCATTCCATTCCTTTCCACTTTCCATTCCATTCCATTCCAATTTCCATTCCATTCCACATTCCATTCCTTGTCATTCTGCATTCCATTTCATTCTATTCTATTCCACATTCAATTCCATTCCAATCCACATTCAATTCTATTCCATTACGTATTCCACATTCCATTCCACGTTCCATTAAACTTTCCATTAAACGTTCCATTCCACGTTCCATTCCATTCCATTCCACGTTCCATTCCACATTACATTGCATTCCATATTCCATTCCATTCCATTCCACATTTCATTCGATTCCATTCCACTTTCCAATCCGTTCCATTTCAATCAAATCCACATTCCAATCCATTCCGTTGCACATTCACTTCCATTCTTTTCCATTCCACATTCCATTGCATTCCACATTCCATTCCATTCCTTTGCATTTCCCATTCCATTCCATTCCATTTCACATTGCATTCCACATTCCATTCCATTCCGTTCGATTCCATTACTTTCCATTCCATTCCACATTCCGTTCCATTCCATTCCACATTTCATTCCTTTCCATTACACACTCTACTCCATTCCATTCCATTCCACATTCCATTCCATTCCACATTCCATTCCTTTCCAGTCCATTCCAGATTCCATTCCATTCCATTGCATTTGATTCCGCATTCCATTGCACATTCCATTCCATTCCACCTTTCATTCTATTCCATTCCATTCCATTCCATTCCATTCCACATTCCATTACACATCATTCCCTTCCATTCCACATTCCATTCCATTCCATTCCATATTCCATTCCATTTCATTCCATTCCATTGCAGATTCCTTTCGTCGTTCCATTGCATTCCATTCCACATTGCATACCATTCCATTCCACATTCCATTCCATTCAATTCCACATTCCATTCCATTCCATTCCATATTCCTGTCCATTCCTTTCCAAGTTCCTTTCCATTCCATTCCACATTCCATTATATTCCATTCCATTCCACATTCCTTTACATTCCATTCCATTCCACTCCACATTCCGTTCCATTCCATTCTATATTCCATACCATGCCATTACACTTTCCAATCCGTTCCATTCCACATTACATTCCATTCCATTCCTCATTCTATTCCATTAATTACCATATTCCTTTCCATGCCATTCCATATTCCATTACGTTCCATTCCATTCCATTCCTTTCTACATTCCAATCCATTAAATTCCTTTCAATTCCACATTCCATTTCACATTCCTTTCAATTCCGCATTCTATTCCATATTCCATTCAATTCCGTTCAATTCACCATACCATTCCATACCACATTCCATTCCATTCAATTCCATTCAATTCCATTCCACATTCGATTCCATTTCTCATTTCATTCCATTCCACTCCACATTTCCTTCCATACCATTCCACGTTCCATTCAATTCCATTCCACATTCCATTCCATTCCATTCCGAATGTTTTTCCATTCGATTCCATATTCCATTTCACTCCATTGCACATTCCATTGCATTCCATCCCACATACCATTCCATTCCACTGCATCCCCTTCCAAATTCAATCCCATTCAATTCCCTTCCACATTGCATTCCACATTGCATTCCATTCCATTCCACTTTCCATTCCATTTCATTCCAATTTGCATTGTATTCCTTTCCATTCCACATTCCATTCCATGCCATTCTGCATTCCATTGCATAACATTCCATTCAACATTCAATTCCATTCCAATCCACATTCAAATCCTTTCCATTCCGTATTCCACATTCCATTCCACGTTCCTTTAAACTATCCATTAAACATTCCATTCCACGTTACATTCCATTCCATTTCACGTTCCATTCCACATTTCATTCCACATTCCATTTCATTCCACCTTCCATTCCATTCCATTCCACATTTCATTCGATTCCATTACACTTTCTGTTCCATTCCTTTCCATTCCATTCCACATTCCATTCCATTCCATTCCATTCCATTCCATTCCATTCCATTCCATTCCACATTCCGTTCCTTTCCATTCCACATACCATTCCATTCAATTCCTTTTCACGTTCCATTCCTTTAAACACTGCATTCCATTCCATTTCATTCCCCTTTGAATTCTATTCCATTTCACATTGCATTCCACCTTCTATTCCATTCCACATTCCATTTCATTTCATTGCATTCCACATTCGATTCCATTCCATTCCATTCCACTCCACATTCCATTCCGCATTCCATTCCATTCTATTCCAAATTCCATTCCATTCCATTCCACATTACATTACATTACATTCCACAGTTCATTACATTCCACATTCAGGTTCCATTCCGTCCATTACACATTCCATTCTACTTTCCATCCCATTATACTTTCCATTCCATTCCACATTCCTTTCCATTCCATTCTATTTCACATTCCATTCCATTTCACATTCCACTCCATTCCATTCCACATTCCATTCAATTCCATTCCACATTGCATTCCATTTCATTATATGCCATTCCACATTCCATTGCATTCCATGAAACATTCCATTCCATTTCGTTACATTACATTCCACGTTCCCTTCCATTCCATTCCATTCCATTACATTGCACATTCCATTCCACATTCCATTGCACATTTCATTCCACATTCCATTCCACATTCCCTTCCGCATTCCATTCCATTACATTCCACTTTCCATTCCACACTCCATTCCATTCCATTCCACATTCTATGCCACATTTGATTCCGCATTCCATTCCATTCTATTCCACATTCCATTCCATTGCATTCCACATTGCATTCCATTGCATTCCACATTCCATTCCATTCCATTCCACGTTCCATTCGATTTTCCGTGGCATTCCAATCCCCATTCCATTCCACATTCCATTCCATTCCACATTTACATCCACATTCCTTTCCATTCCATTCCACATTCCATTTCACTTTCCATTCCATTCCACTCCAAATTCCATTCCACATTCGATTACATTCCTTTCCACATTCAATTTCACTGCATTCCACACTCCATTCCACATTCCATTCCATCTTTTATTTCATTCCATTCCATGTTTCATTCCAACTTCCATTCCACGTTGCATTCCACTTCCCATTAGTTGTTCCATTGCATTCCATTCCACGTTCCTTTCCAACTTCCATTCCACATTCCGTTCCATTCCATGCCACACTTCATTCCACATTCCATTCCATATTCCATTACACATTCAATTCCGCATTGCATTCGGCATTTAAATCCTTTCCATTCCATTCCATTCCACATTCCATTCAATTCCGTTACATTCCACATTCCATTCTATTCCATTCCACATTCCATTCCACATTCCATTCCGTTTCATTCATGTCATTTTCACATTAAATTCCACATTCCACATTCCATCCATATTCCATTCCATGTTCCACTCCTTTCCATTCCACATTACATTCCATTTATTTCCACATTCCATACCACTCCATTCCGCATTCAATTCCATTCCATTCCGCATTCAAATCCAGATTCCATTCCATTCCACACTGCATTAAATTCCAAATTCCACTCCATTCCTTTCCACATTCCATTCCATTCCTTTCCATTCCACATTCCATTCAATTGCATTCCACATTCTATTCTTCATTCCATTCCGTTTCATTCCACATTCAATTCCACATTCCTTTCCATTCCACTCCACATTCCATTCCATTCCATTGAACGTTCCATTCATTTCCATTCCACTTTCCATTCCACATAACATTCCATTCCTTTCCACATTTCATTCCACATTCCTTTCAACATTCCACTTCACATTCCAATCCACATTCCATTCCGCACTCCATTCCATTCCATTCCATTCCATTTCACATTCCTTTCCACATTCCATTCTGATCTTTTCCACATTCCATTACACACTCCTTTCCACATTCCATTCTACATTCCATTCCATTCCATTCCATTTCACATTCCTTTCCACATTCCATTCCACGTTCCATTCCACATTCAATTCCATTCCTTAACACATTCCATTCCATATTCCATTCTACATTCCTTTCCACGATCCATTCCTTTGAATTCCACATGACACTCCACATTGCACTCCACATTCCATTCCACATTCTCTTCCACATTCCAGTACCCATTTCATTACATTCCAGTCCACATTCCATTCCACATTCCATTCCATTCCATTCCTCATTCTTTACAACATTCCTTTCCGCATACCATTCCATTCCATTCCAGATTCCTTTCCACATTCCATTCCATTACAATAAACATTCTATTCCACTTTCCATTCCATTCCATTCCACATTTCATTCCACATTCCCTTCCACATACCATTCCATTCCATTCCACTTTGCATTCCACATTCCATTCCATTCCATTCCACATTCTATTTCACTTTCCATTCCAAAATCCATTCCATTCCGTTCCACATTGAATTCCATGGCATTTCACATACATTCCGTTCAATTTCACATTCCATTCGACATTCCATTGCATTCCAATCCACATTACATTCCTCATTCCTTTCCATTCCATTCCCAATTTCATTCCACATTCCATTCTACATTCCATTCCATTCCATTCCGCATTCGATTCCACATTCCACTACACATTCCCTTCCACATTCCATTCAATTCCATTCCACATCCCATTCCACAATCCACTCCACATTCCAATCCACATTCAATTACATTCCTTTCCACATTCCATTCTATCCCATTTCATATTCCATTCCACATTACATTCTACATTCTATTCCATTCCATTCCACGTTTCATTCCACCTTCCATTCCAGGTTCCATTCCACTTTCCATTGGACTTTCCATTCCACTTTCCATTCCACTTTCCATTGCATTCAATTCCACGTTCCATTCCAACATTCATTCAACGTTCCATTCCATTCCACCTTCCATTCCAGATTCCATTCCATTCCATTACTCTTTCCATTCCACATTCCATACCACATTCCGTTCCACTTTCCATTATGTTCCATTCCACATTAAATTCCACATTCCATTTCACATTCTATTCCACATTCCATTCCACATTCCATTCGATTCTGTTCCATATTCCATTACACTTTCCTTTCCACATTCCATTCCACATTCTATTCCATTAACTTCCATTCCACATTCCATTTCATATTCCATTCCACATTCCATTGCATTCCATTCCACGTTCCATTCCACATGGCATTCCACATTGCATTCCAAATTCCATTCCACAATCATTTCCACATTCCATTCCATTCCATTTCACATTCCATTCCACATTCCAATTCATTACATTCTAGTCAATTCCACATGCCATTCACATTCCAATCCATTCCATTCCACATTCCATTCCACATTCGATTACATTCCTTTCCACATTCCATTCCATTCTATTCCACAGTCCATTCCACCTTCTTTTCCATTCCATTCCACATTTCATTCCACATTCCATTTCACATTCCTTTCCACATTCCATTGCATTGCATTCCACATTACATTCCATTACATTCCACATTCCATTCCACTTTCCATTAAACGTTACATACCATGCTCCATTCCACGTTCCATTTCATTCCATTCCACGTTCCATTCCACATTCCTTTCCATTCCATTCCACTTTCCTTTGCACTTTCCATTCCACATTCCATTCCACATTACATTCCCTTAAATTCCACATTACATTCCACATTCCAGTCCACATTCCTTTCCACATTCCATTGCATTCGAATCCTTATTCCATTCCATTCTACTCGACATTCCATTCCATATTCCATTCCATTCCATAACAAATTCCATTGCAGATTCCATTTCACATTCCATTCCATTCCACTCCACATTCATTTCCACGTTCCATTCCATGTTCCATTCTGCATTCTATTTCACATTCAATTCCACGTTCGATTACACGTTCTATTCTAAATTCAATTCCACATTCAATTCAACATTACATTCCTTTCCATTCCACATTCCATTCCACATTCCATTCCATTCCATTCCACATTCCGTTCCATATTCCATCCCATTCAATTCCAAATTTCATTCCACATTCCATTCCACGTTCCATTCCATGTTCCATTCCACTGTCCATTCTACTCCATTACACGTTCCATTCCATTCATTTCCCCGTTTCATTTCACTACATTCCATATTATAGTACACATTCCATACCACATTCCATATCACATTCCAGTCCACATTCCACTTCGCTTTCCATTCCATTCCACGTTCCATTCCATTCCAATCCTCATTCCATTCCAATCTAGTCCACCTTCCATTCCATTCCATTCCTCATTCCATTCCACATTGCATTCCACATTCCATTCTTTTCCACATTCCATTCCAGAACATTTTCCATTGCATTCCACATTCCATTCCATTCCATTCCACATTCCATTCCACATTCCATTTCACGTTCCATTCCATTCCATTCCATATTGCATTCCATTCCATTCCACATTCCATTCCACTCAATTCCACATTTCATTCCATACCACTGCATTCCACATTCCACTCCACTACATTCGGCATTCCATTCCATTCCATTTTATTCTATTCCATTTTCCATTACATTCCATTCCACATTCCATTCCATTGTATTCCACATTCCTCACCACATTCCATTCCACATTCTGTTACTCTTTCCATTCCATTTCATTCCTCATTCTATTCCACTCCATTCGACATTCCATTGTACTTTCCATTCCATTCCATTCCACATTCCTTTCCATTCACTTCCTAATTAATTTCCTTTCCATTGCATTCCACATACCATTCCATTCCATTCCCATTCCATTTAATTCCTTTCCATTCCATTCCACATTCCATTTCATTCCATTCCACATTCCATTCCTTTCCATTCCACATGCCATTCCATATTCTTTTGCACGCTCTATTCAATTCACGATCCATTCCATACTGCATTCCAGATTTCATTCCACGTATAATTACACGTTCCATTCGAGCATCCATTCCATGTTCCATTGCACGTTGCATTCCATTCCATTTCGCGATCAATTCCACAATCCATTCCACACTCCATTCCACATTCCATTCCACATTCAATTCCATTCCATTCCACTTTCCATTGCACATTCCATTCCAGATTCCATTCCACATTACCTTGCACATTTCATTCCATTCCATTCCATTCCTTTCCATTCCATATTCCATTCCATTCCAATCCACATTCAATTCCATTCCATAGCATTCCACATTCCATTCCATAACATTTCACATTCTATTTCATTTTCCATTCCACATTCCATTCCAGTCCATTCCACTTTCCATTCCATTCCATTCAATATTCGATTCCACATTCCATTCCACGTTCTATTACTTTCCATTCCTTTCCAAATTCCATTCCATTCCATTCCACACACCATTCCATTCCACATTCCATCCTACATTCCATTCCATTCCATTCCATTCCACATTCCATTCCACATTCCATTCCTTTTCATTCCACAGTCCATTTCTAATTCCATTGCATTCTATTCCACATTCCATTCCACATTCCATTCCATTGCATTCCACATTCCATTCCACATTCCATTCCATTTCATTCCACAATGCTTTCCATTCCATTGCATTCCATTGCATTCCATTCCATTGCACATTAGATTCCATTCCATTCCGTTCCACATTCCCTTCCATTCCATACTGATTACCATTCCATTCCATTCCACATTTCATTCCACTTTGCATTCCTTTCCATTCCAGATTCCTTTGCACATTCCATTCCACATTCCGTTCCACAATCCCTTCTGTTCCATTGCACATTCCGTTCCATTCCATTCCACTTTCCATTCCACATTCCATTCCATTCCTTTATAGATTCTATTCCATCCCATGCCACATTCCATTCCATTCCACTTTCCATTCCAAATGACTTTGCATTCCATACCACATTCCATTCCACATTCCATTCCATTCCATTACACATTCCATTCCACATTCCATTTCATTCCATTTCACATTCCATTCCACCATCCATTCCATTCCGTTCCACATTCCATTCCATTCCACTCCACATTCCATTCCATTTCATTCCATTCCATTCCATTCCATATTCCATTTCATGACATTCCACTTTCCATTCCTTTCCATTCCATTCCACATTCTGTTCCATTCCACATTCCATTCCATTCCAATCCGTTCCACATTCAGTTCCATTCCACATTCCATTCCCTTCCATTCCACATTCCATTCTGCATTCCATTCCTTTCCGCATTGCGTACACTTTTCCATTCCATTCCATTGCATATTCCATTCCATTGCATTCCACTTTCCATTCTAATCCATTCTACGTTCCATTCCACTTTCCATTCCAATATCTATTACACTGCCATTCCATTCCATTCCATGTTCCATTACACTTTCCATTACAATACTTTCCAAATTGCAGTCCACTTTCCATTCCACATTCCAGTCCACATTCTATTCCATTCCATTGCATTTCACATGCCATTCCATTCCATTGAGCATTCCATTCCATTCCATTTCACATTCCATTCCACTTCATTCCATTCCACATTCTATTCCGTTCCACATTCCATTCCTTTCCATTGCACTTTCCATTCATATCCATTCCGTTGCATTCCATTCCACATTCCATTCCATTCCATTTCATTCCACTTTCTAATCCATTCCGCATTCCATTCCATTCCACATTCCATTTCATTCCATTCTACATTCCATTCTATTTCACTCCATTTCACATTCTATTCCGTTACACAATCCATTCCATTCCACATTCCATTCCACATTCCATTACATTACATTCCACCTTCCAATCCATTCCACTTTCCATTTCATTCCTTTAAAGATTCCAGTCCACATTCCATTCCATTCCATTGCATTCAATTCCACATTCCATTCCATTGCATTCCACATTCCATTTCACATTCATTTCCATGTTCCTTTCCACATTCCATTCCTCGTTCCGCTCCACGTTCCATTTCACGTTCCATTCCATTTTCCTTTCCATTCAATTCCACGTTTCATTCCACATTCCATTCCACATACCATTTCACATTGCATTCTGTTCCATTACACAATCCATTACACAATCCATTCCGTTCCATTCCACTTTCCATTCCACATGCCATTCAACATTCCATTCCACATTAAATTTAATTCCATTCCACATTGCATTCCACATTCCATTCCGTTCCACATTGTATTCCACATTCCTGTCCATTCCATTCAATTCCACATTGCATTCCACATTTCATTCCATTCCATTTCACATTCCATTCCACATTTCATTGCACTCCATTCAACTTTCCATTCCATGATCCATTCCACATTCCTTTCCACATTCCATTCCACTTTCCATTCCTTTCCATTCCATGTTCTATTCCACGTTCCATTAGACGTTCCATTCCACGTTCCATTCCATGTTCCATTCTATTACATTCCACTTTCCATTTCATTCCACATTACATTCCTTTCCATTCCACATTCCATTCCACAATACATTGCATTCCATTACACATTCCATTCTGTATTCCATTCCATTCCATTCCACATTTCTTTCCACACTGAATTCCATTCGATTCCACTTTCCATTGCACATTCCTTTCCACGTTCCCTTCCATGTTCCATTCCAGGTTCCATTGCACGATCCATTCCATGCCATTCCACCTTCCATTCCATTCCATTCCACATTCCATTTCATTCCGTTCCAAATTCCATTCCACATTCCATATCACATTCCATTCCACATTCCATTTAACCTTCTATTGCTTTCCATTCCATTCCACTTTCCTTTCCCTTCCATTCCACATTCCATTCCATTCCACTACATATTCCATTCCACATTATATTCCACATTCCATTCCATTCCATTCCATTCTATTGCACGTTCCATTCCATTCCGTTCCATTCAACATTGCAAACTTTTCCATTCTACATTCCATTCCATTCCACATTCTATTCCATTGCATTCCACATTCCATTCCACATTCCACTCAACATCCATTCCATGTTCCATTCCATTACATTCCACGTTTCTTTCCACTTTCCTTTCCATTCCATTCCAATTTCCATGCTACATTCCTTTGCACATTCAGTTCCACTTTCCATTGCACAATCCATTCCACGTTGCAATCCAGGTTCCAATCCAAGTTGCCTTCCACATTCCTTTCAATTCCATTCCACTTTCCATTCCACGTTCTATTCCAGTATAAATTCCACATTCCATTCCGCATTCCACACACCATTGCATTCCATTCCTTTCCACATTCCATTGCACATTCCCTTCCACATTTCACTCCTTTCCATTCCACATTCCATTCCATTCCATTCCACATTATATTCCATTTCATTCCACATTGTATGGCTCATTCAATTCCATATTCCCTTCCACATTCCATTCCATTCCATTCCACCTTCCATTCCATTCCATTCCACGTTACATTTCATTCCGTTCCACATTCCATTCCACATTCCATTTCACATTCCATTCCACATTGCATTCCACAATTTCCATTCCACATTGCATTCCACATTGCATTCCATATTCCATTCGATTCCATTCCACATTCCATTCCACATGCATTCCATTCCAGTCCACATTCCATTCCACAATCCATTACATTCCATTCCTCATTCCATTGCATTCCATTTCACATTCCTTTCCACGTTCCATTCCACGCTCCATTCCACATACCATTCCAAGTTCCATTATACATTGCATTCCATTCCATTACACTTTCCTTTCCCAATTGCATTCCATTCCATTCCACATTCCATTTCACACTCCATTCCTTTCCATTCCACATTCCATTCCACAATTTCCATTCCATATTGCATTCCACATTGCATTCCATATTCCATTCCATTCCATTCCACTTTCCATTTCACATTTCATTCCGTTCCATTCCACATTCCATTCCACAATTTCCATTCCACATTGCATTCCACATTGCATTCCATATTCCATTGCATTACATTCCACATTCCATTCTACATGCATTCCATTCCAGTCCACAATCCATTCCACATTCCATTCCATTCCATTCCACATTCCAATCCATTCCATTCCACATTCCATTACATTCCATTCCTCATTCCATTGCATTCCATTTCACATTCCATTCCATACCACCTTCCATTTAGTTCCATTCCTTTCCCTTCAATTCCTTTCCACATTCCATTCCTTTCCTTTCCATTCCATTCCTTTCCATTGCATTCCGCATATCATTCCATTCCACATTCCATTCCATTCCATTGCATTCCACATTCCATTCCATTCCATTCCACATTCTAATTTTTGCATTCCATTCTACATTCCATTTCACATTCCATTCCATTCGATTTCACATTGCATTCCATCCACTCAACATTCCTTTCCACATCCCATTCCATTGTATTCCACATTGAATTCCACCTTCCATTGCATTCCATACCACATTCAATACCATTCCATTCCTTATTCCTTTCCATTCTATTTCACATTCCATTCCATTAGAAGACCTATTTAATTCCATTCCATTCCATTCCACATTCCATTCCATTCCACATTCCATTCCATTACATTCCACGTTCTATTCCACATTCAATTTCACGTTCTAGTATATGTTCCAGTACACCTTTCATTCCACATTCTACTACATTCTATTCCAAATTTCATTCCACTCCATTCCACATTCCGTTCCTTATTCCATTCCATTCGATTCCACATTCCATTCCATTCCATTCCACATTCCATTCCACTTTCCATTCCATTCCATTCCACATTCCAGTCCACATTCCATCAGATTCCTTTAAACATTCCATTCCACATTCCATTCCATTCCATTCCATTCCACTATCCATTCCTTTCCACATTCCATTCCTCATTCCATTCCATTCCATACCACATTCCATTCTGTTGCAAATCCGGTTCCATTCCATTCCATTCCACGTTCCATTCAATTCCATTTCACGTTTTATTCCACTCCGTTACACGTTCCATTTCATTCTACATTCCATTCCGCTTTGCATTCCTTTCCATTCCACATTCCATTCCATTCCATTACACATTCCATTCCATTCCATTTCACATTCCATTTCATTCCACGTTCCATTTAATTTCATTCCATTACATTACATTACTTTCTTCATTCAATTCCATTCCATTCCAAATTCTATTCCATTCCATTCCATTGCATTCCATTCTACATTCCATTCCATTCCATTCAACATTTCATTCAATTCCTTTACATTTCATTACACATTCCATTCCAATCCATCCCACATTCCATTCCATTCCGCATTCCATTCCATTACACATTCTATTCCACATTCTATTCCATTTCACATTCCATTCCATTGCATTCCATTCCACATTACATTCAATTCCATTCCATTCCACATTCCAATCCATTCCATTACACTTTCCATACCATTCCATTCCACATTCCATTCCACATTCCACTCCACTCCATATTCCATTTCACATACCATTCCACATTCCTTTCCATTCGTTTCTATTCCATTCCACATTGCATTCCACATTCCTTTCCACTCCATTTGACATTCTATTCCACATTCCATTCCATTCCACATTTCATTCCTCATTCCATTAAACTTTCCGCTCCACGTTCCTTTCCACTTTCCATTGCACGTTCCTTCCCATTACATTCCACGTTCCATTGCATTCGAAATTCCATTCCATTCCATTCCACCTTGAATGCCATTCCATTCCACATTTCTTTCCATTCAATTCCATTGTACATTCCGTTCCACATTGCATTCCATTCCATTCCACATTCCATTCCATTCCACATTCCATTCCATTCCAATAAACATTCCACTCCACGTTCCATTCCACCTTCCTTTCCATTCCGTTCCGCATTATATTACACATTCCATTCCATAGTATTTCACGTTCCATTGCAGATTCCATTATATATTCCATTCCACATCGCATTTCTTTCCATTTCACATTCCATTCCACATTCCATTCCATTCCACATTCCGTTCTACATTCCATACTATTCCACATTCCACTCCATCTCCCATTAAATATTCCATTCCACTCCATTTCACATTCCATTCCACATTCCATTTCATTCCATTATAGATTGCATTCCTCTTTCCATTCCACGTTGCTTTCCACATTCTATTGCAAGTTCCATCTATTTACATTCCACGTTCCATTCCATTTCATTCTCTCTTCCATTCTATTCCATTCCACCTTCAATTCCATTCAATTCCACGTTGCACTCCACGCTGCATTCCACATTTCTTTCCATTCCATTCCACGTTCCGTTACACATTCCTTTCCATGACATTGCTGTTCCTTTGCAGATTCCATTCCACTTTCCATTCCATATCCCTTTCCAATCCATTCCACATCCCGTTCCATTCCATTCCACCTTCCATTCCATTCCATTCCACATTCCATTCCATTCCGTTCCGCATTCCATTCCATTCCATTCCACATTCCATTCCGTTCCATTCCACATTCCATTCCACATTCTCTTCAATTTCATTCCACTCCATTCCACATTCCATTTCACATTCCATTCCTCATTACAATCCATTCGGTTCCACATTACATTCCGTTTCATTCCACAATCCATTACATTCCATTCCTTATTCCATTGCATTGCATTTTACATTCCATTCCATTCCACTTTTCATTTAATTCCGTTGCATTCCATTCAATTCTTTCCACATTCCATTCCTTTCAATTCCACATTCCAATCCATTCCACTCCATTCCAATCCGTTCCACATTCCATTCCATTCCATTCCGCATTCCATTCCATTCCATTCCACATTCAATTCCATTCCATTCCACGTTCCATTCCATTGTATTCCATTCTGCATTCCATTTCACATTCCATTCCATTTGAATCAACATTTCATTCCATTCCATTACAAATTCCATTCCAAATCCCATTCCATTTCTTTCCACATTCCATTCCCCATTCCATTGCATTCCATAACACTTTCCATTACATTCCATTCCTTATTCCATTCCATTCTATTTCACATTCCATTCCATTCCATGTCCTATTTAATTACATTCCATTCCATTAAATTCCATTCCACATTCCATTCCATTCCACATTCCATTCCATTCCATTCGACATTCCATTCCACTCCATTCAACCTTCCATTCCACTTTCCATTCCACGTTCTAGTCCACGTTCCTTTCTAAGTTCCATTCCACATTCTACTACAATATATTCCACATTCCATTCCAATCCATCCCACTTTCCATTCCTCATTCCATTCCATTCAATTCCACAACCCATTGCATTCCATTCCACATTCCATTGCATTCCATTCCATATTCCATTCCACATTCCTTTCCATTCACTTCCTAATTAATTTCCTTTCCATTGCATTCCACATACCATTCCATTCCATTCCCATTCCATTTAATTCCTTTCCATTCCATTCCACATTCCATTTCATTCCATTCCACATTCCATTCCTTTCCATTCCACATGCCATTCCATATTCTTTTGCACGCTCTATTCAATTCACGATCCATTCCATACTGCATTCCAGATTTCATTCCACATATAATTACACGTTCCATTCGAGCATCCATTCCATGTTCCATTGCACGTTGCATTCCATTCCATTTCGCGATCAATTCCACAATCCATTCCACACTCCATTCCACATTCCATTCCACATTCAATTCCATTCCATTCCACTTTCCATTGCACATTCCATTCCAGATTCCATTCCACATTACCTTGCACATTTCATTCCATTCCATTCCATTCCTTTCCATTCCATATTCCATTCCATTCCAATCCACATTCAATTCCATTCCATAGCATTCCACATTCCATTCCATAACATTTCACATTCTATTTCATTTTCCATTCCACATTCCATTCCAGTCCATTCCACTTTCCATTCCATTCCATTCAATATTCGATTCCACATTCCATTCCACGTTCTATTACTTTCCATTCCTTTCCAAATTCCATTCCATTCCATTCCACACACCATTCCATTCCACATTCCATCCTACATTCCATTCCATTCCATTCCATTCCACATTCCATTCCACATTCCATTCCTTTTCATTCCACAGTCCATTTCTAATTCCATTGCATTCTATTCCACATTCCATTCCACATTCCATTCCATTGCATTCCACATTCCATTCCACATTCCATTCCATTTCATTCCACAATGCTTTCCATTCCATTGCATTCCATTGCATTCCATTCCATTGCACATTAGATTCCATTCCATTCCGTTCCACATTCCCTTCCATTCCATACTGATTACCATTCCATTCCATTCCACATTTCATTCCACTTTGCATTCCTTTCCATTCCAGATTCCTTTGCACATTCCATTCCACATTCCGTTCCACAATCCCTTCTGTTCCATTGCACATTCCGTTCCATTCCATTCCACTTTCCATTCCACATTCCATTCCATTCCTTTATAGATTCTATTCCATCCCATGCCACATTCCATTCCATTCCACTTTCCATTCCAAATGACTTTGCATTCCATACCACATTCCATTCCACATTCCATTCCATTCCATTACACATTCCATTCCACATTCCATTTCATTCCATTTCACATTCCATTCCACCATCCATTCCATTCCGTTCCACATTCCATTCCATTCCACTCCACATTCCATTCCATTTCATTCCATTCCATTCCATTCCATATTCCATTTCATGACATTCCACTTTCCATTCCTTTCCATTCCATTCCACATTCTGTTCCATTCCACATTCCATTCCATTCCAATCCGTTCCACATTCAGTTCCATTCCACATTCCATTCCCTTCCATTCCACATTCCATTCTGCATTCCATTCCTTTCCGCATTGCGTACACTTTTCCATTCCATTCCATTGCATATTCCATTCCATTGCATTCCACTTTCCATTCTAATCCATTCTACGTTCCATTCCACTTTCCATTCCAATATCTATTACACTGCCATTCCATTCCATTCCATGTTCCATTACACTTTCCATTACAATACTTTCCAAATTGCAGTCCACTTTCCATTCCACATTCCAGTCCACATTCTATTCCATTCCATTGCATTTCACATGCCATTCCATTCCATTGAGCATTCCATTCCATTCCATTTCACATTCCATTCCACTTCATTCCATTCCACATTCTATTCCGTTCCACATTCCATTCCTTTCCATTGCACTTTCCATTCATATCCATTCCGTTGCATTCCATTCCACATTCCATTCCATTCCATTTCATTCCACTTTCTAATCCATTCCGCATTCCATTCCATTCCACATTCCATTTCATTCCATTCTACATTCCATTCTATTTCACTCCATTTCACATTCTATTCCGTTACACAATCCATTCCATTCCACATTCCATTCCACATTCCATTACATTACATTCCACCTTCCAATCCATTCCACTTTCCATTTCATTCCTTTAAAGATTCCAGTCCACATTCCATTCCATTCCATTGCATTCAATTCCACATTCCATTCCATTGCATTCCACATTCCATTTCACATTCATTTCCATGTTCCTTTCCACATTCCATTCCTCGTTCCGCTCCACGTTCCATTTCACGTTCCATTCCATTTTCCTTTCCATTCAATTCCACGTTTCATTCCACATTCCATTCCACATACCATTTCACATTGCATTCTGTTCCATTACACAATCCATTACACAATCCATTCCGTTCCATTCCACTTTCCATTCCACATGCCATTCAACATTCCATTCCACATTAAATTTAATTCCATTCCACATTGCATTCCACATTCCATTCCGTTCCACATTGTATTCCACATTCCTGTCCATTCCATTCAATTCCACATTGCATTCCACATTTCATTCCATTCCATTTCACATTCCATTCCACATTTCATTGCACTCCATTCAACTTTCCATTCCATGATCCATTCCACATTCCTTTCCACATTCCATTCCACTTTCCATTCCTTTCCATTCCATGTTCTATTCCACGTTCCATTAGACGTTCCATTCCACGTTCCATTCCATGTTCCATTCTATTACATTCCACTTTCCATTTCATTCCACATTACATTCCTTTCCATTCCACATTCCATTCCACAATACATTGCATTCCATTACACATTCCATTCTGTATTCCATTCCATTCCATTCCACATTTCTTTCCACACTGAATTCCATTCGATTCCACTTTCCATTGCACATTCCTTTCCACGTTCCCTTCCATGTTCCATTCCAGGTTCCATTGCACGATCCATTCCATGCCATTCCACCTTCCATTCCATTCCATTCCACATTCCATTTCATTCCGTTCCAAATTCCATTCCACATTCCATATCACATTCCATTCCACATTCCATTTAACCTTCTATTGCTTTCCATTCCATTCCACTTTCCTTTCCCTTCCATTCCACATTCCATTCCATTCCACTACATATTCCATTCCACATTATATTCCACATTCCATTCCATTCCATTCCATTCTATTGCACGTTCCATTCCATTCCGTTCCATTCAACATTGCAAACTTTTCCATTCTACATTCCATTCCATTCCACATTCTATTCCATTGCATTCCACATTCCATTCCACATTCCACTCAACATCCATTCCATGTTCCATTCCATTACATTCCACGTTTCTTTCCACTTTCCTTTCCATTCCATTCCAATTTCCATGCTACATTCCTTTGCACATTCAGTTCCACTTTCCATTGCACAATCCATTCCACGTTGCAATCCAGGTTCCAATCCAAGTTGCCTTCCACATTCCTTTCAATTCCATTCCACTTTCCATTCCACGTTCTATTCCAGTATAAATTCCACATTCCATTCCGCATTCCACACACCATTGCATTCCATTCCTTTCCACATTCCATTGCACATTCCCTTCCACATTTCACTCCTTTCCATTCCACATTCCATTCCATTCCATTCCACATTATATTCCATTTCATTCCACATTGTATGGCTCATTCAATTCCATATTCCCTTCCACATTCCATTCCATTCCATTCCACCTTCCATTCCATTCCATTCCACGTTACATTTCATTCCGTTCCACATTCCATTCCACATTCCATTTCACATTCCATTCCACATTGCATTCCACAATTTCCATTCCACATTGCATTCCACATTGCATTCCATATTCCATTCGATTCCATTCCACATTCCATTCCACATGCATTCCATTCCAGTCCACATTCCATTCCACAATCCATTACATTCCATTCCTCATTCCATTGCATTCCATTTCACATTCCTTTCCACGTTCCATTCCACGCTCCATTCCACATACCATTCCAAGTTCCATTATACATTGCATTCCATTCCATTACACTTTCCTTTCCCAATTGCATTCCATTCCATTCCACATTCCATTTCACACTCCATTCCTTTCCATTCCACATTCCATTCCACAATTTCCATTCCATATTGCATTCCACATTGCATTCCATATTCCATTCCATTCCATTCCACTTTCCATTTCACATTTCATTCCGTTCCATTCCACATTCCATTCCACAATTTCCATTCCACATTGCATTCCACATTGCATTCCATATTCCATTGCATTACATTCCACATTCCATTCTACATGCATTCCATTCCAGTCCACAATCCATTCCACATTCCATTCCATTCCATTCCACATTCCAATCCATTCCATTCCACATTCCATTACATTCCATTCCTCATTCCATTGCATTCCATTTCACATTCCATTCCATACCACCTTCCATTTAGTTCCATTCCTTTCCCTTCAATTCCTTTCCACATTCCATTCCTTTCCTTTCCATTCCATTCCTTTCCATTGCATTCCGCATATCATTCCATTCCACATTCCATTCCATTCCATTGCATTCCACATTCCATTCCATTCCATTCCACATTCTAATTTTTGCATTCCATTCTACATTCCATTTCACATTCCATTCCATTCGATTTCACATTGCATTCCATCCACTCAACATTCCTTTCCACATCCCATTCCATTGTATTCCACATTGAATTCCACCTTCCATTGCATTCCATACCACATTCAATACCATTCCATTCCTTATTCCTTTCCATTCTATTTCACATTCCATTCCATTAGAAGACCTATTTAATTCCATTCCATTCCATTCCACATTCCATTCCATTCCACATTCCATTCCATTACATTCCACGTTCTATTCCACATTCAATTTCACGTTCTAGTATATGTTCCAGTACACCTTTCATTCCACATTCTACTACATTCTATTCCAAATTTCATTCCACTCCATTCCACATTCCGTTCCTTATTCCATTCCATTCGATTCCACATTCCATTCCATTCCATTCCACATTCCATTCCACTTTCCATTCCATTCCATTCCACATTCCAGTCCACATTCCATCAGATTCCTTTAAACATTCCATTCCACATTCCATTCCATTCCATTCCATTCCACTATCCATTCCTTTCCACATTCCATTCCTCATTCCATTCCATTCCATACCACATTCCATTCTGTTGCAAATCCGGTTCCATTCCATTCCATTCCACGTTCCATTCAATTCCATTTCACGTTTTATTCCACTCCGTTACACGTTCCATTTCATTCTACATTCCATTCCGCTTTGCATTCCTTTCCATTCCACATTCCATTCCATTCCATTACACATTCCATTCCATTCCATTTCACATTCCATTTCATTCCACGTTCCATTTAATTTCATTCCATTACATTACATTACTTTCTTCATTCAATTCCATTCCATTCCAAATTCTATTCCATTCCATTCCATTGCATTCCATTCTACATTCCATTCCATTCCATTCAACATTTCATTCAATTCCTTTACATTTCATTACACATTCCATTCCAATCCATCCCACATTCCATTCCATTCCGCATTCCATTCCATTACACATTCTATTCCACATTCTATTCCATTTCACATTCCATTCCATTGCATTCCATTCCACATTACATTCAATTCCATTCCATTCCACATTCCAATCCATTCCATTACACTTTCCATACCATTCCATTCCACATTCCATTCCACATTCCACTCCACTCCATATTCCATTTCACATACCATTCCACATTCCTTTCCATTCGTTTCTATTCCATTCCACATTGCATTCCACATTCCTTTCCACTCCATTTGACATTCTATTCCACATTCCATTCCATTCCACATTTCATTCCTCATTCCATTAAACTTTCCGCTCCACGTTCCTTTCCACTTTCCATTGCACGTTCCTTCCCATTACATTCCACGTTCCATTGCATTCGAAATTCCATTCCATTCCATTCCACCTTGAATGCCATTCCATTCCACATTTCTTTCCATTCAATTCCATTGTACATTCCGTTCCACATTGCATTCCATTCCATTCCACATTCCATTCCATTCCACATTCCATTCCATTCCAATAAACATTCCACTCCACGTTCCATTCCACCTTCCTTTCCATTCCGTTCCGCATTATATTACACATTCCATTCCATAGTATTTCACGTTCCATTGCAGATTCCATTATATATTCCATTCCACATCGCATTTCTTTCCATTTCACATTCCATTCCACATTCCATTCCATTCCACATTCCGTTCTACATTCCATACTATTCCACATTCCACTCCATCTCCCATTAAATATTCCATTCCACTCCATTTCACATTCCATTCCACATTCCATTTCATTCCATTATAGATTGCATTCCTCTTTCCATTCCACGTTGCTTTCCACATTCTATTGCAAGTTCCATCTATTTACATTCCACGTTCCATTCCATTTCATTCTCTCTTCCATTCTATTCCATTCCACCTTCAATTCCATTCAATTCCACGTTGCACTCCACGCTGCATTCCACATTTCTTTCCATTCCATTCCACGTTCCGTTACACATTCCTTTCCATGACATTGCTGTTCCTTTGCAGATTCCATTCCACTTTCCATTCCATATCCCTTTCCAATCCATTCCACATCCCGTTCCATTCCATTCCACCTTCCATTCCATTCCATTCCACATTCCATTCCATTCCGTTCCGCATTCCATTCCATTCCATTCCACATTCCATTCCGTTCCATTCCACATTCCATTCCACATTCTCTTCAATTTCATTCCACTCCATTCCACATTCCATTTCACATTCCATTCCTCATTACAATCCATTCGGTTCCACATTACATTCCGTTTCATTCCACAATCCATTACATTCCATTCCTTATTCCATTGCATTGCATTTTACATTCCATTCCATTCCACTTTTCATTTAATTCCGTTGCATTCCATTCAATTCTTTCCACATTCCATTCCTTTCAATTCCACATTCCAATCCATTCCACTCCATTCCAATCCGTTCCACATTCCATTCCATTCCATTCCGCATTCCATTCCATTCCATTCCACATTCAATTCCATTCCATTCCACGTTCCATTCCATTGTATTCCATTCTGCATTCCATTTCACATTCCATTCCATTTGAATCAACATTTCATTCCATTCCATTACAAATTCCATTCCAAATCCCATTCCATTTCTTTCCACATTCCATTCCCCATTCCATTGCATTCCATAACACTTTCCATTACATTCCATTCCTTATTCCATTCCATTCTATTTCACATTCCATTCCATTCCATGTCCTATTTAATTACATTCCATTCCATTAAATTCCATTCCACATTCCATTCCATTCCACATTCCATTCCATTCCATTCGACATTCCATTCCACTCCATTCAACCTTCCATTCCACTTTCCATTCCACGTTCTAGTCCACGTTCCTTTCTAAGTTCCATTCCACATTCTACTACAATATATTCCACATTCCATTCCAATCCATCCCACTTTCCATTCCTCATTCCATTCCATTCAATTCCACAACCCATTGCATTCCATTCCACATTCCATTGCATTCCATTCCATATTCCATTCCACATTCCTTTCCATTCACTTCCTAATTAATTTCCTTTCCATTGCATTCCACATACCATTCCATTCCATTCCCATTCCATTTAATTCCTTTCCATTCCATTCCACATTCCATTTCATTCCATTCCACATTCCATTCCTTTCCATTCCACATGCCATTCCATATTCTTTTGCACGCTCTATTCAATTCACGATCCATTCCATACTGCATTCCAGATTTCATTCCACATATAATTACACGTTCCATTCGAGCATCCATTCCATGTTCCATTGCACGTTGCATTCCATTCCATTTCGCGATCAATTCCACAATCCATTCCACACTCCATTCCACATTCCATTCCACATTCAATTCCATTCCATTCCACTTTCCATTGCACATTCCATTCCAGATTCCATTCCACATTACCTTGCACATTTCATTCCATTCCATTCCATTCCTTTCCATTCCATATTCCATTCCATTCCAATCCACATTCAATTCCATTCCATAGCATTCCACATTCCATTCCATAACATTTCACATTCTATTTCATTTTCCATTCCACATTCCATTCCAGTCCATTCCACTTTCCATTCCATTCCATTCAATATTCGATTCCACATTCCATTCCACGTTCTATTACTTTCCATTCCTTTCCAAATTCCATTCCATTCCATTCCACACACCATTCCATTCCACATTCCATCCTACATTCCATTCCATTCCATTCCATTCCACATTCCATTCCACATTCCATTCCTTTTCATTCCACAGTCCATTTCTAATTCCATTGCATTCTATTCCACATTCCATTCCACATTCCATTCCATTGCATTCCACATTCCATTCCACATTCCATTCCATTTCATTCCACAATGCTTTCCATTCCATTGCATTCCATTGCATTCCATTCCATTGCACATTAGATTCCATTCCATTCCGTTCCACATTCCCTTCCATTCCATACTGATTACCATTCCATTCCATTCCACATTTCATTCCACTTTGCATTCCTTTCCATTCCAGATTCCTTTGCACATTCCATTCCACATTCCGTTCCACAATCCCTTCTGTTCCATTGCACATTCCGTTCCATTCCATTCCACTTTCCATTCCACATTCCATTCCATTCCTTTATAGATTCTATTCCATCCCATGCCACATTCCATTCCATTCCACTTTCCATTCCAAATGACTTTGCATTCCATACCACATTCCATTCCACATTCCATTCCATTCCATTACACATTCCATTCCACATTCCATTTCATTCCATTTCACATTCCATTCCACCATCCATTCCATTCCGTTCCACATTCCATTCCATTCCACTCCACATTCCATTCCATTTCATTCCATTCCATTCCATTCCATATTCCATTTCATGACATTCCACTTTCCATTCCTTTCCATTCCATTCCACATTCTGTTCCATTCCACATTCCATTCCATTCCAATCCGTTCCACATTCAGTTCCATTCCACATTCCATTCCCTTCCATTCCACATTCCATTCTGCATTCCATTCCTTTCCGCATTGCGTACACTTTTCCATTCCATTCCATTGCATATTCCATTCCATTGCATTCCACTTTCCATTCTAATCCATTCTACGTTCCATTCCACTTTCCATTCCAATATCTATTACACTGCCATTCCATTCCATTCCATGTTCCATTACACTTTCCATTACAATACTTTCCAAATTGCAGTCCACTTTCCATTCCACATTCCAGTCCACATTCTATTCCATTCCATTGCATTTCACATGCCATTCCATTCCATTGAGCATTCCATTCCATTCCATTTCACATTCCATTCCACTTCATTCCATTCCACATTCTATTCCGTTCCACATTCCATTCCTTTCCATTGCACTTTCCATTCATATCCATTCCGTTGCATTCCATTCCACATTCCATTCCATTCCATTTCATTCCACTTTCTAATCCATTCCGCATTCCATTCCATTCCACATTCCATTTCATTCCATTCTACATTCCATTCTATTTCACTCCATTTCACATTCTATTCCATTACACAATCCATTCCATTCCACATTCCATTCCACATTCCATTACATTACATTCCACCTTCCAATCCATTCCACTTTCCATTTCATTCCTTTAAAGATTCCAGTCCACATTCCATTCCATTCCATTGCATTCAATTCCACATTCCATTCCATTGCATTCCACATTCCATTTCACATTCATTTCCATGTTCCTTTCCACATTCCATTCCTCGTTCCGCTCCACGTTCCATTTCACGTTCCATTCCATTTTCCTTTCCATTCAATTCCACGTTTCATTCCACATTCCATTCCACATACCATTTCACATTGCATTCTGTTCCATTACACAATCCATTACACAATCCATTCCGTTCCATTCCACTTTCCATTCCACATGCCATTCAACATTCCATTCCACATTAAATTTAATTCCATTCCACATTGCATTCCACATTCCATTCCGTTCCACATTGTATTCCACATTCCTGTCCATTCCATTCAATTCCACATTGCATTCCACATTTCATTCCATTCCATTTCACATTCCATTCCACATTTCATTGCACTCCATTCAACTTTCCATTCCATGATCCATTCCACATTCCTTTCCACATTCCATTCCACTTTCCATTCCTTTCCATTCCATGTTCTATTCCACGTTCCATTAGACGTTCCATTCCACGTTCCATTCCATGTTCCATTCTATTACATTCCACTTTCCATTTCATTCCACATTACATTCCTTTCCATTCCACATTCCATTCCACAATACATTGCATTCCATTACACATTCCATTCTGTATTCCATTCCATTCCATTCCACATTTCTTTCCACACTGAATTCCATTCGATTCCACTTTCCATTGCACATTCCTTTCCACGTTCCCTTCCATGTTCCATTCCAGGTTCCATTGCACGATCCATTCCATGCCATTCCACCTTCCATTCCATTCCATTCCACATTCCATTTCATTCCGTTCCAAATTCCATTCCACATTCCATATCACATTCCATTCCACATTCCATTTAACCTTCTATTGCTTTCCATTCCATTCCACTTTCCTTTCCCTTCCATTCCACATTCCATTCCATTCCACTACATATTCCATTCCACATTATATTCCACATTCCATTCCATTCCATTCCATTCTATTGCACGTTCCATTCCATTCCGTTCCATTCAACATTGCAAACTTTTCCATTCTACATTCCATTCCATTCCACATTCTATTCCATTGCATTCCACATTCCATTCCACATTCCACTCAACATCCATTCCATGTTCCATTCCATTACATTCCACGTTTCTTTCCACTTTCCTTTCCATTCCATTCCAATTTCCATGCTACATTCCTTTGCACATTCAGTTCCACTTTCCATTGCACAATCCATTCCACGTTGCAATCCAGGTTCCAATCCAAGTTGCCTTCCACATTCCTTTCAATTCCATTCCACTTTCCATTCCACGTTCTATTCCAGTATAAATTCCACATTCCATTCCGCATTCCACACACCATTGCATTCCATTCCTTTCCACATTCCATTGCACATTCCCTTCCACATTTCACTCCTTTCCATTCCACATTCCATTCCATTCCATTCCACATTATATTCCATTTCATTCCACATTGTATGGCTCATTCAATTCCATATTCCCTTCCACATTCCATTCCATTCCATTCCACCTTCCATTCCATTCCATTCCACGTTACATTTCATTCCGTTCCACATTCCATTCCACATTCCATTTCACATTCCATTCCACATTGCATTCCACAATTTCCATTCCACATTGCATTCCACATTGCATTCCATATTCCATTCGATTCCATTCCACATTCCATTCCACATGCATTCCATTCCAGTCCACATTCCATTCCACAATCCATTACATTCCATTCCTCATTCCATTGCATTCCATTTCACATTCCTTTCCACGTTCCATTCCACGCTCCATTCCACATACCATTCCAAGTTCCATTATACATTGCATTCCATTCCATTACACTTTCCTTTCCCAATTGCATTCCATTCCATTCCACATTCCATTTCACACTCCATTCCTTTCCATTCCACATTCCATTCCACAATTTCCATTCCATATTGCATTCCACATTGCATTCCATATTCCATTCCATTCCATTCCACTTTCCATTTCACATTTCATTCCGTTCCATTCCACATTCCATTCCACAATTTCCATTCCACATTGCATTCCACATTGCATTCCATATTCCATTGCATTACATTCCACATTCCATTCTACATGCATTCCATTCCAGTCCACAATCCATTCCACATTCCATTCCATTCCATTCCACATTCCAATCCATTCCATTCCACATTCCATTACATTCCATTCCTCATTCCATTGCATTCCATTTCACATTCCATTCCATACCACCTTCCATTTAGTTCCATTCCTTTCCCTTCAATTCCTTTCCACATTCCATTCCTTTCCTTTCCATTCCATTCCTTTCCATTGCATTCCGCATATCATTCCATTCCACATTCCATTCCATTCCATTGCATTCCACATTCCATTCCATTCCATTCCACATTCTAATTTTTGCATTCCATTCTACATTCCATTTCACATTCCATTCCATTCGATTTCACATTGCATTCCATCCACTCAACATTCCTTTCCACATCCCATTCCATTGTATTCCACATTGAATTCCACCTTCCATTGCATTCCATACCACATTCAATACCATTCCATTCCTTATTCCTTTCCATTCTATTTCACATTCCATTCCATTAGAAGACCTATTTAATTCCATTCCATTCCATTCCACATTCCATTCCATTCCACATTCCATTCCATTACATTCCACGTTCTATTCCACATTCAATTTCACGTTCTAGTATATGTTCCAGTACACCTTTCATTCCACATTCTACTACATTCTATTCCAAATTTCATTCCACTCCATTCCACATTCCGTTCCTTATTCCATTCCATTCGATTCCACATTCCATTCCATTCCATTCCACATTCCATTCCACTTTCCATTCCATTCCATTCCACATTCCAGTCCACATTCCATCAGATTCCTTTAAACATTCCATTCCACATTCCATTCCATTCCATTCCATTCCACTATCCATTCCTTTCCACATTCCATTCCTCATTCCATTCCATTCCATACCACATTCCATTCTGTTGCAAATCCGGTTCCATTCCATTCCATTCCACGTTCCATTCAATTCCATTTCACGTTTTATTCCACTCCGTTACACGTTCCATTTCATTCTACATTCCATTCCGCTTTGCATTCCTTTCCATTCCACATTCCATTCCATTCCATTACACATTCCATTCCATTCCATTTCACATTCCATTTCATTCCACGTTCCATTTAATTTCATTCCATTACATTACATTACTTTCTTCATTCAATTCCATTCCATTCCAAATTCTATTCCATTCCATTCCATTGCATTCCATTCTACATTCCATTCCATTCCATTCAACATTTCATTCAATTCCTTTACATTTCATTACACATTCCATTCCAATCCATCCCACATTCCATTCCATTCCGCATTCCATTCCATTACACATTCTATTCCACATTCTATTCCATTTCACATTCCATTCCATTGCATTCCATTCCACATTACATTCAATTCCATTCCATTCCACATTCCAATCCATTCCATTACACTTTCCATACCATTCCATTCCACATTCCATTCCACATTCCACTCCACTCCATATTCCATTTCACATACCATTCCACATTCCTTTCCATTCGTTTCTATTCCATTCCACATTGCATTCCACATTCCTTTCCACTCCATTTGACATTCTATTCCACATTCCATTCCATTCCACATTTCATTCCTCATTCCATTAAACTTTCCGCTCCACGTTCCTTTCCACTTTCCATTGCACGTTCCTTCCCATTACATTCCACGTTCCATTGCATTCGAAATTCCATTCCATTCCATTCCACCTTGAATGCCATTCCATTCCACATTTCTTTCCATTCAATTCCATTGTACATTCCGTTCCACATTGCATTCCATTCCATTCCACATTCCATTCCATTCCATTCCATTCCACATTCCATTCCATTCCAATAAACATTCCACTCCACGTTCCATTCCACCTTCCTTTCCATTCCGTTCCGCATTATATTACACATTCCATTCCATAGTATTTCACGTTCCATTGCAGATTCCATTATATATTCCATTCCACATCGCATTTCTTTCCATTTCACATTCCATTCCACATTCCATTCCATTCCACATTCCGTTCTACATTCCATACTATTCCACATTCCACTCCATCTCCCATTAAATATTCCATTCCACTCCATTTCACATTCCATTCCACATTCCATTTCATTCCATTATAGATTGCATTCCTCTTTCCATTCCACGTTGCTTTCCACATTCTATTGCAAGTTCCATCTATTTACATTCCACGTTCCATTCCATTTCATTCTCTCTTCCATTCTATTCCATTCCACCTTCAATTCCATTCAATTCCACGTTGCACTCCACGCTGCATTCCACATTTCTTTCCATTCCATTCCACGTTCCGTTACACATTCCTTTCCATGACATTGCTGTTCCTTTGCAGATTCCATTCCACTTTCCATTCCATATCCCTTTCCAATCCATTCCACATCCCGTTCCATTCCATTCCACCTTCCATTCCATTCCATTCCACATTCCATTCCATTCCGTTCCGCATTCCATTCCATTCCATTCCACATTCCATTCCGTTCCATTCCACATTCCATTCCACATTCTCTTCAATTTCATTCCACTCCATTCCACATTCCATTTCACATTCCATTCCTCATTACAATCCATTCGGTTCCACATTACATTCCGTTTCATTCCACAATCCATTACATTCCATTCCTTATTCCATTGCATTGCATTTTACATTCCATTCCATTCCACTTTTCATTTAATTCCGTTGCATTCCATTCAATTCTTTCCACATTCCATTCCTTTCAATTCCACATTCCAATCCATTCCACTCCATTCCAATCCGTTCCACATTCCATTCCATTCCATTCCGCATTCCATTCCATTCCATTCCACATTCAATTCCATTCCATTCCACGTTCCATTCCATTGTATTCCATTCTGCATTCCATTTCACATTCCATTCCATTTGAATCAACATTTCATTCCATTCCATTACAAATTCCATTCCAAATCCCATTCCATTTCTTTCCACATTCCATTCCCCATTCCATTGCATTCCATAACACTTTCCATTACATTCCATTCCTTATTCCATTCCATTCTATTTCACATTCCATTCCATTCCATGTCCTATTTAATTACATTCCATTCCATTAAATTCCATTCCACATTCCATTCCATTCCACATTCCATTCCATTCCATTCGACATTCCATTCCACTCCATTCAACCTTCCATTCCACTTTCCATTCCACGTTCTAGTCCACGTTCCTTTCTAAGTTCCATTCCACATTCTACTACAATATATTCCACATTCCATTCCAATCCATCCCACTTTCCATTCCTCATTCCATTCCATTCAATTCCACAACCCATTGCATTCCATTCCACATTCCATTGCATTCCATTCCATATTCCATTCCACATTCCAACAGATTCCATCACACATTCCATTCCGCGTTCCATTCCTTTTCACATTTCATTCCATTACATTCCATTCCACATTCCATTCAATTCCATTCCATTTCACATATCATTCCTCTCCATTGCACATTCCATTCCATTGCATTCCATTCCATTCACCGTTCCATTCCATTCCATTCCATTCCACATTCCATTCCGTTGCATTCCTTTCCATATTCCATTCCATTCTGCATTCCATTCCACATTGTATTCCATTCCTTTCCACATTCCATTCCACATTCCATTTCACTTTCCATTTCATCACATTCCACTCGCCGTTCCTTGTTCCATTCCACGTCCCATTACATTCCATTCCACATTCAATTCCACATTCAATTCCATTTAATTTCACTTTCCATTCTACGTTCCATTCCACATTCCATTCCGTTGCATTCCACATTCCTCCCACACTCCAATCCGTTCCATTCCACATTGCATTCCAAACTGAATTCCACATTCCATTCCACATTGAATTACAAATTCCATTCTGTTCCATTCCACATTCCATTCCACATTCCTTTACTCATTCCATTCCACATTCCATTCCGTTGCATTCCTCATTCCTTTGCACATTCCGTTCCGTATTACATTCCATATTCCTTTCCATTCCATTCCATTCCATTCCACATTCCTGTCCACATTGCATTCTGCGTTTCATTCCACTTTCCATTTAACGTTCCATTTCATTCCATTCCACATTGCATTCCACAATCCTTTCCTCATTCCATTCCACATTCCATTCCCTTGCATTCCTCATTCCCTTGCACGTTCCGTTCCATATTACATTCCATATTCCTTTCCATTCCATTCCATTCCTTTCCACATTCCATTCCATTCCATTCTACATCCCTTTCCACATTGCATTCCATGTTTCATTCCAATTTCCATTTCACGTTCCATTTCATTCCATTCCACATTCCATTCCACGTCCCAATCAATTCCATTCGGCCCTCCATTCCACCTTCCATTCCTCGTTCCATTCCACGTTCCATTCCATGAACCGTTCCATTCCATTTCCCAATCCATTCCATGTTCCTCTTCACATTTCATTCCACATTCCATGAAACATTCCATTCCACATTCCATTTCATTCCATTCCACATTGCATTCCATTGCAGCCCACATTCCATTCCACATTCCATTCCATTCCATTTCAACATTCCATTCCATTCCATTTCACAATACACTCCACCTTTCATTCCTTTCAACATTCCATTCAACTTTCCATTCCACATTCCATTCCACTCTCAATTCCATGCATTCCACCTTCCATTCCACACTCTATTCCATATCATTCCAAATTCAATTCCACATTCCATTCCACATTCCATTCCATTCCACTTTGCATTCAACATTCCATTCCACTTTCCATTAGATGATCCATTCCACATTCCACTGCACATTGCATTCCACGTAACATTCCACATTCCATTCCACGTTCCATTCCACATTCCATTCCATGTTCCAGTCCATTCAATTCCACGTTCCATTCCACATTCCATTCCACTCCATTCCACGTTCCATTCCACATACCATTCAACATTCCATTCCACATGCCTTTCCATTCCATTCCATTCCACATTCCATTCCACATTCCATTCCATTCCATTTCACATTCCATTCCATTTCATTCCACATATCATTGCACATTCCATTCCATTCCATTCTAGATATCATTCCACATTCGATTTCATTACATTCCGTGTTCCATTCCACATTCCTTTCCAATCCATTCCACCTTCCATTCCACATTCCATTCCATTTCATTCCACATTCCAATCCACATTCCATTCCACGTTGCATTCCACATTCCCTTTCAAATTCCATTCAGCATCACATACCACATTCCATTCCACATTCCATTCCATTCTATTCCACATTCCATATCACATTCCATTCCGTTCCTTTCCATGCTACATTCCATTATGTTCCACATTCCATTCCACATTGCATTCCACGTTCCATTCCATTCCATTCCACGTTCCATTCTACTTTCCATTAGAAGTTACATTCCATTCCATTTCACTTTCCATTCTACGTTCCATTAGAGGTTCCATTCCGCGTTCCATTCCACGTTCCATTCCATTCCATTCCACGTTACATTCCATATTCCATTCCATTCCATTCCACATTCCATTCCTTTCCATTCAACATTGCATTCCATTCCATTCCACGTTCCATTCCACGTTCCATTCCATGTTCCATTCCACGTTCCATTCCATTTCATTTCAGGTTCCATTCCATTCCTTTTCACGTTTGATTTCATTCTGTTTCACGTTCCATTCCAGATTCAATTTCACATCCTTTCCACCTTCCATTCCATTGCATTCCATTCCACATTCCATTTCAATCCATTCCACTTTCCATTCCATACAATTCCACATTCCCTTCCGTTCCATTCCATTCCATTCCACATTCCATTGCATACCGTTCTGCATTCCATTGCATTCCACTCCATTCCACGTTCGATTCCATTCCTTTCCAGATTCCATTCCATTCCATTTCGTATTCTATTCCACATTCCATTCCACTTTCCATTCCGTTCCATTCCACATTCCATTGCCTTCCATTCCTCAATACATTCCATTCCTTTCCACATTCTATTCCACGTTACATTCAATGTTCCATTCCACGTTCTATTCCATTCCGTTCCATTCCATTCCATTCTGGATTCCTTTCATTCCATTCCTCATTACATTAGCATTCCATTTCATTCCATTCCACATTCCATACCATTCCATTCCTCATTCCATTCCACTCCATTCCACATTCCATTCCTTTCCATTCCACATAGCATTGCACTTTCCATTACACATTCCCTACCTCATTACAATATACGTTCCATACTACGTTCCACTCCATTCCATTCCACGTTTCCTTCTGCGGTCCATTCCACATTCCATTCCACATTCCATTCCACTTTCCATTCCATTCCATTCCACGCTCCATTCCAACTCCCATTCCTCGTTCCATTCCACATTCCATTCCACGGTCCAATCCATTCCATGGCCCGATCCATTCCACGTTCCAGTCCACAATCCATTCCACATTCCATTAAACTTTCCATTCTACATTCCTTTACATTCCATTCCACTTTCCATTGCATCCATTCCACATTGCATTCCATTGCAGCCCACATTCCATTCCACATTCAATTCCATTCCATTTAAACACTCCATTCCATTCCATTCCACATTCCATTCCACCTTCCATTCCATTCAGCATTCCATTCAACTTTCCATACCACATTCCATTCCACACTCTCTTGCATGCATTCCTCATTTCATTCCACACTCTATTCCATAACATTCCACATTCAATTCTACATTCCATTCCACATTCCATTCCATTCCTTTCCATTACATTCCACATTCCATTCCACATTCCATTCCACATTTCATTCAATTTCACTCCAAGTTCCATTCCACATTCCATTCCACATTGATTCCACGATCCATTCCACGTTACATTCCAATCCATTCCACGTTCCATTCCACTTTCCGTTCCATTCGATTCCACTTTCCATTCCACATTCCTTTGTACATTCCATTCCAACTTCCACTTCACATTCCATTCCACGTTCCATTCCACGTTGCATTCCACTTTCCATTCAATTCAAGTTCCATTCCACATTCTGTTCCATTCCATTCCACGTTGCATTCAACTTTCCATTCCACATTCCATTCCACGTTCCATTCCACATTCCATTGCACATTGCATGCCACGTAACATTCCACATTCCATTCCACGTTCCATTCTACTTTCCGTTCCATTCCTTTCCACTTTCCATTCCACATTCCTTTGTACATTCCATTCCAACTTCGACTTCACATTCCATTCCATGTTCCATTCCACGTTGCATTCCACTTTCCATTCAATTCAAGTTCCATTCCACATTCTGTTCCATTCCATTCCACGTTGCATTCAACTTTCCATTCCACATTCCATTCCACGATCCATTCCACATTCCATTGCACATTGCATGCCACGTAACATTCCACATTCCATTCCACGTTCCATTCTACTTTCCGTTCCATTCCTTTCCACTTTCCATTCCACATTCCTTTGTACATTCCATTCCAACTTCGACTTCACATTCCATTCCATGTTCCATTCCACGTTGCATTCCACTTTCCATTCAATTCAAGTTCCATTCCACATTCTGTTCCATTCCATTCCACGTTGCATTCAACTTTCCATTCCACATTCCATTCCACGATCCATTCCACATTCCATTGCACATTGCATGCCACGTAACATTCCACATTCCATTCCACGTTCCATGCCACATTCCATTCCATGTTCCATTCCATTCAATTCCACGTTCCTTTCCACATTCCATTCCACTCCATTCCACGTTCCTCTCCTCATCCCATTCCACCTTCCATTCCACATTCCATTCCATTCCACATTCCATTCCATTCCATTCCATTCCACCTACCATTCCATTCCATATTGAATACATTCCATTCCATTCCACATTCCATTACACATTGGATTCCGTTCCATTCCAGATTCCGTTGCACATTCCATTCCACATTCCTTTCCACAATCCCTTCCGTTCCATTACACTTTCCTTTCCATTCCATTCCACTTTCCATTCCGCATTCCATTCCATTCCACCTTCCATTCCATGCCAGTCCATATTTCATTCCACATTCCATTCGATACCATTCCACATTCCATTCCACTTTCGATTCCATTCCATTCCATATTGCATTCCATTCCATTCCACATTCCATTCCACATTCCATTCCATTGCTTTCCATTCCACATTTCATTACACCTTACATTCCATTACATTCCGCATTGCATTCCATTCCATTCCGTTCCTCTTTCTAATCCACTTTCCATTCCATTCCATTCCACATTTCATTCCATTCCATTCCACATTCGATTCCACATTCCATTCCATCTTCTATTCCGTTGCATTCCACATTCCATTCCGCGTTCCATTCCATTCCATTCCACACTCTTTTGCATTCCATTCAACATTCCATTCCATTCAATTCCACATTCCATTACATTCCATTCCATTTCCTTCCACATGCTATTCCATTCCAATCCATATTGCATTCCAATCCTTTCCACATTCCATTCAATTCCATTTCACATTCCTTTCCATTGTGTTCCACATTCCAGTGCATTGCGTTTCACCTTCCATTCCAATCCATTCCATTACAGTTTCCATACCTTTCCATTCCATTCCATACTCCATTCATTCCATTACACATTCCATTCCATTCCATTCCAATTTCCATTCCATTCCATTCCCTTCCATTCCACATTCCATTCCATTCCATTCCACATATCTTTCCATGTTCCATTCTTCGTTCCATTCCATGATCCATTGCACGTTCAATTCCACGTTCCAATCCATGTTCCATTGCATTCCATACCACATTCCATTCCACATTTCATTGGTTTCCATTCCACATTCCATACCAGTAAATTCCATTGCATTCCATATTCCATTTCATTCCATTAAACATTCCATTCCACATTCCTTTGCATTGCATTCCACATTCCATTCCGCATTCCATTCCATTCCATTACACATTCCATTACATTGCATTCCACATCCCATAACTTTCCATTCAAGATTCCATTCCACATTCCATTCCATGTTCCATTCCACATTCCATATCACATTCCATTCCAAGTTCCATTCCATTCTATTCCGCAATCCATTCCATTCCATTCCACATTCCTTTCCATTTCATTCAATTCCATTTAACATTCCACAGCATTCCTTCCCACTTTCCATTCCATTCCAGTCCACATTCTATTCCACATCCCATTGAATTCCAGTCTGCATTCCATTCCACCTTTCATTCCATTCCATTCCACATTCCATTACATTCCAATCCACATTCCGTTCCATATTCCATTCCATTCTTTTGACCATTCTATTACACATTCAATTCTACATTCCTATCCATTCCATTGCACATTCCATTCCACATTCAATTCCATTCCATTACACGTTCCATTCCACTTTCCATTCTACATTCCATTGCAGGTCCATTCCACGTTCCATTCCAAATTCCATTTCACATTCCATTCCACTTTCCTTTCCACAATCCAATCCAACCCCATTCCACATTCCTTTCCATTCCATTCCACATTCCATTCCACATTCTATTCCACATTCCAGTCCACATTCCATTCCATTCCATTCCACGTTAAATTCCACATTCCATTCCATTCCATTCCACATTCTATTCCCCATTCCATTCCACCTTCCGTTCCATTCCATTCGATGTTCCATTCCACTTTCCGTTCCATTCCATTCCATGTTCCATTCCACCTTACGTTCCATTCCATTCCATGTTCCCTTCCACATTCCATTCCACATTCCTTTCCACAATACATTCCACGTTCCATTCCACATTCCTTTCCATTCCATTCCACATTCCTTTCCAAATTCCCATACATTGCATTCCTCTTTTCATTTAATTCCACATTCCCTTCCCCGTTCCATTCCACGTTCCACTCCATGATCCATTGAATTCCATTCGACGTTCCATTCCACATTCCATTCCATTACATTACTCTTTCCATTCCCCGTTCCATTCCACATTCCATTCCACGTTACATTTCTTTCCATTTCACATTCCATTCCATTCCATTCCACATTCCATTCCACATTGCAATGCATTCCATTCCACATTCGATTCCATTCCACTCCACATTCCATTCCATATTCCATTCCGTTTCTATCCACATTCCATTCCACATTCCACTCAACATTCCATTCCACCTTCCATTTCATTCCATTGCACATTCCATTCCATTTCTCATTCCATTCCACATTCAATTCCATTCCATTCCACATTCCATTCCATTCCACTACACATTCCATTCCACATTCCTTTCCATTCCCCTCCACATTCCATTGCACATTCCATTCCGCATTCCATTCCATTCCATTTCACATTAATTTCCATTCCATTCCACCTTCCATTCCATTCCATTCCATTATATTCTATTCTGCATTCCATTCCATTCCATTCCATTCCATATTCCATTCCATTCCATTCCACATTCCATTCCATTCCATTCCACATTCCATTCCATTCCATTCGGTTCCATTTCACCTTCCATTCCATTTCATTTCACCTTCCATTCCATTCCATTACTCATTCCATTCTTTTCCATTCCACTTGCCATCCCACTTTCCATTCCACATTCCATTCCATTCCATTGCATTCCATTCCGTATTCCACTCCATTCCATTACAAATTCCATTTAATTCCATTCCATATTCCATGGCATTCCATTAAGCATTTCGTTCCAATCCATTCCACATTCCATTCTGCATTCCATTCCATTCCATTCTGCATTCCATTTCACATTCCGTTCCATTCCATTTTACTTTCCATTCCATATTCCATTCCATTCCACATTCCATTACATTCAATTCCACATTCCATTCCACTTTGCATCCCATTCCATTCCATATTACATTCCACAATGCTTTCCATTCCATTCCACATTCCATTCCATTCCATTGAAATCCACATTCAATTCCATTCCATTCCACATTCCAACACATTCCATTCTACATTGCATTCCATTTCATTCCACATTCCTTTGCATTCCACTTTCCATTCCATTCCATATTCCATTTCATTCCTTTCCATTGAATTCCAAATTCCATTCCACATTCCATTCTATTTTCCGTACCATTCAATTTGATTCCATTCCACATTTCACTCCATTCAATTCCAAATTCAATTCCCCAATCCATTCCACATTCCATTCCCCAATTCATTCCATCGCATCCCACATTCCAATCCACTATCCATTCCACATTCCATTCTATTCAATTCCACATTCCACTCGCCATTCCCTTCCGCATTCCGTTCCACATTCAATTCCACATTCCATTCAACAATCCCTTCCAAATTTCATTCGAATCCATTCTATATTCCATTCCGTTCCTTTCCAGATTGCATTCCATTCCACTTTCCATTGCATTCCACATCCCTTTCCATTCCATTCCGCATTCCATTCCATTCCATTCCACATTCCATTCCACATTCCATTCCATTCCATTCTATTCCACATTCTATTCCACATTCCATTCCACATTCCATCCCATATTTCATTGCACGTTCCACTCCATCTTCTATTCCATGTTCCATTCCATTCCATTCCATTCTACATTCCATTCCGTTCCATTCCGCATTCCACATTCCATTCCATTCCATTCCACATTCCATTCCATTCCATTCCATATTGCATTCCATTCCATTCCACATTACATTCCACATTCCATTCCATTCCATTTCATATTCCATAACTTTCCATTAAATTCCAAATTCCTTTCCTTTCCATTCCACAATCCATTCCATTCCATTCCACATTCCATTCCATTCCATTCCACATTCCATTCCACATTCAATTCCATTCCACACCACTTTCCATTCAACATTGCATTCCACGTTCCTTTTCACGTACCATTCCGTGTTCCATTCCACGTTCCATTCCACGTATAATTCCACATTCCATTCCATTCCATTCCACATTCCATTCCACATTGCACTACACCTGCCATTCCACATTCCATTCCACGTTTCATTCCCTTCCATTCCACCTTCCATTCCAATCCATTCCACATTCCATTCCATGTTCCATTCCGTTTGAATGCTCTTTCCGTTCCACATTCCATTCCATTCCATTCCATTCCACGTTCCATTCCACATTCCATTCCACATTCCATTTCATATTCCATTCCACGTTCCATTCCATTCCACTCCACGTTCCATTCCACGTTCCATGCCACGATCCATTCCATGTTCCATCCCACGATCCATTCCATGTTCCATCCCATTCCATTCCAAGTTCCATTCCATTCCATTCCACCTTCCATTCCACATTCCATTTCACATTCCATTCCATTCAATTCCACATTCCATTCCATTCCACATTCCATTCCATTCTATTCCACATTCCATTCCACATTCCACTCCATTCCTTTCCGCTTTCCATTCAACAATCCCTTCTACATTCCTTTCCATTCCATTCCACATTCAATTGCATCCAATTCCACATAGCATTGCATTCCTCTCCTCATTCCATTCCACATTCCATTCCATTCCATTCCACATTCCATTCCACATTCCATTCCACATTCCTATCCATTACATTCCACACTCCATTCCGCATTCCAATGCATTCCATTCCACATTCCATTTCTCGTTCCATTCCACGTTCATTTCCACACTGCATTCCGCATTGCATTCTACGTTTCATTCCATTCCATTCCACATTCCATTCCACATTCCACTCCATTGCTTTCCTCATTCCATATCTCGTTCCATTCACATTCCATTCCATTCCATTCCATTCCATATTCCATTCCACATTCCAAACCATTCCACGTTCCGTTGCATTCCATTCCCCATTCCATTCCATTCAATTCGACACTCCATTCCACATTCCGTTCCACATTTCATTCCACATTCCATTCCATTCCACATTCCACTCCACATTCCATTACAGGTTACAATCCACGTTCCATTACACTTTCCATTCTATTCCATTCTGCGATCCATTCTTTTCCGTTCCCCATTCCATTTCTATGCATTCCACATTCCATTCCACATTCCATTTCACTTTCCATTCCATTCCATTACACATTCCATTGCACTCTGTTCCACATTCCATTCAATTCCATTCCACTTTACATTCCGTTCCACATTCCATTCAATTACTTTCCACATTCCATTCCATACCATTCCACATTCCATTCTGTTACGTTCCACATTCCATTTCACATTCCATTCCATTCCATTCCACATTCTATTCTATTCCATTCGACATTCCATTCCATTTCAATACACAATACACTCCATTCCAGGTTTCATTCCAACTTCCATTCTATTTCAATCGACATTGCACTCCATTTCACATTTCATTCCACCTTCCATTCCATTCTATTCCACATCCATTCCATTCCACTACACATTCCATTCCTTTCCATTCCACATTGCATTCCATTCCTTTCCACATTCCATTACATTCCATTCAATTCCAAATTCCATTCCACATTCTATTCCATTCCACTCCACATTCCACTCCATTCCATACCATTTCATTCCACGTTCCATTCCATGTACCATTCCTCGTTCCTTTCCATTCCACTCCACGTTCCATTGAACGTTCCATTCCACGATCCATTCCATTGAATATCACATTCCATTCCTTTCCATTCTATATTCAATTCCATTCCGTTCCACATTCCATTCCATTCCATTTCATATTCCTTTCCATTCCATTCCCCATTCCTTTCCATTCCATTCCATATTCCATTACATTCCATTCCACATTAAATTCCATTGCATTATATTCCATTCCACATTCCCTTTCACATTCCATTTCACATTCCTTTATATTCCATTCCACATTCCCTTCCATTTCATTTCACATTCCCCTGGATATTCCATTCCACATTCCATTCCATTGCATTCCACATTCCATTCCACATTCCATTCCAATGCATTCCATATTCCATCCCTCATTCCATTCCATTGTATTCCACATTTCTTTCCATTCCATTCAACGTTCCTTTCCAATGCACTGCATTCCATATTTCAGTCCATTCCATTCCTCATTGCATTCCTTTCCATTCCCTACAATTCCACATTCCATTCAATTCCACTACATTCCACATTTCATTTCATTCCATTCCGCATTCCATTCCGTTACATTCCACTTTCTATTATATTCCATTCCAATCCATTCTATTCCACATTCCATTCCATTCCACTTCGTTCCAATTTTTATTCCATTCCACATTCCGTTGCATTCCTCTCCACATTCCATTCCTTCCATTCCATTCCAATACTCATTCCCTTCCATTCAATTCTACATTCCATTCCATTTCACTGCGTTCCACATTCTATTCCATTCCACATCCCATTGCATTCCACATTCGTTTCCACATTCCATTCCAAATTCCATTACATTCCATTGCACATTCCATTCCAATCCATTCCACATTCCATTTCATTCAATTAAACATTCCACTCCACATTCCATTCCGTTCCATTCCACATTCCATTCCATTCCATTCCACATTGTATTCCATTCCATTCCATATTCCATTCCATTCCATTCCACATTCCATTCCACATTCTATTTCACATTCCGTTCCATTCCGTTGCACATTTCACTCCATATTCCTTTCCATTTCATTCCACCTTCCATTCGATTCATTTCCACTTTTGACTTCATTCCGTTCCACATTCCATTCCACACTACATTTCACATTCCATTCCACATTCCATTTCACATTCCTTTCCATTCCATTCCATTCCATGCCATTCCATTCCACATTCCATTCCATTCCATTCCACATTCCGTTCCATTCCCTTCCACATTCCATTCCATATTCTATTCCACATTCTGTTCCATTCCATTCTATTCTACTTTCCATTCCATTTCTTTCCACATTGCATTGCATTCCATTCCACGTTCCTTTGGACATGCCATTCCACATTTCATTCCACGTTCCATTCCACATTCCATTCCACATTCCACACCATTACATTACACATTCCATTCCATTTCATTCCACATTTCTCTGTACATTCCATTCCACTCTATTGCATTCCACATTCCATTCCACATTCAATTCCACTGCATTCCACATTCCATTCCATATTCAATTCCACATTCCATTGTATGATACATTTCACATGCCATTGCACATTCCATTTCAGGTTCCATTCCACGTTCCATTCCATTCCATTCCACGTTCCATACGATGTTCCATACCGATCCATTCCCCTTGCCAATCCATTGCATTCCACGTTCCATTTCATTTCATTCCATGTTCCATTCCAGATTCCATTTCACATTCCATTCCGCAATCCATTCCATTCCACATTCCATTAAGTTCCATTAAACGTTCCTTTAGATTCTATTACACATTCCATCACTTTCCTTTGCTTTCCACATTCCATTACATGACTTTCCATTCCACATTCCATACCATTCCAGTCAAATCCACATTCTATTCCATTCCATTCCACATTCCATTCCTTTGCAATGCATTCCAATCCGTTCCACATTCCATTCCCTTCCATTATACATTCCATTTCATTCCATTCCACATTCCATTCCACGTTCCATTCCACGTTCCATTCCATTCCATTCCACATTCCATACCATTCCTTTCTATTTCATTCTGGATTCCATTCCATTCCATTCCACATTCTATTCCACATGCCATTCCATTCCACTCCATATTCCATTCCATTCATTTCCACATTCCATTCACTTACAATCCACATTATATTCCACATAACATTCCTTGGTCCATTCCACGTTCCATTCCAGGTTCCATTCCATTCCATTCCATGTTCCATTCCAAGTTCCATTCCACTTTCCATTCCACATTCCATTACACGTTCCTTTCCATTCCATTCCATGTTCCATTCTACTTTCCATTCCATTCCATTCCACATTCCATACCATTCCATTACACATTCCATTCCACATTCCTTTCCACATTCCATTCCACATTGCATTCTATTCCATTCCACATTCCATTGCATTCCATTCCATTCCATTCCAAATTCCTTTCCACATTCCATTCCCTTCCATTCCACTTTCCATTGCATTCCATTCCACATTCCATTCCCCGTTCCATTCCACGTTCCATTCCACATTCCATTCCATTCCATTCCATTACTTTCGATTCTGAATTCCTTTCCATTCCATTCCAAATTATATTCGACATTCTATTCCATTCCATTCAACATTCCATTCCATTGAATTCAACATTCCATTCCATTCCATTCCACGTTCCTTTCTACCTGCGTTCAATTCCATATTCCATTACTCGTTCCATGCCATTCCATTCCACTTTCCATTTGATTCCACTCCATTACACTTTCCATTCCACATTCCATTTCAGATTCCATTCCAATTTCATTTCATTCCATTCCATTCCATTCCACATTCCACTCCTTTCCATACTGATTTGCATTCCATTCCATTGAATTCTTCATTCCATTCCATTCCATTCCCCTTTCCATTCGATACCATTCCGCGTTCCATTCCATTGCCTTCCATTCCATTCCACTTTCGTTTCCATTCCCTTGCAAATTCCATTGCATTACATTCCACTTTCCTTTCCACATTCCATACCATTCCATTCCATTCCACATTCCAATCCACATTCCCTTCCATTGCATTCTAAATTCCATTCAATTTCATTCCATTCCATTACACATTCCATTCCAGATTCCATTACCTTCCATTTCACATTCCATTCCATTTCATTCCACATTCCATTCCACGTTCCATTCCACGTTCCATTCCACGTTCCATTCAATTCCATTGTATTCCATTCCATTCCATTCCATTCTGGATTCTTTGCATTGCAATACAAATTTTACTCGACATTCCGTTACACTCCATTCCACATTCCATTCCATTCGTTTCCTTTCCACATTCCATTCCACGTTCCGTTCCACTTTCCATTGCACATTACATTCCACATTCCAATCGACATTCAATTCCACATTCCATTCCACATTCCATTCCATTCCATTCCACATTCCATTCCACATTGCATTCCTTTTCATTCCACATTCCATTCGGGATTCCATTCCACATTGCATTCCCCATTCCCTTTCTCACTCCTTTCCATTCCGTTACACATCCCATTCCACAGTCCATTTTATTCTATTACACATCCCATACCACATTCCATTCCACATTCCATTCCATTCCATTCTGCATTCCATACCACATTCCATTCCATTGCATTGCACGTTCAATTCCATTACATTCCACATTCCATTCCACATTCCATTCCACGTACCATTCCATTTCATTCCATGTTACATTATACTTTCCATTAGACGTTCTGTTCCATTGCATTCCACGTTAATTTCTACATTCCATTAGAGGTTCCATTCTGCATTCCGTTTCACGTTACATTCTATTCCATTCCACATTACATTCCATATTCCATTCCATTCGCTTCCACATTCCATTCCATTCCACTCAACATTCCATTCCATTCCACTCCATTCCACATTCCATTCCATGTTCTCTTCCACGTTCCGAGCCACTTTCCATTCCACGAACCATTCCATTGCATTCTACTTTTCATTCCATGTTCCATTCCATTCCATTCCACGTTTCATGCCATTCCATTCAACGTTCCATTTACTTCCATTCCACTTTCCATTCCACATTCCATTTCACATTCCTTTCCAATTCCATTCCATTCCATTCCATTCCATTCCATTCCACTTTCCATTCTATTCCATTCCACTCTCCATTCCATTCAATTCCACATTCCATTCCATTCCATTCCATTCCATTCCATTCCATTCCATTCTATTCCATTCCATTCAACTTTCCATTTGATACCATTCCGCATTCCATTCTATTCCATTCCGTTCCATTCCACTTTCTTTTCCATTCCCTTGCACATTTTATTGCATTCCATTACACATTCCTTTCCATTTTCCATACCATTCAATTCCATTCCACTTTCCATTCCACATTCCATTCAACATTCCATTCCATTCCATTCCACATTCCATTGCATTCCATTCCATTCCATTCCACATTCCTTTCCACATTCTATTCCCTTCCATTCCACATTCCATTGCATTCCATTCCACATTCCATTGCACGTTCCATTCCATATTTCATTCCACGTTCCATTCCATTCTATTCCATTCCATTCCTTTCGATTCGATTCTGAATTCCTTTCCATTCCATTCCAAATTATTTTCGACATTCCATTCCATTCCATTCAACATTCCATTCCATTCCATTCCACTGTCCTTTCTACGTTCCATTATGTGTTCAGTTCCACGTTCCATTCCACGTTCTATGTCATTCCATTCCACTTTTCATTTCATTCCATTGCATTCCACTTTCCATTCCAAATTACATTTCACATTCCATTCCAGTTGCTTTCCACTGAATTCCATTCCATTCCGCATTCCATTCCACTCCATTCCTCTTTGCATTCCATTCCATTCAATTGCACATTACATTTCACTCCATTCCATTGCATTCTTCTTTCCATTAGATAACATTCCGCTTTACATTCCATTCATTTCCATTCCATTCCATTCCACTTTCATTTCCATTCCCTTGCACATTCCATTGCATTCCATTTCACATTCCATTCAACATTCCATACCATTCCATTCCATTCCACATTCCATTCCACATTCCATTCCATTCCATTCCACATTTCATTTCACATTCCATTCCACATTCCATTCCATTCCATTCCACATTCCATTGCATTCCATTGCATTCCATTCCACATTCCTTTCCACTTTCCTTTCCCTTCCATTCCACATTCCATTGCTTTCCATTTCACATTCCTTTCCACATTCCTTACCATTCCATTCCATTCAATATTCCATTCCACATTCCATTCCATTCCAATCCACATTTCATTCCATTCCACTCCATTCCGTTCCACATCCCATTCCCTTCCATTGCACATTCCATTGCATTCCATTCCACATTCCATTCCACGTTCCATTCCACGTTCCATTCCACGTTCCATTCCATTCCATTATATTACATTCCATTCGATTCTGAATTCCTTTCCATTCCATTCCAAATTATATTCGACATTCCATTGCATTCCATTCAACATTCCATTCCATTCCATTCCACGTTTCTTTCCACTTTCCATTCTGCGTTCTATTGAATGTTCTATTCCACTTTCCATTCCATTCCATTCCATGTTCCATTTCATGTTCCATTCCATTTCATTCCACGTCCCATTCCATTCCATTCCACATTTCTTTTCATTCCATTCCACTTTCCATTCCGCATTCCATTTCACATTCCATTGCACCTTCCATTCCATTCGATTCCATTCCATTCCATTGCATTCCACATTCCTTTCCAAACCATTTCGCATTCAATTCCTTTCCGTTCCATTCTACAATCGAATCCATTCCATTCCAAATTGCATTCCATTCCATTACACACTCCATTCCACATTCCATTCCATTCCATTCCAAATTGCCTTCTATTCCATTACACATTCCATTCCACATTCAAGTCCATTCCATTCCATTGCCTTCCACATTCCATACCATTCCATTAAATTCCACATTCCATTCCACATTCCATTCTGCATTCCATTCCATTCCATTCCACATTCCTTTCCACATTCCATTCCACTTTCCATTGCATTCCATTCTATTCCACATCCCTTTCCACCTTCCATTCCATTGCTTTCCACATTCCATTCCACATACCATTCCACATTCCATTCCATTCCATTCCACGTTCAGTTCCACATACCATTGCACATTCCATCCCACTTTCCATTGCCCATTCCATTCCGCGTTCCAATCCATTCCATTCCACTTTCCATTCCACATACCATTCCATTCCATTTCATCTTGCTTTCCATTCCATTTTCCATTTCACTTTCCAATCCACACTGCATTCCACATTGCAATCCTTTCCATTCCACGTGCCACTCCACATTCTTTTCCACATTCCATTCTATATTCCTTTCCATTCCATGCCATATTACATTACGTTCCATTCCACATTCCATTTCATTCCATTCCACATTCCATTCCACTTTCTATTCCATTCTATTCCATATTCCATCCAACATTGCAATCCATTCCATTTCACAATCCATTCCATTCCATTCATATTGCATTCCACATTCCATTACACTTTCCGTTCCATTCCATTGAACGCTCCACTCGATCTTCCATTCCACGTTCAATTCCACGTTCAATTCCATTCCATTCCATGTTCCATTCCAAGTTCCACTCCACATTTCATTCCACATTCCATTAAACATTCCATTCCACAATCCATTCCACCCTATTCCACCCTCCATTCCCCGTTCCATTCCACATTCCTTTCCACGTTTCATTCCATTCCATTCCACGTTACATTCCACATTCTTTTCCATTGCATTCCACATTCCATATCATTCCATTCTATTCGATTCCACATTCCATGCCATTCCATACCACATTCTATTCCACATTCCAATCCATTCCATTCTTATTCTTTTCCTTTCCATTCAAGTTTCCATTCCACGTTCCATTCCCTGTTCCATTCCGCGTTCCATTTCGCATTTCATTCCATTCCATTCCATTCCATTCCATTCCGGATTCCATTCCATTGCATTAGACATTCTATTCCACTTTCCATTCCATTCCATTCCACTTTCCATTCCATATTACATTCTATTGCATTCCACATTCCACTCCTTTCCATTCCACATTCCATTTCTTTCCATTCCACGTTACATTGCACATTTCATTCCATCTTTCTTTCAACATTCGATTCTACTCCATTCCAAATTCCATTCCATTCCATTCCAAATTCCATTCCACATTCCATTCCACATTACATTTCATTCAATTGTACATTTCATTCCATTCCATTCCACTTTCCATTTGACGTTCCATTCCACTTTCCATTCCACTTTCCATTACAAGTTCTGGTACACCCCATTCCACGTTCCTTTCCATTGCATTCCACTGTCTATTCCACATTCCATTCCACATTACTTTCCACAATCCATTCCATTCCATTCCATTCCATTCCACGTTCCATTCCTCATTCCATTCCACATTTCATTCCTTTAAATTCCACATTCCTTTCCACATTCCTTTCCACATTCCATTCCACATTCCATTCCATTCCATTCCATTCCATTCCACATTCCATTACACATTCCATTACACCTACCATTCCAAATTCCATTCCATTCCATTCCGTTAAATTCTACATTCGATTCCACATTCAATTCCACATTCAATTCCACATTGATTTCCATTCCATTCCAGGTTCCATTCCACATTCCATTCCACATTGTATTCCACGTTCCTTTCCATTCAATTCCATGTACCATTCCACTTTGCATTCCATTCCTTTCCACATTCCATTGCACATTCCATTCCACGTTCCATTCCACATTCCATTCTGCGTTCCATTCCACATTTCATTCCACATTCCATTCCATTCCACATTTCATTCCACATTCCATTCCATTCCTTTGCACGATCCATTCCACATTCCATTCCATTCCATTCCATTCCACTTTCCATTCCACATTCCATTCCATTCCAATCCACTTTCCATTTCACATTGCTTTCCATTCCATGTTCCATTTCACATTCCATTTGACATTCCATTCGACATTGCACTCCGTTCCATTCCACGTGCCATTCCACATTGCATTCCACATTCCATTCCAATTTCCATTGCATTCCATTCCACATTGCATTCCATTCCTTTCCACATTCCATTGCATTCCATTCCACATTCCATTCCACATTCCATTCCACATTCCATTCCACATTCCATTCCATTACATTCCCCTTTCCTTTCCACATTCCATTCCGTTCCATTACCCATTCCATTCCACTTTCCTATCCATTGCATTCTACATTGCACTCCATTCCATTCCACATTCTATTCCACATTCCATTCCACGTTCCATTGCATTCCATTCCACGCTCCATTCCACCTTCCATTCCATGTTCCATTCCACGATCCATTCCACTATCCATTCCATTCAATTCCACGTTCCATTCCATGTTCATCTCCAGATTTCATGCCACATTCCGTTAAACATTACATTCCACATTCCATTCCATTCCATTCCACATTGCATTCCATTGCAGTCCACATTCCATACCACATTCCATTCCATTTCATTTAAACATTCCAATCTATTCCATTCCACTTTCCATTCCACCTTCCATTCCATTCCACATTCCATTCCACACTCCATTCCTCCCTCCATTCCTGACCATTCCATATTCCATTCCACATTCTGTTCTATTCCATTCCACGTTCCATTCCACGTTCCATTCCACATTCTATTCCACTTTCCATTCGAAGTTCCATTAGATTCCATTCCACATTCCATTCAACTTTCCATTCCATTCCATTCCAGTTTCCTTTCCACATTCCATTATACATTCCAACCCAAGTTCCATTCAACATTATATTCCCCGTTCAACTTTCCATTATATTCAAGTTTCCGTTATATTCAAGTTCAACTTTCCATTATATTCAAGTTCCATTTTACATTCACTTCCATTCCATTCCATGTTCCATTCCAAATTTCATTCCACATTTCATTCCACGTTCCATTCCACATTCCATTGCACATACCATTACACGTCTCATTTCACATTCCATTCTAATTTCCATTCCACGTTCCATTCCATGTTCCATTCCATTCATTTCCACGTTCCATTCTACCTTCCATTCCATTCCATTCCAAGTTCCATTTAACATTCCATTTCACATTCCATTCCACATTGCATTCCATTGCATTCCACATATCTTTCCAAATTCCATTCCATTCCATTCCGCATTACCTTCCACATTCCATTCCATTCCATTCCATATTCCTATCCACATTCCATTCCATTTTATTCCACATTCCATTCCACATTTTCTATTCCACATTCCATTCCACGTTCCATTTCATATTCCATTCCACGCTCCATTTCACTTTCCATTTCACATTGCATTCAATTCCATTCCATTCCATATTCATTTCCTTTCCATTCCACATTCCAATCCATTCCATTACACATTCAATTCCATTACATATTCCATTCCATTCCACTCCATTCCATTGCACATTCCATTCCATTACACATTCCATTTCATTCCATTCCCTTCCATTCCACATTCCATTCCATTCCACATTCCATTCCATTACACATTCCATTCCATTACACTCAACATTCCATGGCACATTCCATTCCTTTCGTTTCCACATTCCAATCCATTAAACTTTCCATTCCATTCCACATTCCATTCCATGCCATTCCATTCCACATTCCATTCCATGCCATTCCATTCCACATTCCATTGCATTCTACCTTCCCTTCCATTCCATTCCATTCTGCATTCCATTCCATTACACATACCATTCCATTCCAATCCATTGCTCATTCTTTTCTACTTTCCAGTCTACGTTCCATTCCACATTATATTCCATTCCATTCCACATTCCATTCCATTTAATTCCAACTTCCTTTCCATTCCATTCTACACCCCGTTCCATTCGATTCCACATTCCATTCCATTCCATTTCACGTTACTTTCCATATTCTATTCCACTTTCCATTCCACGTTCCATTCCATGTTTCATTCCACTTTCAATTCCATTCCATTCCACACTCTATTCCAAATTCCATTCCATTCCATACCACATTGCATAACATTGCATTCCATTCCATTCCACCATCCATTCCATTCCTTTCCACATTCCATTCCACCTTTCATTCCATTCCATTCCACGTTCCATTCCATTCCACTCCACATTGCATTCCACATTTCATTCCATTCCTTTTCACATTCCATTCCACATACGATTGCAGTCCATTCCACATTCCTTTCCACATTCCATTCCACTTTACATTCCATTCGATTGCACGTTCCCTTCCACGAACCATTAGACTTTCCATTCCATGTTCCATTCCATTACATTCTACGTTCCATTCCATATTGCATTCCGTTCCATTGCACATTCCATTCCTTTCCACATTCCATTCCACATACCATTGCTTTCCATTCCACATTCCATTCCATTCCATTTCACATTTCATTACACGTTCCTTTCCATTCCTTTCCACATTCCTTTCCACATTCCTTTCCAGGTACCTTTGCATGTTCCATTCCAGGTTCCATTCCAAGTTCCATTCCATTCCACTACAACTACAATTCCATTCCATTCTACGTTTCATTTCATTCCATTCCACGTTCCATTCCACATTCCATTCCACATTCCATTTCAGCTTCCATTCCATTCCATTCCACATTCCATTCCATTGCATTCCGCATTTCATTGCATTGTATTCCACTTTCCATTCTGCATTCCATTCCACATTCCATTCAATTCCATTCCATTCCACATTCCATTACATTCCATTCCATGTTCCATTCCATTCCGTTCCATTCCACATTCCTTTCCATTCCATTCCACATTCTATTGCACATTCCACTACATTGCATTCCATTCCACCTTGCATTCCACATTCCATTCCATAGCATTCCACATTCCATTCCACATTCGATTACACCTTCCATTCCACCTTCCATTCCAGGTTCCATTTCACTTTCCATTCCACATTCCTTTCCACTTTCCTTTCCACGTTCCATTCCATTACATTCCACGTTCCATTCCACATTCCATACCATTCCTTTCCACGTAAAATGCCATTCCATTCCACGTTCCATGTCATTCCATTCCATTTTCCATTCCACATTCCATTTCACATTCCATTGCACCTTCCGTTGCTTTCCATTTCCCATTCTATTCCCCATTACATTCCATTCCATTCCACTTCCCATTCCATTCAATTCCACATTCATTTCTATTCCATTATTTTCCATTCCTCATTCCATTCCATTCCATTCCTCATTCCACTCCAATCCATTCCATTTCACTTTCCATTATGTTCGATTCCACATTCCATTCCATTCCATTACACATTTCATTCCACTCCATTCCATTCCACATTCCATACCATTCCATTCCATTCCACATTATATTCCATTCCATTCCACATTCCATTCCACATTCCATTCCATTCCTTTTCATTCCACATTTAATTCCACATTCCATTCTTTTAAATTCCCATTTCCTATCCATTCCATTCTGCATTCCATTCCATTCCATTCCATATTCCATTGGACATTCCATTTCATTCCATTCCACATTCCATTCCACTCCATTCCACATTCCATTCCATTGCATTCAATTCCATTCTGCATTCCATTCCATTCCATTCCTCATTACATTGCATACCATTCCACAATCCATTCCGTTACATTCCATTTCACATTGTGTTCCATTCCACATTCCATTCCATTCCAATCCAAATTCCATTCCATTCCATTCCATTCCTCTTTCCATTCCATTCCTTTCCATTCCACATTCGATTCCATTTCATTCCTTTCCACATTGCATTCCATTCCACATTCCATTACATTCAATTCCATATTCCATTCCGTTCCATTCCATTCCAGTCCAGGTACCTTTCCATCCATTCTTTTCGATATTCTATTCTATTCTACACTCCATTAAATTCCATTACAAATTCCAGTACATTCCCTTCCATTCCATTGCACATTGCATTACATTCCGTTCCACATTCCATTCCATTCCACAACCTATTCCTTTCCACATTCCATTACACATTGCATTCCACATTCCATTATACATTGCATTCCTCATTCCATTAGAATTTCCATTCCCTGTACCATTCCACATTCCTTTCCACGTTGCATTCCAAGTTCCATTACACATTACATTCCATGTCCTTACCACTTTCCATTCCATATTCCATTCCATTCCATTCCACCTTCCCTTCCATTCCAGTCCACATTCCATTCAACATTCCATTCCATTCCATTACACATTCCATTCCACTTTCCATTTCATTCCATTCCACATTCCATTCCACTTTATCTTCCATTCCATTACACATTCCAATCCATTCCATTCCATTCCACTTTCCATTCCATATTCTATTCCATTCCATTCCACATTGCATTCCACATTACTTTCCACATTCCATTCCACGTTCCATTCCACATTCCATTCCACATTCCATTCCACGTTCCATTCCATTCCATTCCATTCCACATTCCATTAGGCATTCCATTCCTTCCACATTCCATTCCGCTTTCCATTCCATTCCACATTCCATAAACATTTCCATTACATTCTATTCCACTTTCCATTCCATTGCGTACCACTTTCCTTTCTAATCCATTCCACGTTCCTGTCCACTTTACTTTCCATGTTCCATTATATGTTCTATTACACATGCTATGCCATTGCATTCCACTTTCCATTACAGATTTCATTCCAATACATTCCACTTTGCAGTCCACATTCCATTCCACATTCCAGTCCACATTCCATTCCATTCCATTTCAAATGCCATTCCATTCCATTCCACATTCCTATACATTTCATTTCACATTTCATTCCACTTCATTCTCTTCCACTTTCTATTCCAATCCACATTCCATTCCATTCCATTCCACATTCTATTCCAATTCATTCTGTTCCATTCCATTCCACATTCCGTTCCATTCCATTTCATTCCACTTTCTATTCCATTCCACATTCCATTACATTCCAGTCCACATTTCATTCCATTCCATTGCACATTCCATTCCATTCCATTCGACGTTCCATTCCATTTCACTCCATTCCTCATTCTATTCCATTCCACAATCCATTCCATTCCACATTCCATGCCACATTCCATTCCACATAACATTACATTCCATAACACTTTCCATTCCATTCCACATTGCATTTCAATCCATTAAACATTCCACTCCACATTCCATTCCATTCCATTGCATTCAATTTTACATTCCATTCCATTGCATTCCAAATTCCATTTCACATTCATTTCCACTTTCCATACCACATTCCCTTCCTCCTTCCATTCCACGTTCCATTTCACGTTCCATTTCACTTTCCTTTCCATTCAATTCCACGTTCCATTCCACATTCCATTACGTACTATTCCAATTTCTTTTCCACATTCCATTGCACATTTCATTCCACATTACATTCTTTTCCATTCCACATTCCATTCCACAATCAATTACACAATCCATTCCATTCCATTCCACTTTCCATTCCACATTCCATTGCACACTCAATTCCACGATCCATTGCACAATCCATTCCACGATTCATTCCCATTCCAATCCATTGCTTTTCACATTCCATTCAACTCCTTTACACATTCCATTCCATTCCATTCCAGGTGCTATTCCACATTCCATTCCACATTACATTCCAGATTCCATTCCACATTCCATACCATTCTATTCCACATTCCATTCCACATTCCATTCCTTTCCATTCCACTGTCCATTTCACTTTCAATTCCATCTTCAATTCCACTTTCCATTCCACATTTCATTCCACATCCCATTCCTTTCCATTTCACAATCCATTCCATTTCATTCCATTCCACATTCTACTCCAATCCACATTCCATTCCAATGTATTCCACGTTCCATTCCACATTACATTCCACATTCCGTTTCACCTTCCATTCCAGTCTATTCCACATTCCATTCCTTTCCATTCCACTTTCCTTTCCATTCCATTCCATTTTACGTTCCATTCCTTTCCATTCTAATTTCCATTCCATTCTATTCCACTTTCCAATCCATTCCATTCCATTCCATTCCATTCCACATTCCATTCCCTTCCATTCGAAATTCCTTTCCATTCCATTCCACATTCCAGTCCACATTGCATTCCACTGCAGGTTCCATTACACGTTCCGTTTCGTACCATTCCACATTACATTCCATTCAATTCCACATTCCATTCCATTCCATTCCCTTCCATTCTGCATTCCATTCCATTCCATTCTGCATTCCCTACCATTCCATTAAATTCCACATTCCGTTCCATTCCATTCCACATTTCGTTCCACATTCCATTCCACATTCCATTACTTTCCATTGCATTCCACATTCCATTCCTCATTCCATGACATTCCAAAACATTCCATTATACAGTCCATTCCATTCCACTCCATATTCCATTCCACATTCCAATCCATTCCATTCCATATTGCATTCCATTCCATTCCACATTCCATTCCACGTTTCATTCCACTTTCCTTTCCATTTCATTCAACCCTCCTTCCCAACTTCCATTCCACGTTACATTCCACATTCCATTCCACGATCCATTACATTGCATTCCACGTTCCATTCCACGTTCCACTCCACGTTTCATTCCACATTCCATTAAACATTCCATTCCACATTCCATTCAATTCCATTCCACAAAGCATTCCATTCCACATTGCATTCCATTCCATTCCATTCCACATTCCATTCCATTCCACATTCCAATCCATTCCATTCCATTCCACATTCCATTCAATTGCATTCCATTCCACATTCCATTCCATTCCACCTTCCATTCCATTCCATTCGGTTCCACATCCCATTCCATTCCACATACCATTCCATTCCATTCCATTGCTCACTTATTTCCACTTTCCAATCTACTTTCCATTCCACATTCTATTCCATTCCATTCCAAATTCCATTCGATTCAATTCCAACTTCCGTTCCATTCCATTGCACATTCCATTCCATTACACTCCGCATTCCATTCCAGTGCATTCCACATTCCATTCCATTCCATATCATTCCCAGTTCCTTTCTGTACTCCATTCTACGTTCCATTGCACGTTCCATTCCACGTTGCATTCCACTTTCAATTCCAATCCATTCCACACTCTATTCCACATTCCATTCCATTCCGTTCCACATTCCATTCCATTGCATTCCATTCCATTTCATACCATTCCACATTCCATGCCATTCCAATCCACTTTCCATTCCATTGCACATTCCATTCCATTCCATTCCACATTCCATTCCATTCCATTCCACATTCCATGCCATATTCCTTTCCATTCCATTCCATTTCACATTCCATTTCATTTCATTCCCTTCCATTCCACATTCCAATCCATTCCATTCCATTCCATCCCATTCCATTCCATTCCATCCCATTCCATTCCAAATTCCATTCCACATTCCATTCCACATTCCATTCCTTTCCATTCCATTACACTCCACGTTATAATCCATTCCATTTAATTCCACATTTCATTCCACTTTCCACTCCATTTTCACTTACATTCCATTGAATTCCTTTCCAAATAACATTCCTTTCCATTCCACATTCCATTCCACATTGCAACCCATTCCATTCCAAATTGCATTCCATTCCTTTCCACATTCAATTCCATTCCATTCCATTCCACATTCCATTCCATTCCATTCCACATTCCATTCCACTCCATTCCATTCCACATTCCATTCCACATTCCAATGAGCATACCTTTCCACATTCCTTTCAATTCCATTCCACATTCCGTTCCACAGTGCATTTCATTCCAGTGCACATATGATTGAACATTCCATTCCGTTCCATTTAAACATTCCATTCCATTCCATTCCACATTCCATTCCACATTCCATTCCATTCCGCATTCCATTCCACATTCCATTCCAGGTTCAAATCCATTCCATTCCACATTCCATTGCATTCCATTCCACATTCCATTCCATTGCATTCCACATTCCATTCCATTGTACTCTATTCCTTTTTCCATTCCATTCCATTCAACATTCCATTCCATTCCATTCCACATTCGATTCTACGTACCATTCCACATTCCATTCCGCATTCCATTCCACTATCCATTCCATTCCATTCCACATTCCATTTCATTCCATTCCACATTCCATTCCACATTCCATTGAGCATACCTTTCCACATTCCTTTCAATTCCATTCCACATTCCATTCCACAGTGCATTTCTTTCCAGTGCACAAATGATTCAACGTTCCATTCCATTTCATTTAAACATTCCATTCCATTCCATTCCACATTCCTTTCCACCTTCCCTTCCATTCCGCATTCCATTCCACATTCCATTCCTGGTTCCAATCCATTCCATTCCACATTCCAATGCATTCCATTCCACATTCCATTCCATTCCATTCCACATTCCATTCCATTCCGTTCCACATTCCATTCCATTGTATTCTATTCCTTTTTCCATTCCATTACATTCAACATTCCATTCCATTCCATTCCACATTCGATTCTACATACCATTCCACATTCCATTCCGCATTCCATTACGCTATCCATTCCATTCCATTCCACATTCCATTCCAATCCATTCCACATTCCATTCCACTGCATTCCACATTCGATTCCACATTCCATTTCACATTCCATTCCACGTTCCATTCCACGTTTCATTCCACTTTCCATTCCATTCCATTCCACGTTCCATTCCAGTTTCCATTCCATTCCATTCCACGTTCCATTCCACATTACATTTTACATTCCAATCGAAGTTCCATTCCACATACCATTCCAAGTTCCATTCCATGTTCCATTCCACGTTCTATTGCATTCAAGTTCCATTCCACATTCCATTCCTTTCCATTCCATTCCACTTTCCATTCGACATTCTATTCCAGTGAATCCCACATTCCTTTCCATATTCTATTCCACATTCCATTCCATTTCTTTCCATGTTCTAATTCTTTCCAATCGACATCTCATTCTACGTTACATTCCTTTCCATTCCACATGCCTTTCCATTCAATTCCTCATTTCTTTGCATTCCATTGGTTTCCACATTCCATTCCATTCCATTCCCATTCCATTCAATTCCATTGCATTCTATTCCACATCCCATTCCATTCCATTCCACTTTCCATTCCATTCCATTGCACTATCCATTCCACATTCCATTCCATATTCTTTTCCACGTTCCATTCCTTTTCACTCCACATTTCATAACGTTCCTTTCCATATGTCATTCCATTCCATTCCACATTCCATTACACACTCCATTTCATTCAATAGCCCATTACTTTCCACTTTCCATTCCATTCCATTCCACATTCCTTTCCACATTCCATTCCATTCCATTCCACATTCCATTGCGTTCCATTTCACTTTCCATTCCATTCCATTTCACATTCCATTCCATTCAATTCCACGTTGCATACCTTTCCATTCATTTCAACATTGCATTCCGTCACATTCCATTCCATTTCCTTCCACATACGTTCCATTCCATTAAACATTGCATTCCACTCCATTCCATTCCGCATTTCACTGCACATACATTTCCATTCCATTCCACATTCCATTCCACATTCCATTCCATTCCATTCTACATTCCATTCCACATTCCATTCCATTCCGTGCCACATTGCATTCCACATTCCATTCCATTCCATTCCAGATTCCATTCCACTATCCATTCCATTCCACATTCCATTTCATTCCATTCCACTTTCCATTCCACATTCCATTTCACATTCCATTCAAATTCCATTCCATTCCACTCCAATCCATTCCACATTCCACTCCATTCCATTCCACTTTCCATTCGATTCCATTCCATATTCCATTCCACATTTTATTACACATTCCATTACATTCCTTTCATTATTCCATTCCATTCCATTGCATTCCATTCCATTCCATTACACATTCCATTCCACATTTCATTGCCTTCAATTCCACATTCCATTCCATTGCATTCCACATTCCATTCCACGTTCCTTTCCAAATTCCATTCCATTCCATTCCACTTTCCTTTAAATATTCCATTCCACATTCTATTCCGTTCCATTCCGGATGACATTCCAATTTCCTTTCCACATTCCATTCCACATTCCTTTCCATTCCATTCCATTCCACATTTCTTTCCACATGCTATTCCCCATTCCATTCCACATTCCATTCCATTCTATTCCACATTCCATTCCACATTCCATTCCATTCCATTCCTCGTTGCATTCCACGTTCCATTCCATTCCATTTCACATTCCATTCTGCATTGCGTTCAACGTTCCATTCCATTCCATTCCACGCTCGATTCCACCTTCCATTCCAGGTTGAATTCCACGTTCCATTGCACGATGCATTCCATTCCATTCCACGTTCCATTCCATTCCATTCCACGTTCCATTCCATTCCATTCCACCCTCTATTCCCCCTGTCATTCCACATTCCATTCCACAATGCATTTCATTCTTTGCACGTTCCATTCCACCTTCCACTACATATTGCATTCCACTTTCCATAAACTTTCCATTCCATGTTGCACTCCACATTGCATTCCATTCCACTCCACATTCCCTTAAACATTCCATTACACTACCTTCAATAATTTCATTCCACTCCACTCCACATTCAATTCTACATTCCATTCCATACCACATACCACTGCACACTCCATTCCACATTCCATTCCATTCCATTCAAGGTTCCATTCTACGTTCCATTCCTCATTCACTTCCACATTCCATTCCACATTCCTTTCCATTCCACAATCCATTGCATATTCAATTCCTTTGCATTCCACATTCCATTCCACTTTCCATTCCACTTTCCATTCCACATTAAATACCATTCCGTTGCATTCCATTCCGTGATCCATTCTATTCCATTTCACATTCTATTCCACATTCCATTCCTTTCCATTGTACTTTCCATTACTTTCCATTCCACATTACATTCCACGTTCCAATCCACGTACCATTCCACATTGCATTTGACGTTCCATTCCATGTTCCATTACACATTCCATTCCACATTCGTTTCCATGTTCCATTCCATTCCATTCCAGTTTCCATTCCAAGATCAATTCTATTACATTCCACGTTCCATTCTGCATTCCATTGCACATTCATTTCCACTCTCAATACCACCTCCCATTCTGCGTTTCATTCCACATTCCATTCCACATTCCGTTCCACATTCCCGTCCATATTCCATTCCATTACATTCCACATTACATTCCCCTGCAATCCACGTTCCATGCCATTCCATATTCCATTCCATTCCTTTCCACATTCCATTTCATTCCATTCCACATTCCATTCCACATTGCATTCCATTCCAGTCCACATCCCATTCCACACTCCATTCAATTCCATACCACCTTCCATTCCATTCGATTCCACATTCCATTACGCATTCCATTCCACCTTCCATTCTATCCCATATTGCATTATATTCCATTCCACATTCCATTTCATTCCATTAAATTACACATTCCATTCCATTCCATTCCAAATTCCATACCATTCTATTCTATTCCACATTCCATTCCTTTCCATTCCACAATCCATACCACTCCACTCCATTCCACGTTCCATTCATTTCCATTCTACATTTCATTCCATTCCATTCCACATTGCATTTCATTCCATTCCATTCCATTCCTCACTCCATTCCCTTCCATTCCATGTTCCTTTCCGTTGCATTCCACATTCCATTCCACATTCCATTCCATTCCGGATTCCTTTACATGTTCCATTCCGTTTCATTCCACATTCCATTCCATACAATTGCACATTCGATTCCATTCCATTCTCTTCCATTCCCCATTCCATTCCATTCCACTCCGGATTCCATTCCATTCCATTCCGTTCCACATTCAATTCCATTACATTAAATTTCACATTGCCTTCCATTCCATTCCACCTACCATGCCAATCCATTCAACATTCCATTCCATTGTATTCCATTCAATATTACATACCATTCCATTCTATTCCATATTCTAATGCATTCCATTCCATTCCATTCCACATTCCATTCCCTTGCATTCCACATTCCTTTCCATTCCATTCCACATTCAATTCCACGTTCCATTCCACGTTCCATTCCATTGAATTCCACATTGCATTCCATTCCTTTCAACATTCCATAACTTTCCATTCCCTTGCATTCCGCATTCCGTTACATTCCATTCCACATTTTATTGTCATTCCATTCCATTCCATTCCACATTCAATTTCACAATCTATTCCATTCCATTCCACATTCCATTCCATTCCATTCCACATTCAATTCCATTCCATTCAACGTTCCATTCCACATTCCATTCCATTGCATTATACATTGCATTACACGTTCCATTCCACATTCAATTCCACAATCCATTGCGTTCCATTCCACATTCCATTCCACATTCCATTCCACTTTTCATTGCATTACATTCCACATTCCATTCCAGATTATATTTCACATTCCATTCCACATTCCATTACCTTCCATTCCACCTTCCTTTCCAGTTTCCATTAGACGTTTCATTCCACATTTCACTCCATTCCTTTCCACATTCCATTCCACATTCCATTCCACTTTCCATTCCTTTCCATTCCATTCCACATTCTATTCCACATTCCATTACTTTCCATTCCACATTCAATTCCACATTCCATTCCATTCCATTCCACATTCCTTTCCACATTCCAATCTGTTCCATTCAATATTCCAATCCATTCAATTCCACATTATATTCCACGTTCCATTCCACATTCCATTCCATTTCATTTAACGCTCATTTCCAAAGTCTTTTCCCTTTCCATTCCACGATCCATTCCATCGCATTCCACGTTCCAATCCACGTTACACTCCACATGTCTTTCCACATTCCTTTAACATTCCATTCCACATTCCATTCCATTCCATTCCACATTTCATTCCATTGCAGTCCACATTCCATCCCACATTCCTTTGCACAACATTTAAACATTCCCTTCAATTCCATTCCAAATTCCATTCCAGCTTCCATTGCCTTCCACATTCCATTCCACATTTCATTCCATACAATTCCACATTGCATGCCACATTCTCTTCCATTCCCTTGCACGTTCCATTCCACGTTCCATTCCACATTCAATTCCACATTCCATTCAACATTCCATTCCATTCCATTACATTACATTACGTATGGTTTTCCACATTCCATTCCATTGCATTCCACATTCCATTCCATATTTCATTCCATACAATTCCACATTACATTCTACATTCTGTTCCTTTCCATTCCACGTTCCATTCCACGTTCCATTCCACATTCAATTCCACATTCCATTCAACATTCCATTCCATTCCATTCCATTCCATTACATATACTTTTCCACATTCCATTTCATTGCATTCCACATTCCATTCCACATTCCATTCCACAATCCATTCCATTCCGTTCCACGTACCATTCCACATTCCATTCCACGTTCCATTCCATGTTCCATTCCATTCCATTCTAAGTTCCATTCCACTTTAATTTAAATTCCATTGCACGTTCCATTCCACAGTGCATTGTACATTCCACTGTAACTTCCATTCCACATTCCATTCCCCGTTTCCTTCCACATTCCATTCCATTCCGTTCCATTCCATTCCATTCCATTCTGAAATCCTTTCCATTCCATTCCATATTTTATGCGACATTCCATTGCTTTCCATTTCACATTCCATTCAATTCCATTCCATATTCCATTCCATTCCATACCATATTCCATTCCATTCCACATTCCATTCCTTTCCATACCACTTTACATTCCACTTTCCATTCCACGTTCCATTCCGCATTGCATTCCACGTTGCATTCTAAGTTCCATTCCACTTTCCATTCTACTTTCCATTTCATTCCATTCCACGATCCATGCCATTCCAATCCACGTTCCATTCTACTTTCCATTAGACTTTCTATTCTGTTCAATTCCACGTTCCATTCTACATTCGATTAGTGGTTCCATTTCACTATCCATTCTACTGTCCGTTCCACTCCTCTCCACGTCACATTCCATATTCCATTCAATTCCATTGCGCGTTCCATTCCATTCTCTTCAACATTCCATTCCATTCCATTCGACATTGCATTCCACGTTCCATTCCATGTTCCATTCCACGTTCTATTCCACATTGCATTCCACTCCATTCCACTTTCCATTCCACGTTCCATTCCATTCCATTACAATTTCCATTCCATTCCATTACAATTTCCATTCCATTCCATTCCACGTTCCATTTCATTCAATTCCATTCCACATTCCATTCCAAGTTCCATTCCACGTTCCATTCCACGTTCCATTCCATTCAATTCCAAGTTCCGTTCCACATGCCATTGCATTCCACTTTCCTTTCCACATTCCATTCCACACTCCATTCCACGTTACATTCTGTTCCACTCCACATTCCATTCCACATTCCATACCACATTCCAATCCATTCCATTTCACTTTCACTTTCACGTTCCATTCAACATTCCATTCCACATTCCATTCCATTCCACATTCCTTTCCACGTTCCATTCCATTCCATTCCACGTCGCATTCCACATTCCTTTCCTTTCCTTTCCAAATTGCATTCCGCATTCCTTTCTATTCAATTACACACTCCATTCCACAATCGATTCCATTCCATTCCACTTTCCATTCCACTTTCTATTCCACATTCCATTCAACATTCCATTCCACGTTGCACTCCATTCCATTCCAGGTTCCATTCAATATTCCATTCCATTCAATTTCACGTTCCATTCCATACTACATTCCATATTCCATTCCACATTCCATTCCACGTTCCATTTCACAATCCATTCCACATTCCATGCCATTCTACATTCCATTCCACAGTCCATTCCATTCCATTCCTGATTCCATTCCTCATTACAATCCATTCCATTCAACGTTCCATTACACGTTCCATTCCACAATTCACACCACTTTCCATTCCACGTTCCATTCCACTTTCCATTCCATTCCATTACCCGTTCCATTCCACGTTCCATTCCACTTTCCATTCCATTCCACTCCCCATTCCATTCCGCATTTTATTCCATTTCATTCCACTTTCCATTCCACATTCCAATCCACATTCCATTCAATTCCATTCCACATTCCATACCATTCCACTCTGTTCCATTCCACAATCCATTCCATTCCTTTCCAGATTCCATTCCACACTGCATTCCGTTCCCTTCCACATTCCATATCATTCCATTCCATTCCATTACAGAATCGATTCCATTCCATTCCACATTCCTGTCCACGGTACATTGCACATTCCATTCCTCGTTCCATTCCACGTTCTATTCCACGATACATTCCACACTCTATTTCATTCAATTTCAAGTTCCATTCCACATGCCATTCCATTCCACTTTACTTTCCACGTTCCTTTCCACATTCCATTCCATGTTACATTCTTTTCCACTCCACATTCCATTCCACATTCCATTCCACATTTCATTGCATTCCGTTTCAGTTTCCATTCCAAGATCCATGCAACATTCCATTCCACATTCCATTCCATTCCATTCCACATTCCAATCCATATTCCATTCCATTACAGATTCGTTTCCATTCCATTCCCCATTCAATTCCATTCAATTCCACATTCCAATAAATTCCATTGCATTCCATATTGTATTCCATTCAATTCCACATTCCATTCCATTCCATTTCGTTCAATTCCAGATTCCAATCCACATTCAATTCAATTCCATTCCACATTCTATTCCATTCCAATCCACATTGCATTTCATTCCATTCCATTACACATACCATTCCATTGCATTCGTTTCCATATTCCATTGCATTCCATTCCACTTTGCATTCCATTCCCTTCTACTCCACGTTCCATTCCATTCCATTCCATTCCATTGAACATTCCATTCCACATTCCATTACATTGAATTCCACATTCCATTCCATTGCATTCCAAATTCCATTCGATTGCATTACACATTCCATTCTATTGCATTACACATTCCATTCATTTCCATTATACATTCAATTCCGTTCCACAATCCATTGCATTCCTTTCCAATCAAATCCAAATTCCATTCCACATTCCATTCCATTCCATTCCACATTCCATTCCATTCCATTCCACATTCCATTCCATTCCATTCCACATTCCATTCCATTCCATTCCACATTTATTTCCATTCCTTTGCATTCTCTTCTAAATTCCATTCCACATTAAATTCCATTGCATTTAACATTCAATTCCATTCCATTAAACATTGAATTCCTTTCCAGTCCACATTCCATTCAATTAAATATTCCATTCCATTCCATTCCACATTCCATTCCATTCCTTTGCACGTTCCATTGCATTGAATTCCACATTCCATTCCAGTCCATTCCACATTGCATTGCATTCCAATCCATTCCACACTTCATTCCATTCCATTCCATTCCACACTTCATTCCATTCCATTGCACTTTGCATTCCATTCCATTACATTCCACTTTACATTCCATTCCATTCTACTTTCAGTTCCATTACATTACTCTTTCCATTCCATTCCATTCCATTCGATATTCCATTCCATTGCATTCCACATTCCATTCAATTCCATTCCATTCCATTCCACATTCCGTTCCATTCCTTTCCACATTCCATTCCATTCCATTCCACATTCATGTCCATTCAATTCCACATTGCATTCCATTCCATCCCTTTAAACATTCCATTCCATTCCATTCCAAATATATTCCATTGCATTCCACTTTCCATTCCACATTCCATTCCATTCCATTGTACATTCCATTGTACGATCCATTCTATTTCACATTCCATTCAACATTCCATTCCATTACATTCCACATTCCATTCCACATTCCATTCCATTCCATTCCAAATTCCATTCCATTCCTTTCCATTCCACGTTCCATTTCACTTTAAATTCCATTCCATTTCACATTCCTTTCCTTTCCATTCCACATTCCATTCCATTCCATTCCACATTCCATTCCATTCCACATTCCATACCATTCCACATTCCATTCCATTCCTTTCCATTTAAATCAATCTTCCATTCCACATTCCATCCCATTCCATTGAATATTCCATTACATTCCATTCCACATTCTATTCCATTACATTCCATTCCACATTCAATTCCATTCCCTTCCACATTCCATTCCACTCCATTCTATTCCAAATTCCATTCCATTCATTCCACATTGCTTTCCATTACCTTCCACATAGCATTACATTCCATTCTACTCCACATTAAATTCCATTCCAATCCATATTCAATTCCATTCCTTTCCACCTTCCATTCCATTCAATACCATTCCATTCCATATTACATAACATTCCATTCCACATTCCGTTCCATTCCATTCCATTCCATTCGAAATTCCATTCCACATTCCATTCCATTCCACATTCCATTCCATTCCATTCCAAATTCCATTCCATTCCATTCCACTTTGCATACCATTCCATTCCATTCCATATTGCATTTCATTCCAGTCTTTTCCACATTCCATTCCATTCCATTCCACGTTCCATTCCATTCTATTCCACATTGCTTTCCATTCCATTCCATTCCACATTCACTTCCATATTCGTTTCCATTCTATTCCACATTCCATTTCCCATTCCATTCCATTCCATTCCACATTCCGTTCCACATTCTATTCCATTCCATTCCACATTCCATTGTACATTAAAATTCATTCCATGCCACATTCCATTCCATTCCAAATTCCATTCCATTCCATTCCACAATCCATTCCATGATCCATTCCATTCCACATTCCATTCCACATACCATTCCATTCCATTCCACAATCCATTCCACATTCCATTCCATTCCATTCCACTTTCTTTCTATTCCATTCCATTCCACATTCCATTACATCCGATTCCACATTCAACTCCATTCCATTAAATATTCCATTCCATTCCATTCAACAAACGTTCCATTCCATTCCATTCCACATTGCATTCCAATCCATCCACATTCCTTTCCATTCCATTCCACATTCCATTCCATTCCATTCCACTCCACATTCCTTGCCATTTCATCCACATTCCATTCCATTCCATTTCGCATTCACTTCCATTCCATTCCACTTTCCATTCCATTTCATTCCACATTCCATTGCATTCCATTCCACATTTCTTCCAGTTCAATTCCATTCCTCATTTTCTTGCCTCCAATTCCATTCCATTGCACATTCTATTCCACATTCCATTCCATTCCATTCTACATTCCATTCAATTCCATTCCACATTCCATTCCATTCGACATTCCCTTCCTCATTCCATTCCATTCCATTCAACGTTCCATTCCATTCCACATTGCATTTCACATTCCATTCCATTCCATTGCATTCGACACTGCATTCAACATTTCATTCCACATTCCATTCCATTCAATTCCACATTACATTCCCCATTTCATTCCATTCAATTCCACGTAGAATTCCCCATTCCATTCCACATTCCATTCCCTATTCCCTTCCATTCCATTCCACATTTCATTCCAAAATCCATTCCATATTCCATTCCGTTCCATTCAACATTCCATTCCACATTCCATTCCATTCCATTCCACATTCCATTCCATATTCGATTCCATTCCATTATACATAAAATTCCACATTCCTTTCCATTCCATACCACATTCCATTCCACATTCCATTCCTTTCCATTCAATTCCATTCCATGTTCCATTCCATTCCATTGCATTCCTCATTTCATTCCATTCCATTCCGAATTGCATTCCATTCCATTCCTTTCCACATTCCATTCCATTACATTCCATTACATTCCACATTTCATTTCATTTCATTCAATTCCACATTACATTCCACATTCCATTCCATTCCATTCCAAGTTCCATTCCATTCCATTCCACATTCCATTCCATTCCATTGCATTCCACATTCCATAGCATTCCATTCCATTCCACTTTTCATTACTTTCCTTTCCTCATTCCATTCCATTCCATTCCCTGTTCCTTTCCATTGCATTCCACATTCCATTCCACATCCCTTTACATTCCATTCCACATTCCATTCCACCTTCCCTTCTACCTTCCATTCCACATTCCATTTCATATTCCTTTCCACTCATTTCCACATTCCATACCATTACATTACATTCTATTCCACATTCAATTAAATTCCTTTCCATATTCCATTCGAAATTCTATTGCATTCTATTCCACATTCCATTACGTTGCATTCCACGTTCATTCCATTCTATTACACATTACATTCCTTTCCATTCCACATTTGATTCCGCATTCCATTAAACTTTCCATTCCAAATACCCTTCCAAGTTCCATTCCATTCCATTTAACATTCCATTCTTTTCCATTCCACGTTGCATTCCACATTACATTCTGCATTCCATTCCACCTTCCATACCACGTTCCATTCCATTCCATTACACGTTTCATTCCATGTTCCGTTCCATTGTATTTCACATTCCATTCCACATTCCATTCGACATTCCATTTCATGTTCCATACCACGTTCCATTCCACTCAACTCCACCTTCCATTCAACATTCCATTACATTCCATTCTACGTTCCACTCCACATTCCATTGCACATTCCATTCCGCGTTCCATTCCACATTCCATTCCACATTCTATTCCACGTTCCATTCCACATTCCATTCCATTCCATTCCACAATCCATTGGATTCCAATCCACATTCCATTCCATTGCATTCCACTTTGCATACCATTCCATTCCATTCCACATTGCATTTCATTCCAGTCCATTCCACATTCCATTCCATTCCATTCCACATTCCATTCCATTCAATTCCACATTGCTTTCCATTCCATTCCATTCCACATTCCCTTCCATATTCGTTTCCATTCTATTCCACATTCCATTTCACATTCCATTCCATTCAATTCCTTTCCATTCCACTTTCGGTTCCACATTCCATTCCATTCCATTCCACATTCCATTGTACATTCCATTTCATTCCATGCCACATTCCATTCCAAATTCCATCCCATTCCATTTCACATTCCATTCCATGATCCATTCCATTCCACATTCCATTCCTCTTACCATTCCATTCCATTCCACAATCCATTCCACATTCCATTCCATTCCATTCCACTTTCTTTCTATTCCATTCCATTCCACTTTCCATTCCTTTCGATTCTACATTCAACTCCATTCCATTAAGTATTCCATTCCATTCCATTCAACAAACATTCCATTCCATTTCATCCAAATTCCTTTCCATTCCATTTCGCATTCATTTCCATTCCATTCCACTTTCCATTCCATTTCATTCCACATTCCATTGCATTCCATTCCACATTTCTTCCAGTTCAATTCCATTCCTCATTTTCTTGCATCCAATTCCATTCCTTTGCACATTGTATTCCACATTCCATTCCATTCCATTCTACATTCCATTCAATTCCATACCACATTCCTTTCCATTCCACATTCCCTTCCTCATTCCATTCCATTCCATTCAACATTCCATTCCATTCCACATTGCATTCCACATTCCATTCCATTCCATTCCATTCCACACTGCTTTCAACATTCCTTTCCTTATTCCATTCCATTTAATTCCACATTACATTCCCCATTCCATTCCATTCAATTCCACATTGAATTTCCCTTTCCATTCCACATTCCATTCCCTATTCCGTTCCATTCCATTCCACATTCCATTCTAAAATCCATTCCAAATTCCATTCCGTTTAATTCAACATTCCATTCCACATTCCATTCCATTCCATTACACATTCCATTGCATATTCGATTCCATTCCATTATACAGACAATTCCACTTACCATTCCATTCCATACCACATTCCTTTCCACATTCCATTCCTTTCCATTCAATTCCATTCCATGTTCCATTCCATTCCATTCCATTGCATTCCACATTTCATTCCATTCCATTAGAATTCCATTCCATTCCATTCCTTTCCACATTCCATTTCATTCTTTTACATTCCACATTTAATTTTATTTCATTCAATTCCACATTACTTTCCACATTCCATTGCATTCCATTCCAAGTTCCATTCCATTCCATTCCAAATTCCATTCCATTCCATTCTATTCCTTTCCACATTAGATAGCATTCCATTCCATTCCACTTTTCATTACTTTCTGTTCCGCAATCCATTCCATTCCATTCCCTGTTCCTTTCCATTGCATTCCACATTCCATTCCACATCCCTTTACATTCCATTCCACATTCCATTCCATTCCATTACATATTCCATTACTTTCCATTCCACATTCCATTCCATATTCCATTCCATGTTCCATTGTGCGTTCCATTCCACTATTCATTGCATGTAACATTCCATTCCATTCCACTTTCCATTCACCATTCCATTTTATATTCCACTGCATTGTATTCGACATTCCATTCCACATTCCATTCGACATTCCATTCCATATTCCATTCCATTCCGTTCCACATTCCATTCCTCATTCCATTACATTCCATTCCAGATTCCATTCCCTTCCACTCCACAATCCATTCCACATTCCATTCCATTCCATTGTCTATTCCCTTCCACTTTCCATTCCATTACACTCCACCTTTTTTTCCAAATTCCATTCCGTTCTATTCTACATTCCGTTCCACTTTCCTTCCAACATGCCTTTCCACATTCCATTCCATTCCATTCATCATTCCGTTCCACATTCCATTGCATTCCATTCCACATTCGATTCCACATTCCATTGCATTCCATTCCACATTCCATTCCATTCAACTGCACATTGCATTCCACGTTCCATTCCATGTTCCATTCCACGTTCCATTCCACTTCCCATTCCATTGCATTCCGTGTTCCATTCCATTCCATTCCACGTTCCTTTTCATTCTGATTTCGCATTTCTTTCCACATTCCATTTCACGTTCCATTCCACATTCCATTTCACTTTCCATTCCATTGCATTCCATTCCATTCCACATTCGATGCCATTCCATTCCATATTCCATTCCACGTTTCATTACACATTCCAGTCCACATTCCATTCCACATTCCATTCAAATGTTCATTGCGCATTCTAATCCAAACTGTTCCACATTCCATTCCTCATTCCATTTCATTCCATTTCACATTCCATTCCATTCCACTCCACATTGCATTCCACATTCCTTTCCATTCCATTCCACATTCCATTCCCAATTCCATTCCACAATCCAGTCCCTTCCATTCCGCGTTCCATTCCACGTTCAATTACATTCCTGTCCACCTTCCAGTCCACGTACCATTCCACATTCCATTCCAAGTTCTATTCCGCATTCCTTTCCACGTTTCATTTCATTGCATTCCATGTTCCATTCCATTACATTCTACTTTCCTTTTCTTTTCGTTTCAAATTCCTTTCCACATTTCATTTCACATTACATTCCACATTCCATTTCACATTCCATTCCATTCCATTGCATTCCATTCCATTCCACATTCCATTCCATTCCATTCCACTTTCCATGCCATTCCATTCCATTCTGCATTCCATTGTTTCCATTCTTCATTCCATTCCATTCCATTCCACATTCCATTGCATTCCATTCCATTCCACATTCCATTCCACATTCCATTACATTCCATTGTACATTCCATTCCATTCCATTCCTTTCATTTCCACGTTCCGTTCCACTTTCCATTCCATATTCCATTCTACAGTACATTCCGTTCAATTCCACATTGCATTCCACATTTCATTCCACATTCCATTCCATTCCATTCCACAATCCATTCCATATTCCATTCTATGTTCTATTCTGCGTTCCATTTGACTATTCATTTCACGTTCCAGTACATTCCATTCCACTTTCCATTCAACATTCCACTTCACATTCCATTCCATTCCATTCCATTCCACATTCATTTCCATTCAATTCCACATTGCATTCCATTCCATCCCTTTAAACATTCCATTTAATTCCATTCCAAATATATTCCATTGCATTCCACTTTCCATTCGACATTCCATTCCATTCCATTGTACATTCCGTTCCACGATCCATTCTATTTCACCTTCCATTCAACATTCCATTCCATTCCATTCCACATTCCATTCCGCATTCCATTCCATTCCATTCCACATTCCATTCCATTCCTTTCCTATCCACATTCCATTTCACTTTAAATTCCATTCCATTTCACATTCCTTTCATATCCATTCCACATTCCATTCCATTCCATTCCACCTTCCATTCCATTCCACATTCCATACCATTCCACATTCCATTCCATTCCTTTCCATTCAAATCCAACTTTCATTGCACATTCCATTCCATTCCATTGAATATTCCATTACATTCCATTCCACAATCAATTCCATTCCCTTCCACATTCCATTCCACTCCATTCCATTCCAAATTCCATTCCTCTCATTCCACATTGCTTTCCATTACATTCCACATTGCATTACATTGCATTCTATTCCACATTAATTTCCATTCCATTCCATATTCAATTCCATTCCTTTCCACTTCCATTCCATTCAATTGCATTCCTTTCCATGTTACATAACATTCCTTTCCACATTCCGTTCCATTCCATTCGATTCCATTCGAAATTCCATTCCACATTCCATTCCATTCCACATTCCATTGGATTCCATTCCACATTCCATTCCATTCCATTCCACTTTGCATACCATTCCATTCCATTCCACATTGCATTTCATTCCAGTCCATTCCACATGCCATTCCATTCCACGTTCCATTCCATTCAATTCCACATTGCTTTCCATTCCATTCCATTCCACATTCCCTTCCACATTCGTTTCCATTCTATTCCACATTCCATTTCACATTCCATTCCTTTCCATTCCACATTCGGTTCCACATTCTATTCTATTCCATTCCACATTCCATTGTATATTCCTATACATTCCATGCCACATTCCATTCCATTCCAAATTCCATCCCATTCCATTCCACATTCCATTCCATGATACATTCCATTCCACATTCCATTCCACATATCATCCCATTCCATTCCACAATCCATTCCACTTTCCATTCCATTCCATTCCACATTCCATTGCATCCGATTCCACATTCAACTCCATTCCATTAAATATTCCATTCCATTCCAATCAACACACATTCCATTCCATTCCATTCCATTCCACATTCCATTCCATTCCACATTGCATTCCAATCCATCCACATTCCTTTCCATTCCTTTCCACATTCCATTCCATTCCATTCCATTCCACATTCCTTCCCATTTCATCCACATTCCATTCCATTCCATTCCATTTCGCATTCATTTCCGTTCCATTCCACTTTCCATTCCATTTCATTCCACATTCCATTGCATTCCATTCCACATTTCTTCCAGTTCAATTCCATTGCTCATTTTCTTGCATCCAATTCCATTCCATTGCTCATGCTATTCCACATTCCATTTCATTCCATTCTACATTCCATTGAATTCCATTCCACATTCCTTTCCATTCCACATTCCCTTCCTCATTCCATTCCATTCCATTCAACATTCCATTCCCTTCCACATTGCATTCCACATTCCATTCCATTCCATTCCATTCCACACTGCATTCAACATTCCATTCCACATTCCATTCCATTCAATTCCACATTACATTCCCCATTCCATTCCATTCAATTCCGCATTGAATTCCCCATTCCATTCCACATTCCATTCCCTATTCCGTTTCATTCCATTCCACATTCCATTCCAAAATCCATTCCAAATTCCATTCCGTTCCATTAAACATTCCATTCCACATTCCATTCCATTCCATTCCACATTCCATTCCATATTCGATTCCATTCCATTATACATACAATTCCACATTCCCTTCCATTCCATACCACGTTCCATTCCACATTCCATTCCTTTCCATTCAATTCCATTCCATATTCCATTCCATTCCATTGCATTCCACATTTCATTCCATTCCATTCCATATTCCATTCCATTCCATTCATTTCCACATTCCATTCCATTCCATTCCATATTTCATTTCATTTCATTCAATTCCACATTACATTCCACATTCCATTCCATTCCATTCCAAGTTCCATTCCATTCCATTCCACATTCCATTCTATTCCATTCCATTCCTTTCCACATTCCATAGCATTCCATTCCATTGCACTTTTCATTACTTTCCGTTCCACATTCCATTCCATTCCATTCCCTGTTCCTTTCCATTTCATTCCACATTGCATTCCACATCCCTTTACATTCCATTCCACATTCCATTCCACCTTCCATTCCACATTCCATTTCATATTCCATTCCATTCATTTCCACATTCCGTACCATTACATTACATTCTATTCCACATTCAATTAAATTCCTTTCCATATTCTATTCGAAATTCTATTGCATTCTATTCCACATTCCATTACATTCCATTCCGCGTTCATTCCATTCTGTTACGCATTACATTCCTTTCCATTCCACATTTGATTCCACATTCCATTAAACTTTCCATTCCAAATACCCTTCCAAGTTCCATTCCATTCAATTTCTCATTCCATCCTATTCCATTCCACGTTGCATTCCACATTACATTCCACATTCCATTCCACCTTCCACACCACGTTCCATTCCATTCCATTCCACTTTTCATTCGAAGTTCCATTCCATTGTATTCAACATTCCATTCCACATTCCATTCGACATTGCATTTCATGTTCCATTCCACGTTCCATTCCACTCAACTCCACCTTCCATTGAACATTCCATTACATTCCATTCTACGTTGCACTCCACATTCCATTGCACATTCCATTCCGCGTTCCATTCCACATTACATTCCACATTCAATTCCACGTTCCATTCCACTTTCCATTCCATTCCATTCCACGTTCCATTACACATTCCATTGCACATTCCATTCCATGTTCCATTCCACTATCCATTCACGTTCCATTCCACGTTCCATTCCACATTCCATTGCAAGTACATTTCCACGTTCCATTCCACTTTCCATCATACGTTCCTTTCCACATTCCATTCCATTATATTCCACGTTCCATTCCACATTTCACTGCATTCCATTCTACATTCCATTCAACATTCTTTTCCCCATTCCATTCCAGTTTCCATTCCATTCCATTCCGGATTTCTTTCCACATATCATTGTCTTCCATTCCACATTACCTTCCACATTCCATTCCACGTTCCACTCCACGTTCCATTCTACGTTCAATTCCATAAGATTCTACGTTCCATTCCATTCACTTCCATGTTCCATTACATTCTATTCCACGTTGAATTCCACATTCCATTCCACCTTCCAATTCGCATTCCATTTCGCATTCCATTGCATTCCATTTCATTGCATTCCACATTCCATTCCCCATTCCATTCCGCAGTCCACTTCGCATTCTTTTTCGGATTCCATTCCATTCCATTCCATTCCATTCCATTCCATTCCATTCCACATTCTATTCCATTCCACTCCACATTCTTTTCCATTCCATTCCACTTTCCTTTCCATACCACAATCCATTCCATTACATTCTGCATTCTTTCAACATTCCCTTCTTTTCCATTCCACGTTCCATTCCATTCCATTCCGCATTCTGTTCCATATATCCTTCCTTTACATTCCTCATTCCCTTGCTTTCCATTCCACATTCCATTCCATTCCATTCCACCTTCCATTCCACATTTCCTTCCTTTCCATTCCACGTCCATTCCACTCCATTCCACATTCTATTCCACATTCCATTCTACATTCCATTCCACATTCCATTCCACTTTCCTTTTGACGTTTCATTCCATTCCATTACATTTTCCACTCCTTTGCTTTACACATTCCATTTCATTCCATTCCACTTTCCATTTCACATTCCATTCAACATTCCGTTTCGCATGGCCCTCTATTCCACTCCACATTCCATTCCATTCCAATCTATATTCCATTCCATTCTATTCCACGTTGCATTCCATTCCACATTCCATTGAAATCGGCATCCCATTGCATTCCACGTCCCTTTTCATTGCATTCCACATTCCACTCCATTCCATTCCACATTCCGTTCCATTCCATTCTATTCCACATTGTATTCCTCATTCCATTCCTTATTCCATTCTGCGTTGCATTCCATTCCATTCCATTTTTTTTCCATTCCATTGCATACCGCATTCCACATTCCATTCCATTCCACATTCCATTCCATTCTTTTACAGATTCCTTTCCATTCCACATTCCATTCCACATTCCATTCCTTTCCATCCCACACTCCATTCTATTACATTCCACATTCCATTCCATTCCATTCCATTCCACATTCCATTCTAGATTAAATTGCATTCCACACCACATTCCATTCCATATTCCATGCCACGTTCCCTTGCAAATTCCATTTAACTTTCCATTACACTTTCCATTCCATTCCATTGCATCTTAAATTCCGTGTTCCATTCCATATTCCATTCCACATTCCATTGCATGTTCCATTCCAATTCATTCCATATTCCTTACCATTTCATTCATTCCATTCTGCAATCCTTTCATTTCCATTCCACGTTCTACTCCAAGTTCCATTCCATTCCATTCAACATTCCATGCCACATTCAATTCCATTCCATTCCACATTCCATTTCTCACTCCATTTCATATTCCATTCCATTCCATTCCGCATTCCATTTCACATTCCATTAGACATTCCATTCCGTGCTATTCCACATTCCATGACACGTTCCTTTCCACATTCCATTTCACAATCCTTTCCATTCCATTCCATTCCACATTCCATTCCACATTCCATTACACATTCCATTCCATTCCATTCCACATTCCATTTCACGTTCCATTCTACATTCCTTTCCGTTACATAACATGTTGCATTCCATATTCCATTCCACATTGCATTCCACGATCCATTCTGTTGAATTCCATAGGCCAGTCCACATTGCATTCCACATTCCATTCCACATTCTATTCCACATTCCACGCCACATTCCATTCCACTCTTTTCCACATTCCATTCCACATCCCATTCCATTCCATTCCACGTTCTTTTCCACATTCCATTCCACATTCCATTTCATTCCATTCCAGATTACTTTCCACATTCCATTCCTTTCCATTCCGCATTCCATTCCACATTACATTCCATTCCGTTCCATTCCACATTCCTTTCCACATCCCCTTCCGTATTCCATTTCATTCCACTTTCCATTCAGCATTCCATTACATTCCATTCCACATTCTATTCCACATTCCATTACACAATCCATTCCATTCCATTCCACATTCTATTCTATTGCATTCCACATTCCATTCCTTTCCACTACACGTTCCATTCCACATTCCATTGCATTCCATTCCATTCCTTTACACATTCTATTCCACATTCCATTCAATTCCATTCCGCATTCCATTGCACATTCCCTTCCACATTCCATTCCATTCCATTCCACATTCCATTCAACATTCCACTCCTCAATTCTTTCCACATTCTATTACAATCCTTTCCACATTCCATTCCATTCCATTCCAAATTCCATTCCACCATCTATTCCATTCCATTCCACGTTTCATTCCACCTTTCTTTCCACGTTCCATTCCACATTCCCTTCGATGTGCCATTCCATTCCATTCCATTCCACGTTCCTTTACAACTTCAATTCCACATTCCATTCCACTCCATGCCACACTTCATTCCACATTCCGTTCCAAATTCCATTGCACTTTCCATTCCATGTTCCATTCCGCATTCCATTCCGTTTCATTCCTCCTTCCGTTCCATCCTAGTACATTCCACATTCCATTCCATTGTATTCCATTCCACCTTCCATTCCACATTCTATTCCATTCCATTCCTGTCCATTCCATATCAATTTCTACATTCCACATTCAATTCCACGTTCCATTCCATGTTCCATTCCATTCCATTCCCCATTGCATTCCATTCCTTTCCAATTTCCATACCATTCCATTGCATATTCCATTCCTTTGCATTCCGCATTCTATTACAAATTCCAGTCCATTCCCCTGCAGATTCAATTCCAAATTCCATTCCATTCCTTTTCACATTCCATTCCATTTCTTTCCATTCTTCATTCCATTCCCTTGCATTCCACATTCTATTCCTAATTCCATTCCCTTCCATACCACTTTCCATTACATTGCATTCCACATTTCATTCCATTCCATTCCACATTCCATTCCACTTAATTCAACATTCCATTCCACATTCCATCACATTCCAATCCACATGACATTCCACATTCCATTTCACTGCATTCCACATTCCATTCCACATTCCATTCCACATACCATCACATTCCATTCCACATGACATTCCACATTCCATTTCATTGCATTCCACATTCCTTTCCACATTCCACTCCATATTCCATTCCACAATCCATTCCACATTCCCTTCCACATTCCATTCCATTCCATTCCCCATCCCATTCCAAATTCCATTCCATTACTTTATACATTACACTCCACATTCCATTCCACAATCCCTTCCACATTCCATTCCATTCCTTTCCTCATTCCATTCCACATTCCAATCCATTCCATTCTATTCTATTCCACATTTCATTCCACATTTGATTTCTTTCCTTTCCACATTCCATTCCATTCCATTCCACCTTCTATTCTATTCCATTCCAGGTTTCATTCCACCTTGCCTTCCTTGTTCCACTCCACTTTCCATTCCACTTTCCATTCCATTCTACTCCATTCCACATTCCATACCATTCCATTTCATTCCATTTCACAATCCATTCCATTCTGTTCCACATTCCATTGTACTTTCCATTCCACATACCATTCCGTTCCATTCCACATTCCATTCCACATTCCATTCCGTTCCATTCCACCTTCCATTGCATTCCACTTGACATTGCTTTCCACATTCCATTCCTTTCCATTCCATATTACATTCCATTCATTTCCACATTCCCTTCCACGTTCTATTCCACATTCCATTCCACATTCCATTCCATTCCATTCTATATTCCATTCCATTCCTTTAGACATTCTATTCCACATTCTGTTCCACACTTCTTTCCACAGTCAATTCCATTCCATTTCACATTTCATTCCACATTCCAATCCACTTTCCATTCCACATTGTATTCCATTCCATTTCACTTTCCTTTCCACGTTCCATTTCACATCCCATTCCACATTATATTCCGTTCTATTCCACATTCCATTTAACATTCCATTCCATATTCCATGACTTTCCATTCCACATTCCAGTCCACACTCCACTTCACTTTTCTTTCCATTCCACATTCCATTCCATTCCAGTTCGCATTCCATTCCATTCCATTCCTCATTCCATTCCATATTACAGTCCACATTCCATTCCTTTCTATTCCACATTCTATTCCATTCCATTACACATTCCATTCCATTCCATTCCACATTCCTTTCCACAATCCATTCCAGATTCCAGTCCATTCCAATCCACATTCCATTCCACTCCATTCCACATTTCATTCCATTGCATTGCATTCCACATTCCTCTCTGTTGAATTCGGCATTCCATTCCTTTCCATTCTATTCCTTTCTATTCCACATTCCATTATATTCCATTCCACATTCCATTCCATTCCATTCCACATTCCATTCCACATTCTTTTCCGCATTCCATTCCATTTCATTCCACTTTCTATTCCATTCCATTCGACATTTCATTATACGTTCTGTTCCATTACATTCCACATTCCTTTCCATTCAATTCCTCGTTTTTTTCCCTTCCATTGCATTCCACATACCATTCCATTCCATTCCACTAAACTCCATTCTATTCCACATTCCATTCCATTCCATTCCACATTCCATTCCATTCCATTCCACTTTCCATTCCACATTCCATTCCATATTCTTTTCCACGTTCCATTCAATTCCATTCTATATTACTTTCCTTAAATTCCTCATTTGTTTCCATTCCGTTGCATTCCACATTCCATTCCATTCCATTCCCATTCCATTCAATTCCATTCCATTCTATTCCACATTCCATTCCATTCCATTCCACATTCCATTCCATTCCATTCCACATTCCTTTCCATTCCATTCCTCTTGCCATCCCACATTCCATTCCATTCCACTTTCCATTCCACCTTCCATTCCATTTCATTTCACATTCCATTACACGTTCCGTTCCATTCCATTCGACATTCTATTCCATGTTCCATTCCAAATTCCATTCCATTCCTTTCCATTCCGTGCCACATTTCATTCCATATTCCATTCCACATTCCATTCCGTTCCATTTCTCACTCCATTACACATTCCATTCCACATTCCCTCCCACATTCCATTCCATTCAATTCCACTTTTTATTCCCTTTTCCATTCCATTATATTCTACATTATATTCCACATTCCATTCCACATGCCCTTCCACATTCCCTTTCATTCCATTCCACATTCCAGTCCACTTTGCAATCTATCCATTTCCACATTCCATTCCACATTTGATTACATTTTTTCCACGTTGCAATCCATTCAATTCCACATTCCATTCCACGATCTATTCCATTCCATTCCACGTTTAATTTCACCTTCCATTCCACGTTCCACTCCACATTGCATTCAATTCCGTTCCACATTCCATTCCACATTCCATTCCTTTGCACATTCCATTCCACATTCCATTCCACATTCCATTCCTTTCCACCTTCCATTTCATTGTATTCCAAATTGCATTGCACATTCCATTCCATTGCATTCCACATTCTATTCCATTCCATTCCAAATTGCATTACACATTCCATTACACGTTCCATTCCATGATCCATTCCACATTTCATTCAAAACTCCATCCCATTCGATTCCTCATTCCATACCATTCCATTCCATACTGGATTCCAATCCATTCCATTCCACATTGTATTAATCATACCATTGCATTCCATTACACATTCCGTTGCATTCCATTCTACATTCTATTAATCATTCCATTCCATTCCATTACACATTCCATTCCACATTCCATTCCATTCCATTCCACATTACATTCCTGTCCATTCCGCATTACATTCCACATTCCATTCGAGGTTCCTCTCCACATCCACTTCCATGTTCCATTCCACGTTCCATTCCATTACATTCCACTTTCCATTCCACATTCCATTTCACATTCCTTTCCAGATTCCATTCAACGTTCCCTTCCATTCCATTCCACGTTTCATTCCACGATCAATTGCATTCCATTCCACGTTCCATTCCACATTCCATGTCACATTCCATTCCACGCTGCATTCCACATTCCATTCCACGTTCTATTCCAAGTTCCATTCCACGTTCCATTCCATTCCACTGCTTGTTCCACTCCACATTGCATTCCATTCCATTCCACTTTCCATTCCACATTCCATTCAACATTTCATTCCACATTCCATTCCGTCCCATTCCACATTACATTCCACCTTCAATTCCACATTCCATTCAACATTCCGTTACATTCCATTCCACATTCCATTCCACATTGCATTCCATTCCAGTCCACATTCCATTCTACATTCCATTCCACATTGCATTCCATTCCAGTCCACATTCCATTCTACATTCCATTCCACATTGCATTCCATTCCAGTCCACATTCCATTCTACATTCCATTCCACATTGCATTCCATTCCAGTCCACATTCCATTCCACATTCCATTCCATTCCATTACACATTCCATTCCTTTCCATTCCACATCCCATTCCATATTCCACTCCATGTTCCATTGTGCGTTCCATTCCAGTATTCATTGCACGTAACATTCCATTCCATTCCACTTTCCATTGACCATTCCATATTAAATTCCACTGCATTCCATTCGACATTCCATTCCACATTCCATTCGACATTTCATTCCTTATTCCATTCCATTCTGTTCCACATTCCATTCCTCATTCCATTTCATTCCATTCCAGATCCCATTCCATTCCACTCCACAATCCATTCCACATTCCATTCCATTCCACTTTCCATTCCAAATTCCATTCCACATTCCATTCCATTCCATTCCCTATTCCCTTCCACTTTCCATTCCATTACACTCCACCTTTTATTCCACATTACATTACATTCTATTCCACATTCCATTCCACTGTCCTTTCCACATGCCTTTCCACATTCCATTCCATTCCATTCATCATTCCGTTCCACAGTCCATTGCATTCCATTCCACATTCCATTCCACATTCCATTCCATTCCATTCCACTTTACATTCCATTCCACTGCAAATTGCATTCGACGTTCCATTCCATTTTCCATTCCATGTTCCATTCCACGTTCCATTCCACTTCCCATTCCATTGCATTCCGTGTTCCATTCCATTTCATTCCACGTTCCTTTTCATTCTGATTCGCAATTCTTTCCACATTCCATTTCACGTTCCATTCCACATTCCATTTCACTTTCCATTCCATTGCATTCCATTCCATTCCACATTCGATGCCATTCCATTCCACATTCCATTCCACGTTCCATTTCACATTCCAGTCCACATTCCATTCCACTTTCCATTCAACTGTCCATTGCGCATTCTAATCCATACTGTTCCACATTCTATTCCTCATTCCATTTCCTTCCATTTCACATTCCATTCCATTCCACTCCACATCCCATTCCAGATTCCTTTCCATTCCATTCCACATTCCATTCCAAATTCCATTCCACAATCCAGTCCCTTCCATTCCGCATTCCATTCCACGTTCAATTACATTCCAGTCCACGTTCCATTCCACGTTCCTTTCCACATTCCATTCCAAGTTCTATTCCGCTTTCCTTTCCACGTTCCATTTCATTGAATTCCATTTTCCATTCCATTGCATTCCACGTTCCTTTTCTTTTCGTTTCAAATTCCATTCCACATTGCATTTCACATTCCATTCCACATTCCATTTCACATTCCATTCCATTCCATTCCATTCCATTCCACATTCCATTCAAGTCCATTCTACTTTCCATACCATTCCTTTCCATTCCGCATTCCATTGTTTCCATTCTACATTCCATTCCATTCCATTCCACATTCCATTGCATTCCATTCCATTCCACATTCCCTTCCACATTCCATTACATTCCATTGTACATTCCTTTCCATTCCGTTCCTTTCAGTTCCACGTTCCGTTCCACTTTCCTTTCCATATTCCATTCTACAGTACATTCCGTTACATTCCACATTTCATTCCACATTTCATTCCACATTCCATTCCATTCCATTCCACATTCCATTCCATATTCCTTTGCATGTTCTATTCTGCGTTCCATTTCACTATTCATTTCACGTTCCAGTCCATTCCATTCCACTTTCCATTCAACATTCCACTTCACATTCCATTCCATTCCATTCGACATTCCATTCCATATTCTATTCGACATTCCATTCCATATTCCATTCCATTCCATTCCACATTCCATTCCTCATTCCATTCCATTCCGCTCCACATTCCATTCCATTCCATTCCACTTTCCATTCCAAATTCCATTCCACATTCCATTCCATTCCATTCCCTATTCCCTTCCACTTTCCATTCCATTACACTCCACATTCCATTCCACATTCCATTCTGTTCTATTCCACATTCCATTACCCTTTCCATTCCACGTGCCTTTCCACATTCCATTCCATTCCATTCCTCATTCCATTCCACAGTCCATTCCATTCCATTCCAAATTCCATTCCATTCCATTCCATTCCATTCCATTCCATTCCACATTCCATTCCTTTCCATTACATTCCACATTCCCTCCATATTCCATTCCACGTTCCATTCCATGTTCCATTCCTTGTTCCATTCCATGTTCCATTCCAAGTTCCATTCCTCTTCCCATTCCATTGCATTCCGTGTTCCATTCCATTCTATTCCATGTTCCTTTTCATTCTGATTCGCTTTTCATTCCACATTCCATTTCAAGTTCCATTCCACGTTCCCTTTCACTTACCATTTCATTTCATTCCATTCCATTCCACATTCGATGCCATTCCTTTCCACATTCCATTCCACGTTCCATTTCACATTCCAGTCTACATTCCAGTCCACATTCCATTCAACTTTCCATTGCAATTTCTATTTCATTCTGTTCCACATTCTATTCCTCTTTCCATTAAATTTCCTTTCACATTCCATTCCATTCCACTCCACGTTCCAATCCACATTCCTTTCCATTCCATTCCACATTCCATTCCAAATTCTATTCCACAGTCCACTCCGTTCCATTCCACATTCCATTCCACGTTGAATTACATTCCAGTCCACGTTCCATTGCACATTCCATTCCACATTCCTTTCCAAGTTCTATTCCACTTTCCATTCGACGTTCCATGCCATTGCATTCCATGTTCCATTACATTACATTCCACGTTCCTTTTCATTCCGTTTTAAATTCCATTCCACATTGAATTTCATATTCCATTCCACATTCCTTTTCACATTCCATTCCTTTCCATTCCATTCCATTCCATTCCATTCCACATTCCATTTCATTCCATTCCATTCCACTTTCCGTCCCATTCCATTCCATTCCGCATTCCATTCTTTCCATTCCACATTCCTTTCCATTCCATTCCACATTCCATTGCATTCAATTCATTTCCACATTCCATTCCACGTTCCATTCCCTTCCATTGTACATTCCATTCCATTTCATTCCTTTCCGTTCCACATTCCGTTCCACTTTCTATTCCACATTCCATTCTACAGTACATTCCATTCCATTCCACGTTGCATTCCACATTTCATTCCGCATTCCATTCCATTCCATTCGACATTCCATTCCATTCCATTCCATTCCATTCCACATTCAATTCCATATTCCATTCCATGTTCCATTCTGCTTTCCATTCCACTATTAATTGCACGTTCCATTCCATTCCATTCCACTTTCCATTCAACATTCCATTTCACTTTCTATTCCATTCCATTCGACATTCCGTTCCACATTCCATTCTACATTCCATTCCATATTCCATTCCATTCCGTTCCACATTCAATTCCTCATTCCATTTCATTAGATTCCACATTCCATTCCTTTCCACTCCACATTCCATGCCACATTCCATTCCATTCCACTCCACTTTACATTCCAAATTCCATTCCACATTCCATTCCATTCCATTCCCTATTCCCTTCCACTTTCCAGTCCATTACACTCGACTTTCAATTCCACATTCCATTCCGTTCTATTCCACATTCCATTCCACAGTCCATTCCATTCCATTCCACATTCCATTCCACATTCAATTCCATTCCATTCCACATTCCCCCCATATTCCATTCCACGTTTCATTCCATGTTACATTCCATATTCCATTCCACATTCCATTCCACTTCACATTCCACTGCATTCCGTGTTCCATTCCATTACATTCCACCTTTCTTTTCATTCCGATTCGCAGTTCATTCCACATTCCTTTTCACGTTCCATTCCACATTCCATTTCACTTTCAATTCCATTCCATTCCATTCCATTCCACATTCGATGCCATTCCATTCCACATTCCATTCCACGTTCCATTTCACATTCCTGTACACATTGCATTCCACTTTCCATTCAACTTTCCATTGCACAGTCTATTCCATTCTCTTCCACATTCCATTCCTCATTCCATTTCATTGCATTCCACAGTCCATTCCATTTCACTCCACATACCATTCCACATTCCTTTCCATTCCATTCCACATTCCATTCCAAATTCCATTCCACAATCCACTCCGTTCCATTTCGTATTACCTTCCACGTTCAATTAGATTCCAGTCCACTTTACATTCCACGTTCCATTCCAAGTTCTATTACACTTTCCATTCCACGTTCGATTCCATTGCATTTCATGTTCTGTTCCATTACATTCCACGTTCATTTTCGTTACGTTTCAAATTCGTTTCCACATTGCATTTCACATTCCTTTCCCCCTTCCGTTTCACATTCCATTCCATTCCACACCATTCCTTTCCACATTCCATTCCATTCCATTCCACATTCCATTCCATTCCATTGCATTCCACCTTCCATACCATTCCATTCCATTCCGCATTCCATTCCAATCCACGTTTCGTTCCACATTTCATTTCACTCAATTCCACATTGCATTCCACTTTCCATTCCACATTCCTTTCCACGTTCCATTCCACATTGAATTCCACATTCCATTCCACATTCCATTCCATTCCACATTCCTTTCCACATTCCATCCTATTGCATTCCACATCCCATTACACATTCCATTCCATTCCGTTCCACATTACCTTCCATTCCATTCAACATTCCATTCCGCATTCCATTCCTCTTTCTTTTCCACGTTCTATTTGATTTCATTCCATGTTCCATTTCACATTCCATTCCATTCCATTCCACTTTCCATTCCACATTCCCTTTGACATTCCACTATACGTTACATTCCACATTCCATTCTCATTCCATTGCATTTCATTCCAAGTTCCATTCCACACTCCATTCCACATTCCTTTCCACCTTCCACTCCATTCCATTCCACACGCCATTCCACAATCCATTGCACATTCCATTCCACTTTCCATTCCACATTCCATTAATGTCCATTCCATAGTACATTCGGTTCCATTCTACATTCCATTCCACATTCCATTCCATTCCGTTCCACATTCCATTCCATTACACTCCACAATTCATTCCACATTCCATTCCTTTCCATTCCACATTCTATTTCATGTTCCGTTCAATTCCATTCCACGTTTTATTCCACATTCCGTTCCACTTTCCATTCCACATTCCATTCCGTTCCATTCCGCATTCCTTCCACATTCCATTCCACATTCCAATCCATTCCATTACACTTTCCATTACATTATAATCTACTTTCCATTCCATATTCCATTCTCATTCCATTGCATTAAATTCCACATTCCATTCCACATTCCATTCCATTGCATTTCACATTTCATACCACATTCCATTCCATTGCATTTCACATCCCATTCCATATTAGATTCCATTCCATTCTATTCCACATTGCATTCCATTCCATTCAACAATCCATTCCACATTCCATTCTACATTCCATTCTAGGTTCCATTCCGTTGCATTCCAAATTCCAATCCATCCCATTCCACATTCCATTCCATTCAAATCCACATTCCATTCCATTGCATTCCATTCCATTCCACATTTCATTCCATTCGATTCCATTCCATTCCGTTCCACATTCCACTCCATTCCATTGCATTCTGCATTCCATTCCATTCCATTCCATTCCTTTCCATTCCATTCCATTCCACCTTCCAGTCCATCGCTTTTCATTCCACATTCCAGTCCATTCCTTTGTATTCCACATTCCATTCCATTCCATTCCACCTTCCATTACATTCCATTAAACAATCCATTCCACATTCCATTCCACATTCCATTCCATGTTCCATTCCGTTGCATTCCACATTCCAATCCATTCCATTCCACATTCCATTCCATTCAAATCCACCTTGCATTCCATTGCATTCCATTCGATTCCACACTCCATTCCATTACATTCCATTCCATATTCCATTCCATTGCATTCCGCATTCCATTCCATTCCATTCCATTCCATTCCACATTGCAGTCCATTCCATTGCATTCCACATTCCATTCCATTCCATTTCACAATCCATTCCATTCCATTCCATTGCATTCCATTCCACATTCCATTCCACTTTCCATTCCACGTCACATTTGATGTTTCATTCCACGTCCCATTCCATGTTCCATTGCTTTCTATTCCACATTCCATTCCATTCAATTCCAAATTCCATTCTATTCCATTCCACATTCCATTCCACGTTCCATTCTATTCCATTCAATGTTCCTTTTTGTTCCATTCAACGTTCCATTCCACGTTCCTTTCCCCAATCCTTTTCACATTGCATTCCAAATTCCATTCCATTCCATTCAACAATCCATTCCATTCCATTCCATTGCATTCCTTTCTACATTCCATTCCACTTTCCATTCCACGTCGAAGTCAATGTTCCATTCCATGTCCCATTCCACGTTCCATTCCTTTCTATTCCACATTCCATTGCATTCCATTCCAAATTCCATTCCATTCCATTCCACATTCCATTCCACGTTCCATTCAATTCCATTCAACTTTCCTTTCCATTCCATTCAACGTTCCATTCCACGTTCCATTCCCCATTCATTTCCACACTGCCTTCCAAGTTCCATTCCATTCCATTCCACTTTCCATTCCTCGTTCCATTCCATTCAATTCCACGTTCCATTCCACATTGCATTCCTTTCCATTCCACTTTCCATTTCATTCCATTCCACATTCCTTTCCATTGCATTCCTCATTCCATTCCACGATCCATTCCACGTTGAATTCCATGTTCCATTCCACTTCCCATTCCACGTTCAATTAATTACCATTCCGGATTCGATTCCATTCTATTCCACATTCCGTTCCATTTCATTCAACGTTCAATTCCACCTACCATTCCACCTTTCATTCCGCTTTGCATTACAAGACCTATTCCATTCCTTTCCACATTCCATTCCATTCCATTCCATGTTCCATTCCACTTTCCATTCCACATTCCATTCCACATTCCATTCCATTCCATTCCACATTCCATTCCATTCCATCCCACTTTCCATTCCACATTCCATTCCACTCCATTCCACATTCCATTCCACGTTGCATTCCACATTCCATTCCATTCCATTCTGCGTTGCATTCCACACTCATTTCCACATTCCATTCGACATTCCATTCCTGTCCAATCTACATTCGATTCCACTTTCCATTCCATTCCATTCCACTATCCATTCCACATTCCGTTCCACATCCCATTCCACATTAATTTTCGTTCCATTCCACATTCCATTCCAAATTCCATTCCTTTCCATTCCACATTACATTCAATTCCACTACACATTCCTTTCCACTTTCACTTCCATTCCATTCCATTCCACGTTCCATTCCACGTTCCATTCCATTACAATCCAGGTTCTGTTCCATTCCATTTCACGTTCCATTTCATTCAATTCCACGTTCCATTTCATTCCATTTCACTTTCCATTCCACATTTCATTTCACATTCCATTCCATTCTATTCCATTGCATTCAACATTCCTTTCCATTCCAATCCACATTCCATTCCATTACATTTAACAATCCATTCCTTTCAAAATTCCATTCCATTCCATTCCATATTCCATTCCATTCCATTCCATATTCCATTCCATTCCATTCCACATTCAATTCCACCTTCCATTTCATTCCATTCATTTCCACATTCCATTACATTCCAATCCACATTCCATTTCACATTCCATTCCACCTTCCTTTCCTTTCCCTTCCATTCCACTCCACATGACATTCCATTCCATTCCACTTCCCATTCCATTCAATTCCACATTCCATTCCATTGCATTCCATTCTACATTCCATTCCAATACATTATATTCTATTCCACATTCCATTCCATTCGATAACATTCCATTTCACATTCCGTTCCATAGCATTCCACTTTCCATTCTAATATATTCCACGTTACATTCCACGTTCCATTGCACGTTCTATTCAACGTTCTTTTACACATCCCATTCCATTCCATTCCACGTTACATTCCACGTTCCACTGCACGTTCTATTCAACTTTCTTTTACACATCCCATCCCATTCCATTCCACGTTCTATTACACATTTCTTTAAATTCCATTCCACATTCCATTGAATTGCTTTCCACACCACAGCCCACATTCCATTCCACATTCCAGTCCACTTTCCATTCCATTCCTTTCCACATTTAATTCCATTAGATTTCATTCCATTCCATTCCTTTCATTCCACTTTCCATTCCACATTTCATTCCATTCCATTCCATTCCACATCCCATTCCGTTCCATTCCACATTCCATTCCATTGTATTCCATTTACCATTCCACATTCCATTCCATTGCACATTGCATTCCACACTCCCTTACAAATCCATTCCATTCCACATTGCATTCCTTTATATTCCATTCCACATTTGATTCCACTTTCCATTCCATTCCACATTCCATTCCATTCCATTTCACATTCCATTCCATTCCATTCCACATTCCATTCCATTCCATTCCACATTCCATTCCATTCCATACCAAATTCCATAATAATCCATTCCACATTCCATTCCATTTTATTCCATTCCACATTCTGTTTCATTCCACATTCCTTTTCTTTCAATTCAACATTCCATTCAATTCCATTCCTTTCCATTTCACATTCCATTCCATTCCATTCCATTCCACATTCAATTCCACTTCATTCGATTCCACCTTCTATTCCATTCCACATTCCATTCCATTCCTTTCCATATTCCTTTGAATTCCATTATATTAGATTCCCCATTCCATTCAATTCTTTTCCATTACACATTCTATTCCATTCCAAATTCCATTCCATTCCATTTCACATTCCATTCCATTCCATTCCATTCCATTACACATGATTTCCATTTCATTCCATTCCATTTCATTCCATTCCACATTGTATTCAATTTCACATTCCCTTCCTTTCCATTCCACCTTCTATTCCACTTCATTGTATTAAATTCCAATCTATATTCCATTCCATTCCATTCCATTCCAAATTCTATTCCATTCCATCACACATTCCATTATATTCATTTATTGCATTCTATTGCATTCCATTCCACATACCATTCTTTCCACGTTCCATTCCACATTCTATTCCACTTTACACTCTGTTGCACTCCACATTCCAGTCCACATTAAATTCCGCATTCCATTCCATTCCATTCCATGTTCCATTCCACTTTCCATTCCATTCCATTCCATGTTCCATTCCATTCCATTCCACATTCCCTTCCACATTTCTTTCCATTCCATTTCACATTCCATTCCATTCTATTCCCCATCCCATTCCACATTTCATTCCATTCCATTCAACTTTCCTTTCCACGTTCCATTCCATTCAATTCAACATTCCATTCAATTCCATTCCTTTCCATTTCTCATTCCATTCCATTCGATTCCACATTCAATTCCACTTCATTCGATTCCACCTTCTATTCCATTCCACATTCCATTCCATTCCTTTCCATATTCCTTTCAATTCCATTAAATTCCATTCCCCATTCCATTCAATTCTTTTCCATTACACATTCTATTCCATTCCACATTCCATTCCATTTCATTTCACATTCCATTCCATTCCATTCCATTCCATTCCATTACAGATGGTTTCCATTTCATTCCATTCCATTTCATTCCATTCCACATTCTATTCAATTACACATTCCCTTCCTTTCCATTCCACCTTCTATTCCACTGCATTCTATTAAATTCCAATCTATATTCCATTCCATTCCATTCCATTCCAAATTATATTCCATTCCATCACACATTCCATTACATTCGTTTATTGCATTCTATTGCATTCCATTCCACATACAATTCTTTCCACCTTCCATTCCACATTCTATTCCACTTTACATTCTGTTCCACTCCACATTCCAGTCCACATTAAATTCCACATTCCATTCCATTCCATTCCACGTTCCATTCCACTTTCCAATCCATTCCATTCCATTCCACATTCCCTTCCACATTCCTTTCCATTCCATTTAACATTCCATTCAATTCTATTCCCCATCCCATTCCACATTTGATTCCATTCCATTCAACTTTCCTTTCTACATGCCATTCCGTTCCATTCCATTCCTCAATCCATTACGAATTCCATTGTACATTCCATTGCACATTCTATTCCATTCCATTCCACATTCCATTCCATAAATTCCACATTCCATTACACATTCCATTCCATTCCATTGCATTCCACATTCCATTCCACATTCCATTTCACATTCCATTCCATTCAATTCAACAATCAATTCCACAATCCATTCCATTCCATTCCATTCCATGTTCCACTCCACGTTTCATTCCACATTCCATAACACATTCCATTCCGCATTCCATTCCATTCCTTTCCACTTTCCATTCCACATTCCATTCCATTCCGTTCCACATTTCATACCATTCCATTTCATTCCATCCCGCATTCGTTTCCCTTCCATTCCACATTCCATTCCAAATTCCATTCTACAATCCATTCCTTTCCTTTCCATTCTATTCCAGATTCCATTCCACATTCCATTCCTTTACATTTCACATTCCATTGCAAATTCCTTTCCATATCTCATTCCACATCCCATTCCATTCCATTCCATGTTCCATTCCATGTTTCATTCCACATTCCATAACACATTCCATTCCGCATTCCATTCCATTCCTTTCCACGTTCCATTCCACATTCCATTCCATTCCATTCCACGTTTCATACCATTCCATTTCATTCCATCCCACATTCCATTCCCTTCCATTCCACATTCCATTCCACATTCCATTCTGCAATCCATTCCTTTCCTTTCCATTCTATTCCGGATTCCATTCCACATTCCATTCCACATTAAATTCCACATTCCATTCCTTTACTTTCTACATTCCATTGCAAATTCCTTTCATTATCCCTTTCCATATTCCATTCCATTCCATTCCATTCCATTCCATTCCACATTCCCTTCTGCATTCCATTCCACATTCCATTCCACAGCCCATTCCATTCCATTCCACTTTCCTTTCCGCATTCCATTCCATATTCCATTCCATTCCATACTACATTCCATTCCACTTTCCATTACATTCCTTTCCACCTTCCACTCCACATTCAATTGCACATTGCATTCCACCTTCCATTCCACATAGCATTGCACGTTCCATTCCATTCCATTCCATGTTGCATTCCAAATTCCATTCCATTCCATTCCATTCTCCTTTCCAAATTCCTTTCCACGTTCCATTCCACGTTGCGTTCAATTCCATCGCACTTTGCATTCCACTTTGCATTCCTTTCCTAGTTCTATTTCAAATTCCCTTATACATTCCATTCCACATTGCACTCCGTTCTATTCCACGTGCCACTCCATATTCCATTCCATTCCATTCCAGATTCCATTCCATTCCACTTTCCATTCCATTCCTTTCCACATTCCATTCCACATTCCATTCCATTTCATACAACATTTTATTCCACATTTAATTCCATTCCATTCAACTTTCCATTCCACATTTCAATCCATTCCATTCCACATTCCATCTCATTCCATTCCACATTCCATTACACATTTCATTCCACATTCCATTCCATTCCATTCAACGCTCCATTCCACCTTCCATTCTACATGGCATTCCACGTTCCATTCCACTACTTTCCACGTTGCATTCCACGTTGCACTCCACATTTCATTCCTCATTCCATTAAACATTCCAATCTACATTCCATTCCATTCCATTCTACGTTCCATTCTACGCTCCATTCCACCTTCCATTCCACATTCCATTCCACGATCCATTGCATTCCATTCCACGTTCCATTCCACATTCCATTCCATTCCATTCCACAGTCCATACCTTTCCATTCTATTCCGTTCTACATTCGATTCCATTGCATTCCAGATTCCTTTCCTCATTCCATTCCATTCCATTCCACATCCCATTCCCCTTCCATTCCACATTCCATTCCCCTTCCATTCCACATTCCATTCCACTCCATTCCACTTTCCATTAAACGGTGCATTCCACATTACTTTCTTCGTTCCATTCAACGTTCCATTTCAATTTCCATTCCACTTTCCCTTCCATTACATTCCACGTTCCATTGCACATTCCTTTCCATTCCATTCCACTTTCTATTCTACATTCCATTCCACATTCCATTCCTTTCCATTCCACTTTCCTTTACATTCCATTCAACTTTCCATTCCATTGAATTCCACATTCCATTCCATGTTCGATTAGATTGCTTTCCATTTAATTTTCCCCATTCCATTCCACATTCCATTCCACATTCCATTCCGTTCCATTCCACGTTCCATTCCACATTCCATTCCTCATTCCTTTCCTTTCCATTCCATTCCACATTCCATTCCCTTCCATTCCACATTACTTTCCACGGTCCATTGCATTCAATTCCACATTCCATTCCCTTCCATTACACATTCCATTCCACGTTCCATTCCACCTTACATTCCACGTTCAATTGCATTCCATTCAACATTCCAAAACATTCCATTCCATTCCATTCCGGATTCCATTCCACTGCATTCCACACTCTATTCCACATTACATTACATTCCATTCCACATCCCATTCCACACTCCCTTCCATTCCATTCCACATCCCATTCCACATTCCCTTCCATTCCGTTCCATATTCCATTCCATTTCATTGCACATTCCATTCCTTTCGATTCCACATTTCATTCCACATTCAATTCCACGTTCCATTCCACGTTCCATTCCATTCCTTTCCACATTAGTTTCTACATTCCATTCCATATTCCTTTCCAGATTCCATTCTGTTCCTAGCACATGCCATTCCACATTCCATTTCACATTCTATTCCATATTCCATTCCATTCCATTCTATTCCTCATTCCATTCCGCATTCTTTTCCACATTCCATTCCACATTCCATTCCATTCCACATTGCATTCCATTCCATTCCACCTTCCATTCCATTCCATTCCACATTCCATTCCACCTTCCATTCCACATTCCATTCCATTTCTTTCCACAATACCCTCCACATTCCATTATATTGCCTTCCATGTTCGATTCAACTTTCCATTCCCTTTCATTCCACACTGCATTCCACCTTCCATTGTACGTTCCCTTCCATGTTGCATTCCATAATCCTTTCCATTCCATTCCACGTTCCGTTCCACTTTCCATTCCACATTCCATTCCATTGCATTCCACTTTCCTTTCCATTGCATTCCATTCAACATTCCATTCCACTTTACTTTCCATTCCATTCCACGATCCATTCCGTTCCATTCCACCTTCCATTTCGTTGCATTCCACAATCCATTCTGCATTCCATTTCACTTTCCATTCCACGTTCCATTTCACATTCCATTCTGTTACTTTTCATTCCATTCCACATTCTATATTCCCTTCAACTTTCCACACCACATTCCATTGCACATTCCATTCCGTTCCATTCCACTTTCCATTCCACATTCCATTCCTTTCCTTTCCACATTGCATTCCATTTCATTCCCCCTTCCATTCCATTCCTTTCCACATTCCATTCCATATTCCATTCCACATTCCTTTCCATTTCATTCCACGTTTCATTCCACATTGCATTCCATTCCTTTCCACGTTCCATTCCACTTTCCATTCCACGTTCCATTCCATTCCATTCCACACTCCATTCCACCTTCCCTTCTATGTTCCATTCCAAGTTCCATTCCAAGTTACATTTTACATTCCATTCAAAGTTCCATTCCACATTCCATTCCAAATTCCATTCCACGTTCCATTCCACGTTGCATTCCATTCAAATTCCCTTTCAAATTCCATTGCATTCCATTAAATTCCACTTTCCATTCCACATTCCATTCCAGTGCATTCCACATTCCATTACACATTCCATTCCACTTTCCATTCCATTCTTTTCCACGTTACATTCCATGTTCCATTAGACGTTCCATTCCACGTTCCATTCCACGTTCCACTCCATTCCATTCCACTTTCCATTCCCTATTCCATTCCATTCCATTCCACAGTCCATTCCATTCCATTCCACGCTCCATTCCACTTTCCATTCCACGTCCATTCCACGTTCCATTCCACGTTCCTTTCCACATTCCAATCCATTCCATTCCACGTTCCATTCCACATTCCATTCCATCTTCCATTCCACGTTCCAGTCCACGTTCCAGTCCACGTTCCATTCCTTTCCATTCCACGACAAATTCCACGTTCCATTCCAAATTCCATTCCATTCCATTCCAACTTCCTTTCCACATTCCTTTCCATTCCCTTATACTTTCCATTACATTCCATTCCAGCTTCCATTCCACATTCCATTCCACATTCCATTCCTCTTTCCATTCCATTCCATTCCACATTCCATTCCACATTCCATTCCTCTTTCCATTCCATTCCATTCCACATTCCATTGCATTCCTTTCCACTTTCCATTCCACATTCCATACCATTCCATTCAACATTCCTTTCCACATTCCATTCCATTCCATTACACTTTCCACTCCATTCCATTCCAGCTTCCATTCCACATTCCATTCCACATTCCATTCCACATTAAATTCCTCTTTCCATTCCATTCCATTCCACATTCCATTGGATTCCAATCCACTTTCCATTCCACATTCCATTCCATTCCAGATTCCATTCCACATTCCGTTCCATATTCCATTCCATTCCATTCCACATTCCATTCCACGTTCCAATCCATTCCATTCCTTGCTCTATTCCACCTTCCATTCCACGTTCCATTCTACTTTCCATTGCACGTTCTGTTCCATTCCATTCCACTTTCCTTTACACTTTGCACTCCTCATTTCATTCCAAATTATGTTAAACGTTCATTTCCACATTACATTCCATTCCATTCCACATTACATTCCATTGCAGTCCACATTGCTTTCCACATTCCAATCCATTTAATTTAAACATTCCATTCCATGCCATTCCACATTCCATTCCATCTTCCATTCCATTCCACATTCCATTCCAAATTCCATTCCACACTCGATTCCATACCGTTCCACATTCCATTCCACATTCTCTTACATTCCATTGCACGTTCCATTCCACTTTCCATTCCACGTTCAATTCCACTTTCTATTCCACATTCCATTCCTTTCCATTCCATTCCATTCCATTCTATTCCACCTTCCATTTCACATAATATTCCATTGCATTGCATATTCCATTCCACATTCAATTGCACATTCCTTTCCACATTCCATTCCATTCCATTCCACGTTCCATTCCACGTTGCATTCCACATTCCATTCCACGTTTCATTCCATGTTCCATACCATTCCATTCCACATTCCATTCCACTTTCCATTCCATTCCATTCCACGTTCCATTCCACATTCCTTTGAACATTCCATTCGACGTTCCATTGCACATTCCCTTACACATTTCATTCCACGTACCATTCCATGTTCCATTCCATTCCATTACACTTACCATTCCGTCTTCCATTCCATTGCATTGAACGTACCATTCCACATTCCTTTCCATTCCATTCCACTTTCCATTGTACATTCCATTCCACATTCCACTCCACATTCCATTCCATTGCATTCCACATTCCATTGAACATTGCATTCCATTCCATTCCATATTCCATTCCAGATTCCATTCCATTCCATTCCACATTCCATTCCATTCGATTCCACATTCTATTCTACATTCCATTCCACATTCTATTCTACATTCCATTCCACATTCCATTCCATTCCATTCCACATTCTATTCTACATTCCATTCCACATTCCATTCCATTACTTTCCACATTCCATTCCACATTTCATTCCACATTGCATTCCAAATTCCCATTCACATTCCATTCCATTCCATTCCACATTCCATTCCACATTCCATTCCATTCCATTACACATCCCATACCACATTCCATTCCACATTCCATTCTATTATGTTTCACATTGCATACCACATTCAGTTTCATTCCATTCTACGTTCCATTGCATTACATTCTACATTCCATTCCACATTTCATTCCACGTTCCATTCCATTCGAATACACTTTCCATTCCACGTTCCATTTCACTTTCCATTCCATTACATTCCCATTTCCCTTCTACATTACTTTCAGTTCCATTCCATTCCACATTCCATTCCACTTTCCATTCCATTCCATTCCACATTCCGTTCCAGATTCCATTCCATTTCATTCGACATTCCATTCCACATTCCATTCCATTCCATTCCACATTCCGTTCTACGTTCCCTTCCATTCCATTACACTTTCCATTCCATACCATTCCACATTCCATTTCACATACCATTCCATTCCATTTGACATTCCATTGTACTCCATTGCACATTTGATTACATTCCATTCCACATTCCTTTCCATTCCTTTGCACTTTCCATTCCTTTCCACAGTCCACTCCACATTACATTCCATGTTTCTTTCCATTCCATTCCACGTTCCATTCCACGATCCATTCCATGCTCCACTCCATTCCATTCCACGTTGCATTTCACATTCCATTCCACTACATTTCAAGTTCCCTTCCACATTCCATTCCACATTCCTTTCGACTTTCCTTTGCGTTCCATTCCACATTCCATTCCACATTCCACTCGGCATTCCATTCTACATTCCATTCCACATTCCATTCCAGATTCCATTCCATTCCTTTCCGCATTCCATTCCACATTCCATTACACTTTCCTTTACAAGTTCCATTACCCATTCCATTCCACTTTCCATTCCATTCCATTCCTCGTTTCATTCCACATTCCATTCCATTACATTCCACTTTCCATTCCACATTCCATTCCACATTCCATTCCACGTTCCATTCCATTCCATTCCACATTCCATTCCACATTCCATTACACGTTGCATTCCAAGTTCCATTCCCCGTTCCATTCCACTTTCCATTCCATTCCATTCCTCGTTTCCTTGTATATTTCTTTGCATTACATTCCACATTACATTCCACATTACATTCCACATTACATTTCGTTCCATTCCATATTCCATTCCACATTCCATTCCACATAACATTCCATTCCCTTCCATATTCCATTCCATATTCCATTCTACATTCCATTCCATTCCGTTCCATATTCCGAAGCACATTCCATTCAACATTCCATTCCACAGTCCTTTCATTTCGATTCTACATTACTTTCCACATTCCACTCCATTCCATTCCACATTCCATTAAACATTCCATTCCACATTCCATTCCATTCCTTTCCACATTCCATTACACGTTGCATTGAATTCTATACCACGTTAAATTGCATGATACATTCCACTTTCCATTCCATTCCGTTCCATATTCCGAAGCACATTCCATTCAACATTCCATTCCACAGTCCTTTCGTTTCAATTGTACTTTACATTCCACATTCCACTCCATTCCATTCCACATTCCATTAAACATTGCATTCCACATTCCATTCTATTCCTTTCCGCATTCCATTACACGTTTCATTCCATTCTATACCACATTAAATTCCATGATACATTCCACATTCCAGTCCACATTCCATTCCAAATTCCATTTCACATTGCATTCCACATTCCATTCCACATTCCATTCCACATTGCATGCCACATTCCATTCCATTCCATTCCACATTCCATTCCACATTCCATTCCACGGTCCAATCCATTCCATACCACATTCCATTCCACATTCCACTACATTTCATTCCACGATGCATTCCACGTTCCATTCCACGTTCCATTCCACGATCCATTTCACATCCCATTCCATTCTATTGCTCATTCCATACCATTCTATACCATTCCATTCCACAATCCATTCCATTACATTCCACTTTCGATTCCACATTCCATTCCACATTGCATTCGGTTCCATTCCACATTCCATTCCGCACTCCATTCAACATTCCATTCCACTTAACATTACTTTCCATTCCACTTTCCATTCCATGTGCCATTCCACATTCCATTCCATTTCATTACACATTACATTGCATTCCATTCCACATTCCTTTACACATTCCATTCCATTCCATTCCACTTTCCATTCCATTCAATTTCACTTTCCATTCCACATTCTATTCCACATTCCATTCCACGTTCCATTCCATTCCATTCCACATTCCATTCCATTCTACTTTCCATTCCATTCCATTCCATGTTCCATTCCAATTTCCATTAAATTCCATTCCACATTTCAGTCTATTTCGGTCCACATTCCATTCCACTTTCCATTCCACATTCCATTCCACATTCCCTTCCATTCCATTACACGTTCCATTCCACTCTCAATTCCACATTCCATTCCACATTCCTTTCCTTTCCATTCCACATTTCATTCCACTTTCTATCCCATGTTCAATTCCACATACCGTTCCACGTTCCATTCCACGTTACATTCCACGTTCTATTCCATTGCATTTCACTTTCCATTCCACATTCTATTCCATTCTATTCCAAATTCCATTCCACATTCCATTTCTCTTTCCATTCAATTCCATTCTGCGTTCAATTCTACTTTGAATTCCATTCCATTCCACGTTCCATTCCACATTCCATTGCATTACTTTCCAAGTTCCAATCCACACTATATTCCACATTCCATTCCACATTCTTTTCCGTTCCATTCCACATTCCTTTCCACAATCCATTCCATATTCCAATCCACTTTCCATTCCACATTCCATGAAATTCCCTGCCAAATTCCATTCCACATTCCATTCCATTCCATTCCACACTCCAGTCCACCTTCCATTCCACATTCGATTCTACTTTCCATTCCACGTTCCATTCGATTTCATTCCAGGTTCCATTCCACAATCCACTCCATGCCATTCCACTTTCCCTTCCACATTCCATTCCACATTGCATTCCGTTACATTCCACGTTCCATTCCACTCTCAATTCCACATTCCATTCCACATTCCTTTCCATTGCGTTCCACATTTCATTCCACTTTCTATCCCACGTTCAATTCCACATTCCATTCCACGTTCCATTCCATGTTACATTCCACGTTCTATTCCATTGCATTTCACGTTCCATTCCACATTCCATTCCATTCCATTCCAAATTCCATTCCATATTCCATTTCTCTTTCCATTCAATTCCATTCCGCGTTCAATTCCACTTTCAATTCCATTCCATTCCACAGTCCATTTCGCATTCCATTGCATTACACTCCATGTTCCATTCCACATTATATTCCACATTCCATTCCTCATTCTTTTCCGTTCCATTCCCATTCCATTCCACAATCCATTCCATATTCCAATCCACTTTCCATTCCACATTCCATGAAATTCCCTGCCATATTCCATTCCACATTCCATTCCATTCTACACTCCATTCCACATTCCATTCCACATTCCATTCCATTTCAGTCCACCTTCCATTCCATATTCGATTCCACTTTCCATTCCACCTTCCATTTGATTTCATTCCATGTTCCATTCCTCATTCTATTCCATGCCATTCCACTTTCCATTCCACATTTCATTCCACATTACATTCCGTTCCATTCCACGTTCCATTCCACATTGCATTCCATTCCGCTCCACATTCTATTCCATTACACTCCATATTTCTTTCCACATTCGCTTCCATTCCATTCCACATCCTATTCCACTTTCCATTCCATTGCATTCCATTCCATTCCACTTTCCATTCCACATTCCATTCCATTGCATTCCATTCCACGTTCCATTCCACGTTCCATTCCACCATCCTTTCCATTGCTTTCCACGGTCCTTTCCACACTCAATTCCACATTCCATTGCACATTCCATTCCATATTCCATGCCACGTTCAACTCCTCATTCCTTTCCAGGTTCCATTTCACGTTCCTTTCCATTACATTTCACGTTCCATTCCATTCCATTTCAAGTTTCATTCCACATTCCAATCCAGTTTCCATTCCACATTCCATTCCATTCCATTCCACGTTCCATTCCACGTTCCATTACAGGTTCCAATCCATTGCATTCCACGTTGCATTTGACATTATATTGAATTGCATTCCTTCTCATTCCACATTCCATTCCACAATCCATTGCAAATTCCATTCCACTTTCCATTCCACATTCCATTAAATTCCGTTCCACATTACATTCTGTTCCATTCTACATTCCATTCCATTCCGTTCTACTTTCCATTCCATTGCACTCCACATTTCATTCCACATTCCCTTCCATTCCATTGCACATTCCATTCCATGTTCCATTCCATTCCATTCCATGTTCCATTCCACGTTTCATTCCACATTCCATTCCACATTCCATTCCATATTCCATTCCTTTCCATTCCGAATTCTATTCCACATTCCATTCCTTTCCATTCCGAATTCTATTCCACATTCCATTCCACATTCGAATCCATTCCATTCCACATTATATTCCACATTCCATTTCATTCCATTCCATATTCCATTCTCATTCCATTGCATTACATTCCACATTCCATTCCACATTCCATTCCATTCCATTTCACATTTCATACCACATTCCATTCCATTGCATTCCACATTCCTTTCCACATTCCATTCCATGTTCCATTCTGCATTAAATTCCACGTTCCATTCCATGCAATTCTCTGTTCCATTCCATTCCATTCCACTTTCCTTTTCATTCTGTTCCACATTCCATTCCACATTCCATTTCATATTCTGTTCCACATTCTTTTTCAATTTCCTTTCCATTAAATTCCTTTCAATTCCACATTCCAATCCATTTAATTCCACATTTCTTTCCAAATTCCATTACATATTACATTCCATTCCAATCTATTCCACATTCCATTCCTTTCCATTAAACAATCCATTCCACTTTGCATTCCACGTTCCATTCCACGTTCCATTCCGTTGCATTCCACATTCCAATCCATTCCATTCCATATTCCCTTCCATTCAAATCCACATTCCATTCCATTGCATTCCAGTGCATTCCGCATTCCATTCCATTCCTTTCCATTCCATTCCATTCCGTCCCATTCCATTCCACATTCCATTCCATTGCATTCTGCATTCCATTCCATTCCATTCCATTCAATTCCATATTCCAGTCCATTCCTTTGCATTCCACATTCCATTCAATTCCATTCCACATTCCATTCCATTCCATTCCACATTCCATTCCATTCCATTCAACAATCCATTCCACATTCCGTTCCGCATTCCATTCCACGTTGCATTCCATTGCATTCCACATTCCAATCCATTCCATTCCACATTCATTTCCATTCAAATCCACATTCCATTCCATTGCATTCCATTCCATTCAACATTCCATTCCCTTCCATTCCATTCCATTCCGTTCCATTCCATTGCATTCCACATTCAATTCCATTGCATTCCGCATTCCATTCCATTCCATTCCATTCACTGCCACATTCCAGTGCATTCCATTGCTTTCCACCTTCCATTCCATTCCATTCCACAGTCCATTCCTTTCCATTCCATTCCATGCCAGTCCATATTCCATTCCACTTTCCATACCACGTCGCATTCGATGTTTCATTCCACGTCCTATTAAATTCCATTCCACATACCATTCCACATTCCATTCCACATTCCATTCCACGTTCCACTCCACCTTCCATTGCACGTTCGATTCCACTTTCCACTCCATTTTCCTTTCCATTCCATTCCGCGTTCCATTCCACTTTGCATTACACATTACATTCCACATTGCATTCCAAGTTCCCTTCCCCTTTCATTTCCAGTTTCTGTTCCAACTTCCATTCCACGTACCATTTCACATTCCATTCCACATTCCATTTCCTTCCATTCCACATTGCATTCCACGTTCCATTCCACGTTCTGTTCCACGTTCCTTTCCACCTTGCATTGCACGTTCCATTCCACTTTCCACTTCACGTTCCATTTCATTCCTTTCCACGTTCCATTACACTTTCCATTCCACGTTCCATTCCAAGTTCCGTTCCACCTTCCATTCCACTTTCCATTCCAACTTCCATTCCACTTTCCATTTCACATTGCATTCCACATTAAATTTCATTCCGTTCCACGTTCCATTCCACATTCTGTTCCACGTTCCTTTCCACCTTGCATTAGACATTCCGTTCCACTTTCCATTCCCTTCCATTCCACGTTCCTTTTTACGTTCCATTAGATATCATTCCACTTTCCATTCCATATTCCATTCCAATGCATTCCACATGCCATTCCATTCCATTCCAAATTCCATTCCACTTTGCATTCCATTTCATTCCACATTCCATTCCATTACTTTGCACGTTCCATTCTACATTCCTTTCCCTTCCACATTCTGTTCAATTCCATTACATTCCGTGTTCCATTCCATTCCATTCCACCTTCCATTCCATTGCATTCCAGTTATATTCCATGTTCCATTCTATTCCAATACATTCCACATTCAATTCTATTTTTTTCCACATTCCATTCCACCTTCCATTCCATTCCATTCCCCATTCCGTTCCATTAAATTCCACATTCCATTCTGTTCCATTACGTTCCACATTCCATTCCATTTCATTCCACATTCCATTCCACATTCCATTGCATTCCATTCCACGTTCCATTCCATTCCATTCCACATTCAATTCCTCATTCAATTCTATTCCATTCCACATTCCATTCCATTCCATTCCACATTCCATTCGATTCCATTCTACATTCCTTTCCTCATTCCATTCCATTCAATTCCACATTCCATTCCAATCCATTCCACATTCCATTTGATACCACATTCCATTCCTTTCCATTCCATTCCACTTTCCATTACATTGAATTCCACCTTCCATTTCATTCCATTCCACGTTCCATTCCATTCCATTCCATTGCACGTTCCATTCCACATACCATTTCATTCCATTACACATTCCACTTCATTCCATTACACATTCCATTCTGCATTCCATTCCATTCGATGCCACATTTAATTCCACTTTCCTTTTCATTCCATTCCACATTCTTTTCCACATTCCATTCCATTTCTTTCCATTCCCTTCCACATTCCATTCCACCTTCCATTCCATTACACGTTCCATTCCATTGCATTCCACATTCCATTCCATTCCACATTCCATTCTATTCCATTCCACATTCCTTTCCATGCCATTAAACTTTCCATTCCACTTTCCATTCCAGTCCATCCCACAATCCTTTCCATGCCATTCCACATTCCATTCCACCTTCCATTCCTTTCCATTTCACATTCCTTTCCTTTCCAATTCATTCCAGTCTACATTCCATTCCACTGCATTGCATTCCACATTCCATTCCATTGCATTCCACACTCCTGTCCATTCCATTCCATTCCACATTCCATTCCATCCTACGTTCCATTCCAATACCTTCCACTATTCTTTCCATGTTCCATTCCACGTTCCATTCCGTGTTCCATTCCGCTTTCCATTCCACATTCCATGCCATTACATTCCACGTTCCATTCCATTCCATTCCATTCCACGTTCCATTCCACTTTCCATTCCAAATTCCATTCAAATCCACTCCACACTCCATTCCATTCCATTCCACTTTCCATTCCATTCCGTTCCATTCCCTTCTATATTCCAATACACATTCCTTTCCATACCATTGCATATTCCATTCCATTCCATTCCACATTCCATTTCACATTCTATTCCAATGCATTCCACTTTCCCTTCCATTCCATTCCTCATTCCATTCCGTTCCATTCCACATTCCATTCCATTCAATTCCACATTACACATTGCATTCCATGTTACATTCTAGGTTCCATTCCACATTCCATTCCACCTTCCATTCCATGTTCCATTCCATTCCATTCCACGTTCCATTCCATTCCATTCCACGTTCCATTCCACTTTCCATTCCATTCCATTCGACATTCCATTCCATTCCACGTTCCATTCCATTCCATTCCACCTTCCATTCCACATTCCATTCCATTCCATTCCACTTTCCGATCCACATTCCATTCCTTTCCATTCCATATTCCATTCCACGTTCCATTCCATTGTATTACACATTCCTTTCCACATTCCCTTATACATTCCATTTCAACCGATTCCATTCCACATTCCATTCCATTCCACTCCACTTTCCGTTTCATTCCTATCCACATTCCAATCCATTCCATTCGCTTCCATTCCAGATTGCATTCCACATTCAATTCCAATCCATTCCATTTCACTTTCCATTCCATTCCATTCCACATTCCATGCCATTCCATTCCACGTTCCATTCCATTCCATTGCGCATTCCCTTCACACAATCCATTCCATAATCCATTCCATTAGATTCCAATCCACTTTGCATTCCATTCTATTCCATTCCACATTCCATTCCATTCTATCGCATTCCATTGCACATTGTATTCCACATTCAACTCCATTCCATTTCATTGCACATTCCATTCAATTCCATACCAAATTCCATGGCATTCCAGTGCACATTCCATTCCTTTCTATTCCATTCCACATTCCATTCCACATTCCAATCCATTCACCATACTATTCCACGTTCCTTCTCATTCCATTCCAATTTCCATTCCATTCTATTCCATATTCCATTCCATACCATTTCATATTCGATTCCATTCTTTTACACATTCCATTCCACATTCGATTCCATTCCATTCCACATTCCATTCCATTCCACATTCCATTCCATTCCACTTTCCATTCCATTCCACATTCCATTCCACGTTCCTTTCCATTCTATTGCACATTCCATTCCACTTTCCATTCCATTCAATTCCATTCCATATTCCATTCCATTCCATTCCATTCCACATTCCATTCCATTTGATTCCACATTCCATTCAATTCCATTCCTTTCCATTTCAAATTCCATTCCACAATCCATTCCATTCCATTCCAATTCCTATTCCAAGTTCCATTCCACATTCCATTCCACGTTCCATTCCGCATTGCATTCCACATTCCGTGCCATTGCATTCCACATTCCAATCCATTCCATTCCATTCCATTCCACATTCCATGACACATTCCATTCCATTCCATTCCAAATTCCATTCCTTTCCTATCCAAATTCCATTCCATTCAATTCCACTTTTCATTCCACTCCATTCCATTCCATTCTACTTTCCATTACACATTCCATTCCACTCCATTCCACATTTCATTCTATTCCATTCCTTTCCATTCCACATTCCATTCTATTCCACATTCCATTCCATTCCATTCCACACTCTTATCCGTATTCCATTCCACATTACGCTCCATTCGTTTCCATTCCAGTTTCCATTCCATTCCATTCCACTTTCCGTTTCATTCCATTCCATATTCCATTACATTCCATTCGATTCCATTCCACATTCCCTTCCATTACATTCTACTTTCCATTCAATTCCATTCGACATTCCATTACATTCCAATCGATTCCATTCCACGTTCCATTCCAATCCATTCCATTCTCTTCCCCCTTCCCTTGAAAATTCCTTTCCATTCCATCTCACATTCCATTGCATTCCATTCCAAATTCCATTCCATTCCATTCCTCATTCCATTCCATTCCATTTCACATTCCACTCCATTTCATTCCACTTTCCATTCCATTCCAGTTGGCATTCAATTCCATTCCACATTCCATTCCATTCTATTTCTCATTGCATTCCATTCCATACCATTCCTTTCCATTCCATTCTGTGTTGCATTCCATTCCATTCCACGTTCCATTCCATTCTATTCCACATTCCATTGTAAATTCCATTCGACTTTCCATTCCTTGCCATTCCGTATTCCATTCCAGATTCCATTCAATTCCATTCCAGTCCATTCCATATTCCATTCCATTCCTTTCCATTCCACATTCCAGTCCATTCCATATTCCATTCCATTCCTTTCCATTCCACATTCCAGTCCATTCCATAACACATTCCATTCCATTCAATTACATATTCCTTTCCATTCCAATGCTCATTCCACCTTCCATTCCACTTTCCATTCCTTGTTCGATTCCACTTTCCATTCCATTCCACTTTCCATTCCACGTTGCATTCCATTCTGTCTTTCTTTCAATTCCACATTCCATTCCAAATTTCATTCCACATATCATTGCATTCCATAACACATTCAATTCCATTCCACATTCCATTCCTTTCCGTTTCACATTCCACATTCCGTTCCATTCCATTCCATATTCTACATTCCATTCCACTTTCCATTCCACGTTAGATTACACATTCCTTTCCACATTCATTCCATTCCATTCTGTGTTCCATTTAACTTTCCATTCCATTCCATTCCACTTTCCATTCCACTTTCCATTCCATTCTATTCCATGTTCCAATTCACATTCTATTCCATTCCATTCCATATTCCATTCCATTACATTCCACATTCCATTCCATTCCACATTCCATTCCACATTGCTTTCCATTCCATTCTACATTCCATTCCACTTTCCGTTCAGTTGCGTTCCACATTCCATTCCATTCCATTCCATTCCACAATCCATTCCACATTCCTTTCCGTGCCATTCCCGTTTCCATTCCACATTCCATTCAATTCCAATCCACATTCCTTTCCATTACATTACATTCCATTCCAGTCCTCATTCCATTCCATTCAATTCCATTCCACATTCCATTCCATTCCATTCCATTCTACATCCCATTCCATTCAATTCCACATTCCATTAAATTCCATTCCACTTTGCATTCCATTCCATTCCATGTTCCATTCCATTTCATTCCATGTTCCATTCCACGTTCCATTCCATTTTCCCTTCAATGTTCCATTCCACATTCCATTCCATTCCATTCCACATTTTATTCCATCTCATTCCACATTCCATTTCGCATTAAATTCCATTCCATTCCACATTCCATTCCACATTCCATTCCCCTCCCTTCCACATTGCATTCCACATAGCATTATATTCCATTCAACATTCCTGTCCATTCCATTCCACATTCTGTTCCATTCCATTCTATTCCACATTTAATTCCATTCCATTCCACATTCTTTTCCATGCCACTCCACATTGCATTCCATTCCTTTGCATTCCACATTCCATTCAAAATTCCATTCCACATTCCATTTGATTGCATTCCACATTGCATTCAATTCCGTTCTACATTCCATTCCATTCCATTCCACAATCCTTTCCATTCCATTCCATTCCTTTACACATTCCATTCCAAATGAATTTCCATTCCACCTTCCATTCCACATTCCATTCCTCAGTCCATTCCTTTTCATTCCACATTCCATTCCTGTTTCCATTTCATTTCTTTCCACAATCCATACCAAATTCCATTCCACAATCCATTCCACAGTACAGTCCATTCCGGAATCCATTCCACATTCCATTCAAACTTCCATTACATTTCACGTTGCATTCCACATTCCATGTCATTCCATTCCAGAGTCCATTCCATTCTATTCCACATTCCATTCCATTGTATTCCACTTTACATTCCTTTCCATTCCACATTCCACTCCATTTCATTTCACATTGATTCCATTCCATTCCATTCCATTCCACATTCCATTCCATTCCACGTTCCATTCCACTCCATTCCATATTCCATTCCACATTCCATTCCACTCCATTTCACATTCCATTATATTCCTTCCGTTCCATTCTACATTCCATTCCCATTCCATTTCACTTTCAATTGCAGGTTCCATTCCACGTTCCATTCCACGTTACATTCCACATTCCATGCCACATTTCATTCCAATCCATTTCATGTTCCATTCCACATTCTATTCCATTCCATTCCGCATTCAATTGCATTCCATTCCACGTTGTATTCCACATTCCACCCCATTGCATTCCACATTCCATTCCATTCCATTCCATTCCGCATTTCATACCATTCCATTCCATATTCCATTCCGTTGCATTCCACATTTCATTCCATTCCATTAAACATTGCCTTCCATTGCGTTCCATTCTACATTCCATTCTATTCCACATTCCATTCCATTCAATTCCACATTCCGATCCATTCCATTCCGTACCATTCCTTGTTCCATTCCATTCCGTGCCATTCCACATTCCATTCCATTCCACTCCACATTCCATTCACGTTCCATTCCACGTTCAATTCCGCGTTCCATTCTACATTCTATTCCGCGTTCTGTTCCTAGTTCCAATCTCTTACATTCTATTTTCTGTTCCACTTTCCATTCCACGTTCCACGTTCCATTACACTTTCCATTTCATGTTCAGTTCCACTTTCCATTCTATTGCATTCCACCGTCCATTCAATGCTCCATTCCACATTCTTTTCCATTCCATTCCACATTCCATTAAACATTCCTTTCCTTTCCATTCCACATTCCCTTCCACATTGCATTCCATTATATTCCACTTTGCATTCCACGTATCATTCCATTCCATTCCACACTCCATTCCATTCCATTCCACGTTCCTTTCCATTACATTCCCATCCATTCTACATTGCATTCTATTCCACTACACCTTCCATTCCACATTCCACTCCAATTCATTCCACATTCCATTCCACATTCCATTCCATTCCATTCCATGCCAAATTCCATTCCATTCCATTCCACACTCCATTCCTCATTGCATTCTATATTCCATTCTCTGCCATTCCACGTTCCATTCCAGTCCATTACACATTCCATTCCATTCCATTCCACAATCCATTCCATTCCACATTTCATTCCATTCCACATTCCATTCCACATTGCATTCCATTCCATTCCACATTTCATTCTTCATTCCATTCCATTCCCTTCAGCATTCCATTCCATTCCATTCAACATTCCATTCCATTACATTACTTTCCACCTTCCATTCCATTTCATACTGCATTTCATTCCATTCCATCATTGCATTCCACATTCCATTCCACTCCATTCGACATTGCATTGCACATTCCTTTCATTTCCATTCCGCATTCCATTCCATTCCATATTCCATGACACATTCCATTCCATTCCATTCCACATTCCATTCCACATTCTTTTTGATTCCATTCCACATTGCATTCCATTCCAGTCCACTTGCCACTCCATTGCATTCCACATTCCGTAACATTCCAATCCACATTCCATTCATTCCCTTCCATATTCCGTTCCATTCAATGCCTTTCCACATTCCATTTCCTTTCACCTTCCATTCCTTTCCATTCCACATTCCATTCCACTTTCAATTTCCCTGTCCTTTCCATTCCATTCCACTTTGCTTTAAAGGTTCCATTTCACGTTCCATTCCACGTTCCATTTCACTTTCAATTCCAGATTCCATTCATTTCTATTCCAGTTTCCATTCCATATTCCATTCCACGTTCCATTCCACATGCCATTCAACATTCCATTGCACATTCCATTCCGTATTCCGTTCCATGTTCCATTCCATTCCATTCCCCTTTCCATTACACGGTCCATTCCTTTCCATTCCACCATTCCATTCCACATTTCAATCCATTCCATTTCACATTCCATTCCGCATTTCATTCCAGAATCCATTCCACATTCCATTCCATTCCACGTTCCCTTCCACATTCCTTTCAACATTCCATTCTTTTCCACGTTCCATTCCACATTCCATTCCATTCCATTCCACATTCCATTCCACATTCTATTCCACATTAAATTCCACATTCCATTCCATTCCATTTCAAGTTCTCTTCGACCTTCCATTCCACCTTCCATTCCAGATTCCATTCCAGTTTCCATTCCACACTCCTTTTCATTCCATTCAACATTCCATTCAACAATCCTTTACACGTTCCTTTTCACAATCCATTCCACATTCCATTCCATTCCATTTCACATTTCATTCCATTCCACGTTCCCTTCCACATTCCATTCCGTGTTCCACTCCACATACCATTACATTCCATTCCACCTTCCATTCCATATTCCATTCCATTCAATTCCACTTTCCATTCCACATTCCATTCCATATTCCACTGAAGATTCCATTCTACATTCTATTCCATTCCATTCCACATTCCATTCCATTGCATTCCATTCTATTCCACCTTCCATTGCATGACATTCCATTCTGTATTCCATTCCATTACATTCCATATTCCATTCAATTACATTCCACATTCCATTCCACATGCCATTCCTCATTATATTCCACGTTGACTTCCATTCCATTGCACATTCTATTCCATTCCATTCCACATTCCATTACAATTAATTCCACATTTCATTCCATTCCGTTGCATTCCACATTCCTTTCCATGCCATTCCGCATACCATTCCATTCCATTCTATTCCACATTCCATTCTATTACATTCCACATTTCATTCAATTACTTTCCACATTCCATTCCACATTCTATTCCATGTTGCTTTCCATTCTCTTCCATATTCTATTCCGTTACATTCCACGTTCCATTCCATTCAATTCTACATTCCCTTCCATTTCATTGCATTCCACATTCCATTCCATTCAATTCCGCTTTCCAAAATATTCCATTCCATTATATTACACATTCCTTTCCATTACACTCCACATTCCATTCCCTTCAATTCCACATTCCCTTCCACATTCCATTCCACATTCTTTTCCACATTCCATTCCATTCCATTCAGCATTCCATTCCATTCTATTCCACATTCCATTCCTTATTCTATTCCTTTCCTTTCAACTTTCCATTCCGCATTCCATTCCATTCCATTCCACATTTCATTCCACGTTCCATTCCATTTTCCAATGCGCGATCCATTCCACATTCTGTTCGACATTCCTTTCAACGTTCAATTGCATTCCAATCCACTTTCCATTGCATTCTATTCCACATTGCACTTCACATTGTAATCCATTCCATTCCACATTGCATTCCACATTTCATTTCACATTCCATTCCACATTCCACTCCATTCCATTCCACATTCCATTCCAATTTCCATTCCATGTTCCATTCCACGTTCCATTCCACTCCATTCCATGATCCATTTCATTCCATTCCACTTTCCATTTCACATTCCATTCCACATTCCTTTTCACATTGCATTCCATATTCCATTTCACTTTCCATTCCATTCCACTCCATTACACTACAAATTCCATTCCATGCTAATATACATTCCATTCCATTCCAATACACATTCCATTCCATTCCACTCCACGTTCCTTTCCGTTGCACATTCCATTCCATTCCGTTGCAGTTTCCATTCCATTCCATTCCACATTCCATTCCATTACATTCCACATTCCATTCCACATATCATTCCATTCCATCCTATTCCACATTCCATTCCATTCCATTCAATTCCACATTACATTCCATTTCATGCCACATTACTTTCCACTTTCCATTTCACATTCCAATCCACTCCATTCCACATTCCTTTCCACACTGCATTCCACATTGCATTCCACTCTCCATTACATTCCATTCCTCATTCCATTCCACATTCAATTCCATTCCATTCAATTTCACATTCCATTACATTACATTGCATTTTACATTCCATTCCATTCCATTCCGCATTAAATTCCATTGCATTCCATTTTATTCCCCATTCCATTCCATTCCACTCTATTGCACAATCCGTTCCATTCCATTCCACACTCCATTCAATTACATTCCATGTTCCATTCCACATTACATTCCACATTCTATTCCACGTTCCATTCCACATTCTTTCCACTTTCCATTCCATTCCATCCCACATTCCATAACAAGTTCCATTCCGTGCCATTCAACATTCCATTCCACGATCCTTTCCCTTAAATTCCACATTCCATTCCACTTTCTATTCCGTTGCATTAAACCTTCCATTCCACGTTCCATTCCACGTTCCATTCCACGATCCTTTCCACGTTCAATTCCACATTCCATTCCATTCCTTTCCATATTCCATACCATTCCATTCCATTCCATTCCACAATCCATTTCACAATCCATTCCATTCCATTCCATATTTCTTTTCACATTCCGTTCCACATTCCATTCCTTTCCATTCCACATTCCATTCCATTCCACATTCCATTCCATTCCATTCCACTTTCCATTCCACATTCCCTTCCATTTCATTCTATTCCATTGCATTCCATTCCACATTCCATTCCATTAAAATCCTCTCCACATTCCATTTTATTCCATTACACATTCTATTCAATTCCTTTCCAAATTCCAATACATTCCATTGCACATTCCATTCTATTCCATTCCATTTCATTCCACATTTCACACCATTCCATTGCATTACATATTCAATTCCTTTAAATTGCAGTATCCGTTCCACTCCATTCCACATTTAATTTCATTCCATTCAAACTTCCATTCCACGGTCCATTCCACATTCCCTTATATTTCATTCTATTCCATTGCATTCCGTTCCGCATTCCATTCCATTCCATTCCATTCCACATTCCATTCCATTCCATTCCACATTCCATTCTATTCCATTCCATTTACCATTCCATTCCATTGCACATTACATTCGATTCAACATTCCATAGAATTCCATGGCATTCCACATTCCATTCCTTTCCATTGCACATTCAATTCCATTCCATTCTACGTTCCATTCCATTCCCTTCCACAATCCATTCCATTCAATTCCGCCGTTCATTCCACGTTAAATTCCAGGTTCCATTCCACGTTGCATTCCACGTTCCATTCCACGTTTCATTCCATTCCATTCCACATTCCATTCCATTCCATTCCACCTCCCATTCCACATTCTACTCCACTCCTTTACACATTCCTTTCCACATTCCATTCCATTCCATTCCTCATACCATTCCATTCCATTCCTCATACCATTCCATTCCATTCCACGTTCCATTCCATTCCATTCCACATTCTATTCCACATTCCATTCCATTCCATTCCACCGTCTATTCCACATTCCATTCCATTGAATTCCACCATCTATTCCACATTTAATTTCATTCCATTCCATTCCGCATTCCATTAAATTTCATTTCAAAATCAATTCCAATTCCTATTCCACATTCCTTTCCACATTCCATTCCACGTTCCATTCCATTCCATTCCATCTTCAATTCCACATTCCATTCCATTTCATTCCATTCAACATTCCATTCGATATTCCATTCCATTCCATTCGATAATCCATTCCATTCCCTTCCACATTCCATTCCATTCCATTCCATTGAATTCCATTCCATTCCACATTCCATTCTTTTCCATTCCACATTCTATTCCATGCTCCTTTGCGCGTTCCATTCCACTTACCATTCCACGTTCCTTTCCACATACCATTCCACATTAAATTCAACATTCCATTCCAAATTCCTTTTCATCCCGTTCCAGATTCCATTCCACATTCCATTTCATTCCATTTCCACATTACATTCCATTCAACTTCACATTCCACTTCACATTCCATTCCACATTGCATTCCACATTGCATTCCACATTGCATTCCACGTTCCATTATATTCCAGTCCACGTTCCATTATATTCCAATCCACGTTCGATTCCACGTTCCATTCCACATTCCATTCCACATTCAATTCCACATTCTATTCCGTTCAATTCTGCATTACATTCCACATTACATTCCACATGCCCTTCCACATTCCATTCCATTCCATTCCACATTCCATTCCATGCGATTCCGCATTCCATTGCATTCCATTTCACATTCCTTTCCATCCCATTCCGCATTCCACATTTCATTTCACCTTCCATTCCACGTTCCATTCCACATTCCATTCCATTTTCCATTCCATTCCATTCCGTGTTCCATTCCACATTTCATTCCACATTCCATTCATTCCATAGCACGTTTCATTCCATTACATTCCACATTCCATTCCTTTCCATTACATTTCCATCCACTGTCTTTCCATTCCATTCCACATTCTTTTCAATTCTATTCCACATTCCCTTCCATTCCATTCCACATTCCATTCTTTTACATTCCATTCAGCATTCGATTCCATTCCACATTCCATTCCGTTCCATTGCATTCCCGATTCCATTCCATTCCGTTCCATTACAGTTTCCATTCCATTCCATTCCTTTCCACATTCCCTTCCATTCCAATCCACTTTCTATTCCATTCCACTCCACATTCCACATTCCATTCCAAGTTCCATTCCACTTTGCATTCCACATTCCATTCCAATTTCCTTTCCAATCCATTCCACGTTCCATTCCACTTTGCGTTTCTTTCCATTTCACATTCCTTTCCATTCCATTCCACATTCCATTCCGCATTCAATTCCGTTCCATTCCACATTATATTCCATTCAGTTCCACATTCCATTACATGTCCCATTCCATTGCATTCCACCTTAAATTCCACGATCCATTCCACATTCCATTCCACATTCTATTCCATTCCATTTCTCATTCCATTTCACATTCCATTCCATTCCACTCCACATTTCATTACACGTTCCATTCCATTGCATTCCACCTTCCATTCCACGATCCATTAAACATTCCATTACACATTCCATTTCACAATCTGTTCCATTCCACTTCTCATTCCATTCCACAATCCATTCCATTCCATTCCTCATTTCATTTCACGTTCCATTCCATTTCATTCAATGATACATTCCACATTCCATTCCACCTTCCATTCCAAATTCCATTCCATTCCATTCCACATTCCATTCCATTCCACATTCCATTCCATTCCACATTCCATTCCATTTCATTCCATTCTGTTAAACATTCCATTCCTCTTTCCATTCAATTTCACATTCCATTCTATAACATTCCACATTCCATTCCATCCCATCCAAATCCATCCCACCCCATTCCATCCCACATTCCATTCCTTTCCATTCCACATTCCATTCCATTCAATTCCACATTCCATTCCATTCCGTTACATTGCTTTCCATTCCATTGTATTCCACATTCCATTCAATTCTACGCCGCATTCCATTCCATTCCATTCCATTCCTCATTTCATTCCATCTTCCTTTCCATTCCATTCCACATAACATTCCATTCCATTCCTCTTTCCATTCAATTCCATTCCACATTACTTTCACTTTCATTCCACATAATTTTCCATTCCATTCCTGTCAATTCCACATTCCATTCCATTCCACATTCCATTCCATGCGATTCCGCATTCCATTCCATTCCATTTCACATTCCATTCCATCCCATTCCACATTCCACATTTCATTCCACCTTCCATTCCACGTTCCATTCCACTTTCCATTCCATTCCATTCCACGTTCCATTCCACATTCCATTCATTCTATTGCACATTTCATTCCATTTCATTCCACATTCCATTCCTTTCCATTCCATTCCATTCCATATTCCTTTCCATTCCATTCCATTACATTCCACATTCTGTTCAATTCTATTGCACATTCCATTCCATTCCATTCCACATTCCATTCTTTTCCATTCCATTCATCATTCGATTCCATTCCACATTCCATTCCATTCCATTACATTCCAAATTCCATTCCATTCCATTCCATTACAGTTTCCATTCCATTCCGTTCCTTTCCACATTGGAATCCATTCCAATCCACCTTCTATTCCATTCCACTCCACATTCCACATTCCATTCCAAGTTCCATTCCACTTTACATTCCACGTTCCATTCCACTTTCCATTCCATTCCATTCCACGTTCCATTCCACTTTCCGTTTCTTTCCATTTCACATTCCTTTCCATTCCATTCCAGTTTCCATTCCGCATTCAGTTCCATTCCATTCCACATTATATTCCATTCCATTCCACATTCCATTACATGTCCCATTTCATTGCATTCCAACTTAAATTCCACGATCCATTCCGCATTACATTCCACATTCTATTCCATTCCATTTCTCATTCCATTCCACATTCCATTCCATTCCAGTCCACATTTCATTACACGGTCCATTCCATTGCATTTCACCTTCCATTCCACATTCCATTTCACATTCTGTTCCATTCCATTTCTCATGCCATTCCGCAATCCATTCCATTGCATTCCTCATTTCATTTTACGCTCCATTCCATTTCATTCAACGATACATTCCTCATTCCATTCCACATTCCATTCCATATTCCATTCCATTCCATTCCATTCCACATTCAATTCCATTCCAATCCACTTTCTAATCCATTCCACTCAACATTCCACATTCCATTCCAAGTTCCATTCCGCTTTCCATTCCAAGATCCATTACACCTTCCATTCCACGTTCCATTCCACCTTCCATTCCATTCCATTCCACGTTCCATTCTTCTTTCCATTTCTTTCCATTTCACATTCCTTTCCATTCCCTTCCACATTCCATTCCATTCCATTCCACATTCCATTACATGTTCCGTTCCATTGCATTCCACCTTCCATTCCATGCTCCATTCGACATTCCATTCCACATTCCATTTCACATTCCATTCCATTCCATTTCTCATTCCATTCCACATTCCATTCCATTCCATTCCACATTTCATTACACGTTCCATTCCATTCCATTCAACGGTACATTCCACATTCCATTCCACATTCCATTCCACATTCCATTTCACATTCCATTCCATTCCATTTTACATTCCTTTCCACATTCCATTCCACTTTCCATTCCACATTCCATTCCACTTTCCATTCCATTCCATGCCACATTCCATACCACATTCCATTGCATTCCCTTCCACGAGGCATTCCACGTTCCATTCCAGGGTGCATCCCACGATCCATTCCACGTTCCATTCCACATTCCTTTTCATTCCATTCCAGTTAACTTTCCATTCCACATTGCATTCCATTACATTCCATTCCATTCCACATTCCATTCTATTCCTTTCCACATTGCATTCTCATTCCATTGCATTTCATTCAGCATTCCTTTACACATTCCATTCTATTCCATTCAACGATTCATACCACATTCCATTCCATTCCATTCTATTCCGCATTCCATTCCACTTTCTATTCCGTGATAAATTACACGTTCCATTGCAAGTTCCATTCCATTCCTTTCCACATTCCATTCCATTCCTTTCCACTTTCCATTTCATTCAGTTCCACATTCCATTCCACAATGCATTTCACATATTTTTCCACATTCTATTTCACTTTCCGTTCCATTCCATTACACATTCCATTTTGTTCAATTCCACATTCCATTCCATTCCATTCCATTCCATTGCACATTCTATTCCATTGCATTCCACATTTCATTCCACATTCCATTCCATTCCATTCCACGTTCCATTTTACGTTCCATTCCTTTCCATTCTACATCTCATTCCGTTCCATCCTACATTCCATTCCGTTCTACTTTCTATTCCATTCCATTCGACATTCCATTCCTCATTCCATGCCACGTTGAAATCCGTGTTCTATTCCGTGTCCCGTTCCACGTTCCATGACTTTCAATTCCACATTCCATTCCATTCCATTGCACAGTCCATTCTTTTCCATTACTCGTACATTTCGACATTCCATTCCACTGTCCATTCCATTGCATTCCACGTTCCATTCCACTTTCCATTCCATTCCATTACACGTTCCATTCCACATTCCGTTCCATTCCACATTCCATTCCATTTCATTTTACGAATCATTCCACATTCCATTGCTCGTTGCATTCCGCATTCCATTCCGTTCCATAATGCGTTCCATTCCACATTGCATTCCACTTTCCATTCCGTTCTTTTCCACATGCCACTCTATATTCCAGTCTGCATTCCACTGCATTCCATTCCATGTTCCATTCCACATTCCGTTCCTTTCCTTTCCACGATAATTTCCACATTCCATTGCACATTGCATTCCACATTCCTTTCCATTCCATAAAGCGTTCCATTCCACATAACATTCCACATTCCATTCTGTGGAATTCCACATGCCACTCCACATTCCAGTCCACATTCCATTCCATACCATTCCACATTGCATTCCACATTCCATTCCATTCCATTCCATATTCCATTGCACTACCCATACCATTCCGTTCCATTCAACTTTCTATTCCACATTCCATTCTAAATTCCTTTCCATTCCATTCCATATTCCTTTACATTGCATTGCATATTCCATTCCACATTCCATTACATTGCATTCTACATTCTATTCCACATTCCATTACATTCCATTCCACTTTCCATTACATTCAATTCCACATTACATTCCATTCCATTCCACATTCCTTTCCACATTACTTTACATTTCATTTCACATTCCATTCCACATTTCATTCCACATTCCATTCCCCATTGCCTACCGTTCCATTCCACATTCCCTTCCACATTCCATTACAATCCATTCCACATTCCATTTCTCATGCCATTCCGCAGTGCATTCCACGTTCCATTTCACATGCCATTCCACTGTCCATTCCACAATCCATTAAACGTTCCATTCCATTCTATTCCACTTTCCATTCCATTCCAGTCCACATTCCATTCCATTCCTCATCCCATTACACATTGCCTTGCATTCCGTTTCACATTCAAAACCAAATTCCATTACACATTCCATTCCAATCCATTCCACATTCCATTTCATGTTCCATTCCGCAGAGCATTCCACATTCCATTAAAATTACATTCCATTCCATTCCACGTTCCAGTCCAGTTTACATTGCTTTCCATTCCACGTTCCATTCCACTTTCCATTGCACATTCCATTCCAAGTTCCATTGCACTTTCCATTCCACGTTCCATTCCATATAGTATTCCAAGTTCCATTCCATTCCATTCCACATTCCATTGCACACTCCATTCCACATTCCATTCCGTTCCATTCCACATTCCATTCCACATTCCTTTCCACATTCCACTCCATTCCATTCCATTCCACATTCCATTCCACATTTTACTCCACTTTCCATTCCATTCCATTACACATTCCTTACCACATTCCATTCTACATTCCATTCTATTCAATTCCACGTTTCATTCCACATTCCATGTCACATTCCACTTCATTCCTTTCCAGTTTCCATTCCACTATCCATTCCATTCGATTCCATGCTCAATTCCACGTTGCATTCTACTTTCCATTCCACTTTGCATTCCATTCCATTAAATGTTCCATTCGACTTTCCATTGCATATTCCATTCCACGTTCCATTTCATTGCATTCCACGTTCCATACCACATTCCATTGTACTTTACATTCCAAGTTCCATTCCACATTTCTTTCCATGTTCCATTCCACATTCAATTCCATTCGATTCCACGTTCCATTCCACATTGCATTCCACATTCCATTCCTCGTTCCATTCCACATTCCATTGCAAATTCCATTTCACGTTCCATTCCACATTCTATTCCAGTTTCCATTCCATATTCCATTCCATTCCATTGCACGTTCCATTCCACATTCTGTTCCATTCCATTCCAAGATCCATTCCACATTCCATTCCAGATTCCATTCCACATTCTTTTCCACTTTCCATTCCATATTACATTCCACATTCCCTTTCACATTCCATTCCGTTCCATTCCAGTGTGCATTCCACATTCCATTTCATTCCATTCCACATCCCATACCACACTGCATTCCATATCCCATTCCATTCCACATTCCATACTGCATTCTATTCCATTCCATTCCACGTTTAATTCTACCTTCCATTAGACATTCCATTCCATTCCATTCCACATTCCATTCTACATTACATTAGACGTTCCATTCCATGTTCCATTCCACGTTCCATTCCATTCCATTACACTTTACATTCCATATCCCATTCCATTACTTTCCATTTAATGGAAAGTGGAATATAATGTGGAATGGAATGGAATGGAATGGAATGTGGAATGGAAGTGAATGTCATATGGAATGAATTCGAATGTTGAATGCATTCCTTTCCATTTCACATTCCTTTCCACTTTCCATTTTGTGAAATGGAATGGAATATGGAGTGGAATTGAATAGAACAGAATGTGGAAAGGAATGTGGAATGGAATGGGATGGAACGTGGAATGGATAGTAGAATGGAATAGAATGGAATGTGGCAAGGAAGGTGGAATGGAATGTAATGGAATGTGGAATGCAATGTGGAATGGAATGTGAAATTAAATGGAATGGAATGCATTGCAATGTGGAATGGAATGGAATGGAACGTGGAATGGAATGTGGAATGTTATGGAAAGGACTGTGTAATGGAACTGATAGGAATGTGGAACAGAATGTGAAATAGAACGTGTCATGGAATCGAATGTAGTAAGGAATGGGCTGGAACGGAATTTGGAATAGAATGTGTAATGGAATGGAATGGAATGTGCAACAGAATGGAATGGAATGTGGAATGGAACGGAAAGGAAAGTGGAATGCAATGGAATGTGGAATGTAATATGGAATGGAATGGAATGCAATGTGGAATGTGGAATGGAATGGAATGTGGAATGCAATGGAAACAATGTCGAGTGGAATGTGGAATGGAATGTAATGCAATGTGGATTGGAATAGAATGGAATGTGGACTGGAAGAGAATGGAATGTGGAGCGGAATGGAATGCAATGTGGAATGGAGCGTTTAATGGAATGGAATGGAATGTGGAATGGAATTGAATTTGGAATGGAATGGAGTGGAATGGAATTTGGAATGGATTGGATTGGAATGGAATGGAATTTGGAATGGAATGGAAGGGAATGGAATGTGGAATGGAGTGGAATAGAATGTGGAATGGAATGGAATGGAATGTGGAATGGAATGGAATGGAATGAGGAAAGGAAATTGTAATGGAATGCGGAATGTAATGTGGGATGGAAAGGAATGCGACGTGGAAAGCAATGCGGAATACAATGGAATGGAAGGTGGAATGGAAAGGAATGCGATGTGGAATGGAATGTGGAATGGAATGGAATGGAAGGTGGAATTGAATGGAATACAATGTGGAATGGAATGTACAATGGAATGGAATGAAATGTGAAGTGGAATGTTGAATGGCACTGAATGCAACATGGAATAGGCTAGAATGGAATGTGAAATCGAATGTGTATTGGAATGGAAAGGAATGTGGAATGGAATGTGGAATGGAATGGAATGGAATGTGTAATGGAAACGATTGGAATGAGGAACGGAATGTGGAATGGAATATGGAATGAAATGTAATTCAATGTGGTATGGAATGGAATGGAATGTGGACTGGAAAGGAATGGAATGCGGAACGGAATGGAAAGGAGAATAATGTGGAATGGAATATGTAATGGAATGGAAAGTAAAGTGGAATGGAATGTGGAATGGAAAGGAATGGTATGTGGAAGGGAAAGTGTAATGGAATAGAATGGAATTTGGAATGCAACGTGTAATGGAATGGAATGGTATGTGGAAAGGAAAGTGGAATGGAATGTGGAATGGGAAGAGGAATGTAATGGAACGTGGAATGGAATGTGTAATTGAAAATTGAGTAGAATGGAATGTTGAATAAATTGTTGAATGGAAAGTGGAATGGAATGTAGAATGGAATAGAATGGAATGTAGAATGGAATGTGGAATGAGATGGAAATGAATGTGGAGTGGAATGGAATGGAATGGAATTTGTGATGGAACGTTGAGTGTAATGGAACGGAATGGAATGTGAAATGGAATGTGGAATGCATTGGAATGGAATGTGAGATGGATTGGAATGGAATGTGGAACGGAATGTAGAACCGAATGTGAAACGGAATGTGAAATGGAATGAGGAAAGGAATCTGGAATTTAACGGAATGAAATGTGAAATGGAATGGAATGGAATGTTTAATGGAATGTGTAATGAAATGGAATGGAATGTTGAACGGAATGTGGAAAGGAATGTGGAAGGCAACCGAAAGGAATGTGGAATCGGATGTGGACTGGAGTGTGGAAAGGAATGTGGAATGGAATGGAGTGTGGAATAGAAAGTATTGGAATGGAATGTGGAATGGAATGGAATTGAATGTGGAATAGAAGGGAATGGAATGGAATCTGGAATGGAATGTCGAATGGAATGGAATAGAATTTGGAATAGAACGGAAAGGAATGGAATGTGGAATGGAATGTGAAATGGAGTGGAATACAATCTGAAATGGAATGTGGATTGCAATCTGGAAGGGTAAGTGGAATGCAACGTGGAATGGAAAGTGGAATGGAATGGAATGGAGCGTGTAATGGAATGTGGAATGGAATGGAAAGGAATGTGGAATGGAATGGAATGCAAGGCGGAATGGAATGGAATTTAATGTGGAATGGAATGTGGAAAGGAAAATGGAATGGAATGGAATGGAATGTGGAATGGAATGTGGAAATTAATTGAATGGACCTTAGAATGGATCATACAATGGAACGTGGAATGGAATGGAATGGAAAGGGGAATGGAATGGAATGGAATGTGGAATAGAAAGGAATGGGGAATGGAATGGAATGGAATGTGAAATGGAATGTGTAACGGAATGTGAAATGGAATGGAATGGAATGGAATGTGGAATGGAATGTTGAACGGAATGAGGAATGGAAAATGGAATGGAATGTGGAAAGAAAAGTGGAATGGAACGGAATGGAATGTGAAATGGAATGTGGAATGCATTGGAATGGAATGTGAGATGGATTGGAATGGAATGTGGAACGGAATGTAGAACCGAATGTGAAACGGAATGTGAAATGGAATGAGGAAAGGAATCTGGAATTTAACGGAATGAAATGTGAAATGGACTGGAATGGAATGTTTAATGGAATGTGTAATGAAATGAAATGGAATGTGGAACGGAATGTGGAAAGGAATGTGGAAGGCAACCGAAAGGAATGTGGAATCGGATGTGGACTGGATTGTGGAAAGGAATGTGGAATTGAATGCAGAATGGAATGTGGAAAGGAATGTGGAATGGAACGGAACGGAATGTGGAATAGTATGAGGAATGGAGTGTGGAATGGAATATGGAATGGAATGGACTGGAAGGTGGAATGCAATGTGGAATGGAATTTGGAATGGAGTGTGGAATATAATGTGGAATGGAATGGAAAGGAAGGTGGAGTGAAATGTGGAATGGAATGTGGAATGGAGAGTGGAATGGAATGTGTAATGGAATGGAATGGAATGTGAAATGGAATTTGGAATGGAATGTGGAATGGAATCTCAAATGTAATGGAATGGAATGTGGAATTGAACGTGGTATGTAATGGAATGGAACGTGGAATGGAATTTGGCATGGAATGGAATGGGATGTGGAACGGATTGTGGACTGGAATGTGGAATGAAATGTGGAATGGAATGTAGATTGGAATGTGGAATAGAACATGGAATGGAACCTGGAATGGAAAGGAATGGGCCGTGTAATGGATGGTGGAATGGAATGGAATGTGGAATGAAATGTGGAATGGAACGTGGAATGCAAAGTGGAATGGAATGGAATGTGGAATGCAGTGTGGAATGGAATGGAATGGAATGTGGAATGGAATGGAATGGAATGTGGAATGGAATGGAATGGAATGTAGAATAGGAAGTGGAAAGGAGTGTGGAATGGAACGGAATGTAATGTGGAATGGAATGTGGAATGGAATGCTGAAACAAAAGTGGAATGGAATGGAATGGAATGTGGAATGTAACGTGGAAAGATTTTGAATGGAACTTGGAATAGAACGTTGAATGGAACGTGGAATGGAATGTGGAATGGAACGTGGAATGCAAAGTGGAATGGAATGGAATGGAATGTGGAATGGAATTTAAAGGAATGTGGAATGGAATGTCCAATGGAATGTGGAATGGAATGTGCAATGAAATATGGAATGAAACGGAATGGAATGTGGAATGGAATGTGGAATGGAGTGTGGAATGGAATGTATAAAGGAACGGAATGGAATGTGAAATGGAATGTGGAATGGAATGTGGAATGGAGTGTGGAATGGAATGTATAAAGGAACGGAATGGAATGTGAAATGGAATGTGGAATGCAATGTGGAATAGAATGTCAAATGTAATGGAATGGAATGTGGAATTGAGCGTGGAATGTAATGGAATGGAACATAGAATGGAATGTGGGATGGAATGGAATGGAATGTGGAATGGAGTGTGGAATGGAACGGGGAATGGGATGTGGAATGGAATGTAGTGCAATGTGGAATGCAATGTGAAATGGAGTGTAATGGAATATGAAATGGAATTTGGATTGGAATGTGGAAAGGAATGTGGAATGGATCGTGGAATGGAACGTGCAATGGAATGGAATGAAACGTGTAATGCAATGTGGAATGGAATGGAATGGAATGTGGAATGGAAATGAATGGATTGTAGAATGGAATATGGAAAGGAATGTGGAATGGAATGGAATGTAATGGGGAATGGAATGTGGAATTTAATTGAATGGACCTTGGAATGGAACCTAGAATGGAACGTTGAATGGAATGTGGAATGGAATGGAATGGAATGTGGAATGGAATGGAATGGAATGTGGAATGTATTGGAATGGAATGTGGAATGGAATGGGGAATGGAATGGAATGGATTGTGAACCGGAATGTGGAATGGAATGGAATTCAATGTGGAATGGAATGGAATGGAATGTGGAATGCAATGCGGAACGGAACATGGAATGGAATGTGGAAACGAATGTGGAATTGAACAGAATGGAAGGTGAAATGGAATGTTTAATTGAATGGAATGGAATTTGAAATGGAATGGAATGGAATTTGAAATGGAATGGAATGGAATGTATAATGGATTGGAATGGAATGGAATGGAATGTGGAATGGAAACGAATGGAATGTGCAAAGGAATATTGAATGGAATGTAATGGATCATGGAATGGAAGGTGGAATGGAACGTGGATTGGAAGGTGAAATGGAAATTGGAAGGGAATGCAATGCAACGTGGAATGAAATGGAATTGAAAGTGGAATGGAATGGAATAGCATGTGCAACGGAATTGAACGGAATGTGGAATGGAATGTGGAATGGAATGGAATGGAATTTGGAATGGAATGCGGAATGGAATGGGATGGAATATGGAATGTAAAGGAATGGAATTTGGAATGGGATGTGGAATGGAATGGAATGGAAAGTGCAATGCAATACGGAAATTAATGGAATGGAATGTGGACTGGAATGTGAAACGGAATGGAATGGAATCTGGAAAGCAATGGAATGGAATGTAATGGAATGTGGAATATGGGAAGGAATGGAATGGAAAGGAACAGAATGTGTAATGGAATGGAATGGAATGGAATGTGGAATGGAATGGAATGGAATCTGGAATTCAATTGAATGGAATCTGGAATTCAATGGAATGGAATGGAATGGAATGTGGAATGGAATGGTATGGAAAGGAACAGAATGTGTAATGGAATGGAATGGAATGGAGTGTAATGTGGAAAGGAATGGAGTGGAATGTGGAATGGAATGGAATGGAATGTGGAATGGAATGGAATGGGATGTGGAAAGCAATAGATTGGAATGTGGGAAGCAATGTGGAATGGAATGGAATGGAATGCGGAAAGGAATGGAATGGAACGGAACGGAATCTGGAATGGTATGGAATGGAATGGAATGTCAAGTGGAAATAGAATGGAATGTTTAATGGAATGGAATTGAATGTGGACTGCAATGGAAAGGAATGTGGAATGGAATGGGATGGAATGTGGAATAGAATGGAATTGAATGTGGATTGGGATGTGGAATGCATTGTGTAACGGAATAGAATGGAATGTGGAATGGAAAGAGGAATGGAACTTGTAATGGAATGGAATGGAGCGTGGAATGGAACGTGGAATGTAATGTGGAAAGGAATGTGTAATGAAATGGAATGTGGAATGGAATGCAAAGGAATGTGGAATGGAAAGTGGAATGGAATGGAATCGAATATGGAGTGCAATGTGGAATGGAATGTGGAATGGAATGGAATGGAATGTGGAATGGAATGTGGAATGTAATATGGAATAGAATGTGGAATGAAATCTGGAATGGAATGTTATGGAATGGAAGATGGAATGGATCGTGGAATGGAATGGAAAGGAATGTGGAATGGAATGTGGAATGGAACGGAATGTGGAATGGAATGGGATGTGGGATGGAATGGAATGGAATGTGGAATGGAATGTAACGTAATGTGGAATGGGATGTGTAATGGAATGGAATAGAACGTGGAATGGAACGTGGAATGGAACATGTAACGGAACGTGCAATGGATAGTGGAATGGAACGTGGAATGGAATGACTAATGGAATGGAATGGAATGTGGAATGGAATGGAATTTTATGGAATGTGGAATGGAATGTGGAATGGAATGTGGAATGGAATGGACTGGAGCGTGGAATAGAATGGAATGGAATGTGGAATGGAATGGAATGGAACGGAATGGCATGTGCAATGGAAAGGAATGGAACGTGGAATCGAATGGAATGGAATGTGGAATGGAATGGAATGGAATGGAATGTTTAATGGAATGGAATGGAACGTGGAGTGGAATGGAATATGGAATGGAATTTGGAGTGGAATGTGGAATGGAATGGAATGGAATGCGGAATGGAATGTAATGGAACGTGGAATCGATTGGAATGGGATTGAATGAGGAAAGGAATGTGGAATGATATGTGGAATGTAATCTAATGTTGAATTTAATTCTATTCAATTCCACATTCCATTTCACATTTCATTCCGATCCATTCTATTCCATTGCATTCCATTCCACATTCCTTTCCATTCAATTCCACATTCCATTCCATTCCATTCCACATTCCATTCCATTGTATTCCACATTCCATTCCACCTCCCATTCCACGTTCCATTCCACCTTCAATTCAATGTTCCATTCCACATTCCACGTTCCATTCCACGTTCCATTGAACGTTCAATTCCCCGTTCCATTCTATTCCATTCCATATTCCATAACATTCCATTCCGTTCCATTCCACAATGCATTCCATTCCATTCCACATTCCATTCCACATTCCATTTCGTTCAATTCCACATTCCATTCCACACTCCATTCCACATTGCATTCCACATTCCATTCCGTTACATTCTGCATTTCATTCCACACTCCATTACTCATTCCATTCCACATTCCATTCCAGTCCATTCCACATTCCATTCCAAATTCCATTCCGTTTCATTCCAAATTCCATTGCATTCCATTCAACATTCCTTTCCACAATCCAATCCATTCCATTCCACATTCCATTCCATTCCATTCCAACTTCCATACCACATTCTATTCCACATTCCATTCCACATTCCATTCCATTGCATTCCACATTCCATTCCACATTCTAATCCCCATTCCATTCCACATTCCATTCCATTCCATTTCATGTTCCCTTCCACATTATATTCCACATTCCATTCCAAAATCTATTCCACATTCCATTCAACATTCCTTTCCATTTCATTCAACATTCCATTCCACATTCCGTTTCACATTGCATTCAACTTTCCATTCCACATTCAATTTCACATTCCTTTCCACATTCCCATACATTCCATTCCACTTTTCTTTTCATTCCATGTTCCCTTCCATGTTCCATTCAACGTTCCACTCCACGTCCATTCCATTCCATTCCACATTCCATTCCATTCCATTACACTTTAAATTCCACTCTCCATTCCACATTGCATTCCACATTACATTCCATTCCATTCCACATTCTACTCCATTCCACTCCACATTAAATTCCACATTCGATTCCATTCCTTTAAACATTTCATTCCACATTCCAGTCAACATTTCATTGCACATTCCATTCCATTCCATTCCATGTTCCATTCCACGTTCCATTCTACGATACATTCTATTCCATTCCACTTTCCATTTCATTCCATTCCACTTTCCATTCCACATTCCATTCCACATTCCATTTCACATTCCATTCCACCTTCCACTTCACTCTCCATTCCATTCCATTCCATTCCATTACACATTCCATTGCATTAAAATCCACATTCCATTCCATTTCATTCCACGTTGCATTCCGTTCCACATTCCATTCCATTCTGTTCCGCATTCCAATCCATTCCAATACACATTTCATTCCATTACATTCCACATTCCATTCCAGGTTTCATTCCATTCCATTCTATGCCACATTCCATTCCATTCAATTCCACATTACATACCATTACATTGCGCATTCCATTCCACATTCCATTCAACATTCCATTCCACATTCCATTCCACAATCCATTCCATTCCATTCCACATTCCATTGCACATTCCAGTCAACATTCCATTCCATTCCACATTCCTTTCCAAATTCCGTTGCATTCCATTCCACATTCCATTCCATTCCACTCCACATTCCATTCCACATTCCATTACATTCCATTGCACATTCCATTGCACATTCCATTCCACAATTTATTCCATTCCACATTTTATTCCATTCCATTCGACATTCCATTCCACGTTCCATTCCATTCCACATTCCATTCCGCATTCCATTCCATTCCACTTTCCATTCAACTTTCCGTTAGACAATCCATTCCACATTCCATTCCAAACCATTCCACATGGCATTCTGTTCCATTGCACATTTCATTCCATTCCAAGTTCCATTCCATTCCACATTCCATTCCACATTCCACTCCATTCCATTCCATTCCACTCCACATTCCATTGCATTCAATTCCACATTACATTCCAGTCCATTCCCTATTCCATTCCACAATCCATATCCTTCCATACCACGTTCCATTCCACATTCCATTCCTCATTCCATTCCATTCGATGCCTTTCCATTCCATATTCCATTCCGCATTCCATTCCACATTCCATTCCATTCCATTTCACATTACATTCCACATTCCCTTCCATTCCATTCCATTCCAAGTTCCATTCCACATTCCATTCCACATTCCATTCCGTTGCATTCCATATTGCATTCCTTTCCATTCCACATTTCATTCCATCCAAAATTTCATTCTATTCCATTCCATTCCATTCCACATTCCATTCAATTGCATTCCATTCCTTTACATTCCATATTTCATTCCATTGCATTCCATTCCATTCCACATTCTATCCCACATTCCATTCCATTCAATTCCTTTCCATTCCACTCCATTCCACACTCTGTTCCATTCCCTTCCATTCTTCATTCCATTCCATTCAATTCCAATACAAATTCCATTCCATTTCGTTGCACATTCCATTCCATTCCAATTCACATTCCATTCCATTCCACCCCACATTCCATTCCATATTCCTTTCCATTCAATCCCATTTCATTCCATTCCATTCCATTCCATATTCCATTCCATTTCATTCCATTCCATCCCATTCCATCTTCCACCTCATTCTATTCCATTCCATTTTCCATTCCATTCCATTCCTCATTCCATTCCATTCGATTCCACATTACATTTCATTCCATTTCACGTGCCATTCCATTCCATTCCATTCCACATTGCATTCCATTCCATTTCAAATTCCATTCCATTATTTTCCAAAATCAATTCCATTCCATTCGACATTCTGCTGAATTCCATTCCATTCCACATTCCCCTCCATTCCTTTACAAATTCCATTCCACTTTCCATTCCACATTCCATTCCATTCCATTCCTCTTTCCACTTCATTCCATTGCATTCCACATTCCTTTCCATTCCATTCCGCATGCCAATCCATTTCATTCCACATTCCAATCCATTCCATTTCACATTCCATTCCATTCCATTCAGCATTCCATTCCATATCGCATTCCATTCTATTACATTCCATTGCATTCCACATTCCATTCCATTCCATTCCATTCCACTTTCCTTTCCATTCCATTACTCATTCCATTCTATTCCATTCCACATTCCATTCCGTTCCATTTCAAATTATATTCCTTCCATTCCATTCTCTTCCTTTCCACATTCCATTCCATTCCATTCCACATTCCATTCCATAACTTTCCATTACAGATTCTATTCCACTCCATTCCTCGTTGCGTTCCACGTTCCATTACACATTCCATTGCATTTCATTCCACATTCCATTCCATTCAATTTCAAATTCCCTTCCATTGCATTCCACTCCATTCCATATTCCAATCCATTCCACTTCAAATTGCCTTTCCCTCCATTCCATCCCATTCCACAATCCGTTGCTTTCCATTACACTTTACAATCCATTTCATTCCACGTTCCACTCCATTCCATTCCATGTTCCCTTCCACATTCCATTCCACTTTCCATTCCATTCCATTTCACATCCAATTCCATTCTATTAAACTTTCCATTCCACGTTTCATTCCAATCCATTCCATTTTCCATTCAACATTCCATTCCATTGCATTCCTCATTCAACTTCTTTCCTTTCCATTCCACATTCCACTCCATTCCATTCCACGTTCCATTCCACATTCCATTCCACTCCATTCCACTTTCCATTCCACAATCCATTCCATATTCCTTTCCACATTCCATTCCATTCCTTTCCGCGTTACAATCCATTCCATTCCATTGCATTCCACACTCCTCCCCATTCAATTCCACATTCCATTCCACATTCCACTCTATTCCATTCCACATTCCATTCCACATTCCTTTCCATTCAAATCCGCATTCCACTTCATTCCATTACAAATTCCATTCTATTCCATCCCACATTCTATTGCATTCCATTCCACCTTCCATTCAACATTCTCCTCCATTCCATTACACATGCCATTACGCATTCCATTCCATTCCTTCCCACATCAATTCCATTCCATTCCATTCCACATTCCTCTCCATTTAATTTCACATTTCATTCTATGCCTTTCCACATTCCAATCCACATTCCATTCCATTCCATTCCATTCCACATTCCATTCCATTCCATTCCATTCCACATTCCATTGCATTGCATTCCACATTCCATTCCATTCCATTCCATTCCATTCCAAATTCCATTCCATTCCATTCCATTCCACATTCCATTGCATTCCATTCCGTGCCACATTCCCTTTAATTCCATTCCACATTCCATTCAAAATTCCCTTCCATTGCATTCCACATTCCATTCCTTTATATTAACTTCAATTCCAAATTCCATTCCACATTCCCTTCCATGCCTTTCCACTTTCCATGGCTTTCCATTCCATTCCATTCCATATTCCATTCGATTCCATTGTACATTCTATTCCATTCCGTTCCACATTCCACCCCATTCCATACCACATTCGATCCCAATCCATTCCATTACATTCCTTTCCACATTCCATTCCATTCCATGTCCCATTCCACTCCATTCCACATTCTATTCCTTTCCATTCAATATTCCATTCCACTCCATTCCACATTCCATTGCACTTCCCACCCACTCCATTCCACATTCCATTCCGTTCTATTCCATTCCATTCCACATTCTGTTCCATCCCATTCCATTCCATTCCATGTTCCATTCCGTTCCTTTCCACATTCCATTGCATTCCATTCCACATCCCATTCCATTCGTTTACATTCGCTTCCATTCCACATTCCATTCCATTCCGTTCCATTCCACAATCCATTCCATTCCATTCCACATTCCATTACATTCATTTCCATTCCATTTCATTTTCCATTGCATTCCATTGCACTTTCCTTTCCATTCCATTCCATTCCACATTCCGTTCCTTTCCATTTCACATTCCTTTCCATTCCATTACATTCCATTTAGCATTCCATTGCATTCCACAATCCATTCCAGATTCTATTAAATTCCATTCCACTTTCCATTCCACATTCAATTCCATTCCATTCAACATTCCATTCCATTCCATTCCACATTGCATACCATTCCATTCCACGTTGCATTCCATTCCATTCCACATTCCATTCCAAATTCAATTCCATTCCATTCCAAATTCCATGCCATTCCATTCCACATTCCTTTCCATTCTATTGCACATTCCATGCCACATCGCATTCCACGTTCCATTCCACGTTCCATTCAATATTCGTTTCCATTTTCTACTCCAAGTTCCACTTCACCTTCCATTGCATTCCATTCCACATTCCATTCCACATTCCATTCAACGTTCCATTCCATTCCATTCCACATTCAATTCCGTATTCCATTCCGCATTCCATTCCACATTCCATTCAACGTTCCGTTCCATTCCATTCCACATTCCATTCCACGTTCCATTCCCTTCCAATCCACATTCTATTCCTCATTCATTTTCACGTTCCATTCCATTCCGTTCCACATTCCATATCACATTCCATTCCATTCCATTCCACATTCCAGTCCACATTACATTCCCTTCCATTCCACATACCATTCCATTCCTTCCACATTCCAATCCATTCCACTCCACATTGCATTCCACATTCCATTTCATTCCATTCCTCATTCCATTCCATTCCATTACATTACATTCCGTTAAACATTGCATTCCAAATTCCCTTCCATTCCATTCTGCATTCCATTCCTTTCCATTCCATTCCATTCCATATTCCATTCGATTCCATTCTACATTCCATTCCATTCCATTCCACATTCCACTCCATTCCATTCCACATTCCACTCCATTCCATTACACATTCCATTCAATTCCATTCCACTACATTACATTGCTTTCCACATTGCATTCCATTCCTTATTCCATTCCATTCCATTCCATATTCCATTCCTTTCCATTGCATATTCCATTCCATTCCATTCCACATTCCATCCCACATTAACATCCATTACATTCCACATTCCATTCCTTTCCATTCTGTTCCACATTCCATTCCATTCCATTCCACATTGCATTCAAATTCCCTTCCATTCAATTCAGCATTCCATTCCATTCCATTCCATTCCATTCGTTTCCATTCCCTTCCATTCCACATTCCATTCCATTGCATTCCATTCTGCAATACATTGCATTCCATTCCACATTCCATTCCATTCAATTCCATTCCATTGTACATTCCATTTCATTCCATTCCATTCAATTCCATTCCATTGTACATTCCATTTCATTCCATTCCATTGCATTCCATTCCATTCCAATGCATTCCATTCCACATTCCATTGCATTCCATTCCACACTCCAGTCCATTCCATTCCATATTCCATTCCACATTCCACTCCATTCCATTCCAAATTCCATTCAACATTCCATTCCTCATTCCATTCCAATCAATTGCACATTCCACTCCTTTCCATTCCAGTACATATTCCATTCCGTTCCACTCCACATTCCATTCGAAATTCCACTCCATTCCATTCCATTCCATTCCATTCCACATTCCATTCCGCATTCCATTGCATTCCATTCCATATTCCATTCGAAACCATTGCACATTCCACTCCATTCCATTCCGTTTCACTTTCCATTCCATTCCACTCCAGATTCCATTCCAAATTCCATTCCTTTCCATTCCATTCCATTCCCTGTGCCATTCAGCATTCCATTCCATTCCCCATTCCTTTCTATTCCATTCCTCATTCCATTCCATATTCCATTCCATTCTCATTCCATTTCATATTCCTTTCCAACATACATTCCACGATCCATTCCACGTCCGATTCTACGTTCCATTCCGTTCCATTCAACATTCCATTCCACATTGCATTCCATATCATTCCACATTCCATTCCACATTCCATTCCATTCCATTCCATTCCACATTCCATTCCATTCCATTCCACACTCCTCTCCATTCCATTTCATATTCCATTCCACAATCCAATCTATTCACATCCTCATTCCATTCCACATTCCATTCCGCATTCCTTTCCATTCCTATCCACTTTCCATTTCATTCCATTACAAATGCCATTCCATTCAATTCCACCTTCCATTGCATTTGATTGCACTTTCCATTCCACATTCCACTCCTTTCCTTTCCACATTCCATTACAAATTCCATTCCATTCCTTTCTACTTCAATTCCTTTACATTCCATTCCACATTCCTTTCCATTCAATTTCACATTTCATTCCATTCCATTTCATATTCCATTCCACATTCCATTCAATTCCATTCCATTCCAAAATTCCATTCCATTCCACTGCAAATACCATTCCATTCCTTTCCACATTCCCTTCCATTCCATTCCACTTTCCATTTAAATTCCCTTCCATTCCATTACACATTCCTGTCTTTTCCATTCCATTCCATTCCATATTCCATTCTATTCCATTCTGCTTTCCATTCAATTCCACATTCCACTCCATTTTTTCCACAGTCCATTCCATTCCATTCCATTACGTTTCTTTTCACATTCCATTCCATTCCATCTGCCTTTCCATTGCATTCCACATTCCATTCCTTTCCATTCAATATTGCATTCCATTCCATTCCATATTCCGTTCCACATTCCCATTCATTCCATTCCACCTACCATTCCTTTCACTTCCATTCCATTCCACATTTCATTCCATTCCATTCCATTCCACATTCCTTTGCATTCCATTCCACATTACATTGCATTCTGTTCCACATTCCATTCCATTCGTTTCCATTCCCTTACAACCTACATTCCATTCCATTCCGTTCCATTCCGCAATCCTTTCCATTCCATTCCACATTCCATTCCATTCAATACCATTCCATTGCACTTTCTATTCCATTTCATTCCATTCCACATTCCATTCCTTTCCAATTCACATTCCATTCCACTCCGTTCCAACCCATTTAACATTCCATTCCATTCCACATTCCATTCCAGATTCTATTCCTTTCCATTCTACATTCCATTCCACATTAAATTCCATTCCACTCCATTCCACGTTGCATTCCATTCCATTCCAGGTTGCAATCCATTCCATTCCACATTCCATTCCTAATTCAACTCCATTCCATTGCACATTTCATTCCATTCCGTTCCACATTCCTTTTCGTTCCATTCCACATTCCATGCCACATTCCATTCCACGTTCCATTCCATGTTCCATTCGATGTTCATTTCCACGTTCTACTCCACGTTCCACTTCAACTTCCATTGCATTCCATTCCACATTCAATTGCACATTCCATTCAACGTTCCATTCCATTCCATTCCACATTCCATTCCACATTCCATTCCGCATTCCACTCGACATTCCACTCAACGTTCCATTCCATTTCATTCCACATTCTATTCCACCTTCCATTCCATTCCGTTCCCCATTTCATTCCACATTCCACTCCACGTTCAATTTCAGGTTCCATTCCTTTCCAATCCATATTCCATTCCAAATTCCTTTCCATTCCATTTCAAATTCCATTTCACTTTCCACTCCTTTCCTTTCCGCATTCCATTCCAAATTCCATTCCATTCCATTCCACATTCCATTCCACTTTCCATTCCATTCCATTCCACATTCCATGCCATTCCTTTCCATTCCGTTCCATTCCATTCCATTCCACATTGCATTCCAAATTCCCTTCCATTCCATTCTACATTCCATTCTTTTCCATTCCATTCCACTCCATTCCTTTTTCCATTTGATTCCATTCTACATTCCATTCCATATTCCGCTCCATTCCATTCCACATTCTGCTGCATTCCATTCCATCTTCCATTCCATTCCATTCCGCATTCCATTTCTTTCCATTCCACATACCATTCCATTCCACATTCGCATCCATTCCATTCCACATTCCATTCCTTTCCGTTTCATTCCATTCCACATTACATTACATTACATTACATTCCCCATTCCATTCCTTTCCTTTCCACATTCCATTGCATTCCATTCCGCATTCCATTCCTTTCTTTTCTATCCCCTTTCTTCCACATTCCATTCCATTCCATTCCATTCTTCAATCCATTCCATTCAATTCAATATTCCATTCCATTTAATTCCATTCCATTCAACATTGTGTTCCACATTCCACTGAGTTTCATTTCACATTCCATTCCATTCCATTCCATTTAACATTCCATTCCATTCCACATTCCATTCCAGGTTCCATTCCATTTAACATTCCATTCCATTCCACATTCCATTCCAGATTCCATTCCATTCCATTGTACATTCCATTCCACATTCAATTCCATTTCATTCTATATTCCGTTCCGTATTGCATTCCATTGCATTCTACATTGCATTGCCTTCCATTCCACATTCCATTCCAAATTCAAATCTATTCCATTCCACATTCGATTCCACATTCCTTTCCAATCCATTCCGCATTCCATTCCACATTCCATTCCACATTCCATTCCATATTGCTTTCCACGTTCCATTCCAGGTTCCTTTCCACGTTCCACTCCACGTTCCTCTCCACATTCCATTCCACTTCATTCCACATTCCATGCCACGTTCCATTCCACATTCCACTAAACGTTCCATGCCATGTTCCTTTCCACGTTCCACTCCACGTTCCACTCCACCATCCATTCCACGTTCCTTTCCACGTTCCACTCAACGTTCCACTCCACCATCCATTCCATTCCATTCCACATTCCATTCCATACTCCATTCAAGGTTCCATTCCATGCCATTCCTCATTCCATTCCACATTACATTCCACACTCTGAAAAATATTCCATTACATTACATTCCACATTCCATTCCACATTCCATTCACGTTTCCATTCCATTCTATTCCGCATTCCATTCCAGATTCCATTCCATTCCATTCCACATTCCGTTCCACATTCCATTCCATATTCAATTCCACGTTCCATTCCATTCCATTCAACGTTGCATTCCACATTCCATTGCATTCCACTCCATTCTTCATTTTACTGCGTTACATTCCACATTCCATTCCATATTCCATTCCATTCCATTGCACCATCCACATCATTCAATTCCATTGCACATTCCATTCCATAGCGTTCCACATTCCATTCTATTCCATTTCACATTCCATTCCATGCCATTTCATATTCCATTCCATTACCTTCGAAAATCCATTCCATTCCATTCCTCATTCCACTCCATTCCCTTCCATTTCACATTAAACTCCATTCCATTCCAAATTCCATTCCACTTTCCATTCCAGTTTCAATTCAACTTTCCATTACACATTCCATTCCTTTCCACCTTACACTACATTCCATTCCATTCCACATTCCTTTCCATTCCATTCCACATTCCAATCGATTTCATCCCACATTCCATTCCATTCCATTTCACAATCCATTCCATTCCATTCAGCATTCCATTCCACATTCCATTCCATTCCATTCCATTCCACATTCCATTCCATTGCATTCCACATTCCTTTCCATTCCCTTTCACATTTCTTTCCATTCTATTCCACAGTCCATTCCATTCCATTTTAAATGATATTCCATTCCATTCCATTCCCTTCCATTCCACTTTCCATTCCATTCCATTACACTTTTCATTCCATAACTTTCCATTACATATTTCATTACACTCCATTCCACGTTCCATTCAATGTTCCATTACAAATTCCATTCCATTCCATTCCACATTGCATTCCATTCCATTTCAAATTCCATTCCATTGGAATGTGAAATGGAACGTGGAAAGGAATGGAAAGTGGAAATGAATGGAAGGGAAAGTTTAATGGAATGGAATGTGGAATGGAATGCAATGGAATGTTGAATGGAATGTGGAGTGAAATGTGGAATGGAATGTGGAAAGCATCGTGGAAAGGAATGGAATGTGGAATGGAAATTGGTATGGAATGGAATGGAACGTAGAATGAAGGTGCAATGAAACACGGAATGGAATGGAATGGAAAGTGGAATGAAAAGGAATTGAATGTGGAATGGATTGTGGAATGGAATGGAATGGAATGGAATTCAATGTGGAATGGAATTGAATGCAATGTAGAATGGAATGGAATGGAATGGAATGTGGAATGGAATGGAATGTGGAACGGAATTTGGAGAGGACTAGAACGTGGAATGGAATGTGGAATACAATGTGGAATTGAATGGAATGGAATGTGCAATGGAATGTGGAATGGAAAGTGATGGAACGTGGAAAGGAACGTGGAATGGAATGTAGAATGGAATGTGGAATATAATGTGGAATGTAATAGAATGGAATGTGTAATGGAATATATTGTAATGGAATGGAAAGTTGATGGGAACCTGGAATGGAACGTGGAATGCATTGAAGAATGAAACGTGGAATTGTGCAATGCAATATGTGAAATACAATGTGGAATGGAACGTGGAATGAAATGGACAAGAAAGTGGAATGGAATGTGGAATGGAATGCGCAATGGCACAAGGAATGGAAATGGAATGGAAAGTGGAATGGAATGGAATGCAATGTGGAATGAAACGTGGAATGGAACGTGGAATGGAATGGAATGGAATGGAATGTAGAAAGGAATTGAATTAAATGTGGAAATTAAGGAGGACAGGAATGGAATGCAATGTGGAAGGGATTGTGGAATGGAATGGAATGGAACGTGGAATTGATTCTGGAATGGAATCTGGAATGGACAGTGGAATGGAATGGAATTGCTCTTGCAATGGAAAGTGGAAAAGAATGTGGACTGGAGTGGAATGGAATGTGGAATGGAACGTGGAATGGAATCAAATGGTATGTAGATTGGAATGAGTAATGGAATGTGGAATGGAATGTGGAATGGAATGGAATGGAATAGAATGGAATGTGGAATAGAATGTGGAATGGAATGTGGAATGGAAAGTGGAATGCAATGTGGAAGGGAATGTGGAATGGAATGGAATGGAATGAAATGTGGAATGGAATGGAATGTGGAATGGAAACGAATGGAAAGTGGAATGGAATGTGGAATGGAGTGGAATGGAATGTGGAATGGAATGGATTGGAATGGAATGGAAATTGAAATGGAATGGATTGGAATGGAATTTGAAAATGAATGGAACGGAATGCGGAATGGAATTGAATGGAATGTGGAATGGAATGTGGAATGGAATTAAATGGAATATTGAATGGATTATGAAATGGAATGGAATGAAATGTGGAATGGAACGTGTAACGGAACGTCAAATGGAACGTGGAACGCAACGTGGAATGAAACGTGGAATGGAATGGAATGGAACGTGGAATGGAAAGTGGAATGGAAAATGGAAATGAATGCAGTGCAATGTGGAATGGAATTGAATGGAATGTTGAATGGAAACGACTGGAATGTAGAATGCAGTGGAATAGAATCTGGAATGGAATGTGGAATGGAATTTAATGGAATGTGGACTGCAATGGAATGGAATGGAATGGAAGGTGGAATGGAATTGAATGGAACATAGAATGGAATGTGGAATAGAAGGGAATGGAATGTGGCATGAAACCTGGTATGGAATGGAATGGAATGTGGTATGGAATGGAACGGAATGTGGAATGGAATGGAATGGAATGTGGAATGGAATGTGGAATGGAACGGAATTTAATGGAATGGATTGTGGAATGAATTTGAATGCAATGTGGAATGGAACGGAATGGAATGCACAATGGAATGTGAAATGGAATGGAATGGAAAGTGGAATGGAAAGCGGTATGGAATGGAACGGTATGTTGAATGCAATGGAATGGAGTGGAATGTGAAATGGAATGGAATAGAATGTGGAATGGAATGGAATGTGAAAAAGAATGGAATGGAATGGAATGTGGAATGGAATGGAATATGAAAAAGAAAGGAATGGAATAGAATCTGGAATGCAATGCAATGTGATGGAATTTAATGGAATGGAATGGAATGCAATGAAGGCAATGCGGAATGGAAGATGGAATGGAATGTAAACGAACGTGGAATGGAATGGAATGCAATGTAATGTGGAATGCAATGGAATGGAATGTGGAATGGAATGCAATGGATTGTGGAAAGGAATGGAATGGAATGTGGAAGGGAATGGAATGGAATATGGAAGGGAATGGAAAGGAATGTGAAAAGGAATGGAATGGAATGTGGAATGGAATGGAATGGAAAGTGAAATGGAATGGAATGGAATGTGGAATGGAATGTGGAATGATATGGAATGGAATGTGTAATAAAGTGTATAATAGAATCTAATGGAACGTGGAATGCAAGGTGGAATGGAAGGTGGAATATAATGTGGAATGGAATGTGGAATGGAGTGGAATGGAAAGTGGTATATTATGGAATGGAATGTGGAAAGGAGTGGAATGGCATGTGGAATGAAGTGGAATGGAAAGTGGAATGGAACGGGATGAAACGTGGAATGGAATGTGGAAGGGATCATGGAATGGAATGTGGAATGGAATGGAAAGCAGTGGAATGGAGTTTAAAATGGAATGGAAGGAAATAATTTGAAATGAAATGTAACGGAATGTGGAATGGAATGCATTGGAAATTGGAATGGAATGGAGTGAAGTGGAAGGTGGAATGCAACGGAATGGAATGTGGAATGCAATGTGGAATGGAATGTGGAATGGAACAGAATGTAATGCGGAATGGAATGTCAAGTGATATGGAACGGAATGTAGAATGGACTGTGGAACGGAATGGAATGGAACGTGGATTCGAACGTGGAAGGGAACATGGAGTGAAACGTGGAAAGGAACTTGGAATGGAACGTGGAATGGAACGTGGAAGGCATTGCGGAATGGAATGTGGAATTTAATGGAACGGAATGGTGAATGGAATGTGGAATGGAATGGGGAATGGAATGCAATGGAATGTGCAACGGATTGTGGAATGGAATGTGGAATGCAATGGAATAGAATGTGGAATGGAATATGCAAACGAACGGAGTGGAATGTGGAATGGAATATGGAATGGAATGTGGAAAAGAACGGAATGGAATGTGGAATTGAATGTGGAATGGAATGTGGAAGGGAACATGGAATGGAACGAGGATTGGAAAGGATTGGAACGTGGAATTGAATGTGGAATGGAATAGAATGGAATGTGGAACGGAACAAGGAGTGGAATAGAATAAAATGTGGAATGGAATGAAATGGAATGTGGAATGGAATCTGGAATGGAATGGAATGAAATTTGGAATGGAATGCTCAATTTAATGTTCAATGGAATGTGGAATGGAAAGTGGAATGGAAAATGGAATGGAAAGTGGAATGGAAAATGGAATGGAAAGTGGAATTCAACGTGTAATAGAATGTGGAATGGAATAGAATGTAGTGTGGAATGCAATGGAATCCAATGGAATGGAATGGAATGTGGAATGGAATGGAATGGAATGTGGAATGGAATGGAATGGAATGTGAAATGGAATGTTGAATGGAATGGAATGGAATGGAACGTGGAATTGAAGATGGAATGCAATGGAATGGAATGTGGAATGGAATGAATAATGGATTGTGGAATGCATTGTGCAGTGCAATGGAATGGAATGTGGAATGGAAGGGAATGGAATGGAACGTGGAATGGAAGGTGGAATTGAATGGAATTTAATGAGGAATAGAATGTGAAATGGAATGGAATGGAAAGGAATGGAATGTGGAATTGAAAGGAATGGAATGTGGAAAGTAATCGATTGGAATGTGGAGTGGAATGGAAAGATATTGAATGGAATGTGGAATGCAATGCAATGGAATGGAATGGAATGTGGAATGGTATGTAGTGGTATTTGGAATGGAATGGAATGGAATGCGGAATGGAATGGAATGGAATGAAATGAGGAATTGAAGTTGTAGTGGAATGGAATGGGATGTGGAAAGGGAAGTGGAAAGGAGTGGAGTGGAATGTGGAATGGAAGGTGGAATTCTATGGAATGGATTGTGGAACGGAATGGAATGAAACGTTGAATGGAAGGTGGAATGGAATGGAACGGATTGTGGAACGGAATGGAATGTGGAATGGAACGTGGAATGGAAAGTGGAAAGCAACATGGAATGCGATGTGGAGTGGAATGTCGAAATGAATGGAATGGAATGTGGAATGGAATGGAATGGAACTTGGAATGGAATGGAATGGTACGTGGAATGGAAAGGAATAGAATGTGGAATGCAATGGAATGGTATTTAATGTGGAATGGAATGGAATGGAATGGAATAGAATGTGCAATGGAATGGAATGGAATGTGGAATGGAATGGAATGGTATGGAATGTGGAATGGAATAGAATGGAATGTGGAACGGAATGGAATGCAATGTGGAGTAGAATGGAATGGAATGGAATGTGGAATGGAATGCAATGGAATTGAATGAAATGTAATGGAATGTGGAATGGACCTAGGAATGGAAGTTCGAGTGGAATGGAATGGATTGTGGAATGGAATGGAATGGAACGTGGAATGGAAAGGAATGCAATATGTAATGGAAAGGAAGGTAATGTTGAATGCAATGGACTGTTATGGAATGTGGTATGGAATGGAATGGAAAGGAATGGAATGTGCAATTGAATGGATTAGAATGTGGAATGGAATAGAATAGAATATCGAATTCAATGGAATGGAATGTGGAGAGGATTGGAATGGAATGGAATGTGGAAAGGAAAGCAACGGAATAGAATCAAATGGAATGCAATGTGGAACGGAACATGGAATGGAATACAATGCAATGGAATGTGGAATGGAATGGAACGTGGAAGGGAACGTGAAATGGAACGTCGAATGGAACGTGGAATATAACGTGGAATGGAATGTGAAATGGAATATGGAATGGAACGAAGAATGGAATGGAATGGAACGTGGAATGGAATGTGGAATGGAATGTGGTATGGAACGTGGAAAGGAACCTGGATTGGAATGCAATGGAATGTCGAATGGAATGTTGAATGGAACGTGGAGCAGAAAGAGGAATGAAATGGAATGGATTGTGGAATGGAATGTGCAATGAAATGGAATGGATTCTGGAATGGAAAGGAATGGAATGGAATGGAACGTGGAATGGAAGAGAAAGTAATGGAATGGAATGTGGAATGGAATGGAATGAGATACGTAACGGAATGTGGAAAGGGATTGAATGGAATGTGGAATGGAACGTGCAATGGAATGGAATGGAATGTGGAATGGAATGGAATGGAAAGTGGAATGGAACGTGGAAAGGAATGTAATGGAACGTGTAGTGGAATGGATTGGAATGTGGAATGGAACGTGTAATGGTATGGTATGTAATGTGGAATGCAATGGAATGAAACGTGGACTGGAACGGAATGCAATATGGAGTGGAAAGTGGAATGGCACGTGGAATGGATTGGAATGGAATGTAGAATGGAATACAATGGAATGGAATGTGCAATGGAAAGGAATGGAATGTGGAATGGAATGGAATGGGATGTGGAATGGAGTGGAATGGAATGTGGAATTGAACGTGGAATGGAGTGGAATGGATGTGGAATTGAACGTGGAATGTATTGGAATGGAATGTGGAATGGAATGGAAAGGAACATGGAATGGGACGGAATGAAATGTGAAATGCATCGTCGAATTGAATGGAATGGAACGTGGAATGCTATGGAAAAGAATGTGGAAGGGAACGTGGAATGGAATTTAATGGAACATCGAAAGAAATGGATTGGAATTTGGAATGGAATGAGGAATGCAAACTGCAATGGAATGGAATGTGGAATGGAATGTGGAATGGAATGTGTAATGGAATGGAAAGGAATGGAATGTGGAAAGGAATGGAATAAAATGAGGAATGGAATGGAATAATATGTGCAATGCAAAGAGGAATGGAATTTGAAATGGAATGGAATGGAATGTGGAATGGAATTTGGAATGGAATGGAATGAAATGTCGAAAGAAACGTGGAATGAAATGGAATGGATTGTGGAATGGAAAGGAATGGAATCTGGAATGGAACGTGGAATGGAATGGATGGTGCAATGCATTGTGCGATGGAATGGAATGGAATCTAAAATGGAACGAAATCTAGGATGGAATGTGGTATGGAATGAAATGCAATGTGGAATGGAACTTGGATATTGAATGTGGAACGGGACGTGGAATGGAATGGAATGTGGAATGGAACGTGGGAGGGAAAGTGTAATTGAATGGAATGTCTAACACATTCTGGAATGGAATTTGCAATGGAATATTGAATGGCCTGTGTAATGGACTGTGGAATGGAATGTGGAATGGAATGGACTGAAATGTGGAATGGAAAGTGGAATGGAATGGAATGGTATGTGGAATGGAAAGTGGAATGGAAAGGAATGGATTGTGGAATGAAATGGAATGGAAAGTGGAAAGCAATGGAATGGAATGTTGAATGGAAACTGGAATGGAATGGAATGGAATGTGAAATGGAATGGAATGGAATGGAATGTGGAATACAGAGAAATATAATGTGTAATGGAATGTGGAACGGAATTGAATGTAATGGAATGTGGAATGGAATGTGCAATGGAATGGGGAATGGAATGTGCAATGGAAAGGAATAGAATGTGGAATGGAATGTGGAATGGAAAGGAATGGAGTGTGGAAAAGAATGTGGAATGGAATGGAATATAATATTGAATGGAATGTGGAAAGCAATGGAATGGAATGTGCAATGGAAAGGAATGTGGAATGGAAAGTGGAATGGACTGCTATGAAATGTAGAATGCAATGTGGAATGGAATGGAATGGAATGTGGAATGGAATGGAATGGAATGTGGAATGGAATGAGAAATAGAATGGAATGGAATGTGGAATGGAATGGAATGGATGTGGAAAGGAATGTGGAATGAAATGGACTGGAATGTGGAATGGAATGTGGAAAGGAATGTGGAATGGAATGGAATGGAATGTGGAATGGAAAGGAATGGAATGGAATCGAATATGGAATGGAATGTGGAATGGAAAGGATTGGAATGTGGTATGGAAAGTTGAATGGAAAGGAATGCAGCCTGAAATGGAATGTAATGCAATGTGTAAAGGAACGTGGAACAGAATGGAATGGAACGTTGAATGGAATACAACAGAACGTGCAATGGAGTGGAATGGAATGTGGAATGGAATGCAATGGAAAGTGGAATGGAATGGAATGTGGAACTGAATGTGGAATGTACTCGAATGGAAATTGGAACGGAATGGAATGGAATGGAACGGAATGTGCAAAGAAATGTGGAATGGAATGGAATGTGGAATGGAAATTGGAATGGAATGGAAGGGAATGTGGAATGGAAAGTGGAATGCCCCGTGGAATGAAAAGGAACAGAATGCGCAATGGAATGGAATGGAATGTGTAAAGCTATTTGAGATGGAGTGGAGAGGAATGTGGAATGGAATGGAATGGGATGCGAAATGGAATGGAATGGAATGTGGAATGGAATGTGGATTGGAAATTAAATGGAATACAGTGCAATGTCGAAATGAAAGTGAAATGGATTGGTATGGATTTTGAAATGGAATGGAATGGAATGTGGAATGGAATGGAATGTGGAATGGAATATGGAATTGAATGTAATGGAATGAGGAATGCATTGGAATGTGGATTCGAATGGAATGGAGTTGAATGGAATGTAGAATGTAAAGGAATGGAATGTAGAATGGAATGGAATAGAGTGGAAGGTGACATGGAATGGAATTGATTGTGGAATGGAATGTGGAATGGAATGCAGTAGAATGTGGAATGAAATGTAGAATGGAATGGAGTGGAATGTGAAATGGAGTGGAATGGAATGTTTAATTGTATGGAATGGAAAGGGGAATGGAATGTGGAATTGAATGGGATGGAATGTGGAATGGAAACTGGAATGGAAACTGGAAAGGAATGTGGAATGGAATGGAATGGAATGTGGAATGAATGGAACAGAATGTGGAATGGAATGCGGAATGGAATGGAATGCAATATGGAATGGAATGTGGAATGCAATGGAATGGAATATGGAATGGAATGTGGAATGGAAACGAATGGAACGTGGAATGGAATGTGGAATGGAGTGGAACGGAATGTGGAATGGAATGGATTGGAATGGAATGGAAATTGAAATGGAATGGAAATTGAATTGGAATGGATTGGAATGGAATTTGAAAATGAATGGAATGGAATGTGGAATGGAATTGAATGGAATGCGGAATGAAATGTGGAATGGAATTAAATGGAATATTGAATGGATTATGAAATGGAATTGAATGAAATGTGGAATGGAACGTGTAACGGAACGTCAAATGGAACGTGGAACTCAAAGTGGAATGAAACGTGGAATGGAATGGAATGGAACGTGGAATGGAAAGTGGAATGGAACACGGAAATGAATGCAGTGCAATGTGGAATGGAATTGAATGGAATGTTGAATGGAAACGACTGGAATGTAGAATGCAGTGGAATAGAATCTGGAATGGAATGTGGAATGGAATGGAATGGAATGTGGACTGCAATGGAATGGAACGGAACGGAAGGTGCAATGGAATTGAATGGAACATAGAATGGAATGTGGAATAGAAGGGAATGGAATGTGGCATGGAACGTGGTATGGAATGGAATGGAATGTGGTATGGAATGGAATGGAATGTGGAATGGAATGGAATGTGGAATGGAATGTAATGGAATGTGGAATGGAATGTGGAATGGAACGGAATTTAATGGAATTGATTGTGGAATGAAATTGAATGCAATGTGGAATGGAACGGAATGGAATGCACAATGGAATGTGAAATGGAATGGAATGGAAAGTGGAATGGAAAGTGGTATGGAATGGAACGGTATGTTGAATGCAATGGAATGGAGTGGAATGTGAAATGGAATGGAATAGAATGTGGAATGGAATGGAATGTGAAAAAGAATGGAATGGAATGGAATGTGGAATGGAATGGAATATGAAAAAGAAAGGAATGGAATAGAATGTGGAATGCAATGCAATGTGATGGAATTTAATGGAATGGAATGGAATGCAATGAAGGCAATGCGGAATGGAAGATGGAATGGAATGTAAACGAACGTGGAATGGAATGGAATGCAATGTAATGTGGAATGCAATGGAATGGAATGTGGAATGGAATGCAATGGATTGTGGAAAGGAATGGAATGGAATGTGGAAGGGAATGGAATGGAATATGGAAGGGAATGGAAAGGAATATGGAAAGGAATATGAAAAGGAATGGAATGGAATGGAATGTGGAATGGAATGGAATGGAATGGAAAGTGAAATGGAATGGAATGGAACGTGGAATGGAATGGAATGGAATTTGTAATTGAATGGAATGGAAGGGATGTGGAAAGGAATGGAATGGAATCGAATGTGGAATGCAATGTACAATGGAATGTAGAATGGAATGCAAAGGAATTCGGAATGGAATTGTATGGAATGTGGATTGGAATGGAATGGAATGTGGAATGGAATGTGGAATGATATGGAATGGAATGTGTAATACAGTGTATAATAGAATCTAAAGGAACGTGGAATGCAAGGTGGAATGGAAGGTGGAATATAATGTGGAATGGAATGTGGAATAGAATGTGGAATAGAATGGAGTGGAATGTGGAATCTAAAGTGGATTGGAATGAAATGGAATGTGGAATGGAATAGAGTGGAATGTGGAATCGAATGTGGACTGGAATAGCAATGGGATATGGAATGGAATGTGGACTGAAATGAAATGGAATGTGGAATGGAACGGAATATAATGTGGAATGGAATGTGGAAAGGAATAGAATGGAATGAGGAACGGAATGTAGAATGGAATGAAATGGAATTTGGAATGGAATGTGGAATGGAATGTGAAATGCAATGTGGAATGGAATGTGAATTGCAATGTGGAATGGAATGTGAACTGCATTATGGAATGGAATGGAATGGAATGTGGAACTGTATGTGGAATTGAATGGATTGGAATGTGGAGTGGATCATGGAATGGAATGTGGAATGGAAGTTGGAAAGGAACGTGGAATGGAAATGTATGCAATGTGGAATGGAATGCGGAACGGAATGAGGAATGGAAAAGAATGGAATGGATGGAATGGAATGGAATGTGGAATGGAATGTGGAATGGAATGTGGAATGGATAGTGGAATGGAAAGTAATGGAACATGGAATGGAATATGGAATGTTATGTGGGTTGGAACGTGGAATAGAATGAGGAATGTAATGGAAAGGAATGTGGAATGGAATGTGGAATGGAATGTGAAATGCAATGTGGAATGGAATGTGAACTGCATTATGGAATGGAATGGAATGGAATGTGGAATGTTACGTGGAATTGAATAGAATGGAACGTGGAATGGAACGTGGAATTGAATAGAATGGAACGTGGAATGGAACGTGGAATGGAATGGAAAGAAACGTGGAATGGAAAGTGGAATGGAATGTGGACTGGAATGTGGAATGGAATGTGGAATGGAATGGAATGGAATGTGGAATGGAATGTAAAGGGTTGTGGAATGGAATGTGGAATGGAATGTAAAGGCTTGTGGAATGGAATGTGGGATGGAATGTAATGGGTTGTGGAATGAAATGTGGAATGGAATGTGGAAAGGAATGTGTAATGGAACGGAATGGAATGTGCAATGCAATGTGGAATGGAGTGTGGAATTGAATGTGGAATTGAATGGAATGCAATGTGGAATAGAGTAGAATGGAATGTGGAATAGAATAGAATGGAATGTGGAATGGAATGTGGAACGGAATGTGGAATGGAATGTGGAATGGAATGTGGAATGAATGTGGAATGGAACGGAATGGAATGTGAAATGTAATGTGGAATGGAATGGGGAACGGAGTGTTGAAAATAAAATGGAATGGAATGGAATGGAATGCAGAATGGAACGTGGAATGATATTTAATGGAAGTTGGAATAGAACATTCAATGGAACGTGGAATGGAATGTGGATTGGAATGGAATGGAATGTGTAATGGAGTTTAATGGAACATGGAATGGAATGTAGAATGGAAGGCGGAATGGAAGGTGGAACAGAATATAGAATGGAAAGGAATGGAATGTGAAAAGTAATGTGGAATGGAATGGGGATCGGAGTGTTGAAAAGAAAATGGAATGGAATGGAATGGAATGCAGAATGGAACGTGGAATGATATTGAATGGAACTTGGAATAGAACGTTGAATGGAATGTGGAATGAATGTGGATTGGAATGGAATGGAATGTGTAATGGAATTTAATGGAACATGGAATGGAATGTAGAATGGAATGCGGAATTGAAGGTGGAATGCAATATAGAATGGAAAGGAAAGGAATGTGGAATGGAATGTGGAATGGAGTGTGGAATGGAATGTGGAATGGAACACAATGGAATGTGAAATGGAATGTGGAATGGAATGTGGAATAGAATGTCAAATATAATGGAACGGAATGTGGAATTGAACGTGGAATGGAATGGAATGGAACGTGGAATGGAATGTGGGATGGAATGGAATGGAATGTGTAATGGATTCTGGCATGGAATGTGGAAAAGAAAGCGGAATGGAATGGAGTGGAATGTGGAATAAAATGTGAAATGGAGTCTAATGGAATGTGAAATGGAATTTGAATTGGAATGATGAATGGAACGTGGAATGGAACGTGGAATGGAATGAGGAATGGAATGGAACGTGGAATGGAATGTGGGGTAAAATGTAACGGAATGTTGAATGGAATGGAATGGATTGTGGAATGGAATGTGGAAAGGAAAGTGGAATGGAATGGAATATGGAAATGTAAGTGGAATGGAATGCAATGTAATGGGGAATGGAACGCGGAATTTAGTTGAATGGACGTTGGAATGGAACATAGAATGGAAAGTGGAATGGAATATGAAATGGAATGTGGAATGGAATGTAAAGGAATGTGTAATGGAATGTGAAACGTATTGTGGAATGGAATGTGGAAATGAATCTGGAATGGAAATGAATGGAATGTGAAATTGAATTGAATGGAATGTGGATGGAATGTGGAATGGAATGGAAAAGAATGTGGTATGGAATGTGGACAGGAATGTGTAATGAAACGGAATGGAACTTGGAATGGAATGTCTAATGGGGAGTGGAATGGAATGTGGAAAAGAATGCGGAATGGAATGTGAAAAGGAATGTGGAATGGAAAGGAATGGAATGTTGAATGGAAAGTGGAATGGAGGGTCGATTGGAAAGGTGTGCAAAGTGGAGTGGAATGACAAAAGTAATGGAATGAAATGTGAAATGGAACGCGGAATGGATTGTGGAATGGAATGTCAAATGTAGTGGATTAGAATGTGGAATTGAATGTGGAATGGAATGGAATGGACCGTGGAATGGAATGTGGGATGGAATGGAATGCAATGTGGAATGGATTGTGGAATCGAATGTGGAATGGAATGTGGAATGGAATGGAGTGGAATGTGGAATGGAATGAGAAATGGAATGTAATATAATGTAATGGAATGTGAAATGCAATGTGGATTGGAATGTGGAATGGAACGTGGAATGGAAAGTGGAATGGAATGTGTAATGGAATGGAATGGAACGCGTAATGGAAAGTGGAATGAAATGTGGAATGCAATGGACTGGAATGTGGAATGGAATGTGGGATTGCATGGAATGCAACGTGGAATGGAAAGTGGAGTGGAATGGAAAGGAATGTGGAATGGAATCTGGAATGGAATGGAATGTGGAATGGGAAGTGGAATGGAATGGAATGGATTGTGGAATGGAACTTGGAATGGTATGGAATAGTACACGCAAGGGAACGAGGAAGGGAACGTGGAATGGAACGTGGAATGCAATGTGCAATGTAACGGGGAAAGGAATGGGCAATGGAATGTTAAATGGAAAGTGGAATGGAACGAAATGGAACGTGGAATGGAACGTGTAAAGGAATAAAATGCAACGTCGAAAGGAATGTGGAATCGAAAGTGGAATTGAATGTAATGGAATGTGGTATGGAATGGAATGAAAGGTGGAATGGAAAGTGGAACAGAATGGATGCAACGCGGAATGGAATGTGGAAATGAATGTGGAATACAATGGAATGGAGTCTGGAATAGAATGGAATGAAACGTTTAATGGAACATGGAATGGAACGAGGAATGGAATATTTAATGGAAAGTGCAATGGAAGGTGGAATGGAATGGAAAAGAATGTATCATGGAACGTGGAATGGAATGTGGAATGGAACATTGAATGGGATGTGGAATGGAATGTGGAATGCAATGTAATGGAATGTTGAATGGAATGGAATGGAACATGCAATTGAAAGGAATGGAATGTGTAATGGAATGGAATGGAATGTGGAATGCAAACGAATAGTACGGAATATGCAATGGAATGCAATGGAATGGAATGGAACATGGAGTGGAAAGGGATGGAATGTGGAATGGAATGGAATGGAAAGTGGAATGGAATGCAAAGGAACGTGGAATAGAATATGGATTAGAATGTGGAATGGAATGGAATGGATTGTGGAATGGAATGGAAAGGAATGTGTAACAGAAAGGAACGGAATGAAATGGAATGCGGAATGGAATGGAATGGAATGTGGAATACAATGGAATGGAAAGGAATGTGGAATTGAATCGAATGAAAAGTGGTATGGAATGGGATACTATATGGAATGGAATGGAATGCAAAGTTGAAGAGAATGTGGGATGGTATGAGGAAAGGAATGTGGAATTCAACGGAATGCAATGTAGAATGGAATGTGGAATGGAGTGTGGAATGCAATGTGGAATGAAACGGAATGGAATGTGAAATGGAATATGGAATGGACACTGGAAAGGAATGTGGAATGCAAAGGAATGGAATGTGGAACGGAGTCTGCAAAGGAATATGGAATGGAATGGAATGGATTCTGGAATGTAATGGAATGGAAAGTATGGAATATGGAACTCAATGGAATGGAATGTGGAATGGAACGTGGAAAAGAATGTCGAATAGAATGTGGAATGGAATGAGGAATGGAATGTGGAATGTAATTGAATTGAATGTGGAATGGTATGGAATGGTTTGTGGAATAGAATGGAACGTAATGGAATGGAATGCGGAGTGGAATTGAATGGAATGTGTAATGCAATTTAATGGATTGGAATGTGGAGTTGAACGGAATGCAATCTGTAATGGAGTGGAATAGAATGGGGAATGGAATGGAATGAATGTGAAAGAGAATGTGGAGTGGAATGTGGAGTGGAATACAATGGAACGTGGAATGTAATGGAACGAATGTGGAATACAATGGAATGGAATGGAATGTGGAATAGAATGGAAGGCAATGGAATGGAGTGCGTAATGGAATGGAAAGCAATGTGGAATGCAAGGGAATATAATGGAACGTGGAATAATATGTGGAATGGAATCTGGAATGGGATGTGGAATGTGATTGAATGGAGAGAGGAATTTAAAGGAATGGAATGTGGAATAGAATGTAATGGAATGGAATGTGGAATATAATGGAATGCAATGGAATGGAATGTCAAATGGAATGAAATGGAATTTGGAATGGAATGTGGAATGGAATTTTAAGGAATGTGGAATGGAATGCAATGGAATGTGGAATCAAACGCGGAATAGAATGGAATGGACTGTGGTGTGGAACGTGGAATGGAACGTAATGGAATGGAATGTCGAATGGAATGGAATGGAGTATGGAATTGAATGGAATCTAATGAAATGTGGAATGGAATGGAATGGAATTTGGAATTTAATGAACGGAATGGAATGTGGAATGGAATGGAATGGAATGTGTAGTGGAATGCAATGGAATGAAATGTGGAATGCAATATGGAATGGATTGGGAGGCAAAGTGGTATGGACTGTCGAATAGAATGGAATGGAATGTGGAATGGAATGTGTAATGGAAAGGAATGGGGAAAGGAATGGATTGGAGTCTGGAATGGAATGGAATGGAAGCGAATGTGGGATCGAACAGAATGGAATGGAATGGAAAGGGGAATAGAATGGGGAATGGAATGGAATGGAATGTAGAATGGAATAGAATGGAATGTGGAATGGAATTTGGAATTGAATGGGATGGAATGTGGAACGGAATGGAATGGAATGGAATGTGCAATGGAATGGAATGGTATGGAATGGAGAATGGAATGAATGGAATGGGAAATGAAATGTTGAATGGAATGTAATGGAATGTGGAATGGAATGTGGATGGAATGGAATGGAATGTGGAATGGAAGGTTGAATGGAATTTATTGGAATGCGGAATGGAATGTTTATCGGAACAGAATGTGTAACTTAGTGGAAAGGAATGTGTAATGGAATGTGCAATGAAATGGGATGCAATGTGGAATGGAATGTGGTATGGAATGGAATGAAATGTGCAATGAAATGTGGAATGAAAAGGGCTGGAATGTAGAATAGAATGTGGAATGGAAAAGAACGGAATGTGGAATGGAATGGGGTGGAATGAGGAATGGAAAGTGGAATGGAAAGGAACGGAATGTGGAATGGAATGGAATGGAACGTAGAACGCAATGGAATAGAATGTGGAATAGAATGGAATGGAATGTGGAATGGAAAAGAAAGGAATGTGGAATGAAATTGAATGGAATGGATTGGAACGTGGAATGAAATGTAGAATGGTAAGTGGAATGGAATGTGGAATGGAATGAAATGGAATGTAGAATGGAATGGGGAATGGAATTGAATGAATTATGGTGTGGAAAGTGGAATGGAATGAAATGGAATGTGGAATAGAATGTGGAATAGAATGGTTTGGAATGTGGCATGGAATGTGTAATGGAATGTGGAATAGAATGTGGAATGGAATGGAATGGAATGTGGAACAGAATGTGAAATGGAAGGTGGAATGGAATGGAATGGAAGGTGGAATTGAATGGAATGGAATGTAGAATGGAATATGGAATGAAATGGAATGGAATGTGGAATGGAATGTGGAATGCAATGTGGAATGGAAAGGAAAGGAATGGAACGTGTAATGGAACTTGGAATGGAACGTGGAATGGAAAGTGGAATGGAACGTGGAATGGAGAATGCAATGGAACCTGGAATGGAACGTGGAACGAATGTGCAATGGAACGTGGAATGGAACGTGCAATGGAACATGTAATGGAATGAGGAATGGAATGTGTAATGAAATCTCGAAAAGAATGGAATGGAAAGTGGAATGGAATGAGGAATGGAATGCGGAATGCAATGTGGAACGGAATGGAATAGAATGGAACTTTTAATGGAACCTGGAATGGAATATGGAATCGAAAGTGGAATGGAACGCGAAATGGAACGTGGAATGGAATGTGGAATGGAACGTGGAATGGAACGTGGAATGGAACATGGAATGGAACGTGCAATGTAAAGTGGAATGCAATCTGGAATAAAATGGAATGCAAAGTGGAATGGAACGTGGAATGCAATGGAATGGAACGTGGAATGGAATGAAGAATTGAACGGGATGGAATGTGGAATGGAATGGAATGGAATAAGGGATGGAATGGAATGGAAAGTGGAATGCATAGTGGAATAACATAGAATGGAACATGGAATGGAAATGAATGGAAGGTGGAAAGGAATGGAATGGAACGTGAAATGGAATGGAATGGAAACCAATGTGGAATTGAATGGAATGTGGAATGGAATGGAATGGAATGTGGAATGGAAATGAAAGAATGTGGAATGGCATGGAATCTGTAATGGAATACAATGGAATGTAGAATGGACTGGAATGGATTGTGGATTGCAATGGAATGGAATGGAATGAAGAAATGTATGTGGAATGGAATGGAATGGAATGTGGAATGGAATGTAACGGAATGTGGCGTGGAATTTGGAATTCAATAGAATGGAATGTGGAAGGGAATGGAATGGAATGGAACGTGGAATGAAATGAAATGGAACGTGGAATGGAATGGAATAGAAATTGGAATGGAATGGAATGGAAAGTGGAATGGAATGGAATGGAAAGTGGAAACGAATGGAATGGAGTGGAATGTGGAATAGAATAATATGTGGAATGGAAAAGAATGGAACATGGAATGTAATGGAATGTGGAATGGAATGTGGAGTGGAAGAGAGTGAAATGTGGAACTGAATGTGTAAGGCAATGGATTGGAATGGAATGGAATGTGGAATGGAAAAGAAAGGAATGAGGAATGGAATGGCATGGAATGTGGAGTGGAATAGAATGGAATGGAATGCGGAATGGAAAGTGGAATGGAATGTTTAATGGAATAAGGAATGGAATGGAACGGAATGTGGAATGAAATGTGCAATGGAATGGAATGGAATATGGAATGGAATGCAATGGGATACAATGCGGAATGAAATGCAATGGAAAGTGGAATGGTATCCAATTGAAAGGAACTTGGAAAGGAAAGTGGAATGCAATGGAAAGGATCGCAGAATGGAATGCAGAAAGGAATGAAACATGGAATGGAATGTGGAATGGAATGTTGAATGGAATGTGGAATGGAAAGGAAAGGTATCCAGAATGGAACGTGGAAAGGAATGGAAGGTGGAATGGAATGTGGAATGGAATGAAATGGAATGGAGTGTGGACTCGAATGGAATGGAATGGAATGTAGAATGGAAAGTGGAATGGAATGGAATGCAAAGTGGAATGGAATGTGTAATGGAATGGAATGGAATGTAGAATGGAATGTGGAATGGAATGGAAAGGGATGTGGAATGGAATGGAAAGGAATGTGGAATGGAACGTGGAATGGAATGTGGAATGGAATGAAATGGAATGTGGAATGGAATGCAATGGAATGCGGAATGGAATGTGGAATAATCCAATGGAAAGGAATGTATAATGGATTGTGGTATGGAATGTGGAATGGAATGGAATGGAATGCATTGAGGAATGGAATGTAAAGGAATGTAGAATGGAATCGAAAGGAATTTGGAAAGGAGAGGAATGGAATGCAATGTGGAATGGAATGGAATGCTATATAATGTTGAATGGAATGGAAGTAGTGTGGAATGGAAAGCAATGGAAGGTGGAATGGAATGGAAAGGAATGTGGAATGGAATGTGGAATGGAATGGAACGGAATGGAATTGAAGTTGGAATGGAATGGAATGGAATGGAAGATGGAATGGAATGGATTTGAATCTGGAATGGCATGGAATGGAATGTGGAATGGAATGGAATGGAATGGAATGCAATGTGCAATGGAATGGAATACAATGCTGAATGGAATAGAATGGAATGTGGAACACAATGGAATGGAACGAAATGTGGAATGGAATGGAATGGAATGGAATGAAATGTGGAATGGAATAGAATGAAATGTGGAATGCAATGCAATGAAATGTAGAATGGAACAGAATGGAATGTGGAATCGAATATAATGGATTGTGGAATGGAATGTGAAATGGAATGCAATGGAATTGAATGGAATGTGGAATAGAAGGGAATATAATGTGGAATGGAAAGGAGTGGAATGTGGAGTGGAAAGGAATGGAATATGGAAAGGAATGGAATGGAGTGGAATCTAGAATTGAATGGAACTGAATGTGGAATGGAAAGGATTGGAATGTGAAATGGAATATAATGGAATTTGGAATGGAATTTCGATTTGAATGGAAAGGTATGGAATGGAATGTGGAATGGAATGGAAAGTGGAAGGAATGTAATGCGGAATGGAATGGAATGGAATATGGAATTGAATGTAATGGAATGTGTAATGGAATGTGCAATGCAATGGAATGTGCAATGGAAAGGAATGGAATGTGTACTGGAAATGAATGGAATGCAATGTGTAATGGAATGCAATGGAATGTGGAATGGAATGGAATGGAATGGAATGGAATTTGGAATGGAATGAAATGGAATGCAATGTGCAATGGAATGGAATGCAATGTGGAATGTAACATAAGGGAGTGTGGAATGGAATGGAATGTGGAATGGAATGTGGAATGGAATTGAATGAAATGGAATTGAATATGTAATGGAATGGAATGGAATATGGTATGGAATGGAATGGAATGGAATAGAATGTGGAATGGAATGGAATTGGATGTGGAATGGAATGGAATGGAATGTGGAATGGAATGGAATGGAATGTGGAATGGAATGGAATGGAATATGGAGTGCAATGCTGAATGGAATGGAATGAAATCTGTAATGGAATGGTAAGGAATGTGGAATGGAATGGAATGGGATTCAATGTGGAATGGATTGGAATGTAATCTGGAATGGAATGTAATGCAATGTGGAACAGAATGGAATGGAATGTGGAATGGAATGTGTAATGCAATGTGGAATGGAATGGAATGGAATGTTGAATGGAATGGAATCGAATGTTGAATGCAATCTGGAGTGGAAGGGGATGGAATGGAATGTGGAATGGAATGGATTGGAAAGTGGAATGTAATGGAATGGAATGGAATTTGGAATGGAATGGAATTGAATGTGGAATGGAATGTCTAATAGAATGGAATGCAATGTGGAATGGAATGGAGTGGAATGTGGAATGAAATGTGGAATGGAATGAGGAATGGAAATTGGTTTGGAACGTTGAATGGAAAGTGCAATGGAATGAGGAATGAAATCAAACGGAATGTGGAATGGACGGGAATGCAATGGAATGGAATGGTATGTGAAATGGAATGGAATGCAATGTGGATTAGAAAGCCATGAAATGTGCAATGGAATGCAAGGAAATGTGGAACGGAATGTGAAATGGAATGAAATGGAATGGAATGGAAAGTGGAATATTATTGAAACGAATGGAATGTGGAATGGAATGGAATGGAATGGGGAATTGAATTGAATGTGTAATGCAATGTAATGTGGAAATTAATGGAGTGGAATCTGGAAACAATGGAAAGGAATGTGGAATGGAATGGAATGGAGCGGAAAGGAATGTGAAATGGAATTGAATACCTTGTGTAATGCAACATGGAATGGAACGCGGAATGGAAAGTGTATTGGAATGTGGAACAGAATCTGGAATGAAAGGGAATGGAATGGAAGGTAAAGTGGAAAGGAACGGAAGAGAATGGAATGGAATGTGGAATGGAATGGAATGGAATGTAGTGCAATGGAATACAATGTATAATGTAATGTGGAATGGAACGTGGAAAGGAGTGGAACTGAACGTGGAATGGAATGAAATGGAATGGTATGGAATGCGGAATGGCGTGTGGAATTAAATGGAATGACGAATGCAATGGAAGGAAATGAGAAATGGAAAGTGGAATGGAATGTGGAATGGAATGGAATGTGGAATGGAATTGAATGGAATGTGAAATGGAATGTGGAATGGAATGGAATGGAATGTGCAATGGAATGCGGAATGGAATGGAATGCAATGTGGAATGGAATGAATTGTGGAATGGAATGGAATGGAAAGTGGAATGGAATGTAGAATGGAATGTGGAATGTAATGGAATTGAAACTGGATTGCAATGGAATGAAATGTGGAATGTAATGGAATGGCATGGAATCTGGAATGGAATTTCGAATGAAATGGCATTGAATGATTAATGGAATGGAATGGAATGTGGAGTGGAATGGAATTGAATGGAATGTGGAATGGAATGGAATGTGGAATGGAACGGAATGGAATAGAATGGAATTTGGAGTGGAATTTGGAGTGGAATGGAATAGAATGTAATTTCGACTGGAATTTGGAATGAAATGGAATGGAATGTCGAATGGAATGGAATGGAATGTGGAATGGAATGGAATGGAATGTGGATTGCAACGTGGAATGGAACGTGGAATGGAACATGAAATGGAAAGTGCAATGGAATGCGGAACGGAATGTAATGGAATGTGGAATGTAATGTGGAATGGAATGGAATGGAATGGATAGGAATGGAGTTTCAAACCGAATGGAATGGAATGTGCAATAGAATGGAATGGAATGTGGAATTTAATGCAATGTAAAATGGAATGGATTGTGGAGAGGAATGCAGTGGTTTGTGGAATGGAATATGAAATGGAATGGAATGGAACGTGCAATGGATCGTGGAATGGAACATGGAATGGAAGGTGGAATGGAACGTGGAAAGGAATGCAATGCAACCTGGAATGAAATGGAATTCAAAGTGGAATGGAATGGAATGGAATGTGCAATGGAAATGAATGGAATGCGGAATGGAATGTGGAATGGAATGGAATGGAAATTGGAATGGAACGTGGAATGGAATGGGATGGAAAGGTATGGAACTTGGAAGGGAAAGTGGAATGGAATGGAATGGAATGTGCAGTGCAATGTGGAAAGGAATGACATTGAAAGTGGAATACAATGTGGAAGGGAATGGAATGGAAGGTGGAATTCAATGGAATCGAATGCAATGTGGAATGGAATGTAATGGGACGGAATGTGGAATTGAATGGAATGAAATGGAATGTGGAATGGAATGGAATGGAATGTGGAAAACAATAATTTATAACGTGGGACGCAATGTGGAATGGAACAGAAGGGAATGTGGAATGGAATGTCGAATGGAAAGGAATGGATCAGAATGTGAAATGGAATGGAATGGAATGGAATGTGAAATGGAAATAGAATGGAAGGTTTAATGGAAAGGAATTGAATGTGGAATGGAATAGAATGGGATGCGGAATGGAATGGAATGGAATGTGGAAGGGAATGTAGAATGCAATGGAATGGAATGTGAAATGGAACGGAAAGGAATGTTCATTAGAATGGAATGGAAAGTGGAAGGAACGTGGAAAGGAATGTGGAATTGCATGGAATGGAGTCTGGAAAGGAATAGGGAATGGAATGGAATGGAATGTGGAATGGAATGGAATCTAATGAAATCTGGAATGGAATGGAATGGTATGTGGAATGGATTGCAATGCAAAGTGAAATGGAATGGAATCTAGTGGAATGTGGAATGGAATGGAATGGAATGAAGAATGGAATGCAATGTGGAATGGAACAGAATAGAATGTGGAATGGAATGGAATGGAGTGTGGAATGGAATGTGGAAAGGAATGGAATGTGGAATGGGATGGAATGTGGAATGGAATGGAAGGGAATGAGGAATGCAATGTGCAATGGAATGTGGAATGGAATGGAACGTGGAATGGAACTGACTGGAATGTGGAATGCAATGTGGAAGGAAATATGGAATGGAATGGAATGGAATGTGGAATGGAAGGTGGAACGGAAAGTGCAATGTAATGTAATGTGGAATGGAAGGGAATGCAATATGGAATGTGGAATTGAATGGAATCTGGAATGGAATGTGGAAAGGAATGGAATGGAATGTGGAATGGAATCTGGAATGGAATCTGGAATGGAATGGAATGTGGAATGCAATGGAAAGGAATGAAACGGAATGTGTAATTGAATGTGAAATGGAATGAAATATGGAATGCAATGGAAAGGAAAGAAATGGAATCTGTAATAGAATGTGAAACGGAATTTGGTATGGAATGAAATGGAGTGTGAAATCGAATGCGGAATGGAAGGGAATGGAATGTGGAATGGAAGGGAATGGAATGTGGAATGGAAGGGAATGGAATGTGGAATGGAAGGGAATGGAATGTGGAATGGAATGGAGTGGAACCTCGAATGGAAGGTGGAATGGAACCTGGAAAGAAATGTGGAATGGAATTGAATGTGGAATGGAATGGAAGGGATTGTGGAGTGGAATGTCTAGAGGAATGTAATGGAATGTGGAATGGAATGTTGAATGGGATGGAATGGAATGTGTAATAGAATGTGGAATGGTATGGAATGGAATAAGGAATGGAATGTGGAATGAAATCGAATAGAATGTGAAATGGAATGTGGATTGGAATATAATGGAATGTGGAATGGTATGAGGAATGGAACGAGGAATGGAATGAAATGGAATGTGGAATGGAATGGAATATAATTTGGAGAGGAATGCGAACAGAATGTGGAATGAAAAGTGGAAATGTACGTGGAATGGGAAGTAATGGAAAGTAGAATGGAATGTGGAATGGAATGTGGAATGGAACGTGGAATGGAACGTGGAATGGAATGGAATGGAACGTGGAATGGAACATGGAATGGAATGTGGAATGGGAGGTGGAATGGAAGGTGGATTCAAATGTGGACTGGAAAGGAAAGGAAAATGTAATGGAAAGGATTAGAATGAGGAATGGAATGCAATGGAAGGTGAAATGGAAAGTGCAATGGAATGGAATGGAGTGTGGAATAGAATGTGGAATGGAATGGAATGGAATCTGGAATGGAATGTGGAATGGGCCGGAATGGAATGGAGTGGAATGTGTTATGGAATGTGGAATTGAATTTGGAATGGAATGCGGAATGGAACGTGGAATGGAATGGAATGTGGAATGGAAAGTGGAATGGAATGGAATGGAATGTAGAATGGAATGTGGAATGGAATTGAATTTTTAAAGGGACTGCCATGGAATGTGTAATGGAATATTGACTGTAATAGAAAGCAATGTTGAATGCAATGTGGAATGGAATACAATGGAAATGGAATGGCAAGTTAATGGAATGTGCAGTGAAATGTGTAGGGGAACGTGGAATGAAACGTGGAAAGAAATGTAATGGATTGTGGAATAGAATGTGGAATGGAATGGAATGGAACGTGGAATGGAATGTGGATTGGAATGGAATGGAATGTGGTAGGCAATATGGAATGGAATGGAATGGAAAGTTTAATGGAATGTGGTATGGAAGGTGGAATGGAATAGAATGCAAAGGGGAATGGAAGGTGGAATGGAACGGAATGGAATGAGGAATGGAATGTGGAATGGAATGGAATGTGGAATGGAATGGAATGGAACGTGGAATGTAATGTGGAATGGAATGGAATGGAATGTGAAATGGAATGTGGAATGGAATGGAAAGTGGAAAGGAATGGAATGGAAAGTTTAATGGAATGGAATGTGGAATGGAATGCAATGGAATGTGGAATGGAATGTGGAATGGAATGTGGAAAGCAAAGTGGAAAGGAATGGAATGTGGAAAGGATATTGGAGTGGAATGGAATGGAAAGTAGAATGGTACATGCAATGAAACATGGAATGGAATGGAATGGAAGGTGGAATGAAATGGAATGGAATCTGGAAAGGAAGGTGGAATGGAATGGAATGGAAGGTGGAATGGAACGTGCAGTGGAATCGAATGGAAGGTGGAATGTAATGGAATGGAATGTGGAATAGAATGTGGGATGGAATGTGTCAAGCAACGAGGAAAGCAATGGAATGAGGAATGGAAATTGGAATGGAATTCAATGGAACGTAGAAAGGAACGTGCAATGAAACATGGAATGGAATGGAATGGAAGGTGGAATGAAATGGAATGGAATGTGGAATCGAATGTGGAATGGAAAGGAATGGAACGTGGAATGGAACGTGCAATGGAATGGAGTGGAAGGTGGAATGGAATGGAATGTGGAATGGAATGAGGAATGGAAATGAATGGAATGGAATGTGGAATGCAATGTGGAATGGAATGTGGAATGGAACCTGGAATGGAATACAACGATCAATGGCATGTGGAATAGAATGTGGAATGGACTGGAATGGAATGTTAAATGGATAGTGGAATGGGATGGAATGGAACGTGGAATGGAACGTGGAACGGATTAGAACGTGGAATGGAATGTGGAAAGAACGTGGAGTGTAATGGAATGGAATGTGCAATGAAATGTGGTATGGAATGGAATGGAACGTGGAAAGGAACGTGTAATGGAAGGGAATGGAATGTGAAATGGAACGTGGAACGGATTAGAACGTGGAATGGTATGTGTAATACAATGTGGAGTGGAATGGAATGTAATGTGCAATGGAATGTAGAATGGAATGTAGAATGGAACTTGGAAAATAATGTGGAAAGTAATAGAATGGAATGTGGAATGGAATATATTGGAATGGAAAGGAACGAGGAAATTAATGTGGAATGTTATAGAATGGAATGAGGAATGGAATGTAGAATGCAATATATTGGAATGGAATGGAACATGGAAGGGAACGTGGAATGAAACGTCGAATGGAATGTAGATTGGAACGTGGAATGGAATGTGCAACACAACGTGGGATGGAACGTGGAATGAAATGGACTGCAAAGTGGAATGGAAAGTGGAACGGAATGTGGAATGGCACGTGGAATCCAAATGGAATGGAACGTGGAATGGAATGGAATGGAATGTGGAATGGAATGTGGAATGGAACGGAAAGGAACGTGGAATGGAACGTGGAATGGAATGTAGAATGGAACGTGAAATATAATGTGGAATGCAATGTGGAATGGGATGTGGAATGGAATGGAATGGAATGGAAGGGAATGGAATGGAATGTGGAATGGAATGGAATGGAATGTGGAACGGAATGGAATAGAATGTGGAATGGAATGTGGACAGTAATGGAATGCAATGTGCAAGGGATTGTGGAATGGAATGGAATGTGGAATGAAATGGAATGGAATGTGGAACGGAATGGAATAGAATGTGGAATGGAATGTGGACAGTAATGGAATGCAATGTGCAAGGGATTGTGGAATGGAATGGAATGGAATGTGGAATCGATTCTGGAATGGAATGTGGAATGGAACTTGGAATGGAATGGAATTGCTAGTGGAATGGAAAGTGGAATGGAATGTGGAATGGAATGCAGTGGAATGTTAAATGGAATGGAGTGGAATGTCGATTAGAATGTGGACTGGAATGGAATGCAATGTGGAATGGAATGTGGAATGGAATAGAATGGAATGCGGAATGGAATGAGGAATGGAACGCGGAATGGAATATGGAATGGAATGGAATGGAATGTGGAACGGAATGTGCAATGGAATGTGGAATGGCATGGAATGAAATGTGAAAAGGAAAGTGGAGTGCAATGGAAAGGAACATGGAATGGAATGTGGAATAGAATGGAAATCAATGTGGAATGGAATGGAATGAAATATGAAATGGAATGTGGAGTTGAATGGAATAGAATGTGGAATTTAATGCATTGGAATTTGGAATGGAATGTGGAAAGAAATTGAATGGAATGTGGAAAGGAATGTGGAATGGAAAGTGGAATGGAACCTTGAATGCAATGGAAAGGAACGTGGAATGGAATGTGCAATGCAATGTGGAATGTAATGGAATGAAATGTGAAATGGAATGTGGAGTGGAATGGAATGGAATGTGGAATGAAATGCAAAGGAATGCGGAATGGAACGTGGAATGGAATGGAATGGAAGGGAGAACAGAATGTGGAATGCAATGGAATGGAATGTAGAATGGAATGTGCAATGGGATCTGCAATCAAATGGAATGAATTGTGAAATGGAACGCGGAATGGAATGGAATAGAACGTAGAACGGAATGTGGAATGGAATGGAATGGAATGTGGAATGGAATGTGCAATGGAATGTGCAATGGAATGTGGAGTGGAATTGAATGAAATCTGAAATGGTATGTGCAGTGGAATGGAATGGAATGTTGAATGGAATGCAAGGGAATGTGGTATGTTATATGGAATGGAATGGAATGGAATATGGAATGCAATGTTGAGAGGAATGTTGAGTGTAATGTGGAATGGAATGCGGACTATAAAGGAATGCAATGTCGATTTCAATGTGGAATGGAATGTGGAAAGGAAAGTGGAATGGAATGGAATAGAATCTGGAATGGAACGTAGAATTGACTGAAAAGGAACGTGGAGTGGAACGCGGAATGGAACGTGGAAGGGAAAGTGTAAGTGAATGAATGGTGAAATGGAATGTAAAGGAAAGTGGAATTGAAAGTGAAATGGAATGTGGAATGGAATGGAATGGAATGTGGAATGGAATGGAATGGAAAGTGGAATTGAATGTAAAGAAATGTAGAATGGAATGTGCAATGGAAAGGAATGTAATGGAATTCAACGTGGAATGGAATGGAATGGAATGCAATCTGGAATGGAATGAAATGGAATGTGGAAAGGAATGAAATGGAATATGGAAAGGAATGTAATGGAATGGAATGTGTAATGAAATGCAATGCAGTGCAATTTGGAATGGAATGCAGGGGAATATGGAATGTAATGGAGTGGAATGTGGAATGCAATGGAATGGAACGCAATTTGGAATTTAATGGAATGGAGTGTGGAATGGAATGGAATGGAATGTGGAATGGAATGGAATGGAATTTGGAATGGAATGGAAGGCAATGTGGAATAGAAGGTGGAATGGAAGAGAAAGGAATGTGGAAAGGAATGTGGAATGGAATGTGGAATGGAATGTGTAAGGGAACATGGAATCGAATGCAATGGAATGTTGAATGGAATGTGGAATAGAACGTGGAATGGAATGGAATGGAATGTGGAATGGAATGAGGAATATAATGTGGAATGGAATGTAGAATGGAATCAATTGGAAGATGGAATGGACCAGAATGAAACGTGGAATATAATGGGCAATGGAACGTGGAATGGAATGCAATGGAAAGTGGAATGGTGTGTGTAATGGAATGTGGACTGCAACCGAATGGAATGTGTTGGAATGTGGAATGGAGTGTTGAATGGAATGTGGAATGGAATGGAATGGAAAGTGGAATGTGCTGTGTAATGGAATGTGGAATGCAACGGAATGGAATGTGGAATGGAATATGGAATGGCGTGGATTGCAATGTGGAGTGGAATGTGGAAAGGAAAGTGGAATGGAACGTGGAATGGAATGTGAAATATAACGTAGAACGGAATGGAATGGATCACGGAATGGAATGTCTAATGGAATGGAATGGAACGTGAAATGGAATGTGGGTTGGAATGGAATGGAATGTGGAATGGAATGTGTAATGGAATGTGGAATAGCATGGAATGGAATGAGGAATGGAATGGTGTGTGTAATGGAATGTGGAATGGAATGGAATGTGGAATCGAATGTGAAATGGAATGGAATGGAATGTGGAATGGAATGGAATGGAATGCGTAATGGAATGCGGAATGCAATGGAAAGGAATGTGGAATGGAATGGAATGGAATGTGGAATGGAATGTTCAGTGGAATGTAGTGGAAATCGGAATGGAATAAGGAAAGGAACGAAATGGAATGGAATGGAATGTGGAATGGAATGTAATGGATTGCAGAATGGATTGTATAATGGAAAGGAATGAAATGTGGAATGGAATGTTGAATGGAATGCGGAATGGGAAGTTGAATGGAATTGAACAGAATGTGGAATGCAATGTGGATTGGAATGTGGTATGGAAGGGAATGGAATGTGGAATGGAATGTGGAATGGAATGGAATGGAAAGTGAAATGAAACGTTGAATGGAACTTGGAATGGACCTTAGAATGGAAAGTGGAATGGAATGGAATTTGGAATGCAATGGAATGGAATGTCATATGGAATGTGGAACGGAATGCAATAGAAAGGAATGGAGTGGAATGTGGAATGGAAAGTGGAATGGAATGTGGAATGGAACTTGCAATGGAATGGAATGAAATGTGGAATGGAAAGGAATGGAATGTGGAATGGAATGTGGAATGAAGTGTGTAATGGAAGGTTTAATGGAATGTGGAATGGAACAGAATGGAATGCAGAGTGGAATGTGGAGTGGACAGTTCAATGGTATGTGGAATGGAACGGAATGGGAAGTGCAATGGAATGTGGAAAGGAATGTGAAATGGAATGCAATACAATGTAGAATGGAACGTGGATTAGATCATGGATTGGTATGGAATGGAACCTGGAATGTCATGTGGAATGGAATGTGGAATTGAACGGAATGGAATGTGGAATGGAACTTGGAATGGTATGCAATAGAACGCATAATGGAACATGGAGTTGAAATTGGAGTGGAATGTGGAATGGAATGTGGAATGGAAATTGTAAAGGATTGTGCAATGGAACGTGGAATGGAACGTGGAATAGAATGGAATGGAACGTGGAATGGAATGGAATGGAATGGAAAGTGGAATGGAATGGGTTGGAATGTGGAATGGAATGGAGTGGAATGTAATGTGGAATGGAATGGAATGTAATGTGTAACGGAATGGAATGGAACATGGAATAGAATGTGGAACCGAATGTTGAATGGAAAGTGGAATGGAATGGAACAGAACGTGGAATAGAATGGAATGGAATGTGGAATGGATTGTGAAATGGAATGTGGAATGGAATGTTGAATGGAATGGAAAGGAATGTGGAATGGAATGTTGAAGGGAACATGGAATGGAATGGAATGGAATGTGGAATGGAATGTGGAATAGAATGTGGAAAGGAATGTGCAAAGGAGTGGAATGGAATGTGGAATGGAAAAGAATGGAATGTGGAATGGAACGTGGAATGGTATGCAATAGAACGCATAATGGAACGTGGAATGGAAGGTGGAGTGGAATGTGGAATGGAATGTGGAATGGCACTTGGAAAGGAATGTGCAATGGAACGTGGAATGGAACGTGGAATAGAATGGAATGGAACGTGGAATGGAACGTGGAATCGAATGTTGAAAGAAAGTGGAATGGAATGGAATGGAACATGGAATAGAATGGAATGGATTGTGGAATGGATTGTGAAATGGAATGTGGAATGGAATGTTGAATGGAATGGAAAGGAATGTGGAATGGAATGTGGAAGGGAACATGGAATGGAATGGAATGGAATGTGGAATGGAATGTGGAAGAGAATGTGGAAAGGAATGTGCAATGGAGTGGAATGGAATGTGGAATGGAACAGAATGGAATGTGGAATGGAACGTGGAATGGTATGCAAAAGAACGCATAATGGAACGTGGAATGGAAGGTGGAGTGGAATATGGAATGGAATGTGGAATGGCACTTGGAAAGGAATGTGCAATGGAACGTGGAATGGAACGTGGAATAGAATGGAATGGAACGTGGAATGGAATGTGGAATCGAATGTTGAAAGGAAAGTGAAATGGAATGGAATGGAACGTGGAATAGAATGGAATGGATTGTGGAATGGATTGTGAAATGGAATGTGGAATGGAATGTTGAATGGAATGGAAAGGATTGTGGAATGGAATGTGGAAGGGAACATGGAATGGAATGGAATGGAATGTGGAATGGAATGTGGAATAGAATGTGGAATGAAATGTGCAATGGAATGGAATGGAATGTGGAATGGAATGCGGAATAGAATGTGGAATGGAATGTGGAATGGAAGGGAATGGAATGGAAAGTGGAATGGAAAGGGTTGGAATGTGGAATGGAATGGAATGGAATGGAATTTAGAATGGAATGGAATGGAATGTGGAACGGAATGGAATGGAACATGGAATGGAATGTGGAATGGAATGTTGAAAGGAAAGTGGAATGGAATGGAATGGAATGGAACGTGGAATAGAATGGCATGGATTGAGGAATGGATTGTGAAATGGAATGTGGAATGGAATGTTGAATGGAATGGAAAGGAATGTGGAATGGAATGTGGAAGGGAACATCGAATGGAATGGAATGGAATGTGGAATGGAATGTGGAATAGAATGTGGAATGGAATGTGCAATGGAATGGAATGGAATGTGGAATGCAATGTGGAATAGAATGTGGAATGCAATGTGGAATGGAAGGGAATGGAATGGAATGTGGAAAGGACCAGAAAGGAATGTGGAATGGAACGTGGAATGGAATGTGGAATGGAACAGAATGGAAAGTAAAATGGGGTGTGTAATGGAATGTGAAATGCAATGGAATGGAAGCGGAATGGAATATGGAATCGGGTGTGTAAAATAATGTGGAATGGAATGGAATGGAATGAGGAGTGGAATATGGAATGGAGTGGAATGTAACGTGAAATGGAACGCGGAATGGAACGTTTAATGGAACGTAGAATGGAATGTGTAATGGAACGTGGAACAGAATGGAATGGATCGTGGAATGGATTGGGATGGAAAGTGGAATGGAATGTGGGATGGAATGAAATGGAGTGTGTAACGGAATGTGGAATGGCAAGGAATGGAATGTGAAATGGAAGGGAATGGATTGTGGAATGGAATGAAATGGAATGTGGAATGGAATGGAATGGAATGTGGAATGGAATGGAATGGATTGTGGAGTGGAATGTTCAATGGAATGGAATGGAATTCATAATGAAATGTGGAAAGGAATGGAATGGAATGGAATTAAATGTGGAATGGAATGTAATGGAGTGCGGAATGGAATTTATAATGGAAAGGAATGGAAAGCGGAATGGAATGTTGAATGGAATGTGTAATGGGAAGTAGAATGGAGTGGAATGGAATGTTGAATGGAATGTGGATTGGAATGTGGTTTGGAAGGAAATGGAATGTGGAATTGAATGTAGAATGGAATGACGAAAGGAAAGTGGAATGGAATGGAATGGAATGTGGAATGGAACATGAAATGGAATGGAATGGAAAGTGGAATGGAACGTGGAATGGAACATGGAATGGAAGGTAGAGTTGAATGTGGAATGCAATGGAATGGAATTTGGAATGGAATGGAATGGAATGTGGAATGGAATGTGGAACAGAATGGAATGGAATTTGGAATGGAATGGAATGGAATGTGGAATGGAATGTGGAACAGAATGGAATGTGGAATTTAAAGTGGAGTGGAATGTGGAATGGAACATGGAACGGAATGGAATGAAAAGTGCAATGGAATGCATTGGAATGTGGAATGGAATGTGGAATCTAATGGAATGGAATGTGAAATGAATTGTGGAATGGAATGTGGAATGGAATGTAGAATGGAACAGAAGGTAATGCGAAGTGGAATGTGCAGTGGAGTGTGCAATGGAATGTGGAATGGAAAGAAATGGGAAGTGGAATGGATTGTGGAAAGGAATGTGGAATGGAATGTGAAATGGAATGGAGTACAACGTGGAATAGAACATGGATTAGATGGTGGATTGGAATGGAATGGAATGTGTAAAAGAGTGGAATGGAATGTGTTAAATAATGGAATGAAATATGGAATGGGATTTGGAATGGAATGGAATGGAATGTGGAATTGACTGGAATGGAATATGAAATGGAATGTGGGACAGAATGTGAAATGCAATGTGGAATGGAATGTGGAACACAGTGGAATGGAACGTGGAATGGAATGGAATATAATGTGGAATGGAACGTGGAATGGAACGTGGAATGGAACGTGGAAAGGAACATGGAATGGAATGTGGAATGTAAAATGGAATGGAATGTGAAATTGAACGTGGAAAGGAATGTGGAACCGTTTGGAACTCAATGCGGAATGTAATGTGGAATTAAGTGGAATGGAACGTGGAAGGCAACATGCAAATGAATGGAATGGACCGTGGAAAGGAATGGAATGAAACACGGAATGGGATGTGGAAAAGAACGTGAAGTGCAACGGAAAGTGGAATGGTGTGTTTAATTTAATGTGGACTGCAACCGAATGGAATGTGTCGGAATGTGGAATGGAGTGTTGAATGGAGTGTGGAATGGAATGCAATGGAAAGTGGAATGCGGTGTGTAATGGAATGTGGAATGCAACGGAATGGAATGTGGAATGGAATATGGAATGACGAGGATTGGGATGTGGAGTGGAACGTGGAAAGGAACATGGAATGGAACGTGGAATGGAATGTGAAATATAACGTAGAACGGAATGGAATGGATCATGGAATGGAATGTCTAATGGAATGGAATGGAACGTGAAATGGAATGTGGGTTGGAATGGAATGGAATGTGTAATGGAATGTGAAATTGAATGGAATGGAATGAGGAATGGAATGGTATGTGTAATGGAATGTGGAATGGAATGGAATGGAATGGGAAATCGAATGTGAAATGGAATGGAATGGAATGTGGAATGGAATGGAATGGAATGTGTAATGGAATGTGGAATGCAATGAAAAGGAATGTGGAATGGAATGGGATGGAATGTGGAATGGAATGTTCAACGGAATGTAATGGAAATCAGAATGGAATATGGAAAGGAACGAAATGGAATGGAATGGAATGTGGAATGGAATGTAATGGATTGCAGAATGGATTGTATAATGGAAAGGAATGGAATGCGGAATGGAATGTTGAATGGAAGGCGGAATGGGAAGTTGAATGGAATTGAATGGAATGTGGAATGCAATGTGGATTGGAATGTGGTATGGAAGGGAATGGAATGTGGAATGGAATGTGGAATGGAATGGAATGGAAAGTGAAATGAAACGTTGAATGGAACTTGGAATGGACCTTAGAATGGAAAGTGGATTGGAATGGAATGGAATGGAATTTGGAATGGAATGGAATGGAATGGAATGTCATATGGAATGTGGAACGCAATGCAATAGAAAGGAATGGAGAGGAATGTTGAATGGAAAGTGGAATGGAATGTGGAATGGAACTTGGAATGGAATGGAATGAAATGTGGAATGGAAAGGAATGGAAGGTGGAATGGAATGTGGAATGAAGTGTGTAATGGAATGTGTAATGGAATATGGAATGGAACGGAATGGAATGCAGAGTGGAATGTGTAGTGCAGAGTTCAATGGTATGTGGAATGGAACGGAATGGGAAGAGGAATGGAATGTGGAATGGAATGTGAAATGGAATGGAATACAATGTAGAATGGAATGTGGATTAGATCATGGAATGGAATGGAATGGAATATGGAAAGCAATGGATTGGAATGTGGGAAGCAATGTGGAATGGAACGAAATGGAATGTGGAAAGCAATAGAATGGAATGGAATGTGTAATTGTATGGAATACAATGAAATGTGAAGTGGAAATAGAATGTAATGTTTAATGGAATGGAATAGAAAGGAAAGTGCAATGGAATGTTGAAAGGAATGGAAAGGAACGTGGAATGGAATGTGGAAGGGAAGGGAATGAAAAGTTGAATGGAATGTGGAATGGAGCAGAATGGAATGTGGAACGCAAAAGAATGGAATGTGGAACGGAATGGAATGCAATCTGGAATGGAATGGAATGGAATGTGGAATGGAATGGAATGTGGATTGGAATCTGGAATGCATGGAATAGAATGGAATGTGGAATGGAATGGAATGGAATGTGCAATGGAATGTGGAATGCAATTGAATGGATTGTGGAAAGAAATGTGGAAAGGAATGGATCATGGAAAGTAATGGAATGGAATGTGGCATGAAAAGGAATGGAAGGTGGAATGGAAAGTGGAATGGAATGGAATGTGATTTGGAAAGGAATGGTTTGTCGAACGCAACGTGCAATGCAAAGTGGAATGGATTGGAATGGAATATGGAATGGAATGTGGAATGGGATGCAATGGAATGAAACGGAATGTGGAATGGAATGGAGTGGAATGTGGAATTGAACGGAATGCTATGTGGAATGGACTAAGGAAACGCTTGGAATGGATTGGTATGGAAAGTTGAATGGATCGTTGAATGGATTGGAAGGGAATAAGGAATGGAAACTGAAATGGAATGTAATGGAATGTAATGGAATGTGGAATGCAAAGGAATGGAATGTGGAATGGAGTGGAATGGAATGCAATGTGGAATGGATTTGAGCAGAATGGAATTTAATGGAATGCGGAGTGGAATGGAATGGAACGAGGAATGGAATGCAATGGAATGCGGAATGGAATGGAATGGAATCCGGAATGGAATGGAATGCGGAATGGAATGGAATGGAATGCGGAATGGAATGGAATGGAATGCGGAATGGAATGGAATGGAAAGAGAAATGGAATTGAATGGAATATGGAATGGGATGGAATGGAATGTGGAATGGAATGGAAAGGAATGTGGAATCAAATGTGCAATGGAATGGAATGGAAAGTGGAAAGGAATATGGAAAAAAAAGTGGACTGTTATGTGGAATGGATTGGAATGGAATGTGGAATTGAATGGAATGGAATGTGGTATAGAATAGAATGGAATATGGAATGGAATGTGGAATGGAAGGGAATGTGGATTGGAAAGGAATGGAAAGTGGAATGGAATGGAATGGAATTGAATGTGCAATGGAACGGAATGGAATGTTGAATGGAATAGATGAGAATAAGAAATGGAATGGAATGGAATGTGAAATGGAATCTGGAATGGGATGGAATGGAATTGAATGGAATGTGGAAAGTAGGGAGTGGAAACTGGAATGTAACTGAATTGAATGTGGAATGGAATGTGGAATGGATCGGAATTGAATGTAATGGAATTCAATGAGGAATACAATGTGGAATGTATTGGAATGGAATGTGAAATGCAATGTGGAATGGAATGGAATGGAGTGGAATGGAATGTAGAATGGAATAGAATGGAATGAGTAATGGAATGGAATGGAATGTGTAATGTATTGGAATGGAATGGAATGGAACAAAGAATGGAATGGTATGGAATGCGGAATGGAATGGAATGGAATATGGAATGGAATAGAATTGAACAGGGAATGCAATGGAATGGAATGTGGAATTGAATGTGGAATGGAAAGGAATGGAAAGTGCAATGGAATGTGGAATGGAATGGAATGGAATGTGGAATGCAATGTGGAACGGAATGGAATGGAATGGGGATTTGAATGGAATGGAATGAAGTGTGGAAAAGAAATGAATGGAATGGAAGGCAATTAGGAATGGAGTGGAATAGAATGTGGAATTGAATGCAGGAGTACGTGCAAAGGAATGCAGTGGAATGTGGAATGGAATGTGGAATGCAGTGGAATGGAAAAGAATGCAATGTGGAAAGGAATAGAATGGAATATGGAAGGAAATGGAATGTGAACCGGAATGGAATTGAATGTTTCATGGAATGGAATGGAATGTGGAATGGAATGGAATGGAGTGATGAAGGGAATTCAGAATTGAATGGAAAGGAATGGAATGGAATGTAGAATGGAATGGAATGGAATGTGGAATGGAATGGAATGGAAAGCGGAATTGAATGTATAGTAATGCGGAATGGAATGTGCAATGGAACAGAATGGAATGGAATGCAACATGGAATGGAATGGAATGGAATGCAATCTGGAATGGAATGAAATGGAATATGGAAAGGAATGTAATGGAATGGAATGTGTAATGGAATGGAATTCAGTGCAATGTGGAATGGAATGCAGGGGAATATGGAATGTAATGGAGTGGAATGTGGAATGCAATGGAATGGAACGCAATTTGGAATTTAATGGAATGGAATGTGGAATGGAATGGAATGAAATGTGGAATGGAATGGAAGGGAATATGCAATGGAATGTGGAATGGAATGGAATGGAATTGTATGTGTAATGGAATTTGCATTTGAATGGAAAGCAATGGAATGGAATATGTAATGGAAAGAATGTGGAATGGAATGCAATGTGGAATGGAATGGCATGTGGAATTGAACGTAGTGGAATATGGAATTGAATGTGCAATGGAATGGAATGGAATAGAATGGAATATGGAATGCAACCTAATGGAATGCAATGTGGAATGGAATGCAATGGAATATGGAAAAGAATGGAATGGAATGGAAGGTGGAATGGAATGGAATGGAATGCAATGTGGAATGGAATGCAGTGGAATATGGAATGGAATTGAATGGAATGTGAATTGGAACGGAATGTAATGAAATATAAAATGGAATGGAATGGAATGGAATGTGGAATGGAATGTTGGATGGAAAGAAATGGAATGTGGAATGGAATGAGGAATGGAATGCAATGGAATGGAATGTGGAATGGCATGGAATGGAATGGAATGTGGAATGGCATGGAATGGAATGGAATGTGGAATGAAATGAAATGGAATGTGGAATGGAATCGAATGGAATGTGGAGTGGAATAGAGTGGAATGTGGAATGTAACGCGGAATGGAAAGCAATGGAATATGGTACGGATTGGAATGCAATGTGGAATGGAATGGAATGGAATGTGTAATGGAAAGGAATGGTATGTGGAAGGGAATGGAATGGAATGTGGAATGGAATGTGGAATGCAGTGGAATGGAATGGAATGTGGATTGGAATGGAATGTAGATTGGAATGTGGAATGGAATGGATTGAAATGTGCAATGGAATGTGGAATGGAATGGATCGCAGATTGAAATGTGGATTGGAATGTGGAAAGGAATGGAATGTAGAATGGAATGGATTAGATTATTAAATGGAATGGAATGCAATGTAATATGGAATGGAATGGAATGGAATGTCGAATGGAATGTGGAATGGAAGGGAATGTGGAGTGGAATGTGGAATGGAATGGATCGTGGAATGGAATTTGGAATGGAATGTAATGGAATGTGGAATGGAATGTGGATTTGAACAAAATGGCATGTGGAATGGAATGTGGAATGGAATGTGGAATGGAATGGAAATGATTGTGGAATGGAAAGGAATGGAATGTGGAATGAAGTGGCATGTAATGCAACGTGGAAAGGAATGGAATGGAATGTGGAATGGAATTGAATTGAATATGGAATGGAATTGAATGGAATGGAATGTGGAATGGAATGGAATTGAATGTGGAGGGGAATGGAATGGAATGTGGAAAGGAATGGAATGGAATATGGAATGGAGTTTGGAATTGAATGGAAAGGAATGCAATGGAATGTGGGATGGAATGGAATGTGGAATGCAATGGAATATGGAATGGAATGGAATGGAATGTGGAATGTAGCGGAATCGGATGAGAAATGTACTGGAATGGATTGTGGAATGGAATGGAATGGAGTGGAAAGTTGAAAGGAATGGAGGGGAAAGTGAAATGGAGTTGAATGGAAAGTTGAATGGAATGGAATGGAATGTGAAATGGAATGGAATGGAATCTGGAATGGAATGGAATCAGATATGAAATGGACTGGAATAGATGGTGGAATGGAATGGAATGGATTGGAAAGTGGAATGAAATGGAATGCAAAGTGGAATGGAATGTAGAATGGAATGTGGAATGAAATGTGTAATGGAATGAAATGTTGAGTGGAAGGGAATGAAATGTGGAATGGAATGGAAAGATTGGAATAGAATGTAGAATTCAATGGAATGGAATGTGTAATGGATTGGAATGGAATGTGGAATGGAATGGAATGGAATGCAATGTGGAATTGAGAGTTGAATGGAATGGAATAGATTTTGGAACGGAATGTGGAATGGAAAGTGCAATCGAATGTGGAATGGAATCGTCAACGGAATAGAGTGGAAAGTGGAAAGAAATGGAGTGGAATGTGGAATGGAATGGAATGCAATACGGAATGGAGAGTTGAATGGAAAGGAATGGAATGTGGAATGTAATGTGGAATGGAAAGGAATGGAATGTGGAGTGGAATGTGGAAAGTAATGGAATGAAACGTGGAATAAAATGTGGAATGGAATGGAATAGAACGTGGAAACGAATGTGGAATGGAAAGTGGAATGGAATGTGGAATGGAATGGAATGGAAAGGAATGGAATCTTTAATCGAATGAAATGGAATGTGGAAAGGAATGGAATTGAATGGAATGTGGAATGGAATGGAACGCAATAGATTACATTGAGGAATGGAATGGAATGGAATCGAATGTGGAATGGAATGAAATGGATTGTGCAATGGAATGGAATTTAATCTGGAATGGAATGCAATTGAATGTGGAATGGAATGTGAAATGGAATTGAATGGAACGCAGAATGGAATGTGGAATAGAATGGAATGGAATTTGGAATGGAATGTGGATAGGAATGTAGAATGGAATTTGGAATGGAATGGAGTGGAATGTTAAAAGTAATGGAAAGGAATGTGGAAAGAAATGGAATTGAATATGGAATGGAACATGGAATGGAATGGAATGGAATGTGGAATATAATGTGGAATGGAACGGAATGGAACGTGAAATTGTTCATGGACTGTAACTTGGAATGAAAAGAGGAAAGGAACGTGGAACGCAATGTGGAATGCACATTGGAATAGAAAGTGGAATGGAATGGAATTGAATGTGGAATGGAATGGAATGGAATGTGGAATGCAACGGAGTGGAATGTGAAATGGAATGGAAATGAATGTGAAATGGAATGGAATGGAAAGTGGAATGCAAGGTGAAATGGAACGGAAAGGAATGGAATGGAATGTGGAATGGAATGGAATCGGATGAGAAATGGACTGGAATGGATTGTGGAATGGAATGGAATGGAGTGGAAAGTTGAAAGGAATGGAGGGGAAAGTGAAATGGAATTGAAAGGAAAGTTGAATGGAATGGAATGGAATGTGAAATGGAATGGAATGGAATCTGGAATGGAATGGAATCAGATATGAAATGGACTGGAATGGATGGTGGAATGGAATGGAATGGAGTGGAAAGTGGAATGAAATGGAATGCAAAGTGGAATGGAATGTAGAATGGAATGTGGAATGAAATGTGTAATGGAATGAAATGTTGAGTGGAAGGGAATGAAATGTGGAATGGAATGGAAAGATTGGAATAGAATGTAGAATTCAATGGAATGGAATGTGTAATGGATTGGAATGGAATGTGGAATGGAATGGAATGGAATGCAATGTGGAATTGAGAGTTGAATGGAATGGAATGGATTGTGGAACGGAATGTGGAATGGAAAGTGCAATCGAATGTGGAATGGAATCTTCAACGGAATAGAGTGGAATGTGGAATGAAATGGAGTGGAATGTGGAATGGAATGGAATGCAATACGGAATGGAGAGTTGAATGGAAAGGAATGGAATGTGGAATGCAATGTGGAATGGAAAGGAATGGATTGTGGAGTGGAATGTGGAAAGTAATGGAATGAAATGTGGAATAAAATGTGGAATGGAATGGAATAGAACGTGGAAACGAATGTGGAATGGAAAGTGGAATGGAATGTGGAATGGAATGGAATGGAAAGGAATGGAATCTTTAATCGAATGAAATGGAATGTGGAAAGGAATGGAATTGAATGGAATGTGGAATGGAATGGAATGCAATAGATTACATTGAGGAATGGAATGGAATGGAATCGAATGTGGAATGGAATGAAATGGATTGTGCAATGGAATGGAATTTAATCTGGAATGGAATGCAATTGAATGTGGAATGGAATGTGAAATGGAATTGAATGGAACGCAAAATGGAATGTGGAATAGAATGGAATGGAATTTGGAATGGAATGTGGATAGGAATGTAGAATGGAATTTGGAATGGAATGGAGTGGAATGTTAAATGTAATGGAAAGGAATGTGGAAAGGAATGGAATTGAATATGGAATGGAACATGGAATGGAATGGAATGGAATGTGGAATATAATGCGGAATGGAATGTAATGGAACGTGAAATTGTTCATGGACTGGAACTTGGAATGAAAAGAGGAAAGGAACGTGGAACGCAATGTGGAATGGACAGTGGAATGGAATGTGGAATGGAATGGAATTGAATGTGGAATGGAATGGAATGGAATGTGGAATGCAACGGAGTGGAATGTGAAATGGAATGGAAATGAATGTGAAATGGAATGGAATGGAAAGTGGAATGCAATGTGAAATGGAACGGAATGGAATGGAATGGAATGTGGAATGGAATGGAATGTGAAATGGAATGGAATGGAATGGAAAGGAACGTGGAATGGAATGGAATGGAATTGGATGTTAAATGCAATGGAATGGAAAGAGGAGTGGAATGGAATGGAGTGGAAAGTGGAACGGAATGGAATGGAAAGAGGAATGGAAAGGAATTGAATGTGAAATGGAATGGAATGCAATGGAATGGAATGTGGAATGGAATGGAATCGGATGTGAAATGGACTGGAATGGAAGTGGATTGCAATGGAATGGAATGTGGAAAGAAATGGAGTGGAATATGGAACGGAATGTGGAATGTAAACTGCAATAGAATGTGGAATGGAATGTGGAATGGAAACGAATGCAACATACAATGGAATGTGGAATGGAATGTGGAATGGAATGGAATGGAATGTGGAATGGAATGGAATGGAATGTGGAAAGGAATGGAATGGAATGTGGAATGGAATGGAATGGAAGGTGGAATGGAATGGAATGGAGTGGAATGTGGAATGCAATGGTATGGAAAGTGGAAAGGAATGAGGAATGGATTGTGGAATAGAATCTGCAATGGAATGAAGTGGAATGTGGAATAGAATTTAGAAAGGAATGAAGTGGAATGTGAAATGGAATTGAATGGAGTTGAATATGGAATGGAATGCAAAGGAATGTGGAATGGAATGTGGAATGGAATGGAATGGAATGCCGAATGGAAAGTGGAATGGAATGAAATGGGATGTGGAATGAAATGGAAAGAAAGGTGGAATGGAATGTGGAATGGATTGTGGAAAGGAAAATGGAGTGGAATTGAATGGAAGATGGAATAGAATGGAATGGAATGTGGAATTGAAAGAAATGGAATGTGGAATGGAATGTAATGGAAGGAAATGCAATGTGAAATGAAATGGAATGGAATGTGGAATGGAATGGAATGGAATGTGGAATGGAATCTAATGCAGTCGAATGTGGAGTGGAATGGAATGGAATGCAATGCGGAATGGAATTTGGAATGGAATGTGGAATGGAATGTGGAATGGAATGAAGTGGAATGTGGAATGGAATGTGGAATGGAATGGAATGGAATGTGGAATGGAACGGAATGGAACGTGGAATGGAAAGTTGAACGGCTTGTGGAATGGAAAGTGGAATGTAATGGAATGGAATGTGGAAGGCAAAGTGGAATGGAATGGAATGGTAGATAGAATGGAAAGTAGAATGGAACGTGGAAAGGAACGTGGAATGGAATGTGCAATGGAAAGTGGAATGAAATGTGTAATGGAATGTGAAATGGACAGTGGAATGTAATGGAATGGAAAGGGGAATGGAATAGAATGTTGAAATGAATGTGAAATGGAAAGTGGAATGGAACGTGGAATGGAAAGTGTAGGGGAAGATAGAATGGAAGGTGGAATTTAACGTGGAATGGAATGGAATGCAATGTGGAATGGAATGAGGAACGGAGTGGAATGGAATGTGGAATTGAATGGAATGGAAAGTGGAATGGAATGTGGAATGGAAAGGAATGCAATGTGGAATGAATGAGGAATGGAATGTGGAATGGAATGGAATGTGGAATGGAAGGAAATGGAAGGTGGAATGGAATGGAATGGAATGGAATGTGGAATGGAATGGAATGTAATGTGGAAAGGAATATGGAACGGATTGTGGAATGGAATGTGGAATGGAGTTAAGTGGAATGTGGAATGGAATGTGGAATGGAAAGTAGTGGAATGTGGAATGGAAAGTAATTGTGTTGAATGAGGTATGGAATGGAATGGAATGTGGAATGGAAAGTGGAATGGAATGGAATGTGGAATGGAAAATGGAATGGAAAGGAATGGGATGTGGAAAGGAAAGGAATGAAAAGTGGAATGGAATGTAGAATGGAACTTGGAATGGAATGGAAAAGAAGGTGGAATGGAATGGAATGGAATGTGTAATGGAATGCAACAGAATGTGGAATGGGTTGGAATGGAAGGAAAGGCAATTTGAAATGCAATGGAATGGAATGTGGAATTGAATGGAATGGAATATGCAATGGAATACACTGGAGTGGAATGTGGAAAGCAATCTGTAATGGTATGTGGAATCGAATGTGGAATGAAATGTGGAATGGAATGAAGTGGAATGTGGATTGGAATGTGGAGTGGAATGCAATGGAAAGTGGAATGGAATGGAATGGGCAGTAATGTGTAATGGAATGGAATGGAATGTGGAATGGAATGTGGAGTGAAATATAATGGAATGTGGAATGGAATTCGTAAAGTAATGGAACACAAAGCAGAATAGAACGTGGAATGGATTGTGGAATTGAATGTGGAATGGAATTGAATGGAATGGAATGTGGAAAGGAAAGTGGAATGGAAAGGAATGGAATGTGGAATGGAATGTTGAATGGAAAGTTGAATGCAACTGAATGGAACGTGGAATGGAACGTGGAATGGAATGGAATGGAATGTGGAATGGAATGTTATGGAATGGAATGTGGAGTGGAATAGAATGCAATGGAATGGAATTTGAAAAGGAATGCAATGGCATGTCGAATGGAATGGAATGGAATGTGTAATGGAACGTGGAACAGAATGTGGAATGGATTGGAATGGAATATGTAATGGAAAGTTATGGAATGGAATGTGGAATTGAATGGGATGGAAAGTGGAATAGAAGGGAATGGAATGGAATGGAACATAATTTGAAAAGGAGTGGAATGGAATGAGGAAAGGAATGGAAAGGAATGTGGAATGGAATGGAATGGAATGTGGAAAGGGACAGAATGGAACAGAATGGAATGTGGAATTCAATGCTGAATGGAAAGGAATGGAAAGTGAAATGGAACGGAATGGAGCGTGGAATGAAATGGATTGGAAAGTGGAATGGAATGGAAAGGAATGTGGAATGGAATGGAATGAAGAGGAAGGTGGAAAGGAATGGAATGTGTAATGGAAAGAGGAATGGAAAGTGGAATGGAATGGAGTTGAATGTGAAATGGAATGGAATGGAGTGGAATGTGTAATGGAATGGAATGGATTATGGAAAGTAATGGAATGGAATTTGAAATGGCATGGAATGGACTGTGCAATGGAATGGAATAGAATGTGGAACGCTATGGAACGTAATGGGGAATGGAATGGAATGAAGTGGAAGCTGCAATGGAATGGAATGGAATGTGGAATGGAATGTGGAATGTAACGCAGTGGAATAAAGAATGGAATGGATTGGAATGGAATATGGAATGGAACATTGAATTGAATGGAATGGAATGGAACGTGGAATTCAATGTGGAACGGAACGTGGAATGGAATGCAATGGAATGTGGAAAGGTATGTGGAATGAAATGGAATGGAAAGGTGAATGGAATGTGGAATGGAATGTGGAAAGAAATGGAAAGGAACGTTGATCAGAGAGTGGAATGGAACGTGGAATGGAATGTGGAATGGAATGGAATGGAACGTTGAAAGGAATGTGGAATTGAATGTGGAATGGAATGGAATGGATGGTGGAGTGGAACGTTGAGTGGAAGGTAGAAAGGAACGTGGAATGGATGGTGGTGTGGAACGTGGAAAGGAACGTGGCATGCCACGTTTAGTGGAACGTGGAATTGAATGTGGCATGGAATGTGGAATGGAGTGGAATGGAATGTGGAGAGGAACGTGGAAGGAACGTGGAAAGGAACTTGGAATAGAACGTGTAATGGAACATGGAATGTAATGTGGCATGGAATGTGGAGGGGAACGCAGAATGGATTGGAAAGCAATGTGGAATGGAATGTGGAATTTAATGGACTTGAATTTGGAATGGAATGTGGAAAGGAAGGAAATGCAATGTTAAATGGAATGGAATGCAATATGGAACGGAATAGAGTGGAAAGTGGAATGAAATGGAATTGAATGTGGAATGGAATGTACAATGGAATGGAATGGAACCTGGAATGAAATGTTACATGGAATGGAATGGAATGGAATGTGAAATGGAACTCAATGGAATGTGTAATGCAATGTGGAATGGAATGGAATTGAATGGAATGGAATGCAATGGAATGTACAATGGAATGGAAATGAATGGAATGGAATGTGGAATTGAATGGAATGGATTGAAGAATGGAATGGAATGGAATGGAAAGTTGAATGGAAGGGAAAGGAAACGAAAGGAATGGAATGCGGAATGGAATGCAATGGAATGTGGAATGGAACGGAATGGTATGTGGAATGGAATGGAATGGAATGGTATGGAAAGGAATGTGGAATGGAATGAAACGGAAAGGAATGGAATGTGGAATGGAATGGATGCGAATATGGAATGGAATGAGGAATGGAATGGAATGGAATCTGGAGTGGAAAAAATGGAATGTGGAATGGAATGGAATGGAACATGGAATGGAATGGAGTGGAATGTGGAATGGAATGGAGCTGAATACGGAATGAAATGGAATGGAATGTAGAATGCAATCAAATGGAAAATGGAATGGAATGGAAAGGAATGGAATGTAGAATGGAATGGAAGGGAATTTGGAATGCAATGTGGAATGGAATGGAATGGAATAAAAAGTGGAATGGAATGGAATGGAATGGAATGTGGAATGCAATAGAATGGAAAGTGGAATGGAATGCGGAAAGGAATGGAGTGGAATGTGAAACGGAATATGGAATGGAATGGAATGTGGAATGGAATATGGAATGAAATGGAATGGAACGTGAAATTGAATGTGGAATGGATTGTGGAATGGAGTGTGGAATGGAATTGAATGGATTGTGGAATAGAATGTGGAATGGAATGTGGAATGGAGTGCAATTGAAGATGAAGTGGAACGTAGAGTGGAACGTGGAAATGAACGTCAAATGGAACTTGGAATGGAACGTGGAATGGAATGTGGCATGGAATGTGGAATGGAATGGAAAGGAATGTGGAATGGAATGGAATGGAATGTGTAATGGAATGGAAAGCAATGTGGAATGGAATGGAATGGAATGGAATGTGGAAAGAATGGAATATAATGTGGAATGGAATGTAGAATGGAATCGAATAGAATCTGGAATGGAATGGAATGTTAAATAGAATGGAATGGAGTGGAATGGAATGTGAAATGGAAAGGAATGGAATATGAAATGGAGTGTGGAATGGAATGGAATGGCATGGAAATTGCAATGGAATGGAATTGAATGGAATGGAATGAGTAATGAAAAGGAAAGGATTGTGGAATGGAACGGAATGGAATGGAATGTGGAATGTCAGCGAATGGAAATTAATGGAATGGAATGTGGGACAGAATTCAAAGGAATGTTTAATGGAATGGAATGGAATGTGGAATGGAAAGGAAGGGAAAGGAATGGAATGTGGAATGGAATGAATGGGAATGTGGAACGGAATGGAATGCAATGTTGAATGGAAAGGAACGGAATGTGGAATGGAATGGAAAGGAGCATGGAGTGGAACACAATTTGGAAAGAAATGTAATGGAATGGAATGGAATGGAATGTGGAAAGAAATGGAGTGGAATGTGGAATGCAATGCATTGCGGAATGGAATAGAATGGCATATGGAAGGGAATGGAATTGAAAGGAAAGAAGTGTGGAATTGAATGGAAGGGAATGAGGAATGGAATTTGGAATTGCATGGAATTGAAAAGAATGGAATGTGGAATGGTATGGAAGGGAATTAGGAATGGAATGTGGAATTGAATTGAAGGGAATGTGGAATGGATTGGAATGGAATTTGGAATGGAATGGAATCGAATGTGGAATGGAATGGAATGGAATTGAATGGAATGTGGAATGGAATGTGGACTGGAATGGAATGTAACGTGAAATTGAATGGAATGGAATGTGGAATGGAATGGAATGGAATTGAAGTGGAAACGAATGGAATGAAGTGGAATTGAATGCAACGTGGAATGGAGTGGGGAATGGAACGTGGAATGGAAAGTGGAATGGAACGTGGAATGGAACGTGCAATGGAACGTGAAATAGAATAAGGAAAGGAATGTGGTGTGCAATGCAATTGAATGTGGAACGGAATGTGGAATGGAATGAAATTGTATGGAATCTGGAATTCAATGGAAGGGAATGTGGAATGCAATGTGGAATGGAATGGAAAGGACTGTTTAATGGAATGGAATGGAATGCGCAATGCAATGGAATTTGGAATTCGGAGTGGAATGGAATGGAATTTGAAATGCGGGAGGGAATGGAATGGAATGGAACGTAGAATGGAATATGGAATGGAACGTGGAAAGGAATATGGAATGGAATCTGGAAGAGAATGTGGAATAGAATGGAATGGAATGGAATGTGGAATGGAATGTGGAATGGAATGGAATGGAATGTGGAATGGAATGGAATGGGATGTGGAATGCAATGGAATGTGGAATGGAATTCATTGTGGAATGGAATGGAATGGAATATGTATTGTAATGGAATTGAATGTGTAATGGAATGTGAAAAGGAAAGTAATGGAATGTGGAATGGAAGGTGGAATGGCATGCAACGGAATGTGGAATTGAATGGAATGGAATTTGTAATGGAATTAAATGGTATGTGGAATGGAATGGAAAGGAATGTGGAATGGAATGTGTAATAGAATGTGGAATGGAATAGAGTGGAATGCGGAATGGAATATGGAATGGAATGGAGAGGAGGGTGGAATGGAATGGAATGTAATGTGGAATGGAATGGAATGGAATGTGGAATGGAATGTGGAATGATATGGAATGCAATGTGCAATGGAATGTGGAAAGAAATGGAATGGAACGTGGAATGGAACGTGGAATGGATCTTGGAATGGAATGTCAAATGGAATGAGGAATGGAATGGAATAGAATGGGGAATGGAATGGAATGCGGACTGGAACGTGGAATGGAATAGAACGGAAAGGAATGGAATTTGGAATCGAATGTGAAGTGGAATGGAATGGAATGTGGAACGGATTGGAATGGAGTGGAATGTGCAATGGATTGGAATGGAATGTGGAATGGACTGGAATGGAATGCACAATGGAATGTGGAATGGAATGGAATGGAATGGAATGTGGAATGGAATATGGAGTGGAATGGAATGGAATATGTAATGGAAAGGAATGGAGTGGATTGTGCAATGGATTGGAATGGAATCAGGAATGGAATGTAGAATGGAATTTGGAATGGAATGGAGCGGAAAGTGGACTGGAATATGGAATGGAATGGACTGGATTGTGGAATGTAATGGAATGGAATATGTAATGGAAGGCAATGAAATGGAATGGAAGGTGAAATGGAACTAAAGGGAATGTGGAATACAATGTCGAATGGAATCGAATTGAATGGAATGGAATAAAATGGAATTTACAATGGAATGGAATTGAATGGAATGGAAGGTGGAATGGAATGGAATGGATTGCAGAATGGAATGGCATGGAATGGATTGTGGAATGGAAGGGAATGGAAACGAATGGAATGGAAAAGAATGGAATGCAGAATGGAATGGAAGGGAATTTGGAATGCAAGGTTTAACGGAATGGAGTTGAATGCAATAGCATTGAATGTGGAAAGGAATGAAATGGAATCTGGAATGGAATGGAATGTGGAATGGAATGGAATGGAAATAATGTAATGTAGAATGCAATGGATGTTAATGTGGAATAGAATGTGGAATGGAATGGAATGCAATGTGGAAGGGAAAGGAATGTAATGTGGAATGGAATGGAATGGAATAAGGAATGGAATGGAATGTGGAAAGGAAAGTAATGTAGAGGAATGTAATGGAATGGAATGTGGAATGGATTGGAGTGGATTGTGGAATGGAATGGATTGGAATGTAGAATGGAATCGAATGGAAAATGGAATGGAATGGAATGGAAAGGAATGGAATGCAGAATGGAATGGAAGGGAATTTGGAATGCAATGTTTAACGGAATGGAATGGAATGGAATGTGGAATGGAATGGAATGGAATGTGGAATGGAATGAAATGGAATGTGGAATGCAACGTGGAATGGAATGGAATGGAATGTGGATGGAATGGAATGGAATGTGGAATGGAATGGAAAGGAATGTGGAATAGAATGTGGAATGGAACGGAAAGGAACGTGAAATTGAAAGTGGAATGGAATGTGGAAGGGGATGTAGAATGGAATGAGGAATGGAATGTGGAATGGAAGGGAATGGAATGTGGAATGGAATGTGGAATTGAATGGAATGGAATGTGGAATGGAATGGAATGGAACGTTCAATGGAATGTGGAATGGAATGCAGAATGGATTGCGGAATGGAATGTGGAAAGGAATGTGGAATGGAATGCAATGGAAGGAGAAGAGGAACGTGGAGTGGAAAATGGAAAGGAATGTCGAATGGAACGTGGAATGGAACGTGGAATGGGATGTGGCATGGAATGTGGAATAAAATGGATAGGAATGTGGAATGCAATGGAATGGAATGCGGAATGCAATGGAATTGAATTTGGAATGGAACGTGGAATGGAATGGAATGCAACATGGAATGGAATGGAATTCAACGTGGAATGGATTGGAATGCAATGTGGAATGGAATGGAATGGAATGTGGAATGGAATGGAATTGAATGTGGAATGGAATGTGGAATGGAATGGAAAGGAATCTATAATGGAATGTGGAATGGAATGGAATGTTAAATCTAATGGAATTGAATGGAAAGGAATGTGAAATGGAAAGGAATGGAAGGTGGATTGGAATGTGGAATGGAATGGAATGGAAAGGAAAGTGCAATGGAATGCAATGGAAAATGCAATGGAATGGAATTGAATGTAATGGATTGTGGAATGGAATGGAATGGACTGTGGAATGGAAAGGAATGGAATGGAACGTGGAATGGAATAGAATGAAATGTGAAATTGAACGGAGAAGAATGTGGAATGGAATGGAATGGAATCGATGTGGAAAGTAATGGAATGGAGTGCATACTGGAATGTGTAAAGGAAAGGAATGGAATGTAGAATGGAAGGTGGAAAGGAATGCAATGTAATGTGGAATTGAACAGAATGGAATTCGTAATGGAATGATATGGAATGTGGATTTGAATGGAAAGGAATGTGGAATGGAATGTGGAAGGGAGTAGAGTGGAATGTGGAATGGAATGTGGAATGGAATTGGGTGGAGGGTGGAATGGAATGGAATGGAATGCACTGGAATGCAGAATGGAATGGAATGGAATGTGGAAAGGAATATAGAATGGATTGTGGAATGGAATGTGGAATGCAATGAAATGGAATGTGGAATGGAATGTGGAATGGAATGGAGTGGAATGTGGAATGGAAAGGAATTAAGTTGAATGAAGAACGGAATGCAATGGAATGTGGAATATAAAGTGGAATGGAATGGAATGGAACGTGGAATGGAAAGTGGAATGGAATGGAATGGGATGAGAACTGGAATGGAATGGAAAGTGGAATGGAATGTGGAATGGAACATGGAATGCAATGGAATGTAACGTGGAATAAAATGGATTGCAATGTGTAATGGAATGCAACGGAATGTGGATTGGGATGGAATGGAAGGAAAGGCAATTTGAAGTGGAATGGAATGGAATGTGGAATGGAATGGAATATAATGGAATGGAATTTGAAATGGAATGGAATGGAATGAAATGGTATGTGTAATGGAATGAAATGGAATGTGTAATGGAACATTTAACGAAACGAGGAATGGAGTGGAATGGAATATGTAATGGAAAGTTTTGAAATGGAATGTGGAATGGAATGGAATGGAATGTGGAATGGAAGGGAAAGGAATGGAATGGAATATAATATGAAATGGAATGGAATGGAATGTGGTAAGGAATGGAATGGAATGTGGAATGGAATGGAAAGGAATGTGGAATGGACTGTGGAATGGAATGTTGAATGGAATGTGTAAAGGAATGTGGAATGGAAGGGAATGGAATGTGAAATGGAATGTGGAATGGAGTGTGGAATGGAATGTGGAAAGGAAAGGAGTGGAACTTCGAATGGAATGTGGAATGGAATGTGGAATTGAATGTGGAACAGGACGGAATTGAATGTGGAATGCAATGTGGGATGGATTCTGGAATGGAGTGTGGAATGGAATGTGTAATGGAACAGAATGGAATGTGAAATGGAATTTGGAATGGAATGTGGAATGGAATGTCAAATGAAAAGGAATGGAATGTGCAATTGAATATGGTATACAATGGACTGGAACGTTTAATGGAATGTGGCATGCAATGGAATGGAATATGGAATGGAATGTGGAATGGAATTTGGAATGGAATGTGGACCGGAATTTGGAATGGAACGTGGAATGGAACCTAGAATGAAACGTGGAATGGAATGGAATGGAACGTGTAATGGAATGTGGAATGGAATGAAATGTGGAATGCAATGTGGAATGAAATGTGGAATGGAATGGAATGGAATGTATAATGGAATGGAATGGATTGCGGAATGGAATGGAGTGGAATATGGAACGGAATGTGGAATGCAATACGGAATGGAAGGGAAATTAATGTGGAATGGAATGGGGAATGGAATGTTGAATGGAAAGTCGAATGGAATGGAATGGAATGTGGAACGGAAAGTGGAATGATATTTAATGGAATTTGGAATAGAACGTTGAAAGAAACGTGGAAAGGAATGTGGAATGGAAAGAGGAAAGGGATGGAACGGAATTGGGAATGGAATGCAATGGAATGTGAAAAGGAATGCAGAATGGAATGTGAAATGGAATGTGGAACGGAATGGATTGCAATCTGGAATGGAGTGGAATGGAATGTAGAATGCAATGCGGAACGGAATGTGGAATGGAATGTGTAAAGGTATGTGGAATGAAATGTGGTATGGAATGCAATGGAATGTGGAATGGAATGTGACATGGAATGGAACTGAATTTATAATGGAATGTGGAACGACATTTGGAACAGAATGAGGAATGGAATGTGGAAAGGAATCTGGAATGGAACTGAATGCAGTGTGAAGTTGAATGGAATAGAAGATGGAATGGAATGCAACGGAAAGTGGAATGGAATGGAATGGAATGTGGAATGAAATGTGGAGTAGAATGGACTGGAATGTGGAATACAATGGAATGGCACGTGAAATGGCATGGAATGGAATTGAATGTGCATTGGAATGGAATGGAATGTTGAATTGAAGGGAATGGAATGTGGAATGCAATGGAATGGAATAAGGAGTGAAATGGAATGGAATGTGAAACTGAATGGAATTGAATATAGCAAGGAATGGAATTGAATGTGGAATGGAATAGAATGGAAAAAAAACGTGGAATGGAATGCAGTGGAATAGAATGTGGACTTGAATGCAATGGAATGGAACAGAATGTGGATTCCAATGGAATGGAACGTGGAATGGAATGTGGGATGAAATGGAAAGGAATGTGGAATGGAAGGGAATGGAATGTGGAATGGAATGGAATGGAATGTGCACTGGAATGTGGAATGGAATGTGGAATGGAATGGAATGGAATGTATGGAATGTGTAATGGAATTGAATGGAATGTGGAATTCAACCTGGAATGGAATGGAATGGGATGTGGAATGCAAAGTGGAAAGTAACGTGAAATGGAATGGAATGGAATGTGGAATGGAAAGTGGAATTCAATGTGGAAAGAAATGGAATGCAATGTGGAATGGAATGTGGAATGGAAAGGAATGGAATGGGGAATGGAAAGGAATGGAATATGGAATGGAACGTGGAATGGAAAATCGAATGAAATGGAATGGACTGTATAATGGAATGTGGAATGGAATGGAATGGAATGGAATATGGAATGGAACGTGGAATGGAACATCGAATGAAATGGAATGGAACGTACAATGGAATGTGGAATGGAATGGAATGGAATGTGGAGTGTAATGTGGAATTCAATACGGAATGGAATGGAATGGAATGTGGAATGGAATGCAATGAATTGTGGAATGGAATATGGAATGAAATGGAATGGATTGTGGAATGGAATTTTGAATGCAAGGTGGAATACAATGCGGAATGGAATGCAATGGAATGTGGAAAGGAATGTGGAATGGAATGTGGAATGGAACGGAAGTAATGTGGAAAGCTATGTGTAATGGAATGTTGAAAGGCAACTGAAACGGAATTTAATGGAACGTGGAATGGAAAGTGGAATGGAAAGAAATGGAACAAGTAATGGAATGTGGAATGGAATGTTTAAGGAAACAGAATGGAATGTGGAATGGAAAGTAGAATGGAATAGAATACATTGTGGAATGGAAAGGAATGGAATGTGGAATGCAATGCGGAACAGTAGGCGGAATGGAATGTGGAATGGAATGTGGAAAGGAATGTGGAATGAAATGGAATGGAATGTGAAATGGAATATGGAATGGAATGGAATGGAATGTGGAATGGAATGTGGAACGGAATGTGGAATGGAATGTGGAATGGAATGTGGAAACGAATCTGGAATGGAACGGAAAGGAATGTGAAATTGAATGCAAAGGAATGTGAAACAGAATGTGGAATGGAATGGAATGGAATGTGGAATGGAATGTGGAATGGAACAGAATGGAATGTGGAATGGAATGTGGAATGGAATGGAATGGAAATTGGAATGGAATGGAATGGAATGTGGAATGGAAAGCAGAATGGAATGGAATGGAATTTGAAATAGAATGGAATGGAATGGTATGGAATGTGGAATGGAATGGAATGGGATGAGGAATCAGATGTAGAATGGAATGGAATGGAACGTGGAATGGAACGTGGAATGGAACGTATAATGGAATGTGCAATGGAAAGTGAAATGGAACGTGGAATGGAATGACTAATAGAATGGACAGGAATGTGGAAAGGAATGGAATTTAATGGAATGTGGAATGGAATGTGGAATGGAATGGAATGGAAAGTGTAATGGAATGGAATGGAACGTGAATGGAATGGAAAGTGCAATGGAATGTAATGGAATTTGGAATGAAATAGAATGGAATGTGGAGTGGAACGTGGAATGTAAGGTGGAATGGCATGGAATGGAATGTGGAATGGAATGGAATGGAACGTGATATAGAATGTGGAATGCATTGTGGAAAGTCATGGAATGGAATGTGGAATGGAATGTGGAAAGGAATGTGGAATGGAATGGAATGGAATGTGGAATGGAAATTTGAATGGTAGGTTGAGCAGAATGTGGAATGGAATGGAATGGAATTTGGAATGGAATGTGGAATGGAACGGAAGTAATGTGGAAAGGTATGTGTAAAGAAATATTGAAAGGAAAGTGGAACGGAATTGAACGGAATGTGGAATGCAAGGTGGAATGCAACGTGGAATAGAATGCTTAATGGAACGGAATGGAATGGAATGGAATGGAATGGCATGGAATGTGCAATGGAATATAATTGAAAGTGGAATGGAATGGAATGTAGAATGGAATGTGGAATGCAATGTGGAATGGAATGTGGAATGGAATGTGGAAAGAAAAGTGGAATGGAAAGTGGAATGTAACGTAGAATGGAACTTGGAATGGAATGTGGAATGGAATAGAATGGAATGTGGAATGGAATGGAATGGAATATGGAAGGGAATAGAATGGAATGTGGAATGGAATGGAATGGAAGGGAATATGGAATGGATAATAATGGAATGGAAATTGGAATGGAAATTCGTGGAACGGAATGTGGAATGGAAGTTGGAATGGAATGGAATGGAATGTGGAGAAGAATGTGGAATGGAACGTGGAATGGAATGGAATGGAATGTGGAATTGAATGGAATGATACGTGGAATGGAATAGAAAGGAATGTGGAATGGAATGTGGAATGGAATGGAATGGAACGGAATGTGGAATGGAATTGAATGGAATGGAATGTGGAATTGAATTTGTAATGGAATGGAGGGGAATGTGGAATGGAATGGAAAGGAATCTGGAAAGGATTGTGGATTGGAATGGAACGGAATATTGAATGGAATTGAAAGAAACGTGGAAGGGATCGTGGAATGGAACGATGAATGGAAAGTGGAATAGAAAGTGGAATGGAATGGAATGGAATGTGGAATGGAATGGAATGGAATGGAACGTGCAAAGGAAAGGAATGGAATGTGTTTTTGAAAGGATTGGAATGTGGAATGCAATGGAATGGTATGGAATATGGAAAGGAATGGAATGGAATGGAGAGGAATGTGGAATGGAATGCAAAGTAATAGAATGGAATGGAATGGAATGGTATGTGGAATGGAACGGGGAATGGAACGTGGAATGGAATGGAATGGAACATGGAATGGAGTGGAATGGAACGTGGAATGGAATGTGGAATGGAATGTGGAATGGAACGTGGAATGGAAGCTTCAATGGAACGGAATGGAATCTGGAATAGAATGTGGAATGTAACATGGAATGGAAATTGGAATGGAATGGAATGGAATAGAATGTGGAATGGAATGTGCAATGGAATGCAATGGATTGTGGAATGGAATGTGGAATAGAATGAAGAATAGAATGGATAGGAATGTGGAATGGAAAGTGGATTGGAATGGAAAAGAATGTGGAATGGAATGTGATGGAATGTGGAACGGAATGTGGAATCGTATGTGGAATAGAGTGGAATATAATGTGTAATGGAATGTGGAGTGGAATAGAAAGGATTGTGGAATGGAATGTGGAATGGAAAGTGGAATGTAACGTAGAATGGAACGTGGAATGGAATGTGGAATGGAATAGAATGGAATGTTGAATGGCATGGAATGGAATATTAAAGGGAATAGAATGGAATATGGAATGGAATGGAATGGAACGAATGTGGAGTGGATAGTAATGGAATGGAAAGTGTAATGGAAAGTCATGGAATTGAATGTGGAATGGAAGTTGGAATGGAGTGGAATGCAATGTGCAGAAGAATGCGGAATGGAATGTGAACTGTATTGTGGAATGGAATGGAATGGAAGGTCAGAAGGAAGGTGGAATTGAAAGGAATGGAATGCAGAATGGAATGTGGAATGGAATGCAATGGAATGTGGAATTGAATGGAATGGTAAGTGGAATGGAATAGAATGGAATGTGGAATGGAATGTGGAATGGAATGTGGAATGGAATGGAATGGAACGTGAAAAGGAAAGGAATGGAATGTGTATTCGAAAGGATTGGAATATGGAATGCAATGGAATGGTGTCTAATGTGGAATGGAATGGAATGGAGAGGAATGCGGAATAGAATGCAAAGTAATAGAATGGAATGGAATGGAATGGTTTGTGGAATTTAACGTGGAACGGAACGTGAAATGTAGTGGAATGGAACGTGGAATGTATTGGAATGGAACGTGGAATGGAATGTGGATAGGAATGTGGAATGGAACGTGGAATGGATCCTTGAATGGAACGGAATGGAATGTGGAATGGAATGTGGAATGTAACATGGAATGGAAATTGGAACGGAACGGAATGGAATAGAATGTGGAATGGAATGTGCAATGGAATGGAATGGATTGTGGAATGGAATGTGGAATAGAATGAAGAATAGAATGGATAAGGAATGTGGAATGGAAAGTGGATTGGAATGGAAAAGAATGTGGAATGGAATGGGATGGAATGTGGAATGGAATGTGGAATCGTAAGTGGAATGGACTGGAATATAACGTGGAATGGAACGTGGAATGGAATGGAAAGGAATGTGGAATGGAATGTGGAATGGAATTTAAATAGCAATGTGGAATGGAACGGAATGGAATGTGGAATGGAACGTGGAATTGAATGGAATAGAACGTCGAATGTAAAGTGAAATGGAATGGAAAGAAACTTGGAATGCAACGTGGAATGGAGAGTGGAATGGAATGGAATTTAATTTGGAATGGAATGTGGACTCGAATGTGAAATGCAATGGAATTGAAAGTGGAATTGAATGGAATGGAATGTGGAATGGAATGGAATGAAATTTTATGTGGAATGGAATGTGGTACGGAATGGAATGTGGAATGCAATGTGGAATGGAATGTGGAATAGAATGGAATGAAATGTGGAATGTAATGTAATGGGTTGTGGAATGGAATGTAAAATGGAATGGAATGGGATGTGGAATGTAAAGTGGAATGTAATGTGGAAACGAAGGTGGAATGGAATGGGATGGAATTTGCAATGGAATGTGGAATGGAGTGTGGAATGGAATGTGGAATGGAACGGAAAGTAATGTGGAATGGAATGGAATGGAATGTGGAGTGGGATGTGGAATGGAATTTGGAACGGAATGTGGAATATAATGTGGAATGGAATGGGGAATGCAATGTTGAAAGGAATGTGGAATGGAATGGAATGGAATGTGGAATGGAACATGGAATGATATTGAATGGAACTTGGAATAGAACGTTGAATGCAACGTGGAATGGAATGTGGAGTGGAATGGAAAGCAATGTGGAATGGAATTTAACGGACTGTGGAATTGAATGTGGAATGGAATGTTTAATGGAATGCGGAATGGAACGTGGAATGGAATATGGAATGGAACGGAATGGAATGTGGAATGGAATGTGCAATCAAATGTGGAATGGAATGTGTAATGGAACGGAATGGAATGTGAAATGGAATATGGAATGCAATGTGAAATAGAATGTCAAATGTAATAGAAAGGAATGTGGAATTGAACGTGGAATGGAATGGAATGGAGTGTGGAATGGAATGTGGGATGGAATGGAATGGAATATGGAATGGATTGTAGAATGGAATGTTGAATGGAAAATGGAATGGAATGGAGTGGAATGTGGAATGCAATGTGTAATGGAGTGTAATGGAATGTGAAATGCAATTTGGATTGGAATGTGGAATGGAACGTGGAATGGAATACGCAAAGGAATGTCGAATGGAATGGAATGAAACTTGTAATGGAATGTGGAATGGAATGGAATGAAATTTGTAATGGAATGGAATGGAATGTGGAATGGAATGTGGAAAGGAAAGTGGAATGGATTGGAATCTAATGGGGAATGGAACGTGGAATTTAGTTGAATGGACCTTGGAATGGAACGTAGAATGGAACATGGAATGGGATGTGAAAAGGAATGTCGAATGGAATGTGGAAAGGAGTGGAATGGATTGCTGAACGAAATGGATTGGAATGTGGAATTGAATGGAGTGGAATGGAATGTGGAATCGAATGTGGAACGGAATGCAATGGAATTTGGAATGGAATGTGAAATGGAATAGAATGTGGAATGGAAAGGAATGTGGAATGGAAATGAAAGGAATGTGGAATGCAATGTGGAATGGTATGGAATGGAATGTGGAATGGAATATGGAATTAAATGGAATGGAATGTGGAAGGGAATGTGGAATGGAAGGGCATGGAATGTGGAATGGAATGTGGAATGGAATGTGGAACGGAATGGAATGGAATTTGGAATGGAAAGTGGAATGGAATGGAATGGAATGTGGAATTTAATAGAATGGAATTTGGAATGGAATTTGGAATGAAATTGACTAGAAGGGAATTTGTAATGGAATGTGGAGTGGAATGGATGTTGAATGGAATGGAATGGAATGGAATGTGGAATGGAATATGGAATGGAATGGAATGAAATTTGAAATTGCATGTGGAATGGAATGTGGAATGTACTGGAATGTAATGTGGAATGCAACAGAATGGAAAGTTGAACGCAATGTAATGGAACGGAATGGAATGGAATGTGGAATGGAACATTAAATAGAACGTGGAATGGAACGTGGAATGTAACATGGAGTGGAATGTGGAATGGAATGAGTAACGGAACGTGGAATGGAATGTGGAACGGAAAGTGGAATGGAAGGGAATGGAAAGGAATGGAATGGAAAAGAATGGAATGGAAGGTGAAATGGAGTGGAAAGAAATGTGGATTAGAGTGGAATGTAATGTGGAATGGAATGGAATGGAATGGAATGTGGAATGGAATGTGGGAAGGAAGTGAATGGAATGTGTAATGGAATGGAATGGAATGTGGAAAGCAATGTGGTATGACTGGAATGGAATGTGAAATGGATGGGAATGGAAATTGGAATGGAATGGAATGGAATGTGGAATGGAATGGAATGGAATTTGGAATGGAATATAATGCAGTATGGGATGGAATGGAATTGAATGTGGAATGGAACGCAAAGGAATGTGGAATGGAATGGAATGGAATGTGGAATGGAATGGAATGTGGAATGGAATGGAACGGAAGGTGGAATGGAATGGAAGGGAATGAAATCTGGAATGGAATGGAACGGAATCTGTAATGGAAAGTGGAATGCAATGGACTGGAATGGAATGGAATTTGGAATGGAATGGAATGTGGAATGGAATGGAATGGAATGTGGAATGGCATGAAATGCAATGTGGAATGGAACGTAGAATGGAACACGGAAACAAATGTGGAATGGAATGAAATGAAATGTGGAATGGAAGAGAATGAAATGGAATGGAATGGTATGTGAAATGCAAAGTAATGGAATGTGGATTGGAATGGAATGGAATGTGGAATGGAATGCAATGAAATGTGGAATGGAATGTGGAACGTCATGTGGAATCGAATGGAATGGAATGGAATTCGAATTGGATTGGAATGAAAAGTGGAATTGATTAGAATCCAAAGGAATGTGGAATGGAATGGGGAATTGGAATTGAATGTGGAATGGAAAGTAAGGTTGAATGGAATGGAATGGAATGGAATCTGCAAAGGAATGGAATGGAATGTGGAATGGAATGGAATGGAATGGCATGTGTAATGTAATGAAATGGAATATGGAATGGAATGGAATGGAAAGTGGAAGGGAATGTGGAATGGAACGTGGAATGGAACGTGGAATGGAATGTGGAAAGTAATGTGGAATGGAAGGGTATGCAAAGTGAAATGGAATGGAAGGTAAAGTGGAATGGAATCTAGTGGAATGGAATGGAATGTGGAATGGAATAGAATGGAATGAAATTGTATGGATTGGAACGTGGAATGTAATGAAGAATGGAATGTGGAATGGAATGGAATGGACTGTTGAATGGAATGGAATGGTATGGAATGGAATGGAATGGAATGCGGAATGGTATGTGGAATGCAATGTGGAATGGAATGGAATGGAATGTAGAATGGACTGCGGAATGGAATGGAATGGAATGTGGAATGGAATGTGGAATGGAATGGAATGGAATGAGGAATTAATTTGATATGGAAAGAAAGGAATGGAATGTGGAATGGAGTGAGTAATTGATTGGAATGGAATGTGGAATGAAGTGTGGAATGCAATGGAATGGAATGGAATGGCATGTGGAATGGAAATGAATTGAATGTGGAAAGGAATGGAATGGAATGGAATGGATGTGGAAAGGAATGGAGTGGAATGTTTAATGGAATGTGGAATGGAATGGAATGAAATGTGTAACGGAATGTGGAATGGAATGGAATCGAATGTGGAATGGAATAGAATGGAAAGTGGAATGGAATTTTCTGGAATGTGGAATGAAATGGAATGGAATGTGAAATGTAGAAGGGAATATTATGGAATTTGGAATGAAATGAAATGGAATGTGGAATGTGGAATGGAATGGAATGGAAAGTTGAGTGGAATGTGGAATGGAATATGGAATGGAATGGAGAGGATTGTGGAATGGAATTTGGAGTGGAATCGAGTAGAGTGTACAATTCAATGGAATGGAAGGTGCAATGGAATGTAATGGAAAGTGGAATGGAATGTGGAATGATATGGAATGTAATGTCTAATGGAATGTGGAATGGAATGGAATGGAACATGGAATGGAAAGTGGAAAGGAACGTGGAATGGAATGTGGAATGGAATGGAATGTGGAAATGGAATTGAATGGAAAGTGGAATGGAAAGTGGAATGGAACGGAATGTAATGGAATGTGGAATGGAGTGGAATGGCATGTGGAATTGAATGAAATGGAATGGAATGTGGATTGAAATGGAATGGAAATTGGAATGGAACGTGGAATGGAATATGGAATGGAATATGGAATGGAATGGAATGAAATGTGGAATGGAATGGAATGGTATGGAATGTGGAATGGAATGGAATGGAAAGTGGAATGGAATTGAATGGAATGCAATGCAATTTGAAATTGAATGGAACGGAATTTTAAACGGAATGGAATTGAAAGTGGAATGGAACGTAGATTGGAACGTGGAATCGAATGGAATGGAACGTGTAGTGGAAAGTGGAAGGGAATGTGGAATGAAACGAGGAATGGAAAGGAAAGCAATGTGGAATCGAATGGAATGGAAGGTGGAATTGAATGGAATGAAATGTGGAATTAAATGGAATGGAATGGAATGGAATATGGAATGCAATGGAATGGAATGTGGAATGGAATGAAATGGAATTTCGAATGGAATGTGGAAAGGAATGGATTGGAATGTGGTATGGAATGTGGAATGCAAAGTTATGGAATTTGGAGTGAAATGGAATGGAATGTGGAATGGAACATGGAATGGAATGGAATGAAAGGTGGAAGGGAATGCGTAATGGAATGGAAAGGAATGTGGAATGCAATGTGGAATGCAATGGAATTGAATGGAATAGAATATGAAATGGAATGGAATACAATGTGGAATGGAAGGCAATGCAATGGTATGTCGTTTGGTATCTGGATTGGAATGGAACGGAATGTGCAAAGGAATGAGGAATGGAATGGAAAGGATCGTGGAATGGACTGTGGAATGGAATGGAATATAATGTGGAATGGAATGTGGAATGGGATGGAACTGAATGTGGAATGGAATTTGGAATGGAACGTGGAATGTAATGTGTAAAGGAATGTGGAATGGAAAGTGGAATGCAATGGAATGGAATGTGGAATGGAATGGAATGGGATGTGCAAGGCAATGGAATGGAATGTGGAATGGAATGGAAAGGAATGTGGAATGGAATGTGGAATGGAATGGAATTGAATGTCTTTTGGAAAGGAATGTAATGCAATGTGGAATGAAAAGTAGAATAAAACGGAAGGGAATGTGGAATCGAACGGAATGCAATGTGTAATGGAACGTGAAATGGAATGGAATGTGTAATGGAATGGAATGGAATGTGGAATGGAATGGAATGCAACGTGGAATGTAATGGAAAGGAAAAGAATGTGTCGTGGAATGCAATGTGGAATGGAATGGAATGGAATACGGAAAGGCATGTGGAATGGAATGGAACGGAATGTGAAATGCAATGGAATGGAAAGTGGAATGGAATGCAGTGGATTTTGGATTCTAATGGAATAGAATGTAGAATGGAATGTGGACTGGAAAGGAATGGAATGTTGAATGGAATGAAATGCGGAATGGAATGTGGACTGGAAAGGAATGGAATGTGTAATGGAATGGAATGGAATGAAATGTGGAATGGAATGTGGAATGGGAAGGAATGGATTGTGGAATGGAATGGAATGGAATATGGAATAGTATCAGGATGGGAAAGGAATGGAATGTGGAATGGTATGGAATGGGATATGGAATGGAATGGAATGGAATGTGAAATGGAAAGTGGAATGAAATGGAATGGAATGTGGCATGGAATGTGGAATGGAATGTGGATTGGGAAGGAATGGAATGTGGAATGGAGAGGAATGGAATGTGGAATGCAATGGAATGGAATATGGAATGGAATGTGGAATGGAATGGAATGGATTGTGAAATGGATTGAAATGAAATGTGGAATGGAATGTGGAGTGGAAAGGAAGGGAATGTAGAATGCAGTTGAATGGAATGTGGATTGTAGTGGAATGGAATGTGGAATGGAATGGAATGTCGAATCGAATGGAATGTGGATTTTAGTGGAATGGAATGTGGAATGGAATGTCGAATGGAATGGAATGGAATGGAATGTGGAATGGAATGGAATGAAATATAATGCGGAATGGAAAGGAATAGAATGTGGAATGGAATGTGGAATGCAATGGAATGGAATGTGGAATGGAAAGTGGAATGGAATGGAACTGAATGTGGAATGGAATATGTAATGGAATGGAATGCAATGTGGAATGGAAAGGAAAGGAATGTGGCATGGAATGTGTAATGGAATGGAAAGGAATGTAGTTTGCAATGGAATGCTACAGAATGTGTAATGGAACTTGGAATGGAATGGTATGCAATGTGGAATGAAAAGTCGAATGGAATGTGTAATGGTAGGTGGAATGGAATGGAATGTGGAATGGAATGTGGAATGGAATGTGTCATGGAATGGACTGGAATGTGGAGTGAATCGTGGAATGCATTCTGGTATATAACATGGAACATAATCGAATATGGAATGGACTGGAAATGTATGTGGAATGGAGTGGAAAGGAATACGGAATGGAATGGAATATGGAATGGAATTGAATGGAAAGTGGATTGGAATAGAATGGAATGTGGAATGGAATGGAATGGAAAGGAATGTGGAAAGGATTGTGTTTTGGAATGGAACGGAATATTGAATGGAATTGAAAGAAACGTGGAACGGAACGTGGAATGGAACGATGAATGGAAAGTGGAATAGAAAGTGGAATTGAAGGTAGAATGTAATGGAATGGAATGTGGAATGGAATGCAATGAAATGTGTTATGGAATGGTGGTGAAAGAAATGGAATTTGGAATGGAATGTGGAGTGGAATGTGTAATGGACTGTGGAATGGAATGGAATGGAATGTGGAATGGAATGTGGAATGGAATGGAGAGGAGTGTGGAATGCAACGTGGAATGGAAAATTGGACTAGAACTTGGAATGAAATGTCGAATGCAATGGAACAGAAGCGAATGTGGAATGGAAAGTGGAATGGAATGGATTGTAAAGATAAATGGAATGTGGAAGGATTGGAACCTGTCATGGAATGGAATGGAACCTGTCATGGAATGGAAAGGAATGGAATCTGGAATGGAATGTAATGGAAAGGAATGGAATGTGGAATGGAATGGAATGGAATGGAATGTGGAATGCAATTGAATGGAAATTGAATTGGAAGTGAGTGGAATATAATGGCATATAATGTGAAAAGGAATGGAATAGAATGGATTGGAATGGGATGTGGAATGGAATGGAATGGATAATGGAATGGAAGGGAATGAAAAGGAGTGTGGAATGAAATGGAATTTAACGTAGAATGGAATGGAATAGAATGTGGAATGGAATGGAATGGAATGGGAAATGGAATGTGGAATGGAACGTGGAATGGAATGTGGAATGAAAAGTGGAATGGAACGGAATGGTATGTGGAAAGGAACGTTGAATGGAATAGCATGGAATGAAATGGAATGTGGAACGGAATGTAGAACGCAATGGAATGGAATGCGGAGTGAAATGTGGAATGTAACTTGAATGGAATGTGGAATGAAATGGACTGGAAAATGGAATGGAACGTGGACTGGAAACTGTAATGCAACGTGCAATGGAAAGAGGAATGGAAGATGTAATGGAATGAGTAATGGAATGGAATGGAATGTGGAATGGAATGGAATGGAATGGAATGTGGAATTCAATGGAACGGAATGGAATTTGGAATGGAATGGACTGGAATGGGATGGAATGGAATATGGACTGGAATGGGAAGGGAATGTGGAATGGAATGGAATGGAATGTGGAATGGAATGGAATGGGATGGAATGTGGAATGGAGTAGAATGGAATGGAATGGAATGTGGAATTCAATGTAATGGAACGTTATGGAAGGTGGAATAGAATGTGGAATGGAATGGCATGAAACGTGGAATGGAATGGAATGGAATGGAATGTGGAATGGAATGGAACTGAATGTGGAATGTAATGTAATGGAATGTGGAATGGAATGTAGAATGGAAAGTCTAGGGGAATGGAATGGAATGTGGAACGGAAGGTGGCATGGAATGAATAAGAATGTAGAACGGAATGTGGAATGCAAAGGAAAGTGGAATGGAGTGGAATGTAATGTGGAATGGAATTTTTAATGGAATGGGATGGAATGTGTAATGGAATCTGGAATGAGATGGAATGAAACGTGGAATGGAATGTGGAAAGGAATGGGCCGGAATGTGGAATGGAATGTGGAATGGAATGGATTGGAATGCGGAATGGAATGTAATAGAATATGGAATTGAAAGGAAAGTAATCTGGAATGGAATGGAAAGGAATGTAGCATGAAACTGAATCGAAAGCAGAGGAATGTGGAATGGAATCGAATGGAACGAGCTATGGAATGTGGAATGGAAAGTGGAATGGAAATGAACGGAAACTGGAATGGAATGTATAATGGAATGGATCAGAATGTGGAATGGAATGGAATGGAATGTGGAATGGAATGAAATTGAATGTGGAATAGAATGCATAATTCAATGGAATGGAATGGTATGGAATGGGGAATGTAATGGAATGTAATGTGGAATGGAAGGTGGAATGCAATGGAATGGAACGTGAAAAGGAATCTCGAATGGAATGTGGAATGGAACGGAAAGGAATGCGAAAAGCAATGGATTGGAATGTGGAGTGGAATGTGGAAAGGAATGGAATGGAATGGGAATGTAAAGTGATGGAATGGAATGGAATGCGTAATGGAATGTGGAATGCAATGTAATGGAAGGTGGAATGGAACGTGAAATGTAACGGAATGGAATGGAATGTGTAATGGAAGTGGAATGGAATGTGGAATTGAATGTGGAATGGAATGTGGTGTGGCACGTTGAATGGAACGGAGCGCAACATGGAATGGAATGAGGAATGAAATGTTAAACGGAAAATGTAATGGAATGCAATGTGGAAACGAACTTGGAACAAAATGGAGTGGAGCATGGAATGGATCATGGAATGAAACGTGGAATGGAATGTTGAAAGGAAAGTGGAATGGAAAGGAATGGAATGTGGAATGGAAAGCGGAATGGAATGGAATTGAACGTGGAATGGAATGTGGAATAGAATGTGGATTGGAAAGGAATGCATTGTGCAATGGAACGTGGAATGGAATGGAAAGTAACGTGGAATGGAATTTGGAATACAACATGGAATTGACGTGGAATGGAATGTGGAACGCAGCGTGGAATGGAATGTGGAAGGGAATGTGGAATGGAATGGAATGGAATCTGGAATGGAATGTGGAATGGAATGAAATGGAATGTGGTAAAGAATGCGGAATGGAATAGAATGTGGAATGGAACATGGAATGAAATGGAATGGAGCGTGGAATGCATCATGGAATGGAGCGTGGAATGGAATGTGGAAAGGAAAGTGGAATGGAATGGAATGGAATGTGGAATGGAAAGTGGACTGGAATGGAATGGAACGTGGAATGGAATATGCAATGGAATGTGGAATGGAACGTGAAATGGAATGGAATGTAAAGTGGAGTGAAACATGGAATTGAATGGAATGGAATGTGGAATATAATGTGGAATGTAACGTGGAATGGAATAGAATGGAATGCGGAATGTAATGTGGAATGGAAAGGATTGGAATGTGGAATGGAACGTGGAATGGAATGGAAAGGAATGTGGAATGAAACATGGCATGGAATAGAATGGAATGTGGAATGGAATGAGGAATGGAAAGTGGAATTTAATGTGGAAAGGAATGTGGGATGGAAAGGAATGCAATATGGTATGGAATGCGGAATCGAATGGAATGGAATGTGGAATGCAATGGAAAGGAATGTGTAATGGAAGGGAAAGGAATGGAATTGAATGCGGAAATGAATGGACTGGTGTGCGGAATGGAATGGAATGGAAAGTGGAATGGAATGTGGAATGGATTGGAAAGAATGTGGAATGGAACGGAATGTAATGTGGACTGGCATGGAATAGAATGGATTTGAATGTGGAATAGAATGGAATGGAATGTAGAATGGAAAAGAATCAAATGTGGAATAGAATGGAATGGTATGGAATGTGAAAAGGAAAGGAATGGAATGTGGGATGGAAAGGTTTGGAATGTGGAATGGAAAGGAATGGAATGTGGAATAGAATGAAATGCTATGGAATGTGGAATGGAACGGAATTTAATGTGGAATGGAAAGTGGAATTGAGTGGAACGGAATTTGGTTTGGAATGGAATGGAATATGGAATGGAAGGTCAAATGGAATGTCGAATGTAATGTGGAATGGAAAGAAATGGAATGTGGGATGCAATGGAGTGCAATGTGGAATGGAATGGAATGCAATGTGGAATGGAGGGTGGAACGGAATGGGATGGAATGTAGAATAGAATGTGGAATGGAAAGGAATGGAATCTGGAATTGAATGGAATGGAATGGAATGAAACGTGAAATTGTGGAATAGACTGTGAAATGGAACGTGAAATGGAACATTGAATGGATTGGAATGGAAAGTGGAATGGAATGTGGAATGTAATGAAATGCAATGTGGAAAGGAAAGTGGAATGGAATGGAATGAAATTTGCAATGCAATGTGAAATTGAATGAAATGGAATGTGGAATGGAATGTGGAATGGAATGGAATGCAATGTGGAATGGAACGGAATGGAACGTGGAATCTAATGCAAGGCAATGTGGAATTGAAAGTGGAATGGAATGGAATGGAATTTGGAATGGAATGTGAAATTGAATGGAATGGAATGTGGAATGGAATGTGGAATGGAATGTAATGGAATGTGGAATGGAACGGAATGGAATGCGGAATGGAATGTGGAATAGAAAGTTCAATGGAATGGAATTGAATGTGCAACCGAAAGTGGAATGGAGTGGAGGGGAAAGTGGAATGGAAATTTGAATGGAAATTGTAATGAAACGTGGAATGGAATGTGGAATGCAACCTGCAATGAAATGTGGAATGGAATGTGAATTGGAATGGAATGGAATCTGGAACGGAATGAAATTGAATGAGGAATGGAATGTGGAATAGAATGTGGAATGGAACAGAATAGAACGGAATGGATTGTGGAATGCAATGTGGAAAGGAATGTTGATAGGATCATGGAATGTAATGGAATGGAACTTGGATTGGAAAGTGGAATGGAACGTGAAATTGAATGTGGCACAGAACGTGGAATGGCATGGGCAATGGAATGTGGAATGGAAAGTGGATTGTAACGGAATGGAAAGTGGAATGGAATATGGAATGGAATGGAATGCAACGTGGAATGGAACGTGGAATGGAATGTGGAATGGAATGTCGAATATAATGGTATGTGGAATGGAATGCAATGCAATAAATGAATGGAATGGAATGCGGAATGGAATGGAATGCAATAAATGAATGGAATGGAATGCGGAATGGAATGGAATGGAATGTGTAATGGAATAGAATGTGGAATGGAATGGCATGGAATGGAATGTGGAATGGAATGGAATAGAATGCACTGGAATGGAATGTGGAATGGACTAGAATGTGGAATGGACTAGAATGTGGAATGGAATGAAATGGAAAGGAATGAAATGGAATGGAATGTGGAATGGATTGGAATGAAATGTGGAATGGAATGGAATGGAATGGAGTGGAATGTGAAATGGAATAGAATGGAATGTGGAATGCAATAGAATGTGGAATGGAATGGAATGGAATGCAATGGGGATTGTTAAGGAATGGAACATGGAATGGATTACAATGGAAATTGGAATGCAATGGAAAGGAATGTGGAATGGAATGGAATGGAATGTCCAGTGGTATGTGGTATGGAATGGATTTGAATATGGAACGGAATGTGGAATGAAATGGAAAGGAATGTGAAATGGAAAGAAATGGAATGCGGAATGGAATGTGCAATGGAATGTGGAATGGAATGTGGAATGGAATTTGCAGTGGAATGTGGAATGGAATGTGGAATGGAAAGTGGCATTGAAAGAGGAATGGAATGGAATAGAATGTGGAGTGGAATGTTGAATGGAACGTGGAATTGAACATGGAAAGGAATGTAGAATGAATGACGAAGGGAAAGTGGAATGGAATGGAATGGAATGTGGATTGGAACGTGGAATGGAATGTGGCACAGAACGTGGAATGGCATGGGCAATGGAATGTGGAATGGAATGTGGATTGTAACGGAATGGAAAGTGGAATGGAATATGGAATGGAATGGAATGCAACGTGGAATGGAACGTGGAATGGAATGTGGAGTGGAATGTCGAATATAATGGTATGAGGAATGGAATGCAATGCAATAAATGAATGGAATGGAATGCGGAATGGAATGGAATGGAATGTGTAATGGAATGGAATGTGGAATGGAATGGCATGGAATGGAATGTGGAATGGAATGGAATAGAATGCACTGGAATGGAATGTGGAATGGACTAGAATGTGGAATGGACTAGAATGTGGAATGGAATGAAATGGAATGGAATGAAATGGAATGGAATGTGGAATGGATTGGAATGAAATGTGGAATGGAATGGAATGGAATGGAGTGGAATGTGAAATGGAATAGAATGGAATGTGGATGCAATAGAATGTGGAATGGAATGGAATGGAATGGAATGGGGAATGTCATGGAATGGAACATGGAATGGATTACAATGGAAATTGGAATGCAATGGAAAGGAATGTGGAATGGAATGGAATGGAATGTCCAGTGGTATGTGGAATGGAATGGAATTGTATGTGGAACGGAATGTGGAATTAAATGCAAAGGAATGTGAAATGGAAAGAAATGGAATGTGGAATGGAATGTGGAATGGAATGTGCAATGGAATGTGGAATGGAATGTGGAATGGAATTTGCACTGGAATGTGGAATGGAATGTGGAATGGAAAGTGGCATGAAAGTGGAATGGAATGGGATAGAATGTGGAGTGGAACGTTGAATGGAACGTGGAATTGAACATGGAAAGGAATGTAGAACGAATGACGAAGGGAAAGTGGAATGGAATGAAATGGAATGTGGATTGGAACGTGGAATGGAACGTGGAATGGAACATGGAATGGAACATGCAACGGAAAGTGGAATGGGATGTGCAATGGAATGTGGAATGGAAAGTGGAATGGAAAGAAATATAACGTGGAATGGAACGTGGAATGAAATTGAATGGGAAGTGGAATGGAACGTGAAAGAGAACATGAAAAGGAATGTGGAATGGAACGTGGAATGGAATGTGGAATGGAATGGGGAAGGGAATTTGGCCTGGAATGGAATGGCATGGAATGGAATGTGGAATGGAAAGTGCAATGGTTCCTGTAATTGAACGTGGAATGGATCGTGTAATGGAACTGGAAGGGAATGTGGAAAGTGGAATGGAATATAGAATGGAACGTGAAATTGAATGGATTGGAATGTAGAATGGAACGTGGAATGGAATGTGGAAAGGAATGTAGAATGCAATGGAATGGAATATGGATTGGAATGGAATGGAATGTGGAATGGAAAGGCAAGGAACGTGGAATGGGAAGTGGAAAGGAACATGGAATTCAACGTGGAATGGAGAGTGGAATGGAATGTCGAATTGAATGGAATGGAATGTGAAATGGAATGGAAAGGAATGTGGAAAGGAAAGGAATGGAACGTGGAATGGAATGTGGAATGGAAAGTGGAATAGAATGGAATGGAACGTGGAATGGAATTTGGAATGGAATGGAATGGAACGTGGAATTGAATGGAATGGAATGTGGAATGCAATAGAATGGAATGTGGAATGGAAGGGAATGGAATGTGGAATGCAAAGGGAATGAATGGTACGTGGAATTGAATGGAAAGTAATGGAAAGTTGAATGCAATGAAATGGAATGTAACGTGGAATTGAATGCAATTGAACGGGGAAAGGTATGTGGAATGGAAAGTGGAATGGAATGTGGAATGGAATGAATTGGAATGTGCAATGGAATGGAATGGAATTTGGAATAGAATGGAATGGAATGGAAAATGCAATGGAATGTGGAATGGAATGCGGAAAGGATTGGAAAGGAATGTGGAATGGAATTTAACTTGGAATGGAATGGAATGGAATGTGGATTGGAATGGAATGGAATAGAATGTGGAATGGAATGGAAAGTGAAATGGAATTTGGAATGGAATGTGGAGTGGAATGAAATGCACTGTGGAATGGAATGGAACGGAATGTGAAATGGAATGGAATGGAATTGAAAGTGAAATGGAATTAGCAATGGAATGTAGAATGGAAAGAAATGGAATGTGGAATGGAATAGGGTGGAATGTGGAATGGAAAGTGGAATGCAATGGAACATGGAATGCAATGTGGAAAAGAAAGTGAAATTTATCGTGGAATGGAACATGGATTGGAATGGAATGGAATGTGGAATGGAATGGAATAGAATGTGGAATGGAAAGGAATACAACCTGGAATGTGATATGGAATGGAACAAGGAATGCAACGTGGAATGGAAAGGAATGCATCCTGGAATGGGACGTGGAATGGAACATGGAATGCGATGTGGAATGGAAAGTGGAGTGGAATGTGGAATGGAATGGAATGGAATGCGGAATGCAATGGAATGAAAGGTGGAATGGAATGGAATGGACTAGAATGGAATGTGGAATGGAATTGAATAGATTGGAAAGTCAAATATAATGTGGAACGGAATGTGAAATGGAATGTGGAATGGAATGTGGAACGGAATGAATTGGAACGTGGAATGAAATGGAATGGAACGAGGAATGAAATAGAATGGAATGGAACATGAAATGGAATGTGGAATGGAGCATGGAATGGAACGTGGAATGGAATGTGGTATGAAAAGTGGAATGGAACGTGGAATGGAGCATAGAATGGAACGTGGAATGGAATGTGGTATGAAATGTGGAATGGAATGGAATGGAATGTGGAATGGAATGGGAATTGAATGCAATGAAATAAGAACGGAATGTGGAATGGAATGGAATGGAATGTGGAATGTAATGTGGAATGGAATGTGGAATGCAACAGAATGCAACAGAATGCAACAGAACAGAATGAGGAATGGAATGTTGAATGGAATTTGGAACGTAACGTGGAATGGAATGTGGAATGGTATGTGGATTGGAATGGAATGGAATGTGGAATAGAAAGGAATGGAATGTGGAATGGAATTGAATAGAATGTTTAATAGAATAGAATGTAAGTGAAAGTGCAAGGGAAAGTGGAATGGAATGTGGAATGCAATGGAATTGAATGTGGAATGGAATCGAACTTGGAATGGATTGGAATGAAATGTGGATTGGAATGGAATGGAATGGAATTTGAATGTGGAATGGAATGGAATGGAATGCGGAATGCAATAGAATCGAATGTGGAATGGAATGGAATGGAATGTGGAATGCAAAGGAAATGAATGGTACGTGGAATTGAATGGAAAGTAATGGAAAGTTGAATGCAATGAAATGCAATGTAACGTGGAATTGAATGCAATTGAACGGGGAAAGGTATGTGGAATGGAAAGTAGAATGGTATGTGGAATGGAATGAAGTGGAATGTGCAATTGAATGTAATGGAATTTGGAATAGAATGGAATGGAATGGAAAATGCAATGGAATGTGGAATGGAATGTGGAAACGATTGGAAAGGAATGTGGAATGGAATTTAACTTGGAAAGGAATGGAATGGAATGTGGATTGGAATGGAATGGAATGGAATGTGGAGTGGAATGGAAAGTGAAATGGAATTTGGAATGGAATGCGGAATGGAACCTGTAATGGAATGTGGAATAGAATGTGGAATGGAAAGAAATGGAATGTGGAATGGAATGTGGAATGGAATGGAATGGAATTGAATGTGAAATGAAATAAAATGGAATTGAAAGTGAAATGGAATTAGCAATGGAATGTAGAATGGAAAGAAATGGAATGTGGAATGGAATAGAGTGGAATGTGGAATGGAAAGCGGAATGCAATGGAACATGGAATGGAATGTGGAAAGGAATGTGTAATGGAAGTTGAAATGGAAACTGAAATGGAATGTGGAATGGAATATGGAATGAAATGTAGTATGGAATGCGGAATGGAAAGGAATTGAATGTCCAATGGAATGTGGAATGGAATGGAATTGAATGCAGAATGGAATGTGGAATTGAATGGAAAAGAATGTGAAATAGAAAGAAATGGAATGTGGAATGGAATGTGGAATGGAATGGAATGGAATTGAAAGTGAAATGAAATGGAATGGAATGTTGAATGGAATGTGCAAAGGAATGGAATGTAGTGGAATGTGGATTGGAATGTGGAATGGAATGGATTGGATTGTGGAATGGAATGGAGTGGAATGTGGAAAGTAATGGGTTGTAATGTGGAATGGAATGTGGAATGGAATGGAATGGAATGGAATGGAAAGTGGAATAGAAGATATTGGAATGTATAATGGAATCGGAATGGAATGGAATGCAATGTGGAATGGAATGGAAAGGAATTTGGAATAGAATGGAATGGAATGTGGAATGGAATTGAATGGAACGTGGAATTGAAAGGAATGGAATGCAATGGAACGTGGAATTGAATGTAATTGAACGGGGAGCGGAATGTGTAATGGAATATGGAATGGAAGGGAAGGGAATGTGGAATGGAATGGAGTGGAATGTGGAATAGAAGAGAATGGAAGTTAAAGTGCAATGGAAAGTGGAATGGAAAGTGGAATGGAATGGAATGGAATGTGGACTGGAATTGAAATTGGATTGGAATTGAATGGAATGTGGATTGGAATAGAATGGAATGGAACATGGAATGGAATGTGGAATGGAATGTGTAATGGAATAAGGAATGGAATATGTAATGGAATGTGGAATGAAACGTGGAAAGGAATGGAATGGAACGTGGAATTAAATGTGGAATGGAATGGAATAGAATGTGAAATGGAATCTGCAATGGAATGTGGAATGGAATGGAAAGGAATGTGGAATGCAAGGTGGAGTTGAATGGAAAGGAATTTGGAATGGAATGCAATGGAATGTGCAATGGAATGTGGAATGGAATGGAATGGAATGTGGAATGGAATATGGAATGGAAAGGACTGTAATGTGGAACGGAATGGGGAATGGAATGTGGAATGGAATGGAATGGAAAAAGGAATGGAATGTCGAATGGAATGGAATGCAAAGTGGAATGCAATGCAATGGAATGTGGAATATAATGAAATGGAATGGAATGGAATGTGAATGTAATAGAACGGAATGTGGAATGCAATGGAATGGAATGATATGAGGAATGGAATGGAATGGAATATGGAATGCAATGCAATGGAATGAAATTAGGAATTGAAAGGAATGGAATGGAATGGAATAAGCGATGGAATGGAAGATAACGTGGAATGGAATGTGGAATGGAATTCAATGGAATGTGGAATGAAATGGAATGGAACGTGGAAAAGAATGTGAAATTAAATGTGGAATGGAATGTGGAATGCAATGGAATGGAATGTGGAATAAAGCGGAATGGGATGGAATGCAATGCGGAATGGAATGGAATAGAATGCGGAATGCAATGGAATGGAGTGAAATGTGGAATTGAATGTAATGGAAAGTGGAATGGAATAGAATGGAATGTGGAAGGAATGGAATGGAATGTGCAATGGAATGTGGAATGGAATGTGGAATGGCATGTGGAATGGAATGTGGAAGGTAATGGAATGGAATGTTGACTGTAATTGAATGGAATATTGAATAGAATGGAATGGAATGGAATGTGGAATGGAATGGAATGGAATGTGGAATGAAATGCAATGGAATGTGGAATGGAATGGAATGGAACTTGGAATAGAATGTGGAATGGAATGGAATGCAACCTGAAATGGAATGTGGAATGGAAAGTGCAATGAAACGTGGAATGGAATGGAAAGGAACGTGGAATAGATTGGAATGGAACGTGGACTGCAATATAGAATGGAATGTAGAATGTGACGTGGAACGGAATGGAATGCAAGTTGGAATGGAATGTGGTAGAATGTGGAATGGAATGGATTGGAATGTGAAATGAAATGAATTGGAAAGTGGAATGGAATGGAATGGAACGTGGAATGGAATGCGGAATGGTACGTGGAATGGATTGTTTAAATGAATTTAATGGAATGTGGAATAGAATGGACTGGAATGAAATGTGGAATGGAATGTGGAATGGATAAAGGAATGGAATGGAATGGAATGGAATGTGGAATGGAATGGAATGTGGAATGGAATGTGGAATGGAATGTGCAACGGAATGAAATGAAATGTGGAATGAAATGTGGATTGGTATGCAATGGAATGTGGAATGGGATGTGGAATGGAATGGAATGGAATGGAAAGTAATGTGGAAAGCATGTGAATTGGAATGCAACGGATTGTGGAATAGAATGTGTAATGAAATACAATGGAATGAGAATGGAACGTGGAAAGGAATGTGGAAAGGAATGTGGAACGGGGTGCGGAATGGAATGTGGAATGGAATGTGGAATGGAATGGAATGTGGAATAGAATGTGGAATGGAAAGTGGAATTAAATGGAATGGAATGCGGAATGGAATGAAAATGAATGTGGAAATGAATCTGGAATGGAATGCAATGGAATGTGGAATGGAACGGAATGGAACGTCGAATGGAATATGTAATGGAACGGAATGCTATGTGGAATGGAAGGCGGAATGGAGTGCGAAATGGAATGTGAAATGCAATAGAATGGAAGTGGCAATGGAATGTGGAATCAAAAGTAGAATGGAATGGAATGGATGGTGGAATGGAATCATATGGAATGGTATGGAATGTGGAATGGAATGGAATGGAATGTGGAATGGAACGTGGAATGGAACGTGGAAAGGAATGTGGAATGCAACACGGAATAGAATGGAATGGAAAGTGGAATGGAATGTGGGATGGAATGGAATGGAACGAGGAATGGAATGTGGATTGGAATTTGGAATGGAATGGATTGGAATGGAATGTGCCATGCAATGTGGAATGGAATGTGGAATGGAATGGCAGGAATGTCGAATAGAATGTGAAATGGAATGGAATGGAATGTCAAATGGAATGGAATGGAATCTCAAATGGAATGTGGAAAGGAATCTGGAATGGAAAGTGCAATGGAATGTGGAATGGAATGTGGAATGTATCGTGGAATGGAAAGCGGAATAGAATGGAATGCAGCATGTAACGGAATGTGGAAAGGAATGGAATGGAATGCAGAATGGAATGTTTAAAGGAATGTGGAATGGAATGGAGTGGAATGTGGAATGGAATGTGGAATGGAATGGAATGGTATGTGGAATGGACTGTGTAATGAAATGAAATGGCATGTGGAATGGAACGTAACGGAAAGTGGAATGGAATGTGGAATGGAAAGGAATGTAATATGGAATGGAATGTGGAAACGAAAGTGGAATGGAATGCAATGGAATGTGGAAGGGAACGTGGATTGGAAGGGAATGGATAGTGGAATTGAAAGTGTATTGTAAACTGGAATGGAATGGAATGGAATGTGGAATGGAATGGAATGGAATGTTGAATGTAATGTAACGGAATATGGAATAGAATGCAGTGGAATGGAAAGTAGAATGGAATGTGGAATGGAAGGTAAAATGGAATGTGGAATGGAATTTGGAATGCAATGGAATTGAATGTGGAATGGAATGTGGAATGAAATGGAATGGAATGTAATGTGGAATGAAATGCGGAAAGAAATGGAATTGTATGTGGAATGGAACGTGGAATGGGACGTGGAATTGAATGAAACGGAATGTGGAAACGAATATGGAATGTTATGGAATGCAGTGTGGAATGGAGTGTGGAATGGAATGTGGAATGGAATGTGGAATGGAATGGAAGGTGGAATGGAATGTGGAGTGGAATAGATTGCAATGTTTAAATGGAATGGAATGGAATGTGGATTGCAATGTGGACTACAATGGAATGCAATGTGGAATTGAATAGATTGGAATGTGGCATGTAATTTTCAATGGAATGTGGCATGAAATATGGAGTGGAACGTTGAATGGAAAGTGGAAAGGAATGGAATGGATCGTGGAATGGAACATGGAATGGAAGTTGGAATGGAGCATGGAATGGAATCGAAAGGAGCATGGAATGGAATGTGGAGCGGAACGTGGAATGGAATGCGGAATGGAATGGGTTGGAATGTGCAATGGAACGTGGAATGGAATGGACTGGAATGTGGAACGGAATGTGGAATGAAATGCAACGGAATGTGGAATGGAATGGAAGGGAATGTGGAATGGAGTGGAATGGAATGTGGTATGGAATGAGGAATGGAATGTGGAGTGGCACTTGGAATGGAACGGAGTGCAATGTGGAATGGAATGTGGAATGGAATGTGAAATGGAACGTGGAAGGAATGCAGTGAGGAACGGAACGTGGATTCGAATTTAATGGAACGTGGAATGGAATGTGGAATGGAAAGCAGAATGGAATGGAATGTGGAATGGATCGTTTAATGGAATGGAATGGAACGTGGAATGGAAAGTGGAATGGAACGTGGAATGGAATGTGGAATGCAACGTTGAATGGAATGTGCAATTGAATGTGAAATGGAACGTGTAAAGGAATGGAATGGAAAGTGGAATGGTACATGGAATGGAATGGAAAGGAACGTGGAATGGAATGTGGAATGGAACGTGGAATGTAATGGAATGGAATGTGGAATGGAATGTAGCATGGAATGTGGAATTTAATGTGGAAGAGAATGTGCAATGGAATTCAATGGAATGGAATGGAATGTGGTATGGAATGTGGAAAGGAATGTGGAATGGAAAGTGGAATGCAACGGAAATAAATGTGGAATGGAATGTGGAATGGAACATGGAATGCAATGGAATGGAAAGTGGAATGCAATGGACTGGAATGTGGAATGGAACGTGGAATGGAATGTGGAAGGGAACTTGGAATGGAACATGGAATGGAACGTGGAATGGAATGGAATGGAATGTGAAACGGAATGGAATGGAATGCGGAATGGAATGCGGAATGGAATGTAGAATGTAATGGAATGGAATTTGGAATGGAGTGGAATGGAATGTTGATTCGAAGGTGGAAGGGAATCTGCTATGTAACGTGGAATGTAAAGGAATGGAATGTGGAATGGAATGCAGTGGAATGTGGAATGGAATGGAATGGAATGTGGAATGGAATGTGGAATGGCATGGAATGGAATGTGGAATAGAATGTGTAATGCAATGGAGTGGAATGCGAAATGGAATGGAGGGCAAAGCGAAATGGAACGTGGAATGGAACGTGGAATGGAACTTGGAATGGAATGTGGAATGGAATGGAAAAGAATGAGAATGGAATGGTTTGGAATGTGGAATAAAATGTGGCATGCAATGGAATGGAATATTGAAAGGAAAAGAATGGAATTGTACGGAATGTGGAATGGAATGGAAAGGAATGTGGAATGGAACGTGGAATGTAATGGAATGGAACATGGAATGGAATGTGGAATGGAATGTGGAATGCGACGTGGAATAGAATGTGGAATGTAATTTGGAATGGAAAGTAGTGGAATGTGGAATGCAAAGGAATGGAATGTGGAATGGAATGCAATACAATGTCGAAGTGAATGTGGAATAGAATGGAATGGAAGGTGGAATAGAATGCGGAAAGGAATGGATAGGAATCCAGAATGGAATGCAATGGAATGGTATGGAATGTGGAATGGAATGTGGAATGGAAACTGGAATGGAATGTGGAATGGAAAGTGTAATGGAATGGAATTGAATGTGCAATGGAATATGGAAGGAATGTGGAATACAACGTGGAAAGGAATGTGGAATTTAACGTGTAATGGAAGGTGGAATGGAATGGATTGGAACGTGCCATGGAATGTGGAGTGGAAAGGAATGGAATGTGGAATCGAATGGAATGGAACGTGGAATGGAAAGGAATGGAAAGAGGAATGGAACATGTAATGGAACGTGGAAAACAACGTGGAATGGAACGTGGAATGTAATGTTTAATGGAATGGAATGGAATGTGGAATAGAATGGAAAGGAATGTGGAATGGAACGGAATGGAATGGAGGGGAACGTGGAATGGAATGGAATGGAATGGAATGTGGAATGCAATGGAATTAAATGTGGAATGGAATGGAATGGAATCTAATGGAATTTGGAATAGAATTGAATGGAATGTGAAATGGAATGGAATGTAATGTGGAATGGAATGAGGAATAGAATATGGAGTGGAAAGTGCAAAGGAAAGTGGAATGTAACAGAATGGAATGTGGAATGGAAGGTGGAATTGAATCGAATGGAACGGGGAATGGAAAACAGAACGGAATGGAGTAGAACGTGTAATCAAATGTGGATTAGAACATCCAATGGAATGGTCAGTGGAATGTGGAATTGAACGTGGAATGGAATGGAATGGAAACTGGAATGTGACGTGGAACGTAGTGAAATGGAATGGAATGGATTGTGGAATGGAACGTGGAATTTAATAGAATGGAATGTGGAATGGAACTTGGAATGGAATGTGGAAAGGAACGAGCAATGTAATGAAGAATGGAATGTGGAATGGAATTTGTAATGGAACGGAAAGGAATGCGGAATGGAATGTGCAATGGAATGTGGAATGCAACGTGGAATGGAATGGAATGGAACGTGGAATGGAACATGGAATGGAACGGAATGGAACGTGGAATGGAACATGGAATGGAAGGTGGAATTGAAAGGGCTATGGAATGTGGAATGTAACGTGGAATGTAATGCAGTTGAAACTGGAATGCAACTTGGAATGGAATGGAATGGATTGTGGAATGGAATCTGGAATGGAATGTGGAATGGAACCTGGAATGGAACATGGAATGGAACGGAATGGATTATGGAATGGAATGTGGAATGGAATGGAATGGGATGTGGAATGAAATGTGCAATGGAATGTGTAATGGAAAGGAATGGAATGTGGAAAGAATGGAATGAAATGTGGAATGGGATATGGACTGGAATGGAATGCAACGTGGAATGGAAAGCGGAATGGAATGGAATGCAATGTGGTATGGAATGTGGAATGGAATGGAGTGGAATGTGGAATGGAATGTAGAATGGAATGTGGCATGGAATGTGGAATGGAAAGTGGATTTGAATGGAATGGAATGTCGAATGGAATGTGGAATATAAGGGAATGGAATGTGCAATGGAAGGTGGAAGGGAATGTGGAATGGAAAGTGGAATGTAATGGAATGGAATGTCGAATGGAACGTGGAATGAAATGGATTTAAACGTGGAATGGAATTTGCAGTGGAAGGTGAAATGGAACGTGGAATGGAATGTAGAACGGTGCGCGGAATGGAATGTGGAATGGAACGTGGGATGGAATGGAATGGAAGATGAAATGGAACGTGGAATGGAATGCAATGGAACGTGGAATGGAATGTGGAATGGAATGAGGAATGGAATGTGGAATGGAGCATGGAATGGAAGGGAAAGAAACGTGGAATGAAATGTGGAATGAAATGTGGAACGGAAAGGAATGGAATGTGGAATAGAATGTGGATTGGAATAGAATGAAATCCGGAATGGAATGGTGTGGAATATGGAAAGAAAAGGAATGGAACGTGGAATGGAACGTTGAATGGAACATGAAATGGAATGGGGAATAGAAAGGAATGGAATGGAATATGGAAAGGAATGGAATGGAATGTGTAATGGAATTTGTAATGGAAAGGGGAACGGAATGGAATGGAATGGAAGTGATAGGAATGTGGAATGAAATGGAATGGAATGTGCAATGGAAAGGAATGGAATGCGGAATGGAATGGAATTTTATGGAATGTGAAATGGAATGTAATGGAATGGAATGGAATGTGGAATGGAATGTAATGGAATGCAATGGAATGGAATGGAATGCACAATTGAATCGATTGGGAAGTGGAATGAAATGGAATGAAATGTGGAAAGCAATGGAATGGAATGGAATGTATTGTGGAATGGAATGTGAAATGGAATGAGGAATGGAACGTGGAATGGAATATAATGGATGTCGGAATGGAGTGGAATGGAACGTGAAATGGAATATAATGCAACATTGTAAGGAAAGTGGAATGGAACGTGGAAAGGAAAGTGGAATGGATAGTATAATGGAAAGTAATGGAATGTGGAAAGGAATGGAATGTGGAAAGGAATGGAATGGAATGTGAAATGGAATGGAATGGAATATGGAATGGAACGTGGAGTGGAATGAAACGGAAAGTGGAATGCAATGCCTAATGGAAAGTGGAATGCCACGTGGAATGGAATGGAATGGATCGTGGTATGGAATGTGGAATGTAATGGAATAGAAGGTGGAATGGAATTGAATGGAATGGAATGGAATGTGAAATGAAATGTGGAATGGAAAGTGGAATGCAATGGAATAGAACGTGGAATGGAATGGAATGGAATGGAAAGTGGAATGTAACGTGGAATGGAATGGAATGGAATGTGGAATGGAATGTCGAACGGAACGCGGAATCGAAAGTGGAATGGAATGGAATGGAATGTGGAATGGAATGTGGAATTGAATGTGGAACGGAATGTGGAAATCAATCTAATGGAATGTGGCATATAATGTGGAATGGAACGTGGAATGGAATGGAGTGGAATGCGGAATGGAATACCGAATGGAATGGAATTGAATGCGGGATGGAATGTTGAATGGAATGCGGAATGGAATGGAATGTGGAATGGAGTGTGGAATGGTAAGGAATGGAATGTGGAATGGAATGCTCAATGGAATGTGGAATGGAATATGTTGGAATGTGGAATGGAATGTGGAATGGAACGTTGAATGGAAAGGAATGGAATGTAGAATGGAATGTGGAATGGAATGCAGAATGGAAAGTGGAATGGAATGGAATGGAATGTGGAATGCAATGTGGAATGGAATGTGAAAAGGAACGTGGAATGTAAGGTGAAATGGAATGGAATTGAAAGGAGAATGGAGAGGGGAGTGGAATGAAATGGAATGTGCAATTCAATTTGCAATGGAATGGAAAGGAATGTTGAATGGAATGTATACTGGAATGGATCACTATGTGGAATGTAATGTGGAATGGAATGTGGAATGCAATGTGGAATGGAATGTGGAATGGAACGTGGATTGGAACGGAATGGATTGCGGAATGCAATATGGAATGGAAAGTGGAATGGAAAGTGGAATGTAACGTGGAATTGATCGTGGAATGGAATATGGAATGGAATGGAACGGAATGTGGAATGGAAGTTGGAATGGAACGTGGAATGGAATGGAATGGCATGTGTAATGGCATGGAATGGATTGTGCAATGGAAAGGAATGAAATGAGGAATGGAACATGGAATAGAACGTGGAATGCAACGTGGAATGGAACGTGGAATGCAATGTGAAATGGAACGGAATTTAATGTGGAATTGAATAGTATGGAATGTGGAATGGAATGGAATGGATTGGAATGTGGAATGGAATAGAATGGAATGGAATGTGGAATGGAATGGAATAGACTGTAATGGAATGCGGAATTGAATGGAATAGAATGTGGAATGGAATGGAATGTAATGGAACGTGGAATGGAATGTGGAATGCAATATGGAACGGAAAGTGGAATGGAATGGAATGGAAAGTGTAATAGAAAGTAATGGAATGGAAATGTGGAATGCAATGTGGAATTGAATGCGGAATTGAATGGAATGGAATGTGGAATGGAATGGAATGGAATGTGGAATGGAATGGATCAGAATGTGGAATGAAATGGAAAGGAATGGAATGGAATGTGAAATAGAATGTGGAATGGTAAGTGGAATTGAATTTGGAACGGAACTTGGAATTTAATGTGGAATTGAATCAAATGGATTGTGAAATGGAATGTGCAATGGAATGGTGTGGAATGTGGAATGGAATGTGGAATGCAATGTGGATGGAAATGAAACAATCGTGGAATGGAATGTGGAATGCAACGTGGAATGGAACGTGGAATTGAATGGGGAATTGAATGGAATATATTGTGGAATGTAATGTGCAATGGAATGGTATGGAATATGGAGTGGATTGTGGAATGCAATGTGGAATGGAATGGAATGGAATGTGGAATGGAATGTGAAATGGAACATAAAATGGAACGTGGAATGGAATGTGGAATGGAATGTGGGATGGAATTGAATGGAATGTGGAATGGAATGTGGAATGCAGTGTGAAATGGAATGGAATGCGGAATGCAATGTGGAATGGAATGGAATTGAATGTTTAAATGGAATGTATGGAATGTGGAATGGAATATGATCTGAAATGGAATGCAATGTGGAATGGAATATGGAATGTATTGGAATGGAACGAGGAATGGAACGTGGAATGGAATGTGGAATGAAATGTGGAATGGAATAGAATGGAATCTGTAATGGAAGGGAATGGAATGTGGAATGGAATGTGCAATGAAATGGAATGGAAATGAATGGAATGTGTAAGGCAATGGAATAGAATGTGGAGTGGAAAGAAATGGAACGTGGAATGGAACGCGGAATGAAACGAGGAATGTAGTGTGGAATGGAACGTGTAATGGAAAGTGGAATGCAATGGAATGGAATGTGGAATGGAAGGGAATGGAACATGGAATGCAACGTGGAATTGAAAGTGGAATGCAACGTGGAGTGGAACTTGGAATGGAATCTGGAAAGTTATTTAATGGAATGTGGAATGCAATGGAATGGAATGTCGAATGGAATGGAATGTAGTGGAATTTGGAATGGAATGGAATGGAATGCGAAATATAATGGAATGGAACGTGGAATGGAATCGAATGGAAAGTGGAATAGAAAGGAATGGAATGGAACGTGGAATGGAATGTCGAATTGAATGTGGAATTGAATGGAAAGTAATGTGGAATGGAATGGAATGGAACGTAGGATGGTTTGGAATGGAAAGTGGGATGGAATGTGAAAGGAACGTGGAATGGAGTGGAATGGAACTTGGAATGGAACGTGTAATGGAATGCAATGGAATGAGGAATGGAACATGGAATGGAATGAGGAATGGATCATGGAATGGAATATGGAATGGAAAGTTGAATTGAACGTGGAATGGAATGGAATGGAAGGTTGAATGGAATGTGGAATGGAGTGTGGAAAGGAACGTTCTATTCCACATTCCATTCCATTCCATTCCATATTCCTTTCCATTCCATTCCATATTGCATTCAATTCCATTCCACATTCCATTCCACATTCCATTCCATTACATTGCACAATCCTTTCCATTCCATTCCACATTACATTCCACATACCATTAAATTCCAATCCACATTCCATTCTATTGCAGTTCACATTCCATTCCATTCCGTTCAACATTCCATTCCACATTCCATTCCTTTCCATTCCATATTCCGTTCCATTCCATGTTCCATTCCATTCCATTGCATTCCACATTTCATTCCATTCCACGTTCCGTTCCAAATTCCATTCCATTCCATTCCACATTCCATTCCATTCCATTCCACAGTACATTCCATTCCATTCAATTCCAGTCCGCATTTCATTCCATTCCACATTCCATTCCACTTTCCACATTCCATTCCACATTCCATTCCATTCCATTCCACATTCCATTCCGTTCCGTTCCATTCCGCATTCCTTCCCATTCCATTCCACATTCCTTCCCACATTCCATTCCATTGCATTCCAGATTCCATTCCTTTCCTTTCCACATTCCATTCCATTCTATTCTACATTCCATTCCACATTCCTTTCCACATTCCTTTCCACGTTCCATTCCACGTTCCATTCCAAATTCCATTCCACGTTCCATTCCACTCCATTCCACGTTAAATTACACATTCCATTCCATTCCATTCCACTTTCCATTCCACGGTCCATTCCAATTAATTCCACATTCCATTCCATTCCATTCCAAATTCTATTCCAATCCATTACACATTCCATTCCACATTACATTCCATTCCATCTCATATTCCATTCCATTGGATTCCATTCGACATTCCATTCCATTCCACGTTGAAATCCCTTCCTTTCCACATTCCATTCCCTTCCATTGCATATTCCATTCCATTCCACATTCCATTCCATTCCACATTAAATTCCATTCCATTCCATATTCATTTCCACATTCCATTCCATTGCTTTCCACATTCCATTCCATTCCATTTCACATCCCTTTCCACATCGCTTTCCATTCCATTCCACGTTGCACACCATTCCATTCCACATTCTATTCTATTCCATTCTATTCCACTCCACATTGCATTCCATTTCTTTCCATTCCATTTAACATTCCATTCCATTCGATTCCATTCCACATTCCATTCCATTCCACTTTGCATCCCATTCCATTGCACATTCATTTCCCTTCCTTTCCACATTCCATTCCATTCCACATTCCATTCCATTACATTTCACACTCCATTCCATTACATTCCACATTCCACTCCATTCTATTCCACGTTCCATTCCTAATTCCATTACAAATTCCGTTCCATTCCATTCCATGTGTCATACCATTCCGTTCCACGTTCCATTCCACTTACCATTCCATTCTTTTCCACATTCCATTCCATATTCCATTCCGTTGCATTCCACATAACATTCCATTCCATTCACTTCCATTCCACATTCCATTCAATTCCATTCCACATTCCATTCTATTCCATTCCATTCCATTCCACATTCCATTCCATTCCATTCCATTCCATTCCATTCCACATTTCATTCCACATTCCATTCAATTCCATTCCGCATTCCATTGCACGTTCCATTTCACGTTCCATTCCAGGTTAAATTGCAGGTTCCATTCCACGTTCCATTCCATTCCATTCAACATTCCATTCCTTTCAATTCCACACTCCATTCCATTGCATTCCATTCCATTCCACGTTTGATTACACATTCCTTTCCATTCCATTCCACATTCCATTCCATTCCATTTCACATTGCTTGTAAATCCATTCTACATTCCATTCCACATTCCATTCCATTCCATTCTATTCCATATTCCATTCAACTGCATTCCTCTTTCAATTCCATCACATTCCACATTCGGTTCTACTCCATTCCGTGTTCCATTCCATTCCATTCCAATTTCCATTCCATTCCCTTTCACATTCCAATCCATTCCATTCCACATTCCATTCCATTCCATTCCACGTTGCATTCAACTTTCCATTCCATTCCATTCCACATTCCATTCCATTCCTTTCCACATTCCCTTCCATTCCATTGCATACAATTCCATTTGATTTGATATTCCATTATGTTGCATTCTATTTCACTTTCCATTCCATTGCCTTGCAATCCGCATTCCATTCCGTTCCTTTCCATTCCACGTTTCATTCCACATTCCATTCCACATTCCATTCCACTCCATTCCACATTCCATTCCATTCCATTGCATTTCATATTCCATTCCATTCCATTCCATTCCACGTTCCATTCCACGTTCCATTCCACATTCCATTTCATTCCATTCCACATTCCTTTCCATGTTCTATTCCTTTCCATTCTTCATTGCTTTCCACATTCCATTCCATTCCACATTTCATTCAACGTTCCATTCCATTCCATTCCACAATCCATCACACATTCCATTCCATTCCATTTCATATACCATTCCACATTCCATTCCATTCCATTCCAGATTCCATTCCATTCCACCATTGCTTTCCACATTCCATTACATTCCATTCCATTCCACATTCCGTTCCATTACATTCCACATTACATTCCATTCCACATTCCATTCCAGATTTCATTCACCATTCCATTCCACATTTCATTCCATTCCATTCCATTCCACGTTTCATTCCGCATTCCGTTCCATTCCATTCCGTTCAATTCTATTCCATTCCACATTGCATTCCATTACACATTCCATTCCATTCCATTCCGCATTCCATTCTGCTCCATTCCATTCCATTGCATTCCACATTCCATTTCAGTGCATTCCATTCGACATTCCATTCCTTCCATTCCGCATTCCATTCCATTCCATTACACATTCCATTCCACATTCCATTCCATTCCATTCCACATTCCATTCCATTCCTTTCCACCTTCCATTCCACATTCCATTCCATTCCATTCCACTTTCCATTCCATTCCACATTCGATTCTATTTCCATTTCACTTTCCATTCTATTTCCATTTCACATTCCATTCCATTCCACATTCCATTCATTTCCATTCCATGATCTATTTCATTCCACTTTACATTTCATTCCTTTCCATTCCAATCCACATTCCATTCGTCTCCATTTCACATTCCATACTATTCCATTTCAAGTTCCATTCCATTCCATTCCACGTTCCATTTCATTCCATTCCACAATCCATTCCACGTTCCTTTCCACATTCCATTCCACGTTCTGTTCCATCTTCCATTCCATTCCATTAAACGTTCCATTCCTCATTGCATTCCACATTCCATTCCATTCTATTCCATATTCCATTCCACGTTACATTCCACTCCATTCCACGTTCCATTATATTCCACTTTCCATTCCATTCCATTCCACTTTCCATGCCATTCCATTCCATGACCCATTCCACTTTCCATTCCACGTTGCATTCCACTCTCCATTCCACGTTCCGTTCCATTCCATTCCACGTTTCACTACTTATTCCATTCCACATTCCGTTCCATTCCATTCCACATTCCATTTCAAATACCATTCCATTCCACATTCCATTCAATTCCATTCAAAATTGCATTCCATTTGATTCCATTACATTGTATTCCACATTCCATTCCATTCCATTCCACGTTCCATTTCACAATCCATTCCACATTCCATTCCAGTCCATTTCTTTCCATAACACTTTCCATTACACATTCCTTTCCACATTCCATTCCGTTCCAATCCATTCTATAAAACGTACCATTGCACATTCCATTCCATTCCATTCCACGTTCCATTTCACTTACCATTCCATTCCATTCCATTCCATTGCATTCCGCTTTCCTTTCCAGTCCATACCATCGACAATCCATTCCATTCCATTCCAAATTCCATTCCCTTCCATTGCACATTCAATTCCACATTCCATTTAATTCCATTCCATATTCCATTCCACTTTCCATTCTGTTCTGTTCAACGTTGCATTTCACATTCCATTCCATTACATGCCACATTCCACTCCATTCTATTCCACATTCCATACTATTTCCATTTCACATTCAATACTATTTCCAATTCACATTCCATTCAATTCCTCATTACATTCAACATTCCAATCCATTGCATTCACGTTCCATTTCACATTCCATTCCATTACATTCCAGATTCCACTCAATTCCATTCCATATTCCATTCCACTCCATTCCATTCCGCATTCCATTTCAGTCCATTCCATTCGACTTTCCATTCCATTCCATTCCACATTCCATTCCATTCGATTCCACATTCCATTCCATTCCATTCCTTTCCATTTCACATTGCATTTCATTCGATTCCACCTTCAATTCCATTCCATTCCTTTACACTCCACATTCCATTTCATTCGATTCCACATTCCATTCCATTCGATTCCACAATCCATTCCATTCCGTTCCACTTTCCAATCCATTCCTTTCCATTCCACATTCCATTGCAAATTCCATTCAACATTCCCTTCCATTCCATTCCATTTCATTAGACGTTCCATTCCACTTTCCAATCCACATTCCATTTTGTTCCATTCCATTCCATTCCACGTTGCCTTCCACATTCCATTCCACTTTCCATTCCATTCCATTCCATTCCACATTCCATTCCAATTTCCTATCCATTCCATTCCACCTTCCATTCCATTCCATTCCACATTCCACTCCATTCCATTTCATTCCAATCCATTTTCCATTCCATTCCATTCCATTCCGTTCCACATTCCATTCCATTTCATTACACATTCCATTTCATTCTATTCCACACTCCATTCCACATTCCATTCCATTTCATTCCATTCCACGTTCCATTCCACATTCCATTCCGTAGCCTTCCATTCCATTCCACGTTCCATTCCACATTCCATTCCACATTCCATCCCATTTCATTCCACATTCCATTCCACATTCCATTCCATTACATTACACATTCCAGTCTATGACACGATCCATTCCATGCCATTCCACGATCCATTCCACATTCCTTTCCACGTTCCATTCCACTTTCTATTCCATTTCAATTCCATTACACGTTCCAGTCCATTCCACGTTCCATTCAATTCCTTTCCACGATCCATTCCAAGTTCCTTTCCACGTTCCATTCCACGTTCCTTTCCACGTTCCATTCCATGTTCTATTCCATCTTCCATTCCATTCCATTAAACGTTTCATTCCTCATTCCATTCCACGTTCCATTCCATTCCATTCCATTCCACCTTCTATTCCACATTCCATTCCGTTCCATTCCATTCCATTCCACGTTCCTTTCCACATTCAGTTCCACATTCCATTCTATTCCTTTGCATTCCATTCCACTCCACGTTCCATTCCACTTTCCATTCCACATTCCATTCCATTCCATTCCAATTCCATTCCATTCCTTTCCGTTCCACGTTCCATTACAAATTCCATTCCACACTCTCTTCCGTTCCATTCCAATACACATTCCATTCCATTCCATTCCATTCCATTCCGTTCCATTCCTAGTTACATTCCACAATCCATTCCTCATTGCATTCTGTTCCATTCCACTCCATTCCACATTCAATTCCACGTTTGATTCCATTCCATTCCACATTCCATTCCATTCCATTGCATTCCACATTCCATTCCACTCCATTCCATTCCATTGCATTCCACATTCCATTCACCTCCGTTACATTCGATATTCCATTGCTTGCCCTTCAACATTCCATTCCATTCCACTCCACATTCCACTCCATTTCATTCCACGTTCCATTCCACATTCCATTCCTTTCCATTCAACTTTCCATTCCTTTCCATTCCATTCCATATCCCATTCAATTTGAATTTCATGTTCCATTCCGTTTTCATTTCACATGCAATTCCATTCCATTCAACATTCCATTCCATTCCATCCCATATTCCATTCCATTCCATTCCACATTCCATTCCATTCCATTCCATTCCACATTGCATTCCATTTCATTCCACATTCCAATATATTCCACCTTCCATTCTATTCCATTCCACATTGAGTTGCATTTCATTCCACATTCCAATATATTCCACCTTCCATTTCACATTGCATTCCATTCCATACAACATTCCATTACACTCAAAATTACATTACATTCCCTTGCATTCCATTCTACATTCCATTCCACCCCATTCCATTCCATTCCGTGCCACACCATTCCATTCCATTCTACATTCCATTCCATTCCATTTAAATATATTCCACATTCCATTCCATTCCATTCCAATTTCCATTCCATTCCTTTCCATTCCATTCCATATTCCATTGCACATTCCATTCCATTGCATTCCACATTCCATTCCCATCCATTCCACATTCCATTCCATTCCATTCCACATTTCATTCCTTTCTATTCCACATTCCATTCCATTCCATTCCACATTCCATTCCATTCCACTTTCCATTCCATTTCATTCGTTTCCAATCCACATTCCGTAGCATACCATTCCTTTCCACATTCCATTCCGTTCCATTTCACATTCCATTCTCTTCCATTCCATTCCACATTCCATTCCATTTCATTTCACATTCCGTTCCTTTCCATTCCATTCCACAGTCTATTGCTGTCTATTCCACGTTGCATTCTATTCAACTTTCCATTCCATTCCATTCGTTTCCAATCCATATTCCATTCCATCCGTTTCCATTCCATATTCCATTCCATCCCATTCCTTTGCACATTCCATTCCTTTTCATTCAACATTCCATTCCATTCCACATTCCATTCCACATTCCATTCCACGTTGCATTCCATTCCATTCCATTCCACATTCTATTCCATTCCATTTCACATTCCATTCCATTCCATGATCCATTCCACGTTCCATTCTTCATTCCAATCCACATTCCATCCCAACTTCCATTCCTTTCCATTCCACGTTCCATTACTCATTCCATTCCACATTCCATTCCATTCCACATTCCATTCCACATTCCATTCCAGATTCCACTCCATTCCATTCCACATTCGATTCCATTCCATTCCATTCCACATTCTATTCCATTCCATTGTATTACATTCCATTGTATTCCACATTCCATTCCACTTTCCATTCCACGTTCCGTTCCACATTCCATTCCATTCTACATTCCACTCCACCTCCCATTCCGTTCAATTCCACATTCCGTTACATTCCATTCCTTTACATTCCACACTCCATTCCATTCCATTACACATTCCATTCCATTCCACATTCCATGCCACATTCCACTCCATTCCATTCCACATTCCATTCCATTCCATTCCATTCCACATTCTATTCCTTTCCATTGTATTACATTCCATTGTATTCCACATTCCATTCCACTTTCCATTCCACGTTCCATTCCACATTCCATTCCATTCTACATTCCATTCCACCTCACATTCCGTTCAATTCCACATTCCGTTACATTCCATTCCTTGTCATTCCACACTCCATTTCATTCCATTTTACATTCCATTCCATTCCACCTTCTATTCCCTTCCAGTCCACATTCCATTCCATTCCATTCCATTCCACATTCCATTCCACATTCAATTCCAATAAACATTCAATTCCACATTCCATCACATTCCATTCCTTTCCAGTCCACCTTCCTACCCATTCCATTCCATTCCACATAAAATTCCATACCATTACACATTCCTTACCATTCCATTCCAAACTCCATTCAACATCTCTTTCCATTCCATTCCACATTCCTTGCCATTCCATTCCCTTCCATTCCACAATCCATTCCAGATTCCATTCCATATTAAACTCTTATCCATTCCACGTTCCATTCCATTACTTTCCACGTTCCATCCCAGATTGCATTCCATTCCATTCCTCATTCCATTCCATATTCCGTTCCATTCCATTCTACATTACATTGCATTCCATTCTCTTCCATTCCACATTCCATTCCATTCCGTTTTAAATTCCGTTACTTTCCATTCCATTCCAGATTCCATTCCTTTCCATTCCATTCCACATTACAATCCACTCAACTTTCCAATCCATTCATTTCCACATTCCATTCCACATTCCATTCCATTCAATTCCATATTCCATTACATTCTTTTTTCCATTCTATTCCAGTACATTCCACGTTGCATTCCCTTCCATTCAACGTGGCATTCCACGTTCCTTTTCACGTTCTATTCCACTTTCCATTCCACATTGCATTCCATTCCATGCCATGCCACATTCCAGTCCATTCCATTTCACGTTCCATTCCATTCAATTCCATTCCCCGTTCCATTCCACTTTCCATTCCATTGCATTCCACTTTCCGTTCCATTACATTCCACGTTCCATTCCACATTCCATTGCATTCCATTCCACTTTCCATTCCGCATTCCATTCCATTCCACCTTCGATCCTATTCCATTCCACTTTCCATTCCACATTCCATTCCATTCCATCCCACATTCAATTCCATTCCCTTCAACTTTCTATTTCATTGCATTCCACAATAAATTCCATTCCATTCCACATTTCATTTCATTCCATTTAATTCCAGTCCACATTCCATTCCATTAAATTCCATTCCATGTTGCATTGCATTGCATTCCCCATTCCATTTCATGCCATTCCACATTCCATTCCATTACATTCCCCTTTGCATTTCATTCCATTCCAGGTTCCATTCCACGATTTATTCCACTTTCTATTCCACGTTGCATTCCACATTCCATTCCACATTCCATTCCATTTCTTTCCTTTCCACATTCCATTCCATTCCATTCCACTTTCCATTGTACATTTCATTCCCTTCCATTTAACATTCCGTTCCACATTCCATTCGATTCTATTCCATTCCACATTCCAATTTACATTCCATTCCTTTCCATTCCACATTACATTCCACTTTCCATTCCATTCCAATAAATTCCATATTCCACGGCCCATTCATTACCATTCCATTCCAATCCACTTTCCACTCCATTCCATTCAATTCCTCATTCCATTGTGTTCAATTCCACATTCGATTGCATTCCAAATTACAATCCACATTCCATTATATTCCGTCTTCCATTCCACATTTTATTCCATTCCATTACATTCCATTCCATATTGCATTCCATTCCATTTCTTAATCCACTCCATTCGATTCCATTTCATTCCAAGGTCCATTCCATTCCATTCCATTCCACATACCATTTCTTTTCATTCCACATTCCATTCCATTCCATTCCATTCCATTCCTTTACATTCCATTCCTTTCCATTCAATTCCACTTTCCGTTCCATTCCTTTCCATTCCACATTCCATTCCATTCCATACCATTTCACATTCATTCCATCCTCCATTCCATTCCATTGCTTTCCGTATTCCATTCCATTCCATTCCACATTCCATTAAAACCCGTTTCACATTCCATTCCATTCCATTCCATTCCATTGCATTCCATTCCACATTCCATTCCAATCCATTACATTCCAGATTCAATTACAATCCATTCCACATTCCATTACAACTCTTTACTCACTCCATTCCATTCCATTCCACATTTCATTCCACAGTCCATTCCATTCCAATCCACATTCCATTCCATAACACATTCCATTCCATTCCGCATTCCATTCAATTCCTTTCGACATTCCATTCCATTCTATTCCGCAGTCCATTCCACGTTCCATTCTGTTCCATTCCACGTTCCATTCCACTTTCCATACCACATTCGATTCCACATTCCATTCAATTCCACTTTCCATTCCCCTTTCCATTCCTCATTCCTTTCCATTCCATTTCATTCCACTTTCCATTCCATTACATTGCATTCCACATTCCATTCCACATCCATTCCAAATTCCATTCCATTCCATTTCAAATTCAATTTTACATTACATTCCATTGTATTCTTCACTCTATTCTACATTCCGTTTGATTCCATTTCATTCCACATTGCATTCCACATTCCATTCCATTACACGTTCCCTTCCACATTCCATTCCATTCCATTCCACATTCCATTCCACTCCATTCCACATTCCATTCCATTCCATTGCACATTCCATTACATTCCATGTTCGATTTGATTCCACATTGAATTCCACTCCATTCCACATTGCATTCCATTCAATTCCACATTCCATTCAATTCCATTCCACATTCTATTCCATTCCACTTTCCTTTCCATTCTATTCCAATCCATTCCATTCCATGCCAATGTGGAATGCCAATCCATTCCATTCCATGCCAATGTGGAATGGAATGGAATGGAATGAAATATGGAGTGGTATGGAATGGAACGTGTAATGGAATGTGGAATCAAATGGAATGGAGTGGAATTGAATATAGAATGGAATGCAGTGGAATGAAATTTGAATGGAATGAGGAATGAAATGGAATTGAATGGACTCTAATGTGGAATGGAAGGTGGAATGGAATGGAATGAAAATTGGAATGGAATGGAACGTGGAATGGAAAGGAGTGAAATGTGGAGTGGAATGGAATGGAAGTGGAATGAAATGGAATGTAATGGAATGTGGAAGGGAATATAATGGAATGTGGAATTGTATGTAATGGAATGTGGAATGGAACTTAGAATGGAATGTGGAATGCAACTTTGAATGGAATGTGGATTTGACTATTTAATGGAATGTGGAATGGAATTGAATGTGGAATGTGGAATGGAAAGGAATGGAATGTGAAATGGAAAGGAATGGAATGTGAAATGGAATGGAATGGAATGTGGAATGGAATGGAATGGAGTCTGGAATGGAATGGAATTGAAAGGAATGATATGTGGAATGTTATGGAATGGAATGGAATGTGGACTCTAATGTAAAGGAATGTAATGTGTAATGGAATATAATCGTTTGTAAAATGGATTGTGGAATGGAACGGAATGGAATGGAATGTGGAAAGGAATGGAATGGAAAGGAATGAAATGTGGAATGGGAATGAAAGGAATGGTGAATGGAATGTGGAATGGAATGAGATTGAATGTGTAATGGAAAGTGGACTGGAGAGTGGAATGGAATGTGGAATAGAATGGAATGGAATGTGGAATTGAATGCTGAATGGAATGGAATGGAATGTGGAATGGAATGTGCTATGGAATGGAATGGAATGAGGAAATTGACCGTGGACTGGAATGGAATGGAATGGAACGTGGACTTGAATGGAATGGAACGGAATATGGAATGGATCGGAATGTGGAATGGAAAGTGCAATGGAACGGAATAGAAGGAGGAATGGAATGGAGTGGAATGGATTATGGAATGGAATGTGGAATGGAATGGAATAGAATGAGGAATGGAATGGAAAGGCATGTAATATGGAATGGAATATTGAATGAAATGGAATGGAATGTGTAATGGAATGTGTGATGGAATGGAAGGGAATATGGTATGGAATGTGGAATGGAAGGGAAGGGAATGTGGAATTGAATGGAATAGAACGTGGAAAGGAATGTGGAATGGAAAGTCGAATGTAATGTAATGGAATGTGGAATTGAATGGAATGGAACATGGTGTGGAACGTGGAATGGAACGTGGAAAGGAACATGGAATTGAAAGTAGAAAGGAATGGAAAGGAATTGAATGTGGAATGGAATGGAACTGAATGTGGAATGCAATGGAATGTGCAATGGAATGGTACGGAATGTGGAATGGAATGGAATGGAATGGAATGTGGACTGGAAAGGAATGGAATGGAATGGTATGTGGAATGGAGTGAAATCGATTGCGAAATGAAAAGGTGGAATGGAGTTGAATGGAATGGAATGTGGAAAGGATTTGAATTGACAGGAATGAAATGTGGAATGGGATGGAATGGAATGTGGAATGGAATGTCGAAAGGAATGGGATGGAATGTGGAATGGAATGTTTAATGGAAAGTGCAATGAAATGTGGAATAGAATGGAATGTAATGTGTAATGGAATGTGGAATTGAAAGTGTAATGGAATGGAATGGAGTGGAAAGGAATGTGGAATGGAACGGAATGGGGAATGGACTGGAATGTGGAATGGATTGGAATGGAATATGGAAAGAAATGTGGAATGATATGCAACATCATGGAATGGAATGTGGAATGGAATGAAATGGAATGTGTAAAGTAATGGAATGGAACAGAATGTGAAATGGAAATAGAAAGGAATATGGAATGGAATGGAATTGAATGGAATGTGGAATGCAATGGAAAGGAAAGGAACTGAATGTGAAATGGAAATAGAAAGGAATATGGAATGGAATGGAATTGAATGGAATGTGGAATGAAATGGAATGGAATGGAGCAGAGTGTGGAATGGAATAGAATGTGGAATGGAATGGAACAGAATGTGGAATGGAGGGGAATGCAACTTGGAATAGAATGGAATGCATAGTTGAATGGAATGGAATGGAACATGGAATGGATAGGAATGCAATGGTATGGCATGGAATGGAATGAGGAATGGAATGGAATGTGGAATAGAATGAGAAATTGAATGGAATGTAGAATGGAATGGAATGGAATGTGGAATGGAACGCAATTGAATGTGGAATCGAATGCTATGGAATGTGGAATGGAATGGAATGGAATGTGGAATGGAAGGGAATGGAATGTGGAATGGCAATGAATGGAATGTGGAATGAAATGGAATGGAATGTGAAAGGGAATGAAATGAAATTTGTAATGGAATGTGGAAGGGATAGGAATGGAATGGAAGGAAATTTGGAATGGAAAATGGAATGGAATTAAATGCCGGGTGGAAATGGAATGGAATAAGGAATGGAAAGTGGAATGGAAAGGAATGGAACCTGGAATGAAACGTAGAATGGAATGGAATGGATGTTGGAATGGAACGAGGAATGGAATGTGTAATGTGGAATGGAATGGAATGGAATGGAATGTGTAATTTAATGGAAAGGTATGAGGAATGGAATGGAAGGGAATGTGGAAGGTATAGTAATGGAATGTGGAATGGAATGTGTAATGGAATCTAATGGAATGTGGAGTGGAATGGAATTGAATGTTCAGTGGAATGTGGAAGGGAAAGGAATGGAATGGAATGGGATGTGGAATGGAGTGGAATGGAAAGTGGAATGGAATGGGGAATGGAATTGAATTGAATGGAATGCGGAATGGAATGGCATGAAATGTGGAATGGAATGCGGAATGGAAAGTGGAATGGAATGTGTAATGGAATGGCATGAAATGTGGAATGGAATGCGGAATGGAAAGTGGAATGGAATGTGGAATGGAATGTCAAATGGAATGGAATGGAAATTAAAGTGGAATGGAATGTCAAATATAATGGTATGGAAAGGAATGTGGAATGGAATGGCATGGAATGTTTAATGGAACGCACAATGGAATGTAAAACGGAAAGTGGAATGGAATGGAATGGAACGTGGAATGGAATGGAATGGAACGAGGAATGGAATGTAATGTAATGGAATATAGAATGGAATGCAAAGGAATGTGGAATACAGTGGAATGGAATGCGGAATTGGTATGGAATGCAATGGAATGTGGAATGGAATCTGGATTGGCATGGAGTGGAATGTGGAATGCAATGGAAATGAAGGTGGAGTGCAATGGAATTGAATGTGGAATGAAATGAAATGGAATGGAAGGTAGAAGGAAATGAAATGGAATGTGTAATGGAATGTGGAAGGGAATGCAATGGAATGGAATGGAATTAGGAATGAAATGGAATGGAATGGAATTGAATGTGGATAGGAATATCAAGTAATGTGAAATGGAATGGAATGGAATGTGGAATGGAGTGGAATGGAATGTGGAATGCAATGTGGAATATAATGGAATATGGAATGGAATGGAATGGAATGTGGAATGGAATGGAATGGAATACGGAATGGAATGGAATGGAAAGTGGAATGGAACGTAATGGAATATGGAATGGTTTGGAATGGAATGTGGAATGGAATCTAACGGAATAAAATGTGGAATGGAATGTGGAAAAGAATGTGTTATGGAATGAAATGGAACGTGGAATGGAATGTGGAATGGAAAGGAATGAAACGTGGAATAGAATATATAATGGAATGGAATGGAATGTGGAATGGAATGGTATGGAAAGTTTAATGAGAACGCACAATGGACTGTAAAATTGAATGTGGAATGGAATGGAACGTGGAATGCAATGGAATGGAACGTGGAAGGGAATGTAATGGAATGGAATATTGAATGGGATGCAATGGAATATGGAATACAGTGGAATCGAATGAGGAATGGAATGGAATGCAATGGAAAATGGAATGGAATGTGGAATGACATTTAGTGGAATGTGGAATGCAATGGAAAGGAATGTGGAATGCAATGGAATGGAATGTGAAATAAAATGTAAAGGAATGTGGAGTGCACTGGAAAGGAATATGGAATGGAATGGAATGGAAAGAATTTGGAATGGAATGGAATGGAATGTGGATTGGAATGTGGAAAGGACTGGAAAGGAATGGAGTGTGGAATGGAATGTCTTGGAAATAAGAATGGAATGCAACGGAATGTGGAGTAAATTGGAATGGAATTCAATGTGGAAATCAATGTAGAATGCAATGGAATGGAATCGAATGGAATGTGGAATGGAATGGAATGTATTGTAGAATGAAATGGAATGGAATGTTGAATGGAATGGAATGTAACGTGTAATGGAATAGAATTTAACGGAATGTGGAAAGGAATTTGGAAAGGAATGTGTAATGGAATGCAAAGGAACGTGGAATGGTATGGCATGGAATGTGGAATGTAATTGAATGGAATGTGGATTGGAATATAATGGAATTGAACGTTGAAAGCAATGTGATATGGAATGGAATGGAATGGAATGGAATGAGGAATGGAATGGAATGGAATGGAATGTCGAATGGACTGGAATGGAATGTGGAATGGAATCGAATGGAATGGAATGTGGAATGCAGTGTGGAAAGCAACGTGTAATGGAATGGATTGGAACATGGAATGGAATGTGGAATAGAAAGGAATGGAATGTGGAATGGAATGTGGAATGGAATGGAACGGAAGGTGGAATGGAATGGAATTCAATGTGGAATGGAATGGAATGGATCTTGGAATATAATGGAATGGTACGTGTAATGGAAGGGAATGGGACAGAACGGAATGTGGAATGCAATGGAATGGAGTGTTGAATGGAATGGAAAGTAACGTGGAAACGACTGTAATGGAGTGTGGAATGGAATGGAATAGAAGGTGGAATGCAATACAATGGAATGGAAAGTGGAATGGATTGTAATGGAAAGTGGAATGGAATGTAATGGAATGTGGAATGGAATGGAATAGAAAGTGGAATGCAATACAATGGAATGGAAAGTAGAATGGAATGTAATGGAATGTGGAATGGAATGAAATGGAATGTGGAATGGAATGGAATGCAATGTGGAAAGAAATGGAATGGAATGTGGAATGGAAGGTGGAATGAAATGGAATGAAATGTGGAATAAAATGTGGAATGGAATATCGAATGGAATGTGGAATGGAATGTAATGTAATGTGGAATGGAACATGGAATGGAATTGAATGGAATGAAATGGAATGTGGAATAAATCGTGAAATGGAAAGTGGAATGCAAGGTGGAAAGGAACGTGGAATGGAACGTGGAACGTAAAGTGGAATGGAATGTTGAATGGAATGGAATGGAATGTGGAATGGAATTGAATGGAATGGTATGGAAGGTGGAATGGGATGGAATTGAATGTGGAATGGAATGTGAAACGGAATTGAAAGGAATGTTGTACAAAATGTGGAATGGAATGGAATGTGGAATTGGATGGAATGGAATCGAATGTGGAATGGAATGGCATGTGGAATCCAATGGAATGCAACTTGGAATTTAATGCAATGGATAGTAAAATCGAATGGAATGGAATGTGGAATGGAATGGAACGCCTTATGGACTGTAATGGAATTTAACAGAATGTGGAATGGAACGTGGAAAGGAATGGAATTGTAAGAAATGTGGAATGGAATGTAGAATGGAACGTGGAATGGAATGGAATGGACCGTGGATTGGAACGAGGAATGCAAAGTGATATGAAATGGAATGGAAGGTGGAATGGAAGGGAAAGTAACATGGAATGGAATGGAATGGAATACTGAATGGAATGGAAAGGAAAGTTCAATGCAATGGAATAGAATATGGAATGGAACGGTATGGAATTGAATGGAATGTGTACTTGAATGGTGCGGAACGGAATGAAAAGTGGAATGGAATGGAATGGAAATTGGAATAGAATTTGGAATGGCATGGAATGGAATATGGGATGAAACGGAATGGAATGTGGAATGCAATGGAGTGGAATGTGGAATGAAACGGAAGGGAATGTGGAATGGTATGGAAAGGAATGTGGAAGGGATTGGAATGGAATGGAATGTCGAACGGAATAGAATGGAGTGGAGTGTGGACTGGAATGCAATGGAATGGAAAGGAATGTGGAATGGAATGCAATTTAAAGTGGAATGGAATGTGGAATGCAATGGAATGGAATGTGGAATGGAATGTGGAATGGAAGGGAATGGAATGTGGAATGGAATGGAATGGAATTTGGAATGGAATGGAATGGAAGTTAGAATGGACTGGAATGAAATGTGGAAAGGAACGGAATGGAACGTGGAATGGAATGGAATGGAATGGAATGGAATGGAATGAAATGAGGAATGGAAAGGAATGTGGAATGGAATGGAATTTGGAATGGAATGTGGAACACAATGGAATGGAACAGAAGGGAATGGGGAATGCAATGGATTGAAATGGAATGTATTGCAATGTGGAATGGAATGACATGGAAGTGGAATGGAAGCGAATGGAATGAAATGTGGAATGGAATGTGGAAAGGAATGTGAAATGGAATGGAATCGAACGTGGAATGGAATGTGGAATGGAAAGGAATGGAGTGTGGAACGGAATGTGGAATGGAATGGAATGGAATGTGAAATGAAATGTGGAATGGAATGGAATGGAATGTGGAATGCAATGTAAAATCTAATAGAATGAAGTGTGGAATGGAATGTGGAATGGAATGTAATGGAAGGTGTACTGGAATGGAATGGAATTTGGAATGGAATGTGGAATGGATTGGAATGGAACGTGGAATAGAAAGTAGAAAGGAATGCAATTGAATGTAGAATGGAATGGCATGGAATGTGGAACGGAACGCGGAATAGAAAGTGCAATGGAATGGAATGTGGAATTGAATGGAAAGGAATGTGGAATGCAATGCAATGGAATGTGGAATGGAATGGAATGGAATTGAATGGGGAATGCAATGTGGAATGGAATGGAATGGAATGGAATGTGGAATGGAATGTGGATAGGAATGTTTAATGAAATGGAATGCAACTTGGAATAGAATGTGGAATGGAAAGGGGTGGAATGTGGAATGGAACGTTTCATGGAATGGAAAAGATGGTGGAATGGAATGGAATGGAACGTGGACTGGAAGGTGGAATGTAACGTGGAATGGAATGTGGAATGGGATTTCTAATGTGGAATAGAAAGGAAAGGAATGTGGAATGGAATGTGGAACTGAATTGATTGGAATGTGGAATTGAATGGAATGGAATGTGGAATAGAAAGTGGAATGTAATTGAATGGAAAGTGGAATGGAAGATGGGATGCAATGTAATGGATTGTGGAATGGAACGTGGAATGGAACGTGGAATGGAACATGGATTTCAGTCTGGAATGTGGGATGGAATGGAATGGAATGTGGAATGGAATGGATTGGAATGTGAAATGTAATGGAAGGGAATGTGAGATGGAATGTGGAATGGAATGGAAAGTTGAATGGAATGGATTGTGAAATGGAATGGAATGCAATGTGGAATGGAATATAACGGAATGAAGAATGGAAAGGAATGGAATGTGGACTCGAATGGAATGGAATGGAGTATGGACTGAAATGGAAAGGAACGGAAAGTGGAATGGAACATGGAATGTAATGGAATGGAATGTCAAATGGAAAGTGTAATGGATTGGAATGGAATGTAGAAGGCTATGTTTAATGGAATGGAAGGAAATGTTGAATGGGACGCACAATGGAAAGTGGAAAGTAACGTGGAATGGAACGCGGAATGGAACACGGAAAGCAATGTGGAATGGAAAGTGGAATGGAACATGGAATGGAATATGAACTGGAATTGGATCGAATAGAATGTGCAGTGGAATCTAGAATGGAAAGGAATGGAATGTGGAAAAGAAAAGTAGCGAATGGAACGTCTAATGGAACGTGGGAAGGAGCGTGGAATGGAACGCGGAATGGAAACTTGCAATGGAATGGAATGGAAAGTGGAATAGAATATAATGGAATGTTGAATGGAATGGATAGGAAGATGTTATGCAATTGAAAGGAAAGTGGAATGGAATGGAATGGAATGGAATGTGGACGGGAATGGAATGTAATGGAATGGACTGTGGAATTGAATGGAAAGCGCAATGCAAAGCAATGTAATGTGGAATGGAATGGAATGTGGACCGGAGTGGAAAGGAATCGAATGTAATGTGGAATGAAATGGAATTGAATGTGGAATGAAATGTGGAATGACATGGAATAGAATGTGGATTGGAAGGGAATGGAATGTGGAATTGAATGGAAAGGAATATGGAATGGAATCGAATGGAATGTAGAATGGGAACGAATGGAATGGAAATTGGAATGGAATGGAATGAAATGCGGAATGGAATGGAATGGAAATGAATATGGAATGGAATGCAGAATGGAATGTGGAATGGAATTGAATGGAATGAGGTATGGAATGGAATGAGGGATGGAATTTATAATGGAATGGAATCGAAAGCAGAATGTAATGGAATCAAACCGAATGTGGACTGGAATAGAATGGAATGGAATGTGGAATGGAATGTGGAATGGAATGCAATGGAATGTGGAATGGAATGGAATGGAATGGAATGGAATTTGGAATGGAATGTAGAATGGAATGGAGTGGAATGTGAAATGGAATGTGGAAAGGAATGGACTGGAAAGCGGAATGGAATGAAATGAAATAGAATGGTATGGAATGGAAAGTGGAATGGAATGGAATGTGGAATGGCATGGAATGTGAAATGGAAAGAAATGGACTGTGGAATGGAATTTGCAAGGGAAAGGAATGGAATGGAAAGTGGAACGAAATTCATTAGAATGTGAAAAGGCATGTGGAATTGAATGGAATGTAATGGAAAGTGGAATGGAAAGGAATGGATTGAGGAATGGAAAGGCATTGAATATGAATTAGAATGGAATGGAATGTGGAATGGAATGGAATAGAATTGAATGTGGAATGCAATGTGGAATGTTATGGATTGTGATGGAACGGAATGTGGAATGTGATGAAATGTAATAAGGAACGGAATGGAATGAAACGTGGAATGGAATGTGTAATGGAATGGAATGGAATGTAGAATGGAAAGGAGTGGAATGTGGACTGGAATATGGAATGGAATGCTGAGTGGACTGTGGAATGATATGGAATGTTATAGAATAGGGAATGGAATGGAATGGAACGTGGAATGGAACGTAGATAGGAACGTTGAATGGAACGTGGAATGTAATGCAATGGAACGTGGAATAGAAAGTGGAATGGAATGAACTGGAACATGCAATGGAAAGGAATGGAATGTGTAATGGAAGCGAATGGAATCTGGAATGAAATGGAATAGTATGGAATGTGGAATGGAATAGAATGGAATGAAGTGGAAAATAACGTGGAGTGGAATGGGAAGGAATGTGGAATGGAATGGAATGGAATGTAGAATGGAATGCAACGGAACGTGGAATACAATGTGGAATGGAATGTGGAATTGAATGTGGAATGGAATGGAATGGAATGCAATGTGGAATGTAATTGAATGGAATGTGGAATAGAATGGAATGGAATGGAATGGAATGCGGAATAGAATGGAATGGAATGTGGAATGAAACGGAATGGAAAGGAATGTGATATTTAATGGAATGGAATGCGGTATTGAATGGAATAGTATATGGAATGCAAAGGAATGAAACATGGAAAAGAATGTGGAATGGAATTTGGAATGGAATGAGTAATGGAATGGAATGGAATGTGTAATAGAATGGAATGAAATCGAATGAAGAATAGAATGTAATGAATTTGGATGCAATGCGGAATATAATGGAATGGAATGTGGAATGCAATGTAATGGAATGTGGAATGGAACGGAATGGAATGTGGAATGGAATGTAGTGTAATGTGGAAAGGAATGTAGTGTAATGTGTAATGGAATGGAATGGAATGTGGTAAAGAATGGAATCGAAGGGAATGTGGAATGGAATGTGGAATGGAACGTGCAATGTAATTTTATTGAATGTGGAATGGAATGGAATGGAATGTGAAACGGAATGGAAATTGGAATGGAATGGAATGGAACGTGGATTGGGATGGAATGGAAAGTGGAATGGAATGGAATGGAATGGAATGGAATAGAAAGTGGATTGGAATGGGATGGAATGTGGAAAGAAATGGAATGGAATGGAATGTGGAATGGAATGCAATGGAACGTGGAATACAATGTTGAATGGAATGCAATAGAATGGAATAGAAAGTGGAGTGGAATGGGATGGAATGTGGAAAGAAATGGAATGGAATGTGGAATAGAATGCAGTGGAATGTGGAATAAAATGTGGAATGGAATGCATTAGAGTGGAATAGAAAGTGGAGTGGAAATGGGATGGAATGTGGGAAGAAATGGAATGGAATGTGGAATGGAATGCAATGGAACGTGGAATACAATGTGGAATGGAATGTGGAATGCAATGTGGAAAGTAACGGAATGGAATGTGGAATAGAATGGAATGGAATGGAATGTGATGAGGAATGGAATAGAAAGGAATGGGGAATGCAATGGTATTGAAAGGAATGTGGAACTGAATGGAATGGAATCTGGTATGGAATGGAATAGTACATGGAATGGAATGGAATGAAACATGGAAAAGAATGTGGAATGGAATGAGGAATCGAATGGAATGGAATGTGTAATAGAATGGAATGAAATGGAATGTGTAATAGAATGGAATTAAATGGAATGTGTAATAGAATGTAATGAAATTGAATACAATGCAGAATCGAACGGAATGGAATGTGGAATGCAATGTAATGGAATGGAATGTGAAACTCAATGGAATGGAATGTGGTATGGAATGGAATGTAATGTAGAATGGAATGTAATGTAATGTGGAAACGTTTGGTGTGGAATGTGAAATGTAATGGAATGGAATGTGGAAAAGAATGGAATGGAAGGGAATGTGGAATGGAATGTGGAATGGAACGTATAATGTAATTGAATGGAATGTGGAATGGAATGGAATGGAATGTGAAAAGGAATGGAAATTGGAATAATATGGAATGAAACGTGGATTAGGATGGAATGGAACGTGGAATGGAATGGAATGGAATGTGGAATGGTATGGAATGGAATGTGGAAAGGAAAGAAATGGAATGAGAAATGGAATGTGGAATGGAATTGAATGGAATGAGGAATGGAATGTGGAAAGGAATGGAATGGAGTGCAATGTGGAATGGAATGAAAAGAATGTGCAATGGGATGTGGAATGGAATTGAATGGAATGAGGAATGAAATGTGGAATGAAACGGAAAGTCGAATGGAATGGAATGGAATGCAATGTGTTATGAAATGGAATTGAATGGAATGGAATTTGAAAAGGAATGTGGAATGGAATGGACTGGACTGTGTAATGGAATGTAGAATGGAATGGAATGGAATGTGCAATGGAATGGAATAGAGGGTGGAATGGAACGTGGAATGGAAAGTGGACTATACCTTGTATTGGAATGTGGAATGGAATGGAATGGAAGGGAACGTGGAATGGAAAGTGTAACGGAATGAAGTGGAATGAGAAATGGAGTGTGAGATGGAATGGAATGTGGAATGGAATGGAAAGGAATGGAACGTGGAATGGAATGGAATATGGAATGGAACATGGAATGGAATGGAATATGGAATGGAATGTGGAATGGAATAGAATGGAATGTGGAATGGAATGTGGAATGGAATGGAAAGGAAAGTGGAATGGAAATGAATGGAATGCAGAATGGAATGGAATGAATCATGGAATGGAACGTGGAATGGAACGTGGAATGGAATGGAATGGAATGTACAATGGAATGTGGAGTGGAATTAAATGGATATGTGGTAACGAATGAGAAATTTAATGGAAAGGAATGTGGAATGGAATGTATAATGGAATGGATTGGATTGTGGAATGGAATGTCGAAAGGAATGGAATGGAATGGAATGTGGAATGGAAGGGAATGGAATGTGAAATTCAATGGAATGGAACGGAAAGTGGAATGGAATGAAATGAAATGGAATGTGGAATGGAATGGAAAGGATTGTGGAATGGAATATGTAACGGAATGGGATGCAATGTGGTAAGGAATGTGGAATGGGATCAAATGGAATGTGGAATGGAATGTGGAATGGAATGAGTAATTGAATGCAATGCAATGTGTAATCGAATGTGGAATGGAATGGATTGGAATGTGGAACGGAATGTGGAATGCTATGGAAAGGAATGTGGAATGGATTGTGGAATGGAATGCAATGGAATGGAATGTGGAATGAAATGGAATGGAACGGAATGGAATGGAATGTGCAACTGTATGGAATTGAATGTGGATTTCAATGGAATGGAAAGTGGAATGGAATGGAATGGAAAGTGGAATGGCATGTGGAATGAATGTGGAATGGAGTGTGGAGTGGAATGGAATTGAAAGTGGTATGGAATGGAATGGAATGGAACGAAGAATGGAATGTGGAATGGAATGTGGAGTGCAATGGAACGTGGAATACAGTGGAATGGAATGGAATGTGAAATGGAACGGAATGGAATTTGGAAATGAATGGAATTGATTGTGGAATGGAAAGTAATGGAACGTGGAATGGAACGTGGAATGGAATGTGAAATGGAATGTGGAATGGAATGTGAAATGGAATGTGGAATGGAATGCGAAATGGAGTGAAATGGAATGTGGAATGGAATCGAATAGAATGGAATGGGTAATGGGATGTGGAATGGAATGTGGAACGGAATGGTATTTGGAATGCAATGGAGTGGAATGTGGATGGAACAGAATGGAATGTGGAATGGAATGGAATTTGAAATGGAATGTTGAATGGAATATGAAATGGAAAGTGGAATGGAATGTGAAATGGAATGCGGAATGGAATATGAAATGGAATGTGGAATGGAATGTAAAATGGAATGTGGAATGCAATGTGAAATGGAATGAAATGGAATGTAGAATGGAATGAAATGGAATGTGGAATGGAATGGAATGGAAAGTGGAATGGAATGGATGGTAGCATGCAATGGAATGGAACCTGGAATGGAATGGAATGGAACGTGGAATGTAATGAAATGCAATGCGCAATGGAATGCGGAATGGAACTGAATGGAATCAGGAATGGAATGTGGAATGGATTGGAATCTGGAATGGAATGGAATGGAATGCAATGTGTTATGGAATGGTGGTGAATGGAATGGAATTTGGAATGGAATGTGGAATGGAATGGAGTGGAATGTGTAATGGAATGAGGAATGGAATGGCATGGAATGTGGAAAGCAATGTGGGATGGATTTGAATGTGGAATGGAAGGTGGAACGGAATGGTATGGAATGTGAAATGGAATGTGGAATTTAATGGAATGCAATGTGGAATGGATTGTCGAAAGGAACGTGGAATGAAATGTTGAATGCAATGTGGAATGGAACGGAATGGAATGCGGAATGGAATAAGGAATGAAACTTGGAATGGAATGTTAAATGAAATTTGGAATGGAATGGAATGGAATGTGGAAAGGAATGTGGAATGGAATGACATGGAATGTGCAATTAAATGAAATCGAATGTGGAATGGAATGTGGAAAGCAATGGAATGGAATGTGGAGTGGAACGTGGAATGGGAACGTGGAATAGAATATAACGCGGAATGGAAAGGAATGAAATGGAATGTGGAAAGGAATGGAATGTGGAATGGAATGGAATGGAATGGAATGGAATGTTGAATAGAATGTGCAATGGAATGGAATGGAATATGGATTGGATTGTGGAAAGGTATGTGGAAGGCAATGGAATAGAAAATGGGGTGGAATGTGGAATGCAAGGTGGATTAGAATGTAACGAGGAATGGATTGGAATGTGTATTGTAATGTGGAATGGAATGGAATGGAATGTGGAATGTAATGGAATGTGGAATTCAAAGTAACGGAATCGCATGTGGAAGGGAATGGAATGGAATGGCATGGAAAGGAATGCGGAATGGAATAGAAAGCAATGAGGAATGGAATATGGAAAGGAAAGGAATGAAATGTCGAATGGAATGTGGGATAGAATTGAATGGAATGTGGAATGAAATGTGTAAAGGAATGGAATGTGGAATGGAATGGAATGGAATGTGGAAGGGAATGTAGAATTGAATGGAATGGAATGGAATTGAATGAGGAATGGAATGGAATGTGGAATGGAATGGAATGGAACGGAATGTGGGATGGAATGTGGAATAGAATGTGGAATTGAATTGAATGGAATGTGGAATGTAAAGTAATGCAATCTGGAATGGAATGCAATGGAATGTGGAATGGAATGGAATGTGAAATGGAATGGAATTGAATGTGGAATGTGAAATGGAGTGTGGAATTCAAAGTGAAACGTTATGCTTTTTGGAATGTGGAATGGAATGTGGATTATTAAATGGAATGTAGAATGGAATGTGAAATGGAATGTAGAATTGATTGTGGAATGGAATGAAATGGAACATAGAATGGAATGGAAAGGAAAGTGGAATGGAATGGAATGGAATGTGGGATTGAATGGAATGGAATGTGGAAAGGAATGAAATGGAATGTGGGATTGAATGGAATGGGATGGAATGGAATGGAATGTGGAATGGAGTGGAATGGAATGTGGAATGGAATATAATGGAGTGGAATGTGGAATGTAATTGAATGGAATGTGGCATTGATATAAATGGAATGTGGAATGGAATGGAATGTATCGTGGAACGGAATGTGGAATTGAATATGGAATATAATGTGAAATGGAATTTGGAATGGATTGTGGAAGAGAATGAAACAGAAAGCGGAAGGGAATGGAATGGAAAGAGGAATGGAATGGAATGGAAGACGTAATGGAACGTGGAATACAATGCAATGGAATGTGGAATGGAAAGGAATGGAATGTGGAAAGGAATGGAATGGATTGTGAAATGCAATGTGGAATGGAATGGAATGGAATGGAATGTGGAATGGAATGGAATTGAATGGCATGGAATGTGGAATTGAATGGAAGGGAATGTGGAAGGGAACGTGGAATGGAAAGTACAATGGAACATGGAATGGAATGAGTAATGGAATGGAATGGAATGCTGAACGTAAGGGAATGGTATGCGCAATGGAATGTGGAATGGAATGTGGAATGGAAAGTGGAATGGAATGGAATGAACGTGAAATGGAATGGAATGAAACGTGTAATGGAATGGAATGGAATGTGTAATGGAAGGGACTGGAATGCAGAACATAATGTGCAATGGATTATGGAATGGAATGTGGAATGGAATATGGAATGAATGTGCAATGGAATGGAATTCAACGTGGAATGGAATGGAATGCAATGTGGAATGGAATAGAATGTGGAATGGAATGAAATGGAATGCAGAATGGAACGGAATGGAATGTGGAACTGAATGGAATGGAGTGGAATGTGGAATGCAATTGAATGGATCGTGGAATGGAATGAGGAATTAAATGTGGAACGGAATGTGAAATGGAATATGGAATCTAAAGCGGAATGGAATGGAATGGAATGTGGAATGAAATGGAATGTGTTAGACAATGGAATGGAATGTGGAATGGAAAGGAACGTGGAAGGCAATGGAATTGAATGTGGATGGAATGGAAAGGAATGTGGAATGGTATGGAATGTGGAATGGAATGGAAAGTTGAATAGAATGGAATGTGGAATTTAATGGAAAGGAAGGAATGTGAAATGGAATGTGGATTGGAATGTGAAACGGAATGTGGAAAGGAATGTGGAATAGAATGTGGAATGGAATGAAATGGAACGTCGAATGGAATGGAAAGTGGAAAGGAATGGAATGGTACGTGGAATGGTACGTGGAATTGAATGGAATGGAAAGTGGAATGGAATGGAATGGTATGTGGAATGGAACACGGAATGCAACGTGGAATGGAATTGAATGGAATGGGGAATGGAATGGAATAGAATATGGAATGGAATGGTATGGAATGTGGAATGGAAAGTAATGGAAGGTAGAATGGGATGTGGAATGGAATCTGGAATGGAATGTGGAATGGAATGCAATGGAATGTAGAATGGAATATGCAATGGAATGGAATGGAATGTGCAATAAAATGTGGTATGGAATGTGGAATGGAATGGAATGCAACGTGAAATGCAAAGTGAAATGGAATGGAATGGAATGTGGAAGGGAATGAAATGTGAAATGGAATGGAATGTAATGTGGAAGGGAATGGAATGGAATGTGGAATTGAATGTGAAATTTATCGTGGTGTGCAAAGGCAGGGACTGTAGAATGGAATGGAATGGAATGGAACGTGGACTGGAAAGTGGAATGTAATGTAATGGATCGTTGAATGGAATGTGGAATGGAATGTGGAATGGATCGTGGAATGGAATGTGGAATGGATTGGAATGGAAATTGGAATGGAATGTGGAATGGAATGTGGAATGCAACGTCGAGTGACTTGTGGAATGGAATGTGAAATGGAATGGAATGGAATGTGGAATGGAATGCAATTGAATGTGGAATGTAAAAGGATTGAACGTAGAATGGAACGTGGAATGGAAAGTGGAATGGAATGGAATGGAATGTGGAATGAATTGGGGAATGGAATTGAATGGAACGTGGAATGGAGTGGAATGGAATTTGGAATAACGTGGAATGGAATGTGGAATGGAATGTGGAAAGTGGAAAGGAACGTGGAATGGAACGTGGAATGGAAAGTGGAAGGGAATGCGAAATGGAATGTGGCATGGAATGCAATGGAATGTGGAATGAAATGTGGAAAGGAATGTGGAATGGAACGGAATGGAAGGTGGAATGCAATGTTGAATGGAGTGTGAAATGGAATGTGGAATTAAACGGAATGGAATGTGGAATGGTATGTGGAATGGAAGGGAATGGAATGTAGAATGGACTCTGGAATGTAATGTGGAATGGAACGGAATGGAAGGTGGAATGCAGTGTAGAATGTAACGTGAAATGTATTGGAATTGATTCTGGAATAGAACGTGGAATAGAATGGAATGGGACGTGGAATGGAACGTGGAATGGAACGTGGAATGAAACCAAATGGAAGGTGCTATGGAAAGTGGAATGGAATGTTGAACGGAAAGTGAAATATATTGGAATTGAATGAGGAATGGAACGTGGAATGGATTGCAGAATGGAATGGAACGGAATGGAATGTGGAATGAAACGTGTAAAGGAATAGTGACAGTAACGTGGAATTTAAGGTTGAACGGAATGGAATGGAATGTGGAATGGAATGGAATGTAATGTGGAATGGAATGGAATGGAATGTGAAATGGAATCCAATGGAACGTGGAATGGTATGTCTAATGGAATGTGGAATGGAATGTGGAATGGAATGGACTGCAATGTGGAATGAAATGTGGAATGGAATGCGGAATGAAACGTGGAGTGTAAAGGACTGGAATGTGGGACGGAATGTGGAGTAGAGTGTGGAATGGAATGTGGAACGTAAAGGAATGGAAAGTGGAATGGAAAGTGGAATGGAATGTGGAATGGAAAGTAAAATGGAATGGAATGGAATGTGTAATGGAACGTGGAATGGAATGTGCAAAGGATTGGAAAGTGGAAAGGAATGGAATGTAATGTGGAATGGAATGGAATGGAATATTGAATGGAATAGAAGGGAATGTGCAATGGAATGTGGAATGGAATGGAAAGAATGTGCAATGGAATGTGAGAAATAATGGCATGGAATGTGGAATGGAATGAGGAATGGAATGGAATGTGGATTGGAACGTGGACTGGAACGTGGAATGGAAAGTGGAAGGGCGTATGGAATGGAAAGTTTAGTGGAATGGAATGGAACGTGGAGTGGAAAGGGATGGAATTTGGAATGGAATGGAATGGAAAGTGGAAGGGAATGGAATGGAAAGTGGAATGGAAAGGAATGGAACGTGGAATAGAATGTGGAAGGGAAGGTGGAATGGAAACCGGAATGTAATTGAATCAAATGTGGAATGCTATGGAATTGAACGTGGAATAAAATAGAATGTAATGGAAAGTGAAAAACAATGTAATGGAATGGAAAGTGGAATAAAATGGAAAGGAATGGAATTGAAGGCGGAATGGAATGGAATTGAAGGCGGAATGGAATGGAATGTGGAATGCAATGCCGTTGAATTGAATGTGAAATAGAATGGAATGTTATGTGGAAAGGAACGGAATGAAATGTGGAATGGAACGGAGTGCAATGTGGAATGGAATCAAATGGAACGTGGAAAGGAATATAGAATGGAATGTGGTATGGAATGGAAGGGAATGTGGAATGAAATGGAATGGAATGTGGAATAGAATGGAATGGAATGCAATCAGGAATGGATGTCGAATGCAATGGAATGGAAAGTGGAATAGAATGGAATGGAATGCAATCAGGAATGGATGTGGAATGCATTGGAATAGAATGTGGAATGGAATGGAATTTAATGTGAAATGGAATGGAATGGAATGGAATGGAATGTGAAAGGGAATCTGGAACGGAATGTGAAATGGAATGGAATGGAATGTGTAATGGAATGTGGAATGGAATCGAATGGAATGTGGAATGGAATGTGGAATAGAATGTGGAATGGAAAGGAATGGAAAGTTTAAATGTAATGGAACGGAATTTGGAATGAAATGTGGAATGGAATAGAATGGAATGTGGATTAGAATGTGGAATAGAATGTGGAATGTAATGGAATGTCGAATGGAATGTGGAATGGAATGGAATGGAAAGTTTAAATGGAATGGAATGGAATGTAGAGTGGAATGGAATGCAATGTGGAATGGAATGTCGATTGTGGTGGAATGGAACGTGGAATGGAATGGAATTCAAAGTGGAATGGAATGGAATGGAATGTGGAAAGGAATGGAATGGAATGTGGAATGGAATGCAAGGCAATGTGGAATGGAATGTGTAATAAAATGTGGAATGGATAGCAATGGAACGTGGAAAGGAATGTGGAATGGAATGTGTAATGGAAAGTGCAATGCAATGGAATGGAAAGTGGAATGGAACGTGGAGTGGAAATGAATGGAACGTGGAATCTAACCTTGGAATGAAACCTGGAATGGAACATGGAATGGAATGTGGAAAGTAATGTGGAATGGAAAGGAATGGAATGTCAAATGGAGTGGAAAGGAATGTGGAATGGAATGGAATAAAATGTGGATTTGAATGTGGAATAGAATGGAATGGAATGAGAATAGAATGTGGAACGGAAAGTAACGGAATGTGGAATGGAATGGAATGGAAAGGTATGGAAAGTGGAATGGAGTGGAATACAATGTGGAATGTATTATAATGGAACGTGGAATGCAACCTGAAAAGAATGTGGAATGGAAGGGAAAGCACTGTGGAATGGAAGGGAATGGGATGGTGAATGAAACAGAACGGAAAGGATTGGAATGTGAAGAGGAATGAAAATGTATGGAATGTGGAATGGAATGGAATGTAATGTGGAAAAGAATGGAATGGTATGTAATGAGGAATGGAATGGAATGGAATGGAATGTGGATTTGATTGGCATGGAGTGAGGAATGGAATGTCTATTGGGGTGGAATGGAACGTGGAATGGAATGGAATCCAACATGGAATGGAATGGAATGGAATGTGGAATGAAATGGAATGGAATGTGGAAAGGAATGCAAGGCAATGTCGAAGGGAATGTGTAATGGAATGTGGAATGGATAGCAATGGAACGTGGAATGGAATGTGGAATGGAATGTGGAATGGAAAGTGTAATGCAATGGAATGGAATGTGGAATGAAACGTGGAGTGGACAGGAATGGAACGTAGAATGGAACTTGGAATGAAACCTGCAATGGAACGTGGAATGGAATGTGGAATTTAATGTGGAATGGAAAGGAATGGAATGTAGAATGGAATGGAATGGAATGTGGAACGGAATGGAATGGAACGTGGAATTGAATGTGGAATAGAATGGAAAGGAATGAGAATAGAATGTGGAACGGAATGTAACGGAATGCGGAATGGAACGGAATGGAAATGTAAGGAAAGTGGAATGGAGTGGAAAGCAATGTGGAATGGAATTTAATGGAACGTGGAATGTAACCTGGAAAGGAATGAGGAATGGAATGGAAAGGAATGTGGAATGGAAGGTAATGGAAATGGGAATGAAATAGAATGGAAAGGATTGGAATGTGGAGTGGAATGGAATTGTATGGAATGTGGAATGGAACGGAACGTAATGTGGAATAGAATGGAATGGTATGTAATGTGGAATGGAATGCAATGGAATGGAAAGGAATGTGGAATGGATTGGCATGGAGTGAGGAAGGTATTGGAATGGAATATGGAATTTAATGGAATGGAATGGAATGTGGAATGGAATGGAAAGGAATGGAATGGAATGTGGAATTGAAGGGAATGGAATGGAATGTGGAATTGAATGGATTGCTATGTGGAATGGAATGAAATGGAAAGTGGAAAGGAATGTGGAATGGAATGCAATGTGAAATGGAATGTGGAATGGAATGTAAAAAATGTGGAATGAAAAGGAATGCAATGTGGAATGGAATGGAATGGAGAATTGAAAGGAATGGAATTTGGAATGGAATGGAATGGCATGGAATGTGGAATGGAAAGGAATGTAATGGAATGGAAAGTGGAATGGAAAGGAATGGAATGTGGAATGAAAAGGAATGGAATCTGGAATTTCATAGAATGGAATGGAATCTGGAATGGAATGGAATGCAGAATGGAATTTAATGTAATGTGGAATGGAATGGAAAGGAATGCTGTGGAATGTGGAATGCAAAGGAAAGTAATGTGGAATAGAATGGAATGGTATGGAATGAGGAATGGAATGGAATGGAATGGAATGTGTAATGGAACGTTTAATGGAATGGATTGGAACGTGGAATGGGATGGAATAGAATGTGGAATGGAACGTGGAATGGAATGGAATGGAACATGTAATGGAACGTGGAATGGAATGTGCAATGGAATGTGGAATGGAAAGTAGAATTGAAAGGAATGCAAAGTAGAGTGGAACATGGAATGGAATGGAATGGAACGTGGAATGGAATGTGGAATGGACTGTGGAATGGAACGTGAAATGGAACATGGAATGGAACGTGGAAAGGAACGTGGAATGTATTGGAATGGAAAGGGGAACGGAATGTGGAATGGATTGTGGAATGAAATGCTAGGCAATGTGGAATGGAATGTGGTATGGAATGTAATGGAATGTGGAATGGAATGTGGAATGGAATGTAATGGAATGTGGAATGGAATGTGGAATGGAATGTAAATGAACGTGGAATGTAAAGGAATAGAATACGTAATGCAATGTGGAGTGGAATGTGGAACAGAAAGTGGAATTGAATGGACTGGATTGCGCTATGGAACGTGAAATTGAATAGAATGTAACGTGGAATGGAAATTGGAATGCAATGTGGAATGGAACGTGGAATGGAATGTGGAATGCAGCGTGGAATGGAATATGGAATGCAGCGTGGAATGGAATGTGGAAGGGAATGTGGAATGGAATGGAATGGAATGGAATGGAATGTGGAATGGAATGGAATGGAATGTGGAATGGAATGAAACGGAATATGGAATAGAATGCGTAATGGAATGGGATGGAATGGTATGGAATGGGGAATGGAATGGAATGTAATTTGGAATGGAACGCGAAATGTAATGGAATGCAACGTGAAATGGAATCTCGAATGGAATGTGGAATGGAATGTGGAATGGAATGGAATGGAATGTGGAATGGAATGGATTGGAATTTGGAGTGGAATGTGGAAAGGAATGGAATGGATTGGGAATGGAAAGTGGAATGGAATGGAATGGAATGCGTAATGGAATGTGGAATGGAACGGAATGGAATGTGGAATGGAATGGAATGTGGAATGGAATGTGCAATGGAATGTGGAGTTTCACGTGGAATGGAACGGAGTGCAATGTGGAATGGAATGTGGAATGAAATGTAAAATGCAAAATTGAATGGAATGCAATCTGGAATCGAACTTGGATGGAAATGGAATGGAGCGTGAAATGCATCGTGGAATTAAACGTGGAATGGAATGTGGAAAGGAAAGTGGAATGGAATGGAATGGATTGGAATGCAATGGAAAGTGGAATGCAACGTGGAATGGAATGTAGAATGGAATGCAAAGGAATGTGGAATTGAATGGAAAGGGTGTGGAATTGAAGGTTACAGAAAGTGGAATGGAATGTGGAGTGGAATGGAATGGAATGAAACAGAATGTGGAATGTTATGCAAAGAAACGTGGAATGGAACGTGGAATGGAATGGAATGGAATGGATTGTGGAATGCAAAGTAGAAAGGAACGTGGAATGGAATGGAATATAATGGATTGTGGAATGCAAAGTAGAAAGGAACGTGGAATGGAATGGAACAGAACGGAATGGAATGGAACATGGAAGGGAACGTGGAATGGAAGGTGGAATATAAGGTGTAAAGGAATGTGGAATCGAATGGAATTGAATGAGAAATGGAATGTAATGCAATGTGCAATAGAATTGAATGGAAAAGAATGTTGAATATAATGTGGAATGGAATGGAAAGGAATCCAGAAAGGAGTGGAAAGGAATGGAATGGAATGGAATACATTGGAAAGTGGAATGGAACGTGCAATGCAACGTGGAATGGAATGTGAAATGGAAAGGAATCGAATGCGGAATGGAAGCGAATGGAATGTGGAATGGAATGTGTAATGGAATGGAATGGAATGCAATGGAATTTCGAATGGAATGTAGTCGAATGTGGAATCGAATGGAATCGAATGTGTAATGGAATGGAATGAAGTGGAATGCAGAATGATATGGAATGCAATGCGGAATGGTATGTAAATGAATGTGGATTGGAATGCAATGCAATGGAATGGAATGTGGAATTGAATTAAATGGAAAGTGGAATGGAATGGAATGGAATATGGAATGGAATGGAATGGAATGTGGAATGGAATGTGAATTGGAATGTGGAATGGAATGAAATGGAACATGGAATGGAATGGAACATGGAATGGAATGGAATGGAATGTGGAATGGAATTTGGAATTGACAGCAGAATGAAACGTTGACTGGAATGTTGAATGGACTGGAATGTTAAATGCAATGGAATGGAATGTTGAATGGAATTTAATGGAATGTGGAATGTAACGTGCAATGGAAAGAAATGGAAGGTGTAATGGAACATGAAATGGAACCACTAATGCAACGTAGAATGGAACGTGGAATGCAATGGAATGGAATGTTAAATGAAAAGTAGAATGGAAGGTGGAATGGAATGGAATGGAACGTGGAATGAGATGTGGAATATAATGGAAATGAATGTGGAATGGAAAGGGATGGAATGTGGTAAGGAATGTGGAAAGGAATTTAAAGGAATGTGGAATGCAATGTGGTTTCAGATGTGGAATGGAATGTAATGGAATGGGGAATGGAATGTGGAATGGAATGGAATGGAATGTGAAAGGGAATGAGGAATGAAATGTGGAATGGAATGTGGAATGAAATGTGGAATAAAATAGAATGGAATGTGGAATGGAAGGTGGAATGGAATGTGGATTGGAGTGGAATGGAACGTTGAAAGGAATGGAATGGAATGTGGTATGCAATGGGTTAAGGAATGGAATGGAATGTGGAATGGAATGTGGTATGGGATGTGGAATGAAATGGAATGGAATGTAGAATGTAATGTGGAAAGGGATGGAATGGAATATGAAAGGGAATGTGGAGTGCAAAGTGGAATGGAATGTGGAATGAAATCGAATGGAACGTGGAATGGAATGTGGAACTGAATTAAATGGAATGTGTAATGGAATATAATTGAATGTGGAATGGAATGTGGAATCGAAAGTGGAATGGAACCTGGAATGGAACGTGGAATGGAATGGAATGGAATGGAACGTGGAAATGAAAGTGGAAAGGAACATGGAATGGAATGTGGAATGTAAAGTGGAATGGAATGTGCAATGGAATGTGGAATGGAACGTGGAATGGAATGTGGAATGGAATGTGGAATGGAACGTGGAATGGAAAGAAATTGAATGTGGAATGGAACTTGGAATGGAAGGGAATGGAACCTGGAATGGAATGTGGAATGGAAAGTGGAATGGAATGTGGAATGGAACTTGGAATGGAATGTACAATGGAAAGTGGAACGAAACGTGGAATGGAATGCAATGGAGGGTGCAATGGAAAGTGGAATGGAATGGAACGGTACGTGCTACGGAAGGTGGAATGGAATGTGGAATGGAACGTGAAATAAATCGTGGAATGGAAAGGAATGGAATGTGGAATGCAATCTGGAATGCAATATGGAACGGAACATGGAATGGAATGGAATGGAATGCGATGTGGAATGAAATGTGGAATTGAATGTGGATTCGAAAATGGAATGGAACGCGGAATGGCACGTTGAATGGAACGTGGAATGAACTAGAACGGAATGTGGAATGGAATGTGGAATGGAACGTGGAATGGAATGGAATAGAATGTGAAATGGAACTTGAAATGGAAAGGAACGGAACGTGGAATGGAATGTGGAATATAAAGGGGAATGGAATGAGGAATGGAACTTGGAATGGAATGTACAATGGAAAGTGGAATGGAACGTGGAATGGAATGGAATGGAAGGAGGAATGGAACGTGTAATCGAATGGAATGGAACATGGAATGGAACGTTTAATTGGATGTGGAATGGAACGTGAAATGGAACGTGGAATGGAATGGAATGGAAGGTGGAAGACAGTGTGGAATGGAATGTGGAATGGACTGTGGAATGGAATGGAATGGAATGGAATGTGGAATGAAATGTGGAATGGAATGCGCAATGGTACGTGGAATGGAACGTGGAATGGAACGTGGAATGGAACGTGGAATGAAATGGAACGGAATGTGGAACGAAATGTGGAAGGGAATGGAATGGAACTTGGAATGGAATTTGGAATGGAATGGAAGGTGAAATAGAATGTGGAACAGAATGGAATGGAAAGTTTAAATGGAACGGAATGCAATGTTGAATGGAATGTGGACTGCAATGGAATGCAATGTGGAATGGAATGGAATGCAATGTGGAATGTAATTGGGAATGCAATGGAATGGAATTTGGAATGGAATGTGGAAAGGAATGTGGAATGGAATGTGGAATGGAATGGAATGGAATGGAATGTGGAATGGAAAGTGGAAAGGAATGTGGAATGGAAAGGAAAGGAATGTGGAACGGAGTGAGGAATGGAATGCGCAATGGAACGTGAAATGCAATGTAATGAAATGTGGAATGGAATGTGGAATGGACTATGGAAAGCAATGGAATGGATTGCGGAATGGAATGTGGAATGCAGTGCAATGGAATATGGAAAGGAATGTGGAATGGAATGAGGAATGGAATGTGGAATGGAACGTAAATGGAACAGGGAATGGAATCAAATGGAATGGAACGTTTAATGGAAAGTGGAATGGAACATGAAATGGAATGTGGAATGGAACATGGATTGGAACGTGCAATGGAATGTGGAATGGAACGTGGAATGGAATGTGGAATGGAACGTCAAAAGGAATGGAATGGAATGTGGAATGGAACGTGGAATGGAATGTGGAATGGAACGTCAAAAGGAATGGAAAGTAATGTGGAATGGAACTTGGAATGGAATGGAATGGAATGTGGAATCGAATGGGGAATGGAAAGTGGAATGGAATGTGGAACAGAACGTCGAAAGGAATGTACAATGCAATGTGTAACGGAACGTGGAATGGAATGGAATGAAAGGAGGAATGGAACGAGGAATGCAATGGAATGGAACGTGGAATGGAACATGGAATGGAATGGAAAGGAATTTGGAATGGAACGTGGAATGGAATGTGGAATGGAACGTGGAATGGAACGTGGAATGGAATGGAATGGAATGTGGAATGCAATGTGGAATGTAAAGTGGAACGGAATGTGGAATGGAATGGAAGTTTATGGAATGTGGAATACAATGAATGTACATTCATTGGAAGGTGTAATGAAATGTGGAATTGAATGTGGAATGGAAACTGGAATGGAACGTGGAATGGAACATGGAATAGAAGGTGGAATGGAATGGAACGGAATGTAGAACGGAATGTGGAATGGAATGGAATGGAGTGTGGAATGGTATTTGTAATGCAATGGAAGGTGAAATCAAATGTGGAACGGAATGGAGTGGAAAGTTTAAATGGAATGGAATGGAATGTTGAAAGGAATGTGGATTGCAAAGGAATGCTATGTGGAATGAATTGGAATGGAATGTGGAATGGAATGGGGAATGCAATGGAATGGAATTTGGAATGGAATGTGGAAAGGAATATGGAATGGAATGTGGAATGGAATGCAATTTGGAATGGAAAGTGGAATGGAATGTGGAATGGAATGGAATGGAATTGAATGTGAAATGGAATGCAATGGAATGTGGAATGGAATGGGCAAAGGAATGGAATGTAGTGGAATGTGGATTGGAATGTGGAATGGAATGGAATGGATTGTGGAATGGAATGGAGTGGAATGTGTAAAGGAATGGGTGGCAATGTGGAATGGAATGTGGAAAGCAATGGAATGGAATGCAATGGAAAGTGGAATGGAATGGATTGGAATGTATAAGGGAATGGGAATGGAGTGCAATGCAATGTGGAATGGAATGGAATGCAATGTGGAATGGAATGGAATGGAATGTGGAATGGAATGGGGAATGCAATGGAATGGAATTTGGAATGGAATGTGGAAAGGAATATGGAATGGAATGTGGAATGGAATGTGGAATGGAATGCAATTTGGAATGGAAAGTGGAATGGAATGTGGAATGGAATGTGGAATGGAATGGAATGTGGAATGGAAAGTGGAAAGGAATGTGGAATGGAACGGAATGTAATGTGGAATGGAATGTGGAATGGAATGAGGAATGGAACGTGGAATGGAAAGGAATGGAATTGAATGGAATGGATTTTGTAATGGAATGTGGAATGGAACGTAGAATGGAACATGGAATGGACTGGAATGGAACGTGGAAATGGATGGAATGGAACGTGGAATGAAACTTGGAGTGGAATGGAATGCAATGTGGAATGGAACATGGAATGGAACGTGGATCGGAACGTGCAATGGAATGTGCAGTGGAACGTGGAATGGAAAGGAATGGAAAGTGGTGTGGAACGTGGAATGGAATGGAATGGAATGCGAAATAGAATGTGGAATGGACTGTGGAATGGAACGTGAAATGGAACATTGAATGGATTGGATAGGAATGTGGAATGGAATGTGGAATGTAATGCAAGGCAATGTGGAAAGGAAAGTGGAATGGAATGGAATGGAATTTGGAATGCAATGTTACAATGAACGGAATGGAATGTTGAATGGAATTTGGAATGGACTGGAATGCAATGTGGAATGGAATGGAATGGAAAGTGGAATGTAATGCAACGCAATGTGGAATGGAAAGTGGAATGGAATGGAATGGAATTTGGAATGGAATGTGAAATTGAATGGAAAGGAAGGTGGAATGGAATGGAATGGAATGTGGAATGGAACGGAACGGAATGTGGAATGGAATGTGGAATAGAAAGTTTAAAGTAATGGAAAGCAAAGTGCAACAGAACATGGAATGGAATGGAGTGGAACATGGAATGGAATTTTGAATGGAAATTGGAATGGAACGTGGAATGCAATGTGGAATGCAACCTGGAGTGAAATGTGGAATGGAACGTGGAATGGAATGGAATGGAATGTGGAATGGAATGAAATAGAATGAGGAATGGAATGTGGAAAAGAAGGTGGAATGGAACAGAATGGAACGGAATTGATTGTGGAATGGAATGCGGAATGGAACGTGGAATGGAACGTGGAATGTAATGGAATGGATCTTGGAATGGAAATTGGAATGGAACGTGAAATACAATGTGGCATGGAACGTGGAATGGCATTGGCAATGGAATGTGGAATGGAAGGTGGAATGTAACGTAATGGAAAGTGGAAAGGAATGTGGAATGGAATTGAATGGAACGTGGAATGGAACGTTGAATGGAATGTGGAATGGGATGTCGAATATAATGGTATGCGGAATGGAATGGAATGGAATGCAATAAAAGAATGGAATGGAATGCGGAATGGAATGGAATGGAATGTGTAATGGAATGGAATGTGGAATGGAATGGCATGGAATGGAATGTGGAATGGAATGGAATACAACACAGTGGAATGGAATGGAATGTGAAATGGAATAGAATGTGGAATGGAATGAAAGGGAATGGAATGAATTGGAATGGAATGTGAAATGGAATAGAATGTGGAATGGAATGAAAGGGAATGGTATGAATTGGAATGGAATGTGGAATGGAATGGAATGGAACGTGGAATGGAATGGAATGGAATGTGGAAAGGAATGTGGAATGGAATGCAATGGAATATGGAATGGAATGGAATGGAATGTGGAATGGAAAGGCATGGATCATGGAATGGGACGTGGAATGGAACATGGAATACAACGTGGAATGGAGAGTGGAATGCAATGTTGAATCGAATGGAATGGAATGTGAAATGGAATGCAAAGGAATGTGCAATGGAAAAGAATGGAACGTGGAATGGAACGTGTAATGGATAGTGGAATAAAATGGAATGGAACATGGAATGGAATGTGGAACGGAATGGAATGTAACGTGGAAATGAATGGAATGGAACCTGAAAAGGAATGAGGAATGGAATGGAATGGAATGTGGAATATAATGGAATGGAACGTGGAATGGAATGTGGAATGGAATGGAATGGAACTGGGAATGCAATGTGGATTGCAAAGTGGAATGGATCGTGGAATGGAACATGGAATGGAATTGAATGGAATGTGGAAAGGAATGGAATGGAATTTGGAATGGAAAGGAATGCAACCTGTAATGGGACATGGAATGGAACATGGAATGTGATGTGGAATGGAAAGGAATGCAACCTGGAATGGAAAGTGGAATGGAACTTGGAATGCGACGTGGAATGGAAAGTGGAATGGAATGTGCAATGGAGTGGAATAGAACGGAATGGAATGTGGAATGGAATGGAATGGATTGGAAAGTGAAATATAATGTGGAACAGTATGTGAAATGGAATGTGGAATGGAATGTGGAACGGAATGAATTGCAAGGTTGAATGGAATGGAATGGAAGGAGGAATGGAATGGAATGGAACAAGGAATGGAACATGGAATGGAACGTGGAATGGAATGTGGTATGAAAAGTGGAATGGAATGGAATGGAATGTGGAATGGAATGTGGAAATGAATGCAATGGAATGAGAAAGGAATGTAGAATGGAATGGAATGGAATGTGGCATGAAATGTGGAATGGAATGTGGAATGCAACGAAATAGAATGAGGAATGGAATGTTGAATGGAATGTGGAACTGAACGAGGAAAGGAATGTGGAATTGTATGTGGAGTGTAATGGAGTGGAATGTGGAACTGAACGTGGAATGGAATGTGGAATTGTATGTGGAGTGTAACGGAGTGGAATGTGGAATGGAATGGAATGTGGAATGGAATGGAATGGAATGTGGAATAGAATACAATGGAAGTGAATGTGCAATGGAATGCGGAATGGAATGTGAAATGGAATGTGGAATGCAATGGAATTGAGTGTGGAATGAAATTGAACATGGAATGGAATGGAATGGAATGTGGATTGGAATGGAATGGAATGGATTGTTGAATGGAATGGAATTTGGAATAGAATAGAATGGAATGTGGAAAGGAATGGAATGGAATGTGGAATGCAATGGAATGGAATTGTACGTGGAATTGAATGGAATGGAATAGAACGTTGAATGCAATGGAATGGAATGTAACGTGGAATTGAATGCAATTGAACGGGGAAAGGAATGTGGAATGGAAAGTGGAATGGAATGTGGAATGGAATGAAATGAAATGTGGAATGGAATGGAATGCAATGTGGAATAGAATGGAATGAAATGGAATACGCAATGGAATGTGGAATTGAATGTGGAATGAAATTGAACATGGAATGGAATGGAATGGAATGTGGATTACAATGGAATGGAATGGAATGTGGAATGGAATGGAATGGAATGGTAAGTGAAATGGAATTTGTAATGGAATGTGGAGGGGAATGAAATGCACAGTGGAATGGAATGGAATGGAACGTGGAATGGAATGGAATGGAATTGAAAGTGAAATGGAATTTGCAATGGAATGTGAAATGCAATGAAATGGAATGTGGAATCGAACGGAATGGAATATGGAATGGAAAATGGAATGCAATGGAACATGGAAAGGAATGTGGAAAGGAATGTGTAAAGGAAAGTGGAATGGAATGTCAAATGGAATGTGGAATGCAATATGGAAGGAAATGTAGTATTGAAAGCGGATAGGAAAGGAATCGAATGTCCAATGGAATGTGGAATGGAATGAAATTGAATGTGGAATTGAATGTGGAATGGGATGAAAAGGAATGTGAAATGGAAAGAAATGGAAGGTGGAATGTAATGTGGAATGGAATGGAATGGAATTGAATGTGAAATGGAATGCAATGGAATGTGGAATGGTATGGGCAAAGGAATGGAATGTAGTGGAATGTGGATTAGAATGTGGAATGGAATGGAATGGATTGTGGAATGGAATGGAGTGAAATGTGTAAAGGAATGGGTGGCAATGTGGAATGGAATGTGGAAAGCAGTGGAATGGAATGTGGAAAGCAGTGGAATGGAATGCAATGGAAAGTGGAATGGAATGGATTGGAATGTATAATGGAATGGGAATGGAGTGCAATGCAATGTGGAATGGAATGGAATGCAATGTGGAATGGAATGGAATGGAATGTGGAATGGAATGGAATGGAACGTGGAATTGAATGGAATGGAATGCAACGGAACATGGAATTGAATGGAATTGAACGGGGAATGGAATGTGTATTGGAATATGGAATAGAATGGAATGTGGAATGGAATGGAATGGAATGTGGAATAGTATAGAATGGAAGAGAAAGTGCAATGGAATGTGGAATGGAATGTGGAATGTCATGGAATGGAATGTGGAATGAAATTGTACATGGATTGTAATGGAGTGGAATGTGGATTGGAATGGAATGGAGTGGAATGTGGATTGGAATGGAATGGAATGGAATGTGGAATGGAATGGAATGGAATGGAAAGTGAAATGGAATTTGGAATGGAACATGCAATGGAATGAAATGGAATGTGGAATGGAGTAAAATGGAATGTGGAATGGAAAGTGGAATGGAATCGATCATGGAATGGAATGTGGAATGGAAAGCGTAATGGAATGTGGAATGGAATATGTTATGGAATGTGGAATGAAATGTGGAATGGAAAGTGGAATGGAACATGGAATGAAATGTAGTATGGTATGGGGAATGGAACGGAATGGAATGTGGAATGTAATGTGGAATGGAATGCGGAATGAAACGTGGAATGGAACGTGGCAAGGAATGGAATGGAACGTGGAATGAAATGTGGAAATGAATGGAATAGGATGTGGAATGGAATCTGCAATGGAATGTGGAATGGAATGGAAAGTAATGTGGAATGGAAGGTGGAGTTAAATGGAAAGGAATGTGAAACGGAATGCAATGGAATGTGCAATGGGATGTGAAATGGAATGGAAGGGAATGTGGAATGGAATCTGGAATGGAATGGAATGGAATGTGGAACTCAATGTGGAATTTAAAGGACTGTAATGTGGAATGGAATGTGGAATGGAATGTGGAATGGAATGGAATGGAAAGTTGAATGGAATATGGAATGGAATATGGAAAGGAAAGTGGAATGGAATGGAATGGAATGTGGAATATAATGAGATGGAATGGAATGGAATGTGAATGGAATAGAATGGAATGGAACTGAATATGGAATGCAATGCAATGGAATGAAATGAGGAATTGAAAGGAATGGAATGTGAAATGGAATGGAATGGAATGTGCAATGGAATGGAAGAGGACGTGGAATGGAATGTGGAATGGAATTCAATGTAATGTGGAATGAAATGGAAAGGAACGTGGAAAACAATGTGGAATTGAATGTGGAATGGAAAGTGGAATGGAATGGAATGGAATGTGGAATAAAGTGAAATGGGATGGAATGAAATGTGGAATGTAATGGAATAGAATGTGGAATGCAATGGAATGGAGTGAAATGTGGAATTGAATGGAGTGGAAAGTGGAATGGAACAGAATGGAATGTGGAATGGAATGTGGAATGCCATGTGGAATGGAATTTGGAATGTAAAGGAATGAAATGTTGACTGTAATGGAATGGAGTATGGAATAGAATGGAATAGATTGGAATGGAACGTGGAATGGAATGGAATGGAATGTGAAATGGAATGCAATGGAATGTGGAATGGAATGGAATGGAACGTGGAATAGAATGTGGAATGGAATGGAATGCAAAGTGAAATGGAATGTGGAATGGAATGTGGAATGGAAAGTGGAATGGAACGTGGAGTGGAATGGAAAGGAACATGGAATAGATTGGATTTTAACGTGGAATGTAATATGAAATGGAATGCGGAATGTGACGTAGAACGGAATGGAATGCAACTTGGAATGCAATGTGGTAGAATGTGGAATGGAATGGATTGGAATGTGAAATGGAGTGAATTGGAAAGTGGAATGGAATGCAATGGAACGTGGAATGGAATGTGGAATGGTACGAGGAATGGATTGTTTAATGGAATGGAGTGGAATGTGGAATAGAATGGAATGGAATGAAAGGTGGAATGAAATGTGGAATGGATCATGGAACGGAATGGAATGGAATGAGCAACGGAATGGAAACGAAAGTGTAATGGAATGGAAGGGAAAGGAATCAAAAATGAAATAGAATGTGGAAGGGAATGTGAAATGGAAAGTGGAATGGAAAGTGGAATGGAATGAAATGGAACATGGAATGGAACGGAATGGAACATGGAATGGAATAGAATGGAATGTGGTATGAAATGTGGAATTGAATGGAATGTGGAAGGGAATGTGGAATGAAATGCATTGGAATGAGAATGGAATGTGCAATGGAATGAAATGGAAGATGGAATGGAATGTGGAATGGAATGGATTGGAATGAGAAATGGATTGTGGAACAGAATGTGGAATGAAAAGTGGAATGGAACGTGGAATTGACTGGAATGGAACTTGGTATAGAATGTGGAACGTAATGGAAGGGTATGTGGAATGAAATGTTTAGTGTAATGGAATGGAATGTGGAATGGAATGGAATGCAATGTGGAATGGAATGTGCAATGGAACGGAATGTAATGAAGAATGGAATGTGGAATGGAATGTGGAAGAGAAAGTGGAATGGAATGGAATGGAATGTGGAATGAAACATGGAAAGAAATCGAATGGAACGTGGGATGGAAAGTGAAATGGAACGTGGAATGGAATGTAGAATGTAATGTGGAATGGAATGCAATGGAATGTGGAATGGAATGTGGAATGCAGTGTGTAATGGAATGGAATGGAACAGGGTATGGAACATGGAATGCAATGGAATGTAATGTGGAATGAAATGTGGAATGGAACGTGGAATGAAAATTAGAATGCAATTGAATGGAACGTGGATTTGAATGGGGAATGGTATGTGGAATAGAAAGTGGAATGGAATGTGAAATGGAATGTTGAATGGAAAAGAATGGAATGTGGAAAGTAATGGAAAGGAATGGGGAATGGAAAGGAATGGATTGTGGACTGGAATGTTATGCAATGGAATGGAAAGTGGAATAGAAGTTGGAATGCAACGTGGAATGGAGTGGAAATAAAGTCGAATGTAACGTGGAAAGGAAGTTGGAATGAAACGTGCAAAGGAATGGAATAGAAGGTGGAATGGAATGTGGAATGGAATGTTTAATGGAATGGAGTGGAATGTGGAAAGGAAGGTAATCGAATGTGGAATTGAATGCGGAAGGGAATGGATTGGAATGTGGAATGGAATTTGGAAAGTAATGGAATGGAATGTGGAAGGGAATGTTGAATCGAATGTAGAATGTAATGTGGAATGGAATGGAATGGAATGTGGATTGGAATGTGTAATGGAATGGAATGTGGAAGGAAATGTGGAATGTTATGTGGAATGTAATATGTAATGGAATGGAATGGACTGAGGAAGGGAATGTGGAAGGGAAAGCGGAATATAATGTGGAATAGAATGCAATGGAGAGTGGAATGTAATGTCGAACGGAGTGGAATAGAATGTCTAATGGAATGTGGAAAGGAATGGAATGGAATGTGGAATGCAATGTGCAATACAATGTGGAATTGAATGGAATGGAATTTTGAATTGAGTGTGGAATGTATAGCAATAGAATGTGGAATGTAACGTGGAATTGAATGTGGTATACAATGGAATTTAATTTGGAATGGAATGTGGAATGGAATGGAAAGGAATGTGGACTGTTATGTGGAATAGAATGTGGAATGGAATGTCCAATGGAACGTGTTATGGAACAGAATGGAATGTGGAAAGAAATTTGGAATGGAATGTGGAATGGGTCGTGGAATGGAATGGAATGGAATGTGGAATGAAACGTGGAATGGAATGGAATGAAACGTGGAATGGAACATGCAATGGAACGTGGAATGAAATTTGAAATGGAACGTGGAATGGAATATGCAATGGAATGTGGAATGCAAAGTGGAAGGAAATGTAAAGGAATGTGGAAAAAACTGTGGAATGGAATTTGAATTGGATCGTGGAATGCAATGGAAAGGAACGTGTAATGGAATGTGGAATGGAGTGTGGACTGGAACGTGGAATATAATGGAATGGAATGTGGAATGGAAGTGGCATGGAATGGAATGGAATGGAATGTGAAATGGAATGTGGAAAGGAATGTGTTATCAAATGAGGAATAGAAAGGAATGGAATGTGGAATGGAATGTGAAATGGAATTTTGAATGGAATTGAAAGTAATGTGGCATGGAATGTGGAATGGAATGGAATGGAATGTGGAGTAGAATGTGGAATGAAATTGAAAGGAAAGCGGAATGGAATGAATGCAATGGTAAGGAATATGGCATGCAATGGAATGGAAAATGGAATGCAATGTAGAATGGAATGGTATGGAAAGTGGAATGAAACATGGAATGGAATGTGGAATGCATCGTGGAATAGAATGTGGAATGGAATGGAATGAAATGTGGAATGGAATGGAATGGAATATGGAATTGAATGTGGAGAGGAATGTAATGGAATCTGGAATAGAATGTGGAATGGAATGAAATGGAATGTGGAATGGAATGGAATGGAAAGCTCTGGAAAGTGGAGTGGAATGGAATGCAATGTGGAATGGAATGGAATGGAACATGGAATGGAAAATGGAATGGAACATGGAATGGAAAATGGAATGGAACGGGTAATGGAATGTGGAATGTGGAATTTAGTGTGGAATTTAATGTGGAATGGACAGGAAAGGAATGCAAGGGAATGTGGAATGGAAAGTGTAATGGAATGTGCAATGGAATGTGGAATGAAATGTGGAATGGAATGGAATGGAATGTGGAATGTAATGTGGAATGGGATGTATTGGAATGTGGAAAAGAATGGAATGGAATGGAATGGAATGCGGAATGGAAGGTGGAAGGGAATGTGGAATGGAATTTGGAATGGAATGTGGAATGAAATGTGGAATGGAATGTAATGGAATGTGGAATGAAATGTGGAATGGAATGGATTGGAATGTGGAATGGAATGTGTAATGGAATTTAATGGAACGTGGAATGGAAAGTGGAATGGAATGTGGAATGAAATGTGGAATGGAATGGATTGGAATGTGGAATGGAATGTGTAATGGAATTTAATGGAATGTGGAATGGAAAGTGGAATGGAATGTGGAATGGATTGTGTAATGGAATGTGGAATGGAACGGAATGGATGGCTGAATGGAATGTGGAATATAGTGTGGAATGGAAGCTGGAATGGAATGAAATGGAATTTTGAATGGAACGTGGAAAGTAAAGTGGAATGGAATGGAATGGAATGGATCCTGTAATAGAATGTGGAAAGGAACGTGAAATGGAATGGAATGTAACTTAGAATGGAACCTGGAAGGGAACATGGAAAAGAATCAGCAATTAAACGTGGCATGGAATGTGGAATGGAATGTGCAATGGAATGGAATGGAATGTAGAATGGAATGTGGATTTGAGTGTGGAATGGAACGTGGAAAGGAATGGAATGGAATGTGGAATGGAACGTGCAATGGAAGGTGGAATAGAAAGGAATGGAATGTGGAATGGAATGAAATGGAATGTGGAATGGAATGTGGAATTGAATGGAATGAATTGTGGAATGAAATGTGTTTTGGAATGGAAAGGAATGTGGAATGAAATGGACTGGAATGTGGAAAGGAATGTGGAATAAAATTTAGTGGAAAGTGGAATGGAATGTGGAATGGAATGGAATGGAATGGAATGTGGAATTGAATGTGTAAAGAAATTTGGAATGGACTGTGGAATGGAATGTGGAATGGAATGTGGAAAGGAATGTGGAAAGGAATGGAATGGAATGTGGAATGGCATGTGAATTGGAATGCAATGGAATGTGGAATGGAAAGTGGAAAGAAATGCAATGCAATGAGAATGGAATGTGGAATTGAATGCGTAATGAAATTTGGAATGGACTGTGGAATGGAATGTGGAATGGAATGTGGAAAGGAATGTGGAATGGAATGGAATCGCCTTGGGAATGGATTGTGGAATCGAATGTAATGCAATGTAGAATGGAATGTGGAACAGAATGTTTAATGGAAAGTAGAAAGGAATGGAGTGAAATGTGGAACATAATGTGGAACGGAATGTGGAATGGAAAGTGGAATGGAATGGAATGGAATGTGGAATGGAACGTAGAATGAGATGTTCAATGGAATATGGAACGGAAAGTTGAATGGAATTGAATGGAACGTGGAACTGAACGTCTAAAGGAATGGAATGGAATGTGGAATGTAAGGTAGAATGGAACGTGGAAAGGAAAGTGTAATGGAACGTGAAATCGAATGTGGAATGGAATGTGGAAGGGAAGGTGGAGTGGAATGGAATGGAATGGAATGGAATGTGGAATGAAACGTAAAATGTATCGTGGAATTCAAAGTGGAATGCATCGTGGAATGGAATGTGAAATGGAATTTGTAATGGAATGTGGAATGGAATATGGAAAGGAACGTGAAATTGAATGGAATGGAATGTTGAATGGAACGTAGAATGTAGTGGAATGGAATGTGGAATGTAATGGAATGAAAAGTGAAATGGAATCTAGAAAGGAAAGTGGAATGGAATGGAATGGAATGTGGAATGGAATGTGGAATGGAATGTGCAACGGAATGTGGAATGGAATGGAATGGAATATGGAATGGAATGTAGAATGGAACGGAATGTAAAGTTGAATGGAATGTGGAACGGAATGCGGAATGTAATGGAATGGAATGTGGAATAAAAATAGGAATGGAATGGCCTGGAAGGCAGAATGGAACCTGGAATGGAATATGGAATGGAATGGATAATGGAATGTGGAATGGTATGTGGAATGGAATGGAATGGAATCTGGTATGGAATGTGGAACGGAATGTAGAATAGAATGTGGAAAGAAGAGTGGAATGCAATGGAATGGAATGTTTACTGAAACGAGGAATGGAATGGAATGGAAGGTGGAATGGAACATGGAATGGATTGTGGTATGAAACGTGTAATGTATTGTGGAATGGAATGTTTAATGGAATGGAATATAATCTGGAATGGAATGTGGAACGGAATGTGGAATGGACAGTGGAATGGAATGGAATGGGATGTAGAATGAAATGTGGAATTGAATGTGTAATGGAATGTCGAGTGGAGTGTGGAATGGAACGTGGAATGGAACATGGAAAGGAACGTGGAATGGGATGTTCAATGGAATATGGAATGGAAAGTAGAATGGAATGGAATGGAACGTGGAATTGAACGTGGAAAGGAATGTAAAGGAATGTGGAATGGAATGTAGAATGGAACATAGAAAGGAATGTGGAATGGAACATGGAATGGAAAGTGGAATGGAATGTTGAAGGGAATGTGGAGTGGAATGGAATGGAATGGAATGGAATGTGGAATTGAACGTGCAATGTATGGTGGAATTTAATGTGTAATGGAACGTGGAATGCAACGTGAAATGGAATGTGGAATGGAATTTACAAAGGAATATGGAATGGAACGTGAAATTGATTGGAATGGAATGTTGAATGCAACGTGGAATGGAATGGAATTGAATGTGGAATGGAATGTGGAATATAATGGAATGGAACGTGGAATGGAATCTGGAAAGAAAGTGAAATGAAATGCAGTGGAATGTGGAATGGAACGTGGAAAGTAATGTGCAACGGAATATGGATTGGAATAGAATGGAAAGTGGAATGGAATGTGGAATGGAACGGAATTTAGTGTGGAATGCAATGTGGAATGGAATGTGGAAAAGAACGTGGAGTGTAATGCAATGGAATGTGGACTGAAAGGTGAAATGGAATAGAATGGATGGTGGAATGGAACATTGAATGGAACGTGGAATGGAACGTGGAACGGAACGTGCAATGGAATGTGGAATGGAATGTGGAATGGAATCTGGAATGGAATCTGGAATGGAATGTGGAATGGAATGTGGAATGGAATGTGGAATGGAATGTGGAATGGAAAGTGGAATGGAATTTAATGGGATGTAGAATGAAATGTGGAATGGAATGTGGAATGGAAGGGAATGGGATGTAGAAATAAATGTAGAATGGAATGTGGAATGGAATGTGGAATAGAATGTTGAGTGGAGTGAGTAATGGAAAGTGGAATGGAACGCAATGGAAAGTCGAATGGAATGTGGAATGGAATGTGGAAGAGAACTTGAAATGTAAGGGAATGGAATTTAGAATGGAACGTGGAATGGAATGGAGTGGAACATGGAATGGAATGTGGAATGGAACGTGGAATGGAATGGAATGGAACGTGGAATGTAATGTGGAATGGAATGTGGAAATGAATGGAATGTGGAAAAGAATGGAATGGATGTTTAATGGAATGCAATGGAATGTTGAATGGAATGGAATGACATGTGATATGGAATCAGGAATGGAATGTGGAATGGAATGGAATGGAAAGTGGAATGGAATGGAAAGGAACGTGGACTGGTATGTGGAATGGAATGAAATGGAATGTGGAATGGATTTGAAAGGAATGTGGAATGAAATGGAAAGAAAGGTGGAATGAAGTTGAATGGAATGGAATGGAATGTGGAGAGGAAAGTGGAATGGAATGCGAAATGGAATGTGGAATGGAACGTAGAAAGGCATGAAATGGAAAGTAGAATGGAATAGAATGGGATGTGGAATGGAATGGAATGGAACATGGAATGGAAGGTGGAATGGAGCGTGGAATGGAGTGTGGAATGGAATGTGGAACGGAATGTGGAATGGACAGTGGAATGGAATGGAATGGGATGTAGAATGAAATGTGGAATTGAATGTGTAATGGAATGTCGAGTGGAGTGTGGAATGGAACGTGGAATGGAACACGGAAAGGAACGTGGAATGGGATGTTCAATGGAATATGGAATGGAAAGTAGAATGGAATGGAATGGAACGTGGAATTGAACGTGGAAAGGAATGTAAAGGAATGTGGAATGGAATGTAGAATGGAACATAGAAAGGAATGTGGAATGGAACATGGAATGGAAAGTGGAATGGAATGTTGAAGGGAATGTGGAGTGGAATGGAATGGAATGGAATGGAATGTGGAATTGAACGTGCAATGTATGGTGGAATTTAATGTGTAATGGAACGTGGAATGCAACGTGAAATGGAATGTGGAAAGGAATTTACAAAGGAATATAGAATGGAACGTGAAATTGATTGGAATGGAATGTTGAATGCAACGTGGAATGGAATGGAATTGAATGTGGAATGGAATGTGGAATATAATGGAATGGAACGTGGAATGGAATCTGGAAAGAAAGTGAAATGAAATGCAGTGGAATGTGGAATGGAACGTGGAAAGTAATGTGCAACGGAATATGGATTGGAATAGAATGGAAAGTGGAATGGAATGTGGAATGGAACGGAATTTAGTGTGGAATGCAATGTGGAATGGAATGTGGAAAAGAACGTGGAATGTAATGCAATGGAATGTGGACTGAAAGGTGAAATGGAATAGAATGGAAGGTGGAATGGAACATTGAATGGAACGTGGAATGGAACGTGGAACGGAACGTGCAATGGAATGTGGAATGGAATGTGGAATGGAATGGAATGGAATCTGGAATGGAATGTGGAATGGAATGTGGAATGGAATGTGGAATGGAAAGTGGAATGGAATTTAATGGGATGTAGAATGAAATGTGGAATGGAATGTGGAATGGAAGGGAATGGGATGTAGAATGAAATGTAGAATGGAATGTGGAATGGAATGTGGAATAGAATGTTGAGTGGAGTGTGTAATGGAAAGTGGAATGGAACGCAATGGAAAGTCGAATGGAATGTGGAATGGAATGTGGAAGAGAACTTGAAATGTAAGGGAATGGAATTTAGAATGGAACGTGGAATGGAATGGAGTGGAACATGGAATGGAATGTGGAATGGAACGTGGAATGGAATGGAATGGAACGTGGAATGTAATGTGGAATGGAATGTGGAAATGAATGGAATGTGGAAAAGAATGGAATGGAATCTTTAATGGAATGCAATGGAATGTTGAATGGAATGGAATGGCATGTGATATGGAATCAGGAATGGAATGTGGAATCGAATGGAATGGAAAGTGGAATGGAATGGAAAGGAACGTGGACTGGTATGTGGAATGGAATGGAATGGAATGTGGAATGGATTTGAAAGGAATGTGGAATGAAATGGAAAGAAAGGTGGAATGAAGTTGAATGGAATGGAATGGAATGTGGAGAGGAAAGTGGAATGGAATGCGAAATGGAATGTGGAATGGAACGTGGAACGGCATGAAATGGAAAGTAGAATGGAATAGAATGGGATGTGGAATGGAATGGAATGGAACATGGAATGGAAGGTGGAATGGAGCGTGGAATGGAGTGTGGAATGGAATGTGGAATGGAAAGAAATGCAATGTGGAATGGAATGTGGAATGGAATTTAAAGGAATGTTCAAAGGAACATGGAATAGAATGTGGAAGGGAATGTGAAATGGAACGCAATAGAATGTGGAATTGAAAGTGAAATGGAAAGTGGAATGGAAAGGGGAAAGCAATGGAATGGAAAAAGGAATGGAATGTGGAATGGAACGTGGAATGGAAAGTGGAATGGAATGGAAAGGAACGCGGGATGGAATGTGGAATGGAATGGAAAGGAAAGTGGAGTGGAATGTAGAATGGAATGTGGAATGGAATGGAATGGAATGGAATGTGAAATGGAATGTGTAATGGAATATGAAATGGAACGTGGAATGGAAAGTGAAATGGAATGTGGAATGGAATGAAATGGAACGTGCAATGGAACGTGGAATACAATGTGGAATGGAATGGAATTGAATGTGGAATGGAAAGAAATAGAATGTGGAATGGAATGGAATGGACTGTGGAATATAAAGTGGAATGAAATGGAATGGAATGGGGAATGGAATGGAATGGAATGTGAAATGGAATGTGGAATGGAATGTGAAACGGAATGTAGATTGGAATGCAATGCAATGTGGAATTGAATGTGGAATGGAATGGAACAGAATGTGGAATGGAATATGCAATGGAATGTGGAATGTATTGTGGAATGGAACGGAATGGGAGGCAATGTGGAAAGGAATAGCGAATGGAATGGAATCAAATGTGGAATGGAATGTGGAATAGAATGAAATGGAATGTGGAATGGAAGGGAATGGAATGTGGAAAGAAATATGGAATGGAATGTGAAATGGAATAGAATGGAATGGAATGGAACGTGGAATTTAATGGAATGAAACGTGGAATGGAAAGTGGAATGGAATGGAATTGATTGCAGAATGGACTCGAATTCCGAAAGGAATGGAATGGATAGTGGAATGGAATGGAATGGAATCTTGAATGGAATGGAATGGAATGTGGAATGGAATGCGAAATGGAACGCAATAGAATGTGGAATTGAAAGTGAAATGGAAACTGGAATGGAAAGTGGAAAGCAATGGAATGGAAAAAGGAATGGAATGTGGAATGGAATGTGGAATGGAAAGTGGAATGGAATGGAAAGGAACGCGGGATGGAATGTGGAATGGAATGGAAAGGAAAGTGGAGTGGAATGTAGAATGGAATGTGGAATGGAATGGAATGGAATGGAATGTGAAATGGAATGTGTAATGGAATATGAAATGGAACGTGGAATGGAAAGTGAAATGGAATGTGGAATGGAATGAAATGGAAAGTGCAATGGAGCGTAGAATACAATGTGGAATGGAATGGAATGGAATGCAATGTGGAATGGAATGTGGAATGGAATGGAATGTGAAATGCAATGTGCAATGGAATGTTAAGGAATGTGCAAACGAGTGTGGAATGGAATGTGGAAGGGAATGCAGTGGTATGTCAAATGGAATGTGGAATGCAATGTGAAATGGAATGTGGAAAGAATTGTTGAAAGGAATGGAACGGAACGTAGGAAGGAATGGAATGGAACATGGAATGGATCGTGGAATGGAACGCGGAAAGGAATGTGGAATGGAATGCAATGGAATGTGGAATGGAATGTGGAATGGAATGTAAAATGGAATGTGGAATGGAATGGAATGGAAATGACTGTGGAATGCAATGTGAAATGGAACCAGGAACAGAATGGAACATAATGGGGAATGGAACGTGGAATTTAACTGAATGGACCATGGAAAGGAACGTAGAATGGAACGTTGAATGGAATGTGGAATGGAATGGAATGGAATGTGGAATGGAAAGAAATAGAATGTGGAATGGAATGGAATGGACTGTGGAATATAAAGTGGAATGAAATGGAATGGAATGGGGAATGGAATGGAATGGAATGTGAAATGGAATGTGGAATGGAATGTGAAATGGAATGTAGATTGGAATGCATTGCAATGTGGAATGGAATGTGGAATGGAATGGAACAGAATGTGGAATGGAATATGCAATGGAATGTGGAATGTATTGTGGAATGGAACGGAATGGGAGGCAATGTGGAAAGGAATGGTGAATGGAATGGAATCAAATGTGGAATGGAATGTGGAATAGAATGAAATGGAATGTGGAATGGAAGGGAATGGAATGTGGAAAGGAATATGGAATGGAATGTGAAATGGAATGTAATGGAATGGAATGGAACGTGGAATTTAATGGAATGAAACGTGGAATGGAAAGTGGAATGGAATGGAATTGATTGCAGAATGGACTCGAATTCCGAAAGGAATGGAATGGATAGTGGAATGGAATGGAATGGAATGTTGAATGGAATGGAATGGAATGTGGAATGGAATGCGAAATGGAATGGAATGCAATGTGGAATGGAATGGAATGTGGAATGGAATGTGGAATGGAATGGAATGGAACATGGAACAGAACATTGAAAGGAACATGTAATGGAAAATGCAATGGAACGTGGAATGGGATGTAGAATGGATTGAGTAATGGAATGGAATGGAATGTGAAATGGAAAGGAAATGACTGCGGAATGGAAGGTGGAATAGAATCTGGAATGTAATGTGGAATGCAATTGAATGGAAGGTGGAATGTGGAATGGAATGGAATGTGAAATGGAATGGAATGGAATGTGGAATGGAATGGAACTGAATGTGGAATTGACTGGAATTGAATGCGGAATGGATTGGAATGGAATGTGGAATGGAATGGAATGGAATAGAATTTGGACTGGAATTTAATGGAATGTCACGGAATGTCAATGGAATGCAATGGAATGGAATGTGGAATGGAATGTGGAAAGTAATGGAATGGATTGTGGAACGGAATGGAAGGAAATGCGGAATGGAATATGGAATGGATTATGGAATTGTATGTGTAATGGAATGGAATGGAATGTGGAATGGAATCCAATGGAATGTGGAATGTAATGGAATTGATTAGAATGTGGACTGAAATGGAATGGAATGAAACAGAAAGTGGATTGGAATGGAATGGAATGTGAATGGAATGGAACGGAATGTGAAATGGAATGGAATGGAGTGTGGAAAGGAATGTGGAATGGAATGTAATGGAATGTGGAATCGAAGGTGGAATGGAATGGAATGTGGAACGGAAGGTGAAATGAAATGGAATAGAATGTGGAATGGGATGTGGAATAAAATGGAATGGAATGTGGAATGGAATTTGGAATGCAAAGTGGAATAGAATGTGGAATGGAATGTGTAATGGAATGTGGAATTGAACGGAATAGAATGTGGAATGGAACGTGGAATAGAATGTGGAATGGAATGGAATGGAATGTGGTTTGGAATGTGGAATGGAACGTGGAATGGAATAGTATATGATGTGGAATATGGAATGGAACGTGGAATAGAATGGAAAGTGGAATGGAACGGAATGGAATGTGGAATGGAATGGAATGGCATGGAATTGTATGTGGAATGGAATGGAGTGCAGTGTATTGTGGAATGCAATGTGGAATGGAATGGAATGGAATGTGGAATGGAATGGAATGGAATGTCAAGTGGAATGGAATGGATTCTGGAATGGAATGTAACGGAATGTAAATGAAATGGAATGGAATGTTGAAAGGAATTGAATGGAATGTGGAATTTATTGAAGAATGGAATGCAGAATGGAATATGGAATGGATTGGAACGGAATGTGGAGTGCAACGGAATGGAATGTGGAATGGAATGTGGAATGGAATGGAATGGGGAATGGAAGGTGGAATGGAATGGAATGTGGAATGGAATGGAATGGAAGGTGGAATGGAATTGAATGTGGAAGGGAATGGAATGGAATGTGGAATGGAATGGAGAGGAATGTGGAATGGAATTTTGAATGGAATGTAATAGAAAGTGAAATGGAATGGAATGGAAAGAAACGTGGAATGGAATGGAATGGAATGAAATGTGGAATGGAATGGAATAGAATACAGTGGAATGGAACGTGGAATGGAATGCAATGTGGAATGGAATAGAATGTGGAATGGAATGAAATGGAACGGAATGAAATGCAATGGAATGTGGAATGGATTGGAATGGAATGTGGAATGGAAGGGAATGGAATGGAATGTGAAATGGAATGGAATGCAATGTGGAATGGAATAGAATGTGGAATGGAATGGAATGCGGAATGGAATTGAATGGAATGTGGAATGGATTAGAATTGAATGGGGAATGCAATGGAAAGGAATATGGAATGGAATGGAATGGAATGTCCAATAGAATGTGGAATGGAATGGAATTGAATTTGGAATGGAAAGTGGTATGGAATGGAAAGGAATGTGAAATGGAAAGCAATGGAATGTGGAATGGAATGTGGAATGGAATGTTCAATGCAATGTCGATTGGAACGTGGAATGGAATTTGCAGTCGAATGTGGAATGGAATGTGGAATGGAATGTGGAATGGAATGGAATAGAATGTGGAATGGAACTTGGAATGGAACGTGGAATGGAACATGGAATGGAAAGTGGAATGGGATGTGCAATGGAATGTGGAATAAAAGTGGAATGGAAAGGAATGTAACGTGGCATGGAACGTGGAGTGAAATGGAATGGAAAGTGGAATGGATCGTGGAATAGAACATGGAAAGGAATGTGAAATGGAACGTGAAATGGAATGTGGAATGGAACGTGGAAGGCAATGTGGCATGGAACAGAATGGAATGGAATGGAATGTGGAATGGAACGTGCAATGGGTCCTGTAATTGAACGTGGAATGGATCATCAAATGGAACTGGAAGGGAATGTGATGGAGTGTGGAATGGAATATGGAATGGAACATGAAATTGAATGGATTGGAATGTTGAATGGAACATGGAATGGAATGGAATGTAATCAGAAATGGAATGTGGAATGGAATGTGGAATGGAATGGAATGGAAGGTGGAATGGAAAGGCATGGAAAGTGGAATGGGACGCGGAATGCAACATGGAATACAACATGGAATGAAACGTGCAATGGAATGTCGAATGGAATGGAATGGAATGGAATGCGAAGTGGAATGGAAAGGAATGAGGAATGGAAAGTAATGGAACGTGGAATGGAACGTGGAACGGAAAGTGGAATTCACTGGAATGGAACGTGGAATGAAATGTGGAATGGAATGCAATGGAACGTGGAATGGAATGGAATGCAACGTTAAATGGAAGGTGAATTGGAATGGAATGGAACGTATAATTTAATGGAATGGAACGTGGAATGGAACATGGAATGGAATGGAATGGAACTCGGAATGCAACGTGGAATGGAAAGTGGAATGGAACGTGGAATGGAACATGGTATCGAATGGAATGGAACGTGTAATGGAATGAAATGGAATGTGGAATGGAAAGGAATGCAACATTGAATGGGACGTGGAATGGAACGTGGAATGGAACATGGAATGCGACGTGGAATGGAAGGCGGAATGGAACGTGGAATGGAATGGAATGGAATGTGGAATGGAATGGAATGGAATGTGAAATGGAATGGAATGGAGTGGAATATAGAATGGAATAGAATGGAATGGAATGGAATGGAATGGAATGGAATGGAATGTGGAACGCAATGGAAGGAAAGGTGGAATGGAATGGAATGGACTACAACGAAATGTGGAACGGAATGGAACGGAATGGAAAGTGAAACATAATTTGGAACGGAATGTGAAATGGAATGTGGAATGGAATGTGGAACGGAAGAAAATGGAACGTGCAATGGAATGGAATGGAATGGAAAGTGGAATGGAACGTGGAATGCAACATGGAATGGAATGTGGAATGTAATGTGGTATGAAATGTACAATGGAATGGAATGGAAAGTGGAAAGGAATGTGGAAAGGAATGCAATGGATTGATAACGGAATGTGGAATGGAAAGGAATGGAATGTGAAATGGAATGTTGAATGGAATGTGGAATGGAACGGAATGAAACGAGGAATGGAATGTGGAATGGAATGTGGAACGGAACGTGGAATGGAATGTGGAATGGAATGTGGAGTGGAATTGAATGGAATGGCATATGAAATGGAATGGCATAGAATATGGAATGGAATGTGGACTGCAATGTGAAACTTAATGCAATGGAAAGTGGAATGGAATGTAATGGAATGTGGAATGGAATGGAATTTAAATTGAACTGAAATGTGGTATCGAATGGAATGGAGTGGAAGGTGGAAAGGAATGTGGAATGGAATGGAATGGAATGTGGAATGGAAAATGGAATGGAATAAAGTGGAATGTGGAATGGAATGTGGAATGTAATGGAATGGAATGGAATGTGGAATGAAATGCAATGAAATATGGAATGGAGTGGAGTGGAATGTGGAATGGAATGTGGAATGGAATTGAAATGAACATGGAATGGAATGTGGAATGAAACGTGTAATAGAACGGAATGGAAGTTGAAAAGGTATGTGGAATGCAATGGCATGCAACTTGGAATGAATGGAATGGAATGGAATTTGCAATGGAATGGAATGGAATGGAATGTGGAATGGAATGTGGAATGGAATGGAATCGAATGGAATGTGGCAGGCAAAATGGAATGGAAAGGGGAACGGAATGGAAGGAATGTGGAATGGAATATGAAATGGAATGGAATGGAATGTGAAATGGAATGTGGAAAGGAATCTGAAATGGAAAGTGGAATGGAATGTGGAATGGAACGTGGAATGTATCGTGGACTGGAATGTGGAATATAGCGTGGAAAGGAAGGTGGAATAGAATGGAATGCAACGTGTAATGGAATGTGGAATGGAATGGAATGGAATGGAAAGAGGATTGGAATGTTTAATGGAATGTGGGATGGAATGGAGTGGAATGTGGAATGGAATGTGGAATGGAATGTGGAATGGAATGGAATGGAATGTGTAATGGAGTGTGGAATGAAATGAAATGGAATGTGGAATGGAATGCAACGGGATGTGGAATGGAATGTGCAATGGAATGTGGAATGGAACGGAATGAAATATGGAATAGAATGTGGAAACGAAAGTGGAAAGGAATGCAATGGAATGTTGAAAGGAACGTGGATTGGAATGGAATGGAAAGTGGAATTGAACGTGGATTGTAAACTGGAATGGAACGGACTGCAATGTGGAAAGGAATGAATTGGAAATTTGAATGTAATGTAATGGAATGTGGAAAAGAATGGAGTGAAATGGAATGTAGAATGGAATGTGGAATGGAATGTGCCATGGAATGGAATGGAATGTGGAATGGAATGGAATGGACTGTGGAATGGAATGGAATGGAATGGAATGTGGAATGGAAAGTGGAAGGGAATGGAATTGTATGTAGAATGGAATGCAATGGAATGTGGAATGGAATGTACAACTGAATGATGAATGGAACGTGGTATGGAACGTGGAAAGGAATGGAATGGAATGGAATGTGGAATGGAATATGGAATGGTATGGAATGGGGTGTGGAATGGAGGGTGGAATGGAATCTGCAATGGAATGTGGAATGGAATGGAAGGTGGAATGGAACGTGGAATGGAATAGATTGGAATGTTTAAATGGAATGGAATGGAATGTGGATTGGAATGTGGACTGTAATGGAATGCAATGTGGAATGGAATGGATTGGAATGTGGAATGTAATTTTCAATGGAATGTGGCATGAAATATGGAGTGGAACGTGTAATGGAAAGTGGAATGCAATGGAATGGATCGTGGAATGGAACCTAGAATGGAACGTGGAATGGAAGGTGGAATGGAGCGTGGAAAGGAGTCGAAAGTAACGTGTAAATGAACGTGGAACGGAATGAGGAATGGAATGGAATGGAATGTGGAATGGAATGGATTGTAATGTGGAATGGACTGTGGAATGGAACGGACTGCAATGTGGAATAGAATGTGGAATGCAAGGCAACGGAATGTGGAATGGAATGGAAAGGAATGTGGAATCGAATGAGGAATGGAATGTGGAGTGGCACTTGGAATGGAACGGAGTGCAATGTGGAATGGAATGTGGAATGAAATGTCAAATGGAACGTGGAAGGAATGCAGTGTGGAATGGAAAGTGGATTGGAATGGAATGGAACTTGGAATGGAACGTGGAATGGAATGTGGAATGGAAAGTGGAATGGAATGGAACGGAATGTGGAACGGATCGTGTAATGGAATGGAATGGAACGTGGAATGGAATGTGCAATGGAACATGGAATGGAATGTGCAATGGAATGTGAAATGGACCATGGAAAGGAAAGGAATGAAAGGTGGAATGGTACGTGGAATGGAATGGAAAGGAATATGATATGGAATGTGGAATGGAATGTGGAATGGAATGTAGAATGGAATGTAGAATTTAATGTGGAAGAGAATTTGGAATGGAATTCAATGGAATGGAATGGAATGTGGAATGGAATGTGGAAAGGAATGTGGAATGAAATGTGGAATGGAAAGGAATTAAACATGGAATTGAATGTGGAATGGAATGTGGAATGGAACGTGGAATGCAATGGAATGGAAAGTGTAATGGGATGGACTGGAATGTGGAATGGAACGTGGAATGGAATGTGGAAGGGAATTAGGAATGGAACGTGGAATGGAATGGAATAGAATGTGTAAAGGAATGGAATGGAATGTGGAATGGAATGTGGAATGGAATGTGGAATGGAATGGAATGGAATTTGGAATGGTTCGGAAAGGAATGTTGATTGGAACGTGGAAGGGAATGTGCAATGTAACGTGAAATGGAAAGGAATGCAATGTGGAATGGAATACAGTGGAATGTGGAATGGGTTGGAATGTAATGTGGAATGGAATGTGGAATGGAATGCAACGGAATGTGGAATAGAATGTGTAATGGAATGGAATGGAATGCGAAACGGAATGGAATGCAATGCCAAATGGAACGTGGAATGGGATGTGGAATGGAACGTGGAATGGAACTTCCAATGGAATATGGAATGGAATGGCAAAGAATGAGAATGGAATGGATTGGAATGTGGAATAGAATGTGGCACGGAATGGAATGTAATGCTGAATGGAATAGAATGGAATGGTACGGAATGTTGAATGGAATGGAAAGAAATGTTGAATGGAACGTGGAATGGAATGGAATGGAACGTGGAATGGAATGCATAATGGAATGAGGAATGGAACGTATGAATGGAACGTGGAATGGAATGGAATGGAACGTGGAATGGAATGTGGAATGGAATGTGGAATGGGACATGGAATAGAATGTGGAATATAATTTGGAATGCAAAGGAACGGAATGTGGAATGGAATTAAATGGAATGTGGAATGTAATGGTATGGAATGTGGAATGGAATGCAATGGATTGGAATGTGGAATGGAATAGAATGGAATGTGGAATGGAATGGAATGTGGAATGGAATGGAAAGGACTCTAATGGAATGCGGAATTGAATGGAATAGAATGTGGAATGGAATGGAATGGAATGTCGAATGGAAAGGAATGGAATGTGGAATGGAATGTGGAATGCAATGTGGAATGGAAAGTGGAATGGAATGGAAGGGAAAGTGTAATAAAATGGAATGGATTGGAATGAGTAATAAAATTTGGAATGGAATATGGAATTGAATGGAATGGAATGTGGAATGAAATGGAATGGAATGCGGAATGGAATAGATCGGAATGTGGAAGGAAATGGAATGGAATGGAATGGAAAGTGAAATAGAATGTGGAATGGAAAGTGGAATGGAATGTGGAACGGAACGTGGAATTTTATGTCGAATTGAATCGAATGGATTGTGAAATGGAATGTGCAATGGAATGTGGAATGGAATGTTGAATGTAATGTGGAATGGAATGGAATGGAACGTGGAACGGAATGTGGAATGAAACGTGGAAAGGAACGTGGAATTGAATGGGGAATTTAATGGAATAGATTCTGGAATGTAATCTGCAATGTAATAGTATGGAATATGGAGTGGAATGTGGAATGCAATGTGGAATGGAATGGAATGGAATGTGGAAAGGAATGTGGAATGGAACGTGGAATGGAACGTGGAATGGAATGGATTCGAATGTGGAATGGAATGTGGGATGGAATGGAATGGAATGTGGAATGGAATGTGGAATGCAGTGTGTAATGCAATAGAATGCGGAATGCAAAGTGCAATGGAATGGAATGGAATGTTTAAATGGAATGGTATGGAATGTGGAATGGAATATGTTCTGTAATGGAATGCAATGTGGAATGCAACGTGGAATGTATTGGAATGGAACGTGGAATGGAACGTGGAATGAAATGTGGAATGGAATAGAATGAAATCTTTAATGAAAGGGAATGGAATGTGGAATGGAATGTGCAATGGAATGGAATGGAAAGGAATGTGTAAGGCAATGGAATGGAATGTGGAGTGGAAAGAAATGGAATGTGGAATGGAACACGGAATGAAATGAGGAATGCAATGTGGAATGGAACGTGTAATGGAAAGTGGAATGGAATGGAATGGAATGTGGAATGGAAGGGAATGGAATTGAATTGATTGTGGAATGGAATAGTATGGAATGTGGAATGCAATGGAATGGAATGGAATGTGAAATGGAAAGGAATGGAATGTGAAATGGAATGGAAAGGAATGTGGAATGGAGTGGAATGGAACTTGGAAATGAATGTGGAATGGAATGGAATGGAACGTGGAATGGTATATGAAATGGAATGGAATGGAATGAAACGTAGAATGGAACGTGGAATGGAACGACAAATGGAAGGTGGAATGGAACGCGGAATGCAATTTGGAATGGAATGTGGAATGGAATGGAATGGAACGTGGAACGGAATGTGGGATGGAATGGAATGAAATGTGTAATGGAAAGTGAAATGGAATAGAATGTAATGTGGACTGGAATGTGGAACGAAATGGAATAGACCGTGGTATGGAAAGTGGAATGGAATGGAATGGAATGTGTAATGGAATGTGGAATGGAATGGAATGGAATGTGGAATGGAACGTGGAATGGAACTTGGAATGGAACGTGGAATGGAACGTGGAAAGGAATGTGGAAAGGAATGTGGAATGGAATGTAGAATGGAATGGAATGGAATGTGGAAGGGAATGGAATGGAATCTGGAATCCAATGGAATGGAATTTGGAAAGGATTGTGAAATGGAATGGAATGGAATGCGGAATAGAACGGAATGGAATGGAATGTGTAATGGAATGGAATATAATGTGGAATGGAAAGTGGAATGGAATGGAATGGAATGTGGAATGGAATGTGGAATGGAATGGAATGCGAACTGGAATTGAATGGAATAGAAAGTACTGTGGAATGGAATGGAATGGAATGTGGAATGGAATGGAATGAAATTTGGAATGGAACGTGGAATGGAATGAAATGTGGAATGCAATGGAATGGAATGGAATATGGAATGGAACGGAATGTGGAATGGAAAGGAATGGAATACGGAATGGAATGTGGAATGGAATATTGAATGTAATGGAATGGAATGTGAACTGGAATGGAATGGAATGTGGAATGGATTGGAATAGTATGTGGAATGGAATGTGGAATGTAATGTGGAATGGAATGGAAAGGATTGTGCAATGGAATGGAATGGTATGTGGAATGGAATGTGGAATGTAATTGAATGGAATGCGGAATGCAATGAAAGGAATATGGAATGGAATGGAATGGAATGTGGAATGGAACCTGAAATGAAACGGAATGGAATGTGGAATGCAATGTTGAATGGAAATGAATTGAATGTGCAATGGAATGGAATGGAAGGTGGAATGGATTGGAATAGAACGTGGAATGCAACGTGGATTGGAAAGTGGAATGCAACATGGAGTGGAACTTGGAATGGAATTTGGAATGGAATGGAATGGAAGGCGACATATAATGGAATGGAATGTGTAATGGAATGGAATGGAATGGAAAGTGGAATAGAAAGGAATGGAATGGAATGTGGAATGGTATGTCGAATTGAATGTGTAATTGAATGGAAAGGAATGTGGAATGGAATGCAATGGAACGTAGGATGGTTTGTAATGGAAAGTGGAATGGAATGTGGAAAGGGACGCAGAATGGAGTGGAATGGAACTTGGAATGGAAAGTGGAATGGAATGCATTGGAATGTGGAAGGGAATGCTATGGAATGTAGAATGGAACACGGAATGGAATGTGGAATGGAAAGTGGAATTGAACGTGGAATGGAATGGAATGGAATGTTGAATGGAATGTGGAATGGAATGTGGAATCGAACATTACATTCTACATTCCATTCCATTCCATTCCATATTCTTTTCCATTCCATTCCGCATTCCGTTCAATTGCATTCCACATTCCATAACACATTCCATTCCATTCCATTGCAGAATCCTTTCCATTCCATTTCACATTCCATTCCACATTCCATTCCACATACCTTTCCATTCCATTCCACATTCCATTCCATTGCAGTTCACATTCCATTCCATCTCATTCAACATTCCATTCCACATTCCATTCCTTTCCATTCCACATTCCATTCCATTCCATATTCCATTCCATTCCATTGCATTCCACATTTCATTCCATTCCACGTTCAATTCCAAATTCCAAATTCCATCCCATTCCATTCCACATTCCATTCCATTACATTAAACAGTACATTCCATGCCATTCAATTCCAGTCCGCATTCCATTCCATTCCATTCCATTCCACATTCCATTCCACATTCCATTCCACATTCCATTCCATTCCATTTCACATCCCATTCCACATTATATTCCATTCCATTCCACATTCTATTCCGTTCCGTTCCATTCCTCATTCCATTCCATTCCATTCCACATTCCTTTCCACATTCCATTCCATTGCATTCCAGGTTCAATTCCATTCCATTCCACATTCCATTCGATTCCATTCTACATTCCATTCCACATTCCTTTCCACATTCTTTTCCACGTTCCATTCCACGTTCCATTCCAAGTTCCATTCCACGTTCCATTCCACGTTCCATTCCATTTCATTCCACGTTCCATTACACATTCCATTCCATTCCATCCCACATTCCATTCCATGTTCCATTTTATTCCATTCCACATTCCAATCCAAATTCCGTTCCGCGTTCCATTCCACCTTCTATTAGACGTTCCATTCCACGTTCCATTCCACATTTCTTTCCATTCCATTTCATATTCCATTCCACGTTACATTCCATTCCATTCCACATTAAATTCCACGTTCCATTCCTTTCCATTCCACATTCCTTTCCATTCCATTTCAAATTCCATTCCTTTCCATTTCACATTCCATTCCATTCCATTGCATTCCACATTCCATTCTATTCCATTCCACAATCCATTCAATTCCATTTCATTCCATTCCATATTCCATTCCACTTTCCATTCCACATTACATTACATTCCCTTTCACATTCAATTCCATTCCAGTCCATTCCACAGTCCATTCCATTGAATTCCACATTCCATTCCACATTCCATTCCAAATTGCAATCCACATTCCATTGCATTCCATTCCACAATCCATTCCATTGCATTCCATTGCATTCCACATTCCATTCCTTTCCTTTTCACATTCCAATCCATTCCATTCGATTTCATAGTCCATTCCACTGCATTCCACATTCCATTCCACATTCCATTCCAAATTCCATTCCACATTCCATTCCATTCCATTCCACTTTCCATTCTATTCCATTCCATTGCATTCCACATTCCCTTCCATTCCATTCCATATTCCATTCCATTCCATTCGACATTCCATTCCATTCAATTCCACATTCCATTCCCCATTCCACTCCATACCATTCCACATTCCATACCATTCCACTCCTCCTTCAATTCTATTCCATTCCACATTCAATTCCCTTCCGTTCCGCATTCCATTCCAATTCTTTCCATTGCATGCCACATTCCATTCCATTCCATTCAATTACATATTCCATTCCTTTCCATTCCAAATTCCATTCCATTCCATTACACATTCCATTCCACATTCCATTCCATTCCATTTGATTTTCCAATACATTAGATTCCCTTCGACATTCCATTCCATTCCACGTTGCAATCCATTCCTTTCCACATTCCATTACCTTCCATTTCACATTCCATTCCATTCCACATGCCATTCCATTCCATTCCACATTGCATTCCATTCAATTCCACTTTGCGTTCCACATTCCATTCCATTCCATTCCACATTCTATTCCATTCCATTCCACATTCTATTCCATTCCTTTCCACATTCCATTCCGTTCCATTATATTCCTTTCCATATTCCACTACATTGAATTCTATGCCACTTTCCTTTCCATTCCCTTGCAACCCACATTCCATTCCATTCCTTTCCATTCCACGTTTCATTCCACATTCCATTCCACATTCCATTCCATTCCATTCCATTCCACATTCCATTCCATTCCATTCCACATTCCATTCCATTCCATTGCATTCCACATTCCATTCCATTCCACTCCATTCCATTCCAATTTCCATTCCACATTCCATTCCATTCCATTCCACGTTCCAATCCATTCCATTCCACTTTGCATTCCACACTGCATTCCATTCCATTCCACGTTCCATTCCATATTAGATTCCATTCCACTCCACATTCCATTTCTTTCCATTCCACATACCATTGCACAATCCATTCCACTCCATTCCATTCGACATTGCATCCCATTCTGTTTCCTTCCATTCCACATTCCCTTCCCTTACATTCTACTTTCCCTTCCATTCCATTCCACATTCATTTCCACATTCAATTCCAAGTTCCGTTCCAAGTTCCATTCCACTTTCCATTCCATGTTCCATTGTACGTTCCATTCTGCATTACATTCCAAATTTCAATCCATTCCATTCCAAATTCCATTCCATTCCATTCCGTTAAATTCCACATTCCATTCCATTGCATTCCATTGCCCATTCCATTTGATTCCTAATTCCATTCCACATTCCGTTCCATGTTCCATTCAATTCCATTCCACATTGCATTCCTTTCCACATTCGATTCCACATTCTAATCCTCATTGCATTCCATTCCATTACGCATTTCATTCCATTCCATATTCCATTCCACATTCCATTCCACGTTCCATTCCATTCCATTCCACATTCCATTCCCCATTGCATTCCTTTCCACATTCGATTCCACATTCTAATCCTCATTGCATTCCATTCCATTACGCATTTCATTCCATTCCATATTCCATTCCACATTCCATTCCATGTTCCATTCCACAATCCATTCCACATTGCTTTCCATTTCATTCCACATTCCATTCCATTCCATTCCACATTCCATTCCACATTTCATTCCATTCCATTCCTCATTCCATTCCACTCCATTCCACATTCCATTTCATTGCATTCCATTCCATTCCATTCCACATTCCATTCCACGTTCCATTCCATTCCATTACACGATCCATTCCACATTCCATTCCATTTCATTCCATTTTCCATTCCACATTCCATTCCACGTTCCATTCCACGTTCCTTTCCACGTTCCATTCCATTCCAATCCACGTTCCATTCGACACTGCATTCCTTCAACGTTCCATTTCACTTTCCATTACACATTCCATTCCACATTGCCCTCCATTCCATTCCGCTTGCCACTCCACGTTGCATTCCACAATCCTTTCCATTCCATTCCACATTCCCTTCCATTCCATTCCACATTCCATTGCATTCCATTCCACATCCCATTCTACATTTCATTTTGTTCCATTCCACATTCCATTCCACATTCCAGTCCATTCCATTCCACAATCTAGTCCATTCCATTCCAGATTCCGTTCCACATTGCATTCCACGTTCCATTCCATTCCATTCTGTGCTCCATTCCATTTTCCATACCACGTTGCATTCCACGTTCCATTCCACGTTCCATTCCACTATCTATTCCGTTCCATTCCACTTTCCGTTCCACGTTCCACTCTGTATTTCATGCCACGGTAAATTGAAAATTCCATTCCGCATTCCATTCCATTCCATTCCGCATTGCATTACATTGCAGTCCACATTCCATTCCACCTTCCATTCCATTCCATTTAATCATGCCAATCTATTCCATTCCACATTCCATTCCACCTTCCATTGCATTCCATATTCCTTTCCACATTCCATTCCATTCCATTCTGCGTTACATTCCACATTACATTCCACATTCAGATGTACCTTCCATTCCACATTCCCTTCCATTCCATTCCATTCCACATTCCATTCCACATTCCATTACATTGCTTTCCACATTCCATTTCACATTCCAATCCACATTTCATTGCACATTCCATTCCTTTCTATTCCACGTTCCATTCTTCTCTCCTTTCCACATTCCATTGCACATTACATTCGACGTTCCATTCCATTCCATTCCATTTTCCACTGCACATTCCATTGTACATTCCATTACAAGTTCCATTCCACATTCCATTCCACGTTGCTTTCAAATTTCCATTCCATTCAAGTTCCATTCCACATTCCATTCCATTCCATTCCACATTCCATTCCACATTCCATTCCATTTCCATTCCACGTTCCATTCCACTTTCCATTCCATGTTCCATTCCGTTCCATTCGACCCTCCATTCCACATTCCATTGCACTCCATTCCACTTTCCATTCCACTTTCCATTCCACATTCCATTACACATTCCATTCCACATTTCCTTTGGCTGCAATCCACATTCCATTCCACCTTCTATTCCATTCCATTCCACATTCCTTTTCATATTCCATTCAATTTCCTTCCTCATTCCATTCCACATTGTATTACACATTGCATTCCACATTCCCTTTCACATTCCGTTCTGTTCCATTCCACATCCCATTCTACATTCCATCCCATTCCATTCCACATTCCATACCATGTTCCTTTCCATTCCGTTCCACATTCCATTCCATTAATTTCCACATTCCATTCCACATTCCATTCAACGTTCCATTCCATTCCATTCCACTTTCCATTGTAATTTCCATTAGACATTCCATTCCATTCGATTCCACGTTCCGTTCTACATTCCGTTAAATGTTCCATTCTTCGTTCCATTCCACGATCCATTCCATTCCATTCCACATTCCATTCCATATTCCATTCCATTCCATTCCACATAGCCTTCCATTGCATTCAAAATGTCATTCCATTCCATTTCACGTTCCATTCCACCTTTGATTCCACGTTCCATTCCAAGTTCCATTCCACGTTCCTTTCCAAGTTCCATTCCACGTTCCATTCCATTCCATTCCACGTTCCATTCTACGTTCCATTCCATTCCACGTTCCATTGCATTCCATTGCATTTTCCATTCCACATTTCATTAAATTCCATTCCACTTTACTTTCCTCGTTCCATTCCACATTCAATTCCACATTATATTCCGTTCTCTTCCACATTTCATTCCACAATCCATGCCATTCCATTCCACATTCCTTTCCACGTTCCATTCAACATTCCATTCCACATTCCGTTCCATTCCATTCCACATTACATTCCACATGGAATTCCATTATATTTCACATTCCATTCCATTCAATTCCTTATTTCATTCTATTCCTTTGCATTGCACATTCCATTCCATTCCATTCCATTCCTTTCTATTCCACATTCCATTCCAGTGCATTGCACATTGCATTCCATTCCATTCCACATTCCATTCCGCATTCCATTCTAAGTTGCATTCCATCCCATTCCACCTCACATTCCACAATCCATTCCACCTTGCATTCCGCATTCCATTCCACATTCTATTCCACGTTCCATTCAACTTTCCATTCCATTCAATTCGACGTTCCATTCCACATTCCTTTCCATTCCATTCCACGTTCCATTCCACATTCCATTGCACATTTCATTCCGCGTTCCATTCCACATTCCATTCTACGTTCCATTCCACATTCATTTCAACTTTCCATTACACATTCTATTCCATTTTATCCCACCTTCCATTGCATTCCACAATCCATTCCACATTCCTTTCCATTCCATTCTACATACAATTCCATTCCATTCCACATTACATTCCACATTCCTTTCCATTCCATTCCACATTCCATTCCATTCCATTCCACATTCCATTCCATTCCATTCCACTTTCCTTTCTACATTCCTTTGCATTCCATTCTATTCCATATTCCATTACATTACACTGAATATTCCATTCCATTCCATTCCACAATCCATTCCATTCCATGCCACTTTGCAATCCACGTTCAATTCCACTTTCCATTCCATTCCAATCCGCATTCCACTCCATTCCATTCCACGTTACATTTCATTCAATTCCACGTTCCATTTTACTCCATTTCACATTCCATTCCACTTTCCATTTCACATTTCATTCCATTCCATTCCATTGCATTCCACATTCCATTCCATTCCAATCCATATTCCATTCTACTGCATTCCACATTCCATTCCATACCAATCCACCTTCCATTCCATTCCATTCCACATTCCATTCCATTCCATTGCACATTCCATTCCATTACATTCCACAATCCATTCCACATTGCATTCCACATTCCATCCCACATTCCATCCCACGTTTTATCCATTACATCCCACGTTCCATTCCTCGTTCCGTTAGGCGTTCCATTCCATGTTCTGTGGCATTCATTCCATGTTCCATTCCATATTCCATTCCATTTCAGTCCACATTCCAGTATATTCCATACCACATTCCATTCCATTACATTCCACTTTCCATTCCATTACATTCTAAGTTTCATTCCATTCCATTCCACTTTCCCTTCCACTGCATTCCATGATCCATTTCATTCCATTCCTCTTTTCATTCCACATTCCATTTCACATTCCATTCCACATTCCATTACATTCCATTCCATTCCATTCCACTTCGCATTCCATTCCATTCCACTTCTTATTCCATTCAATTCCACACTCAATTTCATTCCATTCCACACTCCATTACATTCCATGCCATTCCATACCACATTCCATTCTATTCCATTCCATTCCATTCCACATTCCATTCCATTATGTTACATTACATTCCACATTCCATGCCATACAATTCCGCATTCCATTCCATTCCATTCAATTCCACATTCCATTCCATTCCATTCCATTCCACATTCCATTCCATTGCATTCCACTCCATTGCACATTCCATAAAATTCCCTTCCATTCTGCATTAGATTGCTTTGCATTTCAAGTTCATTTCCACTTCATTCCACATTCCATTCCATTCCATTCCTTTCCATTCCATTCCACATTCCATTCCACATTCCATTCCCTTCCTTTCCACATTCATTTCCATTCCATTCCACATTCCATTCCACGTTCCATTCCACGTTCGTCCTCGTTCCATTCCATTCCATTCCACATTCCATACCATTCCATTCCTTTCCATTCCACATTCCATACCATTCCATTCCCTTCCATTCCCATTCCATACCATTCCATTCCATTCCATTCCAGATTACATTCCATTCCATTCCAAGTTTAATTCAACGTTCCATTCCATTTCATTCCACATTCCATTCCCCATTCCATTCCACATTCCTTTCCATTTTACATTCCATTCCATTCCGTGATCCATTCCACCTTCCATTCCATTCCATTCCACGTTCCATTCCACATTCCATTCCACGCTACATTCCACATTCCATTCCACGTTACATTCCATGTTCCATTCCACGTTCCATTCCATTCCATTACACTTTCCTATCGACTTTCCATTATGTTCCATTCCGCTTTCCATTCCACATTCCATTCCACATTTCATTCCATTCCATTCCACTTTACATTCGACATTACATGCCATTGCATTCCACTTTCCATTCCACAATCCATTGCATACTCTATTCCACATACCATTCCTCATTCCATTCCGTTCCATTCCACATTGCAGTCTGCATTCCATTCCACATTCCATTCTACATTCCATTTCATTCCATTCCACGTTACATTCCCCATTCCTTTCCATTCTACATTCCATTCCACATTACATTCCATTCCATTCCACATTCCATTTCACATTGCATTCCATTCCAGTCCGCATCCCATTCCATATTACTTCCCCTTCTTTCCGTATTCCATTTCAATCCATTACACTTTACATTCAACATTTCATTCCACATCCCATTGCATTCCTTTCCACATTCTATTCCGTATGATTCCATGTTCCATTCCAGATTGCATTCCACATTCCATTCTAGATTCCATTCCACTTTCCGTTCCATTCCATTCCATGTTCCATTCCATTACATTCCACTGTCCATTCTTCTTTCCATTCCACATTCCATTCCACATTCCATTCCGTTCCATTCCATATTCCATTGCACATTCCATTCTACATTCCATTGTGTTCCATTCCACATTCCATTCCACTTTCCATTGTACTTTCCATTCCATATTCCATTCCACATTCCATTCCATTCCATTCCACATACCATTCCACATTCCATTTCATTCCATTCCACATTCCTTTCCTCGTTGCATTGCATTCCGATCCACATCCCTTTCCGCATTCGATTCCATCGTTTTCACATTCCATTCCATTCCATAACACATTCCATTCCACTTTTCTTTCCACATCCCATTACTACCCGTTCCACATTCCATTTCACTTTGCATTCCACATTCCCTTCTACATTCCTTTCCATTCCTTTCCACATTCCATTCCAGATTCCATTCCACATTCCATTACATTCAAATTCACATTCCGTTCCACATTCCATTCCATTCCCTTCCACAATCCATTCCACATTCCATTCAACATTCCATTCCACGTCCCATTTTCATTCCATTGCATTTCGTTCCACATTCCATTCCACAATCCATTGCATTCTAATTCACATGGCATTCCACATTCGATTACATTCTTTTCTATTCATTCCACCTTCCATTCCACATTCCATTCCACTTTCTATTCGGCAGTCCTTCACTTTCCATTCCACATTCCATTCCATTCCTATCCACATTCCATTCCATATTTAATTCCTTTCCATTCCACATTCCATTCCATTCCATTCCACATTCCATTCCATTGCATTCCATTCCATGTTCCATTCCAATTTCCATCAAATTCCGTTCCATATTCCATTACATTCCATTCCACATTCCATTCGATTCCAATCCACAATTCATTCCACATTTCTTTCCATTCCTTTCCACATTCCATTCCACAATCCATTACATTCCATTCCACATTGCATTCCAGTCAATTCCATTCCATTCCACGTTCCATTCCACCTTCCATTACATTCCATTGCACGTTCCATTCTACACTCAATTCCACATTCCATTCCACATTCCATTGCTTTCCATTCCACATTTCTTTCCACATTTTATCCCACGTTCAATTCCACATTACATTCCACGTTCCATTCCACGTTTCATTACACATTCATTCCCATTTAATTTCACCTTCCATTCCACAGACCATTCCGTTCCATTCCAAGTTCCATTCCATATTCCATTCCACTTTCCATTCAATTCCATTCCACTTTCCTTTCCACGTTCCGTTTCATTCTATTCCGCATTGCATTCCAAATTCCATTGCATTAGATTCCAAATTCCATTCCACACTGCAATCCATTCTCCATTCCACATTCTATTGCATTCCATTCCACATTCCATTCCACAATCCAATCCACATTCCAATCCACTTTCCATTCCACATTCCATTAAAATACCTGACACATTCCATTCCACATTCCATTCCATTCCATTCCTCACTCCATTCCACATTACGTTCCACATTCCGTTCCATTCCATTTCACATTCCATTAAACATTCCATTCCACTTTCCACTCCTCGTTCCATTCGATTTCATTCCATGTTCCGTTCCACATTCCATTCCATTCCATTCCACTTTCCATTCCACATTCCATTGCTCTTTACATTCCGTTCCATTCCACATTGCATTCCACATTCCATTTCATTCCATTCCACATTCCATTACATTACACTCCACATTTCATTCCACATTCCCTTCCATTTCATTCCACTTTCTATTCCAAGTTCCATTCCGTTGAATTCCACGTTCCATTCCACGTTCCATTAAATTCAATTCCACGTTCCATTCCACATTCCATTCCATTCAGTTCCACTTTCCATTTCGCATTCCATTCCACGTTCCATTCCTCATTCCATTCAACGTTCTATTCCACGTTCCATTCCATTCCATTCCACGTTCCATTCCAAGTTCCATTAAATTCAATTCCACGTTGCATTCCACATTCCATTCCATTCAATTCCACATCCATTTCACATTCCATTCCACATTCCATTTCACATTCCGTTCCATTCCATTACACATTCCATTTCCCATTCCATTCCACATTCCATTTCCCATTCCATTCCACATTCCATTCAACATTCCATTTCACATTCCATTCCACATTCCATTCCATTCCCGTCCAAATTTCATTACATTCCACGTTCCCTTCCACATTCCAGTCCACATTCCACTCCACATCCCATTCCATTACATTGCACCTTCCATTCCACATTCCATTGCATTCCATTCCACTTTCCATTCCACATTCCAATCTACATTCCATTCCACATTCCATTCCACTTCCATTCAATTCCATTCCACGTTCCATTCCACGTTCCATTCCACGTTCCTTTGCACGTTCCATTCCACGTTCCTTTCCACTTTCCATTCCATTCCATTCTGTATTCCCTACCATTAATTTCCATTCCTCTGCACATTTCATTCCATTCCATTCCACATTCCATTCCATATTCCACTCAACATTCCATTGCACATTTCATTCCATCTCTTTCCACATTGCATTCCACATTCCATTGCATTAAATTCCTCATTCCATTACATTCCACTCCACATTCCATTCCGTTACATTCCACATTTCATTGCACATTCTATTCCACATTCCATTCCATTCCATTACTCCTTCCATTCCACGTTCCATTCAATACCATTCCACGTTCCATTCTGTTCCATTCCAGATTCCATTCCACATTTCATTTCACAATCCATTCCACATTCCATTGTACCTTCCAACCACATTCCATTCCATTCCATTCCTCATTCCATTCCACATTCCTTTCCTTTGCACATTCCATTCCACATTCTATTCCATTTCATTCCACATTGCATTCCATTCCATTCCACATTCCATTCCATTGCATTCCATTCCACATGACATTGCATTCCTTTCCACATTCCATTCCACATTCCATTAAATTCCATTCCACATTCCATTCAACGTTCCAGTCCATTCCAATCCATGTTCCATTCCACGTTCCATTCCACTTTCCATTCCACATTCCATTCCTCATTCCATTCCACATTCCCTTCCATTCGATTCCACATTCCATTCCATTACGTTACACATTCCCTTCCACATTCAATTCTTTCCATTACAAATTCCATTCCACGTTCTATTCCATTCCATTCCACATTCCATTCCATTCGATTCCACATTCCATTCCTTTCCATTACACATTCCATTCCACATTTCATTCCGCATTGCAGTCCATTCCGTTCCTCATTACATTCCACATTACATTCCGCATTCCATTCCACATTTCATTCCAAATCCCATTCCATTCCGCATTCCATTCCATTCCATTTCACATTCCATTCCTTTATATTCCACATTTCATTCCACATTCCATTCAACATTCCTTTCCACATTTCGTTCCATAATCCTTTCCACATTCCAGTGCATTTCATTCCTCATTCCATTCCATTCCATTCCACATTCCATTCCATTTCATTTCACATTCCTTTCTGTTCCATTCCACATTCATTTCCACATTCCATTCCTCTTTCTATTTCACATTCCATTCCATTCCATTGCACATTCCTTTTCCCATTCCTTTCCACATTCCATTCAACATTCCATTTCACATTCCATTCCACTTTCCATTCCATTCCCTTCCGAATTTCATTCCGTTTCACGTTCCCTTCCATATTCCATTGCACATTCTACTCCACGTCCCATTCCATTCCATTCCACGTTCCATTACACATTCCATTCCATTCCATTCTACTTTCCATTCCACATTCCAATCTACATTCCATTCCACATTCAATTCCATGTTCCATTCCATTCCATTCCATATTTCATTCCACTTTCCGTTCCATTCCGTTCCAAGTTCCAATGCACTTTCCATTCCACATTCCATTCCGTTGTATTCCGCATTCCATTCCACATTTCATTCCATTCCATTCCACGTTCAATTCCAAGTTCCATTCCACGTTGCATTCCATTCCATTCCACATTGCATTCCACTTTCCATTCCATTCCATTTCACATTCCATTACACATTCCATTCGAAGTTCTCTTCCACATTCCATTCCAAGTTCCGTTCCATTCAAGTTCCAATCCACATTCCATTTCATCCTATTCCACGTTCCATTCCACATTCCATTCCAGTACATTACACATTCCATTCCACATTTCATTCCACTTTGCATTCCATTCCATTCCACGTTCCATTCTAAGTTTCTTTCCACATTCCATTCCTTTTTCCATTCCACGTTTCTTTCTACATTCCATTCCATTTTCCATTCCACGTTCCATTACACATTCCATTCCATTCCATTCTACTTTCCATTCCACATTCCAATCTACATTCCATTCCACATTCAATTCCATGTTCCATTCCATTCCATTCCATATTTCATTCCACTTTCCGTTCCATTCCATTCCAAGTTCCAATGCACTTTCCATTCCACATTCCATGCCGTTGTATTCCGCATTCCATTCCACATTTCATTCCATTCCACTCCACGTTCAATTCCAAGTTCCATTCCACGTTGCATTCCATTCCATTCCACATTGCATTCCACTTTCCATCCCATTCCATTTCACATTCCATTACACATTCCATTCGAAGTTCTCTTCCACATTCCATTCCAAGTTCCGTTCCATTCAAGTTCCAATCCACATTCCATTTCATCCTATTCCACGTTCCATTCCACATTCCATTCCAGTACATTACACATTCCATTCCACATTTCATTCCACTTTGCATTCCATTCCATTCCACGTTCCATTCTAAGTTTCTTTCCACATTCCATTCCATTTTCCATTCCACGTTCCATTCCACGATCCATTCCACGTTCCTTTCCATTATATTTCACATTCCATTCCACATTCTGTTTCACGTTCCACTCGAAGTTCCATTCCACGTTCCACTCCATGTTCCTTTCCATTCCATTCTTCTCCACATTCCATTCCATTCCATTCCACATTCATTTGCATTCCATTCCAGTTTCCTTTCCATATTCCTTTCCTCCTACCATTCCACATTCCATTCCATTCCGTTCCACATTCCATACCCTCCAATTCCACATTCCTTTCCACCTCCCATTCCACATTCCATTCCATTCCACTCCGCTTTCCTTTCGACATTCCATTCCATTCTATTCTAGTCCAGATTCCACTCCGCATTCCATTCCACATTCCATTCCATATTACATTCCATTTCAGTCCACATTCCTTTACACTTTCCCTTCCATTTTCCATTCCATTCCATTCCACATTCCATTCTACATTCCATTACATTCCTTTCCACATCCCATACCACATTCCATTCCACATTCCATTCCATTCCATTCCACTTTCAACTCCATTCCATTCCACGTTCCATTGCATTATATTCAACATTCCATTCCACATTCCATTCCAGGTTTCATCCATTCCATTCCATGTTCCATTCTACTTTCCATTAGACGTTCCATTCCATTCCATTCCACATTACAGTCTACGTTCTATGAGAGATTCCACTTCACTTTCCTTTCCACGTTCCATTCCATTGCATTCAACGTTGCATTCCATATTTCCTTCCATTCCATTCCACATTCCATTCCATTCCATTCAACATTCCATTCCATTCCATTCCATGTTCCATTCCACATTCCATTCCTTTCCATTCAACATTCCACTCCACATTCCATTTCACTTTCCGTTATATGTTCCATTCCATTCCGCATTCCTCTCTATTCCATTCCACATTCCATTCCACGTTCCATCCCAAGTTCCATTCCACTTTCTAATCCACATTCCATTCCATTCCATTACACATTCCAATCCATTCCATCCGACATTCCATTCCGCGTTCAATTCCAAGTTCCATTACACTTTCCATTACACGTTCCATTCCTTTGCATTCCAAGAACCATTCCATTCTATTGCACATTTCATTCAACCTTCCATTTCAGATTCTATTCCACATTCCATTACACATTCCTTTCCATTCCATTCCACATTCCATTCCATTCCATTCCACATTCCATTTCATTCCTTTCCACATTCCAATCTTTCAACTTTCCATTCCAACATTCCATTCCACTTCCCATTACATTCCCTTACCCATTCCATTACACATTCCATTTCATTCCATTCCACATTCCATTACACATTTCATTCCCCAATCCACTCCGTTCCATTCCACTTTCCATTCCACATTCCATTACATTCCATTAAACATTCCATTCCACATTACATTCCATTCCATTCCACATTCCATTCCATTCCATCCGACATTCCATTCTGCGTTCCGTTCCACTTTGTATTGCACGTTCCATTACACGTTTCATTCCATTGCATTCCACGTTCCATTCCTTTCCATTGCACATTTCATTCTACGTTCCATTTCACATTCCATTCCACATTGCATTACATATTCCTTTCAGTTCCATTCCACTTTCCATTCCATTCCATCTCATGTTCCATTCCATTCCTTTCCACATTCCAATCTTTCCACATTCCATTCCAGTTTCCATTCCATTCCATTCCACCTTCCATTCCACGTTCCATTCCATGTTGCATTCCATTCCTTTCTACGTAGCGTCCCACAATCCATTCCATTCCATTTCACGTTCCATTCCACGTTCCATTCCAAATTCCATTCCACTTTCCATTCCGTTCCATTCCACATTTCATTCCACACTCCACTCCACATTCCATTCCACATTCCATTCCAATTTCCACTCCACCTTCCATTCCACATTCCCTTCTACAATCCATTCCACATTGCATTCCACATTCTATTCTACATTCCATTCCATTCGATATTGCATTCTACTCCATTCCACATTCCATTCCATTCGACATCGCATTACACTCCATTCCACATTCCATTCCATCCCATTCCACATTCCATTGCATTCCATTAAACATTCCATTCCACGTTGCATTCCACTTCCATTCCACGTTCCATTACACGTTATATTCCCCATTCCATTCCATTAATTTCCACTTTCGTTTAAACATTGCCTACTAGATTCCGTTCCACATATCTTCCGTTCCATTCCACATTCCATTCCACATTCCATTCCATTCCTTTCCACAACCCATTCCACATTCAATTCAACATTCCATTCCACATTCCATTCCATTCCTTTCCACAACCCATTCCACATTCCATTCCATTCCATTCCCCGATCCAATCCATTCCATTCCACGTTCCATTTCATTCCATTCCATTCCATTCCACATTCCGTTCCACATTCCATTTCATTACATTCCACTTTCCATTCCACATTCCATTGCAAATTCCAAACATTCCATTGCACATTCCATTACACGTTGCATTCCATTACATTCGACGTTCCATTAGATGTTCCATTCCACATTTCATTTCACATTCCGTTCCACTTCCCATTCTACATTCTATTACATTCCATCCCACATTCCATTCCACGTTCCATTCCTTTAGATTCCACATTCCATTCCACGTTCAATTCCACCTTCCATTGCACATTTCTTTCCACGTTCTTTTCCATATTCCTTTCCATTCCAGTGTATATTCCATACCATTCCTTTCCATTCCATTCCACAATCCATTCCATTCCATTGCACATTGCCTTCCATTCCGTTCCACATTCCATTCCATTCCATTCCATTCCATTCCGCATTCCATTCCATTCCACTCCATTCCATTCCACATTCCATTCCATTCCATTCCATTCTATTCCACATTCCATTCCATTCCATTCCACATTCCACATTCCACATTCCACATTCCAATCTTTCAGCATTCCATTCCAACATTCCATTCCACTTTCTATTCCATTCCATTCCACATTCCATTACACATTATATTCCATTCCATTACACTTTCCATTACACATTCCATTCCCCATCCACTCCATTCCATTCCACTTTCCATTCCACATTCCATTCCATTCCATTCCACATTTCTTTCCACTTTCCATTCCATTCCATTCCACATTCCATTCTATTCCATTCCACATTCCATTCCATTCCATCCAACGTTTCATTCCACTTTCCATTCCACATTGCTTTCCACGTTCAATTCCACTTTCCACTGTACGTTTCTTTCCACGTTCCTTTCCATATTCCATTCCATTCCATTCTATATTCCCTACCATACCTTTCCATTCCATTGCACATTCCATTCCACATTGCATTCCATTCCATTCCACATTCCATTCAACATTCCACTCAACAACCCATTCCACATTCCATACCATCCCTTTCCACATTCGATTTAACATTCCATTGCTTTGCATTCCACATTCCATTCCATTCCATTCCATTCCACTTCACATTGCATTCCACATGCCATTCCTTTGCATTCCAAATTAAATTTCATTCCATTCAATTCCATTCCATTGCATTCCATTCCATATTCCATTCCATTCCATTCCACATTCCATTCCTTTCCATTCCATTGCACATTGCATTCCATTCCACATCCCATTCCATTCCATTGCATTCCCCATTCCATTCCATTCCTTTCCATTCCATGCCTCATTTCATTCCATATTCCTTTGCATTCCATTCCACATAACGTTCCATTCCATGCCACTTTCCATTCAATTCCATTCCACATTCCATTTCTTTCGATTCCACATAACATTCAATTCCATTCCATTCCATTCCATTCCATTCCATACCATTCCGCATTCCATTCCACTTTCCATTCCATGCCATTCCGCATTACTTTATTTTCCACTCCACGCCACTCCGCATTCCATTACATTCCGCTTCACTTTCCATTCCATACCATTCCGCATTCCATTCCATTTCATTACACATTCAATTCCAATCCATTCCACATTCCATTCCATTCCATTCCACATTTCTCTTTTCATTTCAAGTTTCATTCCACGTTGTATCCCAAGTTCCATTCCACTCCATTCTACGTTCCATTCCACATTCCATTCCACATTCAATTCATTCCATTGCACTTTTCATTCCATTACATTCCACATTCCATTCCTTTCCATTCCATTGCATTCCAAATTCCATTCCATTCGATTCCACATTCCGTTCCATTCCATTCCACATTTCATTCCATTCCATTGCACATTCCATTCAATTCCATTCCATTCCACATTCCATTCCATTCCATTCCATTCCCAATTCCATTCCATTCCATTCCATTACATCCCTCATTCCATTACACGTTGACTACCATTCCACATTCCATTACACATTACTTTCCATTACACATTCCATTCCATTCCATTGCACATTCCTTTACAAATTGCATTCCACTCCGTTCCACATTCCATACCATTCCATTCCACATTCCTTTCCATTCCATTCCACATTCCATTCCATTCCTTTCCACATTACATTCTGCTCTTTTGCCCTATCCTCTCCATTCCTTTCCACTTTCCTTTCCATTCCATTCCACATTCCATTTCATTCCATTCCATTCCATTCCACATTCCATTACATTCCATTCCACATTCCAAGGCATTCCATTCCACATTCCATTCCGTTCCATTCCACATTCCATTCTATTCCATTCCACATTCCATTCCGTTACTTTTCTCATTACTGTCCATTCCATTCCACATTCGTTTCCATTCCATTCAATTCCATTCCTTTCCACATTCAATTCCATTCCATTCCAATCCATTTCACATTCCATTACACATTCCATTCCATTCCACATTCCACTCCATTCCATTTCATTCCATTCCACATTCCATTCAATTCCATTCCATACCACATTCCATTCCATTCCATTCCACATTCCATTCCAACCAATTCCATTCCACTTTCCATTCCACATTGCATTCTATTCCATTCCACTTTCCATTCCATTCCATTTCACTTTCCATTACATTCCATTCCTTTCATTTCCTTTCCACATTCCCTTCCACATTGCATTCCATTTTATTCCACTTTCCATTCCATTCCATTTCACTTTCCATTACATTCCATTGCATTCCACATTCCATTCCATGCCATTGCGCATTCCATTCTGTTCCATTCCTTTCCACATTCAATTACATTCCAATCCAAAATCCATTACATTCCATTCTACATTCCATTTTCTGTTACACTTTCAATTCAACGTTCCTTTCCACTTTCCATTCCACGTTCCATTCCATTTCATTCCACATACCATTCCACTTTGCACTCCACATTCAATTCCATTCCATTCTACATTCAATCGATTCCATTACACATTCAATTGCATTCCATTCGATTCCATTCCACATTCCATTACATTTCATTCCACATTCCATGCAATTCCATTCCGTTACATATTCCATTCCTCTTTGCATTCAATTTCACTTTCCGTTCCGTTCCTTTCCACATTCCATTCCATTTCCTTCCATTCCATTCCATTTCCTTCCATTCCATTCCACATTCCATTCCATTCCATTCCACATTCCATTACATTATATTCCATTCCACATTGCATTCCATTCCATTCCATTCCACATTCCATTCAAATCTCTTCCACATTCCATTCCTTTCCATTACACATTCCATTCCATTCCATTCTATTCCATTCCTTATTTAATTTCATATTGCAATCCATTCCATTCCACACTCCATTCCATTCCATTCCATTCCACATTCTATTCCATTCCATTCCACTGTCCATTCCACGTTCCATTCCAATCCATTCCAGTTTCCATTGTATATTCCATGCCATATTAAGTTCCGTTCAATTCCACGTTCCATTCCACATTCCATTCTGTTCCATTCCACATTCCATTCCATTGCATTCCACATTCCATTCCACGTCCCATTCAATCCATTCCACTTTCCATTCCACGTTCCATTCCACATTCCATTCGACATTCTATTCATCATTCCATTCCATTCCCTTCCACATTCCATTCGAACCCATTCCACCTTCCATTTCACATTCCATTCCTTTGCATTTCACGTTCCATTCCACATTGATTTCTGCATTCCATTCCACATTCCATTCTGTTCCGTTCCACATTCCATTCCACATTGCATTCCACATTCCCTTCAACATTCCATTCCATTCCATTTTACATTCCATTCCTCATTACATTCCATTAAATTCCACTTTGCATTCCACATTCAACTCCACATTCCTTTCCACTCCATTTCATTTTCCTTTCCATTCCTTTCCAATTGAAATTCCATTCCATTCCCGTTCCATTCCATTCCATTCCACATTCCTTTCCACATTGCATTCCACATTCCAATCCTTTCCATTTCACATTCTATTCCACATTAAATACCATTTCTTTCCACATTCCATTCCATATTCCATTCCATTCCATTCTACATTCCATTCAACTTTCCATTCCACGTTCCTTTAAATTCCATTGCATTCCATTTCACGTTTCATTTCATACCATTCCACATTCCATTCCACGTTCCATTTCACATTCCTTTCCTCATTGCGTTTCACCCTCCATTCTATTCCATTCCATTCCTCATTCCATTCTACATTTCATTCCACATTCCATTCCATTCCATTCCACATTCCATTCAATGTTCCATTCCACGTTCCATTAAATTCCATTGCATTCCACTCCACGTTCCATTTCATACCTTTCCACATTCCATTCCATGTTCCATTTAACATTCTATTCCAGGTTCCATTCCACATTCCTTTCCAGATTCTATTCCACTTTCCATTTCCTACAATTCTACATTCCATCTTATTACATTCCTTGTTCCATTCTATTCCATTCCACTTTCCATTCCATACTCCCATCCACATTGCATTCCAAGTTCAATTGCACGTTCCATTCCACGTTACATTGCGTTTTCTATTCCCTACCATTCCAAGTTCCATGGCACATTCCACTCCATTCCATTCCGTGTCCTATTCCTCATTGTGTTCCACATTAAATTCCATTCCGTTATATTCCTTTTAACATTCCTTTCAATTCCATTCCAAAAACCTTTTCACTTTCCATTCCACATTCCTTTCCACATTCCATTTAATTCCTTTTCACATTCCTTTTCCCATTCCATTCCACATTCCATTCCATTCCATTGAAAATTTCATTCCATTCAACATTCCCTTCCACATTCCATTCCACGTTCCCCTCCACTATCCATTCCATTCCATTCCACTTTCCATTAAACATTCCATTCCATTCCATTCCACTTTCCATTCCACATTCCATTGAACATTCCATTCATCATTCCATTCCATTGCATTCCACATTCCATTGCACATTCCATTGCATTCCATTCCACATTCCATTCCATTCCACTCCACTTTCCATTCCATTCCATATTCCATTCCACATTCCATTCCTTTCCATTCCACATTCCATTGCACATTCGATTCCACATTCTATTCCGTTCCTTTCCACATTCCATTCCACGTTAAATTACATTCCATTACGCATTCCAATCCACATTCCGTTCCGTATTCCATGCCGTTCCTTTGTGCTTTCTATTCCACATTTCATTCTACAATCCATTCCACATTCCATTCCACATTCCAACCTAATTCTAATCCTTTCCTCATTCCATTCCACTTTCCAATTACATTCCATTCCCTTCCATTCCTCATTCCATGTTACATTCCATTCAATTCCATTCTGCAATCCATTCCATGTTCCATTCCATTGCATTTCAGATAGCATTCCACGTTCCATTCCACGTTCCACTCCACTTTCCATTCCACGTTCCATTCCATTCCATTCCACTTTCCATTCCACATTCCATTCCACATTCCATTTCACATTCCATTCCATTCCATTCCACATTCCATTCCATTAATTTCCACATTCCATTCCATTCCAAATTCCATTCCATTACTTTCCACACTCCATTCCTGTTTGCATTCCATTCCATTCTATCCCACATTCCTTTCCACCTTCCATTCCACATTCCATTCCATTCCATTCCAGATTCCATTCCACATTCCGTTTCATGTTCCCTTCCATTCCGCATTCTGTTCCATTCCTTTCCATATACCATTCCATTCAGTTTCAGATTCAATTCCTCTTCATTGCATTCCACATTCCAATCCATTCCTTTGAGCATACACTTCCATTCCATTCCATTTTATTCCACATTCCATTCCATTCCATTCCCTTCCACATTCCATTCCATTCCATTCTATTCCACATTCCATTCCATATCATTCCACATTCCATTCAATTACATTTCAGATTTCATTCCACATTCCTTTCCAGATTCTATTCCACTTTCCATTCCCTTCAATTCCACTTTCCATCCCATTCCATTCCTCGTTCCATTCCATTCCTTTCCACTTTCCATTCCATACTCCCTTCCACATTGCATTCCAAGTTCCATTGCACGTTCAATTCCACGTTACATTGCGCCTTCTATTCCCTACCATTCCAAGTTCCATGGCACAGTCCACTCCATTCCATTCCGCATCCCATTCCTCATTGCATTGCACATTAAATTCCATTCCGTTACATTCTATTCCACTTTATATTCCACATTCCATTCCACCTTCCATTACACTTTCCATTCCATTCCATTCCACATTCCATGACACATTTCATTCCATTCCATTCCACATTCTATTCGACATTCCATTTCATATTTCATTCCACATTTCATTCCGCATTGCAATTCACATCCCATTCCACATTCCATTCCATTCCATTCCACATTCCAATGCATATTCCATTCCATTCTATTAAACGTTCCGTTCCGTTGAATTTGACGTTCAATTCCACAATCAATTCCACATTCCATTCCATTCAATTCCACATTCCATTGCAAATTCCATTCCATTCCATTCAACATTTCATTCCATTCCATTCCACATTCCATTCCATTCTTTTCCACAATCCAATCTTTTCCACATTCAATTACACGTTCCATTCCTCATTCCATTCCATTCCATTTTACGTTCCATTCCACATTCCATTCCACATTCCATTCCACTTTCCATTTCGTTCCTTTCCACATACATTTCCAGACTTTACTCCACATTCCCTTCCACATTCCATTCCGTTCCACTCCACTTTTCATTACACTTTCCATTCTACATTTCATTCCCCAGTGCGGTCCATTCAATTCCACATTCCATTCCACATTACCTTCCACATTCCATTCCTGGTTCCATACCATTCCACATTCCATTCCATTGCATTCCACATTCCATTCCATTCCATTCCAAATTCTATTCCACATTTCATTCCATTGCATTTCACATTCCATTTCTTTACGTTCCACATTCCTTTCCAGATTCCATTCAATATTCCATTCCACATTCCGTTCCATAATCCATTCCACATTCCGTTCCATAATCCATTCCACATTCCATTGAATTCCGTTCCTCATTGCATTCCATTCCATTCTACATTCCATTCCATTAAATTTCACATTCCATTCTGTTCCATTCCACATTCCTTTCCACATTCCATTCCACATTTCATTGCACATTCCGTTCCACATTCCATTCCAAATTCCATTCCACATTCCATTTCACATTCCATTCTGTTAGATTTCACATTCCATTACCCTTCCAATTCTACATTCCATTCCATTCAATTCCACATTCCATTGGATTCCATTCCCCATTTCTTTCCACTTTCTATTCCCTTATATTCCACATTCCATTCCATTATTCCATGTTCACTTCCACATTCCATTCCACATTCCATTCCATTGAACTTTCCATTCCATTACATTCCACATTCCATTCCACATTCCATTAAATGTTACATTCCACGTTCCATTCCACCTACCTTTCCATTCCATTCCACGTTCCATTCCACATTCCTTTCCATTCCACTCCATTTTCTATTGCACTTTCCATTCCACATTCTTTTCCACAATACATTCCTTTCCATTCTACATTCCATTTAATAATCCATTCCTCATACCATTCCTCATTCCATTCCACGTTCCATTCCACATTCCATTTCAAATTCCTTTCCACATTCTATTTCACATTTCACTCCATTCCATTTCACATTCCATTCCACATTCCATTCCAAAATCCACTCCATTACATCACACATTCCATTACACATTCCATTCCATTCTATTCTACATACCATTCCACATTCCATTCCATTCCATTCCATTCCATTCCTCATTCTATTCCATTCCATTAAACATTCCACTCAACTTTCCCTTCCGTTCCACATGCCATTCAATTCCATTCAATTCTACATTACTTTCCATTCCATTCCACATTCCTTTCCGTTCCATTCCATTCCATTCCATACCATTCCATATTCCATTTCATTCCACATTCCATTCCATTTCATTCCACATTCCTTTCCATTCCAATCCAAAATCCATCCATTCCATTCCACATTCCATTACACATTCCATTACATTCCGTTGCACTTTCAATTTCTCATTCCATTCCACATACCATTACACATTACATTCCATTCTATTTCACATTTCATTCCACTTTCCATTTCACATTCCGTTCAACATTCCATCCCATTCCTTTCGACATTCCATTCAACAATCCATTCTATCCCATTCCACATTTCATTCCTTTAAATTCCATTTCGTTCCACATTCCATTCCATTCAATTCCATTACACTTTCCATTTCACAATCGATTTTACTCCATTCCACATTCCATTCCATTCCATTCCAGTCCAAATTCCATTCCATTCTGTTCGATTCCTCGTTCCATTCCATTCCATTACACATTCCATTGCATTCCACATTCAATTCCATTCCATTCCGCACTCAATTCCATTCCATTCCTTTCCACATTCCATTCCATGTTCCTTTCCACGTTCCATTCCACATCCCATTCCACGTTCCAAACCATGATCCATTCCATTCCATTCAACATTCCATTCCATTCCATTCCACATTCCTTTCCACGTTCCATTCCATTCAATTCCACATTCCATTCCATTCCATTCCACATTCCAATCCATATTCCATTACATTCCATTACACATTCCATTACACATTCCATTCCATTTCTTTCTACATTCCATTCCACTTTAAATTCCATTCCATTCCATTCCTCATTCTATTCCATTCCATTCCACGTTCCATTCCATATTCCATTCCATTCCATTGCACATTCCAATACACATTCCATTCCATTTCTTTCTACATTCCATTCCACTTTACATTCCATTCCATTCCATTCCTCATTCTATTCCATTCCATTCCACATTCCATTCCATAATCCATTGCATTCCATTCCATTCCTCCTTCTATTCTATTCCATTCCATATTCCATTCCACATTCCATTCCATTCCATATTCCGTTACATTCCATTCAATTCCACATTCCATTCCATTCCAGTCCACGTTCAAGTTCCACATTCCATTCTGTTCCATTGCACATTCCATTCCACATTCCATTCCTTTCCATTCCGCATTCAATTCCGCATTCCATTACATTCTATTCCACATTCCATTCCACTTTCCATTCCACTTTCCATTCCACATTCTATCTCATTCCATTCCACATTCCATTCCACATTCCATTCATTCCTGTTCCACATTTCATTCGTTTCCATTCTATTCCATTCCACATTTCATTCCATTCCTTTCCATTCCACAATCCTTTTCACAATCGATTTTATTCCATTCCACATTATATTCCTTTCCATTACATTCAACATTCCATTCCATTCCATTCCACTCCACACTCGATTTCATTCCATTCTATTCCATTCCATTGCATATTCCACTCCATTCCTTTCCACACTCCATTCCATTCCATTCCACTTTCCATTCCATTCAATTCCACATTCCATTCAACTTTCCATTCCTTTCCATTTCACATTCCATTCCTTTCCCTTCCACATTCCAAAATCCATTCCATTCCACATTCCATTCCTCTTTCCCTTAAACAGTCCATTCCAATTTCCGTTCAAAGTTGCATTCCACATTCAATTCCACGTTTCATTCCACATTCCATTTCATTCAAGTCCACGTTCCATTACATTCCCTTCCACATTCCATTACATTCCATTTCATTCCACATCCATTCCATTCCATTCCTCATTCCATTTCTTTCCATTCCACGTTCCATTCCATTCCAGTTTTCATTCAATTCCACTCCACTTTCCATTCCACATTCCACTCCATCCCATTTCATTCCATTCCTTTCCATTCCAAATTCCATTCCATTCCATTCCATTGTATATTCAATTCCATTCCATTCCATTTCATTCCACATTCCATTCCATGTTCCATTTAATATTACACCACATTCCATTCCATTCCATTCCATTCCACATTCCATTTCATTCCATTCCACTTTCCATTCCATTCCATTCCACATTCCATTCCACATTCAATTCCATTACATTCCACATTATTTCCATTCCATGCCACATTCCATTCCATTCCCCTCCACATTCCAATCCATTCCATTCCATTCCACTTTCCTTCACACATTCCACTCCACTCTATTCCTCTTTCCATTCCACTTTTCATTCGTTTGTATTCCTCATTGTATTCCACTCCATTCCTTTCCATTTCATTCGACTTTCCATTCCAAATTCCATTCCATTCCAGTCCACATTCCATTCCAAATTCCTTTCCATTCGTTTCCACATTCCATTTCTTTCCATTCCACATTCAATTCCATTCCACATTCCATTCCACGTTCCATTCGATTCCATTCCACATTCTCTTCCGTTTCATTCCTCATCCCATTCCATTCCATTCCACATTAATTTCCACATTCCATTCCATTCCATTCCACATTCCATTCAACGTTCAATTACATTCAATTGCAGATTCCATTCCAAATTCCATTTTATATTCTATGTTAAATGGAATGGGATATAAAGTGGAATGGAATGTGGAATGGAATGGTTTGGAATGTGGTAAGGAACGCAATACAAGGTGGAATGAACGGAATGGAATGGAATGTGGAATGTAATGAAATTGAACATTGAATGGAATATTGAATAGAATGGAATCGAAACACGAATGGAAAGGAATGGAGTGCAGAATGGAATTGGAGTGTGGAACGGAATGTGGAAAGGAATGTGGAATGGAAAGTGGAATGGAATGGAATGAAAAGTGGAATGCAACGGAATTTTGAATGGAATGGAATGTGGAATGGAACATGGAATGCAATGGAATATAACGCTGAATGGAATGAAATAGAACGTGGAAAGGAAATTAATGGAATGTGGAATGAAATGGAATGGAATGCAATGTTGATTGGAATGGAGTGGAATGTGGAATGGAAAGTGGAATGGAACAGAATGCAATATGGAATGGAATAGATTGGAATGTGGAATGGAATGGAATGTGGAAAGTAATGTGGAATGGCAGGGAATGGAACGTGGAATGGAATGGAATGTGGAAAGGAATGTGGAATGTCAGGGAATGGAACGTGGAATGGAATGGCATGGAACGTGGAATGGAATGGAATGGAAGGTATAATGGAAGGGAATGAAAGTTGGAATTGAATGAAATTGATTGTGGAATGGAATGTGGAAAGGAATGCAACAGAATTTGGAAAGGAACATGGAATAGAACATGGAATTCACTGTGGAATGAGGGATGGAATGGAATGGAATGTGGAATGGAATGGATTGGTATGTGGAATGTAATTGAAGGGAATGTGGAGTGGAATGTGGAATGGAATGGAAATTGTGATGGAATGGATTGTGAAACGAAATGGAATGCAATGTGGAATGGAATATAATGGAATGAAGAATGGAAAGGAATGGAATGTTTAATCGAATGGAACGGAATGGAATATTGAATGAAATGGAAAGGAATGGAAAGTCTAATGGAACGTGGAATGGAATGGAAAGGAATGTCCAATGGAAAGTGTTATGGATTGTAATGGAATGTAGAATGGTATGTTTAATGGAAAGGAATGGAATGTTGAATGGAAGGCACAATGGAAAGTTGGAAGTAACGTGGAATGAAATGCAGAATGGACCATGGAGTGGAAAGTGTAAAGGAACGTGGAATGCTACATGGAATTGAATACAAATTGGAATAGAATCGAATAGAATGTGCAATGGAATCTGGAAAGGAATGGAATGGAATGTGGAATAGAAAGGTATGGAATGGAAGTCGAATGGAACGTGGAAAGGAGCATGGAATGGAACGTGGAAAGGAACCTTGGAATGGAATGGAAAGGAAAGTGGAATAGAATGTAAAGTAATCTAGAATGGAAAGGAAAGGAAGATGTTATGCAATTGAATGGAAGGTGGAATGGAATGGAATGGAATTGAATGTGGACTGGAATGGAATGGAATGGAATGGAATGTGGAATGGAATGGAAAGCACAATGCAATGCAATGGAAAATATAATGGAATAGAAAGTGGACTGGAGTGGAATGGAATCGAATGGAATGCGTAATGAAATGGAATTGAATGTGGAATGAAATGTGGAATGAGATAGAATAGAATGTGGAATGGAAGATAATGGAATATGGAATTGAATGGAATGGAATATGGAATGGAATGCGGAAAGGAATGTGGAATGGAATGAAATGGAATGGGGAATGGAATGTTTAAAAGAATGGAATTGAATGCAGAATGGAATGGAATGGAATGGAAAGTTGACTGGAATGGAATGAAATGGAATGTGAAATGGAATGCGGAACGGAATGTGGAATGGAATGCAACAGAATGTGGAATGGAATGGAATGGAATTTGGAATAGAATGTAGAACGGAATGGAGTGGAATGTGGAATGGAATGGAGTGCAAAGTGGAATGGAATGGAATGGAATGAAATGAAATGGTATGGAATGGAAAGTGGAATGTAATGGAATGTGAAATTGAATGGAATTTGGAAAGGAATGAAACGGAATGTGGAATGGAATTTGCAAGGGAATGGAATGCAATGGAATGCAATGTGAAAAGGAATGCATTTGAATGTGGAATGGCATGTGGAATTGAATGGAATATAATGGAATGTGGAATGGAAAGGAATGGAATCGCATGGAATATGGATTGGAATGGAATATAATGTGGAATGGAATGGAAAAGAATTGAATGTGGAATGCAATGTGGAATGTAATGGAGTGTGATTGAATGGAATGTGGAATGTGATGGAATGGAATATGCAATGGAATGTAATGGTATGTGGAATGGAATGTGTAATGGAATGGAATGGAGTGTAGAATGGAAAGGAATCGAATGTGGAATGGATAGTGGGATATAATGTAATTGAATGTGGAATGGAATAGAATGGAAGGTGGAATGGAAGGTGTAATGGAATTGAATGGAATTTGGAATGGAATGGAATGGAAAGCGGAATGGAACGTGGGATGGAATGGAATGGAACGTGGAACAGGACACGGAATGCATAGTGGAATGGAAAGTGGAATGGAACGTGAAATGGAATGTGTAATGTGAACTGGATTGCAATGGAATGTGGAATGAAATCTGGAATGGAATGGAACGTGGAATGCAATGGAATGAAATGCGGAATGTAACTTGGAAAGGAAAGGAATGGAATGGAAAGGAATTTGGAAAGAAATGGAATGTAATGTGGAATGGAATGGAATGGAATTTGGAATTCAGTGGAATGGAATGTGGAATGGAATGTGAAATTGAATGGCGTGTAATTGAATGTGGAATGGAAAGCGGAAAGGAACGTGGATTGGAAAGAGGAATGGAACATGGAATGTAAATTTTGAAGGAATGGAATGGAAAGTGGAATGGAATGCAATGGATTGTGGAATGGAATGGAAAGGAATATGGATTGAAATGGAATGAAATGTGGAATGCAATGCAATGGAATGGAATATGGCATGGAAATGAATGGAATGGAAAGGAATGTGGAATGCAATGGAATGGAATGTGGAATGGAATGGAGTGGAATGTGGAATGGATTGGAATGGAACGTGAAATGGAAATTGGAATGGATCGTGGTTTGGAACGTGGAAAGTAACTTGGAATGGAAAGTGGAATGCAATGTGAAATGGAACGGAATGGAATGTGGAATGTAATGACTAATGGAATGGAATGGAATGCGGAATGGAATGGATTGCAGTGGAATGTGGAATGGAATGTGGAATTGAATGTGGAATGGAATGGAATGGAATCTTGAATGGAATTTGTTATGAAATGGAAAGGAAATTGGAATGGAATGCAATGGAAAGTTGAATGCAACTTGGAATGGGGTGGAAAGGAATGTGGAATGGAAGGCGGAATGGAATATGGAATGGAATGGAATGTGGAGTGGAACATGGAATGGAATGGAATCTGGAATACATTCTGGAGTGAAATATGGAATGCTATGTGGAATGCTATGTGGAATGGAATGGAATGGAATGTGGAATGGAAAGTGAAATGTGATGGAATAGAATCTGGAATGGAATGGAATGGAATATGGAATGGAACGTGGAATGGAATGTGGAATGGATTGTGGAATGGAAAGGTATAGAATGCCTAATGGAATGGAATGGAATGGAATGGAATGGAATGGAATATTGAATGGAATGGAATGGAATGCGGAATGGAATGGAATAGAATCTAGAATGAAATGTTGAATGGGATGGAATGCAATGTCGAATTAAATGTGGAATAGAGTGGAATGTGGATTGGGATGGAATGGAATGCGGAATGGAATGGAAAGGTAAGTAGAATGGAATGTGGAATGGTATGCAAGGCAATGTGGAATGGAATGTGGAATCGAATGGAATGTGGAATGGAATGAAATGGAATATGGAATGGAATGGAATGGAATGTGGAATGGAATGTGGAATGGATTGGAAAGGAATGTGGAATGGAAGGTGTAGTGGAATGGAATGCAATGTGGAATGAAATGGCTTGGAACGTGAAATGGAATGTGGAATGGAACGGAACAGAAAGTGGAATGGAATGGAATGGAATGTGGAATGTAATGGATGGGAAAGAGCAACTGAAAGTGGAATGGAATGCAACGGAATGTGCCTTGGAATATGGAGTGGAATGGAATGGAATGTGGAATGGAACGTAGAAAGGAAGGTTGAATGGAATGGAAAGGAACGTGGAATGGAAAGTACAATGGAAGGTGGAATATAATGGAATGTAACATGGAAAAGAAAGTGGAATGTAACGTGGAATTTAATAGAATAGAACGTGAAATGGAACATGGAATGTAACGTGGAATGGAATGTGGAATGGAATGGAATGGAATGTGATATGGAATGGAATGGAATGTGGAATGGAATGGAAAGGAATGTGGAATGGAATGGAATTTGGAATGGAATGGAATGTGGAATGGAATTAAATGGAATGGAATTAGGACCAGAATGGAATGGAATGGAATGGAATGTGGATTGCAATAGAAAGGAATGTGGAATGGAAACTGGAAAGGCATGGAAAGGAATGTGGAATGGCATGCGGAATGCCATGGAATGGAATGTGAAATGGAATGGAATGGAATGTGGAATGGAATGTGCAATGGAATGGAATGTGGAATGGCATGGAATGGAATGTAGAATGGAATGGAAGGGAATGCTGGAAGGAATGGAATGGAATGTGCAACGGAATGGAATGGAATATTGAATGGAATGGAATGTGGAATGGAATATGCAATGGAATGGAATGGAATGTGGAATGGAATGGAATGTGGAATGGAATGAAATGAAATGGAATGTGGATTGGAATGAAATGGAATGGAATATGGACTGGAATGGAATGGAATGTGGAATGCAATGTGGAATGGAATGGAATGGAAAGTGGAATGGCATGGAATGGAATGTGGAATAAAAGGGAATGGAATGTGGAGTGGAATGTGGAATGGAATGTGGAATGGTACAGAATGGAATGGAATGGAATGTGGAATGCAATGGAATGGAATATAGAACGGCATTTGGAATGCAAGGGAAAGGAAATTGGAATGGAAGGTGGAATGTAAGGTGGCATGGATCATGGAATGGTACATATAAGAGAATGGAATAGAAGATAGAATGGAACATGGAATGGAATGGAATGGAAAGTGGAATGGAACGTGGAATGGAACGTGGAATGGAATGCGGCATGGAACATGGAATGGAATGTGGCATGAAATGTGGCATGGAACGTGGAATGGAATGTGGCATGGAACGTGGAATGGAACGTGGAAAGGAATTGAATGAAAACTGGAATGGCATGGATTGGAATGTGGAACGGAATGGAAGGTAATGTGCAATAGATTGGAATGGAATCTGGCATAGAATGGAATTCAATAGAATGTGGACAGGAATGGAATGGAATGTGGAATGGAATGTCTAATGGAATTGAAAGGAATTTGGAATAGTATGGAATGGAATGTGGGACGCAATGGAATGGAAAGTAGAATGGAATGGAAACAAATGTGGAAAGGAATGTGGAATGGAGCAGAATGGAATGTGGAGTGGAATCGAATGCAATATGGAATGGAATGGAATGGAATGTGGAAAGGAATGTTATGGATTTGGAATGGAATGGAATGTGCAATGGAATGTAATGGAATGTGGAGTGGAATTGACTGCATTGGAAATTGGATTGGAATGGAATGGAAAGTGAAATGGAATGGAATGGAATTTGGCATTGAATTGAATATAATGGACCTTGGAATTGAATTCAAACAATCATGAATTGGAATGAAATGAACGTCGAATGGAATGGAATGGAATGTGGTTGGGAATGGAACAGAATTTTGAATGGTATGGAATGGAATCGAATGTTGAATGGAATGGAATGTGGAATGGAATTGAATGGAATGGAACTTGGAATGGAGTGGAATGTGGAATGGAATGGAATGTGGATTGGATTTCAATGGAATGGAATGGAAAGTGGAATGGAATGGAATGGTACGTGGAATGGAATGGATCGTAACGTGGAATCGAATGGAATGGAACTTGGAATGGATTGGAATGTAATGTAGAATGGAACGGAAGAGAAAGGAATGTGGAATGGAATACAACGTGGAACGGAATAAAATGTGGAATGGAATGGGATGGAATGTAGAATGGCATGGAATGGAATGTGGAATGGAATAAAATAGAATGTGGTATGGAATGTGGAGTGGAATGGAATGCAATGTGGAATGCACTATGAATGGAATGTTGAATGGAATGTGGAATGGAATGGAGTGGAATGTGGAATGGAATCTGGAATGGAATGTGGAATGGAATGGAATGGTATGCGGAATGGAACATGGACTGGAAAGTGGAATGGAACATGGAATGTAACGTTGAATGGAACATCGAATGCAACGTGAGATGGAACGAAGAATGGAACGTGGAATGGAACATTGAATGTAAAGTTGAATGGAATATCGAATGGAACGTGCGATGGAACGACGAATGGAAAGTGGAATGGAATGCGGAATGGAATGTGGAGTGGAATGGAATGGGGAGTGGAATGTAAAGGGAAGTGGAATGGAATGGAATGTGGAATGGAATGGAATGGAATGTGGAATGTAATCTGGAATGGAATGGCAAGCAATGTGGAATGGAAAAGAATGGAATGGAATGTGGAATTGAATGGAACGGAATGGAAAGGAATGGAAAGGAATGGAAAGGAATGGAAAGTTGAATGGAATGGAATGATATGTGGAATGGAGTGGAATGAAATGGAATGTGCAATGGAATGGAATGTGGAATGGAATGTGGAATGGAATATTATGGGAATGGAATGGAATGGAATGTGGAATGGAATGGAATGAAATGTGGAACGGAATGCACTGCAATGTGGAATGGATTGGAATAGAATGTGGAATGGAATTAAATGTAATGTGGACTGTAATGGAATGGAATGGAATATGGAGTGAAATGGAAGGGAAAGGGACGTCAAATGGAATGTAATGGAAAGAAATGGAATGGAATGTCGACTGCAATGGAATGGAATGGAACGTTCAACGGAATGTGGAATGGAATGGAATGGAATGGAATATGGAATGGAATGTGGAATCAAAAGGAATGGAAGGTGGAATGGAATGTGGAAAGGAATGGAATGGAATTCAATGTGTAATGGAAATGAATGGAATGGAAATTGGAATGGAATGGAATGTGGAGTGGAATGGAATGGAATGAAAAGAAATGTGGAATGGAATATGAAATGGAATGGAATGGAATGGAAAGGAACGTGAAATGGAATGGAATGATGAATGGAATGGAATGGAATGGGATGTGGAATGCAGTGGAATGGAATGGAATGGAATGTGGAATGCAATGGAATGGAATGTGGAGTGGAATGGAATGGAATGTGAAATGGACTTGAATTGAATGGAATGGAATGGAAATTGAAAAGGAATGGAATGGAATATGGAATGGAAATGAATGCAATGTGGAAAGCAATGGAATGGAATATGGAATGGAAAATTGAATGGGAATGCAATGTGGAGTGGAGTGGAATGGAATGTGGAGTGGAATGGAATGGAATGTAGATTGGTATGGAATGCACTTTGGAATGGAATGCAGACTGGAATAAAATGGAATGGAATGGAATGTGGAATGGAATATAATGAAATGTGGAATGGAATGGAATGGAATGAAATATGGAATGGAATGGAATGGAATGTGGAAAGGAATGGAGTGAAATGTGGCATGGAATGAAATGTGGAATGGTATGCGAAATGGAATGAAATGGAACGGACTGGAATGCAATGTGGAATGGAATAGAATGTGAAGTGGAATGGAATGGAATGTTGAAAGGAAAGTGGAATGTATTGGAATGCAATGTGGAAAGTAATGTGGAATGGAGTGGAATGGAATGTGGAATGGAATAGAATGGAATGTGGAATGGAATGGAATGGAATGTGGAATGGAATGTGGAATGGAATGTAATGGAATGTGGAATGGAATGTTGATTGCACTGGATTGTGGAATGGAATGGAATGCAATGGAAAGGATTGTATAATGGAATGGAATGTGGAATGGAACGGAACGGAACATGGAAAGGAAGGTGGAATGGAACGTGGCATGGAGCATAGAATGGAAATTGGAACGGAATGGAATGGAAAGTGGAATGTAATGGAAGGGAATGTGGAATCGAACCTGGAATGGAACGGAAAGGAATGTGGAATGGAATGTGGAATGCAATGGAATGGAATGTGTAATATAATTCAATGCAATCTGGAATGGAATGGAACGGAACATGGAATGGAAATTGTAATGGAACGTGGAATGTAACGTGGAATGGAAACTGGAATGCATTGTGGAATGCAATGGAACGGAATGTGGAATGTAATGTGGAATGAATGGAATGCAGTAGAATGTGGACTGGAATGTGGAATGGAATGTGAAATGGAGTGGAATGGAATGTTGAATGGAATGTGGAAAGAAATGGAATGGAATTTGGAATGGAATGTGGAATGGGAGGTGGAAAGGAATGTGGAAAGGAAAGTGGAATGGAATGGAATGTGGAATGGAATGTGTAATGGAATGTGGAATGGAATGCAATGTAGAATGGATTGTGGAATGGAATCTGGAATGCTATCTGGAATGCAATGGAGTGGAAAGTGGAATGGAATGTGAAATGAGATGGAATGGAATGTGGAATGGAATGGAATGGTGAGTGGAATGGAACGAGGAATGGAATGGAATGGAATGTGGAATGGAACGGAATGGAATGGAATGTGGAATGGAATAGAATGTGTAATGGAATGGGATGGAATTCGGAATGGCTTGGAGTGGAATATCGAATGGAATGGAATGGAATGTGGAATGGAATGGAATGCAATAAGGAATGGACTGTGGAATGGAAGGTTGAATGTAATGTGGAATGAAATGGAATGGAATGTGGAATGAAACGTGGAATGGAATGGAGTGGAATGGAAACGAATGTGGAATGGAACGTGGAATGGAACCTGGAATGCAACTTGGAATATTTCGTGGAATGAAACATCAAATGGAACGTGGAATGGAATGTCTAATGGAACGTGGAATGCAATGCGCAATGGAATGTGCAATGGAATGGATTGGAATGAAATGGACCGTGGAATGGTATGCGGAATGGAAAAGAATGGAAAGTGGAATGGAATTGAATTGAATGGAACGTGGAATTGAATGGAATGGAATGTGGAACAGAGTTGAATGGAATGTGGAATGGAAGTGAATGGAATGGAACATGGAATGGATTGGAATGTGGAGCGGAAAGGAATGGAATGGAATTGGAAGTGGAATGGAAAGGAATGTGCAGTGGAATGGAATGTGGAATGGAATGGATTGGAAAGTAGAATGGAATGGAATGGAAGGTGGAATCGAATGTATGGAACAGAGAATGGAATGGAATGCAAGGTGGAATGGAATGGATAAGAATGTGGAATGGAATGGAATGTCATGCGGAATGGAATGGAATTGAATGTGGAATGGAATAGAAAGTGGAATGGAATGGAATTTCGACTGGAATGGAAAGTGGAATGGATTTGAATGAAACGTGGAATGGATAAAAACGGAATAGAAAGTGGAATGCAACGTGGAATCGAAAGGAATAGAATGTGGTATGGAACATGGAACGGAATGCAATGGAAAGTGGAATGGAACGTGTAACGGAATGGAAAGTAACGTGGAATGCAACGCGGATTTGAAAGTGGAATGGAATGTGGAATGTGGAATGGAATGGAATGGAATGTGGAATGGAATGAAATCGAATGAATTTGGAAGGGAATAGAATGTTATGTGGAATGAAATGCGGAATGGAAAGCAATGGAATGAACATTGGAATGGAATCCCATGTGGAATGGAATGGAAAGGAATGTAGAATTGAATTGAATGGAATGTGGAATGGAACGTGGAATGGAATGGAATAGAATGGAATGGAATGGAACGTGGAATGCAATGGAATGGAATGTGGAATGGAAAGTGGAATGGAATGGAATGGAAGGTGCAATGGAATGGAATGGAATCTGAAAAGGAATGTGGAACGGAAAGAAATGGATAGTAGAATGGAATGGAATAGAATGTGGAACAGAATGGAATGGAATGTGGAACGGAATGGAATGGAATGTGGATTGGAATGGCATGGAATGTGGAATGGAATGGAATGCAATGTGGAATGGAATGTGGAATGAAATGCAATCTCAAATGTAATGGAATGGAATGTGGAATTCAATGGCATGTGAAATATAATGGATTGGAAAGTGAAATGCCATGGAATGGAATGTGGAATGGAATGGAAAGGAATGTAGAATGAAATGTGGACTGGAATGCAATGGAATGTGGAATGCTATGGAATAGAAAGTGGAATGGAATGGAATGGAATATTGAATGGAAGGTGGAATGGAATTGAATGGAATTGAATGTAGAATTGAAGGGAATGGAATGTGGAAAGGAATGGAATGAAATGTGTAATGTGGAATGGAATGGAATGTGGAAAGGAATGGAATGGATTGGAAACGAATGTGGAAATGAATGGAATGGAATGGAATGGAATGTTTAAAGAAATGTGGAATGGAATGGAAACTTATGGAATGGAATGTGGAATTAAATGGAACGGAATGTGGAAATGAAAAGAGTAGAAAGGAATGTGAAATGGAAATAGAATGGAATGTGGAATGGAATGTAATGGAATGTTGAATTGAATGGAATGGAATGTGTGTGGAATGGAATGGAATATGGAATGGAATGGAATGGAATGCGGAGTGGAATGTGGAATGGAATGGAATGGAATGTGGAATGTAATGGAACGTAATGTGCAATGTTGTGGAATGGAATGGAATGTGAAATGCAATCGAATGGAATGGAATGGAAGGTGGAATAGAACGGAATTGAAGGCGGAATGGAATGTGGAATGGAATGTGGAATTGAATGGAATGGAATGTGGAATGTAATTGAACGGAATATGGAAAGGAATGGAATGGAATGCAATGGGAATATAACGGAATGGAATGTGGAATGGAATGTGGAAAGGAATATGGAATGGAAAGTGGAATGTAATGCAATCGAACTTAATGGATTGTGGAATGGAATGGAATGGAATTTGGAATGCAATGGAATTGAATGGTATGTCAGACGGAACGGAAAGGAATGTGCAATGGGATGTAATGGAATGTGAAATGGAAGGGAATGGAATGTGTAATGTAATAGAAAGGAATGTGGAATGCAAAGCTGAATGGTATGGAATGGAATATGGAATGGAATGGAATGAAATGTGCAATGTAATGTGGAATGGAAAGGAATGTGGAGTGGAATGTGGAAGGGAATGGAAAGGAACCTGGAATGCAAAGGAAAGTAATGGAAAGTGGAAAGGAATGGAATGGAATGGAATGGAATGGAACAAAATTTGGAATGGAAGGGAATGGAATGGAATGTGGAATGGAATGGAATGGAATGCGGATTGGAATGGAATGGAATGGTATGTGGATTGGAATGGAATGGAATGTGGAATGGAATGGAATGTGGAAAGGAATGTGGAAAGAAATGCAGAATCAAATGGGATGGAATGGAATGTGGAATTGAATGGCATGTGAAATGGAAAGGAATTGAAAGTGAAATGGAATGGAATGAAATTTGGAATGGAATGGAATGGAATGTGGAATGGAATGTGGACTGGAATGGAATGGAATGTGGAATGCTATGGAATGGAATGTTGAATTAATTGGAAAGGAATATGGAATGGAATTGAATGGAATGGAATGGGAAAATAAAGGAATAGAATGTGTAATGGAATGTGGAAAGCAATATGGAATGGAACGTGGAATGGAATGCAATCGAACAGAAAGGATTGTGGAATGCAATGGAATGGAATGTGGAATGAAACGGAATGGAATGGAATGTGAAATGCAATGGAATGGAATGGAATGGAAGGTGGAAATGAATGGAATGGAATGCGGAATGGAAAGTAGAATGGAATGTGGAATGGAATGGAAGGGAACGTGGAATGGAATTGAATGAAATATGGAAAGGAATGGAATGGAATGGAACGGTAAAAAAACGGAATGGAATGTGGAAAGCAATATGAAATGGAATATGGAATGGAATGCAATTGAACAGAAAGGATTGTGGAATGAAATAGAATGGAATTTGCAATGAAATGGAATCGAATGGAATGTGAGATGGAATGGAAAGGTACGTGGAATGGAATGGAATGGAATGTGTAATGGAATGGAATCGAAAGTGTAATAGAAGGGAAAGGAGTGTGGAATGCAATGTGGAATAGTATGGAATGGAATGTGGAATGGAATGGAATGGAATGCGCAATGCAATGTGGAATGGAAAGGAATGGGGAGAGGAATGTGGAAGGGAATGTAATGGAATCTGAAATGCAATGAAATGGAATGGAATGTGGAATGGAATGGAATGGAATGGAATGAATGCGGAATGGAATGGAATGGAATGGATTGCAATGTGGAAATTAATGGACTAGAATGTGGAATGCAATGTGGAATGAAATGGAATGGAATGTGGAACGGAATGTGGAATGGAATGGAATGTGGAATTGAATGGAATGGAATGGAATGGAATGTATAATGGAAAGGAATGGAATGGAATGTGAAATGGAAATAGAATGGAAAGTATAATGGAATGGCATGGAATGTGGAATGAAATGAAATGCAATGTGGAATGGAATGTGGAATGGAATGCAATGGAAAGTGAAATGGAATGGAATGGAAAGTGGGATGGAATCTGAAATGGAATGTAACGAAATGGAGTTTAATGTGGAATGGAATGGAATGGAAAGGAATATGAAATGGAAATTGAATCGAATGTTCAAAGGAATGAAATGGAATGTGGAATTTATTTCAATGGAATGTGAAATGGAATGTAATGGAACGTTGAATGGCATTTGGAATGGAATGAAACGGAGTGTGAAATGGAATAGAATGGAAGGTGGAATGGAATGCAATGGAATGTGGAAAGCAAAGGAATGGAATGGAATGGAATGCAGAATGGAATGGAATCTGTAATGAAATGGAATGGAATGGAACGAAATGTAGAATTGAAAGGAATGGTATGGAATGTGAAATGGAAATTGAATGGAATGCTTAATGGAATGGAATGGAATGTGGAAAGTAACGGAATGTAATGTGGAATAGAATGTCGAATGGAATGGAATGGAATGTGGAATGGAATGGAATGGAAAGTGGAATGGAATGGAATGGAATGGAATGTGTAATGGAATTTAATGGAATGGAATTGAATGTGGAATGCAATGGAATTGAATGGAATGGAATGCGGAATACAATGGAATGGAATGTGGAATGGAATGGAATGGAATGTTGAATGCAATGGAATGGAACGTGGAATGAAACGTGGAATGGAATGGAATGTAATGGAAAGTGGAATGGATTGTGGAATGGAACGTGGATGGACTGGAATGGAATCGAATGGAATGTGGAATGGATTGCAAAGGAATGGAATGGAATGTGGAATAGAATGGAAAGTAATTGAATATGGAATAGAATGCAATGGAATGGAATGTGAAATTAAATGTGGAATGGAATGGAACGGAATGTGGAATCGAAAAGAATGGAATGTGGAAAGGAATGGAATGGAATGGAATAGAATATAATGTGGAATGGAAGGGAATGCAATGTGGAATGGAAAGGAAAGGAATGTGGAATGGAATGGATGGTGGAATTGAATGGAATGGAATGTGGAATGAAATGGAATCTAATGTGGAACGGAATGTGGAATGGAATGGAATGGGATGTGGATTGGAATGTGGAATGGAAAGTAATGGAATGTGGAATGGAATGGAATGGAATGTGGAATGAAATAGAATGGAAACTGGAAAGGAATAGAATGTGAAATGGAATGAAAAGGAATGTGAACGTGATGCGGAATGGAATGTGGAATTGAATGAAATAGAATAGCATGTTGAATGGAACAGAATGGAATGTGGAATGGAATGGAATGGAAAGGAATATGAAATGGAATGGAATGGAATGTCGAATGGAATCTGTAATGGAAAGTGGAATGGAATGGAACGGAATGTGGATGGAATTGAATGGAATCTGGAATGGAAAGGAAGGGAAAGTGGAATGGAATGGAATGGAAAGTCGAATGGAATGGAATGGAATGTGGAATGGGATGTTGAATGGAATGGAATAGAATGTGGAATGGAATGTGGAAGGCAAAGAATTGGAATTGAACGGAATGTGGAATTGAAAGGAATTGAGTTTGGAATGGTATTTAATGGAATGGAATGGAATGTGGAATGGAATGTGGAATGGAATATGGAATGGAATGTGCAAAGTAATGCGGAATGGAATGTGGAATGTAATGGAACGGAATGTGGAGTGGAATGAGGAATTTAACGTGGAATGCAATGGAATGGAAAGTGAAATGGAAAGTGGAATGGAATGTGGAATGGAACGTGGAATGGGATTGAATACAACGTGGAGTTTAATGAAACGTGGATTGGAGTGGAAAGGAGCATGGAATGGATTGCGGAATGGAATGCAATGCAATATGGAATGGAATGGAAAGGAATTTGGAATAAAATGTGGAATGGAACGTGGAATGGAATGAGGAATGGAATGGAACAAAATGTGGAATGGAACGGAATGGAAGGGGAAAGGAATATGTAATCGAATGTGGAATTGAACATGGAACGGAATGGATTGGCATGGAATATGGAATGGAATGTGGAATGGAATGGAATGGAAGCTGTAATGGAATGGAAAGGAATGGAATGTGGAACGCAATGGAATGGAATGGTATGTGGAAAGCAATGGAATGCAATGTGGAATGGAATGGAACGTGGAATGGAATGGAATGGAATGTGGATTGGAATGGAATGGAAAGTGGAATGCAATGGAATAGAATGGAATGTGAAATGGAATGCGGAATGGAATTTGAAATGCAATGAAATGGAACGTGGAATAGAGTGAAATGGAAACTGGAATGGAATAAAATGGAACGTGGAATTTAATGGAATGGAACGTGGATAGCAAAGTAATGGAATATGGAAGGGAATGTGGAATGGAATTTCGGATGGAATGTGGAATGGAGTGGAATGGAATGTGGAATGGACTATGGAATGGAATGCAATGGAATGTGTAATGGAATGTGGAATGGAATGGAATGGAATGTGGAATGCAATGGAATGGAATGTAAAATGGAATGGAATGAAATGTGGAATTGAATGTGGAATAGAATGTGGAATGGAATGGAATGGAATGTTGAATGGAATGTGGAATGGAATGGAATGGAATGGAATGTGGAAGGGAATGTGGAAAGGAATGTAGAATGGAATGTGGAATGCAATGGAATGGAACGTGGAATGGAACGTGGAATGTACAGTTTAATGGAACGTGAAATGGAATGTGGAATATGTAATGGAATGGAATGGAAAGTGGATACGAAACAATTGAATGTGGAATGGAATGGAATGCAATGGAATACGGAATGGCATAGAATGGAACGAGTAATGGAATGAAATGGAATGGAAAGTGGAATGGAATGGAGTGGAAAGTGGAATGGAGTGGAATGCAATGTGGAATGGAATGTGGAATGGAAGGTGGAATGGAATGTGGAATGGAATGAAATGGAACGTGGAATGGAATGGGATGGAATGTGGAATGGAATGGAATGGAATGTGGAATGGGGTTGAATGTAATGTGGAATGGAATGGAACGTGGAATAGAATGTGGAATGGAATGTGGAATGGAATGTGGAATGGAATGGAATGTTGAATGGAATGGAATGGAATGTGAAATAGAATGGAATGGAATACGGAATGGAATGGAATGGAAAGTGGAATGCAATGGAATGGAATGGCATGACGAATTGAATGGAATGGAATGTGCATTGGAAAGGAATAGAAAGTGGAATGCAATGGAATGGAACATGGAATAAAATGTGGAATGGAATATGTAAAGGAATGTGTAATGTAATTGAATGGAATATAATGGAATGTAATTGAATGGAATATAATGGAATGTAATTGAATGGAATATAATGGAATGGAATGTCAAACAAAATGGAATGGAAAGGAATGTGGAATAGAATGGAATGCAATGTAATGGAATACGGAATGGAAAGGAACGGAATGTGGAAAGCTATGAAATGGAATGGAATGTGAAATTGAATGGAATGGAATGTGAAATGGAATGGAATGGAATGAGGAATGGAATCGAATGGAACGTAAAATGGAATGTGGAATGGAATTTGGGATGGAATGTGGAATGGAATGAAATGGAATGTGGGATAAAATGGAATGGAATGGAATGAGGACTGGAATGTGGAATTTAATGTGGAATGTAATGGAATGGAATGTGGAATGGAACGGAATGTAATGTGAAACGGAATGTAACGTGGAATGGAATGGAATGGAATGTGGATTGGAATGGAATGGAATGTGTAATGGAATGGAATAGAATGGAATTGAAAGGTAATTCGAATTTGGAATGGAATGTGAAATGGAATGTGGAAAGGAAAGTGGAATGGAAAGACGAATGGATTGTGGAAAGGAATATGAAATGGAATGGAATGGATTGTGGAATGGAAAGTGGAATGGAACGGCATGGAAAGTGTAATTGAATGAGGAATAGAAAGTGAAATGGAATGTTGAATGGAATGTGGAATGGAATTGAATGGAGAGTGGGAAGGAATGTGGAATGGAACGGAAAAAAATATGGAATAGAATGTAGAATGGAACGTGAAATGGAATGGAATTGAATGTAGAATTGAAAGTGCAATTCAATGTAATGGGACATGGAATGGAAAGTGGATTGGAACGTGGAATGGAATGGAATGGGACGTGAAATGGAATGTGGAATGGAAAGTGGATAGGAATGGAAAGGAATGTGGAATGAATGCGAAATGGAATGGAATGGAATGGGGAGTGGAATGGAATGAAATGTGAAATGGAACGTGGAATGGAATGTGAAATGGAAACTGGAATTGAATGTGGAATGGAATGGAATGGAAAGTGGAATGGAATGGAAAGTGGAATGAAATGGAATAGAACGATTAATGGAACGTGGAATGGAACGTGGAAAACAATGAGGAAAGGAAAGTGGAATGGAATCAAATGCAATGTGGAATAGAGAGGAATACAAAGTGGAATCAAATGTGGAACGGAATGGAATGGAATATGGAATGGAATGTGAAAAGTATGTGGAGAGGAATGGAAAGGAATGTGGAATGGAAAGGAATGGAGCGTGGAATGGAATGGAATGGAATGGAATGCGAAATGGAATGTGGAATGGAACGTGGAATGGAGTGCGGAATGGAATGTGGAATGGAATGGAATGGAATGTGGAATGGAATGTGGAATCGAATGTAAAGGAATGTGCAAAGGAATATGGAATGGAATGTGGAAGGGAATGTGGAATGGAAAGCAATGGAATGTGGAATTGAATGTGCAATGGAACGTGTAATGGAAAGTGGAATGGAATGGAATGGAAAGTGGAATGGAATGTGGAATGTAACGTGGAATGGAAAGTGGAATGGAATGGAATGGAAGACAGAATGGAATGTAAAATAGAACGGAATGTAAAATGTAATGGAAAGGAATGTGGAATGGGTTGGAATGCAATTGAATGTGGAACGGAATGGAATGGAATGTGGAATTGAATGGAATGGAATGTGGAAAGGAATGGAATGGACTGTGGAATGGAATGGAATGGGATGTGGAGTGGTATGGAATGGAATGGAATGGAATGTGGAAAGGAATGTGGAATGGAATGTGGAATGGAAAGGAATGGATTATGGAATGGAAAGGAATGGAATGCGGAATGGAATGCAATGGAATGCGGAATGTAATGGAATTGAGAAGAAAGTGTACTGGAATGGAATGAAATGTAACAGAATGTGGATTGGAATGGAATGGAATGTGCAATGGAATGAAGTGAGATGTGGAATGGAATGGAATGGAATATGGACTGGAATATGCAATGGAATGTGTAATGGAATGGAATGGAATGTGGAATTCAATGGAATGGAATGGAATGTCGTACGGAATGGAATGGAATGTGCAGTGGAATGTTGAAGGTATTGGAATGAAACGTGGAATGGAATGAACCCGAACGTGGAATGGAATGGAAAGGAAAGTGGAATGGAAAGGAACGAAATGTGGAATGGAATGGAATCGAATGTGGAATACAATTTAATGGAATGGAAAGGAATGTGAAATGGCATTGAATGGAATGTGGAATGGAATGTAGAATGGAAAGTGGAATGGAATGAAGTGGAAATTGTAATATAATGTGGAACGGAATGGAATGGAATGGGTGTGGAATGGAATGGAATGTGGAATGGAATGGAATGGAATAGAATGTGGAACGGACTGTGGAACGGAATGGAATGCCGTGGAATGCGGAATGGAATGGCAAGTGGAATGGAATGGAATGGAATGCGGAAAGGAATGTTGAATGGAACGTGAAATGGAATGGAATTGAAAGCGGAATTGAACGGAATTGAACGTTGAATGGAATGGAAGGGAAAGTGAAATTGACTTTAATGGAATGCGGAATGGAATGGAACGGAATGTGGAATTGAATGGAATTAAATGCGGAATGGAATGGAATGGAAATTGGAATGGAATTTAATGGAATAGAATTTGGATTGGAATGGAATGTGGAAAGTAATGGAATTGAAATTAGAATGGACTGTGGAATGGAATGTGGAATGGAATGGAATGGAATGAAATGTGGAATGGAATATGGAATGGATTGTGGAATAGTATGTGGAATGGAATTGAATGGAATGTGGAATGCAATGCAAAGGAATGCGGATTGTAATGGAATTGAATAGAATATGGACAGGAATGAAATGGAATGAAAGAAAATGTGAATTGGAATGGAATCAAATGTGGAATGGAATGGAAATAAATGTGGAATGGAACGGAATGGAATGTGGACAGGAATATGTAATGGAATGTGGAATGGAATGGAATGTGGAATGGAATGGAATGCAATGGAATGGAATGTGAATGGAATGGAATGGAATTTGAAAAGGAATGCAATGGAATATGAATGGAATGGAATGGAATGTGGAGCGGAATGGAAAGGAACGTGGAATGAAATGTGGAATGGAATGTGGAACGGAATGTGGAGTGGAATGGAAAGGAATGTGGAATGAAATGTGGAATGGAATGTGGAATGGAATGCAAAGCACAATGGAAGGTAGAATGGAATGGAATGGATGTGGAATGGAATGTGGAATGGAATGGAAAGGAATGTGGAGTGGAATGTTGAATGGAAATGAATGGAATGTGGAATGGAATGGAATGGATCGTGGAATGGAACGTGGAATGGAACGTGGAAAGGAATGGAATGGAATGTGGAATGGAATGTGGAATGTAATTGAATGAAATGTGGAATGGAAAGTGGAATGGAATGGAATGGAATCTGGAATGGAATGCAATGGAATGTGGAATGGAACGTGAAATGGAATGTGCAATGGAATGGAATGGAATAGAATTTGGACTGGAATTGAATCGAACAGAACGGAATATAGAATGGAAAGGAATGGAATGGACTGTGGAATGGAATTAGGAATGGAATGGAATGGATTATGGAATGGAATGAAATGAAATGTGGAATGGAATATGGAATGGATTCTGGAATGTTATATGGAATGGAATGGAATGGAATGTGGAAAGGAATGCAATGGAAAGTGGAATGTAATGGAATTGAATGGAATTTGGACTGGAATGTAATGAAATGAAACAGAATGTGGATTGGAATGGAATGGAATCTGGAATTAAATGGAAATAAATGTGGCATGGAATGGAATGGAATGTGGACCGAAATATAGAATGGAATGTGGAATGGAATGGAATGGAATGCGAATGGAATGGAATGGAATGGAATTTCTAATGGAATGGAAAGGAATATTAATGGAATGGAATGGAATGTGGAATGGAATAGAAAGGAATGTGGAATGGAATATGGAATGGAATGCAATGGAAAGCGGAATGGAATGTGGAATGGAATGGAATGTGGAATGGAAGCTGGAATGGAAAGTGGAATGTAAAGAAACGGATCCTGGAATGCAACATGGAACGGAATGGAATGCAACGTGTAATGGAATGTGGAATGGAATGTGGAATGGAAGGTGGAATGCAATGTGGAATTTAATGTAATGGAATGTATAAAGGAAAGTAGAATGGAAAGTGCAATGGAATGGAATGCAATGTGAAATGGAATGTTGAATGGAATCTGGAAAGGAATGGAATGCAATGTGAAATGGAATGTGGAATGTAATGACATGGGATGGGAAATGGAATGTGGAATGGAATGGAATGGAATGGAATGTGGAATGGAATGGAATGGAATGTGTAATGGAATGGAATGGAATGTGGAATCGAATGGAATGGAATGGTAAATGGATTGTGGAATGGCATGAAGTGGATCGTGGAATGGAATGGAATGGAAAGTGGAATGGAATGGAATGGAACATGGAATGGATCATGGAATAGAACGCGGAATGGAATGTGAAATGGAATGTAGAATGGAATGGAAGGGAAAGTGGAATGCAATATGGAATGGAATGGAAAGTAAGGTGCAAAGGAATATGGAATGAAATGTGTAATGGAAAGTGAAATGGAACACAATGGAATGAGGAAAAGTTGAGGAATAGAACGTGGACTGGAAAGTGCAATAGAATGGTATGTAATGTGGAATGGAAGGTAGAATGGAAGGTGGAATGGAAAGTGGAATAGAATGGAATGTAACGTGGAATGGAATGTGGAATGGAAGGGAAAGGAATGTGGAATGGAATGTAGAATGGAACGTGGAATGGAATGGAATGGAATGCAATGTGTAATTGAATGTGGAATGGAGTGAGAAATGGAAGGTGGAATGGAATGTTATGGAACGTGGAATGGAACGTGGAATGGAATTTGGAATGGAATTTTATAAAATGTGAAATGGAATGTGGAATGGAATGGAATGGAATGTGGAATGGAATGTGAAATGTAATGGATTGTGGAATGGAATGTACAATGGAATGGAATGGAATGTGGAATGGAATGTGGAATGGAATGGAATGCTTAAAGGAATAGAATGGAATGCACTGTAGAATTGAATGGATTCAACGTGGAATGGAATGGAATGGAATGTGGAATGGAATGGAATGGAATGTGGAATGGAATGTGGAATGGAATGGAATGGAATTTGGAATGGAATGGAGTGGAATGGAATGTAGAACGGAATGGCATTGACTGAGGAATGGAATGGAATGGAATTTTGAAAGGAATGGAATGGAATGCAATGTGGAATGGAATGGAATGCAATATGGAATGGAAAGTAATGGAATGTGGAATGGAATGGAATCAAATATGTAATAGAACGCAGAATGGAATGGAAAGGATTCGAATAGATTTGAATATAAAGGAATGGAATGTGGAGTGGAATGGAGTGGAATATGGACTGGATTAGAATGGAATGTGGAATGAAATTTGGAATGGAATGGAATGGAATGGAATGCAAAGTGGAATGGAATGGAATGGAATGTGGAATGGACTGGAATGGAAGGTGGAAGGGAATGTGGAATGGAGTGCAGTGTGGTTTGGAATCGTATGAAATGTGGAATGGAATGGAATGGAATGTGGAATGGAATGGAATGGAATGTGTAATGGAAGGTGGACTAGATTGGAATCCAATGTGTTATAGAATTTGGAATGGAATAGAACTGAATGTGGAATGCAATGGAATGGAATATGGAATGGAACTGAATGGAAACTTGAACGGATTGTGGAATGGATTTGAATGGATGTGCAATGGAATGTGAAATGGAATGGAATGGAATGTGGATTGGAATACAATGTTATTTGGGATGTAATGAAATGGAATGCAGAATGGAATGGAATGGAATGTGGAATTGAATGCATTGGAATTTAATGTGGAATGAAATGGAATGAAATGTTGAATGATGGGTTTAATGGAATGGAATGAAAATTTGAATGGAATTTGGAATGGAATGGAATGGAATGTGGAATTGAATGTGGAATGGAATGGAATGGAAATTGGAATGGAATGGAATGGAATGCAAAGGAATGTGGAATGTAATGGAATGTGGAAGTGAACGGAATGCAATGTTTAAGGGAATGCAAAGGAATGTGGAAAGGAATGGAATGGAATGTGGAATCAAATGGAATGGAATGTGGAATGGAATGTGTAACGGATTGGAATGTGGAGTGGAATAGAATGGAATGTGGAATGGAGAATGGAATGGATTGGAAAGGAATGGAATGGAAGAGGGAATGGAATGTAAGGGGGAATTGAATTCAATGGAATGTGCAATGTAATGGAATGGAATATGGAATGGAATGGAATCGAATGGAATGCGGAATGGAATGGAATACAATGTGGAACGGAATGGAATGGAATGTGGAATTCAATGGAAAGGATCGTGTAATGGAATGTGGAAAGCAACGTGGAATGAAACCCGGAATGGAGAGAAGTGGAATGAGGAATGGAGCGGTGAATGGAACGTAGAATGGAATGCAAAGGAATGGAATGTGGAATGGAATGGAATGAAATGTGGAGTGGAATGGAATGGAATGTGCAATGGAATTAGGAATGGGATGGTATGGAATGCAATTTACTATGGAATGGAATGGAATGTGGAATGGAATGGAATATAATTTGAAATGCAATGGAACGGAAATGGAATAGAAAGTGGAATGGAATGGAATGGAATGTGGAATGGATTGTGGAATGGATTGGAAAGGAATGGAATGAAATGTGGAATGGATCGTGGAATACATTGGAATGGAATGTGGAATGGAATTTGAAATGGAATGGAATGGAATGGAATGTGGAATGGAATGGAATGGAATGGAATGTAGAATGGAATGGAATGGAATGTGGAATGGATTGGAATGGAATGCAGAATGGAATAAGAAAAAGATTGGAATGGAATGTGGAATGAAATGGAATGGAATGAAATGGAATGGAATGGAATGGAATGGAATGTGGAATATAATATAATGGAACGTGGAATGGATTGTGGAATGGATTGGAAAGGAATTGAAAGGAATGTCTAATGGATTGTGGAATAGATTGGAATAGAATGCGGAATGGAATGTGAAATAGAAAGGAATGGAAATAAATGGAATGTGGTATGGAATGGAATTTAATGTGGAATGGAATTTAGGGGAATTCAATGTGGAATGGATTGGAAAGGAATGGAATGGAATGGAATGAGGAATGGAATGTAGCGGAACGTGGAATGAAACGGAATGGAATGCGGAATGGAAATGAATGGAATGCGGAATGGAATGGAATGCAATATGAAATGGAATGGAATGGAATGTGGAATGGAATGGAATGAAATGGAACGGAATGCTATGTGGAATGGAATGGAATTGAATGTGGAATGGAATGGAATGAAATGTGGAGTGGAATGGAATGGAATGTGCAATGGAATTAGGAATGGGATGGTATGGAATGCAATTTAATGTGGAATGGAATGCAATGTGGAATGGAATGGAATGTAATTTGAAATGCAATGGAATGGAATGGAATAGAAAGTGGAATGGAATGGAATGGAACGTGGAATGGATTGTGAAATGGATTGGAAGGGAATGGAATTAAATGTGGAATGGATTGTGGAATACATTGGAACAGAATGTGGAATGGAATTTGAAATGGAATGGAATGGAATGGAATGTGGAATGGAATGGGAAATGGATTGGAATGGAATGTGGAATGGAATGGACTGGAATGAAATGGAATGGAATGGAATGGAATGGAATGGAATGTGGAATGGAATATCATGGAATGTGGAATGGATTGTGGAATGGATTGGAATGGAATTGAAAGGAATGTCTAATGGATTGTGGAATAGATTGGAATGGAATGCGGAATGGAATGTGAAATAGAAAGGAATTGAAATTAATGGAATGTGGTATGGAATGGAATGGAATGTGGAATGGAATTTAAGGGAATTCAATGTGGAAAGGATTGGAACGGAATGGAATGGAATGAGGAATGGAATGGAATGGAATGAGGAATGGAATGTAACGGAATGTGGAATTAAACTGAATGGAATGGAATATGGAATTCAATGGAAAGTATCGTGGAATGGAACGTGGAATGGAACAAGTAACGGAAAGTGGAATGGAATGGAATGGAACATGCAATGGAATGTGGAATGCAATGGAAAGGAGTGTGGAATGGAATGGAATGGAATGTGGAATGAAATGGAATGGAATGTGGAATGGAAAATAATGTGGAAAGGAATGGAATGCAGGGTAATGTGGAATGGAATGTGGAGTGGAATGGAATGGAATTTCGAATGGAATGTAATGGATTGTGGAATGGAATGGAATGGAATGAAATGTGAATGGAATGGAATGGAATATGGAAAGGAATGCAATGGAATCAGGAATGGAATGGAAGGCAGAATGGAAAGTGGAATATAATGCAATGGAAGGTGGAATGGAATGATATGGAATGTGGAATGGAATGTGGAATGGAATAGAATGTGCAATGGAAGATGTAATGGAATGGAATGGAATGCTGAATGGAAAGGAATGGAATGCAGAATGGAAAGTGGAATGTACTGTGGAGTGGAACAGCATGGAATGTAGAATGGAATGGAATGGAATGTGGAAAGGAATGTGGAAAGGAATGGAAAGTATTGTGGAATGGAATGTGGAATGCAATGGAATGGAATGTTTAGTGGAATGTGGAATGGAACTTTGAATGAAACCTGGAATTTAATGTAACATGGAATGGAATGTATTGGAATGGAATGTGGAATGGAATTGAATTTAATGGAATGGAAAGTGGAATGAAATGGAATGTCGAAAGTGATATATAATGGAATTTAACGGAATGTGGAATAGAATGTGGAATTGAATCTTTTGAATGTGGAATGCAATGTTAAATGGAAAGGAACGGAATGGAATGTGGAATGAAATGGAATGGAATGTGGAATTCAATGGAACGTAATGGAAGATGGAATGGAATGGAATGGAATGGCGTGTAATAGAATGTGGAATGGAATGGAATGCAATGTGGAATGGAATATGGAATGGAATGTGATAGAATATCGAATGGAATGTGATGCAATGTGGAATGGAATGCGGAATGTAATGGAAATGAATGTGGAATGGAATGGAATGGATTGTGGAAAGGAATGGAATGGAATGTGGAATGGAATATGGAATGGAATGGGATGCAATGTGGAATGGAATGTGGAATACAATGGAATGGAACGTGGAAAGGAATATGGAATGGAATGGAATGTGGAGAGGAATGCAATGGAATACATAATGGAATGTGGAATGGAATGTAGAAAGGAACATGGAATGGAATGTGCAAAGTATTGTGGAATGCAATGGAATGGAATGTGGAATTGAACGTGAAATGGAATGTGGAAAGGCCCGTGGACTGAAATGTGGAATGGAATCGAATGGAAGGTGGAAAGGGATGTGGAATGCAATGGTATGGAAAGTCGAAAGGAATGGAATGGAAGGTGCAATGGAATGTGGAATGCAATGGAATGGAATGTCGAAAAGGAATGTGGAGTGGAATTAATCGTGGAATGTAATTGAATGAAATGGTTTGTGGAATTGAATTGAATAGAATGGAACGGAATGTGGAATGGAATGGAATGGAATGGAAAGTGGAATGGAACGTGGAACGGAATGGAATGGAAAGTGGAATGGATAGTGGAATGGAATGAATTGGAATGTGGAATGAAATGTGGAAGGGAATGGAATAGAATGGAAGGTGGAATGGAATGGAATGGAATGTGGAATTCATTGGAATAGAATGGAATGTGGAATGGAATGGAATGGAATGTGTAATGGAATGCAATTGAATGAGGAATGGTAAGGAATGGAATGTGGAATGGAATGGAATGGAATGGAATTTGGAATGTAATGAAATGTAATGGAATGTGGAACGGAATGGCATGGAATGTGGAATGGAATATGGAATGGAATGGGATGCAATGTGGAATGGAATGTGGAATGGAATGGAATAGAATGGAATGTGGAATGGAATGGAATTGAATGGAATGGAATAGGATGCAATGTGGAATGGAATGTGGAATGGAATGGAATAGAATGGAATGTGGAATGGAATGGATTTGAATGGAATGGAATGTGGCATGCAATGGAATTGAATGGAATGGAATGTGGAATGGAATGGAATGTGGAATGGAATGTGGAATGGAATGGCATGGAATATGGATTAGAATCTGGAATGGAATGGAATGGAATAGAGTGGAATAGAATATTGAAGAAAATGGAATGGAATGTGGAACGGAATGTAATGGAATGTGGAATAGAATATAATGTGGAATGGAATGAGGAACTAAGTGGAATGGAACGTGGAAGGGAAATTGGAATGAAATGGGATGAAATGTGGAATGGAATGTGGAAAGTAATGGAATGGAATGGAATGTGCAATGGAATGGAATGGAATGGAATGTGGAACGGAATGGAACGGAATGTGGAACGGAATGGAATGCAATGTGGAAAGGTATGTAGAAGCTATTGGAAAGGAATGTGGAAAGGAAATTGGAATGGAATGGAATTGAATGTGGAATGGATTGGAGTGGAATGTGTAATGCAATTGAATGGAAAGTGGAATGAAACTGAATGGAATGGGATGGAATGGAATGTGGAATGGAATTGAGTGGAATGTGGAATGCAATGTGGAATGGAAAGAGGAATGGAATTGAATGTGGAATGGAATGTGGAATGGAATGGAATAGAATGTGGAATGGATTGTGGAATAGAATGGAATGGAATGTGGAATGGAATGTGGAATGGAATGTGGAATGCAGTGGAAAGGATAGTAGAATGGAATGGAATACAATGGAATTGAATGCAGTGGACAGTGGACTGGAATGGAATGTAATGTGGAATGGAATGGAAGGGATTGCGGAATGGAATGTAATGGAATGTGGAATGAAATTGAAGGGATTGTGGAATGGAATGGAAAGGAATGTGGAATGGAATGGAAAGGAATGGAATGCGGAATGGAATAGAATGGAATGGAATGTGGACTGGATTGCAATGGAATGGAATGGAATGTGGAATGGAATGGAATGTAAAGTGGAATTGAATGTGGAATTCAACGGAATGGAATGGAATGGAATGTGGAATGGAATCTTTAATTGAATAGAATGGAAAGTGGAATTAAATGAGAGATGGAATGGAATAGGATGTGGAAAGAATTGTGGAATGGAAAGGAATGCAATGTGGAATGGAATGGAATGAAATGTGGAATGGAATGAGTAATGGAATGGAATGGAACTTGAAATGTAATGGAATGGAATGTGGAATGGAATGGAATGTAAAGTGGAATGAAATGGAATGGAATATGCAATGGAATGTGGTATATATTGGAATGGAAAGTGGAATGGTTTGTGGAAGGCAATTGAAAGGAATGTGGAATGGATTGGAATGGAATCTGGAATGGAATGGAATGGAATGGATTCTGGAGTGGAATTGAATGGAATGGAATGTGGAAAGGAATGGAATGCAATGTGGAATTTAATGGAATGTGGAATGGAATGTGGAATTTAATCGAAGGGAATGGAATGCAATTGAGTATGGAATGGAATGTGGAATAGAATAGAAAGTGGAATGCAATGGAATGCAAGGTGGAATGGAATGGAATGCAAAGGAAGGAATGTGGAATCAAATGGAATGGATTGGAATGTGGAATGAAATGGAATGGAATGTGAAAGGGAATGTGGACTGGAATGTGGAATGGAATGGAATGGAAGGGTGAATTGAATGCTTTGGAATGTGGAATGGAATGTGGAATGGAATGGAATGGAATGGAATGTGATACGGAATGGAATGGAATGTGGAATTCAATGGAAAGGAATGGAATGTGGAATGGAGTGGAACGGAATTGCGTGGAATGGAATGTGGAATGGAATGGAATGGAATGTAGAATGGATTATGAAATGTAAGGGACGCAAAGTGGAATGGAATGTGGAATAGAATTTAAAGGAATGTCGAATGGAATGTGGAATGGAATGGAATGGAATGTGGAATGGAATGTGAAATGGAATGTGGAATGGAATGTGAAATGGAATGTGGAATGGAATGTGGAATTGAATGTGGAATGTAATGGAATGGAATGTGGAATTGAATGTGGAATGTAATGGAATGGAATGTGGAATGGAATCGAATGGAATGTGGTATGGAATGTGGAAAGGAACGGAATTTGGAATCAAACGGAATGGAATGTGAAATGCAATGCAATGGAATGGAATGTGGAAAGGAATGCAATGCAGTGGAATGTGGAATGGAAAGAAACGTGGAATGGAAAGAAACCTGGAATGGAATGGAACGAGGAAAGGAACGTCGAATGGAATGTGGAATGGAAAGTGGAAAGATAGGTGGAAAAGAATGGAATGGAATTTCGGAGGGAATGGAATGGAATGTGGAATGGAATGTGCAACGGAACGTTTAATGCGATGCAATGCAAAGTAGCATGGAAAGTGGAATGTGGAGTGGAATGGAATGGAGTGTGGAATGGAATGGAATCGAATGTGGAAAGGAATGCAATGGAATGGAATGTGGAAAGGAATGCAATGGAATGGAATGTGGAATGGAATGGAAGGGAATGTGGAATGGAATGGAATGGAATGTGGAACGGAATGGAATGGAATGTGGGAACGAATGGAATGGAATGTGAAATGGAATGGAATGGAAAGTGTAATGTAATGGAATGGAATCTGGAATGGAATGTGGAATGGAATGGAATGGAATTTGGAGTTGAATGTAATGGAATGGAATGGAATGTGATATGGAATCGAATGGACTCTGGAATGGAATAGAATGTGGAATGGAATTGAATGTTGAGTGGAACGGATTGGAATGGAATGCAATGGTATGTGGAATGGAATGGAATGTGGAAATGAATGGAATGGAATGGAATGGAATGTGGAATGGAATGGTATTTGGAATGGAATGAAACGGAATGCAATGGAGTGGAATGGCATGGAATGGATTGGAACGTGGAAAGGAATGGGATGGTATGTGGAATGTGGAATGGAATGTGGAATGGAATGGAATGGAACATGGAGTCAAATGAAACGTGGAATGAAATGGATCACGGAATGGAACGAGGAAAGAAACGTCGAATGGAAAGTGGAATGGAATGTGGAATGGAATGGAATGGAATTGAATGTGGAAAGGAATGGAATGGAATGTGGAATGGAATGTGGAATGGAATGGAATGGAATTGAATGTGGAAAGGAATGGAATGGAATGTGGAATGGAATGGAATGGAATTGAATGTGGAATGGAATGGAACGGAATGTGGAATGGAATGGATTGGACTGGAATGGAATGGAATGTGGAATGGAATGTGGAATGGAATGTGAACTGCAATGTGTAATGGAATGGAAGGGAATGTGGCATGGAATGCATAGGAATGTGGAATGGAATGCTTAATGGAATGGATGGCAATTGAATGTGCTATGGAATGGAATGGAGTGTGGAATTCAATAGAAAGCATTTGAATGTGGAATGGAATGGAATGGAATGTCACGGAATGGAATGTGGAATGGAATGGATTGGAATGGCATGGAATGGAATGTGGAATGGAATGTAGAATGGATTATGGAATGTTATGTGATGCAATGTGGAATGGAATGTGGAATAGAATGGAAATGAATGTGGAATTGAATGTGGAATGGAATGGAATGGAATGTGGAATGGAATGTAGAATGGAATGTGGAATGGAATGTGGGATTCAATGGAATGGAATGTGGACTGGAATGTGGAGTGGAATGTTGAATGGAATGGAATGGAATGTGGAATGTATTGGAATGTGGAATGGAATGGAATGGAATGTGGAATGGAATGTGTAAAAATGGAATGTGGAATCAAACGGAATGGAATGTGAAATGGAATGGAATGGAATGGAATGTGGAATGGAAGATAGATTGGAATGGAATGCAGTCGAATGTGGAATGGAATGAAACGAGGAATGGAAAGGAACATGGAATGGAATGAGGAATGCAACGTCGAATGGAACGTAGAATGGAAAGGGGAATGGAACGTGGAATGGAATGGAATGTGGAATGGAATGTGGAATGGAATGTAGTGGAATGGGGAATGGAATGTGGAAAGGAATGGAATGGAATTTGGACTCCAATGTGGAATGGGATGGAATGGAATGTGGAGTAGAATGTTATGTGGAATGGAATGTGGAATGGAACGTGGAATTTAATGTGGAATGGAATGGAATAAAAAGGAATGGAACAAGGAATGGAAGGTGGAAAAGACCATGGTATGGAACGTGGAATGGGACATGGAATGGAACTTGGAGTGGAACGTGGAATGTAATGAGGAATGGAAAGGAATGGAGGCTTCAATGGAAAGGAATTTAATGTGGAATGGAATTTAGTGCAATGTGGAATTTAATGTGGAATGAAACATGGATTGGAACATGGATTGGAACGTGGAATGAATTGTGGAAGGGAATTTTGAATGAGAAAAGGAATGCAATGGAATGTGGAATGGAATGGAATGGAATGTTGAATGGAATGGAATTGAATGTGGAATGAAATGTGGAATGGAATGTAAAACGCTACGTGGAATGGAATGGAATGGAATGTGGAATGGAATGTGGAATGGAATGTGGAATGGAATGGAATGGAATGTGGAATGAATGGAAAGGAATGTGGAATGGAATGGAATGGAATGTGGAATGGAATGGAATGGAAAGTAGAATGGAATTGAATGGAATGGAATGGAATGAAGTAGAATGCAATGGAATGTGGAATGGAAAGGAATTGAATGGAACGGAATGGAATGCAGAATCGAATGGAATGAATTGTCGATTGGAATGTGGAATGGACCGGAATGGAATGTGGAATGAATTGTGGAATGGAATGTGGAATGGAATGTGGAATGGAATGGCATATAATGTGTAATGGAATGTCGAATGGTACGCGGAATGGAATGGAATGGAATGTGCAATGGAATGGAATGGAATTGAATGGATTGCGGAATGGAACTCGGAATGGAATGGAATAGAATGTGGAATGGAATGGAATGGAATGTGGAATGGAATGTCGAACAAAATGGAGTGGAATGTGGAATGGAATGTGGAATGGAGTCACGTGGAACGGGGAATGGAATGTGGAATGCAATAGAATGGAATGTGGAAACTAACGTGGAATGGAATGCAATGGAATGTAGAATCGAATAGAATGCGGAATGGAATGGAATAGAATGTGGAATGGAATGTGGAATAGAATGGAGTGGAATGGGGAATGGAATGTGGAATGGAATGGCGTGGAAAGTGGAAGGGAAAGTGGAATGGAATGGAATGGATTGTGGAATGGAATGGAATGGAACGTGGATTGGAACATGGAATGGAATGAGGAATGGAATGGAATGGAATGTGGAAAGGAATGGAATGGTATGCGGAATGGAACGGAGTGAAATGTGGAATGGAAAGTGGAATGGAACGTGCATTGGAACGAGGATTGGAACGTGGAGATAAAAGTGGAATGGAATTTGGAACATGGAACCGAAAGGAATGTAATGTGGAATGGAAAGGAATAGAACTTGGAATGGAATGAAATGAAATGTGGCATGGAATGGAATGGAATTTCGAATGGAATGTGGAACGGAATGGAATGCAATGTGGAATGGAGTGGAACGGTATGTGGAATGGAATGGACTAGAATGTGGAAAGGAATGAAACTGAATGGAATGTGGAATGGAATGAAATGAAAGGTGGAATGGAATGGAACGGAATGTGAAATGGAAAGGAATGGAATGTGGGATGGCATGGAATGGAATGTGGAATGGAATGTGGAATGTAATGGACTGGAATGTGGAAAGGGATGGAAAAGAATGTGGAATGGAATGCAATGGAATGTGGAAAGGAATGCAATGAAATGTGGAAAGTAATGTGGAATGGAATGCAATGGAATGTGGAATGGAATGTGGAATAGAATGTGGATTAGAAGGTGGAATGGAATGGAATGGAATAGAATGGAATGGAATGTGGAAAAAAATGGAATGCAGAATGGAATGGAATGTGCAATGGAATGTGGAATGGAATGGAATGGAATGTGGGAAGGAATGTGGAATGGAATGTGGAATTGAACGTGAAATGGAATGGAATGGAATTTGACATGGAAAGTGGAATGGAATGGAATGGAATGTGGAATGGAACGTGGAATGGAACGTTGAATCGAATGGAATGTGGAATGGAAGGTGCAATGCAATGTGGAATGGAATGGAATGGATTGGAATGTGCAATGGAAAGGAATGTGGAATGGAATGGAATGGGAAGCGGAATGGAATGGAATGTGGAATGGAATGGAATGTGGAATGGAATGCAGTGGAAAGTTATATGGAATTGAATGTGGAATGGAAAGTGTAATGGAATTTAATGGATCGTGGAATGGAATGTGGAATGCAATGGTATGGAATGTGGAATGGAAAGTGGAATGGAATGGAATTTAATGTGGAATATAACGGCATGTGGAACGGAAAGAGGAATGGAATGGAATGAAATGTGGAATGGAATGTGGAATGGAACGTGGAATTCTATGGAATGGAAAGTGGAACGGAATATGGAATGAAACGTGCAATAGAATGTGGAATGAATTGTGGAATAGGACGTGGACTGCAATGTGCAATGGAATGTGGAATGGAAAGTGGAACGGAATGGAATGGAATGTGGAATGGAACGCGGAATGGATTGTGGAGTGTAATGTGGAATGGAATGTGCAGTGGAATGTGGAATGGAATGTGGAACGGAAAGAAATGGAACGTGGAATGGAATGGAATGGAATGAGGAATGGAACGTGGAATGGAATAAAAATGGAATGTGGAATGGAATGGAATGGCGTGTGGCACGGAATGTGGAATGGAATGGAATGCATTGTGGAAGGAATGTGGAATGAAATGGAATGGAATGTGGAAGGGAATGTGGAATGGAATGTAGAATGGAATGGAATGTGGAAAGGAATGTGGAATGGAATGAAATGGAATGTTGAATGGAATGTGGAAAGGAATGTAATGGAATGTGGAATGGAATGTGGAATATAATGGAAAGGAATGTAATGTGGAGTGGAATGGAATGGAATGGAATGTGAAAGGGAATGTGGAATGCAATATGGAATGAAATGTGGAATGGAATGTGGAATGAAATGGAATGGAATGTGGAATCAAATGTGGAATGGAATGAAATGAAAAGTGGAAAGGAATGTTTAATGGAATGGAATGCAATTTTGAATGGAATGTGGAATGTATTGTGGAATGGAACGTCGAATGGAATGAAAAGGAATGTGGAATGGAACGTGGAGTGGAATGGAAGGGAAGATGGAATGGAACGTGGAATGAAACGTGGAATGGAATGTGGAATGGAAAGTGGAATGGAATGTGCAGTGGAATGTGGAATGGAACGTGGAATGGAATGGAATGGAAAGTGGAATGGAACGTCGAATGGAATGGTATGGAACGTTGAATGGAACGTGGAATGGAATGAGGAGTGGAACATGGAATAGAACCTGGGAAGAAATGGAATGGAATTTGGAATGGAATGGATTGTTTAATGGAATGTGGAATTGAATGTGTAAAGGAAAGTGGAATGGAACGTGCAATGGAATGGAATGGAATGAGGAATCGTATGGATTGGACTCTGGAATGGAATGTAGAATGGAATGCGGAATACAATGGAAGTTGGAATGGCATGTGGAATGGATTGGAATGGAATGGAATGTGGAATGGAGTGTGGAATAGAATGCGGAATGGAATGTGGAATGGAATGCGGAATGAAATGTGGAATGGAAAGTGGAATGTTTGGAATGTGGAATGGGGAATGGAAAGTGGAATGCAATGGAATAGGAAGTCGAATGGAAGGTGGAATGGAACGGAAAGGAACGTGGAATGGAATGTGGAATGGAATGTGGAATGGAACGTGGAATGGAATGGAATGGAATGAGGAATGGAATGTAGAATGGAATGTGGAACGGAATGTGGAATAGAATGCAATGGAATGTGGAACGGAAGGTGGAATGGAAAATAGAATGGAACGTAATGGAATGTGGAATGAAATGTGAAATGGAATGTGGAATGGAATGGAATGGAATGCGGAATGGAACGTGTAATGCAATGGAATGGATTCTGGCATGGAATGTAGAATGGAATGTGGAAAGGAACGTGGAATGGAATGGAAAGGAATGTGGAATGGAACATGCCATGGGATGGAATTGAACATGGAAAGGAACGTGGAATGAAACGTGGAATGGAATGTGGAATGGAACGTGAAATGGAATATGAAATGGAAGGATTAATGGAACGTGGAATGGAATGGAATGGAAAGTGGAAATGAACGCAGAATGGAATGGTATGGAACGTGGATTGAAACGTGGTATGGAATGTGGGATGAAACGTGGAATGGAACGTGTAATGGAATAGAATGGAATGTGAAATGGAATGTGGAATGGTATGTGGAATGGAAAGTGGAAAGGAATGTGGAATGGAATGGAATGGAATGTGGAATGGAATGTGGAATAAAATGGAATGGAATGTGGAATGGAATGTGGAATGGGGTGGAGTGGAATCGAATGCGGAATGGAACGTGGAATGGAATGTGGAAAGGAATATGGAATGGAATGTGCAATGCAATGTGGAATGGAACGGCGGAATTGAATGGAATGGAGAGTGGAATGGAAGGTGGAATGCAATGTGGAATGGAATGGAAAGTGGAAAGGAATGTGGAATGAAATGTGGACTAGAATGTCGAATGGAATTTAATGTGGAATGAATGGAAAGGAACGTGGAAAGGAACGTGGAATGGAACGTGGAATGGAACGTGGATTGGAAAGGAATGGAAAGTTGAATTAAATGGAATGGAATTTGCAATGGAATATAATTTAATATGGAAAGTAACATGAAATGGAATGAAATGGAACGTGGAATGGAACCTCTAACAGAACGTAAAATGAAATGTGTAATGGAATACAATAGAATGCCTAATGGAAAGTAGAATGGAACGTGGAATGGAATGGATTGAAACGGGGAATAGAACGTGGAGTGAAATGTGGAATGGAATGTAGAATGGAAAGGAATGGAATGGAATGTGGAATGGAATGTGTAATGGAATGTGGAATGGAATGTGGAATGCAACGTGGAATGAGAGTGGAATGGAATGTGGAATCTAACGAGGAATTGAATGGAATGGAACATGGAATGGAATGTGGAATGTAACGTGGAATGGAATTTGGAATGGAACGTGGAATGGAATGTGCAATGGAACGTGGAATGGAAAGTGGAATGGAATGTGGAATGGAATGTGCAATGGAAAGTGGAATGGAATGGAATAGAATGTGGAATGGAACTTGAATGTAATGGAACATGGAATGGAACGTTGAATGGAACATGGAATGGAACGTGGAATGGAATGTCGAATGGAACTTGGAATGGAATGTACAACGGAATGTGGAATGGAACGTGGAATGGAATGGAAAGGAAAGTTCAAAGGAACGTGGAATGGAATGGAATGAAACGTGGAATGGAACGTGGAATGGAATCTGGAATGTAACGTGGAATGGAAAGAGGAATGGAATTGAATGGAATGTGGAAAGGAATGAAATGGAATGTGTAATGGAATGGAATGGAATGTGGAATGGAACGTGGAACGGAATGGAATGGAATGCGGAATGGATTGTGGAATGGAATGTGAAATGGAATGTGGAATGGAATGTGGAAAGGAATGGAATGGAATGTGGAAGGCAATGTGGAATGGAATGGAATGCAATGTGGGAAGCAATGGAATGGAATGTGGAAAGGAAAGTTGAATGGAATGTGGAATGGAATGGTATGGAATGTGGAAAGGAATGGAAAGAAAGGTGGAAAGGAATGTGCAAAGGAATGGAATGGAATGGAATGTGGAATGGAATGTGGAATAGAATGTGCATTGGAATGTGGAATGGAATGGAATGTGATGGAATGGAAAGTTTAATGGAATGTGGAATAAAATTGAATGGAATGAGGAAGGGAATGTGGAATGAAATGTGGAATGGAATGTGGAATGCAATGGAATGTTATGGAATGTGGAATGAAATGGAATGGAATGTGGAATGGAATGGAATTGGACGTGAAATGGAATGTAGATTGGAATGGAATGGAAAGTGGAATGGAATGTGGAATGGAATGGCATGGAACATGTAATGGAATGGAAAGGAATGGTGAATGGAATGTCGATTGGAATGGAATGAAATGTGGCATGGAATGTTAAATGGAATGGTATGCAATGTGGAATGGAATGTGGAATGGAACGTGGAACGGAATGGAATGGAACGTGTAATAGTATGAGCAATGGAATGTGAAATGTAACTTGGCATAGAATGGAATGGAAAGTGGAATGGAACGTGGAATGGAATGGAATGGAAAATGAAATGAAATGTGGAATGGAATGTGGAATGGAACGTGGAATGGATTGTGGAGTGTAATGTGGAATGGAATGTGCAGTGGAATGTGGAATGGAAAGTGGAATGGAATGGAACGGAACGTGGAATGGAAAGTGGTACGGAATGGAATGGAATTGAACGTGGAATGCAACGTTTAAAGGAATGTGGAATGGAATGTGAAATGCAAAGTGGAATGGAATGGAATGGAATGTGGAATGCAATGTGGAATGGAATGTGGAATGGAATGGAAGGGAATGGAATTTGGAATGGAATGGTATGGAACGTGGAATGGAACGGAATGGAATGGGAAGTGGAATGGAATATGGTATGGAATGCGGAATAGAATGTGGAATCGAATGGAATGGAGTGGAATGGAAGGTGAAAAGGAATGTGGAATGGAATGTGAAATGGAATGTGGAATGGAATGTGGAACGGAAAGAAATGGAACGTGGAATGGAATGGAATGGAAGGTGGAATGGAATGGAATGGAATGAGGAATGGAACGTGGAATGGAATAAAAATGGAATGTGGAATGGAATGGAATGGCGTGTGGCACGGAATGTGGAATGGAATGGAATGCATTGTGGAAGGAATGTGGAATGAAATGGAATGGAATGTGGAAGAGAATGTAGAATGGAATGTAGAATGGAATGGAATGTGGAAAGGAATGTGGAATGGAATGAAATGGAATGTTGAATGGAATGTGGAAAGGAATGTAATGGAATGCGGAATGGAATGTGGAATATAATGGAAAGGTATGGAATGTGGAGTGGAATGGAATGGAATGGAATGTGAAAGGGAATGTGGAATGCAATATGGAATGAAATGTGGAATGGAATGTGGAATGAAATGGAATGGAATGTGGAATCAAATGTGGAATGGAATGAAATGAAAAGTGGAAAGGAATGTTTAATGGAATGGAAAGCAATTTTGAATGGAATGTGGAATGGAATGTGGAATGTATTGTGGAATGAAATGTGGAATGGAAAGTGGAATGTTTGGAATGTGGAATGGGGAATGGAAAGTGGAATGCAATGGAATGGGAAGTCGAATGGAAGGTGGAATGGAACGGAAAGGAACGTGGAATGGAATGTGGAATGGAATGTGGAACCGAACCTCTAATAGAATGGAAAGGAACGTGGAATGGAATGTGGAATGGAATGTGGAATGGAAAGTGGAATGGAATGGAATGGAATGTAATGAGGAATGGAATGTAGAATGGAATGTGGAATGGAATGTGGAATAGAATGGAATGGAATGTGGAACGGAAGGTGGAATGGAAAATAGAATGGAATGTAATGGAATGTGGAATGGAATGTGAAATGGAATGTGGAATTAAATGGAATGGAATGTGGAATGGAACCTGTAATGCAATGGAATGGATTCTGGCATGGAATGTAGAATGGAATGTGGAAAGGAACGTGGAATGGAATTAAAGGAATGTGGAATGGAACATGCCATGGGATGGAATTGAACATGGAAAGGAACGTGGAATGAAACGTGGAATGGAATGTGGAATGGAACGTGAAATGGAATATGAAATGGAAGGATTAATGGAACGTGGAATGGAATGGAATGGAAAGTGGAAATGAACGCGGAATGGAATGGTATGGAACGTGGATTGAAACGTGGTATGGAATGTGGGATGAAACGTGGAATGGAACGTGTAATGGAAAAGAATGGAATGTGAAATAGAATGTGGAATGGTATGTGGAATGGAAAGTGGAAAGGAATGTGGAATGGAATGGAATGGAATGTGGCATGGAATGTGGAATAAAATGGAATGGAATGTGGAATGGAATGTGGAGTGGGGTGGAGTGGAATCGAATGCGGAATGGAACGTGGAAAGGAATATGGAATGGAATGTGCAATGCAATGTGGAATGGAACGGTGGAATTGAATGGAATGGACAGTGGAATGGAAGGTGGAATGCAATCTGGAATGGAATAGAAAGTGGAAAGGAATGTGGAATGAAATGTGGAATAGAATGTCGAATGGAATTTAATGTGGAATGAATGGAATGGAACGTGGAAAGGAACGTGGAATGGAACGTGGATTGGAAAGGAATGGAAAGTTGAATTAAATGGAATGGAATTTGCAATGGAATCTAATTTAATATGGAATGTAACATGAAATGGAATGAAATGGAACGTGGAATGGAACCTCTAATAGAACGTAAAATGAAATGTGTAATGGAATGGAATAGAATGCCTAATGGAAAGTAGAATGGAACGTGGAATGGAATGGATTGAAACGTGGAATAGAACGTGGATTGAAATGTGGAATGGAATGTAGAATGGAAAGTAATGGAATGGAATGTGGAATGGAATGTGTAATGGAATGTGGAATGGAATGTGAAATGCAACGTGGAATGAGAGTGGAATGGAATGTGGAATCTAACGAGGAATTGAATGGAATGGAACATGGAATGGAATGTGGAATGTAACGTGGAATGGAATTTGGAATGGAACGTGGAATGGAATGTGCAATGGAATGTGGAATGGAAAGTGGAATGGAATGTGGAATGGAATGTGCAATGGAAAGTGGAATGGAATGGAATAGAATGTGGAATGGAACTTGAATGTAATGGAACATGGAATGGAACGTTGAATGGAACATGGAATGGAATGTGGAATGTAACGTGGAATGGAATTTGGAATGGAACGTGGAATGGAATGTGCAATGGAATGTGGAATGGAAAGTGGAATGGAATGTGGAATGGAATGTGCAATGGAAAGTGGAATGGAATGGAATAGAATGTGGAATGGAACTTGAATGTAATGGAACATGGAATGGAACGTTGAATGGAACATGGAATGGAATGTGGAATGGAATGTACAACGGAATGTGGAATGGAACGTGGAATGGAATGGAAAGGAAAGTTCAATGGAACGTGGAATGGAATGGAATGAAACGTGGAATGGAACGTGGAATGGAATCTGGAATGTAACGTGGAATGGAAAGAGGAATGGAATTGAATGGAATGTGGAAAGGAATGAAATGGAATGTGTAATGGAATGGAATGGAATGTGGAATGGAACGTGGAAATGAATGGAATGGAAGGCGGAATGGAATGTGGAATGGAATGTGAAATGGAATGTGGAATGGAATGTGGAAAGGAATGGAATGGAATGTGGAAGGCAATATGGAATGGAATGGAATGCAATGTGGAAAGCAATGGAATGGAATGTGGAAAGGAATGTGGAATGGAATGTGGAATGGAATGTGGAAAGGAATGGAATGGAATGTGGAAGGCAATGTGGAATGGAATGGAATGCAATGTGGGAAGCAATGGAATGGAATGTGGAATGGATTGTGGAATGGAGTGGTATGGAATGTGGAAAGGAATGGAAAGGAAGGTGGAAAGGAATGTGGAAAGGAATGGAATGGAATGGAATGTGGAATGGAATGTGGAATAGAATGTGGATTGGAATGTGGAATGGAATGGAATGTGATGGAATGGAAAGTTTAATGGAATGTGGAATAAAATTGAATGGAATGAGGAAGGGAATGTGGAATGAAATGTGGAATGGAATGTGGAATGCAATGGAATGTTATGGAATGTGGAATGAAATGGAATGGAATGTGGAATGGAATGGAATTGGACGTGAAATGGAATGTAGATTGGAATGGAATGGAAAGTGGAATGGAATGTGGAATGGAATGGCATGGAACATGTAATGGAATGGAAAGGAATGGTGAATGGAATGTCGATTGGAATGGAATGAAATGTGGCATGGAATGTTAAATGGAATGGTATGCAATGTGGAATGGAATGTGGAATGGAACGTGGAACGGAATAGAATGGAACGTGTAATAGAATGAGCAATGGAATGTGAAATGTAACGTGGCATAGACTGGAATGGAAAGTGGAATGGAACGTGGAATGGAATGGAATGGAAAATGAAATGGAATGTGGAATGGAATGTGGAATGGAACGGGTAATGCAACGTGGAATGGAATGGAATGGAATGTGGAATGGAATTGAATGGAATGTGGAATCAAATCAGGAATGGATTGTGGAATGGAACGTGGAGTGTAATGGAATGGAACGTGGAATGGAATGTGGAATTGAATGTGGAATGGAAGGGAATACAATGGGATGTATTGTGGAATGGAACGAGGAATGGAATGGAATGGAATGCGGAATGGAATGTGGAATGGAATGTGGAATGGAAAGGAACGTATAAAGGAATGGAATGGAGTGCCGAATGGAAGGTAGAATGGAATGCCGAATGGAAGGTGGATTGGAGTGGAATGAAATGTGGAATGGAATGTTAAAAGGAAAGTTATGCAATGTGGAAAGGAAAGTGGAATGGAATGTGGACTGGAAAGTGTTGGAACGTGGAAGGGAACATGGAATGGAATGTGCAATTGAAAGTGGAATGGAATAGAATGGAATATGGAATATAATGGAATGGAATGTGGAATGGAACGTGGAATGGAATGGAATGAAACGTGGAATGGAAAGTGGAAAGGAACGTCCAATGTAAAGTGGAAAGGAACATGGAATGGAATGAAATGGAATGTGGAATGGAATGTGGAATGGAATGGAATGGAATATGGAATGCAATGCAATGGAATGTGGAATGGAATGTGGAATGGAATGGAATGGAATGTGAATGGAATATCTAATGGAATGCAAAGGAATCTGGAATGGAATGAAACGGAATTGTATGGAATGTGTAATGGAATGGAATGTTTCGTGGAATGCAACATGGAATGGAAAGTGGAATGGATTGTGGAACGGAATCGAATGTAATGTTGAATGTGGAATGAAATGTGGAATGGAATGGAATGGAATGTGGTATGGAATGTGTAATGGAATTGAATGGATTGTGGAAGGGATGTGGATTGGAATGGAATGAAATATGGAAGGGAATGTGGCATGGAATGTGGAATGGAATGGAATGGAATGTGGAAGGAAAGTGCAATTGAATGAAATAGAGAGTGGAATGGAATGTGGAGTGGAATGTGGTATGGAATTGAATGGAATGTGGAATGGAATGTTGAATTGAATGGAAAGGAATGGAATGTGGAATGGAATGGAATGGAATGGAATCTGCAATGGAATGGCATGGAATGGAATGGAAGGGAATGTGGAATGGAAAGGAATGGAACGTGGAATGGAATGGAATGTGGAATTTTATGGAATAGAATGGAAGGTGGTATGGAATGGAATGGAATGGAATGGAATGTGGAATGGAAGGAATGGAATGTGGAATTCAATGTGCAATTGAATGGAATGGAACGTGGAATGGAATGTGCAGTTGAATGGAATGGAATGGAATGGAACGGGGAATGGAATGGAATGGAATGTGGAAAGGAATTGAATGAAATGTGGAATGGAATGGAATGTGGAGTGGAATGGAATGGAATGTGGAATGGAAAGGCATGGAAAGTGGAATGGAATGGAATGGATTGTGGAATGTATTGGAATGCGCAATGGAATGGAATGTGCAATGGAATGTGGAATGGAATGGAACGGAATGTGGAATGGAATATGGAATGGAACGTGAAATGGAATGGAATGGAATGTGGAATGGAACATGGAATGGAATTTAATGGAATGTGCAATGGAATGTGGAATGGAACGTGGAATGTGGAATGGAATGGAATGGATTGTGGAATGGAATGGAATGGAATGTGGAATGGAATGTGGAATGGAATGTGGAACGGAATGGGTTGGAATGTGGAAAGGAATGTTGAATGGAATGTGGAATGGAATGGAATGGAATGTCAAATGGAAAGGAATGTAATGTGGAATGGAATGTTGAATGGAAGGGAATGGAGAGTGGAATGGAATGCAATGGATCCTGGATTGGAACATTTAATGGAATGTGGAATGGAATGTGGATTGGAATGGAATGGAAAGTATAAAGGAATGGAATGGAATGTGTAGTAGAATCGAATGGAATGGAATATGGAATAGAGTGGAATGGAATGGAAGTTGGAATGGAAAGTGGTATGGAATGAACTGGAAAGTGGAATGGAATGGAATGGAATGTGGAATGGTTTGGAATGGAATGTGGAACGGACTGAAAAGTGGAATGGAATGGAATGGAATGTGGACTGAATTGGAATGGAATGTGGAGTCGATTTGAATGGAATTCGGAATGGAATGGAACATGGAATGGAACGTGGAAAGGAACATGGAATGGAATGGAATGGAAAGTTGAATGGAATGGAATGGAATGTGGAATGGAATGGAATGGAATGTGGAATGGAAAGTGGAATGGAACGTGGAATGGAATGGAATTTAATTTGGAGTGGAACGTGGAATGGTATGGAATGGAATTTGGAATGGAACGTGGAATGGAACGTCTAATGGAATGTGGCATGGAACGTGGAATGTCATGGGTAATGGAATATGTAATGGAACGTGGAAAGTAATGCAACGGATATTGGAAGGGAATGTGTAATGGATTGGAATGGAACGCAGAATGGAATGTGGAATGGAATCGGGTATTGAACACGGAATGGAACGTGGAATGGAATTGAATGGAATGTTTAATAGAATGGAATGGAATGGGGAATGGAATGTGGAATGGAATGTGAAATGGGATTTGGAATGTAATGTGGAATGTAAAGTAATGGAATGTGGAATGGAATAGAGCAGAATGTGGAATTTAGTGGAATGGAATGTGGAATGGAATTTAATGTGGAGTGGAACGTGGAATGGTATGGAGTGGAACTTGGAATGGAATGTGGAATGGAAAGTGAAATGGAAAGTGGCATTGAACGTGGAATGGCATGGGTAATGGAATATGGAATTTAATGTGTAATGTAATGCAAAGGAAAGTGGAAGGGAATTAGGAATGGAATGGAATGGAACGTGGAATAGAACGTGGAATGGATTGGGGAATTGAACATGGAATGGAACGTGGAATACAATGGAATGGAATGTGGAATGCAATGGAAAGGAAAGTGGAATGGAATGTGGAATGGATTGTGGAATGGAATGGAATGGAATTTGGAATGGAATGGAATGGAATTTGGAATGGAATGGAATGGAATGTGGAATGGAAGGTGGAAAGGGATTTGGAATGTAACGTGGAATGTAAAGTAATGGAATATGGAATGGAATAGAGTGGAATGTGGAATTTAGTGGAATGGAATGTGGAATGGAATGTGGAATGGAATGGAATGGAATGTGGAATAGAATGTGGAATAGAATGGAACGGAATCCAGAATGGAATGCAATGGAATGGAATGGAACGCTAATTGGAAAGTGGATTGGAACGTGGAATAGAATGTGATGTGGAATGGAAAAGAATGTGGAAAGGAAGGTAACGGATTGTGGAATGGAATGGAATGAATGTGGAATGGAATGGAAAAGAATGTGTAATGAAAGGTCATATGATGTGGAATGGAATGTGGAATGGAATGGCATGGAACAGAATCGAATGTGGAAGGTTATGGAATGAAAATTGGAATGGAACGTTGAATGGAATGGAATGTTACGTGGAATGGAAAGTGGAATGGAACGTGGAATTGAATGTGGAATGGAATGGAGTGGTATGCAGAAAGGAACGTGGAATATAATTTGGAATGAAATGTGGAATGTAAAGTGGAAAGTTATGTGGAATGGAAAGGAATGGAATGTGCAATTGAATGGAATGGAATGTGGAATGGAATGGAATGGAATGTGGAATGGAATGGAATGGAATGGAATGTGGAATGGAATGGAATGTGGAATGGAATGGAATGGATTGGAATGTGGAATGGAATGGAATGGAATGCGAATATAATGTGGAATGGAATGGAAAAGAATCCAGAATGGAATGGAATATGGAATGGAATTGAATGGAATGCGAATATAATGTGGAATGGAATGGAAAGTAATCCAGAATGGAATGCAATGGAATATAATGGAATGGACCGTGGAAGGGAATGTGGAATTGATTGGAATGGAATGTGGAATGGAGTGGAATGTAATGTGAGATGTAATGGAATGGAATGGAAGGTGGAATGGAAGATGAAATTGAATGTGGAATGGAACGTGAAATGGAATTGAAAGGAAAGTGGAAAGGAATGGAATGGAATGAGCAATGGAATGGACTGGAACGTGGAATGGAACGTGGAATGGAAAGTGGAATGGAACGTGGAATGGAATGGAATGGAATGTTGAAAGGAATGGAATGGAATGTGGAATGGAATGGAATGGAATATGGAATGTAACCTGGAATGTAATGGAACATGGAATGGAACGCGGAATGGAAATTCTAATGGAACGTAGAATGGAACGTGGAATGGAATCAAATGGACAGTCTAAAGGAAAGTAGAAGGGAACGTGTAATGGAATGGAATGGAACGTGGAATGGAATGGAATGGTGGGTGGAATGGAATGTGGATGGAATGTGGAATGTAACGGAAAGTAACCTGGAATGGAATGGAATGGAATGTGGTATGGAATGTGGAATGGAATGGAATGGAATGTGGAATCGAATGTGGTATGGGGTGTGGAATGGAAGGTGAAAGGGAAAGTGGAATGCAATGTGGAGTGGAATATGGAATGGAATGTGGAATGAAATGGAATGGAAAGTGGAATGGAAGGTGGAATGGAATGGAAAGGAATTTGGAATGGAAGGTGGAATGGATTGGAAAGGAATTTGGAATGGAAGGTGGAAAGGAATGGAATGGAAAGCGGAATGTTATCCGGAATGGAATGGAATGGAATGTGGAATGTTATGTGGAATGGAATGGAATGGAATGAGGAATGGAATGTGGAATGGAATGGAATGGAATGTGGAATGGAATGTAGAATGGAAAGGAATGGAATGGAATGTGGAATGGAATATGTAATGGAATGTGGAATGGAATGTGGAATGCAACGTGGAATGAGAGTGGAATGGAATATGGAATGTAACGTGGAATGGAATTTGGAATGGAAGGTGGAATGGAATGTGCAATGGAATGTGGAATGGAAAGTGGAATGAAATGTGGAATGGAATGTGCAATGGAACGTGGAATGGAATGGAATAGAATGTGGAATGGAACTTGAATGTAATGGAACATGGAATGGAACGTTGAATGGAACATGGAATGGAACGTGGAATGGAATGTGGAATGGAACTTGGAATGGAATGTACAACGGAATGTGGAATGGAACGTGGAATGGAATGGAATGGAAATTTGAATGGAACGTGGAATGGAATGGAATGAAACGTGGAATGGAATGGAATGAAACGTGGAATGGAACGTGGAATGAAATCTGGAATGTAACGTGGAATGGAAACTGGAATGGAATTGAATGGAATGTGGAAAGGAATGAAATGGAATGTGTAATGGAATGGAAAGGAATGTGGAATGGAACGTGGAACGGAATGGAATGGAGCATGGAATGGAATGTGGAATGGAATGTGGAGGGAACGTGGAATGGAATGTGGGATGGAATGGAATGGATTGTGGAATGGAATGTTTAATGGAATGTGCAATGAATTGTGGAGTGGAACGTGGAATGGAACGTGGAATGGAGTCTAATTGAACGTGGAATTGAACGTGTAATGTAAGGTCAAATGGAGCATTCAACTTAATGGAATGGAACGTGGAATGGAATGTGGAATAGAATGTGGAATGGTATGCAATGGATTGTGGAATGGAATGGATTGGAATGTGGAATGGAAGGTGGAATGGAATGGAATGGAATGCGGAACGGAATGGAATGGAACGTGGAATGGAAAGGAATGGAACTAGGAATGGAATGGAATGGAACGTGCAATGGAATGGAATGGAACGTGGAATGGAACGTGGAATGGAACATGGAATGCAACGTGGAATGGAATGTGGAATGGAATGTGCAGTGGAAAGGAATGGAATGTGGTAAGAAATGTAGAATTGAATGGAATGCAATGTGAAATGGAATGTGGAATGGAATGCAATAAAATGAGAATGGAATGTGGAATGGAATGGAATGGAATGTGGAATGGAATGTGGAATGGAAAGTGGAAAGGAATGGAATGGAATGTGGAATGGAATGTATAATAGAATGTGGAATGCAATGTGGAATTGAATGGATTGGAATATGGAATGGAATGTAATGGAAAGTTGAATGGCATGGAATCGAATTCATTATGGAATGGAATGTGGAATGGAACGGAAAGGATTGTAGAATGGAATGGAATGTGGAATCGAATTTGGAATGGAATGGAATGGAATGTGGAATGGAATGTGGCATAGAATGCGGAATGGAATGGAATGGAACGTGGAATGAAATGCGGAATGGAACATGGATTGGAATCTGGAATGGAACGTCGAATGGAATAAGGAATGGAACGTGAAATTGAATGGAATGGAATGTTCAATGGAACGTGGAATGGATTGCAATGTGACATGGAATGGAACGTGGAATGCAAAGTTGAATGAAATGGAATCGAATGTGGAATGCAATGGAATGTGTAAGGCAATGTGGAATGGAATAGAATGGGATGTGGAACGGAATAGAATGGAATGCAGAATGGAACGTGGAGTGGAATGGAATGGAATGTCGAATGTACTGTGGAATGGAATGGAATGGAATAGAATGTAATGTGGAATGGAACGTGGAATGGAATGGAATGGAATGTCGAATGGACCATGGAATGGAAAGGAATGGAATAGAATGTGGAATGCAACGTGGAATGGAATGGAAGGGAATGTGGAATGGAAAGTGGAATGGAATGGAATTGAACGTGGAATGGAATGGAATGTGTAAGTCAATGTGGAATGGAATGTTGGAATGTGGAATGCAATATCGAATGGAATGGAATGGAATGTGGAACGGAATGGAATGGAATGGAATGTGGAATGAAATGGAACGTGGAATGGAATGGAATTGAATGTGGATTGGAATGGAATGGAATGTACACTGCAATGAAAAGGAATGGAATGGAATGTGAAATGGAAAGTGGTATGGAATATGAAATGGAATGAAATGGAATGTGTAATGGAACGAAATGGAACGTGGAAAGGAATGAAATGGAAAGTGGATTGGAATGTAATGCAACGTGGAATGGAAAGTGGAATGTAACATGGAATGGAATCTAATGGAATGTGGAATGGAATTTAATGGAATGTGCAATGGAATGTGGAATGGAATGGATTGAAAAGTGGAATGTAATGTGGAAAGGAATGGAATGTGGAAGGGAATGTGGAAGGGAAATTGGAATATAATTGAATGGAATTAGCAATGGAATGTGGAATGGAACGTGGAATGGAATGGAATGGAACGTGGAGAGGAATGTGGAATGGAATATGGAATGGAAAGTGGAATGGAATGTGGAATGGAATAGAATGCAATATTTAAATGGAGTGGAATCGAATGTGGAATGGTATCTTGAACGGAAAGTAATGCACTGTGGAATGGAATGTGGAAAGGAAAGTAATGGAATGTGGAATGGAATTTTCAAAGACATGTCGATTGGAATGTAGAATGGAATGTACTGGAATGTGCAATGGAATGTGGAATGGAATGTGGAATGGAAAGTTGAATGGAACAGAATGGAATGTGGAATGAAATGTGGAATGGAATGTGGAATGGAAAGAGGAATGGAATGGAATGGAATATGGAATAGAACATGGAATGATATGGAACAGAACGTGGGATGGAAATTGGAATGGAATGCGGAATGGAATGTGGAATGGAACGTGCAACAGAATGGAATGGAACGTGGAATGGAATGGAATGGAATGTGGAATGGAACGCAGAATGGAATGGAATGGAAAGTGGAATGGGAAGTGGAATGGAAAGCAATGGAACATGGAATGGAATCTGGAATGGAATGTGGAATGGAACGTTGAAAGGAACGTGGAATGGAATGGAATGGAATGTGGAATGGAATGTGGAATGGAATGGAATGGAATGTGGAATGGAATGTGGCATTGAAAGTGGAATGGAGGAATATGCAATGTATAATAGAATGTGGAATGGAATTTGCAAAGAAAGTGGAACGGAATGGGATACCTTATGGAATGGAATGTGGAATTGAAAGGAATGGAACGTAGAATGGAACATGAAATGGAACGTGAAAAGGAACGAGAAAGGGAATGTGGAATGGATTGTGGAATGAAATGTGGAATGGAACGGAATGGAATGTGGAATGGAATGTGGAATGGAATGTGGAATGGCACGTGGAACGTAATGGAATGGAACGTGGAATGGAACGTAGAATGGAAGGTGGAATGAAGGGTGGAAAGGAATGGGCAATGGAATGGGGAATGTAATGTGGAATGAAATGGAAAAGAAAGTGGAATGAAACGTGGAAAGGAATGGAATGGAACATGGAACGGAATTAGGAATGGAATTGGACTGCAACCTGGAATACAACGTGGAATGGAACAGAATGGAATGTGGAATGGAATGGAATGGAATGTGGAGTGAAATGTGGAATGGAATGTGTAATGAATGGAATGGAATGTGGAATGGGAGGTGGACTGGAAAGGAATGCAAAGTGGAATGGAATGTGGAATGGAATGGAACGGATTGTGGAATGGAATGGAATGGAATGTGGAATGGAATGTAATTTGATGTAGAATGGAATGTGGAATGAAATGTGGAATGGAACGTGGAATGGAATGTGAAATGTGATGTGGAATGGAAAGTGGAATGGAAAGGAATGGAATGTCGAATGGAAAGTGTAATGGAACGGAATGGAATGTGGAATGGAATGTGGATTGGAAAGTGGAATGGAATGGAATGGAATGTCGAATGGAACTTGGAGTGGAAAGTGGAATGGAACGTGAAATGGAATGTGGAAAGGAGCGTGGAATGGAATGAGGAATGGAATGTGGAATGGAATGTGGAATGGAATGGAATGGAATGTGGAATGGAATGGAAAGTGGAATGGAATAGATCGTGGAATGGAATGGAATGGAATGTGGATTGGAATGGAATGGGATGTCGAATGCAATTTAATGGAATGGAATGGATTGTGAAATGGAATGTGGAATGAAATTTGAAATGGAATAAAATGGAAGGTGCAATGGAGTGAAATGGAACGTGGCATGGAATGGAATGCAACGTGGATTTTAATGGTATGGAACGTGGAATGGAACGTGGAAAGTAACGTGGAATGGAATGGAATGGAATGCGGAATGGATTGTAATGGAATGTGGAATGGAATTTGGAATGGAATGGATTCGAAAGTGGAATAGAATGGAATGGAATGTGGAATGGAATGTGGAATGGAATGGAATGGAATGTGGAATGGAAGGGAATGGAATCTGGAATGGAATGTGGAATGGAATGGTATTTAATGGAACGTGGAATAGAACGGAATGGAATGGAATGGAACGTGGAATGGAATGTAATGGAATGGAATGTAGAAGGGAATGTAATGGAATGGAATGGAATGTGGAATGGAATGTAATAGAATGGAATGGAAAGTGGAATTGAATGGAATGGGAAGTGGAATGGAATGGAATGTAACGTGGAATGGTATGGAATGGAATGAAATGGAAGGTGGAATGGCACGTGAAATGGAAAGTGTAATGGAACCTGGAACGGAATGAAATGGATCGAGTAATGCAGAGGGATTGAACGTGGAATGGAACGTATAATGGAATGGAAGGGAATGTGGAATGGAATGGAATGGAGTGAGGAATGGAATGGAAGGGAATGTGGAATGGAATGGCATGGAATATGGAATGGAACGCGGAATGGAATGGAACGGAAGGTGGAATGGAGTGGGATTGAACGTGGAAAGGAAGGTATAATGGAATGGAATGGAATGGAGTGGAATATGGAATGGTATGTGGAATGGAACGTGTAATGGAACGGAAAGGAACGTGGGATGGAAAGTGTAAAGAAATGTGGAATGTAATTTAATGGAATGTGGAATGGAATGGAATGAAATGTGGAATATAATGGACTGGAATGGAAGGTAGAATGGAATGTGGAATTGAATGGAATGTGTAATGGAATGGAATGGAAAGTGGAATGGAATGGATCGTGGAAGGGAATGGAATGGAATGTGGATTGGAATGGAATGGGATGTGGAATGCAGTGGAATGGAATGGAATGCAATGTGAAATGGAATGTGGAATGGAATGTGAAATGGAAAAAAATGGAAGGTGGAATGGAATGAAATGGAACGTGGCATGGAATGGAATGCAACGTGGAATGGAATGGAATGGAACGTGGAATGGAACATGGAACGAAACGTGGAACGTTATGTAATGGAATGTAGAATGGAATGTAATGGAAAGTGGAATGGAATCTGGAATGGAATGGATTGGAAAGTGGAATGTAATGTGGAATGGAATGGAATGGAATGTGGAATGGAATGTGGAATGGAATGTGGAATGGAATGGAATGGAATTTGTAAAGGAATGTGGAATGGAACGTGGAATCGAATGGAATGGAACGTGGAATGGAATGGAAAGGAACATGGAATGGAACGTGGAATGGACTGGATTGGAACATGGAGTGGAACGTGGAATGGAATGTGGAATGGAACGTGGAATGGAAAGTGGAATGGAAAGGAATGGAATGTGGAATGGAAACTGGAATGCAATTTAATGGAATGTGGAATGGAATGTGGAATGCAATGGAATGGAATGAGAAATGGACTGTGGAATGGAATGGAGTGGAATGGAAAGTGGAATGGATTGGAATGGAATGTGTTTTTGAAAGTAATGGAATTTGGAATAGAATGGAATGGAATGGGATGAAATGTGGAATACAAAGTAATGGATTGAAATGAGGAATTGAATGGAAGGCAATGTGGAATGGAATGGAATTGAATGTGGAATAGAATGGAATATAACGTGAACTGGAATGTAGAATGGACTGGAATGGGATGTGGAATGAAATGGAATGGAATGGAATAGAATGTGGAATGCAATGGAATGAACGTGGAATGGAATGTGGAATGCAATGTACAATGGTATGTGGAATGGAATGTGGAATGGAATACAATGGAATGTTGAATGGAGTGGAATGTAATGTGGAAAGGAATGTGGAATGGAATGGACTGGAACTTGGAATGGAATGGAATGGAATGTGAAAAGGAATGTGGAATGGAATGGACTGGAAATTGGAATGGAATGGAATGGAATGTGGAATGGAATGGAATGGAACGTGGAATAGAATGTGGAATGGAAAGTGGAATGGAATGTGTAATGGAATGGAATGGAATGTGGAATAGAATGGAATGGAATGGAATGGAATGAGGAATGGAATGGAATGGAATGTGGAATGGATTGGAATGCAATGTGGAATAGAATGGAATGGAGTGGAATGTGGAATAGAATGGAATGGAGTGGAATGTGGAAGGGAATGTGAAATGGAATGCAGAATGGAATGGATTGTAAAGTGGAAAGGAATGGAATTGAAAGTGAAATGGAAAGGAATTTGGAATGTAATGTAATGTGAAATTGAATGGAAATTGGAATGGAATGGAATGGAATGTTGATTGGAAAGGAATGGAATATGGAATGGAATGGAATGGAATGGAAAGGAATGGAATGGAAAGTGAAATGGAATTTGGAATTGAATGTGGAATGGAATAAAATGAAATCAGGAATGGAATGGAATGGAAAGTGGAATGGAATGTGGAATGAAATGGAATGTGGATTGGAATGTGTAATGGAAAGTGGAATGGAATGTGCAATGGAATGTGGAATGAAATGTGGAATAGAATGTGGAATGGAAACTAATGGAATGTGAAACGGAATGGAAGGTGTGATGGAATGGAATCGAATGTGGCATGCAATGATGAATAGAATGTGGAATGGAATGGAATGGAATGCGGAATGAAACGTGGAAAGGAATGGAATGGAACGTGGAATATAACTTGTAATCAAACGTGGAATGGAATGTGGAATGGAAAGTGGAATGAAATGTGCAATGGAACGTGGAATGCAACGTGGAATGGAAAGGAATGGACGTGGAAAGGCAAATCGAATTGAATGGAATGGAACGTGGAGTGGAACGTGGAATAGAATGTGGAATGGAATGTGGAATGGAAAGTAGAATGGAATGGAATGGAACGTTGAATGGAAACGAAAGGAACGTGGAATAGAATGGAATAGAAGGTGGAATGCAACTTGGAACGGAATGTGGAATGGGACACGGAATAGATTGTAAAGCAAATTGGTATAGAATGTGGAATGGAATGTCCAATGGGATGGAAAGGAATGTGGAATGGAATGTGGAATGGAATGTAGCTTTGAATGGAAAGGAATGTGCAATGGAATGGAATGGAATGAGGAATGAAATGTGGAATGGAAACCAAAGCAATGTGGAATGGAATGCGGAATGGAAAGGAATGGAATGTGGATTGGAATGTGGAATGGAATGTGGAATGGAATGTGGAGAGGAATGCAATGGAATGTGGATTGGAATGTGGAATGGAATGGAAAGGAATGTGGAATGAATTGTGGAAAGGATTGTGGCATGGAATACGGAATGGAATATAATGGAAGGTGGAATGCAATGTAGAGTGGAAAGGAATGGAATGAGGAACGGAATGGAATGGAATGTGGAATGGAATGTGGAATGGAAAGTAATGGCTTGTAGAGTGGAATGAAATGGAATGTGGATTGAAATGGAGTAGAAGGTGGAATAGAATGTGGAATGGAATGGGGAATGGAATGTGGAGTGGAATGGAAAGGAATGTTGAATGGAATGGAATGGAATGTGGAATATAATGGAATGAAATTGAATTCAATGGGAATGGAAAGGAATGGAATGTGGAATGCAATGGAATGTAAAGAAATGAGGAATTGATAGGAAAGAAATGTGGAATGGAAAGGAATGGAATGGAGAATGGAATGTCGAATGGAATTGAATAAAATACAGAATGAAGTGGAATGGAATGTGAAATGGATTGTGGAATGGAATGTGGAATGGAATGGAATGTGGAATGGAATGGAATGGAATGTTTAATAGAATGGAATGGAATGCGGAATGGAATGGAGTGGAATGTGGAATACAAAGCAATGGAATGAAATGTGGAATTGAATGGAATGGAATGTGGAATGGAATGGAATGGAATGTGGAATGGAATGGAATGGAATGTGGAATGCAATGGAACTTGGAATGGAATGTGGAATGGAATGTGGAATGGAATAGAATGGAATGTGGAATGGAGTGGAATGGAATCTGGAATAGAATGGAAGAGAATGGAATGTGGAATGGAATGTGGAATTGAATGGATTGTGGAATGCAATGTGGAATGGAATGTGTAATGGAATGGAATGGAACGGAATGTGGATTGGAATGGAACGGAAAGTTGAATGGAATGGAAAGTGAAGTGGAATGTGGACAGGAATGTGAAAAGTAATGTGGAATGGAAAGTGGACTGGAATGTGGAATAGAGTGTAATGAAACGGGGAAAGGAATGGAATGGAACGTGGATTGAAATGGAATGCAATGTGGAATGGAAAAGAATGGAACGCAGAATGGAACGTGGAAAGTAACGTGGAATGGAAGTGGAATTTTATGTGGAATGGAATGGAATATGGAATGGAATTTGGAATGGAATGCGGAATGGAACGTGGAATTGAAAGTGGAAATTAATGTGGAATGGACTGGAATGGAATGTGGAATGGAATGTGCAATGGAATATTTTATGGAATGGAATGGAATGGGGAATGCAATGCGGAGTGGAAAGAAATGGAAAATGGAAAGGAATGCAAGGCAATATGGAATGGAATGTGGAATGGAATGGAATGGAATGTGGAATGGAATGTGGAATGGAATTTGGAATGGAATGTGAAATGCAAAGGAATGGAATGTGGAATGGAATGTGGAATGGAATGTGGAAGGAAACATGGAATGGAATGGAATGGAATGTGGAATGGAAGTGAATGGAAAGTGGAAAGTAATGTGGAATGTAATGCAATGGAATGTGGAATGGAATGGAATGCAATGTCGAATGGAATGTGGAAAGGAAGGGAAAGGAATGTTGAATGGAATGTGGAATAGAAAGTGGAATAGAATGGAATGGAATGTGGAATGGAATAGAGTGCATTGTGTAATAGAAACTGAAATGGAATGTGGAATGGAATGTGGAATGGAATGGAATGGAATGTGGAACAGATTGGAATGGAATGTGGAATGGAATGTGAAAGGGAACATGGAATGGAATGGAATGGATTGTGGAATGGAATGGAATGGAATGGTATGGAATGTGGAATGGAATGGAATGGAATTTGGAATGAAATGTGTAATGGAAAGTGGAATGGAACGTGGAATGGAATGTAGAATGGAAAGTGGGAAAGAATGTAATGGAATGTGGAATGGAATGGAATGGAATGTTGAATGGAAAGTCGAATGGAATGCATAGGAATGCAGAAAGCAAAGAGGAATGGAATGGAGCGGAATGTGGAAAGGAATGGAATGGAGTGTGGAGGGCAATGTGGGATGGAATGGAATGGAATGTGGAATGGAAAGTGGGATGCAATGGAATGTGGAATGGAATGTGCAATGCAATGTGGAATGGAATGGATTGAAAGTAGGAATAGATTGTGGAATGGAATGTAATGGAATGTGGAACGGAATGGAATTGAATTCTTTGGAATGTGGAATGGAAAGGAATTGAATGTGGAATGGAATGTGGAATGGAATGGAATGGAACGTGAAATAAAACGTGGAATGGAACGTGAAAAGGAATGCGGAATGGAACGTGGAATGGAATGGAATGGAATGTGGATTGGAAGGGAATGGAGCGAGGAATGGAACGTGTAATGGAATGGAATGGAATGGAATGGAATGTGGACTGGAATGTAATGGAATGGGGAATGGAAAGGAATGGAATGTGGAATGGAATGGTATGAAATTTGGAATGGAATGGAATTTAAAGGAATGCTGAATGGAATGCAGTGGAATGTGGAATGGAAAGGAATGGAATGAGGTGTGGAATGGAATGGAATTTCGAATGGCATTTAATGCAGTAGAATGTGGAATGGAAGGGGACGGAACGGAATGGAATGTGGAATGGAATGGAATGCCATGTGGAATGGGACGAAATGGAATTGTATGTGGAATGGAAAGGATTGGAACACGGAATGGAATATGGAATGGAATGTAGAATGGAATGTGAAATTTAATGGATTCGAATGTGAAATAGAATGGAATGGAATGGAATGTGGAATGAAATGTGGAATGGAACGTAAAATGGAATGCAGAATGGAATGTGGAATGGAATGAAATGGAACGTGGAATGGAATGGAAGGCAACGTGGAATGGAATGGAATGGGACATGGAATGGAAGGTGTAATGCAACGTAGAATGGAAAGTGCAATGGAATGCGGAATGGAACGTGGAATTGAATGGAATGGAACGTGGAATGGATCATGCAATGGAATGGAATGGGAGGTGTAATGGATTGTAGAATGGAATGTGGAAGGAAATGATGAAAGGAACGTGGAATGGAATGGAATGGAAAGTGGAATGGAATGTGGAATTGAAAGTGGAATAGAATAGAATGGAATGTGGAATGGAATGTGGAATGGAACGGAATGCTACGTGGAAGAGAATGTGGAATGGAAAGTGGAATGGAAATTGGAATGGAATGGAATGGAATGTGGAATGCAACGTTTAATGGAATGGTATAGAATGTGAAATGGAATGGAATGTGGAAAGGAATGTTGAATGGAATGTTGAATGGAGTGGAATGGAATGGGGAATGAAATGTGGAATGGAATGTGGAATGGAACGCAATGTAATGTGGAATGGAATATGGAATGGAGTGTGAAATTGAAAGTGCAATGGAAGGGAACGGAATGTGGAATGCAACGCGGAATGGAACGTGGAATGGAACGTGGAATAGAAGGAGGAATGGAGTGGAATGGAATGTGGAATTAAATGGAATGGAATGTTAAATGGAATGTGGAATGGATTGGAATGTGGAATGGAATGTGAAATGGAATGTGGAATCGAATGTGGAATGGAATGGAATGTGGAATGGAATGGATTGGAATGTAGAAAGGAATGTGGAATGAAACGCAATGGAATGTGGAATGAAACGCAATGGAATGTGGAATGGAACGGAATGGAATGTGGAATGGAATGTGGAATGGAGCGTGGAATAGAATGGAATGGACTGTGGAACGGTATGGAATGGAATGGTATAGAATGTCGAATGGAAAGGAATGGAAAATGGAATGGATCGTGGAATGCTATGTGGAATGGAATGTGTAATGTAACGTGAAATGGAATGGAATGGAAAATGGAATTGAATGTGGAATGGATTGGAATGGATTGTGGAATGGAATGGAATGGAATGTGGAATGGAATGTGGAATGTAATGGAATGGATTGTGAAATGGAATGTGGAATGGAATGGAATGGAATGTGGAATGGAACGTTGAATGGAATTTGGAATGTAGTGTGGAATGGAATGGAATGGAAGGTGGAATGGAATGTGGCATGGAAAGTGGAATGCAACCGAACTAATGTGGAATGGAAGGGGGAATGGAATTTGGAAAGGAAAGTGGAATGGAATGGAATGGAATGTGGAATGGAAGGTGGATGGAAAAAAAAGGCAAGTCGAATGGAACGTGGAATGGAACATGGAATGGAAAGCGGAATGGAATGTGGAATGGAACGAAAGTAATGTGGAATGGAATGTGGAATGGTATGTGGAAAAGAAAGTGGAATGGAATGTGGAATGGAATGTGGAATGCTATGTGGACAGGAAAGTGGAATGGAATGTGGAATGGAATGTGAATTGGAAAGTGGAATGTAATGTAATGGAACGTGGAAGGATATCTGGAAAGGAAAGCGGAATGGAATGGAATGGAATGCGGAATGGAACATGGAATGGAAAGGAATGGAATTTGGAATGGAACATAGAATCGAAAATGGATTGGAACGAGGAATCGAATGTGGAATGGAATGGGCAATGGAATGTGGAATGGAACGGGGAATGGAATAGAATGGAAAGTGGAATGGAATTTGAAAAGAATGGAATGAAACGTGCATTGGAACGTGGAATGAAATGTGGAATGGAACGTGGAATTGAACGTGTAAGGCAATGGAATGGAATGGAATGGAACTTGGAATGTAATGTGGAATGGAATGTGAAGTGGAACATGGAATGGAACGTAGAATGGAATGGAAAGGAACATGGAATGGAATGTTCAACAGAAAGTAATGAAATGTGGAATGGAATGTGCAATGAAAAGGAATGGAATGTGGAATGTGAAGTGGAATGGAACAAGGAATGCAACGTGGAGTGGAACGTGGAATGGAAAATGGAATGGAACGGAAGGGAATGTGGAATGGAATAGAATGGAATGCGGAATGGAAAGGAGTGGAAGTTGGAATGGAATGTGGAATGGAACATGGAATGGAATGGAATGGAACGTGGAATGGAATGTGGAATGGAAAGGAATGGAACTAGGAATGCAATGTGGAATGGAATGTGGAATGGAATGTGGAAGTGAATGTGGAATGCAAAGGAATGGAACGTGGAATGGGACCTAGAATGGAACATGGAATGCGACGTGGAATGGAACGTGGAATGGAATGTGGAATGGAACGGAATGGAATGTGAAATGGAATGGAATGGAATGTGGAATGGAGTTGAATGGATTGGAATGTGGAATGGTATGGAATGGAATGTGAATTGCAATGGAATAAAATGTGGAATGGAATGGAATGGAATGGAATGGGATGGAACGTGGAATTGAATGGGATGGAATGTGGAATGAAACGGATTGGGATGTGGAATGGAATGGAATGGAACGTGGAAAGGAATGTGGAATGGATAGTGTAATGGAATGGAATGGAATGTCTAATAGAATGGAATGGAATGGAATGTGGAATGGAATGTGGAAAGAAATGGAATGGAATGTGGAATGGAATGGAACGGAATGTGTAATGGAATGGATTGTAATTTAATGGAAAGTGAAATAGAATGTGGAACGGAATGTGAAACGGAATGTGGAATGGAATGTGGAAAGGAATGAAATGGAACGTGGAATGGAATGGAATCGAACGTTGAATGGAATGGAATGGAATGTGGAATGGAACGTGGAATGTAACATGGAATGAAAAGTGGAAAGGAATGTAGAATGGAATGTAGAATAGAAAGGAATGGGAAGTGGTATGAAATTTGGAATGGAATGGAATGGAATGTCGAATGGAATATGGAATGGAATGGAAAGGAATGTGGAACGGAATGTGTAACGGAATATGGAATGGAATGGAATGGAATATGGAATGGAATGTGGAATGGAACGGGGAATGCAACGTGGAATGGAATGGAATGGAATGTGGAATGGAATTGAATGGAATGTGGAATGGAATTTGTACTGGAATGGAAAGCAATGTGGAATGGAATGAGGAATGGAACGGAATGGAATGTGGAATCAAATCAGGAATGGATTGTGGAATGGAACGTGGAGTGCAATGGAATGGAATGTGGAAAGGAATGTGGAATTGAATGTGGAATGGAAGGGAATAGAATGGGATGTATTGTGGAATGGAACGAGGAATGGAATGGAATGGAATGCGGAATGGAACGTGGAATGGAATGTGGAATGGAAAGGAACATGTAATGGAATGGAATGGAGTGCCGAATGGAAGGTGGAATGGAATGCCAAATGGAAGGTGGATTGGAGTGGAATGATATGTGGAATGCAATGTTAAAAGGAAAGGTATGGAATGTGGAAAGGAAAGTGGAATGGAATGTGGATTGGAAAGTGTTGGAACGTGGAATGGAACATGGAATGGAAGGTGGAATGGAAAGTGGAATGGAATAGAATGGAATATGGAATATAATGGAATGGAATGCGGAATGGAAAGTGGAATGGAATGGAATGAAACATGGATTGGAAAGTGGAATGGAACGTCCAATGTAAAGTGGAAAGGAACGTGGAATGGAATGAAATGGAATGTGGAATGGAATGGAATGGAATAGGGAATGCAATGCAATGGAATGTGGAATGGAATGTGGAATGGAATGTGAATGGAATATCTAATGGAATGCAATGGAATCTGGAATGGAATGAAACGGAATTGTATGGAATGTGTAATGGAATGGAATGGTTCGTGGAATGCAACATGGAATGGAAAGTGGAATGGATTGTGGAACGGAATCGAATGTAATGTTGAATGTGGAATGGAATGTGGAATGGAATGTGTAATGGAATTGAATGGATTGTGGAAGGGATGTGGATTGGAATGGAATGGAATGTGGAAGGGAATGTGGCGTGGAATGTGGAATGGAATGGAATGGAATGCGGAAGGAATGTGCAATTGAATGAAATAGAGAGTGGAATGGAATGTGGAGTGGAATGTGGTATGGAATTGAATGGAATGTGGAATGGAATGTTGAATTGAATGGAAAGGAATGGAATGTGGAATGGAATGGAATGGAATGGAATCTGCAATGGAATGGCATGGAATGGAATGGAAGGGAATGTGGAATGGAATGGAATGGAATGGAATATGGAATGGAAAGTGAAATGGAATGGAATGGAATGTGGAATGGAATGCAATGGATCATCCAGTGGAAAGTTGAATGGAAGGTGGAATGGAATGTGGAATGGAATGAAATTGAATCTTGAATGGAATGGAAATTAGAATGGAATGGAATTGAATGAGGAATGGAACGGAAAGGAATGTGGAATGGAATGTGGAATGAAACGGAATGGAATGTGGAATGGAATGTGGAATGAAGAGGAATGGAATGTGGAATAGAATTTAATGGAATGGAAGGTGGAATGAAATGTGGAATGCGATGGAATGGAATGTGGAATGGAATGGAATGGAATGTGGAATGGAATGGAAAGTGGAATGGAATGGAATGGAATGTGGATTGGAATGGAATGGAATGTGGAATGCAATGGAATGGAAAAGAGTGGAATGTGAAATGGAATGCGGAAAGAAATTTTAAATGGAATGAAATGGAAGGGGAATGAAATGAAATGGAACGTGGAACAGAATAGAATGGAACGTGGATAGGAATGTACTAGAATTTGGAATGGTACATGGAATTTAACATGGAATGGAATAGAATGAAATGTGTAATGGCATGGAATGGAATGTGGACTGGATTGAAATGGAATGTGGAATGGAAGGTGGAATGGAATGGAATGTGTCATGTAATATTGAATGGAATTGAATGGAGTGTGGAAAGGATTATGAAATGTAATGGAATGGAGCGTGGAATGGATCGTGGAATGGAACGTGGAATGGAAGGTGTAACGGAACGTGGAATGGAATGGAATGGAATGTGGAAAGCAATGTAATCGAATGTGGAGTGGAATGTGTAATGGAATGGATAGGGATGTGGAATGGAATGTGGAATGGAATGGAATGGAATGTGGCATGCAATGTTGAATGGAATGGAATGGAATGTGGAAAGGAATCTGGAATGGAATGGAATGGAATGTGGAAAGGAATGTGCAATAGAATGTGGAATGTAATGGGATGGAATTTCGAATGGAATGTGGAATGGAATGGAATGGAATGTGGAATGGAATGTGGAATGGGATGTGGAATGTAATGTGGAGTATCATGTGGAATTGAATGGAATGGAACGTAGAATAGAAAGTGGAAAGTTATGTGGAACGGTAAGTGGTATGGAACAGAAAGGAATGTGGAATGGAACGTGGAATGGAATGTGGAAAGGTTCGTGGAATGGAGTGGAATGGAATGTGGAAAGGATCGTGGAATGGAATGGGGAATTGATTGTGGAATGGAATGGAATGGAATGTGGAATGGAACGTAAAATTGAATGGAATGGAATGTGGAAAGGAACGTGGGATGGAATGTGGAATGGATACTGGAACGGAAAAGAAAGGAATGTATAATGGAACGTGGAATGGAATGGAACGGAACGTGGAACGGTACGTGGAATGGAACGTGGTATAGAATGTGGAATAGAGAGTGGAATGGAATGTGCAATGGAATGTGGAATGGAACGTGGAATGGAATGGAATGGAAAGAGGGGTGGAACGTGGAATGGAAAGGAAAGGAACGTGGAATGGAATGTGGAATGTAATGTGGAACGGAACGTGGAATGGAATGGAAAGGAACGTGGAATTGAACATGGAATGGAATGTGGAATGGAAGGTGGAATTGAATGTAATGGTATGTGGAATGGAATGTGTAATAGAATATGGAATGGAAAGAAATGGAATGGAATGTGGAATGGAATGCGGAAAGGAATGTGGAATGTAATGTGGAATACAACGGAGTGGAATGTGGAAAGGAATGTGGAAAGGAATGTGGAATGGAATGTGGAATTCTACGGAGTGGAATGTGGAATGGAATGTGGAATGGAAAATAGAATGTAAAGTAACGGATGATGGAATGGAATGTGAAATGGAATGTGGAATGGAATGTGGAATGGAATGTGGAATGCAGTGTGGAATGGATTAGAATGGAATGTGGAATGGAATGTGGAAGGGAAGGGAATAGAATGTCTAATGGAATGTGGAATGGAACGGAATGGATTTTGGAATGCAGTGTGGAATAGAATGTGGAATTGAATGGAATGGAATTTTGAATAGAATGTGGAATGGAATGGAGTGGAAAGTGGAAGGGAATGTGGAATGGAATCTGGAATGGAATGTGGAATGGAATGTGGAATTCAGTGTGGAATGCAACGGAATGGAAAGTGGAATGGAACGTGGAATGGAATGGAAGGGAATGTGGACTGGAATGTGGAATAGAATGTGGAACGGAATTTGGAATAGAATGTGGAGTCGCCTGTAGAATAGAATGGAATGGAATGTGGAATGGAACGTGGAATGGAACTTGTTATGGAACGGAATGGAATGTGGAATGGAATGTGGAACGGAATGTGGAATGGATCGTGGAATGGAAGGGAATGGAATGTGGAAAGGAATGTGGAATGAAAAGGAAAGGAAAGTGGACTGGAACGTGGAATGGAACGTGGAATGAAATGTGGAATGGAACGTGGAATGGAATGTGCAATGGAATGTGGAATTGAACATTGGATGGCATGGAATGGAAAGTGGAATCAAAAGTGGAATTGAAAGTAAAGGAACGTGGAATGGAATGTGGAATGGAATGTGGAATGGAATGTGGAATGGAATGGAAAGGAACATGGAATGGAATGTGGAATGGAAGGTGGAATGGAAGGTGGAATGGAATGGAATGGAATGTGGACTGTAATGTGGAATGGAATTTGGAATGGAATGTGGAATGGAATGGAATGGATCAGAATGTGTAATGGAATGTGGAAAGGAATGTTGAATGGAATGTGGAACAGAACGTAATGGAATGTGGAATGGAATGTGAAATGGAATGTAGAATGGAATGTAATGGAATGTGGAATGGAAAGTGATATGGAATGTGTAATGGAATGAGGAATGGAATATGGATTGGATTGTGGAATGGAAAGTGTTAATGGAATGGAATGGAATGTGGAATGGAACGTGTAATGGTATGGAATGGAACATGGAATGGAACTTGGAAGGAAACATGGAATGGAACTTGGAATGGAACGTGGAATGGAAAGTGGAATGGAATGAGGAATGGAATGTGGAATGGAATGTGGAATGTAATGGAATGGAACGTGGAATGGACTATGAAATTGAAAGGAATGGAACGTGAAATGTAAAGTGGAACGCATCGTGGAATGGAAAGTGGAATGGAATGGAATGGAACGTGGGTTGGAATGTGGAACAGAATGTGGAAAAGAAAGTGGAATTTAATGTGGAATGGAATGTGTAATGGAAAGGAATGGAATGGAATGTGGAAGGGAAAGGAATATAAAGGTGATTGGAATATAAAGTGGAATGGAATGAAATGGAATGTGGAATGGAATGGAATGGAATGTGACATGGAACGTGGAATGGAGTGGAATGGAATGTGGAGTTGAATGTGGAGTGTAATGGAATGGAAAGCGGAATGAAATGGAATGCAATGGTAAGGAATATGGAATGGAATGGAATGGAACGTGGAATGAAATGTGGAATGGAAGGTGGAATGGAGGGTGGAATGGAAATGAATGGAATGTGCAATGGAATGGAATGGAATGTGGAATGGAATGGAATGGAATGTGGAATTCAATGTGGAATGGTATGGAATGGAATCCGGAATAGAATATGGAATAGAAGGGAATGGAATGTGGAATGGAATGGAATGGAACGTGGAATGGAACGTGGAATGGAATGTGAAATGGAAAGGAATGGAATATGGAATGGAATGTGAAATGGACAGGAATGGAACGGAATGGAATGTAAAGCGGAATGGAATGGAATGGGATGTGCAAAGGAATGTAATAAAATATGGAATGGAATGTGGCATGGAATGGATTGGAATGTGGAATGGAATGTGGAATGGAATGTGGAATGTAATGGAAAGGAATGTGGAATGGAATGTGGAATGTAATGGAACCGAAAGTGGAAGGGAATGTGGAATGGAATGTGGTTTGGAATGTGGAATGGAATGGAATGGAATGTGGAATGGAATGGAACGGAATGTGGAAGGCAATGTGGAATGGAATGTGGAATGGAATGCCGAATGGAATGGAATGGAATGTGGAATGGAATTTAACGGAATGTGGAAGGGAATGTGGAATGGAATGTGGAATGTAAAGTGGAATGGAATAGAATGGAATGTGGAATGGAATGTGGGATGGAAATGAATGGAATGTGCAATGGAATGGAATGGAATGTGGAATGGAATGGAATGGAATGTGGAATTGAATGTGGAATGCATTGGAAAGGAATGAGGAATAGAATGTGGAATGCAATGGAATCGAATGCGGAATGTAATGGAATGGAATGGAATGTGGAATGGAATGGAATGTAATGTGGAATTGAATGTGGAATGGAATGGAATGGAATCTGGAATAGAATATGGTATGGAATGGAATGGTATGGAATGTGGAAGGGAATAGAATGCAATTTGGAATGGAATGGAATGGAATACGCAATGGAATGGAATGGAATGGTATGAAATGTGGAAGGGAATGGAATGCGATGTTTAATGGAATGGAATGGAACGTGGAAGGGTACGTGGAATGGAATGTGGAGTGGAAAGGAATGGAATGTGGAATTGCCTGCGGAATGGACAGGAATGGAATGGAATGGAATGGAATGCAGAATGGAATGTGGAATGGAATGGAATGGAATGTGGGATGGAATGGAATGGAATGGAATGTGGCATGGAATGCGGATAGGAATGTGGAATGAAATGTGGAATGGAATGGAATGGAATGTGGAATGGAATGTGGTATGGAATGGACTGGAATGTGGAATGCAGTGTGGAATAGAATGCGGAATGCAATAAAATATAACGGAATGTTATGGAATGCAGAATGGAATGTGGAATGGGATGGAATGGAATGTGGAATGAAATGTGGAATGGAATGGCATGGAATTTGAGATGGAATGGAATGGAATGAGGAAAGGAATGTGAAATGTAATTGATTGGAATGTGGAATAGAATGTGGAATGGATTGTCGAATAGAACTCAATGGAATGTGGAGTGGAATGTGGAATGGAATGTGGAATGAAAGGTGGAATGGATCATGGAATTGAATGGAATAGAACTTGGAATAGAATGTAGAAATGAATGGAAGGGAAAGTAGAATGGAATGTGGAGTGGAATGCAGTGGAATGTGGAACAGAATGGAATGGAATGTGGAATGGAATGTGGAATTGAATGGAATGTAATGTGTAGTGGAATGTGGAATTCAATGTGGAATAGAAAGTGGAATGGAATTGAATTGAATGTGGAATGGAATGTGGAATGGAACGGAATGGAATGTTGAGTGGAATGTGGAATTTAGTGTGGAATGGAACGTGGAATAGAATGGAATTGAATGTGGAATGGAAGGTGGAATGGAACGTCGAATGGAATGGAATGGTATGTGTAAGGGAACGTGGAATGGAATGGAATGGCTTGTGGAATGGAATGGAGAGGAATGTGGAATGGAATGTGGAATTGAATGGAATGTAATGTGTAGTGGAATGTGGAATTCAATGTGGAATAGAAAGTGGAATGGAATTGAATTGAATGTGGAATGGAATGTGGAATGGAACGGAATGGAATGTGGAGTGGAATGTGGAATTTAGTGTGGAATGGAACGTGGAATAGAATGGAATTGAATGTGGAATGGAAGGTGGAATGGAACGTCGAATGGAATGGAATGGTATGTGTAAGGGAACGTGGAATGGAATGGAATGGCTTGTGGAATGGAATGGAGAGGAATGTGGAATGGAATGTGGAATGGACATTAATGGAATGGGAATGGAAAGTGGAATGGAATGTGGAATGGATTGTGGAATGGAATGTGGAATGGAACGGAATGGAATGTGGAATGGAATGTGGAATGGAGTGTGGAATGGAACTTCTAATGGAATGCAATGGAATGTGGAATGGAACGTGGAATGGAATGGAATGGAACGTGGAATGGAATGGAATGGATCATGGAATGGAACCTGGAATGCAATGTGGAATGGAGTGGAATGGAATGTGGAAAGGAATGGATTGGAAAATGGAATGCAACGTGGAATGGAATGTGGAATGGAAGGTGGAATTGAAAGTGGAATGAAATGGAATAGAACGTGGAATGGAATGTGGAATGGAATGGAATGGAATGTGGAATGGAATGGAATGGAATGTGGAATGGTAAGGAATGGAACATGGAAAGGGACGTGGAATGGAACATGGAATGCAACGTGGAATGAAACGTGGAATGGAATGTGGAATGCAATGCAATGGATTGTGGAATGGAATGGAATGGAATGTGGAATAGAACGTGGAATGGAACTTGGAATGGAACGTGGAATGGAAAGTGGAATGGATTAGAATGGAACGTGGAATTCAATGGAATGGAATGTGGAATGGAATGGAATAGAATGGATTGGAATGGAATGTGGAATGGAATGGAAAGGAATGTGGAATGGAAAGGAATGTGGAATCGAATAGAATGTGGAACGGAAAGAAATGTTATGGTATGTGAAATGGAATGGAATGGAATGTGCAATGGAATGGTATGGAAGAAATGTGGAATGGAATGTGGAATGGAATGGAATAGAATGGAATGGAATTAAATGTGGAATGGAATGGAATGGAATGTGGAATGGGACGTGGAATGGAATGGAATGGAATGTGGAATAGAACGTGGAATGGAACTTGGAATGGAAAGTGGAATGGAAAGTGGAATGGATTAGAATGGAACGTGGAATGCAATGGAATGGAATGTGGAATGGAATGGAAAGTGGAATGGAATGTGGAATGGAATGGAATGGAATGCGGAATGGAATGTGGAATGAAATGGAACAGAATGTAAAATGGAAGGAAATGGATTGTGTAATTTAATGTGGAATGGAATGGAATGTGAAATGGAATGGAGGGGAATGTGGAATGGAATGTGCAATGGAATGGAACGGAACGGAATGTGGAATGAAATGGAATGGAATGTGGAATGGAATGTGGAATGGAATGGAATTGAATGTGGAATGGAGTGGGGAATGGAATGGAATGAAATGTGTAATGGAATGTGGAATGGAATGGAATGGAATGTGGAATGGAATGGAATGGACCGTGAAATGGAACGTGGAAAGAAATGTGGAAGGGAACGTGGTATGGAACGTGGAATGGAATGGAACGTGGAATGGAACATGGAAAGGAATGTGGAATGGAACATGGAATGGAACGTGGAATGTAATGTGGAATGCAATGTGGAATGGTATGGGGAATGGAATGGAATGTGGACTGGAATTGATTGGAATGGAATGTGGAATGGAATGGAATAGAATGGAATGGAATGGAATGGAATGGAATGTGGAATACCCTCATCCGAAAGAATTATTTTTGTGAAGATATTTTCTAAACAGAAGCATTCTCAGAAACTTCTTTGTCATTTGGAGATTGAACTCCCAGAGTTGACCCTTTCTTTTCATGTAGCAGTTCTGCAACACTCTTGTTATAGAAACTGCAAGTGGATATTTGGTGTGATTGCGTCTTCTAGTGGAAAAGTAAATACATTCAGATAAATGTAGATAGAACCGTTCTGAGAAACTTCTTTGTGATGTGTGCATTCTACCCACAGAGTTGAACTTTCCTTTTGATAGAACAGTTTTGAAACACTCTTTTTGCGGTGTTTGCTAGTGGATATTTGGAGCGCTTTGAAGCCTATGCTGAAAAAAGAAACATCTTGACATAAAAACTAGATAGAAGCATTCTCAGAAACTTCTTTGTGATGAGTGCATTCAACTCACAGACTTTAACATTCGTTTTGAAAGAGCAGTTTTGAAAACTCTCCTTTTGTAGAATCTGCAAGTGGATATTTTGAGCGTTTTGAGGCCTTTGCTGGGAAATGAAATATCTTCACCTGAAAACTAGACAGAAGCATTCTCAGAAACTTCTTTGTGATGTGCGCATTCAACTCACAGAGTTGTAGCTTCCTTTTGATACAGCTGTTTTGAAAAACTCTTTCAGTAGAATCTGCAAGTGGATATTTGGAGTGTTAAGAGGCCAACACTGGAAAAAGAAATATCTTCACATAAAAACTAGATGGAAGCGTTCTCAGAAACTCCCTGTACTTTATGCATTCATGTCACAGAGAGGAACCTTCCTTTAGAAAGCGCAGTTTTGAAACCCTCTTTTTGTAGAATTTGCTAGTGGATGTTTGGAGCGATTTGAGGCCTATGCTGGAGATCGAAATATCTTCCCATAAAAACTAGACAGAAGTATTCTCAGAAACTTCTTTGTGGTGAGTGCAATCAACTCACAGACTTGAACCTTCATTTTGAAAGAGCAGTTTTAAAACACTCTTTTTGTAGAAGCTGCAAGTGGATATTTTGAGCGTTTTGAGGCCTTTGCTGGGAAATGAAATATCTTCACCTGAAAACTACACAGAAGCATTCTCAGAAACTTCTTTGTGATGTGTGCATTCAACTCACAGATTTGAACCTGCCTTTTGATAGAGCAGTTTGGAAACAGCCTTTTTGTAAAATCTGGAAGTGGATAATTGGAGCTATTTGTGGCCTATGCTGCAAAAGGAAATATCTTCACAGAAACCCTAGAACGAAGCATTCTCAGGAACTTCTGTGTGATGTCTGCATTCAACTCACGGACTTGAACCTTCCTTTTGATAGAGCAGTTTTGAAACACTCCATTTGTAGAATCTGCAAGTGTTTATTTGGAGCGCTTTGAGGCCTATGATGGAAAAGGAAATATCTTCACATAAAAACGAGACAGAAGCATTCTCAGAAACTTATGTGTGATGAGTGCATTCAACTCACACACTTGAACTTTCCTTTTGATAGAGCAGTTTTGAAACACTCTTTTAGTAGCATCTGTAAGTGGATGTTTGGAGGGTTTTTATGCCAATGCTGGAAAACGAAATATCATCACATAAAAACTAGGCAGAAGCATTCTCAGAAACTTCTTCGTAATGAGTGCATTCAACTCACAGAGTTGAACGTTCCTTTTGATAGAACAGTTTTGAAACACTCCTTTTGTAGGATCTGCAACTGTTTATTTGGAGCGCTTGATGCCTATGTTGGAAAAGGAAATATTTTCACATAAAAACTAGACAGAAGCATTCTCAGAAACTTCCCTGTGCTTTCTACATTCAATGAAGATAGTTGAACCTTCCTTTTGATAGAACAGTTTTGAAAATCTCTTTTCATAGAATCTGCAAGTCGACATTTGGAACGCTTCGAGGCCTATGCTGGAAAAGGAAATATATTCACATAAAAATTAGATAGAAGCATTCCCAGAAACTTCTTTGTGATGTGCACATTCAACTCACAGAGTTGAAGATTCTTTTTCATATAGCTGTTTTGAAACACTCTTTTAGTAGAATCTTCAAGTGGATATTTGGAGTGTTAAGAGGCCAACACTGGAAGAGGACATATCGTCACATAAAAACTAGATGGAAGCATTCTGAGAAACTTCCCTGTGCTTTATGCATTCAAGACACAGAGGGGAACCTTCCTTTTGAAAGCGCAGTTGTGAAACACTCTTTTTGTAGAATTTGCTATTGGATGTTTGGAGCGATTTGAGGCCTATGCTGGAAAACGAAATATCTTCCCATAAAAACTAGACAGAAACATTCTCAGAAACTTCTCTGTGCTGTGTGCATTCAACTCACAGAGTTGAACCTGCCTTTTGATAGAGTAGTTTGGAGACAGCCTTTTTGTAAAATCTGCAAGCGGATATTTGGAGCGATTTGAGACCTATGCTGCACAAAGAAATATCTCCACATAAACCCTAGACAGAAGCATTCTCAGAAACTCATTTGTCATTTGGGGATCGAACTCACAGAGTTGAACCTTCCTTTTCATAGAGCAGTTCTGCAACACTCTTGTTGTGGAAACTGCAAGTGGATATTTGGTGCAATTGCTGCATCTAGTGGAAAAGCAAATACATTCAGATGAAAACTAGATAGAACCGTTGTCAGAAACTTCTTTGTGATGTGTGCATTCTACTCAGAGAGTTGAAGCTTCCTTTTGATATAGCTGTTTTGAAACACTCTTTCAGTAGAATCTGCAAGTGGATATTTGGAGTGCTAAGAGGCCAACACTGGAAAAGGAAATATCTTCACATAAAAAGTAGACGGAAGCATTCTCAGAAACTTCCCTGTGGTTTATGCATTCAAGTCACAGACAGGAACCTTCCTTTTGAAAGCGCAGTTTTGAAACACTCTTTTTGTAGAATTTGCTAGTGGATGTTTGGAGCGATTTGAGGCCTATGCTGGAAAACGAAATATCTTCCCATAAAAACTAGATGGAAGCTTTCTCAGAACCTTCTTAGTGATGAGTGCATTCAACTCACAGACTTGAACCTTCATTTTGAAAGAGCAGTTTTGAAACACTCTTTTTGTAGAATCTGCAAGTGGATATTTTGAGCGTTTTGAGGCCTTTGCTGGGAAATGAAATATCTTCACCTGAAAACTACACAGAAACATTCTCAGAAACTTCTTTGTGATGTGTGCATTCAATGCACAGAGTTGAACCTGCCTTTTGATAGAGCAGTTTGGAAACAGCCTTTTTGTAAAATCTGCAAGTGGATATTTGGAGCGATTTGGGAACTATGCTGCAAAAAGAAATGTCTCCAAAGAAAACCTAGACAGAAGCATTCTCAGAAACTTCTTTGTCATTTGGGGATTGAACTCACAGAGTTGACCCTTTCTTTTCATAGACCAGCTCTGCAATACTCTTGTTGTGGAAACTGCAAGTGGATATTTGGTGCGATTGCAGCATCTAGTGGTAAAGGAAACACATTCAGATGAAAACTAGATAGAAACATTCTCAGAAACTTCTTTGTGATGTGTGCATTCTACTCACAGAGTTGAACCTTCCTTTTGATAGATCAGTTTTGAAACACTCTTTTCGTGGATTCTGCAAGTGGACATTTGGAGGGCTTTGAAGCCTATGCTGGAAAGGGAAATATCTTCACATACAAACTAGATAGAAGCATTCTCAGAAATTTCTCTGTGATGTACCGATTGAACTCACAGAGTTGAAGCTTCCTTTTGATATAGCTGTTTTGAAACACTCTTTTAGTAGAATCTTCAAGTGGATATTTGGAGTGCTAAGAGGCCAACACTGGAAAAAGAAATATCTTCACATAAAAACTAGAAGGAAGCATTCTCAGAAACTTCCCTGTGCTTTATGCATTCAAGTCACAGAGTGAATCCTTCCCTTTGAAAGCGCAGTTTTGAAACACTCTTTTTGTAGAATATGCTAGAGGATGTTCGGAGTGATTTGAGGCCTATGCTGGAAAACGAAATAGCTTCACATAAAAACTAGACAGAAGCATTCTCAAAAACTTCTTTGTGTTGTGTGCATTCAACTCACAGACTTGAACCTTCATTTTTAAAAAGCAGTTTTGAAACACTCTTTTTGTAGAATCTGCAAGTGGATATTTGGAGTGTTTTGAGACCATTGCTGGGAAATGAAATATCTTCACGTGAAAATTACACAGAAGCATTCTCAGAAACTTCTTTGTGATGTGGGCATTCAACTCACAGAGTTGAACCTGCCTTTTGAAAGAGCAGTTTGGAAACAGCCTTTTTGTAAAATCTGCAAGTGGATATTGGAGCGATTTGAGGCCTATTCTGCAAAAGGAAATATCTTCACAGAAACCCTAGACAAAAGCATTCTCAGGAACATCTGTGTGATGAGTGCATTCAACTCACGGACTTGAACCTTCCTTTTGATAGAACAGTTTTGAAACACTGCTTTTGTAGAATCTGCAATTGTTTATATGGAGCGCTTTGAGGCCTATGATGGAAAAGGAAATATCTTCACATTAAAACGTGACAGAAGCATTCTCAGAAACTTCTGGGTGATGAGTGCATTCAACTTACACACTTGAACTTTCCTTTTGATACAGCAGTTTTGAAACACTCTTTTAGTAGCATCTGTAAATGGATATTTGAAGGGCTTTTATGCCAAAGCTGGAAAAGGAAATATCATCACAAAAACTAGGCAGAAGCATTCTCAGAAACTTCTTCCTGATGAGTGCATTCAACTCACAGACTTGAACGTTCCTTTTGATAGAACAGTTTTGAAACAATCCTTTTGCAGGATTTGCAACTGTTTATTTGGAGCGCTTTGAGGCCTATGTTGGAAAAGGAAATATCTTCACATGAAAACTAGACAGAAGCATTCTCAGAAACTTCTTTGTGATGAGTGCATTCAACTCACAGACTTTAACATTCCTTTTGAAAGAGCAGTTTTGGAAACACTCTTTTTGTAGAATCTACAAGTGGATATTTTGAGCGTTTTGAGGCCTTTGCTGGGAAATGAAATATCTTCACCTGAAAAGTAGATAGAAGCATTCTCAGAAACTTCCTTGTGATGTGCGCATTCAACTCTCAGAGTTGTAGCTTCCTTTTGATACAGCTGTTTTGAAACACACTTTCAGTAGAATCTGCAAGTGGACATTTGGAGTGTTAAGAGGCCAACACTGGAAAAGGAAATATCTTCACATGAAAACTAGACGGAAGCATTCTCAGAAACTCCCTGTGCTTTATGCATTCATGTCACAGAGAGGAACCTTCCTTTTGAAAGCGCAGTTTTGAAATCCTCTTTTTGTAGAATTTGCTAGTGGATGTTTGGAGCGATTTGAGGCCTATGCTGGAAATCGAAATATCTTCCCATAAAAACTAGACAGAAGCATTCTCAGAAACTTCTTTGTGATGAGTGCATTCAACTCACAGACTTTAACTTTCCTTTTGAAATAGCAGTTTTGAAAACAGTCCTTTTGTAGAATCTGCAAGTGGATATTTTGAGCATTTTGATGCCTTTGCTGGGAAATGAAATATCTTCACCTGAAAACTACACAGAAGCATTTTCAGAGACTTCTTTGTGATGTGTGCATTCAACTCACAGAGTTGAACCTGACTTTTGATAGAGCAGTTTTGAAACAGCCTTTTTGTAAATCTGCAAGTGGATATTTGGAGCGATTTCAGGCCTAGGCTGCAAAAGGAAATATCTTCACAGAAACCCTAGACAGAAGCATTCTCAAGAACTTCTGTTTGATGAGTGCTTTCAACTCATGGACTTGAACCTTCCTTTTGATAGAATAGCTTTGAAACACTCCTTTTGTAGAATCTGCAAGTGTTTATTTGGAGCGCTTTGAGGCCTAGGATGGAAAAGCAAATATCTTCACATTAAAAACTGGACAGAAGCATTATCAGAAACTTCTGTGTGATGAGTGCATTCAACTCACACACTTGAACTTTCCTTTTGATAGAGCAGTTTTGAAAGACTCTTTTAGTAACACCTGTAAGTGGATATTTGGAGGGCATTTATGCCAAAGCTGGAAAACGAAATATCATCACAGAAAAACTAGGCAGAAGCATTCTCAGAAACTTCTTCATGATGAGTGCATTCAACTCACAGAGTTGAACCTTCCTTTTGATAGAAGAGTTTTGTAACACTCCTTTTGTAGGATCTGCAACTGTTTATTTGGAGCGCTTTGAGGCCTATGTTGGAAAAGGAAATATCTTCGCATAAAAACTAGAGAGAAGCATTCTCAGAAACTTCCCTGTGCTTTCTGCATTCAGCTCACATAGCTGAACCTTCCTTTTGATAGAACAGTTTTGAAAAACTCTTTTCATAGAATCTGCAAGTTGACATTTGGAACGCTTTGAGTCCTAAGCTGGAAAAGGAAATATCTTCACATAAAAGCTGGATAGAAGCATTCTCAGAAACTTCTTTGTGACGTGCGCATTCAACTCACAGAGTTGAAGCTTCCTTTTGATATAACTGTTTTGAAACACTCTTTTAGTAGGATCTTCAAGTGGATATTTGGAGTGATATGAGGCCAACGCTGGAAAAGGAAATATCTTCACATAAAAACTAGATGGAAGCATTCTCAGAAATTTCCCTGTGCTTTTTGCATTCAAGTCACAGAGAGGAAACTTCCTTTTGAAAGCACAGATTTGAAACACTTTTTGTACAATTTGCTAGGGGATGTTTGGAGCGATTTGAGGCCTATGCTGGAAAACGAAATATCTTCCCATAAAAATTAGACAGAAGCATTCTCAGAAACTTCTTTGTGCTGTGTGCATTCAACTTACAGAGTTGAAACTGCCTTTTGAGAGAGAAGCTTGGAAACAGCCTTTATGTAAAATCTGCAAGTGGATATTTGGAGCGATTTGAGACGTATGCTGCAAAAAGAAATGTCTCCAACTAAACCATAGACAGAAGCGTTCTGAGAAACTTCTTTGTCATTTGCGGATTGAACTCACAGAGTTGAACTTTCCTTTTCATAGAGCAGTTCTGCAATACTCTTGTTGTGGGAACTGCAAGTGGATATTTGGTGCGATTGCTTCATCTAGTGAAAAAGGAAATACATTCAGATGAAAACTAGATAGAACCATTCTCAGAAACTTCTTTGTGATGTGTGCATTCTACTCATGGAGTTGAACCTTCCTTTTGATAGAACAGTTTTGAAACCCTCTTTTTGTGGAGTCTGCAAGAGGATATTTGGAGGGCTTTGTAGCCTATGCTGGAAAGGGAAACATCTTCACATAAAAACTAGATAGAAGCATTCTCAGAAACTTCTTTGTGATGTGCGCATTCAACTCACAGAGTTGAAGCTTTCTTTTCATATAGCTGTTTTGAAACACTCTTTCAGTAGGATCTGCAAGTGGATATTGGGAGTGCTAAGAGGCCAACACTGGAAAAGGAAATATCTTCACATAAAAACGAGACAAAAACATTCTCAGAAACTTCTGTGTGATGAGTGCATTCAACTCCCACACTTGAACTTTCCTTTTGATGGAGCAGTTTTGAAACACTCTTTTAGTAGCATCTGTAAGTCGATATTTGGGGGACTTTTATGCCAATGCTGGAAAACGAAATATCATCACAGAAAAACTAGGCAGAAGCATTCTCAGAAACTTCTTCGTGATGAGTGCATTCAACTCACAGAGTTGAACGTTCCTTTTGATAGAACAGTTTTGAAGCACTCCTTTTGTAGGATCTGCAACTGTTTATTAGGAGTGCTTTGAGGCCTATGTTGGAAAAGGAAATATGTTCACATAAAAACTAGACAGAAGCATTCTCAGAGACTTCCCTGTGCTTTCTGCATTCAACCCACATAGTTGAACTTCTTTTTGATAGAACAGTTTTGAAAATCTCTTTTCGTAGAATCTGCAAGTCAACATTTGGAACGCTTCGAGGCCTATGCTGGAAAAGGAAATATCTTCACATAAAAACTAGATAGAAGCATTCTCAGAAACTTCTTTGTGATGTGCGCATTCAACTCACAGAGTTGATATAACTGTTTTGAAACACTCTTTTAGTAGAATCTTCAAGTGGATATTTGGAGTGTTAAGAGGCCAACACTAGAAAAGGAAATATCTTCACATAAAAACTAGAGGGAAGCATTCTCAGAAACTTCCCTGTGCGTTATGCATTCAAGTCACAGGGAGGAACCTTCCTTTTGAAAGCGCTGTTTTGAAACACTCTTTTTGTAGAATTTGCTAGTGGATATTTGGAGAGATTTGAGGCCTATGCTGGAAAACGAAATATCTTCCCCTAAAAACTAGACAGAAGCATTCTCAGAAACTTCTATGTGCTGTGTGCATTCAACTCACAGAGTTGAACCTGCCTTTTGATAGAGTAGTTTGGAGACAGCCTTTTTGTAAAATCTGCAAGTGGATATTTGGAGCGATTTGAGAACTATGCTGCAAAAAGAAATATCTCCACATAAACCCTAGACAGATGCATTCTCAGAAACTTCTTTGTCATTTGGGGATTGAACTCACAGAGTTGAAACTTCCTTTTCATAGAGCAGTTCTGCAACACTCTTATTGTGGAAACTGCAAGTGGATATTTTATGCGATTGCGGCATCTAGTGGAAAAGGAAATACATTCAGATGAAAACTAGATAGAACCGTTCTCAGAAAGTTCTTTGTGCTGTGTGCATTCGGCTCACAGACTTTAACTATTCTTTTGAAAGACTAGTTTTGAAAACACTCTTTTTGTAGAATCTGCAAGTGGATATTTTGAGCGTTTTGAGGCCTTTTTTGGGAAATGAAATATCTTCACCTGAAAACTACACAGATGCATTCTCAGAAATTTCTTTGTGATATGCGCATCCTACTCACAGTGTTGAACCTTCCTCTTGATAGGTCAGTTTTGAAACACTCTTTTTGTGGAGTCTGCAAGTGGATATTTGGAGCGATTTGTAGCCTCTGCTGGAAAAGGAAACATCTCCACATAAAAACTAGATAGAAGCATTCTCAGAAACTTCTTTGTGATGTGCGCATTCAGCTCAGAGAGTTCATGCTTCCTTTTGATATAGCTGTTTTGAAACACTCTTTCAGTAGAATATGCAAGTGGATATTTGGAGGGCTAAGAGGCCAATAATGGAAAAGGAAATATCTTCACATAAAAACTAGATGGAAGCTTTCTCAGCAACTTCCCTGTGCTTTATGCATTCAAGTCACAGAGAGGAACCGTCCTTTTGAAAGTGCAATTTTGAAACACTCTTTTTGTAGAATTTGCTAGTGTGTGTTTGGAGCGATTTGAGGCCTATGCTGGAAAACGAAATATCTTCCCACAAAAACTAGAGAGAAGCATTCTCAGAAACTTCGTTGGATGAGCGCATTCAACTCACACACATGAACCTTCATTTTGAAAGAGCAGTTTTGAAACACTCTTTTTGTAGAATCTGCAAGTGGATATTTGGAGTGTTTTGAGGTCTTTGCTGGGAAATGAAATATCTTCACCTGAAAACTGCACAGAAGCATTCTCAGAAACTTCTTTGTGATGTGTGCATTCAACTCACAGAGTTGAACCTGCCTTTTGATAGAGCAGTTTGGAAACAGCGTTTTGTAAAATCTGCATGTGGATATTTGGAGCGACTTGAGGCTTATGCTGCAAAAGGAAATATCTTCACAGAAACCCTAGATAGAAGCATTCTCAGGAACTACTGTGTGATGAGTGCATTCAACTTACAGACTTGAACCTTCCTTTTGATAGAACAGTTTTGAAACACTCCTTTTGTAGGATTTGCAAGTGTTTATTTGGAGCGCTTTGAGTCCTATGATGGAAAAGGAAATATCTTCCCATAAAAATGAGGTAGAAGCATTCTCAGAACATTCTCTGTGATGAGTGCATTCAACTCACACACTTGAACTTTCGTTTTGATAGAGCAGTTTTGAAACACTCTTTTAGTAGCATCTGTAAGTCGATATTTGGAGGGCTTTTATGCCAAGGCTGGAAAACAAAACATCATCACATTAAAACTAGGCAGAAGCATTCTCAGAAACTTCTTCGTGATGAGTGCATTCAACTCACAGAGTTGAACGTTCCTTTCGATAGAACAGTTTGAAACACTCCTTTTGTAGGATCTGCAACTGTTTATTTGGAGCACTTTGAGGCCTATGTTGGAAAAGGAAATATCTTCACGTAAAATTAGACAGAAGCATTCTCAGAGACTTCCCTGTGGTTTCTGCATTCAACTCACAAAGTTGAACCTTCCTTTTGATAGAACAGTTTTGAAAAACTCTTTTCGTAGAATCTGCAAGTCGACATTTGGAACGCTTTGAGGCCTATGCTGGAAAAGGAAATATCTTCACATAAAAACTAGATAGAAGCATTCTCAGAAACTTCTTTGTGATGTGTGCATTCTACTCACAGAGTTGAAACTTCCTTTTGATAGATCAGTTTTGAAACACTCTTTTCGTGGATTCTGCAAGTGGACATTTGGAGGGCTTTGAAGCCTGTGCTGGAAAGGGAAATATCTTCACATAAAAACTAGACGGAAGCATTCTCAGAAACTTCCCTGGCTGTATGCATTCAAGTCCCAGAGAGGAACCTTCCTTTTGAAAGCGCAGTTTTGAAACACTCTTTCTGTAGAATGTGCTGGTGGATGTTTGGAGGGATTTGAGGCCAATGCAGGAAAACCAATTATCTTCCCATAAAAACTAGACAGAAGCATTCTCAGAAACTTCTTTGTGCTGTGTAAATTCAACTCACGGAGTTGAACCTTACTTTTGATAGAGTAGTTTCGAAACAGGCTTTTTGAAAAATCTGCAAGTGGATATTTGGAGCGATTTGAGACCTATGCTGCAAAAAGAAATATCTCCACATAAACCCTAGACAGAAGCATTCTCAGAAACTTCTGTGTGATGAGTGCATTCAACTCACGGACTTGAAGGTTAGTTTTGATACACCAGTTTTGAAACACTCTTTTTGAAGAATCTGCAAGTGTTTATTTGGAGCGCTTTGAGGCCTATGATGGAAAAGGACATGTCTTCACATAAAAACGAGACAGAAGCATTCTCAGAAACTTCTGTGTGATGCGTGCATTCAACTCACAGAGTTGAACCTTCCTTTTGATAGAGCAGTTTTGAAGCACTCTTTTAGTAGCATCTGAATGTTGATATTTTGAGGGTATTTATGCCAATGCTGGAAAACGAAATATCAACACATAAAAACTAGACAGAAGCATTCTTAGAAACTTCTTCGTGAAGAGTGCATTCAACTCACAGAGTTGAACGTTACTTATGATAGAACAGTTTTGAAACACTCCTTTTGTAGGATCTGCAACTGTTTATTTGGAGGGCTTTGAGGCCTATGTTGGAAAAGGAAATATCTTCACATAAAAACTAGACAGAAGCATTCTCAGAGACTTCCCTGTGCTTTCTGCATTCATCTCACATAGTTGAAACTTCCTTTTGATAGAACAGTTTTGAAAAACTCTTTTCGTAGAATCTGCAAGGGGATATTTGGAGCGCTTTGAGTCCTATGCTGGAAAAGGAAATATCTTCACATAAAAACGAGAGAGAAGCATTCTCAGAAATTTCTGTGTGATGAGTGCATTCAACTCACACACTTGAAATTTCCTTTTGATAGAGCAGTTTTGAAACACTCTTTTTGTAGAATCTGCAAGTGGATATTTGGAGGGTTTTGAGGCCTATGCGGGAAAACAAAATATCTTCCCATAAAAACTAGACAGAAGCATTCTCAGAAACTTCTTTGTGCTGTGTGCATTCAACTCACAGACTTGAACCTTCATTTTGAAAGAGCAGTTTTGAAACACTCTTTTTGTAGAATCTGCAAGTGGATACTTGGAGCGTTTTGAGGCCTTTGCTGGGAAATGAAATATCTTCACCTGAAAACTACACAGAAGCATTCTCAGAAACTACTTTGTGATGTATGCATTCAAATCACATAGTTGAACCTGACTTTTGATAGAGCAGTTTGGAAACAGCCTTTTTGTAAAATCTGCAAGTGGATATTTGGAGCTATTTGGGGCCTACGCTGCAAAAGGAAATATCTTCACAGGATCCCTAGACAGAAGCATTCTCAGGAACTTCTGCGGATGAGTGCATTCAACTCACAGACTTGAACCTTACTTTTGAGAGAACAGTTTTGAAACACTCCTTTTGTAGAATCTGCAAGTGTTTATTTGGAGCGCTTTGAGGCCTATGATGGAAAATGAAATATCTTCACATAAAAATGAGAGAGAAGCATTCTCAGAAACTTCTGTGTGATGAGTGCACTCAACTCACACACTTGAAATTTCCTTTTGATAGAGCAGTTTTGACACACTCTTTTAGTAACATCTGTAAGTGGATATTTGAAGGGTTTTTATGGCAATGCTGGAAAAGGAAATATCATCACATAAAAACTAGGCAGAAGCATTCTCAGAAACTTCTTCATGATGAGTGCATTCAACTCACAGTGTTGAACGTTCCTTTTGATAGAACAGTTTTGAAACACTGTTTTAGTAGCATCTGCAAATGGATATTTGGAGTGCTAAGAGGCGAACACTGGAAAAGGAAATATCTTCACATAAAAACCAGATAGAAGCATTCTCACAAACATGCCTGTGATGTGCACATTCAACTCACAGAGTTGAAGCTTCCTTTTGATATAGCTGTTTTGAAACACTCTTTTAGTAGAATCTTCAAGTGGATAATTGGAGTGTTTAGAAGCCAGCACTGGAAAAGGCAGCAACTTCACATAAAAACTAGACGGAAGCATTCTCAGAAACTTCCCTGTACTTTATGCATTCAAGTCACCGAGAGGAACCTTCCTTTTGAAAGCGCAGTTTTGAAACACTCTTTTTGTAGAATTTGCTAGGGGATGTTTGGAGCGATTTGAGGCCTATGCTGGAAAACGAAATATCTTCCCATAAAAACTAGACAGAAGTATTCTGAGAAACTTCTTTGTGCTGTGTGCATTCAACTCACAGGATTGAAGCTGCCTTTTGATAGAGTAGTTTTGAAACAGCCTTTTTGTAAAATCTGCAAGTGGATATTTGGAGCGATTTGAGAACTATGCTGCAAAAAGAAATATCTCCACATAAACCTTTGACAGAAGGATTCTCAGAAACTTCTTTGTCATTTGGGGATTGAACTCACGGAGTTGAATCTTCCTTTTCGTAGAGCAGCTTTGCAATACTCTTGTGGAAACTGCAAGTGTATATTTAGTGCGATTGTGGCATCTAGTGGAAATGGAAACACATTCAGATGAAAACTAGATAGAACCATTCTCAGAAACTTCTTTGTGATGTGTGCATTCTACTCACAGAGTTCAACCTTCCTTTTGATAGAAAAGTTTTCAAACACTCTTTTTCTGGAGTCTGCAAGTGGATATTTGGAGCGCTTTGAAGCCTATGCTGGAAAAGGAAACATCTTCACCTAAAAACTAGATAGAAGCATTCTCAGAAACTTTTTTGTGATGTGCGCATTCAACTCACAGTGTTGAAGCTTCCTTTTGATATAGCTGTTTTGAAACACTCTTTCAGTAGAATCTGCAAGTGGATATTTGGAGGGCTAAGAGGCCAACACTGGAAAAGGAAATATCTTCACATAAAAACTAGACGGAAGCATTCTCAGAAACTTCCCTGTGGTTTATGCATTGAAGACACAGAGTGGAACCTTCCTTTTGAAAGCGCAGTTTTGAAACCCTCTTTTTGTAGAATTTGCTAGTGGATGTTTGCAGCGATTTGAGGCGTATGCTGGAAAACGAAATACCTGCCCCTAAAAACTAGACAGAAACATTCTCAGAAACTTCTTTGTGACGAGTGCATTCAACTCACAGACTTGAACCTTCATTTTTAAAGAGGAGTTTTGAAACACACTTTTTGTAGTATCTGCAAGTGGATATTATGAGCGTTTTGAGGCCTTTGCTGGGAAATGAAATATCTTCACCTGAAAACTACCCAGAAGCATTCTCAGAAACTTCTTTGTGATGTGTGCATTCAACTCACAGAGTTAAAGCTGCCTTTTGGTAGAGCAGTTTGGAAACAGCCTTTTTGTAAAATCTGCATGTGGATATACGGAGCCCTTTGAGGCCTCTGCTGGAATAGGAAATATCTTCACATAAAAAATTGATAGAAGCATTCTCAGAAACTTCCCTGTGCTTTATGCATTCAAGTCACAGAGAGGAACCTTCCTTTTGAAAGCACAGTTTTGAAACACTCTTTTTGTAGTACTTGCTAGTGGATGTTTTGAGGGATTTGAGGCCTATGCTGGAAAACGAAATATCTTCCCATAAAAACTAGAGAGAAGCATTCTCAGAAACTTCGTTGGATGAGCGCATTCAACTCACACACATGAACCTTCATTTTGAAAGAGCAGTTTTGAAACACTCTTTTTGTAGAATCTGCAAGTGGATATTTGGAGTGTTTTGAGGTCTTTGCTGGGAAATGAAATATCTTCACCTGAAAACTACACAGAAGCATTCTCAGAAACTTCTTTGTGATGTGTGCATTCAACTCACAGAGTTGAACCTGCCTTTTGATAGAGCAGTTTGGAAACAGCGTTTTGTAAAATCTGCATGTGGATATTTGGAGCGACTTGAGGCTTATGCTGCAAAAGGAAATATCTTCACAGAAACCCTAGATAGAAGCATTCTCAGGAACTACTGTGTGATGAGTGCATTCAACTTACGGACTTGAACCTTCCTTTTGATAGAACAGTTTTGAAACACTCCTTTTGTAGGATTTGCAAGTGTTTATTTGGAGCGCTTTGAGTCCTATGATGGAAAAGGAAATATCTTCCCATAAAAACGAGGTAGAAGCATTCTCAGAACATTCTCTGTGATGAGTGCATTCAACTCACACACTTGAACTTTCGTTTTGATAGAGCAGTTTTGAAACACTCTTTTAGTAGCATCTGTAAGTCGATATTTGGAGGGCTTTTATGCCAAGGCTGGAAAACAAAATATCATCACATTAAAACTAGGCAGAAGCATTCTCAGAAACTTCTTCGTGATGAGTGCATTCAACTCACAGAGTTGAACGTTCCTTTCGATAGAACAGTTTGAAACACTCCTTTTGTAGGATCTGCAACTGTTTATTTGGAGCACTTTGAGGCCTATGTTGGAAAAGGAAATATCTTCACGTAAAATTAGACAGAAGCATTCTCAGAGACTTCCCTGTGGTTTCTGCATTCAACTCAAAAAGTTGAACCTTCCTTTTGATAGAACAGTTTTGAAAAACTCTTTTCGTAGAATCTGCAAGTCGACATTTGGAACGCTTTGAGGCCTATGCTGGAAAAGGAAATATCTTCACATAAAAACTAGATAGAAGCATTCTCAGAAACTTCTTTGTGATGTGTGCATTCTACTCACAGAGTTGAAACTTCCTTTTGATAGATCAGTTTTGAAACACTCTTTTCGTGGATTCTGCAAGTGGACATTTGGAGGGCTTTGAAGCCTGTGCTGGAAAGGGAAATATCTTCACATAAAAACTAGACGGAAGCATTCTCAGAAACTTCCCTGGCTGTATGCATTCAAGTCCCAGAGAGGAACCTTCCTTTTGAAAGCGCAGTTTTGAAACACTCTTTTTGTAGAATGTGCTGGTGGATGTTTGGAGCGATTTGAGGCCAATGCAGGAAAACCAATTATCTTCCCATAAAAACTAGACAGAAGCATTCTCAGAAACTTCTTTGTGATGAGTGCATTCAACTCACAGACTTTAACTTTCCTTTTGAAATAGCAGTTTTGAAAACAGTCCTTTTGTAGAATCTGCAGGTGGATATTTTGAGCATTTTGATGCCTTTGCTGGGAAATGAAATATCTTCCCCTGAAAACTAGACAGAAGCATTCTCATAAACTTCTTTGTGATGTGCGCATTCAACTGACAGAGTTGAAGCTTCCTTTTGATATAGCTGTTTTGAAACACTCTTTCTGTAGGATCTGCAAGTTGATATATGGAGTGTTAAGAGGCCAACACTGGAAAAGGAAATAACTTCACATAAAAACTAGACGGAGGCATTCTCAGAAACTGCCCTGTGCTTTATGCATTCAAGTCACAGAGAGGAACCTTCCTTTTGAAAGCGCAGTTTTGAAACACTCCTTTACCAACATAGGCCTCAAAGAGCTCTAAATAAACACTTGGAGATTCTACAAAAATAGTGTAGAGTTTATTGGAGATTCCAATCCATTCCATTCTGTTGCATTCTACTCACAGAGTTGAACTTTTCTTTTGATAGAACAGTTTGGAAATACTCTTTTGAAGAATCTGCAAGTATTTATTTGAAGCGCTTTGAGGCCTACATTGGAAAAGGAAATATCATCCCATAAAAACTAGACCGAAGAATTCTCAGAAACTTCGTTGTGATGAGTGCATTCTACTCACAGAGTTGAACCATCCTTTGAAAGAACAGTTTTGAAACACTCTTTTTGTAGAATCTGCAAGTGGGTATTTGAGCGCTTTGAGGCCTATGTTGGAAAAGGAAATTTCTTCCCATAAAAAGTAGACTGAAGCATTCTCAGAAACTTCTTTGTGATGAGTGCATTCTACTAACAGAGTTGAACCTTCCTTTTGATAGAACAGTTTTGAAACACTCTTTTTGGAGATTCTGCAAGTGTTTATTTGTAGTGCTTTGAGGCCTATGCTGGAAAAGGAATTATCTTCACATAAAAACTAGACAGAAGCATTCTCAGAAACTTTTTCTGATGTGTGCATTCAACTCACCGAGTTGAACCTTCCTTTTGGTAGAGCATTTTTGAAACACTCTTTTTCTAGAATGTGCAAGTGGATATTTGGAGTGTTAGGGGGTCAACACTGTAAAAGGAAATATCTTCCCATAAAATCTAGACAGAAGCATTCTCAGAAACTTCTCTGTGATGAGTGCATTCCACTCACAGACTTTAACTTTCCTTTTGAAAGAGCAGTTTTGAAAAACTCTTTTTGTAGAATCTGCAGGTGGATATTTTGTGTGCTTTGAGGCCTAAGCAGCAAAAGGAAATATCTTCACGTAAAAACTAGACAGAAACATTCTCCAAAACCTCTTTGTGATGTGTGCATTCAAATAACAGAGTAGAACCTTCCTTTTGATAGTGCAGTTTTGAAACACCCTTTTTGTAGAATCTACAAGTGGATATTTGGAGAGATTTGAGGCCTATGCTGAAAAAGGGGATATCTTCACATAAAAACTAGATAGAAGCATTCTCACAAACTTCTCTGTGCTTTATGCATTCAACTTACAGACTTGAAACTTCCTTCTGAAAGAGCAGATTTGAAACACTGTTTTTGTAGAAACTGCAAGTGGATATTTGGAGCGCTTTGAGGCCTATGCTAGAAAAGGAAATATCCTCACATAAAAACTAGAAAAAAAATCCTCTGAAACTTGTTATGAGGAATGCATTCAGCTCACAGAGTTGAACCTTCCTTTTGATGGAACAGTTTTGAAACACTCTTTTTGTAGAATCTGCAAGTGGATATTTGGAGCGCTTTGAGGCCTATGCTGGAAAAGGAAATACCTTCACATAAAAACTAGACGGAAGCATTGTCAGACACTTCTCTGTGATGAGTGCATTCAACTCACAGAGTTCAACCTTCCTGTTTGTAGAACAGTTATGAAACACTCTCTTTGTAGAATCTACAAGGGATCATTTGGAGCACATTGGGGCCTATGCTGGAAAAGGAAGTATCTTCCCATTAAAAAAAAAAAGCAGAATCATTCTGAGATACTTTTTTGTGATCAGTGCATTCGACTCACAGACTTGAACCTTCCTTTTGATAGAGCAGTTTTGAAACACTCTTTTTGAAGAATCTTCAAGTGGATATTTGGAGCGCTTTGAGGCCTATGCTGGAAAAGGAAATATCTTCACATAAAAACTAGACAGAAGCATTGTCAGACACTTCTCTGTGATGAGTGCATTCAACTCACAGAGTTCAACCTTCCTTTTTGTAGAACAGTTATGAAACACTCTCTTTGTATAATCTACAAGGGATCATTTGGAGCACATTAAGACCTATGCTGGAAAAGGGTGTATCTTCCCATAAAAAAATAAGCAGAATCATTCTGAGATACCTTTCTGTGATGAGTGCATTCAACTCACAGACTCGAACATTCCTTTCGATAGAGCAGTTTTGAAACACTCTTTTTGTAGATTCTGCAAGTGGGTATTTTGAGCGCTTTGAGGTCAAAGATGGAAAAGGAAATATCTTCATATAAAAACTAGACAGAAGCATTCTCAGAAATTACTTCGGGATGAGTGCATTCAACCCAAAGAGTTGAACCTTCCTTTTGATAGAACAGTTTTGAAACACTTTTTTTGGAGAGTCTGCAAGTGGATATTTGGAGCAATTTGAGGCCTATGCTAGAAAAGGAAATATCTTCACATAAAAACTAGACGGAAGCATTCTCAGAAATTTCTTGGTGATGAGTGCATTAAACTCACAGGTTTGAACTTGCCTTTTGATAGAACAGTTTTGAAACACTCTGTTTGTAGAATTTGCAAGTGGATATTTGGAGAGATTTGTGGCCTGTGCTGCATAAAGGGAATATCTTAACTTTAGAACAAGACAGAAGCATTCTCAGAGACTCCCCTGTGCTTTATGCATTCAAATCACAGGCTTGAACCTTCCTTTTGATAGAGCAGTTTTGAACCACTCTTTTTGTAGAATCTGCAAGTGGATATTTGGAGTGATTTGAGGCCTATGATGAAAAAGGAAATATCTTCACCTAAAAACTAGACAGAAACATTCTCAGAAACTTCTGTGGGATCAGAACGTTCAACCAACAGAGTTGAACCTTCCTTTTGATAGACTAGTTTTGAAACACACTTTTTGTAGAATCTGCAAGTGGATGTTTGGAGGGCTTTGAGGCCTATGCTGGAAAGAAAATATCTTCACCTAAAAACTAGACAGAAGCATTCTCAGAAACTTCTTTGTGATGAGTGCATTCAACTCACAGTGTTGAAAGTTCCTTTTGATAGAACAATTCTGACACAATCTTCTTATAGAATCTGCAAGTGGATATTTGGATTACTTGAGGCCTATGCTGGAGTAAGAAATAATTTCACATAAAAACTATATTGAAGCATTCTCAAAAACATCTTTGTGATGTGTGCCTTCAACTCACAGAATTGAAACTTCCTTTTGATAAAGCAGTTTTGAAACACCATATTGTAGAATCTGCAAGTGGATAGTTTTAGCACTTTGAGGCCTAGCCTGGAAAAGGGTCTATCTTCACATAAAAACTGGACAGAAGCATTCTCAGAAACTTCCCTGTGCTTTATGAATTCAACTCACAGACTTGAACCTTCCTTTTGATAGAACAGTTTGGAAAAACACTTTTTGTAGAATCTGGAAGTGGATATTTAGAGCGCTTTGAGGCCTATGCAGGAAAAGGAAATACCATCACATAAAAACTAGACAGAAGTATTCTCAGAAACTTCTTTGTGATGTGTGCATTCAACTCACAGATTTGAACCCTGCTTTTCAAAGAGCAGTTATGAAACACCCTTTTTGTAGGATCTGCAGGTGGACATTTTTGGCGCTTTGAGGCCAATGCTGGAAAAGGAAATATGTATACATAAAAACTAAACAGAAGCATTCTCAGAAACTTCTCTGTGTTTTATGATTTCAACTCACAGAGTTGAACCTTCCTTTTGATAGCGCAGTTTTGAAACACTCTTTTGTAGAATCTGCAAGTGGATATTTGGAATGCTTTGAGGCCTATGCTCGAAAAGGAAATTTCTTCATATAAATACTAGACAGAAGCATGCTCAGAAACTTCTTTGTGATGAGTGCATTGTACTCACAGACTTTAAATTTCCTTTTGATAGAGCAGTTTTGAAACAGTCTTTTTGTAAAATATGAAAGTGTATATTTGGTGCGATTTGAGGGCTAAGATGGAAAAGGAAATATCTTCACATAAAAACTGGACAGAAGTATTCTCCGTATTTTCTTTGTGATGCGTGCATTAAACTAACAGAGTAGAACCTTCCTTTTGATAGAGCAGTTTTGAAACCCTCTTTTTGTAGAATCTGCAAGTGGATATTTGGAGCGATTTGAGGCCTATGGTGAAAAAGGGGATATCTTCGCATAAAAACTAGATAGAAGCATTCTCAGAAACTTCCCTGTGCCGTATGCATTCAACTCACGGACTTAAAACTTCCTTTTGAAAGAGCAGATTTGAAACACTTTTTTTGCCGAAACTGCAAGTGGATATTTGGAGCGCTTTGAGGCCTATGCAGGAAAAGGAAATATCCCCACATAAAAAGTAGACAAAAGCATTCTCCGAAACTTCTTTGTGATGAATGCATTCACCTCACAGAGTTGAACCTTCCCTTTGATGGAACAGTTTTGAAACACTCTTTTTGTAGAATCTGCAAGTGGCTATTTGGAGCGCTTTGAGGCGTATGCTGGAAAAGGAAATATCTTCACATAATAAATAGACGGAAGCATTCACAGAAACTTCTCTGTGATGAGTGCATTCACCTCACAGAGTTCAACCTTCCTTTTGGTAGAACAGTTATGAAACACTCTCTTTGTAGAGTCTACAAGAGATTATTTGGAGCTCATTGAGGCCTATGCTGGAAAAGAAAGTATCTTCCCGGAAAAACTAAGCAGAATCATTCTCAGAAATATTTTTGTGATGAGTGCATTCAACTCACAGCCTTGAACCTTCCTTTTGATAGAGTAGTTTTGAAACACTCGTTTTGTAGAATCTGCAAGTGGATATTTGGAGTGCTTTGAGGTCTATGCTGGAAAAGGAAATATCTTCACATCAAAACTAGACAGAAACATTCTCAGAAATTTCTGTGTGATGAGTGCATTCAACTCACAGGGTTGAACTTTCCTTTTGCTAGAACAGTTTTGAAACATTCTTTTTGTAGAATCTGCAAGTGTGTATTTGGAGCGATTTGAGGCCTATGCTGCAAAAAGAGAAATCTTCACATAAAAACTAGACAGAAGCATTCCCAAAAACTTCCCCGTGCTTCATGCATTCAACTCACAGACTTGAACCTTCCTTTTGATAGAGCAGTTTTGAAACACTCTGTTTGTAGAATCTGCAATTGGATATTTGGAGCGATTTGAGGCCTATGATGAAAAAGGGAATGTCTTCACCTAAAAACTAGACAGAAGCATTCTCTGAAACTTCTTTGCGATGAGTGCATTCAACCCACAGAGTTGAAACCTCCTTTTTTTTAGAACTGTTTTGTAACACTCTCTTTGTAGAATCTGAAAGTGGATACTTGGTGCGCTTTGAGGCCTATGCTGGAAATGGAAATATGTTCTCATAAAAACTAAGCAGAAGCATACTCACAGAGTTCTTAGTGATGAGTGCATTCAACTCACAGACATAAACTTTCCTTTTGATATAGCAGTTTTGACACACTCTTTTTGTAGAATCTGCAAGTGGATATTTGGAGCGCTATGAGGGCTACGCTGTGAAAGGAAATATCATCACATAAAAACTATACAGAAGCATTCTCAGAAACATCTCTATGATGAGCGCATTGTACTCACAGACTTGAACTTTCTTTTTGATAGAGCAGTTTTGAAACACTCCTTTTGTAGAATGTGCAAGTGGATATTTGGTGTGCTTTGAGGCCTAATCTGGAAAAGGAAATATCTTCACATAAAAACTAGACAGAAGCATTCTCTGAAACTTCTTTGTGATGCGTGCATTCATCTAACAGACTAGAAACTTCCTTTTGATAGAGCAGTTTTGAAACACCCTTTTTGTAGAATCTGCAAGTGGATATTTGGAGCGATTTGAGGCCTGTGGTGTAAAAGGGAATATCTTCACATAAAAACTAGAAGGAAGCATTCTCAGAAACTTCAGTGTGCGTTATGCATTCAACTCACAGACTTGAACCTTCCTTTTGAAAAAGCAGATTTGAAAAACTCTTTTTGTAGAAATTGCAAGTGGATATTTGGAGTGCTTTGAGGCCTATGCTGGAAAAGGATATATCCTCACATAAAAACTAGACAAAAGCATTCCCTGAAACTTCTTTGTGATGAATGCATTCAGCCTACAGAGTTGAACTTTCCTTTTGATAGAACAGTTTTGAAACACTCTTTTTGTAGAATCTGCAAGTGGATATTTGGAGAGCTTTGAGACCTATGCTGGAAAAGGAAATATCTTCACATAAAAATTAGACAGAAGCATTCTCAGACACTTCTCTGTGATGAGTGCATTCAACTCAGAGAGTTCAACCTTCCTTTTGGTAGAACAGTTTTGAATCACTCTCTTTCTAGAATCTACAATAGATTATTTGGAGCTCATTTAGGCCTATGATGGGAAAGGGAATATCTTCCCATAAAAACTAAGCAGAATCATTCTCAGAAACATTTATGTGATGAGTGCTTTCAACTCAGTGACTTGAACATTCCTTTTGATAGAGCAGTTTTGAAACACTCTTTTTGTAGAATCTGCAATTGGATATTTGGAGTGCTTTGAGACCTATGCTGGAAAAGGAAATATCTTCACATAAAAATTAGACAGAAGCATTCTCAGACACTTCTCTGTGATGGGCGCATTCAACTCACTGAGTTCAACCTTCCTTTAGGTAGAATAGTTTTGAATCACTCTCTTTGTAGAATCTACTATCGATTATTTGGAGCGCATTGAGGCCTACGATGGAAAAGGGAATATCTTCCCATAAAAACTAAGCAGAATCATTCTCAGAAACATTTTTGTGATGAGTGCATTCAACTCTGAGACTTGAACATTCCTTTTGAAAGAGCAGTTTTGAAACACTCTTTTTATAGAATCTACAAGTGGGTATTTGGAGCAATTTGAGGCCTATGCTGGAAAAGGGAATATCTTCACATAAAAATTAGACAGAAGCATTCTCAGAAATTTCTTTGTGATGAGTACGTTCAACTCACAGGGTTGAACTTTCCTTTTGATAGAACAGTTTTGAAACACTCTTTTTGTAGAATTTGCAAGTGGATATTTGGAGCGATTTGAGGCCTATGCTGCAAAAAGGGAATATCTTAACATAAGAACTAGACAGAAGCATTCTCAGAGACTTCCTTGTGCCTTATACATTCAATTCACAGGCTTGAACCTTCTTTTTGGTAGAGCAGTTTTGAAACACCCTTTTTGTAGACTCTGCAAGTGGATATTTACAGCGATTTGAGGCCTACAGTGAAAAAGGGGATATCTTCACATAAAAGCTAGATAGAAGCATTCTCAGAAACTTCCCTTTGCCTTATGCAGTCAACTCACAGACTTGAAACTTCCTTTTCAAAGAGCAGATTTTAAATACTCTTTTTGTAGAAACTGCAAGTGGATATTTGGAGCGCTTTGAGGCCTATGCTGGAAAAGGAAATATCCTCACATAAAAACAAGACAAAAGCATTCTCCGAAACTTCTTTGGGATGAATGCATTCAGCTCACAGAGTTGAACCTTGCCTTTGATAGAACAGTTTTGAAACACTCTTTTTTTAGAATCTGCAAGTGGATATTTGGAGCGCATTGGGACCTATGCTGGAAAAAGAAATATCTTCACATAATACCTAGACGGAAGCATTCTCAGAAACTTCTCTGTGATGAGTCATTTATGAAACACTTTCTTTGAAGAATCTATAAGAGATTATTTGGAGCTCATTGAGGCCTATGCTGGAAAAGGGAATATCTTCATATAAAAACAAGACAGAAGCATTCTGAGAAACTTCCCTGAGCTATTTGCATTCAACTCACACTCTTGAACCTTCTTTTTGAAAGAGCAGATTTGAAACACTCTTTTTGTAGAAAGTGCAAGTGCATATTTGGAGTGCTTTGAGGCCTATGATGGAAAAGGAAATATCCACACAGAAAAATTAGACAAAAGCATTCGCAGAAATTTATTTGTGATGTGTGCATTTAATTCACCGAGTTGAACTTTCCTTTTGATGGAACAGTTTTGAAACAGTCTTTTTGTAGAATCTGCAAGTGGATATTTGGAGAATTTTGAGGTCTATGCTGGAAAAGGAAATATCTTCACATAAAAACTAGACAGAAGCATTCCCCAAAACTTCCCCGTGCTTCATGCATTCAACTCACAGACTTGAACCTTCCTTTTGATAGAGCAGTTTTGAAACACTCTTTTTGTAGAATCTGCAATTGGATATTTGGAGCGATTTGAGGCCTATGATGAAAAAGGGAATATCTTCACCTAAAAACTAGACAGAAGCATTCTCTGAAACTTCTTTGCGATGAGTGCATTCAACCCACAGAGTTGAAACCTCCTTTTTTTTAGAACTGTTTTGTAACACTCTCTTTGTAGAATCTGAAAGTGGATACTTGGTGCGCTTTGAGGCCTATGCTGGAAATGGAAATATGTTCTCATAAAGACTAAGCAGAAGCATACTCACAGAGTTCTTAGTGATGAGTGCATCCAACTCACAGACTTAAACTTTCCTTTTGATATAGCAGTTTTGACACACTCTTTTTGTAGAATCTGCAAGTGGATATTTGGAGCGCTATGAGGCCTACGCTGTAAAAGGAAATATCATCACATAAAAACTATACAGAAGCATTCTCAGAAACATCTCTATGATGAGTGCATTGTACTCACAGACTTGAACTTTCTTTTTGATAGAGCAGTTTTGAAACGCTCCTTTTGTAGAATGTGCAAGTGGATATTTGGTGTGCTTTGAGGCCTAATCTGGAAAAGGAAGTATCTTCACATATAAACTAGACAGAAGCATTCTCTGAAACTTCCTTGTGATGCGTGCATTCATCTAACAGACTAGAAACCTCCTTTTGATAGAGCAGTTTTGAAACACCCTTTTTGTAGAATCTACAAGTGGATATTTGGAGCGATTTGAGGCCTGTGGTGTAAAAGGGAATATCTTCACATAAAAACTAGAAGGAAGCATTCTCAGAAACTTCAGTGTGCGTTATGCATTCAACTCACAGACTTGAACATTCCTTTTGAAAGAGCAGATTTGAAAAACTCTTTTTGTAGAAATTGCAAGTGGATATTTGGAGTGGTTTGAGGCCTATGCTGGAAAAGGATATATCCTCACATAAAAACTAGACAAAAGCATTCTCTGAAACTTCTTTGTGATGAATGCATTCAGCTTACAGAGTTGAACTTTCCTTTTGATAGAACAGTTTTGAAACACTCTTTTTGTAGAATCTGCAAGTGGATATTTGGAGAGCTTTGAGACCTATGCTGGAAAAGGAAATATCTTCACATAAAAATTAGACAGAAGCATTGTCAGACACTTCTCTGTGATGAGTGCATTCAACTCACAGAGTTCAACCTTCCTTTTTGTAGAACAGTTATGAAACACTCTCTTTGTAGAATCTACAAGTGATCATTTGGAGCACATTGGGGCCTATGCTGGAAAAGGAAGTATCTTCCCATTAAAAAAAAAGCAGAATCATTCTGAGATACTTTTTTGTGATCAGTGCATTCGACTCACAGACTTGAACCTTCCTTTTGATAGAGCAGTTTTGAAACACTCTTTTTGAAGAATCTTCAAGTGGATATTTGGAGCGCTTTGAGGCCTATGCTGGAAAAGGAAATATCTTCAGATAAAAACTAGACAGAAGCATTGTCAGACACTTCTCTGTGATGAGTGCATTCAACTCACAGAGTTCAACCTTCCTTTTTGTAGAACAGTTATGAAACACTCTCTTTGTATAATCTACAAGGGATCATTTGGAGCACATTAAGACCTATGCTGGAAAAGGGTGTATCTTCCCATAAAAAAATAAGCAGAATCATTCTGAGATACCTTTTTGTGATGAGTGCATTCAACTCACAGACTTGAACATTCCTTTCGATAGAGCAGTTTTGAAACACTCTTTTTGTAGATTCTGCAAGTGGGTATTTTGAGCGCTTTGAGGTCAAAGATGGAAAAGGAAATATCTTCATATAAAAACGAGACAGAAGCATTCTCAGAAATTACTTCGGGATGAGTGCATTCAACCCAAAGAGTTGAACCTTCCTTTTGATAGAACAGTTTTGAAACACTTTTTTTGGAGAATCTGCAAGTGGATATTTGGAGCAATTTGAGGCCTATGCTAGAAAAGGAAATATCTTCACATAAAAACTAGACGGAAGCATTCTCAGAAATTTCTTGGTGATGAGTGCATTCAACTCACAGGTTTGAACTTGCCTTTTGATAGAACAGTTTTGAAACACTCTGTTTGTAGAATTTGCAAGTGGATATTTGGAGAGATTTGTGGCCTGTGCTGCATAAAGGGAATATCTTAACATTAGAACAAGACAGAAGCATTCTCAGAGACTCCCCTGTGCTTTATGCATTCAAATCACAGGCTTGAACCTTCCTTTTGATAGAGCAGTTTTGAACCACTCTTTTTGTAGAATCTGCAAGTGGATATTTGGAGCGATTTGAGGCCTATGGTGAAAAAGGGGATATCTTCGCATAAAAACTAGATAGAAGCATTCTCAGAAACTTCCCTGTGCCGTATGCATTCAACTCACGGACTTAAAACTTCCTTTTGAAAGAGCAGATTTGAAACACTTTTTTTGTAGAAACTGCAAGTGGATATTTGGAGCGCTTTGAGGCCTATGCAGGAAAAGGAAATATCCCCACATAAAAAGTAGACAAAAGCATTCTCCGAAACTTCTTTGTGATGAATGCATTCACCTCACAGAGTTGAACCTTCCCTTTGATGGAACAGTTTTGAAACACTCTTTTTGTAGAATCTGCAAGTGGCTATTTGGAGCGCTTTGAGGCGTATGCTGGAAAAGGAAATATCTTCACATAATAAATAGACGGAAGCATTCACAGAAACTTCTCTGTGATGAGTGCATTCACCTCACAGAGTTCAACCTTCCTTTTGGTAGAACAGTTATGAAACACTCTCTTTGTAGAGTCTACAAGAGATTATTTGGAGCTCATTGAGGCCTATGCTGGAAAAGAAAGTATCTTCCCGGAAAAACTAAGCAGAATCATTCTCAGAAATATTTTTGTGATGAGTGCATTCAACTCACAGCCTTGAACCTTCCTTTTGATAGAGTAGTTTTGAAACACTCGTTTTGTAGAATCTGCAAGTGGATATTTGGAGTGCTTTGAGGTCTATGCTGGAAAAGGAAATATCTTCACATCAAAACTAGACAGAAACATTCTCAGAAATTTCTGTGTGATGAGTGCATTCAACTCACAGGGTTGAACTTTCCTTTTGCTAGAACAGTTTTGAAACATTCTTTTTGTAGAATCTGCAAGTGTGTATTTGGAGCGATTTGAGGCCTATGCTGCAAAAAGAGAAATCTTCACATAAAAACTAGACAGAAGCATTCCCAAAAACTTCCCCGTGCTTCATGCATTCAACTCACAGACTTGAACCTTCCTTTTGATAGAGCAGTTTTGAAACACTCTGTTTGTAGAATCTGCAATTGGATATTTGGAGCGATTTGAGGCCTATGATGAAAAAGGGAATGTCTTCACCTAAAAACTAGACAGAAGCATTCTCTGAAACTTCTTTGCGATGAGTGCATTCAACCCACAGAGTTGAAACCTCCTTTTTTTTAGAACTGTTTTGTAACACTCTCTTTGTAGAATCTGAAAGTGGATACTTGGTGCGCTTTGAGGCCTATGCTGGAAATGGAAATATGTTCTCATAAAAACTAAGCAGAAGCATACTCACAGAGTTCTTAGTGATGAGTGCATTCAACTCACAGACATAAACTTTCCTTTTGATATAGCAGTTTTGACACACTCTTTTTGTAGAATCTGCAAGTGGATATTTGGAGCGCTATGAGGGCTACGCTGTAAAAGGAAATATCATCACATAAAAACTATACGGAAGCATTCTCAGAAACATCTCTATGATGAGCGCATTGTACTCACAGACTTGAACTTTCTTTTTGATAGAGCAGTTTTGAAACACTCCTTTTGTAGAATGTGCAAGTGGATATTTGGTGTGCTTTGAGGCCTAATCTGGAAAAGGAAATATCTTCACATAAAAACTAGACAGAAGCATTCTCTGAAACTTCTTTGTGATGCGTGCATTCATCTAACAGAGTAGAAACCTCCTTTTCATAGAGCAGTTTTGAAACACCCTTTTTGTAGAATCTACAAGTGGATATTTGGAGCGATTTGAGGCCTGTGGTGTAAAAGGGAATATCTTCACATAAAAACTAGAAGGAAGCATTCTCAGAAACTTCAGTGTGCGTTATGCATTCAACTCACAGACTTGAACTTTCCTTTTGAAAAAGCAGATTTGAAAAACTCTTTTTGTAGAAATGGCAAGTGGATATTTGGAGTGGTTTGAGGCCTTTGCTGGGAAAGGATATATCCTCACATAAAAACTAGACAAAAGCATTCTCTGAAACTTCTTTGTGATGAATGCATTCAGCTTACAGAGTTGAACTTTCCTTTTGATAGAACAGTTTTGAAACACTCTTTTTGTAGAATCTGCAAGTGGATATTTGGAGAGCTTTGAGACCTACGCTGGAAAAGGAAATATCTTCACATAAAAATTAGACAGAAGCATTGTCAGACACTTCTCTGTGATGAGTGCATTCAACTCACAGAGTTCAACCTTCCTTTTTGTAGAACAGTTATGAAACACTCTCTTTGTAGAATCTACAAGGGATCATTTGGAGCACATTGGGGCGTATGCTGGAAAAGGAAGTATCTTCCCATTAAAAAAAAAGCAGAATCATTCTGATATAGTTTTTTGTGATCAGTGCATTCGACTCACAGACTTGAACCTTCCTTTTGATAGAGCAGTTTTGAAACACTCTTTTTGAAGAATCTTCAAGTGGATATTTGGAGCGCTTTGAGGCCTATGCTGGAAAAGGAAATATCTTCACATAAAAACTAGACAGAAGCATTGTCAGACACTTCTCTGTGATGAGTGCATTCAACTCACAGAGTTCAACCTTCCTTTTTGTAGAACAGTTATGAAACACCCTCTTTGTATAATCTACAAGGGATCATTTGGAGCACATTAAGACCTATGCTGGAAAAGGGTGTATCTTCCCATAAAAAAATAAGCAGAATCATTCTGAGATACCTTTTTGTGATGAGTGCATTCAACTCACAGACTTGAACATTCCTTTCGATAGAGCAGTTTTGAAACACTCTTTTTGTAGATTCTGCAAGTGGGTATTTTGAGCGCTTTGAGGTCAAAGATGGAAAAGGAAATATCTTCGTATAAAAACTAGACAGAAGCATTCTCAGAAATTACTTCGGGATGAGTGCATTCAACCCAAAGAGTTGAACCTTCCTTTTGATAGAACAGTTTTGAAACACTTTTTTTGTAGAATCTGCAAGTGGATATTTGGAGCAATTTGAGGCCTATGCTAGAAAAGGAAATATCTTCACATAAAAACTAGACGGAAGCATTCTCAGAAATTTCTTGGTGATGAGTGCATTCAACTCACAGGTTTGAACTTGCCTTTTGATAGAACAGCTTTGTAAACACTCTGTTTGTAGAATTTGCAAGTGGATATTTGGAGAGATTTGTGGCCTGTGCTGCATAAAGGGAATATCTTAACTTTAGAACAAGACAGAAGCATTCTCAGAGACTCCCCTGTGCTTTATGCATTCAAATCACAGGCTTGAACCTTCCTTTTGATAGAGCAGTTTTGAACCACTCTTTTTGTAGAATCTGCAAGTGGATATTTGGAGTGATTTGAGGCCTATGATGAAAAAGGAAATATCTTCACCTAAAAACTAGACAGAAACATTCTCAGAAACTTCTGTGGGATCAGAACGTTCAACCAACAGAGTTGAACCTTCCTTTTGATAGACTAGTTTTGAAACACACTTTTTGTAGAATCTGCAAGTGGATGTTTGGAGGGCTTTGAGGCCTATGCTGGAAAGAAAATATCTTCACCTAAAAACTAGACAGAAGCATTCTCAGAAACTTCTTTGTGATGAGTGCATTCAACTCACAGTGTTGAAAGTTCCTTTTGATAGAACAATTCTGACACAATCTTCTTATAGAATCTGCAAGTGGGTATTTGGATTGCTTGAGGCCTATGCTGGAGTAAGAAATAATTTCACATAAAAACTATATTGAAGCATTCTCAAAAACATCTTTGTGATGTGTGCCTTCAACTCACAGAATTGAAACTTCCTTTTGATAAAGCAGTTTTGAAACACCATATTGTAGAATCTGCAAGTGGATAGTTTTAGCACTTTGAGGCCTAGCCTGGAAAAGGGTATATCTTCACATAAAAACTGGACAGAAGCATTCTCAGAAACTTCCCTGTGCTTTATGAATTCAACTCACAGACTTGAACCTTCCTTTTGATAGAACAGTTTGGAAAAACACTTTTTGTAGAATCTGGAAGTGGATATTTAGAGCGCTTTGAGGCCTATGCAGGAAAAGGAAATACCATCACATAAAAACTAGACAGAAGTATTCTCAGAAACTTCTTTGTGATGTGTGCATTCAACTCACAGATTTGAACCCTGCTTTTCAAAGAGCAGTTATGAAACACCCTTTTTGTAGGATCTGGAGGTGGACATTTTTGGCGCTTTGAGGCCAATGCTGGAAAAGGAAATATGTATACATAAAAACTAAACAGAAGCATTCTCAGAAACTTCTCTGTGTTTTATGATTTCAACTCACAGAGTTGAACCTTCCTTTTGATAGCGCAGTTTTGAAACACTCTTTTGTAGAATCTGCAAGTGGATATTTGGAATGCTTTGAGGCCTATGCTCGAAAAGGAAATTTCTTCATATAAATACTAGACAGAAGCATGCTCAGAAACTTCTTTGTGATGAGTGCATTGTACTCACAGACTTTAAATTTCCTTTTGATAGAGCAGTTTTGAAACAGTCTTTTTGTAAAATATGAAAGTGTATATTTGGTGCGATTTGAGGGCTAAGATGGAAAAGGAAATATCTTCACATAAAAACTGGACAGAAGTATTCTCCGTATTTTCTTTGTGATGTGTGCATTAAACTAACAGAGTAGAACCTTCCTTTTGATAGAGCAGTTTTGAAACCCTCTTTTTGTAGAATCTGCAAGTGGATATTTGGAGCGATTTGAGGCCTATGGTGAAAAAGGGGATATCTTCGCATAAAAACTAGATAGAAGCATTCTCAGAAACTTCCCTGTGCCGTATGCATTCAACTCACGGACTTAAAACTTCCTTTTGAAAGAGCAGATTTGAAACACTTTTTTTGCCGAAACTGCAAGTGGATATTTGGAGCGCTTTGAGGCCTATGCAGGAAAAGGAAATATCCCCACATAAAAAGTAGACAAAAGCATTCTCCGAAACTTCTTTGTGATGAATGCATTCACCTCACAGAGTTGAACCTTCCCTTTGATGGAACAGTTTTGAAACACTCTTTTTGTGGAATCTGCAAGTGGCTATTTGGAGCGCTTTGAGGCGTATGCTGGAAAAGGAAATATCTTCACATAATAAATAGACGGAAGCATTCACAGAAACTTCTCTGTGATGAGTGCATTCACCTCACAGAGTTCAACCTTCCTTTTGGTAGAACAGTTATGAAACACTCTCTTTGTAGAGTCTACAAGAGATTATTTGGAGCTCATTGAGGCCTATGCTGGAAAAGAAAGTATCTTCCCGGAAAAACTAAGCAGAATCATTCTCAGAAATATTTTTGTGATGAGTGCATTCAACTCACAGCCTTGAACCTTCCTTTTGATAGAGTAGTTTTGAAACACTCGTTTTGTAGAATCTGCAAGTGGATATTTGGAGTGCTTTGAGGTCTATGCTGGAAAAGGAAATATCTTCACATCAAAACTAGACAGAAACATTCTCAGAAATTTCTGTGTGATGAGTGCATTCAACTCACAGGGTTGAACTTTCCTTTTGCTAGAACAGTTTTGAAACATTCTTTTTGTAGAATCTGCAAGTGTGTATTTGGAGCGATTTGAGGCCTATGCTGCAAAAAGAGAAATCTTCACATAAAAACTAGACAGAAGCATTCCCAAAAACTTCCCCGTGCTTCATGCATTCAACTCACAGACTTGAACCTTCCTTTTGATAGAGCAGTTTTGAAACACTCTTTTTGTAGAATCTGCAATTGGATATTTGGAGCGATTTGAGGCCTATGATGAAAAAGGGAATGTCTTCACCTAAAAACTAGACAGAAGCATTCTCTGAAACTTCTTTGCGATGAGTGCATTCAACCCACAGAGTTGAAACCTCCTTTTTTTTAGAACTGTTTTGTAACACTCTCTTTGTAGAATCTGAAAGTGGATACTTGGTGCGCTTTGAGGCCTATGCTGGAAATGGAAATATGTTCTCATAAAAACTAAGCAGAAGCATACTCACAGAGTTCTTAGTGATGAGTGCATTCAACTCACAGACATAAACTTTCCTTTTGATATAGCAGTTTTGACACACTCTTTTTGTAGAATCTGCAAGTGGATATTTGGAGCGCTATGAGGGCTACGCTGTAAAAGGAAATATCATTACATAAAAACTATACGGAAGCATTCTCAGAAACATCTCTATGATGAGCGCATTGTACTCACAGACTTGAACTTTCTTTTTGATAGAGCAGTTTTGAAACACTCCTTTTGTAGAATGTGCAAGTGGATATTTGGTGTGCTTTGAGGCCTAATCTGGAAAAGGAAATATCTTCACATAAAAACTAGACAGAAGCATTCTCTGAAACTTCTTTGTGATGCGTGCATTCATCTAACAGACTAGAAACTTCCTTTTGATAGAGCAGTTTTGAAACACCCTTTTTGTAGAATCTGCAAGTGGATATTTGGAGCGATTTGAGGCCTGTGGTGTAAAAGGGAATATCTTCACATAAAAACTAGAAGGAAGCATTCTCAGAAACTTCAGTGTGCTTTATGCATTCAACTCACAGACTTGAACCTTCCTTTTGAAAAAGCAGATTTGAAAAACTCTTTTTGTAGAAATTGCAAGTGGATATTTGGAGTGCTTTGAGGCCTATGCTGGAAAAGGATATATCCTCACATAAAAACTAGACAAAAGCATTCCCTGAAACTTCTTTGTGATGAATGCATTCAGCCTACAGAGTTGAACTTTCCTTTTGATAGAACAGTTTTGAAACACTCTTTTTGTAGGATTTGCAAGTGTTTATTTGGAGCGCTTTGAGTCCTATGATGGAAAAGGAAATATCTTCCCATAAAAACGAGGTAGAAGCATTCTCAGAACATTCTCTGTGATGAGTGCATTCAACTCACACACTTGAACTTTCGTTTTGATAGAGCAGTTTTGAAACACTCTATTAGTAGCATCTGTAAGTCGATATTTGGAGGGCTTTTATGCCAAGGCTGGAAAACAAAATATCATCACATTAAAACTAGGCAGAAGCATTCTCAGAAACTTCTTCGTGATGAGTGCATTCAACTCACAGAGTTGAACGTTCCTTTCAATAGAACAGTTTGAAACACTCCTTTTGTAGGATCTGCAACTGTTTATTTGGAGCACTTTGAGGCCTATGTTGGAAAAGGAAATATCTTCACGTAAAATTAGACAGAAGCATTCTCAGAGACTTCCCTGTGGTTTCTGCATTCAACTCAAAAAGTTGAACCTTCCTTTTGATAGAACAGTTTTGAAAAACTCTTTTCGTAGAATCTGCAAGTCGACATTTGGAACGCTTTGAGGCCTATGCTGGAAAAGGAAATATCTTCACATAAAAACTAGATAGAAGCATTCTCAGAAACTTCTTTGTGATGTGTGCATTCTACTCACAGAGTTGAAACTTCCTTTTGATAGATCAGTTTTGAAACACTCTTTTCGTGGATTCTGCAAGTGGACATTTGGAGGGCTTTGAAGCCTGTGCTGGAAAGGGAAATATCTTCACATAAAAACTAGACGGAAGCATTCTCAGAAACTTCCCTGGCTGTATGCATTCAAGTCCCAGAGAGGAACCTTCCTTTTGAAAGCGCAGTTTTGAAACACTCTTTTTGTAGAATGTGCTGGTGGATGTTTGGAGCGATTTGAGGCCAATGCAGGAAAACCAATTATCTTCCCATAAAAACTAGACAGAAGCATTCTCAGAAACTTCTTTGTGCTGTGTAAATTCAACTCACGGAGTTGAACCTTACTTTTGATAGAGTAGTTTCGAAACAGGCTTTTTGAAAAATCTGCAAGTGGATATTTGGAGTGATTTGAGACCTATGCTGCAAAAAGAAATATCTCCACATAAACCCTAGACAGAAGCATTCTCAGAAACTTCTGTGTGATGAGTGCATTCAACTCACGGACTTGAAGGTTAGTTTTGATACACCAGTTTTGAAACACTCTTTTTGAAGAATCTGCAAGTGTTTATTTGGAGCGCTTTGAGGCCTATGATGGAAAAGGACATGTCTTCACATAAAAACGAGACAGAAGCATTCTCAGAAACTTCTGTGTGATGCGTGCATTCAACTCACAGAGTTGAACCTTCCTTTTGATAGAGCAGTTTTGAAGCACTCTTTTAGTAGCATCTGAATGTTGATATTTTGAGGGTATTTATGCCAATGCTGGAAAACGAAATATCAACACATAAAAACTAGACAGCAGCATTCTTAGAAACTTCTTCGTGAAGAGTGCATTCAACTCACAGAGTTGAACGTTACTTATGATAGAACAGTTTTGAAACACTCCTTTTGTAGGATCTGCAACTGTTTATTTGGAGGGCTTTGAGGCCTATGTTGGAAAAGGAAATATCTTCACATAAAAACTAGACAGAAGCATTCTCAGAGACTTCCCTGTGCTTTCTGCATTCATCTCACATAGTTGAAACTTCCTTTTGATAGAACAGTTTTGAAAAACTCTTTTCGTAGAATCTGCAAGGGGATATTTGGAGCGCTTTGAGTCCTATGCTGGAAAAGGAAATATCTTCACATAAAAACGAGAGAGAAGCATTCTCAGAAATTTCTGTGTGATGAGTGCATTCAACTCACACACTTGAAATTTCCTTTTGATAGAGCAGTTTTGAAACACTCTTTTTGTAGAATCTGCAAGTGGATATTTGGAGGGTTTTGAGGCCTATGCGGGAAAACAAAATATCTTCCCATAAAAACTAGACAGAAGCATTCTCAGAAACTTCTTTGTGCTGTGTGCATTCAACTCACAGACTTGAACCTTCATTTTGAAAGAGCAGTTTTGAAACACTCTTTTTGTAGAATCTGCAAGTGGATACTTGGAGCGTTTTGAGGCCTTTGCTGGGAAATGAAATATCTTCACCTGAAAACTACACAGAAGCATTCTCAGAAACTACTTTGTGATGTATGCATTCAAATCACATAGTTGAACCTGACTTTTGATAGAGCAGTTTGGAAACAGCCTTTTTGTAAAATCTGCAAGTGGATATTTGGAGCTATTTGGGGCCTACGCTGCAAAAGGAAATATCTTCACAGGATCCCTAGACAGAAGCATTCTCAGGAACTTCTGCGGATGAGTGCATTCAACTCACAGACTTGAACCTTACTTTTGATAGAACAGTTTTGAAACACTCCTTTTGTAGAATCTGCAAGTGTTTATTTGGAGCGCTTTGAGGCCTATGATGGAAAATGAAATATCTTCACATAAAAATGAGAGAGAAGCATTCTCAGAAACTTCTGTGTGATGAGTGCACTCAACTCACACACTTGAAATTTCCTTTTGATAGAGCAGTTTTGACACACTCTTTTAGTAACATCTGTAAGTGGATATTTGAAGGGTTTTTATGGCAATGCTGGAAAAGGAAATATCATCACATAAAAACTAGGCAGAAGCATTCTCAGAAACTTCTTCATGATGAGTGCATTCAACTCACAGTGTTGAACGTTCCTTTTGATAGAACAGTTTTGAAACACTGTTTTAGTAGCATCTGCAAATGGATATTTGGAGTGCTAAGAGGCGAACACTGGAAAAGGAAATATCTTCACATAAAAACCAGATAGAATCATTCTCACAAACATGCCTGTGATGTGCACATTCAACTCACAGAGTTGAAGCTTCCTTTTGATATAGCTGTTTTGAAACACTCTTTTAGTAGAATCTTCAAGTGGATAATTGGAGTGTTTAGAAGCCAGCACTGGAAAAGGCAGCAACTTCACATAAAAACTAGACGGAAGCATTCTCAGAAACTTCCCTGTGCTTTATGCATTCAAGTCACCGAGAGGAACCTTCCTTTTGAAAGCGCAGTTTTGAAACACTCTTTTTGTAGAATTTGCTAGGGGATGTTTGGAGCGATTTGAGGCCTATGCTGGAAAACGAAATATCTTCCCATAAAATCTAGACAGAAGTATTCTGAGAAACTTCTTTGTGCTGTGTGCATCAACTCACAGGATTGAAGCTGCCTTTTGATAGAGTAGTTTTGAAACAGCCTTTTTGTAAAATCTGCAAGTGGATATTTGGAGCGATTTGAGAACTATGCTGCAAAAAGAAATATCTCCACATAAACCTTTGACAGAAGGATTCTCAGAAACTTCTTTGTCATTTGGGGATTGAACTTACGGAGTTGAATCTTCCTTTTCGTAGAGCAGCTTTGCAATACTCTTGTTGTGGAAACTGCAAGTGTATATTTAGTGCGATTGTGGCATCTAGTGGAAATGGAAACACATTCAGATGAAAACTAGATAGAACCATTCTCAGAAACTTCTTTGTGATGTGTGCATTCTACTCACAGAGTTCAACCTTCCTTTTGATAGAAAAGTTTTCAAACACTCTTTTTCTGGAGTCTGCAAGTGGATATTTGGAGCGCTTTGAAGCCTATGCTGGAAAAGGAAACATCTTCACCTAAAAACTAGATAGAAGCATTCTCAGAAACTTTTTTGTGATGTGCGCATTCAACTCACAGTGTTGAAGCTTCCTTTTGATATAGCTGTTTTGAAACACTCTTTCAGTAGAATCTGCAAGTGGATATTTGGAGGGCTAAGAGGCCAACACTGGAAAAGGAAATATCTTCACATAAAAACTAGACGGAAGCATTCTCAGAAACTTCCCTGTGGTTTATGCATTGAAGACACAGAGTGGAACCTTCCTTTTGAAAGCGCAGTTTTGAAACCCTCTTTTTGTAGAATTTGCTAGTGGATGTTTGCAGCGATTTGAGGCGTATGCTGGAAAACGAAATACCTGCCCCTAAAAACTAGACAGAAACATTCTCAGAAACTTCTTTGTGATGAGTGCATTCAACTCACAGACTTGAACCTTCATTTTTAAAGAGGAGTTTTGAAACACACTTTTTGTAGTATCTGCAAGTGGATATTATGAGCGTTTTGAGGCCTTTGCTGGGAAATGAAATATCTTCACCTGAAAACTACCCAGAAGCATTCTCAGAAACTTCTTTGTGATGTGTGCATTCAACTCACAGAGTTAAAGCTGCCTTTTGGCAGAGCAGTTTGGAAACAGCCTTTTTGTAAAATCTGCATGTGGATATACGGAGCGCTTTGAGGCCTCTGCTGGAATAGGAAATATCTTCACATAAAAAATTGATAGAAGCATTCTCAGAAACTTCCCTGTGCTTTATGCATTCAAGTCACAGAGAGGAACCTTCCTTTTGAAAGCACAGTTTTGAAACACTCTTTTTGTAGTATTTGCTAGTGGATGTTTTGAGGGATTTGAGGCCTATGCTGGAAAACGAAATATCTTCCCATAAAAACTAGACAGAAGCATTCTCAGAAACTTCTTTGTGATGAGTGCATTCAACTCACAGACTTTAACTTTCCTTTTGAAATAGCAGTTTTGAAAACAGTCCTTTTGTAGAATCTGCAGGTGGATATTTTGAGCATTTTGATGCCTTTGCTGGGAAATGAAATATCTTCACCTGAAAACTAGACAGAAGCATTCTCATAAACTTCTTTGTGATGTGCGCATTCAACTGACAGAGTTGAAGCTTCCTTTTGATATAGCTGTTTTGAAACACTCTTTCTGTAGGATCTGCAAGTTGATATATGGAGTGTTAAGAGGCCAACACTGGAAAAGGAAATAACTTCACATAAAAACTAGACGGAGGCATTCTCAGAAACTGCCCTGTGCTTTATGCATTCAAGTCACAGAGAGGAACCTTCCTTTTGAAAGCGCAGTTTTGAAACACTCCTTTACCAACATAGGCCTCAAAGAGCTCTAAATAAACACTTGGAGATTCTACAAAAATAGTGTAGAGTTTATTGGAGATTCCAATCCATTCCATTCTGTTGCATTCTACTCACAGAGTTGAACTTTTCTTTTGATAGAACAGTTTGGAAATACTCTTTTGAAGAATCTGCAAGTATTTATTTGAAGCGCTTTGAGGCCTACATTGGAAAAGGAAATATCATCCCATAAAAACTAGACCGAAGAATTCTCAGAAACTTCTTTGTGATGAGTGCATTCTACTCACAGAGTTGAACCATCCTTTGAAAGAACAGTTTTGAAACACTCTTTTTGTAGAATCTGCAAGTGGGTATTTGAGCGCTTTGAGGCCTATGTTGGAAAAGGAAATTTCTTCCCATAAAAAGTAGACTGAAGCATTCTCAGAAACTTCTTTGTGATGAGTGCATTCTACTAACAGAGTTGAACCTTCCTTTTGATAGAACAGTTTTGAAACACTCTTTTTGGAGATTCTGCAAGTGTTTATTTGTAGTGCTTTGAGGCCTATGCTGGAAAAGGAATTATCTTCACATAAAAACTAGACAGAAGAATTCTCAGAAACTTTTTCTGATGTGTGCATTCAACTCACCGAGTTGAACCTTCCTTTTGGTAGAGCATTTTTGAAACACTCTTTTTCTAGAATGTGCAAGTGGATATTTGGAGTGTTAGGGGGTCAACACTGTAAAAGGAAATATCTTCCCATAAAAACTAGACAGAAGCATTCTCAGAAACTTCTTTGTGATGAGGGCATTCCACTCACAGACTTTAACTTTCCTTTTGAAAGAGCAGTTTTGAAAAACTCTTTTTGTAGAATCTGCAGGTGGATATTTTGTGTGCTTTGAGGCCTAAGCAGCAAAAGGAAATATCTTCACGTAAAAACTAGACAGAAATATTCTCCAAAACCTCTTTGTGATGTGTGCATTCAAATAACAGAGTAGAACCTTCCTTTTGATAGTGCAGTTTTGAAACACCCTTTTTGTAGAATCTACAAGTGGATATTTGGAGAGATTTGAGGCCTATGCTGAAAAAGGGGATATCTTCACATAAAAACTAGATAGAAGCATTCTCACAAACTTCTCTGTGCTTTATGCATTCAACTTACAGACTTGAAACTTCCTTCTGAAAGAGCAGATTTGAAACACTGTTTTTGTAGAAACTGCAAGTGGATATTTGGAGCGCTTTGAGGCCTATGCTGGAAAAGGAAATATCCTCACATAAAAACTAGAAAAAAAATCCTCTGAAACTTGTTATGAGGAATGCATTCAGCTCACAGAGTTGAACCTTCCTTTTGATGGAACAGTTTTGAAACACTCTTTTTGTAGAATCTGCAAGTGGATATTTGGAGCGCTTTGAGGCCTATGCTGGAAAAGGAAATATCTTCACATAAAAACTAGACGGAAGCATTGTCAGACACTTCTCTGTGATGAGTGCATTCAACTCACAGAGTTCAACCTTCCTGTTTGTAGAACAGTTATGAAACACTCTCTTTGTAGAATCTACAAGGGATCATTTGGAGCACATTGGGGCCTATGCTGGAAAAGGAAGTATCTTCCCATTAAAAAAAAAGCAGAATCATTCTGAGATACTTTTTTGTGATCAGTGCATTCGACTCACAGACTTGAACCTTCCTTTTGATAGAGCAGTTTTGAAACACTCTTTTTGAAGAATCTTCAAGTGGATATTTGGAGCGCTTTGAGGCCTATGCTGGAAAAGGAAATATCTTCACATAAAAACTAGACAGAAGCATTGTCAGACACTTCTCTGTGATGAGTGCATTCAACTCACAGAGTTCAACCTTCCTTTTTGTAGAACAGTTATGAAACACTCTCTTTGTATAATCTACAAGGGATCATTTGGAGCACATTAAGACCTATGCTGGAAAAGGGTGTATCTTCCCATAAAAAAATAAGCAGAATCATTCTGAGATACCTTTTTGTGATGAGTGCATTCAACTCACAGACTTGAACATTCCTTTCGATAGAGCAGTTTTGAAACACTCTTTTTGTAGATTCTGCAAGTGGGTATTTTGAGCGCTTTGAGGTCAAAGATGGAAAAGGAAATATCTTCATATAAAAACTAGACAGAAGCATTCTCAGAAATTACTTCGGGATGAGTGCATTCAACCCAAAGAGTTGAACCTTCCTTTTGATAGAACAGTTTTGAAACACTTTTTTTGTAGAATCTGCAAGTGGATATTTGGAGCAATTTGAGGCCTATGCTAGAAAAGGAAATATCTTCACATAAAAACTAGACGGAAGCATTCTCAGAAATTTCTTGGTGATGAGTGCATTCAACTCACAGGTTTGAACTTGCCTTTTGATAGAACAGCTTTGAAACACTCTGTTTGTAGAATTTGCAAGTGGATATTTGGAGAGATTTGCGGCCTGTGCTGCATAAAGGGAATATCTTAACTTTAGAACAAGACAGAAGCATTCTCAGAGACTCCCCTGTGCTTTATGCATTCAAATCACAGGCTTGAACCTTCCTTTTGATAGAGCAGTTTTGAACCACTCTTTTTGTAGAATCTGCAAGTGGATATTTGGAGTGATTTGAGGCCTATGATGAAAAAGGAAATATCTTCACCTAAAAACTAGACGGAAACATTCTCAGAAACTTCTGTGGGATCAGAACGTTCAACCAACAGAGTTGAACCTTCCTTTTGATAGACTAGTTTTGAAACACACTTTTTGTAGAATCTGCAAGTGGATGTTTGGAGGGCTTTGAGGCCTATGCTGGAAAGAAAATATCTTCACCTAAAAACTAGACAGAAGCATTCTCAGAAACTTCTTTGTGATGAGTGCATTCAACTCACAGTGTTGAAAGTTCCTTTTGATAGAACAATTCTGACACAATCTTCTTATAGAATCTGCAAGTGGATATTTGGATTGCTTGAGGCCTATGCTGGAGTAAGAAATAATTTCACATAAAAACTATATTGAAGCATTCTCAAAAACATCTTTGTGATGTGTGCCTTCAACTCACAGAATTGAAACTTCCTTTTGATAAAGCAGTTTTGAAACACCATATTGTAGAATCTGCAAGTGGATAGTTTTAGCACTTTGAGGCCTAGCCTGGAAAAGGGTATATCTTCACATAAAAACTGGACAGAAGCATTCTCAGAAACTTCCCTGTGCTTTATGAATTCAACTCACAGACTTGAACCTTCCTTTTGATAGAACAGTTTGGAAAAACACTTTTTGTAGAATCTGGAAGTGGATATTTAGAGCGCTTTGAGGCCTATGCAGGAAAAGGAAATACCATCACATAAAAACTAGACAGAAGTATTCTCAGAAACTTCTTTGTGATGTGTGCACTCAACTCACAGATTTGAACCCTGCTTTTCATAGAGCAGTTATGAAACACCCTTTTTGTAGGATCTGCAGGTGGACATTTTTGGCGCTTTGAGGCCAATGCTGGAAAAGGAAATATGTATACATAAAAACTAAACAGAAGCATTCTCAGAAACTTCTCTGTGTTTTATGATTTCAACTCACAGAGTTGAACCTTCCTTTTGATAGCGCAGTTTTGAAACACTCTTTTGTAGAATCTGCAAGTGGATATTTGGAATGCTTTGAGGCCTATGCTCGAAAAGGAAATTTCTTCATATAAATACTAGACAGAAGCATGCTCAGAAACTTCTTTGTGATGAGTGCATTGTACTCACAGACTTTAAATTTCCTTTTGATAGAGCAGTTTTGAAACAGTCTTTTTGTAAAATATGAAAGTGTATATTTGGTGCGATTTGAGGGCTAAGATGGAAAAGGAAATATCTTCACATAAAAACTGGACAGAAGTATTCTCCGTATTTTCTTTGTGATGCGTGCATTAAACTAACAGAGTAGAACCTTCCTTTTGATAGAGCAGTTTTGAAACCCTCTTTTTGTAGAATCTGCAAGTGGATATTTGGAGCGATTTGAGGCCTATGGTGAAAAAGGGGATATCTTCGCATAAAAACTAGATAGAAGCATTCTCAGAAACTTCCCTGTGCCGTATGCATTCAACTCACGGACTTAAAACTTCCTTTTGAAAGAGCAGATTTGAAACACTTTTTTTGCCGAAACTGCAAGTGGATATTTGGAGCGCTTTGAGGCCTATGCAGGAAAAGGAAATATCCCCACATAAAAAGTAGACAAAAGCATTCTCCGAAACTTCTTTGTGATGAATGCATTCACCTCACAGAGTTGAACCTTCCCTTTGATGGAACAGTTTTGAAACACTCTTTTTGTAGAATCTGCAAGTGGCTATTTGGAGCGCTTTGAGGCGTATGCTGGAAAAGGAAATATCTTCACATAATAAATAGACGGAAGCATTCACAGAAACTTCTCTGTGATGAGTGCATTCACCTCACAGAGTTCAACCTTCCTTTTGGTAGAACAGTTATGAAACACTCTCTTTGTAGAGTCTACAAGAGATTATTTGGAGCTCATTGAGGCCTATGCTGGAAAAGAAAGTATCTTCCCGGAAAAACTAAGCAGAATCATTCTCAGAAATATTTTTGTGATGAGTGCATTCAACTCACAGCCTTGAACCTTCCTTTTGATAGAGTAGTTTTGAAACACTCGTTTTGTAGAATCTGCAAGTGGATATTTGGAGTGCTTTGAGGTCTATGCTGGAAAAGGAAATATCTTCACATCAAAACTAGACAGAAACATTCTCAGAAATTTCTGTGTGATGAGTGCATTCAACTCACAGGGTTGAACTTTCCTTTTGCTAGAACAGTTTTGAAACATTCTTTTTGTAGAATCTGCAAGTGTGTATTTGGAGCGATTTGAGGCCTATGCTGCAAAAAGAGAAATCTTCACATAAAAACTAGACAGAAGCATTCCCAAAAACTTCCCCGTGCTTCATGCATTCAACTCACAGACTTGAACCTTCCTTTTGATAGAGCAGTTTTGAAACACTCTGTTTGTAGAATCTGCAATTGGATATTTGGAGCGATTTGAGGCCTATGATGAAAAAGGGAATGTCTTCACCTAAAAACTAGACAGAAGCATTCTCTGAAACTTCTTTGCGATGAGTGCATTCAACCCACAGAGTTGAAACCTCCTTTTTTTTAGAACTGTTTTGTAACACTCTCTTTGTAGAATCTGAAAGTGGATACTTGGTGCGCTTTGAGGCCTATGCTGGAAATGGAAATATGTTCTCATAAAAACTAAGCAGAAGCATACTCACAGAGTTCTTAGTGATGAGTGCATTCAACTCACAGACATAAACTTTCCTTTTGATATAGCAGTTTTGACACACTCTTTTTGTAGAATCTGCAAGTGGATATTTGGAGCGCTATGAGGGCTACGCTGTAAAAGGAAATATCATCACATAAAAACTATACAGAAGCATTCTCAGAAACATCTCTATGATGAGCGCATTGTACTCACAGACTTGAACTTTCTTTTTGATAGAGCAGTTTTGAAACACTCCTTTTGTAGAATGTGCAAGTGGATATTTGGTGTGCTTTGAGGCCTAATCTGGAAAAGGAAATATCTTCACATAAAAACTAGACAGAAGCATTCTCTGAAACTTCTTTGTGATGCGTGCATTCATCTAACAGACTAGAAACTTCCTTTTGATAGAGCAGTTTTGAAACACCCTTTTTGTAGAATCTGCAAGTGGATATTTGGAGCGATTTTAGGCCTGTGGTGTAAAAGGGAATATCTTCACATAAAAACTAGAAGGAAGCATTCTCAGAAACTTCAGTGTGCTTTATGCATTCAACTCACAGACTTGAACCTTCCTTTTGAAAAAGCAGATTTGAAAAACTCTTTTTGTAGAAATTGCAAGTGGATATTTGGAGTGCTTTGAGGCCTATGCTGGAAAAGGATATATCCTCACATAAAAACTAGACAAAAGCATTCCCTGAAACTTCTTTGTGATGAATGCATTCAGCTTACAGAGTTGAACTTTCCTTTTGATAGAACAGTTTTGAAACACTCTTTTTGTAGAATCTGCAAGTGGATATTTGGAGAGCTTTGAGACCTATGCTGGAAAAGGAAATATCTTCACATAAAAATTAGACAGAAGCATTCTCAGACACTTCTCTGTGATGAGTGCATTCAACTCAGAGAGTTCAACCTTCCTTTTGGTAGAACAGTTTTGAATCACTCTCTTTCTAGAATCTACAATAGATTATTTGGAGCTCATTTAGGCCTATGATGGGAAAGGGAATATCTTCCCATAAAAACTAAGCAGAATCATTCTCAGAAACATTTATGTGATGAGTGCTTTCAACTCAGAGACTTGAACATTCCTTTTGATAGAGCAGTTTTGAAACACTCTTTTTGTAGAATCTGCAATTGGATATTTGGAGTGCTTTGAGACCTGTGCTGGAAAAGGAAATATCTTCACATAAAAATTAGACAGAAGCATTCTCAGACACTTCTCTGTGATGGGCGCATTCAGCTCACTGAGTTCAACCTTCCTTTAGGTAGAATAGTTTTGAATCACTCTCTTTGTAGAATCTACTATCGATTATTTGGAGCGCATTGAGGCCTACGATGGAAAAGGGAATATCTTCCCATAAAAACTAAGCAGAATCATTCTCAGAAACATTTTTGTGATGAGTGCATTCAACTCTGAGACTTGAACATTCCTTTTGAAAGAGCAGTTTTGAAACACTCTTTTCATAGAATCTACAAGTGGGTATTTGGAGCAATTTGAGGCCTATGCTGGAAAAGGGAATATCTTCACATAAAAATTAGACAGAAGCATTCTCAGAAATTTCTTTGTGATGAGTGCGTTCAACTCACAGGGTTGAACTTTCCTTTTGATAGAACAGTTTTGAAACACTCTGTTTGTAGAATTTGCAAGTGGATATTTGGAGCGATTTGAGGCCTATGCTGCAAAAAGGGAATATCTTAACATAAGAACTAGACAGAAGCATTCTCAGAGACTTCCTTGTGCCTTATACATTCAATTCACAGGCTTGAACCTTCTTTTTGGTAGAGCAGTTTTGAAACACCCTTTTTGTAGACTCTGCAAGTGCATATTTACAGCGATTTGAGGCCTACAGTGAAAAAGGGGATATCTTCACATAAAAACTAGATAGAAGCATTCTCAGAAACTTCCCTTTGCTTTATGCAGTCAACTCACAGACTTGAAACTTCCTTTTCAAAGAGCAGATTTTAAATACTCTTTTTGTAGAAACTGCAAGTGGATATTTGGAGCGCTTTGAGGCCTATGCTGGAAAAGGAAATATCCTCACATAAAAACAAGACAAAAGCATTCTCCGAAACTTCTTTGGGATGAATGCATTCAGCTCACAGAGTTGAACCTTGCCTTTGATAGAACAGTTTTGAAACACTCTTTTATTAGAATCTGCAAGTGGATATTTGGAGCGCATTGGGACCTATGCTGGAAAAAGAAATATCTTCACATAATACCTAGACGGAAGCATTCTCAGAAACTTCTCTGTGATGAGTCATTTATGAAACACTTTCTTTGAAGAATCTATAAGAGATTATTTGGAGCTCATTGAGGCCTATGCTGGAAAAGGGAATATCTTCATATAAAAACTAGACAGAAGCATTCTGAGAAACTTCCCTGTGCTATTTGCATTCAACTCACACTCTTGAACCTTCTTTTTGAAAGAGCAGATTTGAAACACTCTTTTTGTAGAAACTGCAAGTGCATATTTGGAGTGCTTTGAGGCCTATGATGGAAAAGGAAATATCCTCACAGAAAAATTAGACAAAAGCATTCTCAGAAATTTCTTTGTGATGTGTGCATTTAATTAACCGAGTTGAACTTTCCTTTTGATGGAACAGTTTTGAAACAGTCTTTTTGTAGAATCTGAAAGTGGATATTTGGAGAATTTTGAGGTCTATGCAGGAAAAGGAAATATCTTCACATAAAAACTAGACAGAAGCATTCCCAAAAACTTCCCCGTGCTTCATGCATTCAACTCACAGACTTGAACCTTCCTTTTGATAGAGCAGTTTTGAAACACTCTTTTTGTAGAATCTGCAATTGGATATTTGGAGCGATTTGAGGCTTATGATGAAAAAGGGAATATCTTCACCTAAAAACTAGACAGAAGCATTCTCTGAAACTTCTTTGCGATGAGTGCATTCAACCCACAGAGTTGAAACCTCCTTTTCTTTAGAACTGTTTTGTAACACTCTCTTTGTAGAATCTGAAAGTGGATACTTGGTGCGCTTTGAGGCCTATGCTGGAAATGGAAATATGTTCTCATAAAAACTAAGCAGAAGCATACTCACAGAGTTCTTAGTGATGAGTGCATCCAACTCACAGACTTAAACTTTCCTTTTGATATAGCAGTTTTGACACACTCTTTTTGTAGAATCTGCAAGTGGATATTTGGAGCGCTATGAGGCCTACGCTGTAAAAGGAAATATCATCACATAAAAACTATACAGAAGCATTCTCAGAAACATCTCTATGATGAGCGCATTGTACTCAGAGACTTGAACTTTCTTTTTGATAGAGCAGTTTTGAAACACTCCTTTTGTAGAATGTGCAAGTGGATATTTGGTGTGCTTTGGGGCCTAATCTGGAAAAGGAAGTATCTTCACATAAAAACTAGACAGAAGCATTCTCTGAAACTACCTTGTGACGCGTGCATTCATCTAACAGACTAGAAACCTCCTTTTGATAGAGCAGTTTTGAAACACCCTTTTTGTAGAATCTACAAGTGGATATTTGGAGCGATTTGAGGCCTGTGGTGTAAAAGGGAATATCTTCCCATAAAAACTAGAAGGAAGCATTCTCAGAAACTTCAGTGTGCGTTATGCATTCAACTCACAGACTTGAACATTCCTTTTGAAAGAGCAGATTTGAAAAACTCTTTTTGTAGAAATTGCAAGTGGATATTTGGAGTGGTTGGAGGCCTACGCTGGAAAAGGATATATCCTCACATAAAAACTAGACAAAAGCATTCTCTGAAACTTCTTTGTGATGAATGCATTCAGCTTACAGAGTTGAACTTTCCTTTTGATAGAACAGTTTTGAAACACACTTTTTGTAGAATCTGCAAGTGGATATTTGGAGAGCTTTGAGACCTATGCTGGAAAAGGAAATATCTTCACATAAAAATTAGACAGAAGCATTGTCAGACACTTCTCTGTGATGAGTGCATTCAACTCACAGAGTTCAACCTTCCCTTTTGTAGAACAATTATGAAACACTCTCTTTGTAGAATCTACAAGGGATCATTTGGAGCACATTGGGGCCTATGCTGGAAAAGGAAGTATCTTCCCATTAAAAAAAAAGCAGAATCATTCTGAGATACTTTTTTGTGATCAGTGCATTCGACTCACAGACTTGAACCTTCCTTTTGATAGAGCAGTTTTGAAACACTCTTTTTGAAGAATCTTCAAGTGGATATTTGGAGCGCTTTGAGGCCTATGCTGGAAAAGGAAATATCTTCACATAAAAACTAGACAGAAGCATTGTCAGACACTTCTCTGTGATGAGTGCATTCAACTCACAGAGTTCAACCTTCCTTTTTGTAGAGCAGTTATGAAACACTCTCTTTGTATAATCTACAAGGGATCATTTGGAGCACATTAAGACCTATGCTGGAAAAGGGTGTATCTTCCCATAAAAAAATAAGCAGAATCATTCTGAGATACCTTTTTGTGATGAGTGCATTCAACTCACAGACTTGAACATTCCTTTCGATAGAGCAGTTTTGAAACACTCTTTTTGTAGATTCTGCAAGTGGGTATTTTGAGCGCTTTGAGGTCAAAGATGGAAAAGGAAATATCTTCATATAAAAACTAGACAGAAGCATTCTCAGAAATTACTTTGGGATGAGTGCATTCAACCAAAAGAGTTGAACCTTCCTTTTGATAGAACAGTTTTGAAACACTTTTTTTGTAGAATCTGCAAGTGGATATTTGGAGCAATTTGAGGCCTATGCTAGAAAAGGAAATATCTTCACATAAAAACTAGACGGAAGCATTCTCAGAAATTTCTTGGTGATGAGTGCATTCAACTCACAGGTTTGAACTTGCCTTTTGATAGAACAGTTTTGAAACACTCTGTTTGTAGAATTTGCAAGTGGATATTTGGAGAGATTTGTGGCCTGTGCTGCATAAAGGGAATATCTTAACTTTAGAACAAGACAGAAGCATTCTCAGAGACTCCCCTATGCTTTATGCATTCAAATCACAGGCTTGAACCTTCCTTTTGATAGAGCAGTTTTGAACCACTCTTTTTGTAGAATCTGCAAGTGGATATTTGGAGTGATTTGAGGCCTATGATGAAAAAGGAAATATCTTCACCTAAAAACTAGACAGAAACATTCTCAGAAACTTCTGTGGGATCAGAACGTTCAACCAACAGAGTTGAACCTTCCTTTTGATAGACTAGTTTTGAAACACACTTTTTGTAGAATCTGCAAGTGGATGTTTGGAGGGCTTTGAGGCCTATGCTGGAAAGAAAATATCTTCACCTAAAAACTAGACAGAAGCATTCTCAGAAACTTCTTTGTGATGAGTGCATTCAACTCACAGTGTTGAAAGTTCCTTTTGATAGAACAATTCTGACACAATCTTCTTATAGAATCTGCAAGTGGATATTTGGATTGCTTGAGGCCTATGCTGGAGTAAGAAATAATTTCACATAAAAACTATATTGAAGCATTCTCAAAAACATCTTTGTGATGTGTGCCTTCAACTCACAGAATTGAAACTTCCTTTTGATAAAGCAGTTTTGAAACACCATATTGTAGAATCTGCAAGTGGATAGTTTTAGCACTTTGAGGCCTAGCCTGGAAAAGGGTCTATCTTCACATAAAAACTGGACAGAAGCATTCTCAGAAACTTCCCTGTGCTTTATGAATTCAACTCACAGACTTGAACCTTCCTTTTGATAGAACAGTTTGGAAAAACACTTTTTGCAGAATCTGGAAGTGGATATTTAGAGCGCTTTGAGGCCTATGCAAGAAAAGGAAATACCATCACATAAAAACTAGACAGAAGTATTCTCAGAAACTTCTTTGTGATGTGTGCATTCAACTCACAGATTTGAACCCTGCTTTTCAAAGTGCAGTTATGAAACACCCTTTTTGTAGGATCTGCAGGTGGACATTTTTGGCGCTTTGAGGCCAATGCTGGAAAAGGAAATATGTATACATAAAAACTAAACAGAAGCATTCTCAGAAACTTCTCTGTGTTTTATGATTTCAACTCACAGAGTTGAACCTTCCTTTTGATAGCGCAGTTTTGAAACACTCTTTTGTAGAATCTGCAAGTGGATATTTGGAATGCTTTGAGGCCTATGCTCGAAAAGGAAATTTCTTCATATAAATACTAGACAGAAGCATGCTCAGAAACTTCTTTGTGATGAGTGCATTGTACTCACAGACTTTAAATTTCCTTTTGATAGAGCAGTTTTGAAACAGTCTTTTTGTAAAATATGAAAGTGTATATTTGGTGTGATTTGAGGGCTAAGATGGAAAAGGAAATATCTTCACATAAAAACTGGACAGAAGTATTCTCCGTATTTTCTTTGTGATGTGTGCATTAAACTAACAGAGTAGAACCTTCCTTTTGATAGAGCAGTTTTGAAACCCTCTTTTTGTAGAATCTGCAAGTGGATATTTGGAGCGATTTGAGGCCTATGGTGAAAAAGGGGATATCTTCGCATAAAAACTAGATAGAAGCATTCTCAGAAACTTCCCTGTGCCGTATGCATTCAACTCACGGACTTAAAACTTCCTTTTGAAAGAGCAGATTTGAAACACTTTTTTTGTAGAAACTGCAAGTGGATATTTGGAGCGCTTTGAGGCCTATGCAGGAAAAGGAAATATCCCCACATAAAAAGTAGACAAAAGCATTCTCCGAAACTTCTTTGTGATGAATGCATTCACCTCACAGAGTTGAACCTTCCCTTTGATGGAACAGTTTTGAAACACTCTTTTTGTAGAATCTGCAAGTGGCTATTTGGAGCGCTTTGAGGCGTATGCTGGAAAAGGAAATATCTTCACATAATAAATAGACGGAAGCATTCACAGAAACTTCTCTGTGATGAGTGCATTCACCTCACAGAGTTCAACCTTCCTTTTGGTAGAACAGTTATGAAACACTCTCTTTGTAGAGTCTACAAGAGATTATTTGGAGCTCATTGAGGCCTATGCTGGAAGAGAAAGTATCTTCCCGGAAAAACTAAGCAGAATCATTCTCAGAAATATTTTTGTGATGAGTGCATTCAACTCACAGCCTTGAACCTTCCTTTTGATAGAGTAGTTTTGAAACACTCGTTTTGTAGAATCTGCAAGTGGATATTTGGAGTGCTTTGAGGTCTATGCTGGAAAAGGAAATATCTTCACATCAAAACTAGACAGAAACATTCTCAGAAATTTCTGTGTGATGAGTGCATTCAACTCACAGGGTTGAACTTTCCTTTTGCTAGAACAGTTTTGAAACATTCTTTTTGTAGAATCTGCAAGTGTGTATTTGGAGCGATTTGAGGCCTATGCTGCAAAAAGAGAAATCTTCACATAGAAACTAGACAGAAGCATTCCCAAAAACTTCCCCGTGCTTCATGCATTCAACTTACAGACTTGAACCTTCCTTTTGATAGAGCAGTTTTGAAACACTCTTTTTGTAGAATCTGCAATTGGATATTTGGAGCGATTTGAGGCCTATGATGAAAAAGGGAATGTCTTCACCTAAAAACTAGACAGAAGCATTCTCTGAAACTTCTTTGTGATGAGTGCATTCAACCCACAGAGTTGAAACCTCCTTTTTTTTAAAACTGTTTTGTAACACTCTCTTTGTAGAATCTGAAAGTGGATACTTGGTGCGCTTTGAGGCCTATGCTGGAAATGGAAATATGTTCTCATAAAAACTAAGCAGAAGCATACTCACAGAGTTCTTAGTGATGAGTGCATTCAACTCACAGACATAAACTTTCCTTTTGATATAGCAGTTTTGACACACTCTTTTTGTAGAATCTGCAAGTGGATATTTGGAGCGCTATGAGGGCTACGCTGTAAAAGGAAATATCATCACATAAAAACTATACGGAAGCATTCTCAGAAACATCTCTATGATGAGCGCATTGTAGACACAGACTTGAACTTTCTTTTTGATACAGCAGTTTTGAAACACTCCTTTTGTAGAATGTGCAAGTGGATATTTGGTGTGCTTTGAGGCCTAATCTGGAAAAGGAAATATCTTCACATAAAAACTAGACAGAAGCATTCTCTGAAACTTCTTTGTGATGCGTGCATTCATCTAACAGACTAGAAAGTTCCTTTTGAAAGAGCAGTTTTGAAACACCCTTTTTGTAGAATCTGCAAGTGGATATTTGGAGCGATTTGAGGCCTGTGGTGTAAAAGGGAATATCTTCACATAAAAACTAGAAGGAAGCATTCTCAGAAACTTCAGTGTGCTTTATGCATTCAACTCACAGACTTGAACCTTCCTTTTGAAAAAGCAGATTTGAAAAACTCTTTTTGTAGAAATTGCAAGTGGATATTTGGAGTGCTTTGAGGCCTATGCTGGAAAAGGATATATCCTCACATAAAAACTAGACAAAAGCATTCCCTGAAACTTCTTTGTGATGAATGCATTCAGCTTACAGAGTTGAGCTTTCCTTTTGATAGAACAGTTTTGAAACACTCTTTTTGTAGAATCTGCAAGTGGATATTTGGAGAGCTTTGAGACCTATGCTGGAAAAGGAAATATCTTCACATAAAAATTAGACAGAAGCATTCTCAGACACTTCTCTGTGATGAGTGCATTCAACTCAGAGAGTTCAACCTTCCTTTTGGTAGAACAGTTTTGAATCACTCTCTTTCTAGAATCCACAATAGGTTATTTGGAGCTCTTTTAGGCCTATGATGGGAAAGGGAATATCTTCCCATAAAAACTAAGCAGAATCATTCTCAGAAACATTTATGTGATGAGTGCTTTCAACTCAGAGACTTGAACATTCCTTTTGATAGAGCAGTTTTGAAACACTCTTTTTGTAGAATCTGCAATTGGATATTTGGAGTGCTTTGAGACCTGTGCTGGAAAAGGAAATATCTTCACATAAAAATTAGACAGAAGCATTCTCAGACACTTCTCTGTGATGGGCGCATTCAGCTCACTGAGTTCAACCTTCCTTTAGGTAGAATAGTTTTGAATCACTCTCTTTGTAGAATCTACTATCGATTATTTGGAGCGCATTGAGGCCTACGATGGAAAAGGGAATATCTTCCCATAAAAACTAAGCAGAATCATTCTCAGAAACATTTTTGTGATGAGTGCATTCGACTCTGAGACTTGAACATTCCTTTTGAAAGAGCAGTTTTGAAACACTCTTTTCATAGAATCTACAAGTGGGTATTTGGAGCAATTTGAGGCCTATGCTGGAAAAGGGAATATCTTCACATAAAAATTAGACAGAAGCATTCTCAGAAATTTCTTTGTGATGAGTGCGTTCAACTCACAGGGTTGAACTCTCCTTTTGATAGGACAGTTTTGAAACACTCTGTTTGTAGAATTTGCAAGTGGATATTTGGAGCGATTTGAGGCCTATGCTGCAAAAAGGGAATATCTTGACATAAGAACTAGACAGAAGCATTCTCAGAGACTTCCTTGTGCCTTATACATTCAATTCACAGGCTTGAACCTTCTTTTTGGTAGAGCAGTTTTGAAACACCCTTTTTGTAGACTCTGCAAGTGCATATTTACAGCGATTTGAGGCCTACAGTGAAAAAGGGGATATCTTCACATAAAAACTAGATAGAAGCATTCTCAGAAACTTCCCTTTGCTTTATGCAGTCAACTCACAGACTTGAAACTTCCTTTTCAAAGAGCAGATTTTAAATACTCTTTTTGTAGAAACTGCAAGTGGATATTTGGAGCGCTTTGAGGCCTATGCTGGAAAAGGAAATATCCTCACATAAAAACAAGACAAAAGCATTCTCCGAAACTTCTTTGGGATGAATGCATTCAGCTCACAGAGTTGAACCTTGCCTTTGATAGAACAGTTTTGAAACACTCTTTTTTTAGAATCTGCAAGTGGATATTTGGAGCGCATTGGGACCTATGCTGGAAAAAGAAATATCTTCACATAATACCTAGACGGAAGCATTCTCAGAAACTTCTCTGTGATGAGTCATTTATGAAACACTTTCTTTGAAGAATCTATAAGAGATTATTTGGAGCTCATTGAGGCCTATGCTGGAAAAAGGAATATCTTCATATAAAAACTAGACAGAAGCATTCTGAGAAACTTCCCTGCGCTATTTGCATTCAACTCACACTCTTGAACCTTCTTTTTGAAAGAGCAGATTTGAAACACTCTTTTTGTAGAAACTGCAAGTGCATATTTGGAGTGCTTTGAGGCCTATGATGGAAAAGGAAATATCCTCACAGAAAAATTAGACAAAAGCATTCTCAGAAATTTCTTTGTGATGTGTGCATTTAATTCACCGAGTTGAACTTTCCTTTTGATAGAACAGTTTTGAAACAGTCTTTTTGTAGAATCTGCAAGTGGATATTTGGAGCATTTTGAGGTCTATGCTGGAAAAGGAAATATCTTCACATAAAAACTAGACAGAAGCATTCCCAAAAACTTCCCCGTGCTTCATGCATTCAACTCACAGACTTGAACCTTCCTTTTGATAGAGCAGTTTTGAAACACTCTTTTTGTAGAATCTGCAATTGGATATTTGGAGCGATTTGAGGCCTATGATGAAAAAGGGAATATCTTCACCTAAAAACTAGACAGAAGCATTCTCTGAAACTTCTTTGCGATGAGTGCATTCAACCCACAGAGTTGAAACCTCCTTTTTTTTAGAACTGTTTTGTAACACTCTCTTTGTAGAATCTGAAAGTGGATACTTGGTGCGCTTTGAGGCCTATGCTGGAAATGGAAATATGTTCTCATAAAAACTAAGCAGAAGCATACTCACAGAGTTCTTAGTGATGAGTGCATCCACCTCACAGACTTAAACTTTCCTTTTGATATAGCAGTTTTGACACACTCTTTTTGTAGAATCTGCAAGTGGATATTTGGAGCGCTATGAGGCCTACGCTGTAAAAGGAAATATCATCACATAAAAACTATACAGAAGCATTCTCAGAAACATCTCTATGATGAGTGCATTGTACTCACAGACTTGAACTTTCTTTTTGATAGAGCAGTTTTGAAACACTCCTTTTGTAGAATGTGCAAGTGGATATTTGGTGTGCTTTGAGGACTAATCTGGAAAAGGAAATATCTTCACATAAAAACTAGACAGAAGCATTCTCTGAAACTTCTTTGTGACGCGTGCATTCATCTAACAGACTAGAAACTTCCTTTTGATAGAGCAGTTTTGAAACACCCTTTTTGTAGAATCTACAAGTGGATATTTGGAGCGATTTGAGGCCTGTGGTGTAAAAGGGAATATCTTCACATAAAAACTAGAAGGAAGCATTCTCAGAAACTTCAGTGTGCGTTATGCATTCAGCTCACAGACTTGAACATTCCTTTTGAAAGAGCAGATTTGAAAAACTCTTTTTGTAGAAAATGCAAGTGGATATTTGGAGTGGTTTGAGGCCTATGCTGGAAAAGGATATATCCTCACATAAAAACTAGACAAAAGCATTCTCTGAAACTTCTTTGTGATGAATGCATTCAGCTTACAGAGTTGAACTTTCCTTTTGATAGAACAGTTTTGAAACACTCTTTTTGTAGAATCTGCAAGTGGATATTTGGAGAGCTTTGAGACCTATGCTGGAAAAGGAAATATCTTCACATAAAAATTAGACAGAAGCATTCTCAGACACTTCTCTGTGATGAGTGCATTCAACTCAGAGAGTTCAACCTTCCTTTTTGTAGAACAGTTATGAAACACTCTCTTTGTAGAATCTATAAGGGATCATTTGGAGCACATTATGGCCTATGCTGGAAAAGGAAGTATCTTCCCATTAAAAAAAAAGCAGAATCATTCTGAGATACTTTTTTGTGATCAGTGCATTCGACTCACAGACTTGAACCTTCCTTTTGATAGAGCAGTTTTGAAACACTCTTTTTGTAGAATCTGCAATTGGATATTTGGAGCGATTTGAGGCCTATGATGAAAAAGGGAATATCTTCACCTAAAAACTAGAAAGAAGCATTCTCTGAAACTTCTTTGCGATGAGTGCATTCAACCCACAGAGTTGAAACCTCCTTTTTTTTAGAACTGTTTTGTAACACTCTCTTTGTAGAATCTGAAAGTGGATACTTGGTGCGCTTTGAGGCCTATGCTGGAAATGGAAATATGTTCTCATAAAAACTAAGCAGAAGCATACTCACAGAGTTCTTAGTGATGAGTGCATCCAACTCACAGACTTAAACTTTCCTTTTGATATAGCAGTTTTGACACACTCTTTTTGTAGAATCTGCAAGTGGATATTTGGAGCGCTATGAGGCCTACGCTGTAAAAGGAAATATCATCACATAAAAACTATACAGAAGCATTCTCAGAAACATCTCTATGATGAGTGCATTGTACTCACAGACTTGAACTTTCTTTTTGATAGAGCAGTTTTGAAACACTCCTTTTGTAGAATGTGCAAGAGGATATTTGGTGTGCTTTGAGGCCTAATCTGGAAAAGGAAATATCTTCACATAAAAACTAGACAGAAGCATTCTCTGAAACTTCTTTGTGATGCGTGCATTCATCTAACAGACTAAAAACTTCCTTTTGACAGAGCAGTTTTGAAACACCCTTTTTGTAGAATCTACAAGTGGATATTTGGAGCGATTTGAGGCCTGTGGTGTAAAAGGGAATATCTTCACATAAAAACTAGAAGGAAGCATTCTCAGAAACTTCAGTGTGCCTTATGCATTCAGCTCACAGACTTGAACATTCCTTTTGAAAGAGCAGATTTGAAAAACTCTTCTTGTAGAAATTGCAAGTGGATATTTGGAGTGGTTTGAGGCCTATGCTGGAAAAGGATATATCCTCACATAAAAACTAGACAAAAGCATTCTCTGAAACTTCTTTGTGATGAATGCATTCAGCTTAAAGAGTTGAACTTTCCTTTTGATAGAACAGTTTTGAAACACTCTTTTTGTAGAATCTGCAAGTGGATATTTGGAGAGCTTTGAGACCTATGCTGGAAAAGGAAATATCTTCACATAAAAATTAGACAGAAGCATTGTCAGACACTTCTCTGTGATGAGTGCATTCAACTCACAGAGTTCAACCTTCCTTTTTGTAGAACAGTTATGAAACACTCTCTTTGTAGAATCTACAAGGGATCATTTGGAGCACATTGGGGCCTATGCTGGAAAAGGAAGTATCTTCCCATTAAAAAAAAAGCAGAATCATTCTGAGATACTTTTTTGTGATCAGTGCATTCGACTCACAGACTTGAACCTTCCTTTTGATAGAGCAGTTTTGAAACACTCTTTTTGAAGAATCTTCAAGTGGATATTTGGAGCGCTTTGAGGCCTATGCTGGAAAAGGAAATATCTTCACATAAAAACTAGACAGAAGCATTGTCAGACACTTCTCTGTGATGAGTGCATTCAACTCACAGAGTTCAACCTTCCTTTTTGTAGAACAGTTATGAAACACTCTCTTTGTATAATCTACAAGGGATCATTTGGAGCACATTAAGACCTATGCTGGAAAAGGGTGTATCTTCCCATAAAAAAATAAGCAGAATCATTCTGAGATACCATTTTGTGATGAGTGCATTCAACTCACAGACTTGAACATTCCTTTCGATAGAGCAGTTTTGAAACACTCTTTTTGTAGATTCTGCAAGTGGGTATTTTGAGCGCTTTGAGGTCAAAGATGGAAAAGGAAATATCTTCATATAAAAACTAGACAGAAGCATTCTCAGAAATTACTTTGGGATGAGTGCATTCAACCAAAAGAGTTGAACCTTCCTTTTGATAGAACAGTTTTGAAACACTTTTTTTGTAGAATCTGCAAGTGGATATTTGGAGCAATTTGAGGCCTATGCTAGAAAAGGAAATATCTTCACATAAAAATTAGACAGAAGCATTCTCAGACACTTCTCTGTGATGAGTGCATTCAACTCAGAGAGTTCAACCTTCCTTTTGGTAGAACAGTTTTGAATCAGTCTCTTTCTAGGACCTACAGTAGATTATTTGGAGCTCATTTAGGCCTATGATGGAAAAGGGAATATCTTCCCATAAAAACTAAGCAGAATCATTCTCAGAAACATTTTTGTGATGAGTGCATTCATCTCAGAGACTTGAACATTCCTTTTGATAGAGCAGTTTTGAAACACTCTTTTTGTAGAATCTGCAATTGGATATTTGGAGTGCTTTGATACCTATGCTAGAAAAGGAAATATCTTCACATAAAAATTAGACAGAAGCATTCTCAGACACTTCTCTGTGATGAGTGCATTCAGCTCACTGACTTCAACCTTCCTTTAGGTAGAATAGTTTTGAATCACTCTCTTTGTAGAATCTACTATAGATTATTTGGAATGCATTGAGGCCTACGTTGGAAAAGGGAATATCTTCCCATAAAAACTAAGCAGAATCATTCTCAGAAACATTTTTGTGATGAGTGCATTCAACTCTGAGACTTGAACATTCCTTTTGAAAGAGCAGTTTTGAAACACTCTTTTTATAGAATCTACAAGTGGGTATTTATAGCAATTTGAGGCCTATGCTGGGAAAGGGGCTATCTTCACATAAAAATTAGACAGAAGCATTCTGAGAAATTTCTTTGTGATGAGTGCATTCAACTCACAGGGTTGAACTTTCCTTTTGATAGAACAGTTTTGAAACACTCTGTTTGTAGAATTTGTAAGTGGATATTTGGAGCGATTTGAGGCCTATGCTGCAAAAAGGGAATATCTGAACATAAGAACTAGACAGAAGCATTCTCAGAGACTTCCTTGTGCTTTACGCATTCAATTCACAGGCTTGAACCTTCTTTTTGGTGGAGCAGTTTTGAAACACCCTTTTTGTAGACTCTGCAAGTGGATATTTACAGCGATTAGAGGCCTACGGTGAAAAAGGGGATATCTTCTGATAAAAACTAGATAGAAGCATTCTCAGAAACTTCCCTGTGCTTTATGCAGTCAACTCACAGACTTGAAACTTCCTTTTCAAAGAGCAGATTTTAAATACTCTTTTTGTAGAAACTGCAAGGGGATATTTGGAGCGCTTTGAGGCCTATGCTGGAAAAGGAATATCTTCACATAAAAACTAGACGGAAGATAGGGGGAGGAGCCAAGATGACCGAATAGGAACAGCTCTAGTCAACAGCTCCCAGCTTGAGCGACGCAGAAGACGGGTGATTGCTGCATTTCCATCGGAGTTACCGTGTTCATCTCACTAGGTAGTGCCAGACAGTGGGCGCAGGTCAGTGGGTGAGTGCACCGTGCACCAGCTGAAGAAGTGGCGAGGCATTGCCTCACTCGGGAAGCACAAGGGGTCAGGGAGTTCCCTTTCCAGGGGTGACAGAGGGCACCTGGAAAATCGGGCCACTCCCACCCAAATACTGTGCTTTTCCAATGGGCTTAGGAGACGGTGCCCCAGGAGAGTATAGCCCACACCTGGCTCAGAGGGTCCTATGCACACGGAGTCTCGCTGATTGTTATCACAGCAGTCTGAGATCAAACAGCAAGTCGGCAGCGAGGCTGGGGAAGGGCGCCCGCCATTGCCCAGGCTCGCTTAGGTAAACAAAGCAGCCAGGAGGCTTGAACTGGGTGGAGCCCACCACAGCTCAAGGAGGCCTACCTGCCTCTGTAGGCTGCACCTCTGTGGGCAGGGCACAGACAAACAAAAAGACAGCAGTAACCTCTGCAGGCTTAAATGTCCCTGTCTGACAGCTTTGAGGAGAGCAGTGGTTCTCCCAGCATGCAACTGGAGATCTGAGAATGGGCTGACTGCCTCCTAAAGTGGGTCCCTGACCCCTGAACCCCGAGCAGCCTAACTGGGAGGCACCCCCCAGCAGGGGCAGACTGACCCCTCACACGGCCGGCCAGGTACTCCAACAGACCTGCAGCTGAGGGTCCTGTCTGTTAGAAGGAAAACTAACAGAAAGGACATCCACACCAAAAACCCATCTGTACATCATCATCATCAAAGGCCAAAAGTAGATAAAACCACAAAGATGGGGAAAAAACAGAGCAGAAAAACTGGAAACTCTAAAAAGCAGAGCACCTCTCCTCCTCCAAAGGAACGCAGTTCCTCACTAGCAATGGAACAAAGCTGGACAGAGAATGACTTTGACGAGCTGAGAGAAGAAGGCTTTAGACGATCAAATTACTCCGACCTATGGGAGGATATTCAAACCAAAGGCAAAGAAGTTGAAAACTTTGAAAAAAATTTAGAAGAATGTATAACTAGAATAACCAATACAGAGAAGTGCTTAAAGGAGCTGATGGAGCCAAAAACCAAGGCTCGAGAACTACTTGAAGAATGCAGAAGCCTCAGGAGCCGATTCGATCAAATGGAAGAAAGGGTATCAGCTCTGGAAGATGAAATGAATTGAAATGAAGTGAGAAGGGAAGTTTAGAGAAAAAAGAATAAAAAGAAACGAGCAAAGCCTCCAAGAAATGTGGGACTATGTGAAAAGACCGAATCTACGTCTGATTGGCGTACCTGAAAGTGACGGGGAGAATGGAAAGAAGCTGGAAGACACTCTGCAGGATATTATCCAGGAGAACTTCCCCAATCTAGCAAGGCAGGCCAACATTCAGATTCAGGAAATACAGAGAATGCCACAAAGGTACTCCTCGAGAAGAGCAACTCCAAGACACATAATTGTCAGACTCACCAAAGTTGAAATGAAGGAAAAAATGTTAAGGGCAGCCAGAGAGAAAGGTCGGATTACCATCAAAGGGAAGCCCATCAGACTAACAGCACATCTCTCGGCAGAAAACCTACAAGCCAGAAGAGAGTGGGAGCCAATATTGAACATTCTTAAAGAAAAGAAATTTCCACCCAGAATTTCATATCCAGCCAAACTAAGCTTCATAATTGAAGGAGAAATAAAATACTTTACAGACAAGCAAATGCTGAGAGATTTTGTCACCACCAGGCCTGCCCTAAAAGAGCTCCTGAAGGAAGCGCTAATCATGGAAAGGCACAACAGGTACCAGCCACTGCAAAATCATACTGAAATGTAAAGACCATTGAGACTAGGAAGAGACTGCATCAACTAACGAGCAAAATAACCAGCTAACATCATAATAACAGGATTAGATTCACACATAACAATATTAACTTTAAATGTAGATGGACTAAATGCTCCAATTAAAAGACACAGACTGGCAAATTGGACAAAGACTCAAGACCCATCAGTGTGCTGTATTCAGGAAACCCATCTCACGTGCAGAGACACACATAGCCTCAAAATAAAAGGATGGAGGAAGATCTACCAAGCAAACGGAAAACAAAAAAAGGCAGGGGTTGCAATCCTAGTCTCTGATAAAACAGACTTTAAACCAACAAAGATCAAAAGAGACAAAGAAGGCCATTACATAATGGTAAAGGGATTAATTCAAGAAGAAGAGCTAACTATCCTAAATATATATGCACCCAATACAGGAGCCCCAAAATTCACAAAGCAAGTCCTGAGTGACCTACGAAGAGGCTTAGACTCCCACACATTAATAATGGGAGACATTAACACCCCACTGTCAACATTAGACAGATCAACGAGACAGAATGTCAAAAAGGATACACAGGAATTGAGCTCAGCCCTGCACCAAGCGGACCTAATAGACATCTACAGAACTCTCCACCTCAAATCAACAGAATATACCTTTTTTTCAGCACCACACCACACCTATTCCAAGATTGACCATATATTTGGAAGTAAAGTTCTCCTCAATAAATGTAAAAGAACAGAAATTATAACAAACTATCTCTCAGATTACAGTGCAATCAAGCTAGAACTCAGGATTAAGAATCTCACTCAAAACCGCTCAACTACATGGAAACTGAACAACCTGCTCCTGAGTGACTACTGTGTACATAACGAAATGAAGGCAGAAATAAAGATGTTCTTTGAAACCAACAAGAACCAAGACACAACATACCAGAATCTCTGGGATGAATTCAAAGTAGTGTGTAGAGGGAAATTTATAGCACTAAATGCCCAGAAGAGAAAGCAAGAAAAATCCAAAATTGACACCCTAACATCACAATTAAAAGAACTAGAAAAGCAAGAGCAAACACATTCAAAAGCTAGCAGAAGGCAAGAAATAACTAAAATCAGAGCAGAACTGAAGGAAATAGAGACACAAAAAACCCTTCAAAAAATCACTGAATCCTGGAGCTGGTTTTTTGAAAGGATCAACAAAATTGATAGACTGCTAGCAAGATTAATAAAGAAAAAAAGAGAGAAGAATCAAATAGATGCAATAAAAAATGATAAAGGGGATATCACCACCAATCCCACAGAAATACAAACTAGCATCAGAGAATATTACAAACACCTCTACTCAAATAAACTATAAAATCTAAAAGAAATGGATAAATTCCTCAACACATACACCCTCCCAAGACTAAACCAGGAAGAAGTTGAATCTCTGAATAGACCAATAACAGGAGCTGAAATTGTGGCAATAATCAATAGCTTACCAACCAAAAAAAGTCCAGGACCAGATGGGTTCACAGCCGAATTCTACCAGAGGTACAAGGAGGAGCTGGTACCATTCCTTCTGAAACTATTCCAATCAATAGAAAAAGAGGGAATCCTCCCTAACTCATTTTATGAAGCCAGCATCATCCTGATACCAAAGCCTGGCAGAGACACAACAAAAAAGAGAATTTTAGACCAATATCCTTGATGAACATTGATGCAAAAATCCTCAATAAAATACTGGCAAGCAGAATCCAGCAGCACATCAAAAAGCTTATCCACCATGATCAGGTGGGCTTCATCCCTGGGATGCATGGCTGGTTCAATATATGCAAATCAATAAATGTAATCCAGCATATAAACAGAAACAAAGACAAAAACCACATGATTATCTCAATAGATGCAGAAAAGGCCTTTGACAAAATTCAACAACCCTTCATGCTAAAAACTCTCTATAAATTAGGTATTGATGGGACATATCTCAAGATAATAAGAGCTATTTATGACAAACCCACAGCTAGTATCATACTGAATGGGCAAAAACTGGAAGCATTCCCTTTGAAAACTGGCACAAGACAGGGATGACCTCTCTCACCACTTCTATTCAACATATTGTTGGAAGTTCTGGCCAGGGCAATTAGGCAAGAGAAGGAAATCAAGGGTATTCAATTAGGAAAAGAGGAAGTCAAATTTTCCCTGTTTGCAGATGACATGATAGGATATCTAGAAAATCCCATTGTCTCAGCCCAAAATCTCCTTAAGCTAATAAGCAACTTCAGCAAAGTCTCAGGATACAAAATCAATGTACAAAAATCACAAGCATTCTTATACATCAATAACAGACAAATAGAGAGCCAAATCATGAGTGAACTCCCATTCACAATTGCTTCAAAGAGAATAAAATACCTAGAAATCCAACTTACAAGGGAAGTGAAGGACCTCTTCAAGGAGAACTACAAATCACTGTTCAAGGAAATAAAAGAAGATACAAACAAATGGAAGAACATTCCATGCTCATGGGTAGGAAGAATCAATATCATGAAAATGGCCATCCTTCTCAAGGTAATTTACAGATTCAATGCCATCCCCATCAAGTTACCAATGACTTTCTTCACAGATTTGGAAAAAACTACTTTAAAGTTCATATGGAACCAAATAAGAGCCCGCATCGCCAAGTCAATCCTAAGCCAAAAGAACAAAGCTGGAGGCATCACACTACCTGACTTCAAACTATACTACAAGGCTACAGTAAGCAAAACAGCATGGTACTGGTACCAAAACAGAGATATAGATCAATGGAACAGAACAGAGCCCTCAGGAATAATGCCACATATCTACAACTATCTGATCTTTGACTAACCTGAGAAAAACAAGCAATGGGGAAAGGATTCCCTATTTAATAAATGGTGCTGGGAAAACTGGCTAGCCATATGTAGAAAGCTGAAACTGGATCCCTTCCTTACACCTTATACAAAAATCAATTCAAGATGGATTAAAGACTTAAATTTTAGACCTAATACCGTAAAAACCCTAGAAGAAAACCTACGCATTACCATTCAGGACATAGGCATGGGCAAGGACTTCATGTCTAAAACACCAAAAGCAATGGCAACAAAAGCCAAAATTGACAAATGGGATCTAGTTAAACTAAAGAGCTTCTGCATAGCAAAGGAAACTACCATCAGAGTGAACAGGCAACCTACAAAATGGGAGAAAATTTTCGCAGCCTACTCATCTGACAAAGGGCTAATATCCAGAATCTACAATGAACTCCAACAAATTTACAAGAAAAAAACAAACAACCCCATCAAAAAGTGGGCGAAGGACGTGAACAGACACTTCTCAAAAGAAGACATTTATGCAGCCAAAAAACACATGAAAAAATGCTCACCATCACTGGCCATCGGATAAATGCAAATCAAAACCACAATGAGATACCATCTCACACCAGTTAGAATGGCAATCATTCAAAAGTCAGGAAACAACAGGTGCTGGAGAGGATGTGGAGAAATAGGAACACATTTCCACTGTTGGTGGGACTGTAAACTAGTTCAACCCTTGTGGAAGTCAGTGTGGCGATTCCTCAGGGATCTAGAACTAGAAATTCCATTTGACCCAGCCATCCCATTACTGGGTATATACCCAAAGGACTATAAATCATGCTGCTATAAAGACACATGCACACGTATGTTTATTGCAGCATTATTCACAATAGCAAAGACTTGGAACCAACCCAAATGTCCAACAATGATAGACTGGATTAAGAAAATGTGGCACATATACACCATGGAATTCTATGCAGCTATAAAAAATGATGAGTTCATGTCCTTTGTAGGGACATGGATGAAATTGGAAATCATCATTCTCAGTAAACTATCACAAGAACAAAAAACCAAACACCGCATATTCTCACTCATAGGTGGGAATTGAACAATGATAACACATGGACACAGGAAGGGGAACATCACACTTCAGGGACGGTTGTGGGGTGGGGGGATGGGGGGAGATAGCATTGGGAGATATACCTAATGCTAGATGACGAGTTGGTGGGTGCAGCGCACCAGCATGGCACATGTATACATATGTAACTTACCTGCACGTTGCGCAAATGTACCATAGAGCCTAAAGTATAATAATAATAATAACGATAATAATAATAATAATAATAATAAACTAGACGGAAGCATTCTCAGATACTTCTCTGTGATGATTGCATTCAACTCACAGAGTTCAACATACCTTTTCATAGAACAGTTTTGAAGCACTCTCCTTGTAGAGTCTACAAGAGATTATTTGGAGTGCTTTGAGGTCTGTGCTGGAAAAGGAAATATCTTCCCATAAAAACTAAGCAGAACCATTATCAGAAACATTTTGTGATGACTGCATTCACCTCACGGACTTGAACCTTCCTTTTGAAGGAGCAGTTTTGAAACACTCTTTTTGTAGAATCTGCAAGTGGATATTTGGAGCACTTTGAGGCCTATGCTGGAAAAGGGAATATCTTCACAAAAAAAGTGACAGAAGCATTCTCAGAAATTTCTTTGTGATGTGTGCTTTCAATTCAAAGAGTTGAACCTTCCTTTTGATAGAACAGTTTTGAAACACTCTTTTTGTAGTATCTGCAAGTGGATATTTGGAGCGATTTGAGGCCTATGCTGCAAAAAAGTGAAAATCTTCACATAAAAACTAGATAGAAGCATTCTCAGAAATGTCTTTGTGATGACTGCATTCAACCCACAGAGTTGAACTTTCATTTTGATAGAACAGTTAAAAACACTCTTTTTGTAGAATCTGCAAGTGGATATTTGGAGTGATTTGAGGCCTATGCTGCAAAAAAAGAATATCTTCACATAAAAACTAGACAGAAGCATTCTCAGAAACTTCCCTGTGCTTTATGCATTCAACTCACATACTTGGACCTTCCTTTTGATAGAGCAGTTTTGAAATACTCTTTTTGTAGTATCTGCAAGTGGATATTTGGAGCGATTTGAGGCCTATGATGAAAAAGGAAATATCTTCACCTAAAAACTAGACGGAAACATTTTCAAAAACTTCTTTGGGAAGTTTGCATTCAACTCACAGAGTTGAACCTTCCGTTTGATAGAACAGTTTTGAAACACTCTTTTTGTAGAACCTGCAAGGGGATATTTTAGTTCTTTGAGGTCTATGCTGGAAAAGGAAATATCTTCACATAAATACTAGACAGAAGAATTCTCAGAAACAACTTTGTGAGGAGTGCATTCAACTCACAGACTTGAACTTTGTTTCTGATAGAGCAGTTTTGAAACACTCTTTTTGTAGAATCTGCAAGTGAACATTTGGAGTGATTTGAGGCCTATGCTGGAAAAAGGAATATCTTCACATAAAAATTAGACAGAAGCATTCTGAGAAACTTGCCTGTGCATTATACATTCAACTCACAGACTTGAACCTTCCTTTTGAAAGAGCAGATTTGAAACACTCTTTTTGTAGAAACTGCAAAAGGATATTTGGAGGGCTTTGAGGCCAATGCTGGAAAAGGAAATATCCTCACATAAAAACTAGACAAAAGGATTCTCAGAAACTTCTTTGTGATGAGTGCATTCAACTCACAGAGTTGAACTTTCCCTTTGATAGAACAGTTTTGAAACACCCGTTTTTTAGAGTCTGCAAGTGGATATTTGAGCACTTTGAGGCCAATGCTGGAAAAGGAAATATCTTCACATAAAAACTAGTCCAAAACATTCTCAGACACTTCTCTGTGATGATTGCATTCAACTCACAGAGTTCAACATTCGTTTTGATAGATCAGTTTTGAAACACTCTCTTGGAAGAATCTGCAAGAGATTATTTGGAGCGCTTTGAGGCCTGTGCTGGATAAGGAAATATCTTCCCATAAAACATAAGCAGAAGCATTCTCAGAAACTTTTTTGTGATGAGTGCATTCAACTCACAGACTTGAACCTTCTATCTGATAGAGCAGTTTTGAAATGCTCTTTTGGTAGAATCTGAAAGTGGATATTTAGAGCGCTATGAGGCCTTTGTTGGAAAAGGAAATATCTTCACATAAAAACTGGACAGAGTCATTCTCAGAAACTTCTTTGTGATGTGTGCATTCAACTCACAGTGTTGAACCTTCCTTTTGAAACAGCAGTTTGAAACACACTTTTAGTAGAATCTGCAAGTGGATATTTGGAGCGCTTTGAGGCCTTTTATGGAAAAGGAAATATCTTCACATAAAAACTAAACAGATGCATTCTCAGGAACTTCTTTGTGATGTGTGCACTCAACGCACAGAATTGAACATGACTTTTGATAGAACAGTTTTGAACCAACCTTTTTGTAGAATCTGCAAGTGGATATTTGTAGCGCTTTGAGGCCTCTGCTGGAAAAGGAAATATCTTCACATTAAAACTAGAGAGAAGTATTCTGAGAAACTTCTTTGTGATGAGTACATTCAGCTAACACAGTTGAACCTTCCTTTTCATAGAACTGTTTTGAAACACTCTTTTTGTAGAATCTGCAATTGGATATTTGGAGAGCTTTGAGGCCTATGATGGAAAAGAAAATATCTTCACATAGAAACTAGACAGAACCATGCTCAGAAACTTCTCTGTGATGAATGCATTGAAGTCAAAGGGTTGAACCTTCCTTTTGATAGAGCAGTTTTGAGACACCCTTTTTGTAGAATCTTCAAGTGAATATTTGGAGCTCATTGAGGCCTATGCTGGAAAAGGAAATACCTTCACATAAAAACTAAACAAAAGCATTCTCAGAAAATTCTTTGTGATGTGTGCATTCAATTCACAGAGTTGAACAGTATTTTTGATGGAGCAGTTTTAAAACACCCTTTTTTCAGAATCTGCAAGTGGATATTTTGAGCGCTTTGAGGCCTATGCTGGAAAAGAAAATATCTTCACATAAAAACTAGACTGAAGCATTCTCAGAAACTTCTTAGTGATGAGTGCATTCAACTCACGGATTTGAACCTTCGTTTTGATAAAGCAGTTTTGAAGCACACTTTTTGTAAAATCTGCAGGTGGATATTTGGAGTGCTTTGAGGCCTACACTGGAAAAAGGAATATCTTCACATAAGAACTTGACAGAAGCATTCTGAGAAACTTCCCAGTGCTTTATGCATTCAAATCAAAGAGTTGAACCTTCCCTTTGATAGCGCAGGTTTGAAACACTCTTTTTGTAGAATCTACAGATGGATATTTTGAGTGCTTTGAGGTCTATCCTGGAAAAGGAAACAACTTCACATAAAAACTAGATTGAAGCATTCTCAGAAACATCTTTGTAATGTGAGCATTCATCTCACAGAATCGACCCTTCCTTTTGACAGAGCAGTTTTGAAACACCCTTTTTGTAGAAACTACAAGTGGATATTTGTAGGCCTTTGAGGCCTATGCTGCAAAAGGAAATATCTTCACATAAAAACCAGAGAGAAGCGTTCTCAGAAACTTCTTTGTGATGATTGCATTGAACTCACTGAGTTGAAACTTTCTTATGATAGGGCAGTTTTGAAACACTCTTTTTGTAGAATCTGCAAGTGGATTTTTGGAGCGCTTTGAGGCCTACCCTGGAAAAGGAAATATCTTCACATAAAAAGTAGACAGAAGAATTCTCAAAAACATCTTTGTGATGAGTGCATTCAACTCATGGAAGTGAACTTTCCTTTTGATAGAGCAGTTTGAAATACTCTTTCAGTGGAATCTGAAAGTGGATATTTGGAGTGCTATGAGTCATTTGCTGGAAAACGAAATATCTTCACATAAAAACTAGACAGAAGCGTTCTCAGAAACTTGTTAGTGATGGGCGCATTCAACTCACAGAGTTGAAACTTCCTTTTGAAACAGCAGTTTTGAAACACACTTTTAGTAGAATCTGCAAGTGGATATTTGGAATGCTTTGAGGCCTATGCTGGAAAAGGAAACGTCTTCACAGAAAAATTAACAGAAGCATTCTCAGAAACTTCTTTATCATGTGGGCATTAAACTCTCAGAGTTGGACCTTCCTATTGATAGAACAGTTTTGCATCACTGTTTTTACAGAATATGCAAGTGTATATTTGGAGCGCTTTGAGGCTTATGCGGTAAAAGGAAATAACTTCACATAAAAATGAAACAGAAGCATCCTCACAAACTTCTTTGTGATGTGTGCATTCAACTCACAGAGTTGAACCGTACTTTTGATAGAGCAGTTTTCAAACACCCTTTTTGTAGGCTCTGCAAGTGGATATTTGCACGGCTTTGAGGCCTATACTGGAAAAGTAAATATCTTCACATAAAAACTAGACGGAAGCATTCTCAGAAACTTCTTTTTGATGAGTGCGTTGAACTCACAGAGTTTAACTTTGCTTTTTAAGAGCAGTTTTGAAACACCCCTTTTATAAAATCTGCAAATTGATATTTGGAGTGCTTTGATGCCTATGATGGAAAAAGAAATATCTTCACATAAAAATTAGACAGAAGCATTCTGATAAACTTCTATGTGATGAGTGCATTCAAATCTCAGAGTTGAACCATCCTTTTGAAAGAACAGTTTTGAAACACTCTTTTTGTAGAATCTGCAGTTGGATATTTGGAGCGATTTGAGGCCTATCCTGGAAAGGGTTATATCTTTATATAAAAACTAGACAGTAGCATTCTCAGAAACTTCTTTGTGATGAGCACATTCATCTCACAGAGGTGAGACTGCCTTTAAATAGAGCAGTTGTGAAACACTCTTTTTGTAGAATCTACAAGTGTATATTTGGAGTGCTTTGAGGCCTATGCTGGAAAAGGAAACATGTTCACACAAAAATTAGACAGAAGCATTCTCAGAAACTTCTTTGTGATAAGCGCATTCATCTCACAGAGTTAAGCCTTCCTTTTGACAGAGAAGTTTTGAAATACTCTTTTTGTCGGATCTGCAAGTGGATATTTGGGGTGCTATGAGGCCTATGCTGGAAAAGGAAATATCTTCACATAAAAACAAGACAGAAGCATTCACGAAAATTTCTTTTTTATGAGTGCATTCAACTCACAGAGTTGAACCTTCCTTTTCATAGAACAGTTTTGAAACACTCTTTTTGTAGAATCTGCAAGTGGATATTAGGAGTGTTTTGAGGCCTATGATGGAAAAGGAAATATCTTCACATAAAAACTAGACAGAAGTATTCTCAGAAACTTCTCTGTGATGAGTGCACTGATCACCCTGAGATGAAACTTTCTTTTTATTGAACAGTTTTGAAACACTCTTTTTGTAGAATCTACAAGTGGATATTCAGAGCCCTTTGAAGCCTATGCTGCAAAAGGAAATATCTTCACATAAAAACTAGACAGAAGAATTTTCAGAAATATCTTTGTGTTGAGTGCATTCAACTCACAGACTTGAACTTTCCTTTTGATAGAGCAGTTTTGAAAAATTCTTTTGGTAGAATCTGAAAGTGGATATTTAGAGTGCTATGAGGCTTATGCTAGAAAATTGAATATCTTCACATAAAAACTAGACAGAAGCATTCTCAGAAACTTCTTTGGGATGTGCGCATTCAACTCACACAGTTGAACCTTCCTTTTGAAACAGCAGTTTTGAAACACACTTTTAGTAGAATCTGCAAGTGGATATTTGGAATGCTTTGAGACCTATGCTCAAAAAGTAAATATCTTCTCATAAAAAATAGACAGATGAATTCTCAGAAACTTCTCCATGATGAGTGCTTTCAACCCACAGAGTTGAGCCTTCCTTTTGAGAGAACAGTTTTCAAACACACTTTTTGTAGAATCTGCATGTGGATATTTGGAGCGGTTTGAGGCCTATGATGGAAAAGGAAATATTTTCTCATGAAAACCAAACAGAAGAATTTCAGAAACTTCTCTGTTATATGTGCATTCAACTCACAGAGGTGAACCATACTTTTGATAGAGCAGTTTTGAAACACCCTTTTTGTAGTATCAGCTAGTGGATATTCGGAGCGCTTGGAGGCCTATACTGGAAAATTAAATATCTTCAAATAAAAACTAGACAGAAGCATTATGAGTAACTTCTTTGTGATGAGTGCATTCAACTCACAGAGTTTAAAATTCTTTTTCATAGAGCAGTTTTGAAACACCCTTTCTGTAAAATCTGCAAGTGGATAGTTAGAGCTCTTTGAGGCCTGTGCTGGAAATGGAAACATCTTCACATAAAAACTGAACAGAAGGATTCTGAGAAACTTCAATGTGATGAGTCCATTCAACTCTCAGAGTTGAACCCACCTTTTGATAGGACAGTGTTGAAACACTCTGTTTCAATAATCTGCAAGTGGATATTTGGAGCACTTTGAGGCCTATGCTGGAAAAGGAAATATCTTCACATTAAAACTAGACAGTAGCATTCTCAGAAACTTCTTTGTGATGAGCGCATTCAACTCACCGATTTGAGCCTTCCTTTTGATAGAGCAGTTTTGAAACCCTCTTTTTGTGGAATCTGCAAGTGGATATTTGGAGCACTTTGAGGCCTATGCTGGAAACAGAAATATCTTCACATAAAAACTAGACAGAAGAATCCTCAGAAACTTCTTTGTGTTGAGCACATTCAATTCACAGAGGTGAGCATTCCTTTTGATAGAGCAGTTTTGAAACACTCTTTTTGTAGAATCTGCAAGTGGATATTTGGAGCGCTTTGAGGCCTATTCTGGAAAAGGAAATATCTTCACATAAAAACTAGACAGCAGTATTCTCAGAAACTTCTCTGTGTTGAGTGCATTGAACTTCCTGAGTTGAACCTTTCTTTTGATAGAACAGTTTTGAAACACTCTTTTTGTAGGATCTGCAAGTGGATATTTTGAGTGCTTTGAGACCTAAGCTGGAAATGGAAATATGTTCACAAAAAACTAGATGTAAGAATTCACAGAAACATCTTTATGATGAATGCATTTAACTCACAGACTTGAACTTTCTTTTAATAGAGCAGTTTTGAAACACTCTTTTGGCAGAATCTGAAAGTGGATATTGTGAGTGCTATGAGGCCTATGCAAGAAAAGGAAATATCTTCACATAAAAAATAGACAGAAGCATTCTCAGAAACTTCTTTGTGATGTGCACATTCAACTCACAGAGTTGAAACTTCGTGTTGAAACAGCAGTTTTGAAACACACTTTTTGTAGAATCTGCAAGTGGATATTTGGAATGTTTTGAGGACTATGCTGGAAAAGGAAATATCTTCACATAAAAACTAAACAGAAGCATTCTAAGAAACTTCTTTGTGATGTGTGCATTCAACTCACAGAGTTGAACCTTACTTTTGATAGAGCAGATTCAAAGCACCCTTTTTCTAGTATCTGCAAGTGGATATTTGGAGTGGTTTGAGGCCTATGCTGGAAAAGGAAATATCATGACATAAAAACTAGACAGAAACATTCTCAGAAACTTCTATGTGATGAGTGCATTCAACAAACACAGTTGAACTTTCCATTTGATATAGGAGTTTTGAAACACCGTTTTGGTGGAATCTGCAAGTGGATATTTGGAGCGCTTTTTGGCCTATGCTGGAAAAGGAAATATCTTCACATAAAAACTAGAGAGAAGCATTCTCAGAAACTTCCCTCTGCTTTATGCATTCAACTCACAGACTTGAACTTTCCTTTTGATGCAGCAGTTTTAAAACACTCTGTTTGTAGAATCTACACGTGGATATTTGGAGCGCTTCGAGGCCTATGATAGAAAGGGAAATATCTTCACATAAAAACTCGATGGAAGCATTTTAAGGAACTTCTTTGTGATGACTGAATTCAATTGACAGTCTTGAACCATCCTTTTGATAGAGGAAATTTGAAACACTCTTTTTTTAGAATCTTCAAGTGGATACTTGGAGCACTTTGAGGCTTATGATTGAAAAGGAAATATCTTCACATAAAAACTAGACAGAAGCATTTTCAGAATCTTCTCTGTGATGAGTGCATTCACCTTACAGAGTTGTACTTTTCTTTTCATGCAAAAATTTTGAAACACTCTTTTTATAGAATATGCACCTGGATATTTGCAGCTTTTTGAGGCCTATGCTGAAAAAGGAAATATTTTCACATAAAGACTAGACAGAAGCATTCTGAGAAACTTCTTTGTGATGTGCACATTCATCTCACAGAGGTGAACCTTCCTTTTGGTAGAACACATTCTTTGAAACATTCTTTTTGTAGAATCTCCAAGTTATTATTTGGAGCGCTTTGAGGCCTTTGCTGGAAAAGGAAAAAACTTCACATAAAAACTAGATTGAAACATTCTCAGACACTTCTTTGAGATGTGTGCATTCAACTTACATGCTTGAACCTGCCTTTTGATCGAGCAGATTTGAAACACTCTTTTTGTAGAATCTGCAAGTCGATATTTGGAGCACTTTCAAGCCTATGCTGGAATAGGAAATATCTTCACATAAAAACAAGACAGAAGCTCTATCGGAAACTTCTTTTTGATGAGTGCATTCAACTCACAGAGTTGAACCTTCCTTTTGATAGAACGGTTTTGAACCACTCTTTTTGTAGAATCTGCAAGTGGATATTTGGAATGCTTTGAGGCCTAAAATGGAAAAGGAAATATCTTCACATAAAAACTAGACAGAAGCATTCTCATAAACTTCTCTGTGATGAGTGCATTGAACTACCTCAGTTGAAATTTTCTTTTGATAGAAAAGTTTTGAAACACTCTTTTTGTAGAATCTGCAAGTGGATATTTGGAGCACTATGAGACCTATGCTGGAAAACAAAATGTCTTCCCATAAAAGTTATACAGAAGAATTCTGAGAAACATCTTTGTGATGAGTGCATTCAACTCACAGAGTTGTACTTTCCTTTTGATAGAGCAGTTTTGAAAAACTCTTTTGGTAGGATCTGAAGGTGGATATTTGGAGCGCTATGAGGCCTATGCTATAAAAGAAAATATCTTCACATAAAAACTAGACAGAAGCATTCTCAGAAACTTCTTTGGATGTGCGCATTCAACTCAGAGAGTTGAACCTTGCTTTTGAATCAGCAGTTTTGAAAAACACTTTTAGTAGATTCTGCAAGTGGATAGATTGAATGCTTTGAGACCTAAGCTGGAAAAGGAAATATCTTCACATAAAAACTAGATTGAAGCATTCTCAGAAACGTCTTTCTTATGTGTGCATTCAACTCACAGACGTGAACCTTCCTTTTGATAGAGCAGTTTTGAAACACTCTTTTTGTAGTATTTGCAAGGGTATATGTGGAGCCCTTTGAGGCCTATGCAGGAAAACGAAATATCTTCACATAAAAACAAGACAGAAGCATTCTCAGAAACTTGTTTGTGATGTGTGCATTCAACTCACAGTGTTGAACCTTCCTTTTGATAGAGCAGTTTTGAAACACGCTTTTTGTAGAATCTGCAAGTGGATATTTGGAGCGATGTGAGGCCAATGCAGGAAAAGGGAATATCTTCACTTAAAAACTAGACAGAAGCATTCTCAGAAACTTCTGTGTGCTTCATAAATTCAACTCACAGGATTGAAACTTCCTTTTGATAGAATAGTTTTGAAACACTCTTTTTGTAGAATCTGCAAGTGGATATTTAGAGGGATTTGAGGCCTATGCTTGAAAATGAAATATCTTCACATGATAAGTAGACAGAAGCATTCTCAGAAAGTTCTTTGTGATGTCTGCATTCAACTTACAGAGTTGAACATTTGTTTTGATAGAGCTGTTTTGAAACATCCTTTCTGTGCAATCTGCAATTGGATATTTGGAGCGATTTGAGGCCTATGATGGAAATAGAAATATCTTCACATACAAACAAGACAGAAACGTTCTCAGAAACTTCTTTGTGATGAGTGCATTCAACTCACGGTGTTGAACCTTCCTTTTGATAGAACAGATTTGAAATACTCTCTTAGTAGAATCTACAAGTGGATATTTGGAGCGTTTTGAGGCCTATGCTGGAATAGGAAATATCTTCACAAAAAAACTAGACAGAAGCATTCTCAGAAACTTTTTGTGAAGAGTGCATTCAACTCACTGATTTGAACTTTCCCTTTTGATCGGACAGTTTTAAAAAACCCCTTTTGGAGAATCTACAAATGGATATTTGGAGTGCTTTCAGACCTATGCTGGAAAAGGAAATCTCATCACATAAAACTAGACAGAAGCATTATCAGAAACTACTTTGTAATGGGTGCATTCAACCCACAGTGTTGAACCTTCCTTTTGATAGGACAGCTTTGAAACACTCTTTTTGTGGAGTCTGCAAGTGGATATTAGGAGGGCATTGAGGCCAATGGTGAAAAAGGCAATACCTTCACATTAAAAGTAGACAGAAGCATTCTCAGAAACGTCTTTGTGATGAGTTCATTCAGCTCACAGAGTTGAACTTTATTTTTGATAGAGCAGTTTTGAAACACTTTTTTTGTAGAATCTGCAAGTAGATATTTGGAGCACTTTGAGGCCTTTGCTGAAAAAGGAAATATCTTCACATAAAAACTGGACAGAAGCATTCTCAGAAACTTCTTTGTGATGAATGCATTCAACTCACAGAGTTGAACCTTCCTTTTGATAGAGCTGTTTTGAAACACCCTTTCTGTACAATCTGCAATTGGATATTTGGAGCGATTTGAGGCCTATGCTGAAAAAGGGAATATCTTCACATAGAAACTAGACAGAAGCATTCTCAGAAACATCTTTGTGATGTGTGCATTCAACTCACATAATTTAACACAACTTTTCATACAGCAGTTTTGAAACACTCTTTTTGTAGAATCTGCAAGGGGAGAATTGGACCAATTTGAGGCTTTCATTGGAAAAGGGAATATCTTCAGATAAAAACTTGACAGAAGCATTCAAAGAAACTTCTTTGTGATGTGTGCATTTAGCTCAAAGAGTTGAACCATCCTTTTGGTAGAGCAGTATTGAAACACTCTTTTTGTACAATCTGCAATTGGATATTTGACCTATTTGAGGCCTTCATTGTAAACGGGAATGTCTTCACATAAAAACTAGACAGAAGCATTCTCAGAAACTTCATTGTGATGTGGGCGTTTAACTCAAGTGTTGAACCTTTCTTCTGATTGAAGAGTTTTGAAACACTCTTTTTGTAGAATCTGCAACTGGATATATGGACTGCTTTGAGGCCTTCATTAGTAATGGGAATAATTTCGAATAAAAATTAGACGGAAGTATTCTCAGAAACTAATTTGTGATGTGTGCATTCTACTCGCATAATTGAACCTTCCTTTTAATAGAGTAGTTTTGAGCACTCTTTTTGTAGAACCTGCAAGGGGATATTTGGAGCATTTTGAGGCCTTTGTTGGAAATGAGAATATCATCAAATAAAAACAGGACAGAAGCATTCTCAGAAAATTCTTTGTGATGTGTGAATTGAACTCACAGATTTGAAGCTTCCTTTTGATAGACCAGTTTTAAAACACCTTTTTTGTAGAATCTACAAGAGAACATTTGGAGTGCTTTGAGGCCTACACTGGAAAAGGAAATATCTTCACATAAAAACTAGACAGAAACTTCTTTGTGATGTGTGCATTCAACTCACAGAGTTCAACTTTCCTCTTGATATAGCAGTTTTGGAACACTCTTTTTGTGAAATCTGCAATTGGATATTTGAAGCACTTTGAAGCTTTAGTTGGAGAAGGGAATATCTTCAAATAAAAGCTAGACAGAACAATTCTCAGAAACTACTGTGTGATGTGTGTATTCAACTCACAGAGATGAACCTTTCTTTTGAGAGAGTAGTTTTGAAACACTCTTTTTGTGGAATCTGCAAGTGGACATTTGTAGTGCTTTGAGGGCTACGGTGGAAAGGAAATATCTTCAAAATAAATCTAGACAGAAGCATTCTCAGAAACTTCTTTGTGATGTTTGCATTCAACTCACAGAGCTGAACATACCTTTTCACAAAGCAGCTGTGAAACACTCTTTTTGAAGAACGTGCAAGTGGATATTTAGACCCAATTGACACCATCTTTGGAAACGGGAATATCTTCACATAAAAACTACACAGAAGCATTCTCAGAAATTACTTTGTGATGTGTGCATTCAACTCACGGAGTTGAACCTTCCTTTTGATAGAGCAGTTTTGAAACCCTCTTTTTGTATAATCTGCAAGGGGATATTTGGACCGTGTAGAGGTGTTCATTGGAAACGGGAAAATCTTCACATAAAAACTGCACAGAAGCATTGTCAGAAACTACTTTGTGATGTGTGCATTCTACTCGCAGAGTTGAAACTTCCTTTTGATAGAGCAGTTTCGAACCACTCTTTTTGTAGAATCTGCAAGGGGATATTTGTAGCGTTTTGAGGTCTTTGTTGGAAACGGGAATATCTTCACATAAAAACTGGACAGAAGCATTCTCAGAAATTCCTTTTGATGTGTGCATTCAACTCACAGACTTGAACATTCCTTTTGATACAGCAGTTTTGAAACAACTTTTTTTTAGAACCTGCAAGAGGACATTTTAGGCGCTTTGAGGCCTTCAGTGGAAAAAGAAATATCTTCTCATAAAAACTAGACAGAAGCATTCTCAGAAATTTCTTTCTGATGTGAGCATTCAACTCACAAAGTTGAACCTTCCTTTTGATAGAGCAGTTTTGAAACACTCTTTTTGTAGAATTTGCAAGGGGATATTTAGACCAATTTGAGGCCTTTGATGGAAACGGGAATATCTTCACATAAAAATTGTACAGAAACATTCTCAGAAACTTCTTTGAGATGTGTGCATCCAACTCTCAGAGTTGAAGCTTCCCTTTTATAGAGCAGATTTGAAACTCTCTTTTTGTACAATTTGCAATGGGATATTTGGACAGTTTTGGGACTTCTTTGGAAACGTGTATATCTTCAAATAGAAACTAGACAGAAGCATTCTCAGAAGCTTCTTCATGATGAGTGCATTCAACTCACAGAGTTGAGCCTTCCTTTTGATAGAGCAGTTTTGAAACACTCTTTTTGTAGAAACTGCAGGTGGTTATTTGGAGCACTTTGAGAGCAATGGTACAAAAGGAAATATCTTCACATAAAAACTAGACAGAAGCGTTCTCATAACTTCTTTTTGATGTGTCCACTCAACTCACTGAGTTGAACCTTCCTTTTGATAGTCCAGTTTTGAATCACTCTTTTTGTAGAATCAGCAAGTGTATATTTTGAGTGCTTCAAAGCCTTCACTGGAAATGAAAATGTCTTCAAATAAAAACAAGACAGAAGCATTCCCAGAAACTACTTTGTGATGTATGCATGCAACTCAAAGAGTAGAACATTTCTTTTGATAGAACAAATTTGAAACACTCTGCTTTTAGAATCTGCAAGTGGACATTTGTAGAGCTTTGAGGGCTGTAGTGGAAAATGAAATAACTTCAAATAAAAACTAAACAGAAGCATTCTGAGAAACTTCTTTGTGATATTTGCATTCAACTCACAGACTTGAACCTTTCTATTGATAGAGCAGTTTTGAAACACTTTTTTTGTAGAATCTGCAAGTGGACATTTGGGGCGCTAGGAGGCCTTCGGTGGAAAAGGAAATATCTTCACATAAAAACTACACAGAAGCATTCTCAGAAACTACTTGGAGATGTGTGCATCCAACACACAGATTTGAACCTTCCTTTTGATAGAGCAGTTTTGAAACACTCTTTTTGTAGAATCTACAAGTGGATATTTCGAGCACTATGAAGCATTTGCTGGAAAAAATATCTTCAAATAAAAAGTAGACAGAAGCATCCTCAGAAAGTACCTTCTGATGTGTGCATTCAACTCACTGAGGTGAACCTTCCTTTTGATAGAGCAGTTTTGAAACACTCTTTTTGTAGAATCAGCAAGTGCATGTTTTGAGCCCTTCAAAGCCTTCATTGGAAATGAAAATATCTTCAAATAAAAACAAGACAGAAGCATTCTCAGAAACTACTTTGTGATGTGTGCATGCAACTCAAAGAGTAGACCATTTCTTTTGATAGAACAAATTTGAAACACTCTGCTTTTAGAATCTGCAAGTGGACATTTGTAGAGCTTTGAGGGCTGTGATGGAAAATGAAATAACTTCAAATAAAAACTAGAAAGAAGAATTCTGAGAAACTTCTTTGTGATATTTGCATTCAACTCACAGACTTGAACTTTCCTTTTGATAGAGCCGTTTTGAAACACTTTTTGTAGAATCTGCAAGTGGACATTTCGGGCGCTTTGAGGCCTTCGGTGGAAAAGGAAATATCTTTACATAAAAACTAGACAGAAGCATTCTCAGAAGCTTCTTGGCAATGTGTGCATTCAGCACACAGAGTTGAACCTTCCTTTTGATAGAGCAGTTTTGAAACACTCTTTTTCTAGGATCTGCAAGTGGATATTTGGAGCACTATGATGCATTTGCTGGAAACGGGAATATATTCAAATAAAAAGTAGACAGAAGCATCCTCAGAAAGTATCTTGTGATGTGTGCATTCAACTCACTGAGATGGACCTTCCTTTTGATAGAGCAGTTTTGAAACACTGTTTTTATAGAATTTGGAAGTGCCTATTTGGAGTGAATAGACCTATGCTGGAAAAGGAAATATCTACCTATAAAAAGTAGAGAGAAGCATTCTCAGAAAATTCTTCTTTGTGATATGTGCAATCAGCTTTCACTTTTGAAACCTCCTTTTGATAGAGCAGTTTTGAAACACTGTTTTTGCAGAATCTGCAAGAGGATATTTGGAGCGGTTTGAGTCCTATGCTGGAAAAGGATATATCTTCCCATAAAAAGTAGAGAGATGTATTCTCAGAAACTTCATTTTGCTGCGTGCATTCAACTCACAAAGTTGTACCTTCCTTTGGATAGAACAGTTTTGAAACACTCTTTTTGCAGAATTTGCAAGTATATACGTGGAGCGCTTTGAGACCTATGCTGGAAAAGGAAATAACTTCCCATAAAAAGTAGAGAAAAGCATTGTGAATAACTTCTTTTTGATGTGTGCATTCAGCTCACAGAGTTGAACCTTCCTTTTGATAGAGCAGTTTTGAAACCTTCTTTTTGTAGAATCGGCAAATGAATATTTGAAGCTCTTTAAGGCCTATGCTGTAAAAGGAAACATCTTCACATAAAAAACTAGACAGAAGCATTCTCAGAAACTTCTTTGTGATATGTGCAGTCAATTCATAGAGTTGAATCTACCTTTTGATAGAGCAGTTTTCAAACACTCTTTGTGTAAAATCTGCAAGTGGATATTTGGAGCGATGGCGGCCTCTGGTGGAAAAGGAAATATCTTCATACAGAAAGTAGACGGAAGCGGTCTCAGAAACTAATTTGTGGTGTTTGCTTTCAACTCACAGACTTGTACCTTCTGTTTTGTAGAGCAGTTTTGAAACACCTTTTTTGTAGAATTTTCGATTGATTATTTACAGCGCTTTGAGGCCTATGCTGGAAAAGGAAATATCTTCACATAAAAACAAGAGAGAAATGTTTTCACAAACTTCTTTGTTTTGTGTGCATTCAACTCCCAGAGTTGAACTTTTCTTTTGATAGAGCAGCTTTGAAACACTGATTTTGGAGGATCTGCAAGTGTATATATGGAGTGCTTTGAGGACTATGCTGGAAAAGAAAATATCTTCACATAAAAACAAGACAGAAGGATTCTCAAAATTTCTTTGTGACATGTGCATTCAACTTATAGAGTTAAACCGTCCTTTTGATACAGCAGCTTTGAAACATTCTTTTTTAAGAAGTTGCATGTGAATACTTAGAGCACTTTGAGGCCTAAGCTGGAAAAGGAAATATCTTCACATAACAACTAGAGAGCAGCATTTTCAGAAATTTCTTTGTGATATACACGTTCAACCCACAGAGCTGAAACACCCTATTGATACAGCAGTTTTGAAACACTCTTTTTGCAGAATCTGCAAGTGGATATTTGGAGCGCTTTGAGGCCTAAGCTGGAAAAGGGAATATCCTCACATACAAACAAGAGAGAAACATTCTCAGAAACTTCTTTGTGATGTGTGCATTCAATTCACAGTGCTGAACATTCCTTTTGATAGAGCAGATTTGAAACACTCTTTTTCTAGAATCTGCAGGTGGATATTTGGAGCACTTCGAGGCCTACGCTGGAAAAGGAAATATCTTCAATTAAAAACTATACAGAAGAATTCTGAGAAATTTCTTTGTGATGACTCCATTCAATTCACAGAGTTAAACCTTCCTTTTGAGAGAGCAATTTAGAAGCACTATTTTTGTAGAATCTGCAAGTGAATATTTGGAGCGCTTTGAGGCCTATGCTGGAAAAGGGAATACCTTCACCTAAAAACTAGACCGAAGCATTCTAAGAAACTTCTTTTTGGTGTGTGCATTCAACTAACAAAGTTAAACCTTTGTTTTTATAGAGCAGTTTTGAAACACTCTTTTTGTAGAATCTGCAAGTGGATATTTGGAGTGTTTTGGGGCCAATGCTGGAAAAGGAATTGTATTCACATAAAAACTAGACAGCCGCATTCTCACAAACTTCTTTGTTCTGTGTGCATTCAACCTGCAGAGTTGAATCTTCCTTTTGATAGAGCAGTTTTGAAACAATCTTTTAGCAGAATCTCCAAGTCAATATTGGGAGCGCTTATAGGCCCATGCTGGAAAAGGAAACATCTTCATATAAAAACTAGACAGAAGCATTCTCAGAAACTTCTTTGTGATGTCTACATTCAAGTCATAGAGTTGAACCTTCCTTTTGATAGAGCAGTTTTGAAACACTCTTTTTGTAGAATCTGCAAGTGGATATTTGGAGCAATTGTGCCTCTGGTGGAAAAGGAAATATCTTCATATAGAAACTAGACGGAAGCCTTCTCAGAAACTAATATTTGGTGTGTGTTTTCAACTCACAGACTTGTACCTTCTGTTTTATAGAGAAGTTTTGAAAAACCTTTTTGGTAGAATTTTCAATTGGTTATTTGCAGCGCTTTGAGGCCTATGCTGGAAAAGGAAATATCTTCACTTAAAAACTAGAGAGAAGCGTTTTCTCAAACTTCTTTGTGATGGGTGCATTCAACTGCCAGAGTTGAACTTTTCTTTTGATAGAGCAGTTTGGAAACACTGTTTTTAGAGGATCTGCACGTGTATATATGGAGTGCTTTGAAGACTATGCTGGAAAAGGAAATATCTTCACATAAAAACAAGATACAAACATTCTCAAAAATTTATTTGTGACGTGTGCATTCAACATATAGAGTTAAGCTGCCCTTTTGATACAGCAGCTTTGAAACACTCTTTTTGTAGTATTTGCGTGTGAATACTTAGAGCACTTTGAGGCCTAAGCTGGAAAAGGAAATATCCTCACATACAAACAATAGAAAAGCATTCTCAGAAACTTCTTTGTGATGAGTGCATTCAATTTACAGTGCTCAACATTCCTTTTGCTAGAGCAGTTTTGAAACACTCTTTTTCTGGAATCTGCAGGTGGATATTTGGAGCACTTCGAGGCCTACGCTGGAAAAGGAAATATCTTCATTTAAAAACTACACAGAAGCATTCTGAGAAATTTCTTTGTGATGACTCCATTCAATTCACAGAGTTAAACCTTCCTTTTGAGAGAGCAATTTAGAAACACTATTTTTGTAGAATCTGCAAGTGAATATTTGGAACACTTTGAGGCCTATGATGGAAAAGGGAATACCTTCACCTAAAAACTAGACCGAAGCATTCTAAGAAACTTCTTTTTGGTGTGTGCATTCAACTAACAAAGTTAAACCTTTGTTTTTATACAGCAGTTTTGAAACACTCTTTTTGTAGAATCTGCAAGTGGATATTTGGAGTGTTTTGAGGCCAATGCTGGAAAAGGAATTATATTCACATAAAAACTAGACAGCAGCATTCTCACAAACTTCTTTGTTCTGTGTGCATTCAACATGCAGAGTTGAATCTTCCTTTTGATAGAGCAGTTTTGAAACAATCTTTTAGCAGAATCTCCAAGTCAATATTGGGAGCGCTTATAGGCCCATGCTGGAAAAGGAAACATCTTCATATAAAAACTAGACAGAAGCATTCTCAGAAACTTCTTTGTGATGTCTACATTCAAGTCATAGAGTTGAACCTTCCTTTTGATAGAGCAGTTTTGAAACACTCTTTTTGTAGAATCTGCAAGTGGATATTTGGAGCGATTGTGCCTCTGGTGGAAAAGGAAATATCTTCATATAGAAACTAGACGGAAGCCTTCTCAGAAACTAATATTTGGTGTGTGTTTTCAACTCACAGACTTGTACCTTCTGTTTTATAGAGAAGTTTTGAAAAACCTTTTTGGTAGAATTTTCAATTGGTATTTGCAGCGCTTTGAGGCCTATGCTGGAAAAGGAAATATCTTCACTTAAAAACTAGAGAGAAGCGTTTTCTCAAACTTCTTTGTGATGGGTGCATTCAACTCCCAGAGTTGAACTTTTCTTTTGATAGAGCAGTTTGGAAACACTGTTTTTAGAGGATCTGCACGTGTATATATGGAGTGCTTTGAAGACTATGCTGGAAAAGGAAATATCTTCACATAAAAACAAGATACAAACATTCTCAAAAATTTATTTGTGACGTGTGCATTCAACATATGGAGTTAAACCATCCTTTTGATACAGCAGCTTTGAAACACTCTTTTTGTAATATTTGCATGTGAATACTTAGAGCACTTTGAGGCCTAAGCTGGAAAAGGGAATATCCTCACATAAAAACAATAGAGAAGCATTCTCAGAAACTTCTTTGTGATGAGTGCATTCAATTCACAGTGCTGAACATTCCTTTTGCTAGAGCAGTTGTGAAACACTCTTTTTCTAGAATCTGCAAGTGGATATTTGGAGTGATTTGAGGCCTATGCTGGAAAAGGAAATATCTTCACTTCAAAATTAGACAGAAGCATTCTGAGAAACTTCTTTTTGATGTCTGCATTGAATTCATAGAGTTGAACCTTCCTTTTGGTAGAGCAGTTTTGAACCACTATTTTTGTAGAATCTACAAGTGAATATTTGGAGCGCTTTGAGGCCAATGCTCTAGAAGTAAGTATCTTCACCTAAAACCTATACACACACATTCTAAGAAACTTCTTTTTGATGAGTGGATTCAACTAACAAATTTGAACTTTTTTTGATAGAGCAGTTTTGAAACACTCTTTTTGTAGGATCTGCAGGTGAATATTTGGAGTGCTTTGAGGCCAGTGCTCCAAAAGTAAATATCATCAAATAAAAACTAGACAGAAGCATTGTCAGAAACATCTTTATGATGTGTGCATTCAACTCACAGAGTTGAAGCTTCTTTTTGATAGATTAGTTTTGAAACACTCTTTTTGTAGAATCTGTAAGAGGATATTTGGACTGATTTGAGGCATTCGTTGGAAAAGGGAATATCTTCACTGAAAACTAGACAGAAGCCTTCTCAGAAACTTCTTTGCGATGTGTGCAATCAACTCACCGAGTAGAACCTTCCTTTTGGTAGAGCAATTTTGAAATACTCTTTTTGTAGAATATGCAAGTGGACATTGGGAGCACTTTGAGGCCTTCTGAGGAAAAGGAAATGTCTTCACATAAAAACTAGACAGAAGCATTTTCAGAAACTGGTTTGTGATGTGTGCATTCAATTCACTGAGTTGAACTTTCCTGTTGATCAGCAGTTTTGTAACACTCTTTTTGTAAAATCTGCAAGTGGATATTTGGAGCACTTTGAATCCTTCATTGGAAAAGGGAATATCTTAAAATAAAACAAGACTGAAGCATTCTCAGAAACTTCTTTGTGATGTGCACATTCAACTCCAGAGTTGAACCTTCCTTTTGATAAAGCAGATATAAAACACTGTTTTTCTAGGATTTGCTATGGACATTTGTAGTACTTTGTGGGCTATGTTGGAAAATGAAATATCTTCAAATAAAAACTAGACAGAAGCATTCTCAGAAATATCCTTGTGATGTTTGCATTCAACTGACAGAGTTGAACATACCTTTTAATAGAGGAGTTGTGAAACACTATTTTTGAGATACCTGCAAGTGGAAATTTGAAATGATTTCAGGCCTTTGTTGGAAACGAAATATCTTCACATAAAAACTAGACAGAAGCATTCTCATAAACGTCTTTGTGATGTGTTCATTCAATTCACAGAGTTGAACTTTTCTTTTGATAGAGCAGTTTTGAAACAATGTTTTTGTAGGGTCTGCAAGGGAATATTTGGACATATTTGAGGCCTTCTTTGGAAACTGGAATATCTTCGCATAAAAGCTGGACAGAAGCATTCTTAGAAATTTCTTTGTGATATGTGCACTCAACTCATAGAGTCAAATCTTCCTTTTGCTATATCAGTTTTGAAACCCACTTTCTGTAGATTCTGCAAGAGGACATTTGGAGCGCTTTAAGGCCTTTGGTGGAAAAGGAAATATCTTCACATACAAACTAGACAGAAACATTATCAGAAACATCTCTGTGATGTGTGCATTCAACTCAATGATTTGAGTCTTCCTTTTGATAGAGCAGTTTTGAAACACTCTTTTTGCAGAATCTGCAAGTGGATATTTGGAGCTCTTTGAATCCTTCATTGGAAACGGGAATATCTTCAAATAAAAACAAGACAGAAGCATTCTCCGAAACTACTTTGTGATATGTATATTCAACTCACAGAGTTCAACCCTTCTTATGATAGAGTAGTTTTGAAATGCTCTTTTTGTAGAATCTGTAAGTGGACATTTGCAGCTCTTTGAGGGCTCTGGTGTAAAAAGAAATATCTTCATATAAAAACTAGACAGAATAATTCTCAGAAACTTCTTTGTGATGTTTTCATGCAATGCACACAGTTGAACACATCTTTTCATAGAGCAGTAGTGAAACACTCTTTTTTAAGAAACTGCCAGTGGTTATTTGGACAGATTTGAGGGCTTCATTGGAAACAGGAATATCTTCACAGAAAAACTAGACAGAAGCATTCTCAAAAACTTCTTTCAGATGTGTGCATTCCCCTCACAGAGGTCAACGTAACTTTTCATAGAGCAGTTTTGAAACACTCTTTCTGTGGAGTCTGCAAGTGGATATTTAGACCTGTTTGACGCCTTCATTGGAAACGGGAATATCCTCACATAAAAACTAGACAGAAGCATTCTCAGAAACTTCTTTTTCATGTGTGACTTCAACTGACAGATTTGAAACTTCCTTTTGATAGAGCAGTTTTGAAACATTTTGTGTAGAATCTGCAATTGGACAGTTTGAGAGCTTTGAGGCCTTTGGTGGAAAGGGAAATATCTTCACATAAATACTTGACTGAAGCATTCTTAGAAACTTTTTGGTGATGTATGCATTCAACTCACAGAGTTGTACCTTTCTTTTCATAGAGCAGTTTTGAAACACTCTTTTTGTAGAATCTGAAAGAGGACAATTTGTAGGACTTTGAGGGCTGTGGTGGAAAAGGAAATATCTTCCAATAAAAACCAGACAGAAGCATTCTCAGAAACTTCTTTGAGATGTTTGCATTCAACTCACAGAGTTGAACATTCCTTTTGATAGAGCAGTAGTGAAACAGTCTTTTTGAGGAACCTGCAAGTGGATATTTGGACCCATTTGGGGCCTTCATTAAAAACAGGAATATCTTCACATAAAAACTGGACAGAAGCGTTATCAGTAATTTCTTTGTGATGTATACTTTCAATTCACGGAGCAGAACATAAGTTTTCATGGAGCAGTTTTGAAACACTCTTTTTGTATAATCCGCAAGTGGATATTTGGACCGTTTCAGGGCTTCATTAGAAACGGAATTATCTTCCCATAAAAACTACACAGAAGCATTCTCAGAAACTTCTTTGTGATGGGTGCATTCAACTCAGAGATTTGAACATAACTTTTCATAGAGCAGTTGTGAAACAGTCTTTTCGTAGAATCTGTAAGGGGATATTTGGACCGATTTGAGGCCTTCATTGGAAACTTGAATATCGTCACAAAAAAACTAGACAAAAGCATTGTCAGAAACTTCTTTGTGATGTGTGCATTCAACTCAAAGACTTAAACCTTCATTTTGATAGAGCAGTTTTGAAACCTTTTTTTGTGGAATGTGAATGTGGACAATTGGAGCACTTTGAGGCCTTCAGTGGAAAAGGAAATATCTTCACACAAAAACTAGATTGAGCATTCTCAGAAAGTTCTTTCTTTTGTGTGCATTCAACTTACAGAGTTGAACTTTCCTTTTGATAGAGCCGTTTAGATACAGTTTTTTTGTGGTATCTGAAAGTGGACATTTGGAGCACTTTGAGTCCTCCGGTGGAAAAGGAAATATCTTCACATGAAAACTAGACAAAAGCTTTCTCAGAAACTTCTTTGTGAAGTGTGAATTCAACTCAGTGGGTTGAATCTTCCTTTTGATAGAGTAGTTTTGAAACAGTTTTTTGTAGAATCTGCAAGCGGATATTTAGAGGGCTTTGAAGCCTTCGTTTGAAATGGGAATATCTTCAAATAAAAACTAGACTGAAGCACTCTCAGAAACAACTTTGTGATATGGCCATTCAACTCACAGAGTTGAACCTTTCCTTTGATAGAGCAGTTTAGAAACTCTCTTTTTTGTAGAATCTGAAAGAGGACGTTTGTAGCACCTTGAATGCTATCGTGGAAAAGGAAATATCTTCAACCAAAAACTACACAGAAAAATTCTGAAACAACTTTGGAATGTTTGCATTCAACTCACGGAGTTGAACATACATTTTCTTAGTGCAGTTGTTAAACATTCTTTTTGAAGTACCTGCAAGTGGATATTTGGAATGATTTGAGGCCTTCATTGAAAACGGGAACTTCTTCACATATAAACTAGACAGAAGTATTCTCACAAACTACTTTGTGATGTGTGCATTCAACTGATGGAGTTGAACATAACTATTCATAGAGCAGTTTTGAAACACTCTTTTTGTAGAATCTGCGAGAGCATATTTGGACAGTGTGAAGCCTTCATTGGAAACGGGAATATCTTCACATAAAATCTAGACAGAAGCGTTCTCAGAAACTACTTTGTGATGTGTGCATTCGACTAACAGAGTTGAACATAACTTTTCATAGAGCAGTTTTGAAACACTCTTTTTGTAGAATCCGAAAGGGGATATTTGGACCGATTGGAGGCTTTCGTTGCAAACGGGAATATCTTCAGATAAAAACAAGACCTGAGCACTGTCAGAAACTTCTTTGTGATGTGCATTCAGCTCACAGAGCATAAACTTTCTTTTGATAGAGCAGTTTGAAACCTTTTTTTTATGGAATTTGCAAGTGGACATTTGGAGTGCTTTGAGGTCTTTGGTGGAAAAGGCAACATCTTCCCATAAAACTAGACAGAAGCAATCTCAGAAACTTCTCTGTGATCTGTGCATTCAACTCACAGAGTTGAACCATCCTTTTCATAGAGCAGTTTTGAAACACATTTTTTGTAGAATCTGGAAGTAGACAATTGGAGTGCTTAGAGGACTTCATTGGAATAGGAAATCTCTTCACATAAATACTAGACAGAAGCATTATCAGAAACTTCTCTGTGTTGTGTGCATTCAACTCCAAGAGTTGAATCTTCCTTTTGATTGAGCAGTTTTGAAACACTCTTTTTGTAGTATCTCCAATTGGATACTTGGAGAGCTTTGAAGCCTTCATTGGAAACGGGAATGTGTTCAAATAAAATCAGAAGCATTCTCAGAAATTACTTTGTGATGTGTGCATTCAACTCACAGAGATGAACATTTCCTTTGATAGAGCAGCTTTGAAACACTCTTTTTGTAGAATCTGCAAATGGACATTTGTATCGCTTTGAGGGCTATGGTGGAAATTGAAATATCTTCAAATAAAAACTAGACGGAAGCATTCACAGAAACTTCTTTGTGATATTTGCATTCACCTCACAGAGTTGAACATGTCTTTTCATTGAGTAGTTGTGAAACACTCTTTTTGAAATCCTGCAAGTGGATAATTTTACCAATTTGAGGCCTTCGTTGTAACCGGGAAAATCTTCACATAAAAACTAGACAGAAACTTTCTCAGAAACTTCTTTGTGATGTGTGCATTCAACTCACAGAGTAGAACATAAGTTTTCATAGGACAGTTTTGAAACACTCTTTCTGTAGAATCTGCAAGTGGATATTTGGACGGTTTGATTCATTCATTGGAAACGGGAATATTTTCCCATAAAAATTAGACAGCATTCCCAGAAACTTCTTTGTGATGTGTGCATTCAACTCACAGAATTGAACATAACTTTTCATAGAGCAGTTTTGAAACACTCTTTTTGTAGAATCTGCAAGTGGACAATTGGAGCACTTTTAGGAAATTGGTGGAATATGAAATAGCCAAATAAAAAGCAGACAGAAGCATTATCAAAAACTTCTTTGTGATGTGTGCATTTAACTCACAGAGTTCAACATAATTTTTAATAGAGCAGCTTTGAAACACTCTTTTTGTAGAATCTGCAAGTGGACATTTGGGGCACTTTGAGGCGTTCAGTGGAACAGGAAATATCTTCACATAAACACTAGACAGAAGCATTCTCAGAAACCCCTTTGTGATGTGTGCATTCAATTTACTGAGCTGAAACTTCCTTTTGATAGAGCAGGCTTGAAAATCTCTTTTTGTAGAATCTGCAAGTGGATATTTGGAGCACTTTGAATCCTTCCTTGGAAACGGGAATATCTTCAAATATAAACTAGACAGAAGCATTCTCAAAAACTGCATTGTGATGTGTGCATTCTTCTCCCAGAGTTAAACTTTCCTTTTGATAGAGCAGTTATGAAACACTCTTTTTGTATAAACTGCAGGATGATGTTTGCACCATTTTTAGGTCTTCATTTGAAATGCATATACATTCACATAAAAAGTAGACAGAAGCATTCTCAGAAACTTCTTTGTGATGTGTGCATTCAACTCACAGATTTTAACATTCTTTTTGATAGAGCAGTTTCAAAACACTTCGTTTGTAGAATCTGCAAGTGGACATTTGAAGCACTTTGAAGCCTTCTGTGGAAAAGGAAATATCTTCACATAAAAACTAGACAGAAGCATTGTCAGAAACTTATTTGTGATGTGTGCATTCTGCTCACAGAGTTGAACATATCTTTTCATAGAGCAGTTTTGAAACACTCTTTTTGTAGAGTCTGCAAGGGGATATATGGACCGATTTGAGACCATTTTTGGTAACGAGAATTTCTTCACATAAAAAATTGAGGGAGGCATTCTCAGAAACTGCTTTGTGAAATGTGCATTCTACTCACAGAGTTTTACCTTCCTTTTGATAGAGCAGTTTTGAAACCAACTTTTGTAGAATCTGCAAGTGGATATTTTGAATGCTATGGTTCCTTCATTGGAATCCGGAATATCTTCAAATAAAAAATAGACGGAAGCATTCTCATAAACTACTTTGTGATGTGTGCATTCATCTCACAGAGTTGAACCTTTCTTTTGATAGAGCAGTTTTGAAAAACTCTTTTTACAGAATCTGCATGTGGACAATTGTAGCGCTTTGAGGGCTATGGTGGGATAGGAAATATCTTCAAATTAAAACTAGACAGAAATATTCTAAGAAACTACTTTGTGATTTTTGCATTGAACTCACAGAGTTGAACATTCCTCTTCATAGAGCAGTTGTGAAACACTATTTTTGGAGAACCTGCAACTGTATACTTGGACCAATTTGAGGCCCTCATTGGAAACGGGAATATCTTCACATAAAAACTAGACAGAAGCATTCTTAGAAATGTCTTTGTGATGTGTGCATTCAACTCACAGAGTTGAACCTGCCTTTTGATACAGCAGTTTTGAGACATTGTTTTTGTAGAATCTGCAAAGCGATATTTGGACCGATTGCGTTCCTTCATTGGAAAGGGGAATATCTTCACAAAAATCTAAGCAGAAACATTCTCACAAACTCCTTTGTGATGTATGCATTCAACTCACAGAGTTGAGAATACCTTTTCGTGAAGCAGTTGTGAAACACGCTTTTTGAAGAACCTGAAAGTGGATATTTGGGCCAATTTGAGGCCCTCATTGGAAACGGGAATGTCTTCACACAAATACTAGACAGAAGCATTCTCAGAAATGTCTTTGTGATGTGTGCATTCAACTCACAGAGTTGAACCTTCCTTTTGATAAAGCAGTTTTGAGACACTGTTTTTGTAGAATCTGCAAAGTGATATTTGGACCGATTGCATTCCTTCATTGGAAAGGGGAATATCTTCATAAAAATCTAAGCAGAAACATTCTCACAAACTGCTTTGTGATGTGTGCATTCAACTCACAGAATTGAGAATACCTTTTCGTAGAGCAGTTGTGAAACACGCTTTTTGAAGAACCTGCAAGTGGCTATTTGGGCCAATTTGAGGACTTCATTGGAAACGTGTATATCTTCACATAAAAACTGGACAGAAGCATTCTGAGAAACTTCTTTGCGATATGTGCATTCAACTCACAGAGTTGAAACTTCCGTTTGATAGAGCAGTTTTTAAACACTCTTTTTGTAGAATCTGCAAGGGGATATTTGAACCAATTTGAGCCCTTCGTTGAAAACGAGAATATCTGCACATAAAAATTGGACAGAAATATTCTCAGAAACTTCTTTCTGAGGACGTCATTCAACTCACAGATTTGAACCTTCCTTTTGATAGAGCAGTTTTGAAACATTTTTTGTAGAATCTGCCAGTGGACATTCAGAGTGCTTTGAGGACTTCAGTGGAAAAAGAAATATCTTCATATAAAAATTAGACAGAAGCATTCTTTGAAACTACCTTTTGATGTGTGCATTCAACTCACAGAGTTGAACATTCCTTTTGATACAACAGTTTTGAAACACTCTTTTTGTACTATCTGCAAGTGGACATTTGGAGCGGTTTGAAGCCTTCTTTGGTATCGTGAATATCTTCAAATAAAAACTAGACAGAAGCATTCTCAGAAAGCCCTTTGTGGTTTGTACATTCAACTTACAGAGTTGAGCTTTCCTTTTGATAGAGCGGTTTTGAAACAATGTTTTTGTAGAATCTACAAGTGGATATTTAGAGTGCTTTGAGGCCTATGTTAGTAAAGGAAATAACTTCACATAAAAACTAGACAGAAACATTCTCAGAAAATTCGTTGAGATGTGTGCATTCAACTCACAGGGTTGAATATAACTTTTCATAGAACATTTGTGAAACACTGTTTTTGAAGGACCTGCAAGTGGATATTTGGACCGATTTGAGGCTTTCATTGGAAATGGAAATATCTTCACTTAAAAATTCCCCAAAAGCATTCTCAGAAACTTCTTTATGATGTGTGCATTAAATTCACAGAGTTAAACATAGGTTTTCATAAAGCAGTTTTGAAACACTCTTTTTGTAGAATCTGCAAGTGGATATTTGCACTCCTTTGAGGCCTTCATTGGAGACAGGAATATCTGCACATAAAAACTAGAGAGACACATTCTCAGAAACTTATTTGTGGTGTGTGCATTCAATTCACAGAGTTCAACCTTACTTTTGATAGAGCAGATTGAAACACTCTTTTTGTAGTATCTGCAAGGGGATATTTGGACCGTTTTGAGGACTTTGTTGGAAAGGGGAATATCTTCACATAAGAACTAGACAGAAGCATTCTCAGAAACCTCCTTGTGTTGTGCACATTCAACTCACAGAATTGAACCTTCCATTTTATAGAGCAGTTTTGAAACACTTTTTGTGTAGAATCTGCTAGTGAATGTTTGCTGCGCTTAGAGACATTCGGTGGAAAAGGAAATATCTCCACATAAAAACTAGACAATAGCATTCTTAGAAACTTCTTTGTGATGTGTGCATTGAACTCACAGAGTTGAATCTTCCTTTTGATAGAGCAGCTTTGAAACTTTCTTTTTGTGGAATCTGCAATTGGACATTTGCAGCACTTTGAAACCTTCATTGGAAACGGGAACATCTTCCACTAAAAACAAGACAGAACCATTCTCAAAAACTGCTTTTTGATGTGTTCATTCAACTTACATAGCTGAACGTTACCTTTCATAGATCAGTTTTGATACACTCTTGTTGTCAAATCTGCAAATGGATATTTGTAGCACTTCGTGGGCTATGGTGGAAAATGAAATATCTTCAAAGAAAATTAAACAGAAGTATTCTCAGAAACTGCTTTGTGATATGTGCATTCAGCTCACAGAGTTGAACATAACTTTTCATAGAGCAGCTTTGAAACCATTTTTTGAAGAATCTGCAAGTGTACCATTGATCACTTTGAGGCCTTCAGTGGAAAAGGAAATATCTTCACATAACAACTAGACTGAAGCAGTCACAGAAACTTCTTTGTGTTGTGGGCGTTCAACTGACAGAGTTGAACCTTCCTTTAGATAGAGCTGTTTTGAAACACTGTTATTGTAGAATCTGCAAGTGGATATTTGGAGGGCTTTGAGTCCTACGCTGGAAAAGGAAATATCCTCACATAAAAACTAGACAGAAGCATTCTCAGAAACTGGTTTGTGATGTGTGCATTCAACTCACAGAGTTGAACCTTCCTTTTGATAGAGCAGTTTCAAAACACTGTTTTTGTAGAATCTGCAAATGGATATTTGAAGAGCTATGTGGCCTATGCTAGAAAATAAATATCTTCACATAAAAACTAGACAGAAGTGTTCTCAGAAACTTATTTGTGATGTGTGCATTCAACTTACAGAGTTGAACTTTCCTTTAGATAGGGTAGTTTTGAAACACTGTTTTTGTAAAATCTGCAAGTGGATATTCAGCAGGCTTTGAGGCCTTTCCTGGGAAAAGAAATATCTTCACATAAAAACTGGACGGAAGGGTTCTCAGAAACTTCTTTGTGATGTGTGCATTCAACTCACAGAGTTGAATCTTACTTTTGATAGAGCAGTATCAAAACACACTTTCAGTAGAATCTGCAAGTGGATTCTTAGAGCACTTTGAGTCCTATGATAGAAAAGGAAATATCCTCACATAAAAACTAGACAGAAGCATTCTCAGAAACATCTTTGTGATGTGTGCATTAAACTCACTGAGTTGAACTTAACGTTTCATAGAGCAGTTTTGAATCACTCTTTTTGTAGAATCTTCAAGTGGACATTTTGAGTGCATTGACGCCTTAGGTGGAAAAGGAAATATCTTTACATAAAAACTACAGAGTAGCATTCTCAGAAATTTATTTATGATGCTTGCATTCACCTCATGGGGTTGAAAGTTCGCTTTCATTTAGCAGTTTTGAAACTCTCTTTTTGTAGAATTTGCAAGTGGATATTTGGAGTGCTTTGAGGCCTAAGGTAGAAACGGAAACATCTTCATATAAAAACTACCCAGAAGCTTTCTCAGAAACTTCTTTGTGATGTGTGCATTCAACTGACATGGTATAACCTTCCTTTTTATAGAGCAGTTTTGAAACACTCTTTTTGTAGAATCTGCAAGTGGTTATTTGGAGCGGTTTGAAGCCTTCGTTGGAAACGGTAATATCTTCAAATAAAAACTAGACAGAAGCATTCTCAGAAACTACCTTGTAATGTGTGCTTTCAACTCACCAAATTGAGCATTTCTTTTGATAGAGCAATTTTGAATCTCACTTTTTGTAGAATCTGCTAGTGGATATTTTGAGTGCTTTGAGGCCTACATTAGAAAAGGAAATATCTTCACATAAAATCTAGAGAGATGCATTCTCAGGAACTTCTTTGAGATGGGTGCATTCAACTCACAGGGTTGAACCTTCCTTTTTATAGAGCAGTTTTGAAACACGCTTTTTGTAGAATCTGCAATTGGCTATTTGGAGAGATTTGAAGCCTTCATTGGAAACGGGAATTTCTTCAAATAAAGAAGAGACAGAAGCATTCCCAGAAACTGTTATGTGATGTGTACATTCAACTCACAGAGTTGAACCTTTCTTTTGACAGATCAGTTTTGAAACACTCTTTTTGCAGCATCTTCAAATGGTTGCTTGTAGTGCTTTGAGAGCTGTGGTGGAAAAGGAAATATCTTCAAATAAAAACTACACAGAAGTATTCTCAGAAACTTCTTTGTTATGTGCACATTCAACTCACAGAGTTGAACACACCTTTTCACAGAGCAGTTGTGAAACACTTTTTGAAGGACCTGCAAGTGGATATTAGGACCGATTTGAGGCCTTCATTGAATGGGAATGTCTTCACATAAAAACTAGACAGAACCATTCTCAGAAACTTCTTTGTGATGTGTGAATTCAATTCACATTTTTGTACAAAACTTTTCATACAACAGTTTTGATACACTCTTTTTGTAGAATCTGCAAGTGGATATTTAGATGACTTTGAGGCCTTCGTTGGAAAAGGGAATATCTGCAGATAAAAACTTGACAGAAGCATTCTCAGAAACTTCTTTGTGATGTGTGCATTCAACTCACAGAGTTGAAGCTTCCTTTTGATAGAGCAGTTTTGAAACACTCTTTTTGTCGAATCTGCAAGGGAATATTTTGACTGTTTTGAGGCTTTCAATTTAAACGGGTACACCTTCACATAAAAACTAGAGAGAAGCATTCTTAGAAACATCTTTGTGATGTGTGTATTCAACTCACAGAGTTGAACCTTTGTTTTGATAGAGCAATTTTGTAACACATTTTTGGTAGAATCTGCAAGAGGACATTTCGAGCCCTTTGAGACCTTTGGTACAAAAGGAAATATCTTCACATAAATACTATACAGAAGCATTGTCAGAAACTTTTTTGTGATGTGTGCATTCAAACTCACAGTGATGAGCCTTCCTTTTGATAGAGCAGCTTTGAAAGACTCTTATTGTAGAATCTCCAAGTGAAATTTGGAGCACTTTGAATCCTTCGTTGGAAACGGGAATATCTTCAAATAAAAACTAGACAGAAGCATTCTCCAAAACTACTTTGAGATGTACGCATTCAATTCATGGAGTTGAGCCTTTCTTTTGATAGAGCAGTTTTGAAAACTCTTTTTGTAGAATCTGCAAATGGATATTTGGACTGCTTTGGGGCCTATGGTAGAAAAGGGAATACCTTAACATACAAACTAGACAGAAGCAGTCTCAGAAACATTTTTGTAATGTCTGCCTTCAACTTATAGAGTTGAACATTTCTTTTGATACAGCACGTTTGAAACAGTTTTATTGCAGAATCTGCAAGTGGACATTTGGAGTGCTTTGTGACCATTGGTGGAAAGGAAGCATCTTCACACAAAAAGTAGATAGAAGCATTCTCAGAAACTTCTTTGTGATGTGTGCATTCAACTCACAGAGTTGAACCTTCCTTTTGGTAGAGCAGTTTTGAAACACTCTTTTTGTACAATCTGCAAATGGATATTTTGAGTGCTTTGAAGCCTTCGTTGGAAACGGGAATTTCTTCAAATAAGAACTTGACAGAAGCATTCTCAGAAACTGTTTTGTGTTGTGTGCATTCAACTCACAGTGTTGAATGTTTCTTTTGACAGGGAAGTTTTGAAACACTCTTTTTGTAGAATCTGCATATAGACATTTGTAAAGCTTTGAGGGCTATGGTGGAAAAATAAATATCTTCAAATAAAAACTAGAGAGAAGCATTATCTGAAACTTCTTTGTGATGTGTGTATTCAACTCACAGAGTTTAAACTTTCTTTTGATGGAGCAGGTTTGAAACACTCCTTCTGTAGTATCTGCAAGTGTATATTTGGAGTGCTTTGAAGACTTCATTGGAAACGGGAATATCTTCAAATAAAAACTAGACAGAAGCATTCTGAGAAACAAGTTTGTGATGTGTGTATTCAACTCACAGAGTTGAACATAACTTTTTATAGAGGAGATTTGAAAAACTCTATTTGCAGTATCTGAAAGGGGATATTTGGACCGTATTGAGGCCCTCATTGGAAACAGGAATCTCTTCCCATAAAAACTAGACAGAAGCATTCTCAGAAACTACTTCATGATGTGTACATTCAACTCACACAGTTGAAGCTTCCTTTTGATAGAGCAGTTTTGAAACCGTCCTTTTGAAGAATCGGCAAGTGGATATTTGGAGCACTTTGAATCCTTCATTGGAAACGGTAATATCTTCAAATAAAAACTAGACAGAAGCATTCTCAGAAACTTCTTGTGATGGGTGCATTCAACTCACAGAATTGAACTTTCCTTTTGATAGAGCAGTTTAGAAACACTCTTTGTGTAGAATCCAAAGGTAGATATTTGAACCGATTTGAGGCCTTGTTTGGAAACGGGATTAAATTCACATAAAAACTAGACAGAAGCATTCTCAGAAACTTCTTTGTGATAAGTGGATTCAACTCACAGAGATGAAACTTCCTTTTGGTAGAGCAGTATTGAAACACTCCTTTTGTAGAATCTGCAAGTGGACATTTGGAGCTTTTTGAGGACTTCGGCAAAAAAGGAAATACCTTCACATAAAAACAAGATAGAAACATTCTCAGAAACTTCTTTGTGATGTGTGCATTCAACTCACAGAGTTAAACCTTCCTTTTGATAGAGCAGATTTGAAACGCTCTTTTTGTAGGATCTGCAAGTGGATAATTGGAGCGTTTTGAAGCCTTTGTTGGAAACGGGAATACCTTCAACTAAAAACTAGACAGTAGCATTCTCAGAATCTACTTTGTGATGTGTGCATCCAACTCATAGAGTTGAACATACCTTTTCATAGAGAAGTTGTGAATCATTCTATTTGAAGAACCTGCAAGTGGATATTTGGACTGCTTAGAGGTCTTCATTGGAAATGGGAATATCTTCACATAAAAACTAGACAGAAGCATTCTCAGAAACGTCTTTTTGATGTGTGCATTCAACTCACGGAGTTTAGCATAACTTTTGATTGAGCAGTTTTGAAACACTCTTTTTGTACAATCTGCAAGGGGCTACTTGGACCGTTTTGAGGCCTTCTTTGGAAACAGGAATATCTTCATATAAAAACTAAACAGAAGCATTGTCAGATACTTCTTTGTGATGTGTGCATTCAACTCACAGAGTTGAACCTTTTTTTTGATGTAACAGTTTTGAAACACATTTTTTGTAGAATCTGCAAGTGGACATTTAGAGTGCTTTGAATACTTCGTTGGAAGTGGGAATATCTTCAAATAAAAACTAGACAGAAGCATTCTTAGAAATTAGTTTGTGATATGTGCATTCAACACACAGAGTTAAACATTTTCTTTGATAGAGCAGTTTTGTAACACTACTTTTGTAGAATCTGCAAGTGGACATTTATAGCTTTTAGAGGACTGGCGTGGAAAAGGAATTATCTTCAAATAAAAACTAGACAGAAGCATTCTCAGAAATTTCTTTGTGATGTGTGCATTCAACTCACAGAGTTGAACTTTCCTTTTCATAGAGCAGTTGTCAAACACTCTTTTTGAAGAAACTGTAAGTGGATGTTTGTACCGATTTGAGGCATTCCTTGGAAACACGAATATCTTAACATAAAAACTAGACAGAAGCATTCTCAGAAATTTCTTCATGATGTGTACATTCAACTCAGGGTGCTGAACATAACTTTTCATAGAGCAGTTTTGAAGCACTCTTTTTGTAGAATCTGGAAGTGGATATTTGGAGCGCTTGAGCCTTCATTGGAAAAGGGAATATTTTGAAATAAAAAACAAACAGAAGCCTTCTCTAAAACAACTGTGTGATGTGTCCATTCAACTCAGAGAGTTGAACCTTTCCTTTGATAGAGCAGTTTTGAAATACTCTTTGTAGAATCTGAAAGAGGACATTTGAAGTGCTCTGAGGTCTATGGTGGAAAAGGAAATATCTTGAAATGAAAACTAGACAGAAGCTTTCTCAGAAACTTCTATGTGATGTTTGCATTCAACTCGCAGAGTTGAACATACTTTTTCCTAGTGTAGTTGTGAAACACTCCTTTTGAAGAACCTGCAAGTGGTTATTTAGACCGTTTTGAGGCCTTCATTGGAAACGGGAATATCTTCACATAAAAACTAGACAGAAGCATTTTCAGAAACATTTTGTGATGTGGGCATTCAACTCAGAGGGTTGAACATAACTTTTCACAGAGCAGTTTTAAAACACTCTTTTTGTAGAATCTGCAAGTGGATATTTGGAGTGCTTTAAGACTTTGTTGGAAACGGGAATATCTTCAAATGACCACCAGACAGAAGCATTCTCAGAAACTTCTTTGTGATGTGTGCATTCAAATCACAGAGTTGAACCTTTATTTTCAGAGAGCAGTTTTGAAACACACTTTTTGTAGAATCTGCAAGTGGATATTTGGCGTACTTTGAAGCCTTTTTGGAAATGGGAATACCTTCAAATAAAAACTAGAAACAAGCATTCTCAGAAAGTACTTTGTGATGCATGCATTCAAATCACAGAGTTAAAACTTCCTTTTCATGTAGCAGTTTTGAAACACTCTTTTTTAGGAATTTGCAATTAGATATTTGGAGATCTTTGAAGCCTTCATTGGGAACGAGAATATCATCAATTTAAAACTGGACAGAAGCATTCTCAAAAACTACTTTCTGATATGTGCATTCAAATCACAGAGTTCAACCTTTCTTTTGATAGAGCAGTTTTGAAATACTCTTTTTGTAGAATCTGCAGATGGTTATTTGGAGCACTTTGAGGCCTATGGTAGTAAAGGAAATATCTTCACAAGAAAACTAGACAGAAGCATTTTCAGAAACTTCTTTGTGATGTGTGCCTTGAACTCACAGAGTTCAACGTAACTTTTCATTGAGCAGTTTTGAAACAATCTTTTTGTAGAATCTGTAAGTGGATATTCCCGTTGGAAACGGGAATATGTTCACATAAAAACTACAAAGAAGCATTCTCAGAAACTTATTTGTGATGTGTGCATTCAACTCACAGAGTTGAACCTTCCTTTTGATAGACAAGTTTTGAAACACTTTTTTTGTAGAATACACAAGAAGACATTTGGAGTGCTTTGAGGCCTTCAGTGAAAAATGAATTATATTCACAAAAAAACTAGACAGAAGCATTCTCAGAATTTCTTTGTGATGTGAGCATTCAACTCACAGAGTTAAACCTTCCTTTTGATAGAGCAGTTTTGAAACTCTCTTTTTGTACAATTTGAAAGGGGATATTTAGACCGTTTTGGTGTCTTCATTGGAAATGGGTATATCTTCAAATAGAAACTAAACAGAAGCATTCTCAGAAACTACTTTGTGATGTGTGCATTCAACTCACAGAGTTCAGCCTTCCTTTTGATAGAGCAGTGTTGAAACACTCTTTTTGTAGAGTCTGCAGGTGGATATTTGGAGCTCTTTGCGACCTATGGTAGAAAAGGAAATATCTTCACATAAAAATTACACAGAAGCATTCTCAAAAACTTCTTTGGGATGTGTCAATGCAAAAAACTACTTTGGGATGTGTGAAGAGTTGAACCTTTCTGTTGATAGAGCAGTTTTGGGATACTTTTTAATAGATTCTGCAAGTGGACATTTTGAGCGTTTTGAGGCCATTTTTAGAAAAGGAAATATCTTCACATAAAAACTAGACAGAAGCATTCTCAGAAATTTTTTGATGTGTGCATTCAACTCACAGAGATGAACATAAATTTTCATAGAGCAGTTTTGTAACACTCTATTTGTAGAATCTGCAACTGGATATTTGGACAGCTTTGACCCCTTCATTGGAAACAGGAATATCTTCACATAAAAACTAGACAGAAGCATTCTCAGAAACAACATTGTGATGTGTGCATTCAACTCACAGATGGGAACATAATTTTTCATGGAGCAGTTTTAAAATGCTCTTTTTGTAGAATCTGCAAGGGCATATTAAGACTTCTTTGGAAACTTAGGGCTTCTTTGGAAACTTAGGGGCTTCTTTGGAAACTGGAATATCTAAACATAAAAACTAGACAGAAACATTGTCAGAAACTTCTTTGTGATGTGTGCAGTTAATGCACAGATTTGAACCTTCCTTTTGATAGAGCACTTTTGAAACACTCGTTTTGTAGACTCTGCAAGTGGATATTTGGAGCACTTTTAGGCCTATTGTAGAGATGGAAATATCTTTACATAAAAACTAAACAGAAGCATTCTCCGAAACTTCTCTGTGATATGTGCATTCACCTGACAGTATTGAACCTACATTTTGATAGAGCACTTTTGAAACACTCTTTTTGTAGAATCTGCAAATGAATATTTGGAGTGCTTTGAAGCCTTCGTTGGAAATAGGAATATCTTCAAATAAAAATTAGACAGAAGCATTCTCAGAAACAACGTTGTGATGCGTGCATTCAACTCACAGAGTTGAACTTGCCTTTTAATAAAGCAGCTTTGGAACACTCTTTTTGTAGAATTTGAATGAGGACATTTGTAGCACTTTTAGGGCTTTGGTGTAAAAGGAAATATATTCAAATTAAAACCAGAAAGAAGCATTTTCAGAAACTTCTTTGTGATGTTTGCATTCAACTCACCGAGTTGAACACACCGTTTCATAGAGCAGTTGGGAAATGCTGTTTTTGAAGAAACTGCAAGTGGATATTTGGACCGATTTGAGGTCTTCATTGTAAACGAGAATATCTACACATAAAAACTAGACAGGAGCATTCTCAGAAACTTCTTTGTGATGTGTGCATTCAACACACAGAGTTGAACCTTTCTATTCATAGAGCAGCTTTGAAAACTCTTTTTGTAGAATCTGCAAGTGGATATTTGGACCGCTTTGAGGCTTTCACTGGAAAGGGGTATAATTTCACATAAAAACTAGACAGAAGCATTCTCAGAAACTTCTTTGTGATGTGTGCATTCAACTCACAGATTTGAACCTTCCTTTTGATAGAGCAGTTTTCTAACACGCTTTTTGTAGAATCTATAAGTGGATATTTTCAGCACCATGAAGCCTATGGTAGACGAGAAAATATCTTCACATAAAAACTAGGCAGAAGCATTCCCAGAAACTTCTTTATGATGTGAGAATTCCACTCACAGAGTTGAACATCTCCTTTGAGAGAGCAGTTTTGAATCACTCTTTTTGTAGAATCTGCAAATGTACATTTCTAGCTCTTTGAGAGCTATTTTGTAAATGGAAATATCTTCAAACAAAAACTTGACAGAAGCATTCTCAGAAACTTACTTGGGATGTGTCCATTCAACTCACAGAGGTGAACATAACTTTTCATTAAGCAGTTTTGGAACACTCTTTTTGTAAAATCTCCAAGTGAATATTTGGACTGCTGGGAGGTCTTTGTTGGAAACTGGAATATCTTCACATAAAAACTAGACAGAAGCATTCTCAGAAACTACTTTGTGACGTTTGCATTCAACTCACAGAGTTGAACCTTCCTTTTGATGGAGCAGTTTTGAAACACTCTTTTTGTAGAATCTGCAAGTGGATATTTCGACTGCTTTGAGGCCTTCATTGGAAACGGGAGTATCTTCAAATAAAAACTAGACAGAAATATTCTCAGAAATTTCTTTGGATGTATGCATTAAAACTAGAGTGTTGAATCTTCCCTTTGATAGAGCAGTTTTGAAGCACTATTTTTGTAAAATCTGCAAGTGCAGATTTTCAGCACATTGAAGGCTTCATTGGAATCAGGAATATCTTCAAATGAAAACTGCACAAAGCATTCTCAGATACTACTTTGTGATATGTGCATTCAACTAACAGAGTTGAGCATTACTTTTGATAGAGCAGTTTTCAAACACTCTTTTTGTACTATCTGCATATTGATATTTGGAGCGCTTTGAGGCCTTTGGTAGAAAAGGAAATATCTTCACAGAAAAACTAGACAGAAGCATTCTCAGAAAAGTCTTTGTGATGTGTGTATTAAACTCAGACTTTAACATAGCTTTTCATAGAGCAGTTTGGAAAGACTATTTTTGTAGGTTCTGCAAGTGGATATTTGGACTGCTTTGATGCCTTCATTGGAAAAGGGAACACCTTCACATAAAAATTAGACAGAAGTATTCTCAGAAACGTCTTTGTGATATGTGCATTCAACTCACAAAGTTGAACCTTTCTTTTGATAGAGCAGTTTTGAAACACCTTTTTTTTAGAATCTGCAAGTGGACATTTGGAGTGCTTTGAAGCTTTCAGTGGAAACGGAAATATCTTAACATAAAACTAGACATAAGCATTCTCAGAAACGTCTTTGTGATGTGTGGATTCAACTCATAGAGTTGAACCTTCCTTTTGATAGAGCAGTTTTGAAACACTCTTTTGCAGAATCTGCAAATGGATATTTGGAGCGATTTGAAGCCTTCCTTGGAAACGAGAATATCTTCATATAAAAACTAGGTAGAAGTATTCTCAGAAACTACTACGTGATGTGTGCACTCAACTCACAGAGTTGAAACTTTCCTTTAATGGAGCAGTTTTGAAACACTGTTTTTGTAGAATCTGCAAGCGCACAATTGATACGCTTTGAGGGTTATGATGGAAAAGGAAATATCTTCAAATAAAAACTAGACAGAAGCAATCTCAGAAACATCTTTGTCTTGTGTGCAGTGAACTCACAGAGTTGAACTTAACTTTTCATAGAGTAGTTTTGAAACAGTCTTTTTGTGGTATGTGCAAGGGGATATTTTGACCGTTTTGTGGCCTTCACTGGAAATGGAAATATCTTCACATAAAAACAAGGTTGGAGCATTCACAGAAACTTCTTTGTGATGTGTGAATTCAACTCAGATAATTGAACCTTACTTTTGATACAGCAGTTTTGAATAATTTTTTTGTATAATCTGCAATTGGACGTTTGGAGCACTATGAGGCCTTCCGTGGAAAAGGAAATATCTTCAAAGAAAAACTAGAAAGAAGCATTCTCAGAAACATCTTTGTTATGTGTGCATTCAACTCACAGAGTTAACTTTACTTTTGATAGAGCTGTTTTGAAACCCTTATTTGTAGAATCTGCAAGTTGACATTTTGAGTGCTTTGGGGCCTTCGGTGGGAAAGAAATATCTTCACATAAAATCCAGACAGAAGAATTCTCCAAAACTTCTTTGTTATGTGCGCATTCATCTCACAGAGTTGAATCTTCATTTTGATAGAGCAGTTTTGGAACACTCTTTTGGTGGAATTTGCAAGTGGATATTTGGAGCGCTTAGAAGCCTTTGTTGGAAAAGTGAATACCTTCAAATTAAAACTAGACAGAAGCATTCTCAGAAACTACTTTGCGATGCGTGCATTGAACTTACAGAGCTGAACCTTTCTTTTGATAGAGTAGTTTTGAAACACTCCTTTTGTAGAATCTGCAAGTGGATATTTGTAGCTCATTGAAAGCTAAGTTGGAAAAGGAAATATCTTCAAATAAAAACTAGACAAAGTATTTTCAGAAACTTCTTTGTGATGTGTGCATTCAACTCACAGAGTTGAAACATCCTGTTGATAGAGCAGTTTTGAAAAACTCTTTTTGTAGAATCTGCAAGGGTATATTTGGACTGTTTTGAGGCTTTCATTGGAACCGGAATATCTGCACATAAAAACTAGACAGAAGCATTCTCAGAAACTTCTTTGTGATGTGTGCATTCAACTCACAGAATTGAACCTTTTATTTGATAGAGCAGTTTTGAAAACTCTTTTTGTAGAATCTGCAAGTGGATATTTGGACCGCTTTGAGGCTTTTGCTGGAAACGGGAATAATTTCACACAGAAACTAGACAGAAGCATTCTCAGAAACTGCTTTGTGATGTGTGCGTTCAACTCACAGATTTGACCCTTCCTTTTGATAGAGCAGTTTTCTAACACGCTTTTTGTAGAATCTGCAAGTGGATATTTGGAGTGCCATGAAGCCTACGGTAGAAAAGAAAATGTCTTCACATAAAAATTGGACAGCAACATTCTCAGAAACTTCCTTATGATGTGTGCATTCCACTAACAGAGTTGAACCTCTCCTTTGAGAGAGCACTTTTGAAACAGTCTATTTGTAGAATCTGCAAATGGACATTTCTAGCACTTTGAGAGCTATGTTGAAATTGGAAATATCTTCATATAAAAACTAGGCAGAAGCATTCTCAGAGACTTATTTGTGATGTGTGCATTCAACTCACAGAGGTGAATATAACTTTTCATAGAGCAGTTTCAGAGCACTCTTTTTGTAGAATCTCCAAGTGAATATTTGGACCGCTGGGAGGCCTTTTGTGGCAACTGGAATATCTTCACATGACAACTAGACAGAAGCATCCTCAGAAACTTCTTTGTGACGTGTGCACTCAACTCACAGAGTTGAACCTTCCTTTTGATGGAGCAGTTTTGAAATACTCTTTTTATAGAATCTGCAAGTGGATATTTGGAGCACTTTGAAGCCTTCGTTGGAAACGGAAATATCTTCAAATAAAAACTAGACAGAAGCACTCTCAGAAACCACTTTTTGATGAGTGCATTTATCTCACAGAGTTGAACCTTCTTTTAATAGAAAAGTTTTGAAACACTCGTTTTGTAGAATCTGCTAGTGGACATTTGTAGCGTTTTGAGGGCTATGTTGGAAAAGAAAATATCTTCAAATAAAAACTAGATAGAAGCATTCTCAAAAACTAATTTGTGATGATAGCATTTAACTCACAGAGTTGAAAATACCTTTTCATACAGCTGTTTTGAAACACTCTTTTTGAAGATCCTGCAAACAGATAATTTGAACGCTGTGAGTCCTTCATTGGAAACTGGAATACCTTCACATAAAAACTAGACAGAAGCATTTTCAGAGACTTCTTTGTGATGTGTGCATTCAACTCACAGAGATGAACATTCCTTTTTATAGAGCAGTTTTGAGACACTATTTTTGTAGAATCTGAAAGAGGACATTTCTTGGACTTTGAGGGTATGTTGGAAAAGTAAATACCTTCAAATAAAAACTAGAAAGAAGCATTCTCAGAATGTACTTTGTGATGCGTGCATTCAACTCACTGAGTTGAACATAACTTTTCATAGAGCAGTTTTGAAACCCTCTTTTTGTAGAATATGCAAGTGGATATTTAGACCACTTTGAGGTCTTCATTGGAAACAGGAATATCTTCACATAAAAACTAGACAGACACATTCTCAGAAACTTCTTTGTGATGTGTGTATTCAACTCAAAAGTTCAACATAACTTTTCGTAGAGCAGTTTTGAAATACTATTTTTGTAGAATCTGCAAGGGGATATTTGAACCGATTTGAGGCCTTCGTTGCAAACGGGATTATCTTCACATAAAAACCAGACAGAAGCATTCTCAGAAACTTCTTTGTGCTGTGTGCATTCAACTTACGAAGTTTAACCTTACTTTTGTTAGAGCAGTTTTGAAACCTTTTTTTTGTGGAATGTGCAAGTAAACAATTGGAGCGCCTTGAGGCTTTCGGTGGAAAAGGAAACGTCTTCACTTGAAAACTAGACAGAAACATTCTCCGAAACTTCTCTGTGATGTGCGCCTTCAACACACAGAGTTGAACCTTCCTTTTGATAGGGCAGTTTTGAAAAACTTTTTTTGTAGAATCTGCAAGTTTACATTTGGAGCGTTTTGAGGCCTTCAGTGGAAAAGGAAATATCTTCACATAAAAAGTAGACAGAAGCACTCTCAGAAACTTCTTTGTGATGTGTGCATTCAACTCACAGATTTGAACCTTCCTTTTGATAGAGCAGTTTTCTAACATGCTTTTTGTAGAATCTATAAGTGGATATTTTCAGCACCATGAAGCCTATGGTAGAAAAGGATATATCTTCACATAAAAACTAGACAAAACATTCTCAGAAACTTCTTTGTGATGTGTGCATTCACCTGACAGGGTTGAACCTTCCTTTTGATAGAGCAGTTTTGAAACACTCCGTTTGTAGAATCTGCAAGTGTATATTTGGAGTGCTTTGAAGCATTCGTTGGAAACCGGAATATTTTCAAATAAAATCTAGACAGAAGCATTCTTAGAAATAATTTTGTGATGTGTGCATTCAACTCACAGAGCTGAAATTTTTTGTTAATAGAGCAGCTTTGAAACACTCTTTTTGTAGAATCCCAAAGAGGACATTTGTAGCACTTTGAGGGCTATAGTGGAAAAAGGAATATATGAAAATTAAAACTAGACAGAAGCATTTTCAGAAACTTCTTTTTGATGTTTGCATTCAACTCACCGTGTTGAACACACCTTTTCATAGAGCAGTTGTGAAACACTGTTTTTGAAGAAACTGCAAGTGGCTATTTGGACCGATTTGAGGCCTTCATTGGAAACGGGAATATCTTCATATAAAAACTAGACAGAAGGATTCTCAGAAACTTCTTTCTGATGTGTGCATTCAACTCACATAGTTGAACATTCTTTTTGATACAGCAGTTTTGAAACACTCTTTTTGTAGGATCTGAATGGGGATATATGGACTGTTGTGAGGCCTTTATTGGAAACACGAATAACTTCACATAAAAGCTAGACAGAAGCTTTCTCAGAAACTTGTTTGTGACGTGTGCATTCAACTCACAAAGTTGAACCATTCTATGATAGAGTAGTTTTGAAAACTCTTTTTGTAGAATCTGCAACTGGATATTTTGACCGCTTTGAGGCTTTTGTTGGAAACGGGAATATCTTCACAAAAATACTAGACAGAAGCATTCTTAGAAACTACTTTGTGATGTGTGCATTAAACTCACAGAGTTGAACCTTCCTTTCGATGGAGCAGTTTTCTAACACTGTTGTTGTACAATCTGCAAGTGGATATTTGAAGTGCTGTGAAGCCTATGATAGAAAAGAAAATAACTTCACACAAAAGCTAGACAGAAGTATTCTCAGAAACTTCTTTGTGAGGTGTGCATTCCACTCACAGAGTTGAACCTTTCCTTTGATAGAGCAGTTTTGAAATACTCTTTTTGTAGAATCTGCAAATGGACGTTTCTAGTGCTTTGAGTGCTACGTTCTAAATGGAAATATATTTTAAAAAAACTGGACAGAAGCATTCACAGAAACTTTTTTGTGATGTGGGCATTCAACTCACAGAGTTGAACGTACCTTTCCATACAGCAGTTATGAAACACTCTTTTCGAAGAACCTGCAGGTGGATATTTGGACCAATTTGAGTCCTTCATTGGAAGCGGGAATATCTTCACATGAAAACCAGACAGAAGCATTCTCAGAAACATCTTTGTGATGTGTGCATTCAACTCACAGTGTTGAACATAACGTTTCATAGAGAAGTTTTGAAACACTCTTTTTGTAGAATCTGTAAGTGGATATTCGGACCTCTTTGAGGCCTTTGTTGGAAACGGGAATATCTTCACATAAAAACTAGACAGAAGCATTCTCAGAAACTTCTTTGTGATGTGTACATTCGACTAACAGAGTTGAACATAACTTTTCATAGAGCAGTTTTGAGACGCTCTTTTTGTAGAATCTGTAAGTGGATATTGAGACCACTTAGAGGCCTGTTTTGGAAACGGGAATATCTTCACATAAAAATTAGACAGAAGCATTCTCAGAAACGTCTTTTTGATATGTGCATTCAACTCACAGGTTTGAACAAAACTTTTCATAGAGCAGTTTTGAATCAATATTTTTGTAGAATCTGCAAGGGGATATTTGTACCATTTTGAGAACTTTGTTGGAAACGGGAATATCTTCACATAAAAACTAGACAGAAGCATTCTGTCTTTGTGATGTGTGCATTCAACTCACAGAGTTGAACCTTCCTTTTGATAGAGCGGTTTCGAAACACACTTTTTGTAGAATCTGCAACTGGATATTTTGACTGCTTTAAGGCCTTTGATAGAATAGGATATATCTTCACATAAAAACCAGAGGCATTATCAGAAACTTCTTTGTGATGTGTGCATTCAAATCACAGATTTGAACCTTCTTTTGATAGAGCAGTTTTGAAACACTCTTTATGCAGAATCTGCAAGTGGACATTTGTAGTGATTTGAGGGCTGTGATGGAAAGGGAAATATCTACAAATATAAACTAGATAGAAACATTCTCAGAAACTTCTTTGTGATATTTGTGTTCAACTCACAGAGTTGAAGATACCTTTTCATAGAACAGTTGTGAAACACTCTTTTTGAAGAACCTGCAAGTGGATATTTGTACTCATTTGAGGTCTAGGTTGGAAACGAGAATATCTTCACATAAAAATAGACAGAAACATTCTCAGAAAATTCTTTGTGATGTGTGCATTCAACTCACAGAGTTGAACACAACTTTTCCTAGAGCAGTTTTGAAACACTCTTTTTGTAGGATCTGCAAGTGGATATTTGGATTGCTTTGAGGCCTTCGTTGGAAAAGGGAGTTTCTTCACATAAAAACTAGACAGATGCATTCTCAGAAACATCTTTGTGATGTGTGCATTCAACTGACAGTGTTGAATCTTCCTTTTGATACAGCAGTTTTGAAAACCCCATTTGTAGAATGTGCAAGTGAGTATTTAGAGTGCTTTGATGACTTCGTTGGAAACCAGAATATCTTCAAATAAAAACTAGATATAAGCATTCTCAGAAACTACTTTGTGATGTGTGCATTCAACACACAGAGTTGAAACTTTCTTTTGATGAGGCAGTTTTGAAACATTATTTTGTTAATATCTGCAAGTGGATATTTGGAGTGCGTTAAAGCCTTCATTGGAAACGGGAATATCTCCAAATAAAACTAGTCAGAAGCATTCTCAGAATCTGCTTTGTGATATATCCATTCAACTCACACAGTTGAACCTTTCTTTTGAGAGAGCAGTTTTGGAACACTCTTTTTGTAGAATCTGCAAGTGGACCTTTGTAGCGCTTTGAGGGTTATGGCGGAAATGGAAATATCTTCAAATAAAAACTAGACAGAAGAATTCTCAGAAACTACTTGGTGATGTTTGCATTCAACACACAGAGTTGAACATACCTTTTCTTAGAGCAGTTGTGAAACGGTCTTTTTGAAGAATCTGCAAGTGGATATTTGGACTGATTTGTGGCCTTCATTGGAAACAGGAATATCTTCACATGAAAACTAGAGAGAAGCATTCTCGGAAACTTCTTTGTGATGTGTGCATTCAACTCGCAGACTTGAACATTCCTTTTGATACAGCAGTTTTGAAACACTCTTTGTAGAACCTGCAGGTGGATATTTGCACCGTTTTGAGGCCTTAATTAGAAACGGGAAAATTTTCACTTAAAAATTAGACAGAATGATTCTGAGAAACTTCCTTGTTGTGTGTTCATTCTACTCACAGAGTTGAACTTTTCTTTTGATAGGGCAGTTTTGAAACCCTTTTTTTGTAGAATCTGCAAGTAGACATTTGGAGCGCTGTGAGGACTTCTGTGGAAAATAAAATATCTTCATATAAAAACTAGACAGAAGCATTCTCAGAAACTTCTTTGTGATGTGTGCATTCAAATCACAGAGATGAACCTTCATTTTGATAGAGCAGTTTTTAAACACTCTTTTTGTAGAATCTCAAAGTGGATATTTGTAGCACTTTGAAGACTTCATTGAAAACGAGAATATCTTCAAGTAAAAACTAGAGAGAAGCATTCTCAGAAACTACTTTGTGATGTGGACATTCAACCCACAGAGTTGAACCTTTCTTTTGATAGAGCAGTTTTGAAACACTTTTTTTTCTGTATCTGCAAGTGGACATATATAGCATTTTAAGGGCTATGGTGGGAAAGGAAATATCATCAAATAAAAACTAGATAGCAGCATTCTCAGAAACTTCTTTGTAATGTGTGCATTAAACTGACAGAGTTGAACATTCCTTTTCATAGAGCATTTGTGAAACACTCTTCTTGAAGGAACTGCAAGGGTATATTTGTACGGATTTGAGGCCCTCGTTGGAAACGGGAATATCTTCACATAAAATCTAAACAGAAACATTCTCAGAAACTCCTTTGTCATTTGTGAATTCAACTCACAGAGTTGAACATACGTTTTCATAGAGCAGTTGTGAAATACGCTTTTTGAAGAACCTGCAAGTGGATATTTGGACCGGATTTGTGGTCTTCATTGGAAACGGGAATATCTTCATCTAAAAACTAGACAGAAGCATTCTCAGAAACTTCTTTGGGATGTGTGCATTCAACTCACAAAGTTGAACCTTCCTTTTGATAGAGCAGTTTTGAAGCACTCGTTTGTAGATTCCGCAAGTGGACATTTGTAGCCCTTTGAGGGCTTTGGTGCATAAGGAAATATCTTGAAATAAAAACTAGGCAGAAGCATTCTCAGAAACTTCATTTTGATGTTTGCATACAACTCACAGCGTTGAACATACCTCTTCATAGAGCAGGCGTGAAACACCCTTTTAGAAGAAACTGCAAGTGGATATTTGGACCCTTTTGAGGCCTTCGTTGGAAATGGGAATATCTTCGCATAAAAACTAGACAGAAGCATTCTCAGAAACTTCTTTGTGATGTGTGCATTCAACTGACAGAGTTGAACTTTCCTTTTGATAAAGCATTTTGAAACACTCTTTTTAGAACCTGCAAGTGGATATTTGGACCACTTTGAGACCCTTCGTGGTAAATGGGAATATCTTCAAATAAAAACTAGACAGAAGCATTTTCAGAAACTTCTTTGTGATGTGTTCATTCAACTTACAGAGTTGAACCTTCCATTTGATAGAGCCTTTTGAAAAACTCTTTTTGTAAAATCTGCAAGTGGATATTTGGACTGCTTTGAAGCCATCATTGGGAATATCCTCACATAAAAACTAGACAGAATCATTCTCAGAAACTTCTTTGTGATGTGTAAATTCAACTAACGGAGTTCAACTTTCCTTTTGATAGAGCAGTTTTGAAACACTCTTTTTGTAGGATGTGCAAGTGGATATTTGCACCGTTTTGAGGCCTTCATTGGAAAGGGGAATATCTTCATGTAAAAACTACACAGAAGCATTCTCTGAAATTTTTTTGTGATATGCACATTCAACTCGCAGAGTTGAACCTTCCCTTTGATAGAGCAGTTTTGAAACCCTCTTTTTGTAGAATCTGCAAGTGGACATTTGTAGCTCTTTGAGGCCTTCCATGGAAAAGGATATATCTTCATATAAAAACTATACAGAAAAATTCTCAGAAACTACTTTGTGATGTTTGCATTCAACTCACAGAGTTGAACATATATATTCATAGAGCAGTTTTGATACACTCTTTTTGTAGTATCTGCAAGTGGATATTTTGACCACTTTGAGGACTTCGTTGGAAACGGGAATATCTTCAAATAAAAACTAGACAGTAGCATTCTCAGAAACTTCTCTGTGATGTGTGTTTTGAACTCACAGTGTTGAACCTTGCTTTTGATAGAGGAGTTTTGTAACACTCTTTTTGTAGTATCTGCAAGTGGATATTTGGACCATTTTGAGGTATTCATTGGAAACTGTATTATCTCCAAATAAAAACTAGACAGAAGCTTTCTCAGAAACTTCTTTGTGATATATGCATTGAACTCAGAGTGTTGAACCTTCCTTTAGATAGAGCAGTTTTGAAACACTCTTCTTTTAGAATTTGCACGTGGATATCTGGACCTTTTTCATACCTTCATTGGAAATGGGGAGAACTTCACATAAAAAAGCAGACAGAAGCATTCTCAGAAACTTCTATGTGAGGTGTCCATTCAACTCAAAGAGTTGAAACCTCCTTTTGATAGTGCAGTTTTGACACAGAATTTTTGTAGTATTTGCAATTGGATATTAGGAGTGCTTTGAAGCCTTCATTGGAAATGGGAATATCTTCACATAAAAAGTAGACAGAAGCATTCTCAGAAACTTCTTTATGATATGCACATACAACTCACAGAATTGAACATTCCCTTACATAGAGCTGTTTTGAAACAGTTGTTTGTAGAATCTGCAAGTGGATATTTGGAATGCTTGGTGGCCTTCGTTGGAATCGGGAATATCTTCACATAAAAACTAGACAGAAGCATTCTCAGAAACTTCTTTGTGATTTGTGCATGCAACTCACAGAGTTGAACCTTCCTCTTCATAGAGCAGTTTTGAAACATTCTTTTTGTAGTATCTGCAATTGAATATTTTGAGCGCTTTGAAGCCTCTTTTGGAAACGGGAATATCTTCAAATAAAAACTAGACAGAAGCATTCTCACAAACTTCTTTGGGATGTGCGCATTCAGCTCACAGAATTGAAAATTCCCTTACATACAGCAGTTTTGATACAGTTTTTTGCAGAGTCTGCAAGTGGATATTTGGAGCGCTTTGAGGCCTATGGTGGAAAAGGAAGTATCTTCACATAAAATTTAGACAGAAGCATTATCAGAAACTTCCTTGTGATGGGTGCATTCAACTCATGGAATTGAACCCTCCTTTTAGTAGAGCAGTTTTGAGATTCTCTTTTTGTAGAATCTTCAAGTAGACATTTGGAACGCTTTGAGGCCTTCAGTGGAAAAGGGAATATCTTCACATTAAAACTAGAAAGAAGCATTCTCAGAAACTTCTTTGTAATGTGTGCATTCAACTCACATAGTTGAACCTTCCTTTTGATAGAGCAGTTTTGAAACACTCTTTTTTTAAAATCTGCAATTGGTTACATGGGTTGCTTTGAAGCCTTTGTTGGAAACGGGAATATCTTCACATATAAACTAGACAGAAGCATTCTCAGAAACTTCTTTGTTTTGATTGCAGTAAACTCACAGAGTTGAACCTTTCTTTTGATAGAGCAGTTTTGAAATAAACTTTTTGTAGAATCTCCAAGTTGACATTTAGAGCACTTTCAGGCCTTCGGTTGAAAAGGAAATATCTTCACATAAAAACTAGACAGAAGCATTCTCAGAAACTTATTTCTGTTGTTTGTGTTCAACTCACAGAGTTGAACATAACTTTTCATAGAGTAGTTTTGAAATTCTGTTTTTGTAGAATCTGGAAGTGGAAATTTGAAGTCCTTTGAAGCCCTCATTGGAAACGGAAATATTTTGGAATAAAAACTAGACAGAAGCATTGTTAGAAACTACTTTGTGATGTGTGCATTCAACTCAGAGAGTTGAACATTTCTTTTGATAGAGCACTTTTAAACACTCTTTTTGTAGAATCTGCACATGTACATTTGTAGTGCTTTGAGGGCTGTGGTGGAAAAGGTAATATCTTCTTATAAAAACTAGACAGAAGCATTCTCAGAAACTTATTTGTTATGTTTGCATTCAACTCACAAAGTTGAACATACCTATTCATAGAGAAGTTGTGAAACACTCTTTTTGTAGGATCTGCAAATGGATATTTGGACCGCTTTGAGGCCTTCATTGGATATGAGATTATCTTCACATAAAACTAAACAGAAGCATTCTCAGAAAATTCTTTGTGATGTCTGCTTTCAACTCACAGAGTTGAACATAACTTTTCATTGAGCAGTTTTGAAACACTCCTTTTGTAGAATATGCAAGTGGACTTTTGAAGCACTTTGAGGCCTTCAGTGGAAAGGGAATTATCTTCACATAAAATCTGGTCAGAAGAATTCTCAGAAACTGCTTTGTGATGTGCACATTCAACTCACAGAGTTGTAACTTTCTTTTAATGGAGCAGTTTTGAAACACTCTTTTTGTAGAAACTGCAAGTGGATATTTGGTGCTCTTTGACCTCAATGATGGAAAAGGAAATATCTTCACATAAAAACAACACAGAAGTATTCTGAGAAACTTCTTTGGGATGTGTGCATTCAACTCAAATAATTCAGCCTATCTTTTTATTGAGCAGTTTTGAATCTCCCTTTTTGCAGAATCTGCAAGTGGGTGTTTGAGAGCTCTGAATCTTACTGTGGAAAAGGAAATATCTTCACATAAATACTACCCAGAAGCATTCTGTAAACTTCTTTGTGAGCTGTGCGTTCAACTCATAGAGTTGAACTTATCTTCTCATTGAGAAGTTTTGAATCTCTCATTTTGTAGAATCTGCAAGTGGATATTTGGAGCCCTTTGCATAATATGGTGGAAAAGGAAATATCTTCAAATAAAAACTACATAGAAACAATCAGAGAAACTACTTTGTGATGTGTGCATTCAGCTCACAGTGTTGAAGCTGTCTTTTGATTGAGTAGTTTTGAATATCTCTTTTTGCAGAATCTGCAGGTGGATATTTTGAGCCCTTTGAGGCTTATAGTGGAAAAGCAAATATCTTCACATAAAAACTACACAGAATGATTCTGAGAAATTTCTTTGTGATGCATGCATTCAACTCCCAGAGTTGAACCCATCTTTAGATGGAGCAGTTTTTAATCTGTCTCTTCCAGAATCTGCAAGTGGATATTTTTAGCCCTCTGTGGCCTATGGTGGAAGAGGAAATATCTTCAAATAAAAACTACACAGAAACTTTTGGAGAAACTTCATTGTGATATGTGCATTCATCTTACAGGGTTGAAGCTAACTTATGCTTGAGCAGTTTTGAAACAGTCTTTTTGTACAGTCTGCAAGTGGATATTTAGAGCGCTATGAGGCCCACCATGGAAAAACAAATATCTTCAGACAAAAACTACACAGAAGAATTCTGAGAAACTTCTTGGGATGCGTGCATTCATCTCACAGAGTTGAAACTTTCTTTGGATTGAGCAGTTTTGGAACACTCTTTTTGTAGAAGCTGCAAGTGAATATTTGCAGTCCTTTGTTGCCTATGGCGGAAAAGGGAATCTCTTCACATGAAAACTGCACAGAAGCATTCTGAGAAACTTGTTTGTGATGTGTTCATTCATCTCACAGAATTGAAACTTTCTTTTGATTGAGCAGTTTTGACACACTCTTTTCGTAGAATCTGCAAGTGGATAATTGAAGCCCTTTGAGGCCTGCTGTGGAATAGGAAATATCTTCACATAAAAACTACTCAGAAGCATTTTGAGAAACTTCTTTGTGATGTTTGCATTCAACTCACAGAGTTGAATCTATCTTTTGATGGAGCAGTTTAGAATCTCTCTTTTTGTAGAATCTGCAAGTGGATATTTGGAGCACTTTGTGCCCTGTGATGGAAAAGGAAATAACTTCAAATAAAAACTACACAGAAGCATTCTCAGAAACTTCTTTGAAATGTGTGCATTCAATTCACAGAGTTGCACTTATCTTCTCACTGAGCAGTTTTGAATCTCTCTTTTTGAAGGATCTACAAGTGGATATTTGGAGCCCTTTGCGACCTGTTGTGGAAAAGGAAATATCTTCAAATGAAAACTACTCAGAAGCATTCTAAGAAACTTTTCGTGATGTGTGCATTCAACTCAATGAGTTGTACCTACCTTTCTATTGAGCAGTTTGGATTTCTCTGTTCATAGAATCTGCAAGTGGATATTTGGAGCGCTGTGACTCCTACTGTGGAAAATAAAATACTTTCCAATAAAACCACACAGAAGCATTCTGAGAAACTTCTTTATGATGTGTGTATTCAACTCACAGAGTAGAACCAATCTTTTGATTGAGAAGTATTGAATCTCTCTTTTTGGAGAATCTGCAAGTGGATGTTTGGAGAGCTTTGAGGCTTTGTGGAAAAGGAAATATATTCACATAAAAACTACACAGAAACATTCTGAGAAACTTCTTTGCAAGGTGTACATTCAAATCACACAGTTGATCTTATCTTCCCATTGAGCAGTTTTGAATCTTTTTGGAGAATCTGCAAGTGGATATTTGGAGCCCTTTGTGCCGTATGGTGGAAAAGGAAATATCTTCAAATAAAAAGTACAGAAAATCATTCAGAGAAACTTCCTTGTGATGTATGCATTGAACTCTTAGAGCTGAACCTGTCTTTTGATTTAGCCATTTTGAATCACTCTTTTTGCAGAATCTGCAGGTGGATATTTGGAGACATTTGAGGCCTATTGTGGAAAAGCAAATATCTTCTCATAAAAACTACACAGAAGCATTCAGAAAAACTTCTTTGGGATGTGTGCAATCAATTCACAGAGTTGAACCTTTCTTTTGATTGAGCAGTTTTGAATCTCTCTTTTGCAGAATCTGCAAGAGGATATTTGGAGCCCTTTGCCGCCTATGGTGGAAATGGATATATCTTCAAATAAAAACTGCACAGAAACATTCTGAGAATCTTTTTGAGGAGTGCACTCATCTCACAGGGTTGAACTGATCTTATCATTGAGAAGTTTTGAAACACTCTTTTTGTAGAATCTGCAAGTGAATATTTGGAGCCCTTTGAGGCCTACCGTGGAAAACCAAATATCTTCAGATAAAAACGACACAGAAGCATTCTGAAAAACCACTTTGTGATGTGTGCATTCATCTCACTGAGTTGAAACTTTGTTTTGATTGAGCAGTTTTGAAACAATCTTTTTCTAGAATCTGCAAGTGGATACTTTGAGCCCTATGAGGCCTATTGTGGAAAAGGAAATATCTTCAGATAAAAACTACTCAGAAGCATTCTAAGAAACTTCTATGTGATGTGTGCATTTAACTCACAGAGTTGAATCTATCTTTTGATTGAGCATTTTAGAATCTCTTTTTTTTGTAGAATCTGCACGTGGATATTTGGAGCCCTTTGGACCCTATGGTGGAAAAGGAAATATCTTCAAATAAACGTTACACAGAAGCATGCAGAGAAACTCCTTTGTGATGTAAGCATTCAACTCACAGACTTGAATCTATCTTTTGATTGAGCAGTTTTGAAACTCTCTTTTTGCACAATCTGCAGGTGGATGTTTGGAGGGCTTTGAGGACTATTGTGGAAAAGGAAATATCTTCACATAAAAACTACACAGAAGCATTCTGAGAAACTTCTTTGTGAGGTGTGCATTCAACTCACACTGTTGAAGTTATCTTCTCATTGAGCAGCTTTGAATCTGTCTTTTTGCAGAATCTGTAGGTGGCTATTTGGAGCCCTTTGAGGCCTACTGTGGAAAAGCAAATATCTTCACATAAGAACTACACAGAAATATTTTGAGAAATTCTTTGGGATGTGTGCATTCAACTCACAGTGTTGAAACTATCTTTTGATAGAGTAGTTTTGAATCACTCTTTTTGCAGAATCTGCAAGTGGATATTTGGTGCCCTTTGAGGCCTACTGTGGAAAAGTAAATATATTCACATAAAAACTACACAGAAGCATTCTGAGAAACTTCTTTGTGATGTGTGCAGTCATTTCACATAGTTGAACCTTTCTTTTGTTAGAGCAGTTTTCATTCACTTTTTTTGTAGACTCTGCAAATGGATAATTGGAGTTCTTTGAGGTGTACTGTGGAAATAAAATCTTCACAAAAAAACTACACAGAAGGATTCTGGGAAACTTCTGTGGGATGGGTGCATTCAACACACATAGTTGAACCTATCTTTTGATTGAGCAGTTTTGAATCTCTCTTTTTGTAGAATCTGCAAGTGCATATTTGGAGTGCTGTGAGGTCTCCTTTGGGAAATCAAATATGCTCACATAAAAACTACACACAAGCATTCTGAGAAACTTCTTTGTGATGTGTGCATTCAACTCAAAGAGTTGAAACTACGTTTTGATTGAGCAGCTTTGAATTTCTCTTTTTGCAGAATCTGCAAGTGGATGTTTGGAGAGCTCCGAGGCCTGTTGTGGAAAAGGAAATATCTTCACATGAAAACTAAACAGAATAATTCTGAGAAACTTCTTTGTGAGGTGTGCATTCAACTCACAGAGTTGAACTTATCTTCTCATTGAGCAGTTTTGAATCTATCTTGTTGTAAAATCTGCAAGTGAATATATTGAGCTCTTTGATCCCTGTGCTGGAAAAGGAAATATCTTCAAATAAAAACTACACAGAAGCATTCAGAGAAACTTTTTTGTGAGGTATGCATTCAACTCACAGTGTTGAACCTATCTTTTGATTGAGCAGTTGTGAATCTCTCTATTTGCAGAATCGGCAGGTGGATGTTTGGTGCCCTTTGAGGTCTACTGTGGAAAAGAAAATATCTTCACATAAAAACTATACTGAAGCCTTCTGAGAAACTTCTTTGGGATGTATGCATTCAACTCACAGAGTTGAACGTTTCTTTTGATTGAGCAGTTTTGAATCTCCCTTTTTGCAGAATCGGCAAGTGGATATTTGGAGCCCTATGCGCCCTATGGTGGAAAAGGAAATATCTTCATATAAAAACTACACAGAGACAATCTGAGAAAGTTCTTTGTGATGTGTGCATTCATCTCACAGGGTTGCACCTATCTGATGATTGAGCAGCTTTGAAACACTCTTTTTGTGGAATCTGCAAATGAATATTTGGAGGGCTTTGAGGCCAATTGTGGAAAAGCAAATATCTTCAGATAAAAATTACACAGAAGCACTCTGAGAAACTTCTGTGTCATGTGTGCATTCAACTCACAGAGTTGAACATATCTTTTGATGGAGCAGTTTTGAATGTCTCTTTTTGCAGAATCTGCAAGTGGATGTTTCGAGAGCTTTGAGGATTGTGGTGGAAAAGGAAATATCTTCACGTAAAAACTACACAGAAGCATTCTGAGAAACTTCTTTGTGAGGTGTGCATTCAACTCACAGAGTTGAACTTATCTTCTAATTGAGCAGTTTTGCATCTCTCTTTTTGTAGAATCTGCATGTGGATATTTGGAGCCCATTGTGACCTATGGTGGAAAAGGAAATATGTTCAAATAAAAACTACACAGAAGAATTCAGAGAAAGTTCTTTGTTATGTAGGCATTCAACTAACAGGGCTGAACCCATTTTTTCATTGAGCAGTTTTGAATCTCTCTTTTTGTAGAATCGGCAAGTGGATTTTTGGAGACCTTGGCGCCCCATAGTGGAAAAGGAAATATCTTCAAATAAAAACTACACAGTACTATTTAGAGAAACTTCTTTGTGATGTATGCAATCAACTCTCAGAGTTGAACCTATCTTTTGATAGAGCAGTTTTGAATCTCTCCTTTTGCAGAATATGCAGGTGGATATTTGGAGCATTTTGAGGCCTACAGTAGAAAAACAAATCTCTTCACATAAAAACTACACAGAAGCATTCTGAGAAACTACTTTGGGAAGTGTGCATTCAGCTCACATAGTTGAACCTATCTTTTGATTGAGCAGTTTTGAATCTCTCTATTTGCGGAATCTGGAAGAGGATATTTGGAGTCCATTGGGTCCAATGGTCGAAAAGAAAATATCTTCAATTAAAAACTACACAGAAACATTCAGAGAACCTTCTTTGTGATGTGTGCATTCATCTGATAGGGTTCAACCTATCTTATGATTGAGGAGTTTTGAAACACTCCTTTTACAGGATCTGCGAGTGGATATTTGGTGCACTTTCAGGCCTACCTTGGAAAAGCAAATATCTTCAGATAAAAACTACACAGAAGCATTCTGAGAAATTTCTTTGTGATGTGTGCATTCAACTCACAAAGTTGAACTTTTCTTTTGATTGAGGAGTTTTGAAACACTATTTTTGTAGAATCTGCAAGGGGATATTTGGAGCCCTTTGAGGTCTATTGTGGAAAAGGAAATATCTTCACATAAAAACTACACAGAAGCAGTCAGAGAAACTTATTTGTGATGTGTACATTCATCTCACAGAGTTGAACATTCCTTTTGATTCAGCTGTTTTGAAACACTCTTTTTGTAGAACCTACAAGTGGATAATTGGAGCCCTTTGCGCCCTATGGTGGAATAGGAAATATCTTCAAATAAACCCAGAAACTTTTTCGTGATGTGTGCATTCAACTCACAGAGTTGAACCTATCTTTTGATTGAACGGTTTTGAATCTCACTTTTTGTAGAATCTGCAAGTGCGTATTTGGATTCCTGTGAGCCCTATGGTGGGAAAGGAAATATCTTCAAATAAAAAGTACACAGAAGCATTTTCAGAAACTTTTTCTTGATGTGTGAATTCAACTCACAGAGTTGAACCTATCTTTTGATTGACCAGTTTTGAATCTCTCTTATTGTAGAAACTGCAAGTGGATATTTGGACCTCTGTGAGGCTTACGGTGGAAAATCAAATATGTTCACATAGAAAAGTCACCGAAGCATTCTGAGAAACTTCTTTGTGTTGTCTGCATTCAACTCACAGGATTGAACCATCTTTTGATTGAGCAGTTTTGAATCTCTCTTTTTGAAGAATCTGAAGAATCTGCAAGTGGATGTTTGCAGAGCTTTGAGGCCTATTATGGAAAAGGAAATATCTTCACATAAAAACTACACAGAAGCATTCTGAGAAACTTCTTTGTGACGTGTGCACTCTTCTCACAGAGTTGAGAATTTATTTTGATTGAGCAGTTTTGAAACACTCTTTTTGTAGAATCTGCAAGTGGATAATTTGAGCCCTTTGAGCTTTACTGTGGAAAAGCAAATATTTTCAAATTAAAACTAACCAGAAACATTCTGAGAATCTTCTTTAGGCTGTCTGCATTCAAATCACAGAGTTGAATCTATGCTTTGATTGAGCAGTTTTTAATCTCTCCTTTTGCAGAATCTGTTAGTGGATATTTGGAGCCCTTTGCAGCCTATGGTGGAAAAGGAAATATCTTCAAACAAAAACTACACAGAAATAGTCTCAGAAACTTCTTTGTGATGTGTGCATTCATCTCACAGGGCTGAACCTATCTTACGATTGAGCAGTTTTGAAACACTCAATCAAAAAGAAGGTTCGCAAGCATCACAAAGAAATTTCTCAAAAATCTTCTGTCTAGTTTTTATGTGAAGATATTTCCTATTTCACCATAGGTCTCAAAGGGCTCAGAAATATCCCTTTGCAGATTCTATGAAAAGACTCTTTCCAAACTACTGAATGAAATGAAAGTTTCAAATCTGTGGGATGAATGCACGCATCACAGAGAAGTTTCCCAGAATGCTTCTGTCTGATTTTTATGTGAAGATATTTCTTTTTCACCATAGGCCTCAAACCACTCAGAAATATCCCTTTACAGATTGTGCAAAAAGACTGTTTCTAAACAGCTCAATGAAAAGGAAGATTCACCTCTGGGAGATGAATGCAAACATCACAAAGAAGTTTCTCAAAAAGCTTCTGTCTGGTTTTTATGTGAAGGTATTTCCTTTTTCACCATAGGCCTCAAACTGCTCACAAACATCCCTTTGCAGATTCCACAAAAAGACTGTTTCTAAACTGCAGAATGAAAATAAAGTTTAAACTCTGTGAGATGAAAGCACACATCACAAAGAAGATTCTCAGAATGCTTTTGTATAGTTTTATGTGAAGAAGTTTCCTTTTTCACCATAGCAATCAAAAGAACGGTTCAAATGTGTGGGGTGAATGCACACATCCCAAAGAAGTTTCTTAGAAAACTTCTGTTTAGTTTTTTGTGAAGATATTTCCTTTTTCACCATGGGCCTCAAAGCACTCCAAATATCCACTTGCAGATTCTACAAAAAGAGTGTTTCCAATCTGCTCAATCAAAAGAAAGGTTCAACTCTGTGAGGTGAAAGCAAACATCACAAAGAAGTTTCTTAGAAACCTTCTGTCTAGTTTATATGTGAAGATATTTCATATTTCAAAATAGGCCTCAAAGGGCTCAGAAGTATACCCTTGCAGATGCTACAAAAAAGAGTGTTTCCAAACAGCTCAATCAAAAGAAAGATTTAACTTGGTGAGATGAATGCACACATTACATAGAAGTCTCTCATAATGCTTCTGTCTAGTTTTTTTGAGAAGCCATTTCCTTTTTCACTATAGGCCTCAGTCTGCTCATTAATAGCCCTCTGCAGATACTAGAAAAAGAGTCTTTCCAAACTGCTCAATCAAAATAAAGGTTCAAATCTTTGAGATGAAAGCCCACGTCACAAAGAAGTTTCTCAGAAAGTTTCTGTCTAGTTTTTACGTGAAGATATTTCCTATTTCACCTTAGGCCTCAAAGGGATCACAACTATCCCTTTTCAGATTCTACAAAAAACTCTTTCCGAACTGCTTCATCAAAGGAAAGTTTCAATTCTGTGAGATGAATGCACACATAAAAAATTAGTTTCTCAGAATGCTTCTGTCTTGTTTTTGTGTGAAGTTATTACTTTTTCACCATAGGCCTCAAACTGCTCAGAAATATCCCTTTGCAGGTTGAACCAAAAGACTCTTTCCATACTGCTCAATGAAAAGAAAGATTCATCTGTGTGAGATGAATGCACACATAAAAAAAGTTTCTCAGAATGCTTCTGTCTAGTTTTTATGTGAAGATATTTCCTTTTTCACCATAGTCCTTACACCATTCACAAATATCCCTCTGCAGATACTACAAAAAGACTGTTTCCAAACTGCTCCATGAAAAGAAAGGTTCAACTCTGTGAGATGAATGCACACATCAGGAAGAAGTTTCTCAGAATGATTCTGTCTAGTTTTTATGTGAAGATAATTCTTTTTCACTACAGGCATCAAACGGCTCAGAAATATCCATTTGCAGATTGTACAAAAATACTGTTTCCAATCTGCTCAATCAAAAGAAAGGTTCTGCTCTGTGATATGAATCCAGGCATCACAAAGAAGATTCTCAGAAAGCTTCTTTTTAGTGTTTTTGTGAAAATATTTCCGTTTTCACCATAGGCCTAACAGCTCTACAAATATCCGTTTGTGGATTCTACAAAAAGACTGCTTTTAAACTGCTCAATCAAAAGAAAAGTTCAACTCTGTGAGATGAAAGCACACATTGCAAAGCATTTTCTAAGAAAGATTCTGTCTAGTTTTTATGTCAAGGTATTTCCTGTTTCATCATAGGCTGTGAAGGGCTCAAAAATATCCATTTGCATATTTAAAAAAAAGACTGTTTCCAAACTGCTCAAACCAAAGAAAGGTTCAACTCTGTGAGATGAATGCACACATCACAAAGAACTTTCTCAGAATGCTTCTGTCTAGTTTTTATGTGAAGATATCTCTTTTTCACCTTAGGTCTCAAATGGCTAAGAAATATCCCTTTGCAGATTTTACAAAAAGACTGTTTCCAAACTGCTCAATAAAAAAAAGTTTCAACACTGTGAGATGAATACACACATCAAAAAGAAGTTTCTCAGAAAGCTTCTGTTTTCTTTCTATTTGAAAATATTTCCCTTTTAAACATAGGCCTCAATGGGCTCAGAAATATCTCTTTGCAGATTCTACAAAATGACTGTTTAGAAAACTGCTGGATCCAAATTACACCATTATGGCTCACACACTGCAGCCTCAACCTCCCCAGGGTTAGGCTATTCCTCAAGGGACCCTACAGCCTCGGCCTCCCAAAGGGTTGGGGTTAAAGGCGTGAGCCACCAGCACCCGGCCTGAGTTAATACATCTGGTCTCACTACGTCTTAACCACACACCCATGAAGAACTCAAGTCAAGAGAGAATTGGCAAGAGACTCAGCATTCTCTCCCGAAAGCAGTGAGGTGATGGCAGATGTGTGTCCCAAGCCCTGGGGTTTTAGGTGACCATGTGTAGAGGAGAGATTTCCAATGTTTCCCGAGAGGCTCGAGCCACAGTTATTCAGGGCATCCGAACACGAGATGGGGTTTCTGACAGCAACTTAAGGGCCAGGAAGGGCCAGAATCTGCCAAGGCCCATGTCCCAGGTTGGGGCCAATGGAACCCAAGGTAGAGGGAGTCAGCGGTCCTCACAGAGAGGACTCCAGCCCTAGGCCCTGCTGTGCAGACCAAATCAGATGGAAGAGAGTCCTTGGTCCTACATGCCGCAACCCTCCACTGAACTTGGGAGTGGATCTGTTTCCCAAACATGAGGTGACTTTCGCTTTGGAATGGATCACAAGAGGCCAGGCTTTCCAGAGTCGGCAGGATAAAGAAGTCATTCTGGCTCGGCCACCCCCATCCCCCGGTAACTGGTGAATTTAAATGAGCCTAGGCTATCAGGGCCGGAGCCGCTACAGGGGGGAGGGGTGTGGGTGGTGTGAGGGTTTCCGGAGGCACTGCAGAAATTGGGCCTTTGTCTCGAGGATGACAGTGCTGCAGGAACCCGTTCAGGCTGCTATATGGCAAGCACTAAACCACTATGCTTACCGAGATGGGGTTTTCCTCACAGAACGCCTTTATGCAGAAGTACACTCAGAAGAAGCTTTGTTTTTAATGGCGACCTGTTCTTACCTCCCAGGAAAGGCCTATAAAGCATATAGACTCTTGAATAGACATAGTTGTCCTACACCACAATGCAAATACCTGCTTGCAAAATGTTGTGTTGATCTCAGTAAGCTTGCAGACTGGGAACAAATCTTATCTGGTGGAGTGTTTAATAAGCAGAAAAGCCATGATGATATTGTTACTGAGTTTGGTGATTCAGTTTGCTTTCCCCTTCCATTGTCAGGACGTGTATATTGCAAGACAGATCGGCTTGCTAAAGGATAAGAATGTTACCAAAAGAGACTTAGTTTAAATCCTTTCCTCTGGTATCCCTTTGAATCGTTAGGTGAAATAGGTGAAAAGCCAGATCCTGGCCAAACATTTAAATTCACATCTTTACAGAACTTTAGCAACTGTCTGCCCAACTCTTGCACAACACAAGTACCTAATCACAGTTTATGTCACAGACAGCCTGAGACCATTCTTATGGAAACACCCCAGGACACAACTGAATTAAACAGAGTCAGTTTAGAATCTTCCAATTCAAAGTACTCCTTGAATACAGATTCCCCAGTGTCTTTTATTGATTCAGCTGTAATTTCACCTGAAACTATCCCACTGGGAACAGGAACTTCCATATTATCTAAACAGGTTCAAAATAAACCAAAAACTGGTCAAAGTTTATTAACAGGACCAGCAGCTCTTAGTCCATTTACCCCAAGTTTTGGGATTTTGCCATTAGAAACCCCAAGTCCTGGAGATGGATCTTATTTACAAAACTACACTAATACACCTTCTGTAATTGATGTGCCATCCACTGGAGCCCCTTCAAAAAAGTCTGTTGCCAGAATTGGCCAAACTGGAGCAAAGTCTGTCTTCTCACAGAGTGGAAATAGCCGAGAGGTAACTCCAATTCTTTCACTAACAGAAAGTTCTGGTCCATAAATAACTACAACACCTCAGGTAATGAGCCCCACTATCACATCTCCCCCAAATGCACGGCATCGAAGAAGTTCATGACTCTTTACTAGTGACAGTTCCACAACCAAGGAGAATAGGAAGAAATTAAAAATGAAGTTTCCACCTAAAATCCCAAACAGAAAAACAAAAAGTAAAACTAATAAAGGAGGAATAACTCAATCTAATATAAATGACAACCTGGAAATTACAAAATTGGACCCTTCCATCAATTCAGAAGAGGAAATATCCACAATCACACCTCAGATTCAGGCTTTTCATCTACAAAAAGCAGCAGCAGAAGGCTTGATGAGCCTTCTTCATGAAAGGGGGAAAGGTTATTTAGCTTTATGTTCATGCCACTGCAAAGAAGCTATAAATATTTTGAGCCATCTACCTTCTCACCACTTCAATACTGGTTGGGTACTTTGCCAAATTGGAAGGTCCTATTTTGAACTTTCAGAGTACATGCAAGCTGAAAGAATATTCTCAGAGGTTAGAAGGATTGAGAATTATAGAGTCGAAGGCATGGAAATCTACTCTACAACACTTTGGCATCTTCAAAAAGATGTCGCTCTTTCATTTCTGTCAAAAGACTTAACAGACACGGATAAAAATTCGCCAGAGGCCTGGTGTGCTGCAGGGAACTGTTTCAGTCTGCAACAGGAACACGATATTGCAATTAAATTCTTCCAGAGAGCTATCCAAGTGGATCCAAATTATGCTTATGCCTATACTTTATTAGGGCGAGAGTTTGTCTTAACTGAAGAATTGGACAAAGCATTAGCTTGTATTCGAAATGCTATCAGAGTCAGTCCTAGACATTACAATGCATGGTAAGTGGTAATGAATTGTAAAGACAAAGTCTTGTTGATGGTGCTGGTAGTCACTAATTTTTCATGTTAGATAGCTCTTTACTGTCATGAATTTGGTTACTAATACTTAGGAATGGTACATACTGGTCAATAACTTCAAACTAACTTTTTTTATGAAATGTATGTCTTTAACAAACTCTTCAGTTAATTAATGATAATAGAATACGAGATGCTTATACTCAACAGTTTCAGTCTTCTACAAAACTTTTGCAGATACTGTAGTTGTGTTTTGTTTGTTTGCTTGTTTAGTTTTGTTACTTGATTTGTTACTTTTTCTTCGAACACAAAAATGGTGATTGGGACAAAAAGTGCTTGGGAAATTGGAAAGGAATAGCATAATTCACTTATTGGATAATAGAAAAAAACACTGAAAAAGTTCACTAGCTGCTTTTTGACAATGTTCCGGTTTATTGAGTTACTATTAAGAACTTAATGTATCCTTTATTTAGCAGTATCTCTGTTTTACTTTTTTGTATTTGTGTATAAGTAGACACATAGGAAATTACTACCCAGGTCATATTGTTATCAACTGAATAACATATGAAAAAGTTTGTTCCTACTTCTGCCTCAACACCATACTTAGTGTTGACATTTATTGTATTTCTCTGGACTGACTTAAAAGTTTAAATATCAAGAGAAGGCAAGGCATGGTGGTTCATGCCTGTCATCCCAGGACTTTGGGAGGCCAAGGCGGGCAGATCACAACGTCAAGATATCGAGACCATATTGTGAAACCCCGCCTATATTAAAAGTATAAAAATTAGTTGGGCATGGTGGCAGGCGCCTGTAGTCCCAGCTACTCAGGAGGCTGAGGAAGGATAATCGCTTGAACCTGGGAAGTGGAGATTGCAGTGAGCCAAGATTATGCCACTGCACTCCAGCCTGGGTGACAGAGTGAGATGCCGTCTCAAGAAAAAATAAAATAAAAATAAAATAAAATAAAATAAAAGTATCAAGAGAAAGTATAATTCTGAAGTAGTAACTCTGAGGAAGCTTTTTTGTCAGATACGGTTATCTTTGGGGTTAGTTACTATAGCAGTTGAGTTTTAACACTTGATTTGCTTCTAAATCTGAAGCATTATATTACTAAAATATTTTTTGATTTGTGATTATGTTGTTTAAAGGATTATATATCATTTTGCAGTAGTAGTTGCAGTGCCTGAAAGATTGCCAAAAAAAAGTGCTTGCTATTGCTGACCAATGTAACAATCAACTTGCCAATATTGCCATCTCTTCCAATAGCTGTGTTCTCCATAATATTTTAAGAACTCAGTTTTTCATAAGGCTTGTGTTGTTTTTGATTTTTTCCCAAGTCTGGTGGATCCTTGTGCTGTTCTTTTTTTAATGTGTATTTTCTGTCCAGCTATTCCGCAGGAGACACATTCTTAAAAACCTTAACCATATCAAAAATTGTGTTTAAAGGAGGATTATTCAGACTGGCAAGCTTTTAGTAGGAGGAGTTTAAATGCTGACTTATTTAGGTAACTGTAAATACAGAGCAACTTTATTCTATCTACAAAATAGATAGCCTTGCTTTTCTTTTCACTTTCACTATAATTAGCACCATGTTTAATACCTTTTCTTCATCTATAACACAATTATAATGATATACAAACCACTCAAATAAAGCAGATATATTGTGCTTTAAAAAAAAGTCATTATATGGCACACAATGAGGTGTGACACAAATCTAGAATCTCCAGTGAAAACCAATGAAACAGGGTCAAATCCCGTGACTACTAAAAATAAAAAAATGAGCCAGGCGTGGTGGCGCTGAGGCAGGAGAATCACTCTAACCCAGGAGACAGAGGTTGCAGTGAGCTGAGATCACGCCACTGTACTCCAGCCATGGGGGGACAGAGCAAGACTCCATCTCAGAAGCAAACAAACACAGAAAGCCAATAAAGGTGTTTAACTCAACATGTCAGGCTCAGGTCTCTTGACAGGATACATCCAGCACCCGGGGAAATGTTGATGGGTGGGGTGGAATCTATTTTGTGGCCTCAAGGAAGGGTTTGAGAGACAGTCCCGCAAACGTGATGGCCTAATGAAGCCCCTCCACCCAAGAAGCGATATTCATTTGTATCCTGTAGCCACCCATGAGGGAGAATCGGGCTCTCTAAAGACACCCAAACCCCACCCCACCCCACCCCAACCCACCCCCCTGCTTCGTGAAATGAGCTCTCACTCCGTTAGGCTCTATTCAGGCCGTGTGCTTTTGTAACTTCCAGCGTGTGTGCCTGGGTTGCAGGGTGGGGTTGGGGCGGCTGTGGATAGAGGAGGGGATAAAGCGGTGGTGTCCCGTGGGTGCCCAGTACGTGGGACGTGAGTGGAGTGGCCAGAGCCTAGGAAACCCATTGCCTGTCAGTACGTCTCCCCCCCGGTCCCCTCTCTGACCTACGCTCCACAGCTTTGCAGTTCAGTGGGGATCTTGTGGGTGGAAGTCACCATCCCTTTGGACTTTAGCAGAGGAAGGCCGGGCTCCCAAGAGTCTCCCCGGAGTTGGGGCCTTGGGCAGGCTCACAAGGATGCTGAAGGTAATGGTTGGTGACAGTGATGTAAGTTGGAGGCCTCGGGCCAATGCAGAGGTATCCATTTGACCTTGGTGGGACAGGTCAGCTTTGTGGAGTCCCGTGCGTCCTTCCAGAGACTCATCCAGAGCTAGCAAGCATGGTCCCGAGGATACCAGCTCCCAGCAGAAGCACTTTTGTTCACACAGAATCCTGGGCAGGAAAGTTCTCAGCAGGTTTAGACCTCCTAGCCAAAAAGCCAAAGCCACTTCTGGGATTTTTTTTCAAAGAGCCAGTGGTTCCACAATGGGCCGTGGGTAGTTGTGGAAATGGAGAGAAGTGTTTGCAGATACATATTTTAGACAGAACGGACAGGGCTGGGTCATAGGTCATGAAGGACATGAGCAGATGCACATTGAGAAAACCCTCCCAGCATCCTAGGTGAACAGAGGTATGATTTTTTGAGACAGTCGAGCTAGATGCAACCCCAGATTTTAGGGTTGGATCTTTATTAATATGTAGTATCTATGCGGTATCCAAGTCCAGAAATCAGCTCTCCAGTTCTGTACAGCATTTTGTAGGGAGATCAAATCCGGGATGTCTAAAGTTAATAATTCAGGCCGTGGTAATGGATTAGATTAGATGTACTTGAACTTATTTTGCCAAGAAAGAGAGGGCGGGAGATAGAGAGAGCCAGAGAGTGAGCAAGCAAGAGAGAGAGAGAGAGACACAGAGACAGAGACAGAGAGACAGACAGAGAGACACAAAGATACACAAAGAGAGAAAGACAGAGACAGAGAGATAAAGACACAGAGAAAGACAAAGATGGAAAGAGACAGAGAGAAACTGAAAAAGAGACAGAGACAGAAAGAGAGAGAGATAGACAGAGAGAGAGACAGACCGACAGGCAGACAGACAGGCAGAGAAAGAGAGTAAGACAGAAAGCAGACACACACACATACAGAGACAGAGACAGTTGGAGAGACAGAGAAAGAAAGAGAGGGACAGACAGAGGGAAAGAGACAGAGAGAGAAAGAGACAGACAGAGGGAGAGACAGAAACAGACGGAAAGAGAGACAGACAGAGACAGAGACAGAGAGAAACAGACAAGGAGAGAGAGACAGACAGACAGGAAGAGAAGCACAGTAAGACAGAAGACAGACACAGAGAGAGAGAGACAGAGAGACAGAGACAGAGAGACAGACAGGCAAAGCGAGAGAAAGAAACAGACAGACAGGGAGAGAGAGACAGACAGACAGGGAGAGAGAGAGAGACTGACAGACAGGCAGAGAAAGAGAATAAGACAGAAGACAGACACAGTGAGAGAGACAGAGAGAGAGACAGAGACAGCGAGACAAAGAAAGAAAGAGAGATACAGACAGACAAAGAGACAGACAGAGAAAGACGAGACAGACAGAGAGAGACAGAGAGAGAGAAAGAGAGAGAGAGGCAGGCAGAGAAAGAAAGAAAGAAGACAGACACCGTGAGAGAGACAGGCAGAGAGAGAGACACACAGAGACAGAGAGACAGAGAGAAAGAAAGAGACAGACAGAGATAAAGACAGAGACGGACAGAGAGAAACAGACAGGGAGAGAGAGAGACAGACAGACAGGCAGAGAGAGAGAGACAGAAAGGCAAAGAAAGGGAGTAAGACAGAAGACAGACACAGTGAGAGAAACAGGCAAAGAGAGAGAGAGAAAAATAGACAAACAGGCAGAGAGAGAGAGAGACAGAGAAAGAGAGACAGAGAGACAGAGAGAGGAGGAGGAATGGCGTGGTCAGGAAATAATTACACATATTTTATAACGCTTTTGATTCCATAAAGGGTGGCCGGGGTGTGCTTTGAAAACAAAAACAACAGCAACAAGAGCAGCAGCAGCAGCAGCAGCAAGAGCAGCAGCAGCATTTACTGATGGATTTCTAGAAAATAAGATGTTCTGAAGTAAACGTCAACCGGCTCTCACTACACGTTGAGAGATTCACAAAAGCGCTAGTTAACAACAGGAGAAAACAGCAGTTAACATGTCTTGGGGAAAAGATACGTCTTCCTGAAAATTGGGGATTTCTACTTCACCTGAAAAGAAATACATGTGAAAAGGGAAAAACACGAACAAAACAAAACAAAACAACAAACACAGGCCAAGGCACCGTCCCTGGAAATCTTAAGTGAGCAAAGTATTAGTTCTCAGAAAACGTTTCTATTATGGGCAAATACTAAGAACGCCGAGACTAGAGCTGTGACACCATTTCCATTGTGAAACTATACTGGCTGGAGGGCGGACAAACTAAAACATCATGATAAAAGGTGATGGAGACCCAGCCAGGGTGAGGCTTTCCTAGGAAGGGAGGCCTGAGGAGGGAAGTGGGGGGAAAAAAGCCCACAACAGCAGACCCGCCCACTTGCCCACGCGAGTCAAGGGCTATGCCATCGGCCCAAGCTGCCTCCAGGGAAGTGGGACCGTGCCACCCCCATCTTCAAAAATGGTGGCCACTGAGTGAGGCCTGATGTCCACCGTTGCAAATGTCAGCCTGACGAGAATGAGATCGCCGGTAAGGGGTGGGGGAAGGAGAGAGAAGTCGGAGGCACACCAGGGTGGCTCCGGAAGGTTTCCAAGCAGGGTGTTGGGAGGCGGGAGGTGGGGGGGTTGGGGGGAACCCGCCTAACTGACTCACTAAATGAAGGTAAAGGGACGTGGGTAGTGGGGGGAGCCGGGGGGCGACTTGAAAATTAAAGTGACCCCTCCTAAAACCCAAGTAGAAGAGTCTATGCACATGAAAGAAACCAACACACAAAGAAAACTAAAGCGCTGATCAAAGAAAAATATGGCCCCCGCCAGGGCAGAGGCTCCCTAGGCAACCAGGGAGAGAGGGAGGCACCTCCAGAAGGGAGAGGGAGAAACCCGTTGCCCAGGCTCAGTGAAGTAAGCAAGACCTCCCTCCATGTCACCTAGACTTTCAATAACAGTGGCCGCTAGATGATGCCTGAAGACAACCGATGCCTGCAAGTGTCAGTCAGCATGGAAAAGAATGCATTTATTTATTTATTTATTTATTTATTTATTTATTTATTTATTTGTTTGTTTGTTTAGAGACAGAGTCCTACTCACTCTACAGCCTGGGCTGTAGTGCAGTGGCACGATCTCGGCTCACTGCAGTCTCTGCCTCCCAGGTTCAAGTGATTCTCCCACCTCAGCCTCCCGAGTAGCTGTCATTACAGGCGCATACCCCACCGTGCCCGACTCAGTTTAGTATTTCTTGTAGAGACGGGGTTTTACCATGGTGGCAAGGCTAGTCTCGAACTCCCAACCTCACGTGATCCCCCGCCTCAGCCTGCGGAAGTTCTGGGATGACAGACGTGAGCCACCACGCCCGGCCTTAACCATGTATTTTTGAGTTGAGGAGCTTATCAGGGAAATACGAGAAGTAGGGACGCCACACGTGACAGAGAGAAAAGTCTGAAAATGCCTCTTCCATCCAAGTGGGTACCCGGCCTCGACCTTCCAAAGTCATACACCGAGTGGTGAAACGTAGCAAGGCCCGTCTGTCTGGATTCCTCTCGGCCTCCCTAAGCAGGCCCTTCTCACTTTCGTGGAAGGGGCAGGACCCTCTTCCTCATGGGGGTTCTGACAGACTGACAGAGAAAGAGACAGACATGGAAAGACAGAGATGGACAGAGAGAGACAGAGAGAAACAGACAGAAAGAGAGAGAGACAGAGACAGAGACAGAGAGAAACAGACAGACAGGGAGGGAGAGAGACAGAGAGAGAGACAGACAGACAGACAGAAACAGACGGAGAAGAAACAGAGAGAGAGACTGAGAAAGAGAGAAACAGACAGACACACAGAGACAGACAAAGAGAAACAGAAAGAGAGAGACAGAGAGAGAGAGAAAGGGAGGGAGAGAGAGACAGACAGACAGGCAGAGAAAGAGAGTAAGACAGAAGACAGACACAGTAAGAGAGACAGGCAGAGAGAGAGAGAAAGAGACAGAGAGAAAGAGAGAGACAGACAGAGAAAGAGACAGACAGAGAAAGACAGAGATGGACAGAGAGAAACAGAAAGAGAGAGACAGAGATAGAGACAGAGACAGAAACAGACAGACAGGGAGGGAGAGAGACAGAGACAGAGAGAAACAGACAGAGAGAGATGGAGAGAGTGAGAGATATATAGAGAGAAACAGAAAGGGGGGGAGAGAGAGACAGGCAGGCAGAGAAAGAGAGTAAGACAGAAGAGAGACACAGTGAGAGAGACAGGCAGAGGGAGAGAGAGACAGAGACAGAGAGAAAGAAAGAGAGAGACAGACAGAGAAAGAGACAGACAGAGACGGACATAGAGAAACAGCAAGAGAGAGAGACAGAGAGAGTGAGAGAGAGAGAGACAGAGAGAGAGAAACAGACAGGGAGGGAGAGAGACAGACAGAGAGAGAGAGACTGACAGGCAGAGAAGAGAGTAAGACAGAAGATAGGCACACAGAGAGAGAGAGAGGAAAGAAAGAAAGAGAGAGACAGGCCAGGTGCGGTGGCTCATTCCTGTCATCCCAGCACTTTGGGAGGCTGAGGCGGGTGGATCACGAGGTCAGGAGATCGAGACCATACTGGCTAACTCGGTGAAATCCCGTCTTTACTAAAAATACAAAAAAATTAGTCGGGCTTGGTGGCGGGCGCCTCTAGTCCCAGTTATTCGGGAGGCTGAGGCAGGAGAATGGCGTGAACCTGGGAGGTGGAGTTTGCAGTGAGCCGAGATGGTGCCACTGCACTCTAGCCTTGGCGACACAGTGAGACTCCATATGAAAAAAAAAGAGAGAGAGACAGACAGACAAAGAAAGAGACAGAGACAGACAGAGATCAACAGACAGAAAGAACAGATCGAGAGAGAACAGAAAGGCAGGCAGAGAGAGAGACAGGCAGAGAAAGAGAGCAAGACAGAAGACAGACACAGTGAGAGAGACAGGCAGAGAGAGACAGACAGAGACAGACAGAAAGAGAGACTGACAGAGATGAGACAGAGAGACAGAAACAGACAGAAAGAGAGACAGACAGACAGAGAGTGAGAGAGAGAGGGAGAGAGACAGACAGGGAGGAAGAGGGACAGACAGAGACAGATGGGTAGAGAAAGACAGTAAGACAAGATAGGCACAGAGAGAGAGAGAGTGAGAGAGACAGACAGAGAGACTCAGAAAAAGAAAGAGACAGACAGAGAAAAACAGAGACAGACAGAGAGAAACAGAGAGAAACAGAGACAGACAGAGACAGAGAGAAACAGACAGAAAGAGAGAGACAGAGAGAGAGAGAAACAGACAGGGAGGGAGACAGAGAGAGATAGACAGGCAGAGAAACAGAGTTAGACAGAAGACAGACACAGTGAGACAGGCAGAGAGAGAGAGACAGAGATAGAGAGAAAGAGACAGACAGACAGAGAAAGAGACAGATAGAGAAAGACAAAGACAGACAGAGAGAGACAGAGAGAAACACAGAAAGAGAGAAGGTCCTAGCCGAGTAGCGATATAGTGCCTTTTCTTTCATTTTCTCTTTCTTTTCTGGTTTTCTTTTCTTTTCTTTTTTTCTTTTCTTCTCTTCTCTTTTCTTTTCTTTCTTTTCTTTTCTTTCTTTCTTTCTATTTATTTATTTAGAGACCGAATCTCACTCTGTCGTCCAGGCTGTAGTGCAATGGCGCCATCCCGGGTCACTGCAACCTCTGCCTGCCAGGTTCAGGTAATTATCCTGCCTCAACCTCCCGAGTAGTTGGGATTACAGGTGCCTGCCCCACCGCGCCCAACTCAGTTTCGTATTTTCAGTACAGACGGGGTTTCACCATGTTGACTAGGCTGGTCTTGAACTCCTGACGTCGTGACCCACCCAACTCGGCCTCCCAAAGTGCTGGGATGACAGACGTGAGCCACTGCTTTCAGTGTACAGTGCCATTTATTAGAAATCACTCATGGGAACACGCACTTATAGGTCATGTGTAGATGTTTTATTTATTTATTTATTTACTTATTTATTTATTTTTTGCACGGAAAGGTGGGGGGATGGAGTTTCGCTCTTGCTGCCCAGGCTAGAGTGCAATGGCATAGGGGACTCAAAGAGTCAACCTATGGCAGAGAGGACACGTCATTCTGAGTGTAAGGGCCGCAGTGAAAGGTGGCAGGGCCGGCACTTTTAAAGGCTGAAATTCCTCCGGCTCAGGCCTGTCGTCCCAGCACATTGGGAGGCCCAGTAGGGCAAATCACTTCAGGTCAGGAGTTCAATACCAACGCGGCCAACATGGAGAAACCCCATCTCCACTAAAAATAGAAAAATTAGCCGTCTGTTGTGGTGCGCATCTGTAATCCCAGCTACCGAAGAAGAATCACTGGAACCCGGAAAGCAGAGGTTTCAGTGAGCCAAGAGAGCGCCACTGCACCACAGCCTGGGTGACAGAGCGAGAGAGACTCAGTCCAAAAAAAAGAAACGAAGAAAAAAAGAAAGAACAGGCCCAAATACTACATTGTCGCTGAATGTTCCCCCAAATGGCCAGAAACCCCCTGACTCAGGTCAAGGAGGTGGTGTTTTGTTTCACTTCTCTCTATCTCTCTTTCCTTCTCTCCCTCTCTCTCTCTTTTTCCTCTAACTTTCATTTCTTGTTCAAGCATACATGTGCAAGATTGTTACATAGGTTAGCTTCTGATGGGAGGTTCAGTGTGCAGATGATTTCATCACCCCGACACTGAGCGCGGTACTCGACAGTTTTCATGTTTCGATCTGTTTTGGTTTCTCCTGAAGCTGTCTCTCTTTCCAACCCTCCTCCCTCAAGTAGGCTCCCGCGTCTCTCGTGTCCCTCGTTCTGCCCACGCAGAACGCTCATCTATAAGTTCCCACTTATGGATGAGAACACGCGGTATTTAACTGATTGTTGCTTTCATCTTCGGTGGTGGCGGTGAAAGAGGCATGACACTAAATCGACCCTTAGGACGTTCCCCTCTGTCCCCACCCCACACCCCCTCCCCCTACACACCCTCATTCCTGCACACACTCCTCAAACGCAGGAAAGGAAGAAAGACAGAAATTAAAGTAAGAGGTCAGCCTCCAAGGTGGTGGAGGGAGGGGATCTCAAAGGGTGAGCAAGTGATGGGGGTCGGGGGATATCTTGGCTGAGCTTGCAACAATGGGTGAAAGAGTTTCCAGCCCCACCACATCCCATAATCCTCAGCTGTAGCCAACTTCTGGGTGGGGTTGTGCCTGTAAAAGCTTCTGAATGGAGAGAAACCCAAGGCAATGGAAGGCATCAGCTCCAAGTCCAGGAAGCGAATAGGGCTTTGTGCATTTGAAAGGGGCTTTAGAAGGCGGTGCTGCGGCTTCCAAAGCATTGCACCTCACCTCGCCTCACCTCGCCCAGAGCGAGACTCCATCTCAAAATCAATCAATCAATCAATCAATAATAAAAAATAATCAAAGAAAGAAAGAAAGAAAGAAAGAAAGAAAGAAAGAAAGAAGAAAGAAAGAATCAGTACAGTGGTCGTAGTCGTGAATCATTCCCCAGAGTCCAGGCACAGTGGCTCATGCCTGTCACGCCAGCAATTTGAGGCACCGGGTCAGGAGGGTTGCAAAAAAATGATGAGACCCTATCTGTGGAAAAACATTGAAAAATGAAGGCCAGGCTCGGTGGCTCATGCCTGCCATCCCAGCACTTCGGGAGGCCGGGGAGGGTGGATCACCTGAGGTCGGGAGTTGAAGACCAGACTGACCAACATGGGGAAGCCCCGTCTGCACTAAAAATACAAAATCAGCCAGACGTGGTGGCGCATGCCTGCAGTCCCAGCTGCTGGGGAGGCTGACGCAGGGGAATCGCTTGAACCCAGGAGACAGAGGTTGTGGTGGGCCAAGATCGTGCCATTGCACTCCAGTCTGGGCAACCAGAGAGAAACTCTGTCTGGGGAAAAAATAAATAAATAAATAAATAAAAATTATCTGGGCACAGTGGCGTGTGCCTGTGGTCCCAGGTACTCTACTCTGGAGGCTGAGGTGGAAGGATCGCTTGAGTCCAGGAGCATCCACGCTGCAGTGAGTGAGTTATGATGGCACCACTGCCAGGGTGACAGAGTGAGACGCTGCATCTAAATCAGTTAATCAATCAATCAGATCACTAGAAGGCGCTGTCTGTGTCTTACTTTCAAAGGGTGTCTCTTTAGGCCAAGCAGGCATGGTGCCTCACGCCAGTAATCCCGGCACTTTGGGAGGCTGAGGCAGTAAGAAAGGAGGAAGGGAGAAAGGGAGGAAAGAAGAAAGGCAGGAAGGCAGTCAGCTAGGAAAGGAAGGAAGGAAGAAAGAAAGAAAGAAAGAAAGAAAGAAAGAAAGAAAGAAAGAAAGAAAGAAAGAAAGAAAGAAAGAAAGGAAGGAAGAAAGAAAGAAAGAGAGGGAGGGAGGGAGGGAGGGAGAAGAAGAGAGAAGAAAAGAGAAGAAAAAGAAAAGAAAAGAAAATGGGGAGGGGCATATCTCCTTGACTGTTGACTGCCCAGGATACAGCTGACTGAAACCTCGACCTGTGGAGCCTCAAGTGTTCTTCTCCTTATCTCAGTCTCCCGAGTAGTTGCGACTACAGGCAGGTATTACCACGCAAAACTAATCTTATAATAATATTATAATTATTATTGAGACAGAGTCTCACTCTGTCTCAATAATTGCCATGGCATGATCTCAGCTCACTGCAACTTCGGCCTCCCTAATTCAAGCAACTCTCCTGCCTCAGTCTCCTGAGTAGTTGTGATTACAAGCCTATACCACCAGAACTGGTAATTGTTCTATTTTTCATAGAGATGGGGTTTCACTATATTGGCCAGCCTGGTCTTGAATTCCTGGCCTCAAGTGATCAACCCATCTTGGCCTCCCAAAGTGCTGGAATGACAGGCGTGAGCCACTGTGCCCAGCCCAGATGATCTTTTTTATAAATTGTACAGAAGGAGTTTTGTCAACCGCCGGGTGGAGGGTGGGGTGGGTTTTACTCAGACTGCGTACTGTGAAAATGGTAAATTAGTGTGGTTTGTGAACTAAATATGGAAATTGTGTGTGTGTGTGTGAGAGAGAGAGAGACCAATCCCACCATGAGGACGCGGAAATGGTGTTTGATTTGGGTACCTCTCTATTCACCTGTCTGTGTGTAGATGACTGAAGGTTCCACAAAGGAAGGTCAGCAGTATCTATTGAGCTGTTTCTCCCTCTCATGCGTCTCATGTGTGTGGTGGAGAAAGGAAAGAAAAGAGGTTCTGATGGGAAGTTGTCTTCAAGCCTGAGCAGGCTGAAGGCAGGCTGATGGGACGGAGGACATCCTATGTGACATTTCCATACCTGGACACCCTTTACAATGCTGGGGCTGCCAGTCCACCCTGTATGTCAACATACCCCCAAGAACAGCATGGTCCGGGGTGGTCCAGTCTCATCCCATCCAGCCCACCTGGGGTATCTGGTGGAAGTCTTCACTGGAGGATTTGACACCATGGAATACTACGCAGCCATAAAAAATGATGAGTTCATGTCCTTTTTAGGGACATGGATGAAACTGGAAACCATCATTCTCAGCAAACTATTGCAAGGACAAAAAACCAAACACCGCATATTCCCACTCATAGGTGGGAATTTAACAATGAGAACATATGGACACAGGAAGGGGAACATCACACACCAGGGACAGTTGTGAGGTGGGGGAAGGGGGGAAGGATAGCATTAGGAGATATACCTAATTCTAAATGACGAGTTAATGGGTGCAGAAAAACAACATGGCACACGTATACATATGTAACAAACCTGTACATTGTGCACATGTACCCTAAAACTTAAAGTATAATAATAATAAAATTTTAAAAAAAGAAAAAAGAAAGCATCATCGCAGTTCCCTTGGGGTCACTAGGCAACAGCCAGCCGGGGGAGGGTGGTGGGACATGAAGGGGGCGGGGCATCAGCCTCAGAGCTCGCTGGAAGGTGGCAGGCAGCCGGTGGGGGACGCTGAGCCAGAGATGTATGGCAGGATATAGATCTGGAAGGTGCATCAGTCCTCTCCCATACCTCTCCCACGGAAAAATCCCACAGCGGCAGTGGGAGCCTTGGCTGGGGGAGAAGCAGGGAGAAGGGGGAGAGGGAAGGAAGCCCCCGGGAGGATTTAGCACAGAAAACCCACCCAGGCAAGCTCCCTCCCTCCTATCGGGTCCAAGGTACACCCTGGGAGGCGGCAACAGAAACGTTCACCCCATACTTTTTGTCTTTCTCTTTATTTTTTTTGTCTTTTCCATTTTACAAGAGATGCTCATTTCAGCAACCAGGCGGTGGATGTGATGGGAGAAGTGTCAAGGCCAGGAGACCAACCTGATCAACTGAGCAACATAAGTAGGAGAGCCCAGCTGAAAAAATGAAAAAAAAGGGGGAGGAGGAGGAAAGAAAAGAAAAGAAAAAAGAAAAACAATCACCAAGAAAGTTAAAATTATCTAATGGTGTAGGCACAAAAAAGAGTGATTTCACGTCTTTTCCCACAACATGGATACAGCTGGAAGCAAGTATATACCCAGTCAACTGCCTTCTGCTTAAAAGTGGGACGTAAACAGTGGGTACGCACACAGTTATCAAGAATGAAATAACAGACACTCCAAAAGGGAGGAGGAGGACATCAGGGGGACGAGGGATGAATAAATCACCCGTCAGAGACAACGTTCGCCACGTGGATATCAGATACATTGGAGGTCCACTTCTACATCCGGAGGCAGTAGTATGCTGATCTGACAAACAAGCAGTTACACCCCCTAAGTCTGTAAAATACCAAAACAACGACGACAGCACCAGCAGCAACAGCAGCAACAACAACAACAACAGAACAGAAGCTGGAACACAAAACCACCACCACCACCACAATCACCAGTTGGGGGTTGGGGGAGGGTGGCCGCGCTCCAGGCCTTCAGGCTCAGTCCCCTCGGGTTTAAAAAAGAAAACAGCAGACTCATTCCTGCCTGTAGGCAGGAAAAATCCAATCAAAGTTCTCCATTGCTAGAAAGGGAAGTAGAATAAGGAGAAGGGCTTATTGATCTTGTGATCGATTGCGGCCATACATGTAGGAAAAAATTAAATACAGACAGCAACACTTTCTACACTGTTCAAAAACATCGTAGATCAGACGCACCACACTCCATGGGGCTTGTGCCACTAGAAAGAAAAGACAGGCCGGGCGCGGTGGCTCATTCCTGTCATCCCAGCACTTTGGGAGGCTGAGGCGGGTGGATCACGAGGTCAGGAGATCGAGACCATCCTGGCTAACACGGTGAAACCCCATCTCTACTAAAAATACAGAAAATTAGCTGGGCCTGCTGTGGGCACCTGTAGTCCCTGCTACTAGGGAGGCTGAGGCAGGAGGATGGTATGAACCCGGGAAGCAAAGCTTGCAGTGAGCCGAGATAGAGCCACTACATTCTGGTCTGGGCTAAAGAGCGAGACTGCGTCTCAAAAAAAAAAAAATATCCAAACATAGTGCTGCATGCCTGTAGTCCCAGCTACTCAGGACGCTGTGGTAGAACAATCACTTCACCCAGCAGTTTGAGGCTGCAGTGAGCTATGATCATGCCACTGCACTCTGGCCTGGGTGACAGAGCGAAACCCCTTCTCAAAACAAAGAACAACCAAAAACTTTCAAGAATACTCAGAGATAGTGTAGGTTTGGTTCCAGACAACCACAATAAGGCAAATGTTACAATCAAATTAGTCACATAAACATTTTGTTTCCCAGTACTTATAAAAGTTATGCTTAAACTGTGTTGTAGTCTAATGAGTATTTAATAATTATTAATTAATGAATTAGTAATCACATAATGTCTAAAAATCCATGTACATACCTTAACTTAAAATACCTCATTGCTGAAAAATACTAATGAATATCTGAACCTTACCAAGTCATAATCTTTTTGCTGGTGAGTGAAGGGGTGGCCTGCTCCTCCACACTTGTGGATATTTCTATTCAAGTGGGATGAGAGACTGAGAAAATAAGTAAGACACAGAGACAAAGTATAGAGAAGCAATAGTAGGCCCAGGGGACCGGCACTCAGCATACCAAGGACCTGCACAGGCACCGGTCTCTGAGTTCCCTCAGTTTTTATTGCTTATTATTTTCATTATTTGAGCAAAAAGGAATGTAGTAGGAGAGCAGGGTGATAATAAGGAGAAGTTTTTATTGCTTATTATTTTCATTATTTCAGCAAAAAGGAATCTAGTAGGAGAGCAGGGTGATAATAAGGAGAAGGTCAGCAAAAAACATGTGAGCAAAATAATCTATGTCAATTAAGTTCAAGGGAAGGTACTATGACTGGACATGCACGTAAGCCAGATTTATGTTTCTCTCCACCCAAATATCTCAGTGGAGTAAAGAATAACAAAGCAGCATTACTGCAAACATGTCTGCCCTCCCATCATAGGGCGGATTTTCTCCTATCTCAGAATTGAACAAATGTACAATCGGGTTTTATACTGAGACATTCAGTTCCCAGGGGCAGGCAGGAGAGTGGCCTTCCTCTATCTCAACTGCAAGAGGCTTTCCTCTTTTACTAATCCACCTCAGCACAGACCCTTAACGGGTGTCGGTCTGGGAGACAGTCACATCTTTCTCATCCCATGAGGCCATATTTCAGACTTTCACATGGGGAGAAACCTTGGACAATATCCCGCTTTCAAGGGCAGAGGTCCCTGCGGCTTTCTGCAGTGCATTTTGCCCCTCGTTTATTAAGATTAGAGAATGGCGATGACTTTTACCAAGTATACTGCTTGTAAACATTTTGTTAACAAGGCACATCCCGCACTGCCCTAGATCCCTTAAACCTTGATTTCATACAACACATGTTTTTGTGAGCTCCAGGTTGGGTCTGAGTGGCTGGGGCAAAGTGGCTGGGGCAAAGCTACAAATTAACAACATCTCACCAAAGCAATTGTTTAAAGTACAAGACTTTTTCAAAATGGAGTCTCTTATGTCTTTTCTTAATATATAGACACAGTAACAGTCAGATCTCTCTTTCTTTTCTCTACAGTGAGGGTCTTGCCTCTATGTTGATGGCTGCTGACTGATCAGTATGGGGGCTGCTGACGTTTTGGTACCTGTGTCAATTTCTTAAAACAATGAAGTTTGTTCCTTTCACAAAAGATTTCCCTGTAGCATGTGATGCTGTTTGATAACATTTTATCCACAGTAGAACTTCCTTCAAAATTGGAGTAAACCCTCTCAAACCATGCTGCTGCTTTATCCACTAGGTTTATGGAATATTCTAAATCCTTTGTTGTTATTTCAACAATGTTCATAGCATCTCCACCTGGAGTAGATTCCATCTCAAGAAAATATTTTCTTTGCTCATCCATAAGAAGCAACTCCCCACTTGTTCAAGTTTCATCATGAGTTTACAGCAATTTAATCTCATCTTAAGGCCCTAATTCCAATTCTGATTATCGTGCGATTTCTACCACATCTGTAGGGACTTCCTCCACTGACATCCTGAGCCCTCAAAGTCATCCATGAGGGCTGGAATCAACTTCTTCCAAACTCCTGTTAATGTTGATATTTCAACCTCCTCCCGTCAAACACAAATGTTCTTAATGGCGTTTGCTATTAAGGACATTTGTGATTCATGGGAGGAGTTTGAAATATCATGAAGGGATTAATGGTGAAACCTTTCCAAAAGGTTTTCAATTCAGTTTATCCAGACTCATCAAAGAAATTACTATCTATGACAGCTATACCTTTACAAAATGCATTTATTATTTAATAAAAACACTTGAAAGTCAAAACCACTCTTTGATCCACAGGCTGAAGGTTAGATATTGTATTAGCAGCCATGAACATAACATTAATTTCCAAGTACATCTCCATCTAAGCTTCTGGGTAGCTAGGAGAATTATTAATAAGCAGCAATCTTTTTTCCTTTTTTCTTTTCTTTCCTTTTTTTTTTTTTTTCCTCTCCTTTATATAGTTTCCCTCTTGTTGCCCAGGATGGAGCGCAGTGGCGTGGTCTTGGCTCACTGCAACTTCCGCCTCCAGGGTCCAAGCCATTCTTCTGTGTCAGCCTCCCAAGTAGCTGAAATTACAAGTACCACCTCCATGCCCGGCTAATTTTTTTGTATTTTTATTAGACATGGGGTTTCATAATTTTCGCCAAGCTGGTCTCCAACTTCTGACCTCAGGTGATCCAACCACCTCAGCCTCCCAAAGTGCAGGGATTATAGGTGTGAGCCACTGCACCAGGCCAGGCAGCAATCCCTTTAAAGGACTCGTTTTTTTTTCTTTTTTTTTCTGAGCAGTAGGTCTCAACAGTGGGATTAAAATATTCAGTAAACCATACTGTTAACAGTTGTTTTGTCACTTAGACAGTGATATTCCATTTCTAGAGCACAGAAAGAATAGATTTTGAATAATTCTTAAGAGCTTTCAGATTTTCAGAGTGGTCAATGAGCATTGGCTGTAACTTAAAGTCACCAACTGCAGTGGTCCTCAAAGACAGTCAGCCCATCCTTTGAAGTTTTGAAGCCAAGTGTTGACGTCTCTCTAGCGATGAAAATTTTACATCTTCAGTAAGCTTAATCATTTCTAGCTCTTTACTTAAAGTGAGAGACGTGCAATTCTTCCTTCCATTTGAGCTCTTTGAGGCCACTGTGGTTACTAATTAACACCCCTAGTGGGTGTCATCCTCCTCCCTCCTCAATCGAGTTCACCCATATCTCTGCATGGGGAACGGGGCTTTCTGCACCACACACGCCCTGCATGCCTGGGGCTCTCCCACAGGGGGCTTTCATGAGCCAGGGAGCAAGGGCCGTCCCCCCGCTCCAGCCCAGCAAGGCTGTGCAGGCAGAAGGAATCTCTCAACCTGCCATTGCACGTGGGAATTTTTGTGTTCACTGCCCTGTCTCCTCTGGAAGTAGGACTGTCCCACCCTCAGACACCTCGGTGGACTCCACACCCCAAAAAATGCCAGAAGGACGAGGATCCACAGCATGGCAGCCTGCTGGGCGCATGCTCAGTGGGACAGCTTGGGCCCCCTCAAGCTGAGTCACAGGGGTAAGGTGTGTTTGCACCACCCTTGTCCCACCAGAGTCCGCGGTGGGTCTGGAGCCCCAGGTCCCCAGGGCAGTGTGGGAAACCAAAGATGGGGCACGTCCACTTCCGAAGCTAGCTACCCCGGAGGCCTCCGCATCAAGCACAGATGCAAGCCATCCAGGCACCTCTCAACCGCTCCAGGAGCCGGGGTGCTCTTCTACACTCACCTCCAGCCTGTTAGATGAGGTCCTGTCAACCCCAGAGTTTCAGCAAAAGGCACAACATTTCCTAGATCCGGCGCCACTGGGGAAGCTGAAGGAAGTGGAAGAGCCCGCTCCACTGGAACCACTCCTCAGTCAGGAAGAACACCGGGCTCTGCTGGAGAAGCTTTAGGAAGCGGTGTTGGGGCGGGGTGGGGGCAGGGCGGCGGCCTCTCTTTCGCGGTGAACCTCTGACTCGGTATGGAGAGGCGTGTCCTCCCTTCCAGCTGACCTGCCTAGGATCTCTGAGTTCCAGGTCCCATGAGAGACTCCACTCAGAGGAGGGCTGTCATTCTTTCCTGAGCATCCCGGGGATCCCAGGGCCCATCCAGGTACCGGGAGGTGGAGTGTCTACTGCTCATGCGCGGGTTAGCAGGCAGCAGCCTAGGTTTTCTAACCAGCTCAGGAGGAGCTCTCATCCCTTCCCTCTTGCGCCCCCGCCGCTTTCTTCAGTGGGGCGGGCGGAGACCTCTATCCCGGGAAACACTGGCCTGGGCAGGTGCCAAACCTACTATTTTTTTCGCATCTCGCCACCTCTGTCTCCCCGCCCCACCGTCATTCGCCTACCCTTGCCCAGCCAGCTTCCTCGGCATCACCGTGGAGTGCCTGACAGCTAAATGCAGACCCGAGACCCCGCGCAAACCGGGTTGCTGCCCTTTATATGCGGGAGGGAACTCAGGCAGAGATGGGGAGAGGAACGGAGACAGAGAGGGAGGGAGCGATGGAGGGAGAAAAGAACGGATGGACCCAGGGACCTTGGAAGGTTTGGAGGGATAGGAGGGAGAGAGGGAAGGAGGGAGGGAGGGAGGAAGGGAGGAACTGAGGGAGGGACGGAGGGAAAGAGGGAGGGAGGGTGGGAGCAAGAAACAAAGAGAGGAAGGCAGAGAGAAAAGCGGTCTTCTTCCTCCAGGTCCAGAAGGATCTTGCACTCCGGGAAAATGTTGGGTGCCCAAGGCAGGCTGAGTGCTCAGCCCACAGCCGCGTCGGCCTGCGGGGCTCTCACCGGCCCTGTGGATCGCCAGCCTGGGTTAATTCATCTGGGAGCGATTCAGACGAATTTCGTCTCCAAAGGAATAAGCGAATTACCCAGAGAGCAATGAGCCGAGACTCGGGTGATTGTCCATTTTTCATCCACATGGTTCACATATGAGATAGCCCCACGTTGAGCCTGTAACGGAGCGCGAGGTGGATAGTCCCGCCCACACAGGAGTCACACTCAGGCCGACGGAAGCATGGTTTCGGGTTCCACGTTCCTTTGTCTTCTGCAAGCGGGCCTGTTGCTCATGTGTCTCTAGTCCCCGAAAGCGTGACAATTTTGACTGTTTCCCGAGCTCTGTGGGGACACAGAAACCTCCAGAGAATAGTGGAAAAGCAGCATTGTGTTTTCGCTCTCCTTTCCAGTTTCCTCTTTGGAAACAGGTCATAGTGGAGACTCCCCATGTCTTAGGAAACAGGAAACCATCGTCAGGCTGTGATGCACCAGGCGATTCTTTTCTCTGTAGATTCGCTCTCATTTTCTACATGAAAATGAACGAGATTCGTAAGGAATCAGAAAAGAATTTATGGTACACAAGTCTTGACTACTGTTGCATTCCACTTTGAAATCACTTTGAGCTAAAACAACAGTTTTCCAAGATTTAAAGAAAAATAGATTTTATAAAAGGGATTCTTTTATTCACTCAATACATAATTTAAGTTACTGAGAGCAACAAGTGATATTTTTTCCACTATAATTTGCTCTGATGAAAGAAATAATTCTTTTAACTCCTCACAAATACTACATTTTCAGGACTAAAGGAATTATCAGCAGGCATTCTTTCTTCTTGATCTAAGTTATTTGTCTCTAAAATATGTCAAGTAAGCTTTTAAAGATTCAGGGAGGGGCAGTTTCATGTTTTTTTCTCTCAGTAAATTTTGAGGTTACTCCTCTGGCTTCATTGCTTCACTCTGATCTTTTTCTTCCTCTTCTTTGCTATCTTCTTCCATTTTTTCATCCTCACTGTCTAGAGGCTGAGGAATAAGCTGATTACCCACAAATACGTAAGTGGTAATTCTCTGTTTAACTCTCTTTCCTTTCCTTTTGGGTGGAGCCCTTTGAGGAATCCCCTTGGCCTGCATCTCATCATTTATGAAATTTCTAAGTGTGGGTCGAATGTAAATACGAGCCAAGTCTGTAGATTCCTGACAGTGATTCGTTACAGATTTGCAGTTTTGAGGGTTAGATTAAATTTTATATAAGGTTTAAATGATAGTTAAACTTATGTAACCTGATCTGAATTTGCATTGCCTCTATGAAAACTTCATTTATCTAATAAGGAATTCAAATGATTGTAGACCTATTTACCTTAATTTTGTTGCAATCACTGTTGCTGGGTTGCTGTATATATATTCCGGGCAATATATGACTGTAATAACAATACAAAATACTGAATAATTTAGCTTGTAAAAATCCCACAAATTTTATGAAATTTCACAGCACAGCTACTTTTGCTTTTGAATCTCTTTCCAAAAGACATGAGTAAAATATCAACTTCTCTCATAGAGATTTTAAGAGCAAAGCAAGTGAATTATTAAAATAGGAAGTATGTACTTAGCACAACTTTTTATATGCACCCTTTACATTTTCAGTATTTTAAAAAATGAGGTTATCTTAACTCTCTAGAATTTTTTTATTATTATTATACTTTAAGTTTTAGGGTACATGTGCAAAATGTGCAGGTTAGTTACATATGTATACATGTGTCATGCTGGTGTGCTGCACCCATTTAGCACTCGACATTTAGCATTAGGTATATCTTCTAAAGTTATCCCTCCACCCTCTGCCCACCCGATGACATTCCCCAGAGTGTGATGTTCACCTTCCTGTGTCCCTGTGTTCACATTGTTCAATTCCCACCTATGAGTGAGAACATGCAGTGTTTGGTTTTTTGTCCTTGGGATAGTTTACTGAGAATGATGATTTCCAATTTCATCCATGTCCCTACAAAGGACATGAACTCATTATTTTTTATGGCTGCATAGTATTCCATGGTGTATATGTGCCACGTTTTCTTAATCCAATTTTGGACATTTGGGTTGGTTCCAAGTCTTTGCTATTGTGAATAGTGTCTCAATAAACATACTTGTGCATGTGTCTTTATAGCAGCATGATTTATAGTCCTTTGGGTATATACCCAGTAATGGGATGGCTGGGTCAAATGGTATTTCTAGTTCTACATCCTTGAGGAATCACCACACCGACTTCCAAAATGGTTGAACTAGTTTACAATCCCACCAACAGTGTAAAAGTTTTCCTATTTCTCCGCATCCTCTCCAGCACGTGTTGTTTCCTGACTTTTTAATGATCGCCATTCTAACTGGTGTGAGATGGTATCTCATTGTGTTTTTGATTTGCATTTCTCTGATGGCCAGTGATGGTGAGCATTTTTTCATGTGATTTTTGGCTGCATAAATGTTTTCTTTTGAGAAGTGTCTGCTCATGTCCTTCGCCCACTTTTTGATGAGGTTGTTTTTTTTTTCTTGTAAATTTGTTTGAGTTCATCGTAGATGCTGGATATTAGCCCTTTGTCAGATGAGTAGGTTGCGAAAATTTTCTCCCATTTTGTAGGTTGCCTGTTCACTCTGATGGTAGTTTATTTTGCTGTACAGAAGCTCTTTAGTTTAATTAGGTCCAATTTGTCAATTTTGCCTTTTGTTTCCATTGCTTTTGGTGTTTTAGACATGAAGTCCTTGCCCATGCCTGTGTCCTGAATTGTAATGCCTAGGTTTTCTTCTGGGGTTTTTATGGTTTTAGGTCTAATGTTTAAGTTTTTAATCCATATTGAATTATTTTTTGTATAAGGTGAAATGAAGGGATCCAGTTTCAGGTTTCTACATATGGCTGGCCAGTTTTCCCAGAACCATTTATTAAATACGGAATCCTTTCCCCATTACTTGTTTTTCTCAGGTTTGTCAAAGACCAGATAGCAGTATATATGCGGCATTATTTCTGAGGGCTCTGTTATGTTCCACTGATCTATGACTCTGTTTTGATAGCAGTACCATGCTCTTTTGGTTACTGTAGCCTTGTAGTATAGTTTTAAGTCAGGTAGCGTGATGCCTCCAGGGTTGCTCTTTTGGCTTAGGATTGACTTGGCGATGAGGGCTCTTTTTTGGTTCCATATGAACTTTAAAGTAGTTTTTTCCAATTCTGTGAAGAAAGTCATTGGTAGCTTAATGGGGATGGCATTGAATCTATAAATTACCTTGGGCAGAATGGCCATTTTCACGATATGTTTCTTCCTACCCATGAGCTTGGAATGTTCTTCCATTTGTTTGTATCCTCTTTTAATTCAATGAGCAGTGGTTTGTAGTTCTCCTTGAAGAGGAATTTCATGTCCCTTGTAAGTTGGATTCCTAGATATTTTATTCTCTTTGAAGCAATTGTGAATGGGAGTTCACTCATGATTTGGCTCTGTTAGTCTGTTATTTGTGTATAAGAATGCTTGTGATTTTTGTACATTGATTTTGTATCCTGAGACTTTGCGGAAGTTTCTTATCAGCTTAAGGAGATTTTGGGCTGAGATGATGGGGTTTTCTAGATATACAATCGTGTCATCTGCAAACAGGGACAATTTGACTTCCTTTTTTCCTAATTGAATACCCTTTATATCCTTCTCCTGCCTAATTGCCCTGGCCAGATCTTCCATCTCTATGTTGAATAGGAGTGGTGAGAGAGGGCATCCCTGTCTTGTGCCAGTTTTCAAAGGGAATGCTTCCAGTTTTTGCCCATTCAGTATGATATTGGCTGTGGGTTTGTCATAGATAGCTCTTATTATTTTGAGATACGTCCCATAAATACCTAATGTATTGAGAGTTTTTAGCATGGAGGGTTGTTGAATTTTGTCAAAGGACTCTTCTGTGTCTATTGAGATAATCATGTGGTTTTTGTCTTTCATTGTGTTTATATGCTGGATTATATTTATTGATTTTTGTATACTGAACCAGGCTTGCATCCCAGGTATGAAGCCCACTTGATCACGGTGGATAAGCTTTTTGATGTGCTGCTTTATTTGGTTTGCCAGTATTTTATTGAGGATTTTTGCATCAATGTTCATCAAAGATATTGGTCTAAAATTCTGTTTTTTGGTTGTGTCTCTGCCCAGCTTTGGTATCACGATGATGCAGGCCTCATAAAATGAGTTAGGGAGGATTCCCTCTTTTTCTATTGATTGGAATAGTTTCAGAAGGAATGGTGCCAGTTCCTCCTTGTACCTCTGTTAGAATTCAGCTGTGAATCCATCTGGTCCTGGACTTTTTTTGGTTGGTAAGCTATTGATTATTGCCTTAATTTCAGAGCCTGTTATTTGTCTATTCTGAGATTCAACTTCTTCCTGGTTTACTCTTTGGAGGGTGTATGTGTCGAGGAATTTATCCATTTCTTCTACAGTTTCTAGATTATTTGCATAGAGGTGTTTGTAGTATTCCCTGATGGTAGTTTGTATTTCTGTGGGATTGAAGATTGTATCCCCTTTATCATTTTTTATTGCATCTATTTGATTCTTCTCTCTTTTTTTCTTTATTAGTCTTGCTAGTGGTCTATCAATTTTGTTGGTCCTTTCAAAAAACCAGCTCCTGGACTCATTAATTTTTTGAAGGGTTTTTTGTGTCTCTATTTCCTTCAGTTCTGCTCTGATTTTAGTTATTTCTTGCCTTCTGCTAACTTTTGAATGTGTTTGCTCTTGCTTTACTAGCTCTTTTAATTCTGATGTTAGGGTGTCAATTTTGGATCTTTTCTGCTTCCTCCAGTGGGCATTTAGTGCTATAAATTTCCCTCTACACTGCTTTAAATGTGTTCCAGAGATTCTGGTATATTGTGCATTTGTTGTCATTGGTTTCATAGAACATCTTTATTTCTGCCTTCATTTCGTTATGTACCCAGTAGTCATTCAGGAGCAGGTTGTTCAGTTTCCATGTAGTTGAGCAGTTTTGAGTGAGTTTCTTCATCCTGAGTTCTAGTTTGATTGCACTGTGGTCTGAGAAACAGTTTGTTACGATTTCTGTTCTTTTACATTTGCTGAGGAGAGCTTTACTTCCAACTATGTGGTCAATTTTCGAATAGGTTTGGTGTTGAAAAAAATGTGTATTCTGTTGATTTGGAGTGGAGACTTCTGTACATGTCTATTAGGTCCACTTGGTGCAGAGCTGAGTTCAATTCCTGGGTATCCTTGTTAACTTTCTGTTTCGTTGATCTGTCTAATGTTGACAGTGTGGTGTTAAAGTCTTCCATTATTATTGTGTTGGAGTCTAAGTCTCTTTGTAGGTCACTCAGGACTTGCTTTATGAATCTGGATGCTCCTGTATTGGGTGCATATATATTTAGGATAGTTAGCTCTTCTTGTTGAATTGATCCCTTTACCATTAGGTAATGGCCTTCTTTGTTTCTTTTGATCTTTTTTGGTTTAAAGTCTGTTTTATCAGAGACTAGGATTGCAACCCCTGCCTTTTCTTGTTTTCCATTTGCTTGGTAGATCTTCCTCCATCCTTTTATTTTGAGCTTATGTGTGTCTCTGCACGTGAGATGGGTTTCCTGAATACAGCATACTGATGGGTCTTCACTCTTTATCCAGTTTGCCAGTCTGTGTCTTTTAATTGGAGCATTTAGTCCGTTTACATTAAAAGTTAATATTGTTATGTGTGAATTTGATCCTGTCATTATGATGTTAGCTGGTTATTTTGCTCGTTAGTTGATGCAGTGTCTTCCTAGCCTCGATGGTCTTTACAATTTGGCATGATTTTGCAGTTGCTGGTACCAGTTGTCCCTTTCCATGTTTAGTGCTTCCTTCAAGATCTCTTTTAGGGAAGGTCTGGTGGTGACAAAATCTCTCAGCATTTCCTTGTCTGTAAAGTATTTTGTTTCTCCTTCACTTATGAAGCTTAGTTTGGCTGGATATGACATTCTGGGTTGAAAATTCTTTTCTTTAAGAATGTTGAATATTGGCCCCCACTCTCTTCTGGCTTGTAGAGTTTCTGCTGAGAGATCCACTGTTAGTCTGATGGACTACCCTTTGTGCATAACCCGACCTTTCTCTCTGGCTGCCCTTAACATTTTTTCCTTCATTTCAACTTTGGTGAATCTGACAATTATGTGTCTTGGACTTGCTGTTCTCGAGGAGTATCTTTGTGGTGTTCTCTGTATTTCCTGAATCTGAATGTTGGCCTGCCTTGCTAGATTGGGGAAGTTCTCTTGGATAATATCCTGCAGAGTGTTTTCCAACTTGGTTCCATTCTCCCCGTCACTTTCAGGTACACCAATCAGACGTAGATTTGGTCTTTCCACATAGTCCCATATTTCTTGGAGGGTTTGTTTGTTTCTTTTTATTCTTTTTTCTCTAAACTTCCCTTCTCGCTTCATTTCATTAATTTCATCTTCCATCACTGATACCCTTTCTTCCAGTTGATTGCATTGGCTCCTGGGACTTCTGCACTCTTCACGTAATTCTCAAGCCTTGGATTTCAGCTCCATCAGCTCCTTTAAGCACTTCTCTGTATTGTTTATTCTAGTTATACATTGGTCTAATTTTTTTTCAAAGTTTTTTAACTTCTTTGCCTTTGGTTTGAATTTCTTCCTGTAGCTCGTAGTAGTTTGATCATCTGAAGACTTCTCTCAACTCGTCAAAATCATTCTCCCTCCAGCTTTGCTCCATTGTTGATGAGGAATTGCATTCCTTTGGAGGAGGAGAGGCACTCTGCTTTTTAGAGTTTCCAGTTTTTCTGCTCTGTTTTTTCCCCATCTTTGTGGTTTTATCTCCTTTTAGTCTTTGATGATGGTGATGTACAGATGGGTTTTTGGTGTGGATGTCCTTTCTGTTTGTTAGTTTCCTTCTAACAGACAGTATCCTCAGCTGCAGGTGTGTTGGAGTTTGCTAGAGGTCCACTCCAGACGCTGTTTGCCTTTGTAACAGCAGCGGTGGCTGCAGAACAGCAGATTTCCATGAACCACAAATGCTGCTGTCTGATCATTCCTCTGGAAGTTTTGACTCAGAGGAGTACTCGGCCGTGTGAGGTATCAGCCTGCCCCTCCTGGGAGGTGCCTCCCACTTAGGCTGCTTGGAGTTCATGGATCAGGAACCCACTTAAGGAGGCAGTCTGCGCGTTCTCAGATCTCCAGCTGCGGGCTGGGAGAACCATTGCTCTCTTCAAAGCTGTCAGACAGGGACATTTAAGTCTGCAGAGGTTACTGCTGTCTTTTTGTTTGTCTGTGCCCTGCCCCCATAGGTGGAGCTTATAGAGGCAGCAGGCCTCCTTGAGTTGTGGTGGGCTCCAACCTGTTCGAAGATCCCGGCTGCTTTGTTTACCTACGCAAGCCTGGACAAAGGCAGCGCCCCTCCCCCAGCCTCGCTGCCACCTTGCAGTTTGATCTCAGACTGCTGTGCTAGCAATCAGTGAGACTCCGTTGGTGTAGGACACTCCGAGCCAGGTGCGGGATATAATCTCCTGGTGTGCCGTTTTTTAAGCCCGTCAGAAAAGTGCAGTATTAGGGTGGGAGTGACCCGATTTTCCAGGTCCATCTGTCACTCATTTCTTTGACTAGGAAAGGGAACTCCCTGACCCCTTGCACTTTCTGAGTGAGGCAATGCCTAGCCCTGCTTCGGCTTGCACACGGTGCGCTACACTCACTCTCCTGCACCCACTGTCTGGCACTCCCCAGTGAGATGAACCCAGTACCTCAGCTGGAAATTCAGAAATCACCCATCTTCTGCCTCAGTCACGCTGGAGCTGTAGACTTCAGCTGTTCCTATTCGGCTATCTTGGCTGCGCCCACTCTCTAGAATTTTTAAATTATATTTAGAATTGTTTTTTCTATAGTTCACTGTATAAAGTATTTGCTTTTTTTAAAAAAAGCAAAATCATCGTTATGTGTGACCCTTGATAGGCCACAGAACAAGTGAATGTGCATGAGTGAGGCCACTTTCTTAGATGTCTTTAAGTAGCAGGGCCATGGTAGACCTGGTCAGTGGATGCACTTTACTAGATGGAACTTCTAGTTTACCTGAATATTTATCCTTGACAAGGTAGGGCTGAGCCTACACTTGCTTTGGATCTTTCTAGTACAAGAAATATTCACAGAAATTGTATCTAGATACCTTTTGTTTGGAAAATCCTGTTCAGAATCATAGTGTAATCTTTGGGACTCATGCTATGCTCATTTGACTTCTTCCCATGTTTTTTTATGTTTCTTTTGGCAAAACTATAATGGTTTTCATTTTTTACTTAATATCACACAATTAAACTGTCCTTATTTGATCTTTATTGTAGCTTATCAGTGATAAAAAACAGGTAGTAATTGCCATTGTTTGCTTGTTTGTTTTCCTAATAAGGCCTGGAAAGAGCCATTCCTTATTAAGAAAGTGTGCAATGTAACATATTTGCTAGAGTTACATGGATTATATATTTCTTAAAGGGAAAAATTTGAGAGTATCATGGATTACCACCAGGATTATTATTACAGTAGTTGCTCAGATTTGGTTAAGGAAGCCCAATCAAAGTATAGTGAAAGGATTATTATCTCTCTGCTAAGATTAAGATATTGTTTCAAAAATCTCAACCCCAATAATTCCACAACATCTGAAAACAAGTGTTTGTGATCATGTGTAAACATGAAATTGTTCCAAGTAAGTGAGGATATTTTAGTTATGTGAAAGACAGTATCAATTGAAGGTTATTTTTTTTATATCAGTGGCTAGGATGGTGGAATTGGGGTTATTTCTACAGTTATTCTTTGATGATTACTAAACTGCTAAGAAATGCCCCATATGATTTGTATCTAGGAAAGAAAAAAATCAGTATCATACTTTTGTCATCTGTCAGAAATGTTCATTTTATTATGAATTAAATGTGGCTTTTGAAGTTATCTTGAATTCCTGGTGACCACATGTTTTTAACTGGAAAACCTGGGGAAAGTTGTCTGTCCCATCTACGCTGCAGTTTTTTTTTTTTTTCTATGTTGGAACTGCTGTTTAGATGATGCTTTTACTATGCAGGAGAGAGTTTTTGTTAAGGATATATTTGAAGATTGGGTTTTCCGTAATGTCTTTCATTCTTTGACTTTGGCAAAGTGTACAGTAGATTTTCATGATCATTGCATACTTCTTGTCATTGAAATGTATTTTTATGTTTTTAAATGCATTCATTTTACACTTATGACTTTATTATTGACTTTAAGAGGCAGAAATTAAAAAATAAAATTAAAAAAAAAGAAAATGAATGCGATCCACACACCTGCGTGTGTGAGACTATCACGGCAACAGCGACACCCACAGGCATTGCCGCCTTCACGGAGAGGGCATGGAAAACTCAAGACTATCATGGATGTTCAGTTCTACACTCCACCCTTCCAAGGTGGTTTCTCCCTGAAATCGTGTGTGAGCCCAGAGAGAAACTTCCAGTTTCCGTAGAATTCTGGAGAACTCAGAGAGACAGCCCCGGAAGCCCCCCCTTCCTGGCCGATCTGGCCCAACCTTCACCTACCACACATGGCCCTGTGTTTGTGGTCTCTGGCTTCAGAGGGCGGATTATCCAGGGCCCTTGGGTACTCATGCATACTCGTGAAGGGGTGAAGCTGGTGGGTCTTTATACGTGCCACTGGCGGGGTCGGACTCCTGACTGGACCTGCATGAAGCACAAAGGCCAACAGAGGTGCACGGGAGCTGCCAGCCACTCTCTGCCCTTGTCTCTCTGTGAAATTCTGGCCAGGTGCCCCCGTGATGGCTCTCCCGACACCTTCTGACAGCCCCTTCCCTGCGGAAGCCTGAGGATGAGGACGGCAAAGGGACTCGTTTGTAACCTGAACGAAAAAGATGCCCTGCCAGTGTGCTTTGAGTGGAACCCTTACCTGAACTGGCCAGAGAGACCTGCCTTTTAGAGTCCAGGATTCAGATTTCATGTCAGAATCGAAGGTTCAGGCATCCAGGCCAGGGTGGCAGGGAACCCACGCACACAGACGGCCTGTGCAATGCGGCCCACAAGGGTGCCACCCTCCCTCCTTGATCGCCTTCACCCCCACCAGGGCGTGGGGTACAGGGGGCTTTCGTTAGCCAGGCAGCAATGGTCACCCCTCTGCTATAGCTCAGAGAGGCTTCTCAGGCAGAAAGTATCTCGCAACCTGCCGTGGAACACGGGGATTTTGTGTTTGCTGTCCTGGCTCCTTCGGAAGTGGCGCTGACCCACCCTCAGACACCTGGGTGACCTCAGCACCCAAAGAGATGGCAGGGGGACCAGGATCCACACTGTGGTGGCCTTCTGGGTGTGTGCTCAATGGGACAGCTTGGGCCGCTCATGCTGAGTCAAACAGATGGCAGGGGGACCAGGACCCACAGCAAGGCGGCCTTCTGGGTACCTGCTCAGTGGGACAACTTGAGCCGCTCAGGCTGAGTCACAGGAGCAAGGTGTGCTTGCACCGCACATGTCCCACATGAGTCGGTATTGGGGCTGGAGCCAGGGTCTCCAAGTCACCAGGGCACGTGGGGACGCTAAGCTGAGGCACATCTACCTCCGCAGCTCACGCCCATGGAGGCCTCTGCGTGTCAGAAGCAGATGTAAGCCATCCAGACACCCTCCCAACTGCTCCAGGAGCTGGAGCGTTCATCTGCACTCGTATCCACCCTGCTATATGAACTCCTGTCGACCCCAGAATTTCAGCCAAAGCCACATCCTTTCCTAGCAATGGAGCCACTGGGGGAGTTGAAGGACGTGGAAGAGCCCACTTTTCTGGAACCACTCCTCAGCCAGGAAGAACACTGGGCTCAGTTGGAGGAGCTTTAGGACGCAGGGTTGGGAAAGGATAGGGACAGGGGGGTGGCCCTTCATTCGTGGTGAACCTCTGGCTCGGTATGGAGACCTGTGTCTTCCCTTCCAGCTGACCTGTCTAGGATTCCTGAGTCCAGGTCCGGCAAGAGACTCCACAGAAAGGAGGGCTGTCATTCTTTTCTGAGCATCTCAGGGATTTCAGAGCCAGCACAGGTACTCAGAGATGGGCCGTCTACTGCCCATGCGCAGGTCCGTGGGCAGCCAGCTAGGGTTTGGGACCAGCCCAGGCAGGGCTCTCATCCCTTCCCCAACCCCCCTACGCCTTGTACCCCCCCGGCCCCGCATTCTTCAGTGGTGTAGGCGGAGACCTCCACCCCGGGAAACACCGGCCGGGGCAGTGGCCAGGCCTGCTCTCTTTTCTGTGGCTCAACTCCACTGCCCCCCCGCTCCACCATCACTCAGGCACCCGTGCCCTGCCATACTCCCTGGCATCACGTGGAGTGCCTGGCAACTAAATTTAGACCCCGAGATCTCTCACAAACTGTGGTTCTGCTCTTTCTAGGCGGGTGGGAAGCCAGGCAGAGATGGGGAAAGGAACGGAGACAAAGTGAGAAGGAGTGAAAGAGGGAGGAAAGGACGGATGAACGGAGGGAACTTGGAAGGGAGGGAGGGAGGGAGGGAAAGAAAAAGAGACGAATGGAGGGAGGGAAGGAGGGAGAAATGGAGGTATGGATGGAGGGAGAGTGGGAAGGAGAGAAGAACAGAGGGAGGGAGAGAGGGAGAGAAGGAAGAATAGAGGGAAGGATGTACAGAGGGAGAAAAGGAGCAAGAAACAGAGAAGGGAAGGCAAAGAGAAAAGCTGTCTTCTGCCTCCAGGACCAGCAGGACCTCGAACTCTAGGAAAATGTTGGGTGCCCAGTGCAGGCTGAGTGCTCGGCCAAAGGCCGTGTAGGCCGAAGGTGCCCTCACCGGCCCTCGGGATTGTCAGCCTGGGTTACTTCATCTGGGAGCGATTCAGACGAATTCTACCTCCCAAGGAATGAGCGAATTCCCCAAAGAGCAGAGCCGAGACTCGAATGGTTGTCTGTTTTTCATCCACATGGTTCACAGATGGCCTATCCCCACGCTAAGCCTGCAACAGAGCACGAGGCAGATACTCCCATCCACAAAGGAGTCACACTCAAGCCGAGTGAACCATGATTCTGGATTCCACGTTCCTTTGCCCTCTGCAAGGTGGCCTGTTGATCACTGGTCTCTGGCCCCTGAAAGCGTGACCATGTGGACTGTTTGTTTCGCGAGCTCTGTGGGGACACAGAAACCTCCAGCGAAGCATGGAAAAGCGGCATTGTGTCTTCACTCTCCTTTGCAGTTTCCAAACAGGCTATTTTGGAGACTCCCCATGTTGCAGGAAACAGGAATGCATCATCAGGCTGTGATGCCTCAGTCCCCTGCCCTGGCTCCAGGCCCACCAGGAGGCCTCCCTTTCGCTGACACTCCAGGCCTTCCCCCAGCTCATGAGCTCCTGAGCTTCCAACACATTGCGCCGTCTCAGGACAGGGTGTGCTCGGAGACGTCAGGGCCCGGGGCCCACAGTTCTGGGATCCCCTCCAGTCCTCTGCCTTACCGCAGAAAAATTGCTTTGGATCCCTCGCTGCCCCTCCTGCAAGGCCCCCTCTTGCCCCACACACCCAGAGACGCCAGGGCTGCCCAGGGGCAAACAGTCTGCCCAGTACTTTTTCTCACAATGCCCACACAGTCGTCGCTTGTCCCGACGAGTAACCGCCCATGGCCAACGGGAAAGGGAGGCCCTGATTTGACCCACGCTGGCACTAGAGCCCCGGCAGCCTGATCCCGGGAAAGAGGGGCTGACGGACATCCAGACACAGCACACCAACACCACGAGCAAACCCACCCCGACACAAACACAGATACACACGGGTGCAGGCACACAGGCACACAAGTACACACACGGACACACACACAAGGACATACAGGCAAAGACACAGACACAGCTTGAAAGAGAGCTGGGGAGACTGGGATGGAGAGATAGAAATGTAGGGAGAGAGAGAAAGGTGGAGGAGGAGAGAGACAGAAGGTGACAGAAGAGCGAGAGGTGGAGGGGGAAATAGAGAAAGGGAGAAGGCGAGGGAGTTGTAGAGCAAGAGAGACAGAACCTTGGAGAAGGAGGCTCTGCTCAGGTAGACAGGGCAACTTTGAACAGGCCAGGGTGAGGTGGAGGGTGCTTGGGCAAGGCTAGAACAGGTGGTCACGACCGCCCAAGTGGGAAAACCAACGGAGCCCTGAGACGTGTTTTGTTTTGTTTTTTTTTCTTGGATTGGTTGGTTGCTTTGGGGGTGCGTTTCATAGGGTCCTTCTGTCTCCTAGGTGTGGACGTCCCTGAGATTTGTAGAGTGCACCAGTCCATCAGGTGGAAGCCATGGCACCAAGCGTGTCCACAGGGCCAGGCCTGGGTCTCTCTTGTGTCCTCAGGACTTGAGTTTACACGAAGTCAGTGGCAATGGGAAACAGGGTGCACAGAGATGGATTTATTCGTGGCTGGCAAAAACAACGTCCTTCCCCTGGGGAAAGCAGCCCACGTGTTCTGGAGCGGAGGTCTTGGCTGGCAACTATGGGACCTGCTGCCCCAGCTTGGACATTTGCAGTGGCACTTGATGAATGAATTGAATTGCCTGGGGTCCGGGGAGTGGGAAGACACCCCGGAGGGCAGGAAACCCTAGCCTGCGCCTTTGGGGTCTAGTACCTGCCACAGCGCCCCAGCTGGAGCTAGGCTTCTGGTGGGGCTGCAACCAGGCAGAAGAGGTGGGATGCTGCCGCCTGGCGGTATTGCAGCTGCGGACCCCCACGAGAAGGTTTCATCTCGACATAAATGTTTTTCTTTCTTCAGCTGATATGTATCCTTAATTTTAGATTAGTGGTAACTCCACAAACTTAGACGTACAAAATATGATTGCCCACACCTTATAATCGCATTACCACCTCCCCTTACCATCACCTTTCCCCCTCCTCACCACCCTCAACCCGTAGACTAGGTCTCGCCATGTTGCCCAGGCTTGTCTCAAACTCCCGGGCTTAAGTGATATGCCTGGTTTGGCCTCTCAAAGTGCTGGGATCAGCGGTGTGAGTCACCATGCCCAGCCAACCACCACCAAGTTTTGATTCAGCAGCAATGGGTCGTGAAGCTAAGGACCCACAAATTTAGAAAAGTTTTTAAATATCATAACGTTTCTGTGAGGAAATAGTATTTGTTATTACATTTTTAGACTCTTTTATAATGTTCTTTTTTTTTTCCACTGAACACAGTACTAAGTAGTAATTGGAAAATCACAGCATAAGTCATACTACTTTTTCTAATACAGACTCCTTGGCTATTCTCTAAGCTAAACCTGATCACCTACATTGAGAAAAAGAAAAAGCCCCAGAGTGTGAGGAGACAGGAGATAGTAGCCGAACATCCAAAGAGGTGGGAGTGAATAAGGCAGATGACACAGATGAGATTTCCAAAGGTCAAGGAGAAAGCCAGATCTTAAAGTGTGGTTTGCGAAGCTATACACCAATGGAAATCTTTTCTGAGAAGCCCTGGTTTCTTTCTTTTGCTTTTATTAGAGACCAACATCTTCTGCCCCATGCTCTTCAGTTTTCTAGGACTGGACTTCCCCTTCAACGATCATTCATCTAAGTTACAAAGAAAATCAAACCCTTTGCATGGCTTGCAAGGGACTGGAGGACCTGGCTGCTTGCTCTTTTATTGCTTTTGAGGACATGGGACTGTCTGTGATTTTTAAGGAACTCTATGTTAAACATTTTCTAATTTCCATTTTGAGTCTTGTCTAAAATGTGTGAGTAGTGGAGATATTGGGATTTGGTTTAGAAATCGCAGAAACACCACATCCAGATGTCGTATGTTTTCTGCTTTATAATTTCATATCCTGTGAAGGTTTGAAATGTGATTCTACAGAAATTCATACTCAATAATTTTATCAGAACACTAAGCCTCTGCCCCATATAATAAAACCTAATGTTATTTTACTTCAAAATTTTAAGTTTTTGGTATGTATTGACGCTAAAGCTGTAAACATTCTGTGCCATAATTCCTAAACTGTAATATGGTTTAATGTATCTACTTTCTACATTTAAAACATGTACTTTGCCATTGAGTAACTTAGAATATTGCTGAGCATGTATTAAATACCCATTTGTTTCCTGATTTTTAAATAGTTATCATTTTATAATTTTCTCTTGTTTAGTTTGAAGCTTACTAGGATTTTGTCATTGATATGTATGTGTGTATATATATATATACACACACAAGTATATATATAACAACATATGTAATTGATATATATCTATATGTTTTATATATGTGTATATACACAATTATGTGAGTATATGCATGTGTACATAACATTAATTTTTTGACCAATAAAAATTGGATAATTATGCATGTCTACATTATAATAATTTCATAGATATATATTGTAAAATGTTTAATACAATTAAGTTGATGAACATTTATATCACCTCACAGGGTTATGATTTTGTAGTGAGAGCATTTGAGGTCTCTTATTGTTGTAGCAAATTTTAAGCATACAAAACACTGTTATTAACTACATTTTAAAGCTATACATTAGACCCCCAAAATTTATTTATCTTATAACTGAAAGTTTGTACTCTTTGAACACCTTATCATTTTTTCTACCTCCAGGCTTGGTCATTACCATTGTACTCTCTGCTTCTGTGTGTTTAGGCTTTTTAAATTTTCAATTTAAGTGAAAAAATACAGTGTTTGTTTTTCTGTGCCCAGCTTATTTTGCATAGCATAATGTACCCAGGTCTATTCATGTTGTTGAAATAGCAGAATTTCATTCTTTTTATGGGTGAATAATATTCAGTTGTCTATTTTACCACATTTTCCTTATCCATTCAGCATCTACATATAAGTCATGTTTTTAAAATAGTACTCTTGACAGTTGTGAATAATGCTGCATTGAATACGGGGGTGCAGATTATTTTTGAGATGATGATTTTATTTTGTTTATAGACAGAAGTGGAATTTCGGGACTGTACGATAGTTCAATTTTTTAAAAATAACCTGCATACTAATTCTCATAATGACTCTTCCAGTTTACAACTCATTAAGACTGTACAGAAATATTTTGTCACATCTTTGTTAACAGTTGTCATATCTCTTTTTTTTTGATATTAGCCATTCCAACTGCTGTAAAGTGGTATCTTTTCATTTGCAATTTTCTCATGAATGGTAATGTTTAGCATCTTTCTACACACCTGTTGGATATTTGAATATGTTTGTAAAAAATATTTAGTGTTGGTCGTTGGAGCCAAGATGGCCGAATAGGAATAGCTCCAGTCTACAAATCTCAGCTTGAGTGACGAAGATGGGTGATTTATGCATTTCCAACTAAGGTACCAGGCTCATCTCACTGGGGAGTGCCTGTCAGTGGGTACCAGAGAGTGGGTACAGCGCACCACACATAAGCCAAAGCAGGGCGAGGCATCGCCTCACTGGGGAACTGCAAGGGGTCAGGGAATTCCCTTTCCTAGTCAAAGAAAGGGGTGACAGATAGCACCTGGAAAATCGGGTCACTCCCAGCCTAATACTGCACTTTTCCAATGGGCTTCACAAATAGCACACCAGGAGATTATATCCTGCACCTGGCTCAGAGGTACTTATGCCCATGGAACCTCACTCATTGCTAGCACAGCAGTCTGAGATCAAACTGCAAGGTGGCAGTGAGGCTGGGGGAGGTGCGCCTGCCATTGCTCAGGCTTCAGTACGTAAACAAAGTGGCTGGGAAGCTCGAACTCGGTGGAGCCCATCACAGCTCAAGGAAGTCTGCCTGCCTCTGTAGGCTCCCCCTCTGGAGACAGGGCACAGACAAACAAAAGACAGCAATAACCTCTACAGATATAAATGTCCCTGTTCCACAGCTTTGAAGAGAGTAGTGGTTCTCCCAGCATGCAGCTGGAGATCTGAGAATGGGAAGACTGCCTCCTCAAGTGGGACCCTGAACCCCAAGTAGCCTAACTAGGAGGCACCCCACAGTAGGGTTGGACTGACACCTCACAAGGCTGGGTACTCCTCTGAGTCAAAACTTCCAGAGGAACGATCAGGCAGCAGCATTTTTGGTTCAACAATATCCACTGTTCTGCAAACACCGCTGCTGATACCCAGGCAAACAGGATCTGGAGTGGACGTCTAGCAAACTCCAACAGACCTGCAGCTGAGGATCCTGACTGTTAGAAGGAAAACTAACAAACAGAAAGGACATCCACCCCAAAAACCCATCTGTACATCACCATCATCAAAGACCAAAGGTAGATAAAACCACAAAGATGGGGAGAAACGGAGCAGAAAAACCGGAAACTCTAAAAATCATAGCACCTCTCCTCCTCCAAAGGAACGCAGCTCTTCACCAGCAATGGAACAAAGCTAGACAGAGAATGACTTTGATGAGTTGAGAGAGGAAGACTTCAGAAGATCAAACTACTCCAAGCTAAAGGAGGAAGTTCAAACCAATGGCAAAGAAGTTAAAAATCTTGAAAATAATTAGACAAATGGATAACTAGAATAATCAATGCAGAGAAGTCCTTAAAGGACCTGATGGAGCTGAAAACCATGACACCAGAACTACGTGATGAATGAACAAGCCTCAGTAACCAACGCGAACAACTGGAAGAAATGGTATCAGCGATGGAAGATGAAATGAATGGAATGAAGTGTGAAGAGAAGTTTAGAGAAAAAAGAATAAAAAGAAACGAATAAAGCCTCCAAGAAATACGGGACTATGTGTAAAGACCAAATCTACGTCTAATTGGTGGACCTGAAAGTGACGGGGAGAATTGAACCAAGTTGCAAAACAATCAGCAGGATATTATCAAGGAGAAATTCCCAAATCAAGCAAGGCAGGCCAACATTCAAATTCAGGAAATACAGAGAACACCACAAAGATACTCCTCGAGAAGAGCAACTCTAAGACACAACATTGTCACATTTACCAAAGTTGAAATGAAGGAAAAAATGTTAAGGGCAGCCAGAGATAAAGGTCGGGTTACCCACAAAGGGAAGCTCATCAGACTAACAGCAGATCTCTTAGCGGAAACTCTACAAGGAAGAAGAGAGTGGAGGCCAATATTCAACATTCTTAAAGAAAAGAATTTGGACCCAGAATGTCATCCAGCCAAACTAAGCTTCATAAGTGAAGGAGAAATAAAATCCTTTACAGACAAACAAATGCTGAGAGATTTTGTCACCACCAGAAATGCCCTAAAGGAGTTCCTGAAGAAAGCACTAAACATGGAAAGGAACAACCAGTAACAGTCACTGCAAAAACTTGCCAAATTGTAAAGACCATCAAGGCTAGGAAGAAACTGCATCAAATAACGAGCAAAATAACCAGCTAACATCATAATGATAGGGTCAAATTCACACTTAAAAATACTAACCTTAAATGTAAATGGGCTAAATGCTCGAATTAAATGGCACAGACTGGCAAATTGGAAAAGAGTGAAGACCCATCAGTGTGCTGTATTCAGGAAAACCATCTCACGTGCAGAGACACACATAGGCTCAAAATAAAGGGATGGAGGAAGATCTACCAAACAAATGGAAAAAAAAAGGCAGAGGTTGCAATCCTAGTCTCTGATAAAACAGACTTTAAACCAACAAAGATCAAAAGAGACAAAGAAGGCCATTACATAATGGTAAAGGGATGAATTCAACAAGAAGAGCTAACTGTCCTAAATGTATATGAACCCAATACAGGAGCACCCAGATTCATAAAGCAAGTCCTTCGTGACCTACAAAGAGACTTACACTCTCACACAGAAATAATGGGAGAGTTTAACACCTCATTGTCAACATTAGACAGATCAACGAGACAGAAAGTTAACAATGATACCCAGGAATTAAACCCAGCTCTGCACCAAGCGGACCTAATAGGCAACTACAGAACTCGCCACCACAAATCAATAGAATATACATTATTTCCAGCACCACACCACACATATTCCAAAATTGACCACATACTTGGAAGTAAAGCACTCCTCAGCAAATGTAAAAGAACAGAAATCATAACAAACTGTCTCTCAGACCACAGTGCAATCAAACTAGAACTCAGGATTAAGAAACTCACTCAAAACCGCTCAACTACATGGAAGCTGAACAACCTGCTCCTGAATGACTACTGGGTACATAACGAAATGAAGGCAGAAATAAAGATGTTCTTTGAAACCAACGAGAACAAAGACACAACATACCGGAATCTCTGGGACACATTCAAAGCAGTGTGTAGAGGGAAATTTATAGCATTAAATGCCCACAAGAGAAAGCAGGAAAGATCCAAAATTGACACCCTAACATCCCAATTAAAAGAACAAGAGAAGCAAGAGCAAGCACATTCAGAAGCGGTTAGAAGGCAAGAGATAACTAAAATCAGAGCAGAACTGAAGGAAATAGAGACACAAAAAAACCCTTCAAAAAATCAATGAATCCAGGGGCTGGTTTTGTGAAAAGATCAACAAAATTGATAGACCACTAACAAGACTAATAAAGAAGAAAAGACAGAAGAATCAAATAGACGCAAAAAAAAAAAAAATGACAAAGGGGATATCACCACGGATCCCACAGAAATACAAAGTACCATCAGAGAATACTATAAACACCTCTATATAGGTAAACTAGAAAATGTAGAAGAAATGGATAAATTCATTGACACATACACCGTCCCAAGACTAAACCAGGAAGAAGTTGAATCTCTGAACAGACCAATAACAGGTTCTGAAGTTGAGGCAATAATTAATAGCTTACCAACCAAAAAAAGTCCAGCACCAGATGGATTCACAGCCGAATTCTACCAGAGGTACAAGGAGGAGCTGGTACCATTCCTTCTGAAACTATTCCAATCAATAGAAAAAGAGGAAATCCTCCCTAACTCATTTTATGAGGCCAGCATCATCCTGATACCAAAGCCGGACAGAGACACAACCAAAAAAGAGAATTTTAGACCAATATCCTTGATTAACATTGATGCAAAAATTCTCAATAAAATACTGGCAAACCGAATCCAGCAGCACATCAAAAAGCTTACCCACCATGGTCAAGTGGGCTTCATCCTTGGGGATACAAGGCTGGTTCAACATACGAAAATCAATAAACGTAATCTAGCATGTAAACAGAATGAAAGACAAAAACCACATGATTAACTCAATAGATGCAGAAAAGACCTTTGACAAAATTCAACATTTCATGCTAAAAACTCTTAATAAATTAGGTATTGATGGGACGTATCTCAAAATAATAAGAGCTATCTAGGACAAACCTACAGCCAATGTCATACTGAGTGGACAAAAACTGGAAGCATTCCCTTTGAAAACTGACACAAGACAGGGATGCCCTCTCTCACCACTCCTATTCAACATAGTGTTGGAAGTTCTGGCCAGGGCAATTAGGCAGAAGAAGGGAATAAGGAGCATTCAATTAGGAAAAGAGGAAGTCACACTGTCCCTGTTTGTGATGACACGACTGTATATCCAGAAAACCCCATCATCTCAGCCCACAACCTCCTTAAGCTGATAAGAAACTTCAGCAAAGTCTCAGAATAAAAAATCGATGTGCAAAAATCACAAGCATTCTTATACACCAATAATAGACGGAGAGCCAAATCATGAGTGAACTCCCATTCACAATTGCTTCAAAGAGAATAAAATACCTAGGAATCCAACTTACAGGAGATGGGAAGGACCTCTTCAAGGAGAACTAAAAACCACTGCTCAATGAAATAAAATAGGATCCAAACAAATGGAAGAACATTCCATGCTCATGGGTAGGAAGAATAAATATTGTGAAAATTGCCATACTGCCCAAGGTACTTTATAGATTCAATTCCATCCCCATCAAGCTAACAATGACTTTCTTCACAGAATTGAAAAAAACTACTTTAAAGTTCATATGTAACCAAAAATGAGCCCACATCACCAAGTCAATCCTAAGCCAAAAGAACAAAGCTACAGGCATCACGCTACCTGACTTCAAACTATACTACAAGGCTACAGCCACCAAAACAGCATGGTACTGGCACCAAAACAGAGATATAGACCAATGGAACAGAATATAGCCCTCAGAAATAGTGCCGCAGTTCTACAACTATCTGATCTTTGATAAACCTGAGAAAAACAAGCAATGGGGAAAGGATTCTCTATTTAATAAATGGTGCTGGGAAAACTAGCTAGACATATGTAGAAAGCTGAAACTGGATCACTTCTTTACACCTTATGCAAAAATTAATTCAAGATGGATTAAAGACTTACATGTTATACCTAAAACCATAATAACACTAGAAGAAAACCTAGCCAATACCATTCAGGACATAGGCATGGGCAAGGACCTCATGTATAAAACACCAAAAGCAATGGCAACAGAGGCCAAAATTGGCAAATGGGATCTAATTAAACCAAAGAGTTTCTGCACAGCAAAAGAAACCACCATCAGAGTGAACAGGCAACCTACAGAATGGGAGAAAATTTTTGCAATCTACTCATCTGACAAAGGGTTAATATCCACAATCTACAATGAACCCAAACAAGTTTACAAGAAAAAAGCAAACAACCCCATCAAAAAGTGGGCAAAGGATATGAACAGACACTTCTCAAAAGAAGACATTTATGCAGCCAAAAAACAGATAAAAAAATGGTCATCATCACTGGCCATCAGAGAAATGCAAATCAAAACCACAATGAGATACCATCTCACACCAGTTAAAATGGCAATCATTAAAAAGTCAGGAAACCACAGGTGCTGGAGAGGGTGTGGAGAAATAGGAACACTTTTACACTGTTGGTAGGACAGTAAACTAGTTCAACTATTGTGGAAGTCGGTGTGGCATTTCCTCAGGGATCTAGAACTAGAAATACCATTTGACCCAGCCATCCCATTACTGGGTATATACTCAAAGGATTGTAAATCATGCTGCTATAAAGACAGATGCACACATAAGTTTATTGTGGCACTATTCACAATAGCAAAGACTTGGAACCAACCCAAATGTCCAACAACGATAGACTGGATTAAGAAAATGTGGCACATATACCCCATGGAGTACTATGCAGCCATGAAAAATGATGAGTTCATGTCCTTTGTAGGGACATGGATGAAGCTGGAAACCATCATTCTCAGCAAACTATCTCAAGGACAAAAAACCAAACACCACATGTTCTCTCTCATAGATGGGAATTGAACAATGAGAACACATAGACAAAGGAAGGGGAACATCACACACCAGGGACTGTTGTGGGGTGGGGGCAGGGGGGAGGGATAGCATTAGGAGATATACCTAATGCTAAATGACGAGTTAGTGGGTGCAGCACAACAACATGGCACATGTATACATATGTAACAAACTTGCACATTGTGCACATGTACCCTAAAAGTTAAAGTATAATAATATTAAAAAATAATGTTTAGTCTTTTGCCTATTTTTTAGTTGGGTATTATAATTATTATTGTTTAGCTTCTGATTTGTATGAGTTTCTGCTATATTTTGAATACTATCGTTTTATCATATATGATTTGCAAATATTTTATCCCATCTTAAATGTTTTCTTATTTTTTGCTGTCCACAATAGTTTAATACACCACAACTTTATGTCTGGTTTTATTGCTATACTTTTGATATTATATTTAAAAAAAATTGCCAAGGCCAGTATCATGGAGGCTTTTCCTACGCTTTTTAAAATACTTTCTTTTAAGAATTTATGTATTAAATTTGTCTTAAGTCAATTTTTGTGTCTGGCATAAGAAATACGATCAAGTTTTATTATTGTGCTTGTGAGTATCCAGTTTTCCCAGCACTAAGTATTGAAAAGGCTACACTTTTTGTATTGTGTATTCATAGTGCCCTTGTCAAAGATTAACTTTAGATGCATAGTTTTACTTCTGGGCTCTGTATTCTGTTCCATTGGTTTTTGTGTGGGTTCCTATAAACGTACCATTCTATTATGTTTACTGTAGTCTTGAAATGTAGTTTTAAATAACAAAGTATAATGTCCCCAGATTTCGTTTTATTCCTCATGATTGCTTTTGCCTTTCAATATTTCTTATAGTTTTATATACATTGCAGAATTTATTTTCTATTACTGTAAAATGTGGCACAGGAATTTTGATAGGAAGTTGAATTAATATACAGATTGCTTTGGATAATATGGCTTTTAGACAATATTATTCTAATCCATAAACATATAATATGTTTACATTTATTTGTATTTTTTTAAAATTTTTTAAAATTTTATTTTTTATTGTAAAGATCTTTCACCACATTGGTTAAATTTATTGCTAAGAAATCTATTAGATTGTTGCTATTGTAAATGAGATTTTTTTTTCTTTTTTATTGGTTTGTTGCTAGCATACAGAAACAAAACTGATATTTGTATGTTAATTGTATATTCTGCTTCTTTACTGAGTGCATTTATTAGATGCACTATTTATATATAGATGAATTAAATGCACTATTTAAATGTATTATTTATGTTTTTATATATAATATGTCATCTACAAACAGTGACGTTATTTCTTCTTTTCAATTAGGATCTTTTAGCTTCTCTTGCTTAATTTTTTGACGTAGGACTTAATTATTCTATGTAGGACTTCCAGTTCTATGTTAAAATAGAACCGTTAGAATGGGCATAATATAGACTTGCATTGGTGTTTGTGCATTTGAAGGAGCAAACACCTCTTTTCTTTTTTTTTTTTGTTGTTGTTGTTGTTTTGTTTTTGAGATGGAGTCTCGCTTTGTCACCCAGGCTGGAGTGCTGTGGCACGACCTTGGCTCACTGCAACCTTCACCTCCTGGGTTCAAGCAATTCTCTGCCTCAGCATCCCGAGTAGCTGGGATTACAGGCGCCAACAACCATGCCCGGCTAATTTTTGTATTTTTAGTAGGGACAGTGTTTCACTATATTGTCCAGGCTGGTCTTGAACGCCTGACCTCGGCCTCCCAAAATGCTGGGATTACAGGTTTGGGACACCGTGCCCAGCCATCTCTTTTCATTTTTATAAACTGGTTTTAGTAGGTAAAGATCTTCACCTTTTGGGTCTCAAGACTGATGAGATCTTTACTGGGTTTGCAGTAAAAAGGCTTGTAGCTGCATCACAAGGTCGCTGCCAAATCTGGAGTGAGTTTTACCTTTAGTGGGGTTGTTGCCAGGAGCACGTGTGGTTGTGAGTTCCGTCATGTTTTTCGGCAGGCTGGATTGTCTTCAGGGCTTTGTTCTGCGGAGCAGGCACTAGGGAAGGTTCTGCTATATGCTGGGCCTAATAGCAGATGTGTGGGCGAGTGTGGCTTCCACTGAGTACCTAGCAGGGTGCCCCCAGTTTATCTACAAACAGTGACTTTTGAACTGTTTTGTGTGAGTCACGAGTATGATGTCCCCAGCTTTTTTCTTATTAATCATGATTGGTTTGGCCATTCAGCCTACATTGTAGGCTTACATTTTCTATTACTATAAAAATTGGGACAGGGATTTTGATAGGGATTTGAGTTAACTTACAGATTGCTTTGGATAATATGACCCCTTATTAACCAAAGGGCCTGCCTTCTCAAAATGACCCTTTTTGATCTTGGGTTTTAGCGAGGTTTCATAAGGCCCTGTATCCCAAAGCTCACTATATTGCCCAGGCTGTTCTTGAACTCCTGGCCTGGCAGTCCTCCTGCCTCAGGCTCTTAAATGGAGGAGATTACTGTTATGAGCCACTGTGCCTGGATCTCTCATAAATTTATTTTTGTTGATGGATGACTGACTAGTTTTTATTGCTGCAGGGCAATACAAAAGTAGGGACCCCCTATTCCACCACTTTGATAATGTCACTGTCTCCATACATTTCTTCCTTATTTTGTTCTCTTGTATGTTTGTGTGTTATTTTATGTTCAAATATTAAGACCAATAGGCTAGGATTTATACATTGTGTGAAAAGTAAATTAGATAGCCAGCAGGAAACCTATATATATTATAATGTTCTCCTATAAGATTAAGTTTAGTGCAGGCAAAAAGGGTCATTAAAATTTTCATCCACTTTTTTAAACCTCTGTCCAAACTATAATTTGTGCCCCAATTTTTATTTTATCAATTACTTTTAACCATATTTCATAAAATTTATCTTTTTTCTTTATTTAGAAATGTAAGGCTATTATTTGCTTTTAAAGGCTGTAATACAGCTTTTTTATTTTGTGAAATAATAGCACCAATATTACAAATATTTATAGTGTAGATACTTATTCACTTTAATCTTCCCATTAGAGAATTTCATTAATTATTGTATTGTATTTCTGTAAAATTGTACTGCCACACACTACAAGACAATGATTCAAAATGCCTGGTCTTCACAGATGCACAGTCACAGTTGAACATAGTAGTTATTTAGAAAAATTATTTTCTAGTGTTATATCAATGTTCCAAACAAGATTTTACGGGTAAATATTTCTCCCATTCTGGTTTTGCAATTCCATGTTAATTGTATTTTTATTTTAGGGTAGGTTCCTTGACATTGGTTTATAGTATTTTTGGTTTTACTTAAGTATTATTTTGGATGACAATCGGCAGCAACTTTTAATGTACAGTTTATGTCAATGTGCAGTTTAATTACAATATGAATCAGCCATAAATTTATTCACAATTCAAGTTTAACAAACTTAATGAAAACTAAGCAAACTAACATTACATGATAAAGCCCCAATCAGCTATCTTATACTTAAGCAAATACACCAAAAAATAGTTAGTAGCTTTATTGCTGCTTTTGTTCAAACTATGGTTTATATTCCCTATGACCAAAGAAATTTCTGATATTTTCCTACCACGCTAAAGAAACAGACAAAAAGACAGTGATTATACTTTCAAGTAGCAGTTTGTTTAGAGCCCCAGATATTCCATCTGTAGACCACTATGCTCATATTTCTTTGTTTTAATAAGGCTGTAGCCCAAAACCTTACATTTTTGTGGAAATTAAAGCTTTTCATTTCCATACTAAAGACAGGACAGTCCCATGATCTAAATCCAAGGGTGATGGCTTAGAGTGAGGACCATTTCTTGTTGACATGGAGATGGTTGAGTTGGTCTACAATAAATCTATGGGAGAGGCAGGTTGTGGTCAGTTGGAAGTGTTGGCTGCCTTCATGGTCTCAAAGTTCTCTGTCAAGTTCACCTCAGCACTGCTGTACTCCTGTTCTGCTCTCAGGTTTGGAATGCTTGGCCAGTAATGGTTCTCCACATGGTTCTCAACTGCCAGTGCTTTCCTGATCCACTGCCTGCCAGAAATGCAATTGTAGCAGAGGAGACTGGTAAGGGGACAGAAGCCAGAGATGGTAACAGGCTGCTGCCTGGTGGGGGAAGAGAGCAGTGGGCTCTCAATCCTAGCTCACATGCCAAGTGCCATTCTCATCGCAGCACCCAGTGGTGTCCCCCATAATGTGCACTGCTGGGCGTGAGGTAAATGGAGAGCCCAGCTAAGGCATAAAGTTGAAAAGGGGCTTTCCAGAGTCCCAAGTGTGCTAGACATCTCAACAGCCATGGAAAGAGTGTTTGTCCTTGTGGCCACTGATAGACAATGATGGGAGCCTGCCCACATTTCAGGGCCTTCTGGAGTCTTCACTTGAGAGTTCAGCTCTGGCAACAGAGGACACTTCTGGTGTCCAGAGATTCTCAGTGACTGGCGGATGTAAAACCAATTGATGGCATCTGCTGGTTTTCTGGGAGCACTGCTTGGCCATCCTTATCTGTGGGCCCCAGCCAAGGCACTGCAGAAAGCTTGGTCTCTGGCTAGCATTCTGGACTGTGAGACAGCGTGGCTGCAGCTAGCACTGGATGGAGAGAGTACAGTGTGGTGAAGTGGGGTAGTGCACATTCTGCCACATGGCCTAGAGTTTCTCGTGACTCTGGGCTGCCAAGGTGTGGTGAACAGAAAGGAATCAGGGAGAGGAGACCATTTCTAGGCCACAGCTCAGGGATGGAGAACACAGGCTGAGCCTGGTGATTGTCCTGTGTTGAGTAGATGAAGCTGGAGTCCGGGGAGACCAAAGAAGCTCAGATAAACTCTGCAGGGCAGAGTATTCAGGTCATGAAAAGGACAAAGTCACAAAACAAAAACTCTCCAGTCTTCAGTTAAATACTGATCAGCACATGTATGTGTGTAAACTACAAGTCTGGGGGAAAAAATACCTGAAGGAAACAGAAAGAACAATGCTTGAACCTCCCACAGAACCAGGCATATTTGGTGTTCCCACCAGCAACAGTGGACAAATCCTATACTTTCCAGACGATTGGATGGAACACTCAGAAAAGAATTGCCTCAGCAGTGCGGAAGATTAGATCTAGGCCGAGGCTGCTAAGGTCCTAATTAACAAGACCTCAAAGAAAACCCTCAAAGAACCAAAATCTTTCCAGATAATTTAACTGCATCCTAGAACATAGCTCAATAATATTATAGGAACCCAACAATATCCAACACACAATAAGATATATTTCATGTTGTCTGCCATCCAGCTGAAAATTACCAGGCATGTGAAGAAAAAGGAAATGTCTCAATAATGAGAAGAAAACTTGATCAATAGATGCAGAAATGGCAAATAAGATGGAATTAGTAAGCAATGATATTAAAATAGTTATTGTAATGATAACATTCCACAAGAAGAAAGTAAAGGGAAGCTAGAACATGGAAGTAGAGACATGGAAGACCCAGCTTGAAATTTTAGAGATGAAAAATACAATGTCTGAGATGAAAAATATACTAAATGGCATTTAAAATAGAGTAGATGTTATACAAAAGAGGATTAGTCAACCTGAAGATGTAGCAGTAGAAACTATCAAAAATGGAACATGGAGAAAATAATGGAAAAAATTGAACAGAAAATCAGCACCAACAGGACTAATATATGTTTAATTGGAGTTCCTGAAGAAGGTGGGGAGGAGTAGAAGAAAAAATATTTAAAAAAACTGTGGCTGAAAGAATTTAAATTTGAGAAAAACTGTAATCCCAGAGATCTAAGAACCAAGGAACCCTTAGCACAAGAGACATAAGGATGACGCACTGAAGCACATCATAATCCAATCGCCCCAAACCAGTGACAAAGAGAAAATCTGAAAAGTTACCAAAGGGAAAAGGACAGTATACAGAGAGGAACAAAGATGAAAATGGGCTTAGCGTGGTGGCTCACACCTGTAATCCCAGCACTTTGGGAGGCTGAGGCAGGATGATCACTTGAGCCCAGGAGTTCAAGACCAGCATGGGCAACATGGCAAAACCCCGTCTCTACTAAAAACACAAAAATTAGCAGGGCATGGTGACACGCATCTGTAACCCCAGCTACTCAGGAGGCTGAGGCAGGGAGAATCGCTTGACCCCGGGAGGTGGAGGTTGCAGTGAGCTGAGATGGTGCCATTGCACTCCAGCCTGGGCAACAGAGTGAGACTCTGTCTCAAAAAAAAAGATGGCAGACATCTGGTTAGAAACAATGCAAGGCCAGGTGTAATGGCACATGCCTGTTATCCCAGCACTTTGGGAGGCTAAGGCAGGATGATCACTTGAGCCCAGGAGTTCTAGACCAGCCTGGACAATATGGCAAAACCTGGCCTCTACATAAAATGCGAAAATTAGCTGGGTGTGGTGGCGCATGCCTGTAGTCCCAGCTACTTGGGAGGCTGGGGCGAGAGGATTTCTTGAACCAAAGAAGTAAAGGTTTCAGTGAGCTGAAATCATGCCACTGCACTGCAGCCTGGGTGACAGAGCAAGACCCTGTCTCAAAAAAAAAAAAAAAAAACAGAAACAATGCATACCAGAGGATAGTAAGAGTGACTTCTATAAAATACTTACGGATGAAACGATTGTCAGTCTAGAATTCTAAATCCAGCAAAAATATCTTTCAAAGATGATAGTGCAATAAAGACTTTCAGACATTGAAAAGTTGAGGAATACATTACCAGCAAGTCCTCACTACAAGGAATATTAAAGGAAATCCTTCAGGCAGAGGGAAAGTGAAACCAGATGGAAGTCCAGATGTAAACAAAAGAATCTAGAGCACCAGAGATGGCAAATGTGTGAGCAAAAATACAACATTAAAAAGCATTTTTAAAAGATAATTGACAGTCTAAGGCAAAAAATGATAACAATTTAATGTGAGTTTACAGCACTTATAGAAGTAAAATGCATGAAAACAACAACACAAAACCCAAAAGGAGGGAAATGAATGGACACTGTTTTAAGGTTCTTATCCTCTATGTGAAGTCATATAATGTTGATGGCAGCCAATGCTAAGTTAAATACATATACTGTATTAGTCTGTTCTTGTACTGTTATAAAGAAATGTCTGACACTTCTCAAAATAAGACATTTATGCAGCCAAAAAACACATGAAAAAATGCTCATCATCACTGGCCATCAGAGAAATGTGAATCAAAACCACAATATCATCACTGGCCATCAGAGAAATGCAAATCAAAACCACAATGAGATACCATCTCACACCAGTTAGAATGGAGACCATTAAAATGTCAGGAAACAACAGGTGCTGGAGAGGATGCAGAGAAATAGGAACACTTTTACACTGTTGGTGGGACTGTAAACTAGCTCAACCATTGTGGAAGTCAGTGTGGCGATTCTTCTAGAAATACCATTTGACCCAGCCATCCCATTACTGGGTATATACCCAAATTATTATAAATCATGCTGCTATAAAGACACATGCACACATATGTTTATACGGCACTATTCACAATAGCAAAGACTTGGAGTCAACACAACTGTCCAACAATGATAGACTGGATTAAGAAAATGTGGCACATATACACCATGGAATAGTATGCAGCCATAAAAATTGATGAGTTCATGTCCTTTATAGAGACATGGATGAAGCTGGAAACAATCATTCTCAGCAAACTACCGCAAGGACAGAAAACGAAACTCCTCCTCTTCTCACTCATAGGTGGGAATTGAACAATGAGAACACATGGACACAGGAAGGGGGACATCACACACCAGGGACAGTTGTGGATTGGGGGGAGGGGGTAGTGATAGTATTAGGAAACATACCTAATGCTAAATGACGAGTTAATGGGTGCAGCACACCAACATGACACATGTATTCATATGTAACAAACTTGCACATTGTGCACATGTACCCTAAAACTTAAAGTACAATAATAATAATTTAAAAATAATAATAAATAAATTAAAAAAAGAAATGTCTGAGACTGGGGCTGGGCATGGTGGCTTACGCCTGTAATCCCAGCACTTTGGGAGGCTGAGGCGGGTGGATTATGAGTTCAAGCAATTGGGACCATCCTGTCCAATATGGTGAAAACCTGTCTCTACTAAAAATACAAAAAAAAATTAGGTGGGCTTGGTGGCATATGCCTGTAGTCCCAGCTAAGCTACTTGGGAGGATGAGGCAGCAGAATCACTTGAACCAGGGAGGCGGAAGTTGCAGTGAGCTGAGACTGCACCACTGCACTGCAGCCTGGGAGACAGAGTGAGGCTACGTCTCAAAAAAAAAAAAATGTCTGAGACTGGGGAATTTATGATGAAAAGAGGTTTAATTGGCTCACAGTTCTGCAGGCTGCACAGGAAACGTGATTCTGTCATCTGCTCGGCTTCTGGGGAGGCCTCAGGGAGCTTACAATCATGACAGAAGGCAAAGGGGAAGCAGGCGCATCTTATGTGACTGGAGCAAGAGGAAGAGAGAGGGGGGGAGTTGCCACACACTATTAAACAACCAGATCTTGTGAGAACTCACTCGCTATGTGGTACCAAGCGAGGATGATGTTAAACCATGAGAAACTGGCTCCATGATCCAATCACATCCCTCCAGGCCCCACGTTTGGCATTGGGAATTACATTTCCACATGAGATTTGGGTAGGGACACAGATCCAAACCATATGATATACCATAAACCATAAAGCAATGATTAAAACTGAAAACCAAATGAAGCAAAAATAGTTAGACGTAAAAGGCCAAAAAACAAGATTAAATGAAATAAAAATACTCAACAAATTCAAAAGAAGTCAGAGAAAGAAGAAAAGGAGAAGAAACTACAGATGGGACAAATAGAAAGCAAACAGGAAGATGACCAATTAAAACCAAACTCTCCGGCATTCCACCAGTTGCGTGTGATTATTTAGCAACTCTCTGCCTCTGACAATACCTGTCACACAGGTTTGTCATCAGAGATTGTCACATGTGATATGGAAAGCCTGCTGTTTGCAGACCTGCAATCATTATACATTAGCTTGTATTGTTCGTAGCAGAGACCCAGGTCTCTGTGTTGGTTATGCTGAGAGCTCCCTTCTCATTGCTCGGTTTTCCTCCGCCTTTGATCCCTTTCTGTACTTCCACGCCCCACACCATCTGGTTGGAGAAGATTCTCAGCCTCTCGGTCTGCAAATGTTCAAAGTCCGTGTATCAAATAGCCAACAAATGTATTTCAGTACGTTTATCTGCTACCCAGTGATCCAGGAGAAATGCTTTCCTTTCTGCAAGAAGTCCGTGGCTGCTGATGCCAACAATGTGTTCTGTCTGTCCTCTTCTCTTTTCTGATCTGCATATTCTCAACTGCCCTGCACTTCTGGGAAGACTTTACACAGGGACAACTATGAGTTTTTGTAAGAAGATGAGAAGTCACCACTTTGGTAACCATCCATTAGACATTCCAATATTGCTGCAGACATGGACTCTAGCATGTTCTCTTCTTCTCTGACACCCACCCCTTCCCCCATTGGCCACAGCAACTTGGGTTTGCTCTTCAGCTATTGCAGGGCCTACCTCTGGGGAACTGTGACTTGCTTTATACCCTATCCAATAACACAGTGTGTCCTTATACACAGCAGGTGTTCAATATACATCTGTTGAAGGGATTTCATCACAGTTAAATCTGTGGAGAGTTCAGCAGATAAGTGAGTTGCTCAAGATGGTCAGAGGCTGTTTTATTCCATTTGGGCTACCGTAACAAAATACCTTAGCCTAGGGGGCTTATAAGCAGCAGAAATTTATGTCTCATAGGTCTGGATGCTGGCAAGTGGAAGGTCAAGGTAGTGTCTGTTGAGGGCCTGTTCCTTATAGAAGGCACCTCCTAGCTGTGTCCTCACATGGTGGAAGGGGAGAACAAGCTCCCTTGGCTCCCTTTTACAAGGCCACTTATCCCATTAATGGGGTCTTTGCTTTCATGATGAAATCACTTCCTAAAGTCTTTGCCTCCTCCTAATTCAAACCTAACCTATCAGGGGTTAGGTTTCAACACACGGATTTTAGGGGCACAAAAACATTGACTATAGCAGAGACATAGCTGTACCTGGGTCTGGGACCTTCTGGGTCCAGCTCCATTATGACAACCACACTGCCCATGGTCTCCCACATGATGTAATTCTGTTCTGTGACATTGTGCCCACGAGGCAGGGATGCAGTAGAGGCCTCTTCAGACATGGCTTGTTCTTGGTATGTCCGCATGGCTTTGTGATGCAGACCTGGAAGAATCCACCAGCTGCCCACTCTCATGCCTGACTCAGGTTCGTGGGTCCCTCCAGGCCCATGTCAGCCCGTCAATGTTTTCCTTGCCTCACCTCCCTGGATTCCCTTCTGAACTCAGGGAACATGGAGGGAGCCGGGAGTCTCTGTTTTTAGTTCATGCTCTTGTCTCCTATTTGCGAACAATGCCCAGGCAAGGGAATCTCTTTCCTACTGTTTTCTAAGAACATCAGGGACTTCCTTCAAACTCTTCACCTACTCCCTCCACTAATCCCTTCTCCCTCAGGGACACAGGGCAAAAGCCCACTTCCTGTGTGAAGATCCTTCCACAGTGTGGCTCTTTGGTTTTCTGCGGGTATCCAGAAAAAAGCTAAAGGTGAATGCACTCCGGAATCCAGAAGCACTGGCGATTTTCTCACCTTAGCTCAGAGAGCATCCCCACAGACACCCCTCGCCCCACCCCGGGCCCCCTGAATCCATACCATAAAATGTATCTCAGTTTGTTCAACTAGGGAGCCCGTTGAGTATTTAATCCCTATTTAAAGATGGTGTTTATTTTATTTTTGAGTTTAAATTAGTCAGCCTCAGGATACAGAATTAGATAAGGCCGGGATTTAGCTCCCCTGGAATGATTCATTTCACATCAAGCCTTCTTAACTCTTTGGCTGCAGAGGGGAAGTGCCTGTGTCTTTCTCTGCAGAGTTGCCTAGGGCTGGCCAGGTGAATAGACATGCTCCCTCCTCCCCATCCTGCCAGCCAGGGCACGGTGTGTGCTTATGATGCATGGAGTTAGAATACTAGCCTTTTCAACACAACAGTCTTAAATCCTCACACAGGGAAATAGAGATAATATACAAGCAGGAAAAAAAGAAAAAGAAGCAGTCTTGAATTCTGCTACCTAAAGATAACCATTGTTACCATGTAGGCAAGCTTCCTTTCATGCTGTGTCAAGTGTTTAAAAAATATGGCTCAATATTACAAACACACAGGACTATGTAGGGGATAATGACATCAAACTTTCATGTACCTCCCAGTTAAAATTCAAACGTGGTAGCTTTTGGATGCATTTGCTCTGGAGTTTAAGGGAAGAAAACTACGGATTCAGCCATAATGTTCACGCTGACACTCGAGTTATATATCCCTTTTCCAGTCCAGCTACCGCCTCCCTCCCCACCATTCTGAAGTCAATATGTGTCTTCCCATCCATGATTAATACCTAGTGTGCCTGTCCATGAAGAATGGATAGTGCTCTTTGGTCTGTTTTTTGCAATTTTATACAAATATCAGTCTGTACATACTCTCCTGAAAGTTGTTTTTTCCTTGAACAATATCTTCCAGATGAATCTAGAATCCTGCATTTCTGGTGAGCAGAGGATGCGCAACGCCCCCTTCAACCCCCACCCCAAGGTGATGCTGATGTTCTGGTCCAAGGCCTGCTCATAGCCTGGTGAGGCTTGGGGTCTTGGGACAGGTCTGTTGTCAGCCCTTCCTTCCTAGGAAGCACAGCCAGATGACCTTGGGGCTGGAGACCTCACTAGGCCCCTCGCCAGCAGTGCCCACATCCATCTTCATTCATCTTCATCAATATTTGTTATCACACTTTCTGATATTGTTCCTAGATATTGCTGTGCAGCTGAATGCGTGCCTTGTGTTTCCGAGCCCTTCGGGTCTCCTCCTCTGTGAATAGCTCCTGGCCCATATGTCTGTTGGGTCTTTGGTTTCTCCTTGCTGACTTGTAAGTGTTTTATTTTATTTATTTTTTTTTTTGATGGAGTTTTGCACTTAATGACTACGTGGGAGTGCAATGGCATGATAGCAGCTCACCACAACTTCTGTCTCCTGGGTTCAAGCGATTCTCCTGCCTAAGCCTCCTGAGTAGATGGGATTACAGGTAAGTGCCACGACGTCCGGCTAATTTTGTACTTTTAGTAGAGACAGGGTTTCTCCATGTTGGTCAGACTGGTCTCGAACTCCCGACCTCAGGTGATCCACCCATCTCAGCTTCCCAAAGTGCTGGGATTACAGGCATGAGCCACCACTTCTGGCCAATTTTGATTTTAATGATCTGGATATCAATGATTTTTTGGCCAAATACCTTAAAAATATGTTTTCCCTAGTGGTGCACTGTATTAGTCCATTTTCACACTGCCGATAAAGACATACCACAGACTGGGAAGAAAAAGAAGTTTAACTGGACTTGCAGTTCCACATGACTGAAGAGGCCTCAGAATCATAAAGGGAGGTGAAAGGCACTTCTTACATGGCAGTGGCCAGAGAAAAATGAGGACGATGCAGAAGTGGAACCCCCTGATAAAACCGTCAGATTTCGTGAGACTTATTCACTACCAGGAGAACAGTATGGGGGAACCGCCCACATGATTTCAATTATCTCCCACCAGGTCCCTCCCATGACACAGGAGAATTATGGGAGGACAATTCTAGATGAGATTTGGGTGGGGACACACAGCCAAACCATATCATGCACTGTCTTTGTCTTTTAACTTTATTCATTGCCTTTTTTTTGTCAGATCAAAGCTTCTACATTTAATAAGATTGAATTTATCAGTAATTTCTTTTATGGTGTCTGTGTTTTGTGTCATATTAAAAAAAGTTTTTCTTTGCTTAGTGTCATAAAATCTGTCCTTTGTTTTCTTCTAAAAATTGGAAATCTGTTTCTCACATTCTGTTTTATTTCCTTTGTTCTTTGATTCGTAGGGATGTGAGGTAGAAATCTCTATCAGTTAACTCTTGCTTGGTAACAAGTAACCCCACACCTCAGAGGCCAACGACCATAGGCCACCATTTCTCACTCCTGAGCATGGGTTGCTTGGGAGGTTTCAGCTCAAACTGTGGTGGCTGAGCTGGATCTACTCCAAGTGTCTCTGATCCTCCTGGGTTTGGGGCCTGCCAGGGTGCCTTCTTCTCATAACAATGGCAGGAGTGCAAAGAACAAAGGGAAATGTGAAGGTCTCTTATCTTACTACACAGGCTGAGAATGGGCAGACTATCACTTTACCACATCCATTGGCAAAAGTGAGTCACGTGGCCAAACCAGAAGTCAAGGGCAGGAAGTTTAAGTATGAATCCCATCTCCACATGCTATGATTTCCTGGGCTTTCAACTTCTTAAGGCTGAATTGTTTTATTCTCACCTCCCCAGACTGCAGAAAACACATTTTCTCCAGGACTCGTTGAACCATAGGGCAGAATGATTGTAGTTCACAAATACTAGATGGAAGGTGCCATTTGGCCACTGAGGCCACTTCCTTCCCCTTGTCCCCATCTACGGCCTCTGTTCTGCTCCCTGTCCGTCTGCCCAGGCATTCCAGGCATCAGCCTCTTAATAGTTCCTGGCTTCGTTCCCTCTCTTCACTTCTATTATGTGAGGGTTTCCATCCTTATTTGGTGTAGGAGGACTGGACAGAGTCAACACAGCCTGTCACGTCCCCACTCTCAGCACCTGCGTACCCCTGAGTGCTCAGCATGAGTGGGGTCCCACAGTGTCTCCCTCCATGGCACGTTCTGAAGGCATAGGAGCTGGACTGACATTTGGGACACCTAAACCTTTGTTCCACTTCTGCCAGGACAACTTCCTTGGTCCAGGCAAATCATGGCAGCTCTCTATGCCTCATTTTTTTATTCCTCACACAATGGAATAACATAACCCTCTTTACTTACCTAAGGGAAGAGAAATGATTCCCCTGCCTTCTCCCCATTTCTGCATTAGCTGGAGCATCAGATTTTTATGTCTGGCCAAGAATATAGGGAAGGAAGAGCAGGTAAGCTTTGGGCCGAAAGAGGGCATTTAGGGGTTTCACTTAAGGAAAGAAAGCCAGGGGGCAGAGAGGGGTGGTGGAGCATGATCTTGGGCCAATGGTGAAGAACTAATGAAGTGCAATGTGCATAGGTTAAGTTGTGTAGCAGCCTGGGTCCCATCAAGAGATAGATAGAAACCACATAGTGGGTCTAACGGGGAAGTGTAGTATAAAGGATTGCAACTATGATAAAAGAGTCACTGTAAGACATAAAGCAATTCTGCCTGGTGTCCTAGTGCAGAGGGAGGTACCCAAGGAAGCACAGATTTGAAAGGTGTTCGGATGTCATAAAATGTGGTTCAGCCACCGCATAAGAGACGTTTGTGGATTTGGGCAGGCTGGAGCTCGTCAGCAGCTTTTGCACAAGCACTAGGCCACCCACTGGAGTGCAGGTGAGGGAGCCGGATGAGCCACTGGAATGCAGGGGAGGGAGACGGCCATGAGCCGCTGGTGTGCAGGGGAGGGAGCAGGCCGTGAGCTGTTGGGGCAGGTGAGGGAGCTGGCCATGAGCCACTGGAGTGCAGGTGAGGGAGCTGGCCGTAAGCCGTTGGTGCAGGGATGCATGGCGGGAGTCTGGCTGCCTTTGTAGGGCAGGAAGTCTCCAGAATGCTTGAGTCCCGCAGGGTCTGGCAGAAGGAATGGCAGCTCTGTGCGGACCCTCTAGAATACAGGTCACTGTGTTCAGGTTGTACAAGGGGTACAAGAGGAGTTCTGGGAAACTTTTCAGGAACTTTCAGACCACATGGGCCCTGCTACGTTTTGGTTTCCATGTCAAGATGCTGCAATCCAAGGCTACAAGGTGGCTGAGGGACCAGGCCTAGGTCTGTGGTTGGGGCTTGAACATGATCAAGGCCCAGGCAGAGAGCTCGTGCCCCCTGCAGTCTCTCCATCCTCTACCTAGATGCCTGCAGAATGTTCACTTCCAGAGGGTATATTGAACAGTATTTCCCAGTTTATCACAGTGCACGTATTGAAAGGTGCACTAGGAGCTGGGAGGCAACAGACTGAAAACTGACACTGGAGATGCTGGCTCATAGCAACGAAGAGAAGCTGAAAAGGAGTGGGAAAGAACTAACTGTAATTTTACATCAACAATCTGCATCTTTGTTTCCATGGTTTGTGGCAACAAAAATGACTATTTTTTCTACCCTCCTAGTTCAGACATAGCCTGAGACTTTTTTTTTTTTTTTTAGATGAAGTCTTACTCTGTCACTCAGGCTGGGGTGCAGTGGCCTGGTCTCGGCTCATCGCAATCTCCACCTCCCGGATTCAAGTGATTCTTCTGCCTCAGCTTCCAGAGTAGCTGGGGCTAACAGGCACTCGCCACCACGACTGGAAAATTTTCGTATTATTAATAGAGATAGGGTTTATCCATGTTGGTCAGACTGGTCTTGAACTCCTGACCTCAGGTGATCTGCCCACCTCTGCCACCCAAAATGCTGAGATTACAGATGTGAGCCACTGTGCCCGGCCACCTGAGACATTTTGGGCAACAGGTGTGACAGAAGAAATGTGTATCCCTTCCGGGCAGGGGATTTAAGAAGTGGCTCATGGCTGATTGAGTTTTCTTTGTTCTGTTTCTGGAACTGTGGGAGCATCTTCTGGGATAAGGGTCTATCTTTTTGAGTCTCTGAATGACTACGACCACTAGAGGCCTCTTGTTTACCCGTGATGGATGTGAAATCAATTGAGAAGTCAAGGCTGGGTGCGGTAGCTCACGCCTGTAATCCCAGCACTTTGGAAGACTGAGGCAGGCAGATCATGAAGTCAGGTAATCAACACCATCCTGACAAATACGGTGAAATCCAGTCTCTACTAAAAATACAAAAAATTAGCCAGGTGTGGTGGCAGGCGCCTGTAGTCCAAGCTACTCAGGAGGCTGAGGCAGGAGAATCTCTTGAACTCAGGAGGCGGAGGTTGCAGTGAGCTGAGATTGCACCACTGCACTCCAGCCTGGGCCACAGAGTGACACTCCATCCACTGCACCCCATGCCCTGAAAAAAAAAGAAAAGAAAAGAAAAGAATTCAACTTTGCTGTTGAAGCCACTGAGGTTTGGGGACTTTTTTGTCACACTGCATCACCTGTCCTGACCAATGCATGACTCATCTCATCCTTGGCACAGCCCCTGAGAGAAGGGGCTTCATCCTCATTTCACAAATGAAGAGTCAAGTCTCAGAGAGTTTAGCAGCATAAGCAAGGTCACACAGCGAGGGGTGGAGCTTGGATTTGAATCCAGGTCTGTCTAACCTCAAAGACTGAAGTGGGGATGAAAATTAGTTGCTGTTGTTGTTTGCCTGTCACCCAGGTGATGTAACACTTGTCTAGGCTCTGTCTACTGGGGCTTTGTGACATATCTCTGCACTGATCACCCAGGTGATGAGACTCTTGTCTAGGTTCTCCTATCCTTGGATTGTAACTTAGCAGGATCTTGGACTCATATCCTTTTAGGGATCATAGAAGTGAACACATCAAAGCTGCCAAGATAAAGTGGAAAAGTGGGCAATATTGCCAAATGCAAAATATCTGGGCTATATTTTGGTCTGAGATCACCATTTGAGATTCCTGGAAGTTAGGGAATATGGAGGCCAACTCCTGTAGGGATGTTGTATAAGACTCCACTTTCTAAGTCAATGATCTCAACCCTGTGGATCAGCACTCTCCATGTAATGGGACATCTTAACCCATTTTGTGCTGCTATAACAGAATACCAAAGACTAGGGAATCTATAAATAAAGGAAATGTATTTCTTAGAGTTCTGGAAGCTAGGAAGTCCAAGGATTAGGGGTCTGCATCTGGTGAGGGCCTTCTTGCTGTGTTATCTCATGGCTGAAGGCAGCAGAGCAAGACTTTGAGAAAGAAAGAGAGAAAAAGGGGCTGAAATTTCTTTTAATACAAGCCCACTCCTAAGATAACTAACCCACCACCAAGATAACTAGCCTATTCCTGAGACAGTGACATTAATCCATGCATGGGGGCAGAATCTCATAACCCAATCACTCTTATTAGGCCCCACCTCTCAACACTGTCACATAGAGGATTAAGTTTCCAACACTTGAGCTCTGGGGGACACATGCAGACCATACATGGGGGATTGATGAGTATATGGGAGTGGCCAGTCATGAATATTTCAGCTGAGAGTTGTGTTTGGGAGCTGAAGCCATGCACCATCATGGCAGGGCACACATAAACCTTTGAATGCTCTGAGGAATGAATATTGAACATTGTAACTCATGGCAGAAGGTGGAATATTTAAAAGGCAGAACTGCCTGGGTAAACTAAAAGAGCGAACAAACAGCATGTAGCCTGTGGCTGGCTCCTCTTCTCTTCCCATCCCTACCTTTCACCTTTCTCTCTTTCTTTCCCTCCCTCTCTCTCTTTCCATCCCTCCCTCCTTCCTTCATTTCTTCCTTCCTTCCTCTACCTTATTCTTTCTCTCCCTCCCTGCTTCCTTGTTTCTTTCTTTCTTCCTCTTTCCCTCTTTCTCTCCCTCCTTCCTTCTTTCTCTCTCTCATCTCCTTCTCTCTTTCTCTCTCTCTCCAACTTTCTCTCCCTCCATCCTTCCTTCTCTCATTCTTTCCTTTCTTCTCTCTTTCCTTCTTTGTCCCCTTCCTTCATTCCTCCCTCCCTCCATCCTGCCTTCCTTTCTTCTCTCTTTCTTTGACTGATGTCTTCTGAGCCCAAGCACCCTGTGGGGTACTAAGTGGTACCAAAATTGACTCAAGAATCAAGAAGAAATAGAAAACCTAAGAAGTACTATAACATGAATGACATAAAACCTCTAGTAAAATAAAATCTCTCACAAAGGAAGGACTAGGCCCAGATGGTTGTATGAGCAAATTTTATAGACTTTCAAAGAATGGATCATTCTAGTTATGTCCCAAACAACTATAGCTATGAATATTAATGCTTGATTTTCCAAGAGCTTCATTTCCTAAAATCTGTAGGTTCAAAGGTAGATTGGCATGTGTTGGAAATCCTCAAATGTTGTGCAGTTCCTTGGAGTTTTAGCATTAAAAAAGAAAGGCCTTGCTTGCATTAACTTTGAATTTTGTAAGAGTTACCAGTTAATAGAGATACTCTATGCATTTATATACACTCTGATTTTATAGGAATGGAGGCATATCAGACAATTGGCTCTGCACCCAGGTTTTTTACTTTGTAACATATTTTGGACATCATTTTTTAGTATCCTTTTAAAATTTATTTTTTTAATTAGCTGCATAGTGTTCTATCATATGAATAATGATAATTTCAATAAACGGTAAGGTGATAATCATTAACGTGATTGATAAACATTAAGGTGATTTCTAGACTTTTTTTAATTAAAAAGATGGTATAATACTTCCTCCCATTCATACATAATTCCAGGCATCATGAGTATGTCTGTAGGGTAAATTTCTGAAAATGAAATTGCTGAATCAGAGAGTATTTTCATTTATAATTTTGGTATATATTGTTTAATCACAATTTATATAGTTTGTACTAATTTATAATCCCAGTAACAAGACGTCAGTAACACTTCAAACTCCACAACTTCACTGGCAGTGCTTGAACTCATGATGCATATTGCCAGCCTCCCTTCAAGGAAAGTTCTATTAACTCTACAAAAATTTTATAAATGGCAGACGTTACATTTCCAGATAGCTTTGTGGTAACCAAAAAAATAACTGATTTATAAGCAATTTGTATATCACGTTGAGACAAAATATATTTGTGATAAATATCATTATTGTTAGGTATTTAAAACATCTCATGTATCAAGAAATCATACTTTAGATGGGGCCAAACTGGCCGATTAGAAGCAGCTGTGGCCCGTGGCTCTCACAGAGAGCAATGAAAACTGCGAGTGAATTCTGCACCTTCAATGGATGTATTCAGGTTCCTGCATTGGGACTGACTAGGCAGACAGCTCGACCCACAGAGAGTCAGGACAAGCAAGTGGGTCAGTGACCCACCCAGGTGTGGCACGGAGCTAGCCAAGTCCCCACTTGCAGACAAGGGAGGCTATGAGTGAATTTGCGACCCTGCCCGGGAAACCATGCTTCTCTGATGGATCTTTCAACCTGCAAATCAGGAGGTACCTTCATGAGCTCAGCAACCACAGCCTCAGGTTTGAAGCACAGAGCTGTGTGGAGTCTCAGCACAGTGATTGCTGGCTTACTGCAGCATGCATAGAAACCCAGGAATTTTGCATACTCTGCCCTGAGAATTCCAGCAAACCGGGAGATACATCTGTGCATTCCCTTTGGAAGGGGGCTGAATACAGGGAGCCAAGTGACGTCATTCTGAGGCCCCACTCCCACAGCACCTCACAAGACCCATTGGCTTGGAATTCCAGCTGGCCAGTGACAGCAGGCTGGAGAAAGCTGGAGGTGGACCGAGTTCCCAGGGGGAGGGGCAGCCACTCTATCTGTGGTTTGAGTTGGCTGCTCTAGACTGCTGGCACCAGGGATCAGGAGGAGTCCCCTATAACACAGTACAGCTGTTGTGACTGATCATGGCCAGGCTGCTTCTTTAAGAGAGACTGAAATCCATCCTTCCTCACTGGACAGGGCCTCCCCATCAAAATTTTAGCAACTCCATCCAGAGTTCTATGGACAGAACTCTGATTTCTCCCTGGGATGAAGTCCCCAGGGAGAGAAGTAGCTACTGTCTCCCCAGTTCAGCCAACTGAAACTTTCCAGCCTGCTGGCTCTGAAGACTCCTGGGGGTCAGAACAACACAACTGCTCTGCCAAAGGGCAGCCAGACTGCTTCTTTAAGCAGTCCCTGATCCTGTTCCTCCTGACTCGGTGAGACCTCCCAACAGGGGTCTCCAGACATCTCCTACAGGAGCTTTCCAGCTGGCATCAAGTCTGTACCCACTTGGACTTGTGCTCCCAGAGGAAGGATCAGGTTGCCATCTTTGCTGTTTTGCAGCCTTCACTGGTGAGACCTCCAGGTGCAGGAGAGACTGATGTGACTAGGGTCTAGAGTGGACCCCCAAAAACCACAGCAGCCCTAGCCCTAGGGAAGAGTGGTCTGACTGTTAAAAACAAACAGAAAGCAACAACAACAACATCAACAAAAAGACCCCATGAAAAACTCCGTTCAAATGTCAGCAACATCAAAGGCAGATAAGCCCACAAAGATGAGAAAGTATCAACACCAAAACGCTGAAAACTCAAAAAGGCAGAGTGCCTCTTCTCCTCTAAATGACAACAACACCTCCCAAGCAAAGGCATAGAACTGACCCGAGGCTGAGATGGCTGAATTGACAAAACTAGGCTTTAGGAGGTGGGCAATAACAAACTTCTCTGAGCTGAAGGAGCACGTTCTAACAATGCAAGAAGCTAAAAATCATAAAAGAACACAGGAGCTGATAACCAGAATATTCAGTTTAGAGAGGAACATAACTGACATGATGGAGCTGAAAAACACAACATGAGAACTTCACAACACAACCACAACTATCACTCACAGAATAGGCCAAGTGGAGGAAAGAATCTCAGAGCTTCAAAACTATCTGTCTGATATAAGACAGGAAGAGAAGAATAGAGAAAGAAGAATAAAAAAGAAAGAACAACAAAACCTTCAAGAATTATGGGATTATGTAAAAAGACTGAACTTAAGACTGATAAGGGTGCCTTGACCCACCACGATCAAGATGGCTTCATCCCTGGGATACAAGGTTGGTTCAACACAGGCAAATCTATAAATGTAATTCATCACATAAACAGAACTAAACACAAAAACAACACGATTATCTCAATAGATGCAGAAAAGGCCTTCAATAAAATCCAACATCCCTTCATGTTAAAAACTCTCAATAAGCTAGGTATTGAAAGATCACACCTCAAAATAATATGAGCCGTATATGACAAACCCACAGCCAATATCATACTGAGTGAGAAAAAGCTGGAAGCATTCCCCTTGAAAACTGGCACAACAAAAGGATGGCCTCTCTCACCGCTCCTATTCAACGTAGTACTGGAATTTCTGGCCAGGACAATCAGGTAGAAAAAAGAAATAAAGATATTTAAATAGGAAGAGGTGAAGTCAAATTATCTTTGTTTGCAGATGACATAATCCTGTATCTAGAAAACCCCATCATCTCAGCCCAAGAGCTTCTTAAGCTGATAAACCACATCAATAGAATCTCAGGATACAAAATCAGTGTGCAAAAATTGCTAGTATTCCTATACACAAACAACAGGCAAGTGGAGAGCCAAATCGTGAATGAACTTCATTCACAATTGCTACAAAGAGAACAAAATACATAGGAATACAGCTAACAAGAGAAGTGAAGAACCTCTTCAAGGAGGAATACAAACCACTGCTCAGAGAAATCAGATAGGACACAGACAAATGGAGAAGCACTCCATGCTCATGGATAGGGAAGAATTCATTCCTGAAAATGTCCATACTGCCCAAAGTAATTTATAAAAGAATTCAATGTTATTTCCATTAAACTACCAATGACATTCTTCACAGAATTAGAAGAAAGTATTTTAAAATTCTCGTGAACCAAAAAAGAGCCCAAATAGCCAAGGCAATTCTAAGCAAAAAGAACAAAGCTGGAGGCATCACACTACAAAACTTCTAACTATGATATAATGCTACAGTAACCAAAACAGCATGGTACAGGTACAAAAACAACAAATGAAACATAACAGAGAACTCTAAAATAAGACCACACACATACAACCATCTGATCTTTGACAAACTTGACAAACACAAGCAATGGGGAAACGATTCCTTATTTAATAAATCATGTTGGGAAAACTGGCTAGCCATATGCAGAAACTGAAACTGGACATCTTCCTTAAACCTTATACAAAAAATAACTCAAGATGGAATAAAGACTTAAACATAAGACCTAAAACCATAAAAACCGTTGAAGAAAACCTAGGCAATACCATTCAGGACATAGGCATGGGCAAAGACTTTGTGAATAAAACACCAAAAGCAATGGCAACAAAAGCCCAAATTGACAAATGGGATCAGACAAAACTAAAGAGCTTTTGCACAGCAAAATAAACTATCATCAGAGTGAACAGACCACCTACAGATTGGGAGAAAATTTTTGCAATCTATCTGTCTGACAGATGGCTAATATCCATAATCTACAAAGAACTTAAACAAATTTACAAGAAAAAATCAGCCCAATCAAAAAGTGGACAAAGGAAACGAGCAGACACTTCTCAAAGAAGACATTTACGTGGCCAACAAACATGAAGAAAAGCTCATCATCACTGGTCATTAGATGAATGCAAATCAAAACCATAATGAGATACGATCTCACGCCAGTTAGAATGGCGATTATTAAAAAATCAGGAAACAGCAGATGCTGATGAGGCTGTGGAGAAATAGGCGTGCTTTTACACTGTTGGTAGGAGTGTAAATTAGTTCAGGCATTGTGGAAGACAGTATGAAAATTCCTCAAAGATATAGAACCAGAAATACCATTTGACCCAGCAATCCCATTATAGGGTATATACCCAAAGCATTATAAATTATTATACTATAAAGATACATGCACTGTATGTTTATTTCAGCACTGCATGTTTATTTCAGCACTTTTCACAATAGCAAAGTCTTGGAACCAACACAAATGCCCATTAATGATAAACTGGATAAAGAGAATGTGGCACATATACACCATGGAATACTATGCGTTTATGTCCTTTCCAGGGACATGGATGAAGCTGGAAATCATCATTCTCTGCAAACTAACACAAGAAAAGAAAACCAGGCTAGGAGCAGTGACTCATGCCTGTAGTCTCAGAACTTTGGGAGGCTGAGGTGGGGAGTTTGAGATCAGCCTGACCAACATGGAGAAACCCCGTCTCTACTAAAAATACAAACAATTAGCCAGGAATGTTGGCACATACCTGTAATCATAGCTACTTGGGAGGCTGAGGCAGGAGAATCGCTTGAACCCAGGAGGCAGAGATTGTGTTGAGCCAAGATCACGCCATTACACTCCAACCTGGACAGCAAGAGTGAAATTTTGTCCAAAAAAAAAGAGAGAGAAAGAAAAAGAAAAAAGAAAAGAAAACCAAACACTGCATGTTCCTACTCATAAGTGGGAGTTGAACAATGAGGACACATCGACACAGGGAGGGGAACACCACACACTGGGGCCTGTCATGTGGTGGGAGGCTAGGGGAGGAATAGCGTTAGGAGAAATACCTATGTAGATGACGGTTTGACGGGTGCAGCAAACCACCATGGTACGTGTATAACTATGTAACAAACCTGCATGCTCTGCCCATTTATCACAGAACTTAAAGTACAGCAAAGAAAACTTTACATAAATGCATAAGGTCTAGAAAAGCTAATACATTATAATGAAAAGTCAACTATAATCTCAGCTCAAAGAGAACACCATGAAATTATGAAGAGCTCTCCACAAATCTCTAAATTTATGTCCTCATAAGATTACATTTCTATTTCTTCTTGAATAATTTCCTCATTTTAGCTATGATTTAGTGATAGTAAGAAGGTAATTATGAGGAGAAAATTCTCCTAACACTCCATTGAGAAAATTCTGCCTCATTTCACCATACACCTGAGTCTTAAGCAGTCACTTCTAATGTAGCTGAATAATAGATCCTCACCCAGCTGAGTCTATGAGTTGAATCCATGTATGTGAGATAAGTCCCCCAAGGAGAGGTAATAAGCTGGGAATGCCATCAGCTCATCTTTCTTCAGGCCTATATTTGTCATTGTCACTTGTAGAAGCAGGGCAGCCCTGGCATTGGGATTGGCAGTAACAGAGAGTATCAAAGGGAAAACTAAAGTTCCCTAATTTTTGGAAAAAAGCAGATTGGAAACAGACGGGCTCCAGCGTTTTCCATGTGTGAGGTCATTGCCCCAGGAAGTCTTGCTCAGGACATTTCTTGTCAGCAAAGCAGAAGTCAAACGATATTCCTACCTTCCAAGACAATAGAACATAATGTCAGATTTTGTCATGGATTCCCACAAGTTCAAGAAACTTTCATGGCCTTATTTAACTGCTTAAGCATTTCTACTAAAAAATTATTTGGCTTTCAAATACACAGGAATCTGTTTGGAAAAATTTTAACCAGAAAAATTTGGAATTCTAAAGTAAAAAATGCATAAGGCCATAAAAATTTTTTACATCTTTTAATTTATATGTCAACTGGGGAAAGAGAAACGTTCTCTGAAGTTTCCTTTTATACCATTAAAGACTTATTCTTTATTGCCAGCAATACAGGGTGACTTATTCAGGTTGAATCTTGAAGGTAAACTTTAACTGAATTTTAAGTTTTGGCTAATTTTTAAGCGTTTCTCAGTCACCTACCATGATTTCATCTCAGAAACCAAAATCTCAGTTTCATTTAGATTTTTGAAATATTAAAACAGAAGATTAAATGCTTCAAAATAATACTTATGTAGAGACTTATATGTGTGGACCAGAAATCTCCAGGTATTACAAAGTTTATGAGAACATAATAAATGTTGATACACACATTTAATTCTGAAATAAAAACTTACAACAAATAAAACTAACAAATCAAGAAAATTTTGTAGGTTATACATTTTATGTCTAAAAATATAGGTATGAAACACTCAAGGATAGACAAAAGAAGAAATCACAAGAGGAAATTGAAAATATGTAGAGACAAATTAAAAACATGAAATACCAAAAGTTAAGAGATACATCAAAAACAGTACCATAAGGGAAAAATTTATAGCTATAAGTGATTATAAAAAATAAGATACCGAATCAACAACTTTACTCCTAAGGAACTAAAAACAGAGGGAAAAAGAGGGACTACTAAAGAGGGACAACTAAAACTAGCAAAATTGAAAAAATGATAAAGATAACAGTGGAAATAACTGAAATAGAGAATAGAAAAACAATATCAAAAATCAACAAAGCCTAATTTGTTCCCTGAAAAAGATCAAAACTGACAAAATTTTATCTAGATTGACTAAGAAAAAAAGTGAATATTCAAATTACTAAACTCAAAAATAAAATGGGTACATTACTAACACATTTTTGGAGTAAAAAAGGGATGTAGGAGAGTAACATAAGGAAGTATACACTAAAAAATTGAATAGCCTAAATAAATTGAACAAATTCCTAGAAACAAAAAACCTACTAAGACTGAATCAGAAAAGTTGAATAAACCTATTCAGCAAGGAGATTCAGCAGGAAGATTGCATCAGTAATCAAAAACCCAGCAACAAAGAAAAGCCTGGACCAGATGGCTTCACTGTTGAATTCTACCCAATGTTTAAAGCAGAATTAAAACCACTTTTTCTCATACTTTTTCAAAACATTGAAGACGCAGTAATTTTTTCTAACTTATTCTATGAGTCCAGTATGACCCTGACACCAAGCCAGACAAAGGCACCATAAGGAAACTACAAAAAAAACCCTTATAAATGCTGAAGCAAAAATCCTCAGCAAAATACCAGCAACTCAAACTTAGCAGTACTTTAAAAGGATTATACACTATGAATGAGTATAATTGACTCCTGAAATAAAAGTATGTTCCAACACATGAAAATCAGCATAATATCACATTAACATAAAGAAGGAAAAAACCCTCATGTGATCATATTAATCAAAGAAGTAAAAGCGTTTGTCCAAATTTAACCCACATTCATGATAAAATATAGTTAGTAAACTATAAAAAGAAAGAAAACACCTTAACATAATGCTATACAAAAAAATAAAACAAAACAAAACAAAAAAACACAGCTAACATGGTGAAAGACTGAAAGCTTTTACCCTAAGAGCAAAAACAAGGATGCTTGCTTTTACTACTTCTATTTAATATAGTACTGAAGGTTCTGGTTAGTTAAAACAATAAGGTGAGTAAAAGAATTAAAGATATTCCAATTTTTTAAAAAGTAAAATTATCTGTTTGCAGATGACATAAACTTATATATTAAAAATATTTTAGTTTCTGTGAAATAAACTGTCAGATGCAATAAATACAATTCATCAAAGCTGCATGAAACAAAATAATACACAAAAATCGTTGTATTTCTACAATAACAATAAACTATCTGAAGAAGAAATCAAGACAACAAGGTCATGTATGATAGCATCAAAATAATAAAATACTTACGAACCCACTTAACCAAGGAAATGAAAAACCTGTAGAGCAAAAACTATAAACATGGCATGAAAGTATTAAAGATGACACAAATAAATGAAAAGACATCATGTGTTTATGGACTGGAAGACAAAATCTTGTCAAGGTGCCATTGTTATCTATAGTCTTCCACAGATTCAATAAAATCACTACAAAAATTCCAATATTTGCAAAAATAGAAAAACCTATTCTAAAATTCAGATGAAATCTCAAAAAAACCCAAGCACCCAAATCAATCTTAAAAACTAACAAAGTTAGAGGACTAACACCTCCTGGTTTCAAACTTCAGTATGCAAAACAATGCTGTACCAGCATAGAGACAGACGCAAAGACTAATGCAATAGAAATAAAGAACCAAAAAATATGGTCATGATTTTTAACAAGGGCGTCAAGACTGTTCAATGGGGAAAGGACGATATTTTTTAAAATGGTGTTAAAAACGGATATTTACATCTATCATCTATCTATCTATCTATCTATCTATATCCCAAATTAGCTTTTTGTCTGTCATGTATGTTGCAGATCTATTTCCCCAGTCTTTTGACTTTTGACTTTGAGGCATTTTTCTCTTATACAAAATTTTAATTTTTATGGAGTCAAATACAACCTTGGCGCCGATCTGGTTCCCGTACTGCCCGGCCTGCGTGAGCACGATTTCCTTCATGGCCAAGGCGTTATTTCAGCGGCAGTAGAAACGCGAGAAGGAGAAGCAGACGCGTAGCTACCCAGCCCGCCCTCCACCGACGCTGAAATCGCCCCGCGTCCACCTCCCTCAGCCTCGGATTAGGCTCCCAGAATAAGCAACAGCTTTACTTCCACACAGGTGTACCCACCTGTGAAACCCTTGCCGTTGAACGTTTGTTGGAAAACTCAGGTGTCCTTGCTGTGGTCCTTTCCACGTTGGGGAAAGCTGGTCAGCTGGAGAACTTCCTCCCACATCTTTAGTAAGACTAAATCCCTAGCTGAGCTGAAACTGAATTTTCCTCCCATGTGGGAGGGGAAGACTCTTGTTTCCATATTCACAGAGTGCCTTTGCACCTGTCCTAGATTGATAACATATTGTTGTAATTGATGAGTCTTTTCATCTATTAGGAGACCTGTGCTTAGGAAAGGTCTTCCGAAAGTTAACTCAACAGGATTTAATTATAAGTTTTACTTTGGAACAGTTCAAACCCACAGTAAGCTATGGGTGTTAGAGATAGTCAGGCGTCTGATTTAGCTACAGTCTTCTTTAGAGTAGGATTAGCCCTTTCACCTTTCTAGAGGACTGTGGTCTGCACACAGAGTGAATGTAATATTGGATTCTTAAAGCTGAGGATAGGTGTTGGGATACACCTGCTGTGAAAGACGGGCCATGGCCACTTTGCAGGCTTTTAGATTACCCAAACTGAGGAGATATTTCTTCTGGTAAAGATTTTTCAGATGGGGTGGGGAATACCTCGATCTAACCAGTGAAGATATCAGTAAGCATTAGCAAATATTTGAATCTCCTGCAGAAAGGTATCTGAGTAAATTAGAGTTGCCAGTTCTCACCTGGATAGGGTCCTGAATTTTGGACAGGTTTACTTCAAGAAGGAGAAAATTGCTGGCCATTTGGGTCATGTCAGGCAAAGAGCTCACAGGGCTGAGTCACCTGTTTTGGTGTCTTGAAAAGATTTACCCCTATAAACAAATGAGACATTAACAGAAACCAAGAATCCTTTCTAGGGTGAAAAGAATAATGAAAGTGCTGAATTATATTCCTATGATTGGTACTTGGCATTAGTAATTTATTACCATCATTCGGCCAGCCAGAGGGGCCCTGGACTGAAATGCAGACCCTGGCTCATTTTTGTTCTTCTTCAGAGTGTTCTGGCCCAGTTCTATGTATGCTGTCCAGCACGCCCATAAGCTTCATTGGCCCTTTCAGTGCAGGGGCCTTGGCTGTGGCATCTACAACGGCATTTCCTTTTACATGGTCAGTCTCTCTTTTGATGTCCTCTGCAATTAATTATAGTCACTTTTTGGCAGCAAAGCGGCATTCTAACAAGCTCAAAATTTGAATAATGTTGTATGGAAAAGCCCTTGGGGGTCAGGAATCCCTACCCATTCCAAATTACAGCATAAGCATGAAGCACTGAAAAGTCATACTTGGAATCAGTATAAATGTTAACTTTTAAATCCTTCCTCAATTGCAGGAGCTGAGTAAGTTCAATTAACTCAGCTTTTTGAGCTGAGGTCGAGGCCAGCAAGACTTGTGCCTACTACTAATAGCATACCTACCCTTCTTGTTTTCTTGATGCATAAAACAACTTACATCTGTTAACCAATCTTCCTTGGGATGGTCAAGGGGCTCATCCTTCTTAAGTCTGGCCTGCTAGAATAAATTTGTTACATAACCTGTGACATGCTTTGGCTGTGTCCCCAGTCAAATCTTATCTTGAATTGTAGCTCCCATAATTCCTATATTTCGTGGGAGGGACCCAGTGGGAGGCAATCGAATCGGGGGATGAGTCTTTCCCATGCTGTTTTCGTGACAGGGAATAAGCCTCATGAGATCTGATGGTTTATTTATTAATTTATTTTTGAGACATAGTCTTGCTGTATTGCTCAGGCTGGAGTGCATTATCAGGACCTTGGCTCACTGCAACCTCTGACTCCTGGGTTCAAGCGATTCTCCTGTCTCAGCCTACCGAGTAGCTGGGATTATAGGCGCCTACCACCATGCCTGTCTAATTTTTGTACTTTTAGTATAGACGGGGTTTCACCATGTTGGCCAGGCTGGCCTCGATCTCCTCACCTCAGGTCATTCACTGCCTTGGCCTCCCAAAGTGCTGGGATTACAGCTGATGGGTTTATAAAGGGGAGTTTCCCTACACAAGATCTTTTGCCTGCTGCCATGTAAGAGATGTGACTTTGCTCCTCATTTGCCTTCTGCCATGAGTGTGAGGCTTCCCTGACCATGTGGAACTGTAAGTCAATTAAACCTCTTTTCTTTATAAATTACCCAGCCTCAGATATGTCTTTATTAGCAGCATGAGAACAGACTAATACTACTAGTATGCCAGAAAGGCTAGAAGCACCTGTGGACTCTGGCAGATAAGTAGCTGGGTTTATGGTTTGGCAGGCTTTAAGGGTTATGTCTGGAGTGTCTAGCAATAAGCCCTGATACTTTCATAAATGTTCTCTTATTATTCACTGCTGCCCTTTATCTTCTAGGACCACCTTCCCTTGGTATGGGGTCAAAAACCTGTAGGTGCTGTTCTAATGTTAGTTTATTAGCTTTGCCTGCTAGAAAAGTGGTAGCGGCAGTAGCTCTAAGACAACAAGGCACCCTGAGGCCACCTGGTCAATCTGCTTAGAAAATTAGGCTGCTGGCCTTGGAATGTCCCCCAGTTTTGGGACAAGATTACCTAAGGCCTATGCCTTGCTTTTTGGTCACATAAAGAAAAAATGGTTCATCCAACTTGGGGATTCCCATGGCTGCACCAGAGCCCAATTTCTCCTTGAGAGTATTGAAGGTTTGCTTGCAGTTCTCATTACATCCTAGGAGCTCTAAATCTTTCCCTTTAGTGTATCATATAAAGGCTTGGCTACATGCCCAAATCTGGGCACCCATAAGCAGCAGTACCCAGCCATCTCTTAAAAAAGCCCACAGTCATTTTTTGGACAGGGACTGTTGGGTGACTAAAATAACTTTTTTATCTTCTAGGGAGGTTGATCAGTTCCAGAGGTTAAAACAGATTCCAAATATTTAAGTCTTTCAGTCAAAATCTGAGCTCTGTGTGGTGATGCCCTATATCTGCAAGTTCCCAGGAAATTTACCAACTTAACATTATTATTATGAGTCTTCTTTATTTGGGTTAGCAATGAGCAAGTCACCTACATACTGAATAATTGTGTCCCTTTCCAATTATAGATTTGTTAAGTCCTTAGCTAGAGTATTTTCAAATAAGTGGGGGCTATCCCAGAACCCTTCAGAGATGACTGTCCAGGTTAGTTTTGTGGCTGAATGCATATCTGGATCAGTCCATTCAAAGGCAAACATATTATGAATCTGGATGCATTGAGATCCAGAAAAGTGCATCTTTCAGATTTAAGAATGTAAACCAGCTTGCATCCCCTGGGACATGGTAAGTATTGGGTACAATGAGGTGTATGGAGACAACTTCATTTCTTAATGCTCTAAGGGTTCTGACAAATCTGTACTTGCCATTAGGCTTTTTATCTGGTAACATGCGAGTATTGTAAGGAGACTCTCAGGGGCTTCATAACTCATATGGCAAGAATTTGGCAATAAGGGGTTGAATTTCCCCTCATGCTTCTTGCCTTAAAATATATTGTCTCTTCTGAGGTCGAGGAGTACTAGGCTGAAGTTGGATTTCAATGGGGGAGGTGTTTAGTACGTTTCCCAGAGCCTGTGTGGTCCAATCCTCAAGATTTACTTAAGACAACACCTCAGGTGGTAAATGTGACAGCTCATTCTTAACTTCTTTTTTCCCCTGATGGGTCAGGAACAAAAGTAACAGTTTCTATGCTTTATGATCTGTGAAGGTGACCATGACTTGGTTTCCTCAGTCAATAAACCTCTCCCCAGTAAGAGGTCAGGCAATCAGACAGTACTAAAAAGGCAGGCGAGAAACCTAGAGGCTCTGGAGGACAACTTAGAAGATACAAAAAGGAGTGTTTTGAGGCTTGTCCATCATGAGAAGACAGGAGACCATTGAATTAAATCAGTACAGAGTAATCTGCTCCCACACCTAATACGAAGTTAATACTCCTACCTGCTATTTCAAGAGTCACCTGAGGTTCCTCCATCTCTCGATAGCTAGTAGTCCAATGGGAGTGGAGGTAGGAAGTATCAGGCCCCGCCACTTTTGTGTCTGCTGGGCTCTGATAATGGCTCCCTTGGAAGCACAGTGCATTTCCTTCGGCAGAGGCTTACCTTCCTACAGAAGGCACACAGATTTATACCCAAGGCGCAGTGGCCCAGAGGCACAGACTGCGATTTTCACTTTCTCACTTCCTCTGTGAAGTCCAGGGGTGAAGGGGCGTCCTCTGAAGTGGTGGAGAGCACAAGGCTGCAGCTAGAAGCTGGGCCTCTTGGAAGATTTGCTTTATTTTATGATTTCTCTGCTCAATTCCTGTGATGGAAAACTGCAAAATCCAAGTCTAAAATCTGATCCATGGGAGTCTGGAAGCCTAAGGCTGCTTTTGGCAGCTTCCTGCAGATATAAGAAGGAGACCGTGCTATAAATTAAACTCCTAGAAATGCCTGTCCCTTTTTGGAGTCAGGGTCAGTGTTAGTGTATTTCCTCAAGGTCTAAATTATCCACCCTTGTAATAAGGCTAGGTTTTCATCTTTTCCCTGAGTAATTTTCCAGACTTTATAAAAATTAAAAAGCTGTACCACACTTTTTTTTTATTCCTTCACGGAGTCAATCATAATTTTTTCTCTCTATATCCTACTTTCTTCCTAATTCATTTGTTTTTTCTAGATTCTAGTTCTTTTGGGTCCTAGTCAGGCACTGCTGTGCCTCCTACTTGATAGGTGTCATGCCCCTGGTTGCAGGTTGCCACCCTATTAGCATGTGCTCTAGCCACTCCCATAATGCACTGCTTTTCTACCATGCAGCAGGCGAACATAAATATATGCAAATACTGCCTGGTCAGATCATACGTCAAGGTTAGCCTTTTAAATTTGTCTATGAATTTTCCCGGAACCTCTGAAAACTGTTTTAGTTTTTCCTTGCATATGGCTAATTCAGATATAGAAAAGTGTACATTTACCTATATAGTATGGGGAAAAGAAAGAGAGATCAGACTGTTACTATGTCTATGTAGAAAGAAGTAGACATAAGACACTCCATTTTATTCTGTACTAAGAAAAATTCTTCTGCCTTGAGATGCTGTTAATCTGTAACCCTAGCCTCAACCCTGTGTCACAGAAACATGTGCTGTGTCGACTCTAGGTTTAATGGATTTAGGGATATGAAGGATGTGCTTTGTTAAACAAATGCTTGAAGGCAGCATGCTTGTTAAAAGTCATCAGCACTCCCTATTCTCATGTACCCAGGGATGCAAAACACTGTGGAAGGCCACAGGGACAACTGCCTAGGAAAGCCAGGTATTGTCCAAGGTTTCTTCCCATGTGATAGTCTGAAATATGGCCTCATGGGAAGGGAAGGACCTGACCATCCACCAGCCCGACACCTGTAAACGGTCTGTGCTGAGGAGGATTAGTAAAAGAGGAAAGCCTCTTTGCAGTTGAGGTAAGACAAAACCATCTGTCTCCTGCTCGTCCCTGGGCAACGGAATGTCTCAGTGTAAAACCCGATTGTATATTCCATCTACTGAGATAGGAGAAAACTGCCTTAGGGCTGGAGGTGAGACATGCTGGAGGCAATACTGCTCTTTAAGTAATTGAGATATTTATGTATATACACATCAAAAGCACAGCACTTTTTTCTTTACCTTGTTTGTGTTGCAGAGACATTTGTTCACATGTTTTCCTGCTGGCCCTCTCTCCACTGTTACCCTATTTTCCTGCTACATCCCCCTCTCCGAGAAATGCCCGATAATGATCAATAAATACTAAGGAAACTCAGAGACTGGTGTTGGCGCTGGTCCTCCGTATGCTGAGCTCTTGTCCCCTGGGCCCACTTTTTCCCTATACTTTGTCTCTGCATCTCTTTTCACAAGCCTCTAGTTCTACCTGACGAGAAATTCTCACAGGTGTGGAGGGACAGGCGACTCCTTCAATATAGTGTCCCTATTATCATCTGTCACTTCCCAGAGAGGGCAAATATTCAACTTTGCCAGCTGATAAGAGGCCCCACTACATGTTGTTCTGGTGAAGCTCGGGTGTTTCGAGAGTGGGGTATGTACGTAAGACAGGACTCGAAGGGCAGGGAGAAGATGATGAGCGGGCACTACATAACCCTGGAAAACTAGAAGAAATTAATAATACGTTGCACACCTCACTAGAACTGGAAGGAATCTGATTGTGTTCTTATGGTGAGCTCGGACTGGCAGGGGGAGTTCAGTCCAAGCTAAGAAAAGCCTAATATTAAGAGTAACTAGCATTAAAAGGGTAATCAATTATGTGCCATCCCTGTTTTGTCTTTTCCTCCATCAAACATATAGAAGCCCATTTTAATTTTTTATCCTGACCAAGCATCAGAGAAGCCTGTATATAATGTATTTCCTCCCTCTTAGTTTCTCTTCTATAAAACAAATGAAGCTGCAAAATAGGAGTCAGATCAAACAGGGGAAATAGGAAAGAAGTAACTTGTATATTGTAATGTATTAGTCCATTTTCTTTTATATATATATATATACTTTAAGTTTTAGGGTATATGTGCACAATGTGCAGGTTAGTTACATCCGTATACATGTGCCATGCTGGCGTGCTGCACCCATTAACTCGTCATTTAGCATTAGGTATATCTCCTAATGCTATCCCTCCCCCCAGCCCCACACCACAACAGTCCCCAGAGTGTGATGTTCCCCTTTCTGTGTCCATGTGTTCTCATTGTTCAATTCCCAGTTATGAGTGAGAACATGCGGTGTTTGGTTTTTTGTCCTTGCGATAGTTTACTGAGAATGATGATTTCCAGTTTCATCCATGTCCCTACAAAGGACATGAACTCATCATTTTTTATGGCTGCATAGTATTCGATGGTGTATATGTGCCACATTTTCTTAATCCAGTCTATCATTGTTGGACATTTGGGTTGGTTCCAAGTCTTTGCTATTGTGAATAGTGCCCCAATAAACACACGTGTGCATGTGTCTTTAAAGCAGCATGATTTATAGTCCTTTGGGTATATACCCAGTAATGGGATGGCTGGGTCAAATGGTATTTCTAGTTCTAGATCCCTGAGGAATCTCTACACTGACTTCCACAAGGGTTGAACTAGTTTACAGTCCCACCAACAGTGTATAAGTGTTCCTATTTCTCCACATCCTCTCCAGCACCTGTTGTCTCCTGACTTTTTAATGATCTCCATTCTAACTGGTGTGAGATGGTATCTCATTGTGGTTTTGATTTGCATTTCTCTGATGGCCTGTGATGATGAGAATATTTTCATGTGTCTTTTGGCTGCATAAATGTCTTCTTTTGAGAAGTGTCTGTTCATATCCTTTGCCCACTTTTTGGTGGGGTTGTTTGTTTTTTTCTTGTAAATTTGTTTGAGTTCATTGTAGATTCTGGATATTAGCCATTTGTCAGATGACTAGGTTGCGAAAATTTTCTCCCATTTTGTAGGTTGCCTGTTCACTCTGATGGTATTAGTCCATTTTCACACTGCTACGACAAATCTGACAAAACTCTCTCAGGAAAAAGTGACCTGCTGGGTTAAGAAAGCAGGGTCCAGCTGCCCTATACCAGCTCATCAAAGATGAGAGAAATGGTTAAGAAATGAGAGAAAACTGTTAAGAAAAAGTCTCATGTTCTCCATCTTGAGGGTAATTGTTTGCAAAGGGTTGTCATAAAAGAGGCTGTCACTAAACGGGCATATCTGATCTTATCATGTAGAGCTCTTAAATACCACATTTCAACTTCAATCATGATGGCGAGGTTACTGCTGATCTTTTCTGATAATTATAGTAAAAAAATTCTAGGTTCCAAGACAATTCTTTTTTTAGTGTTACTTGGACAAGTGGCAAATTAAACAAGCAGTCAGTTCAGAGTCAGAGAATCGCTGAGGAAAGTAAAAGCTAAACTGTTTGGGGCCTCTGTCCTGGGGCAGCCTCCAGGCTACTGCAAAACAGATGCGATGAGCAGAAAGGTGACAAGATGTAGAGCACTCAGTTGAGGGACTGAAAGCACAAGGTGGACAGTCCAAAAAGAGAAAGTGGCAAACATCTTGTTTAGCCAAATCCATTCTTCTCAATATTCCCCAGGGCCTCTAACCCTGTGGGCTTGGCCTCTAATCTGAGTATGATAATAGTGGATAATCATTCTTGCCCACCAGATTGGCTTCACGACTCTAAAAGACAGCCCACTTGCCAGGTGTCAGCTGATTGATTCTGTGTGGATTGTTTTCCTTGGAGTGGGGGTCTTGTCTTGTTGTCCATTCATGGTGTTGCTGAAAGATGTTGCTGGAAAAGAGGGTCCTGATACAGACCACAAAGTAGGATTCCTAGATCTTCTGCAGGAAAAAATTTGAGGTGAGTTAGAGAGCACAGTGAAAGAAGCAAGTTTATTAGAAATTACTCCATTACAGAGTTGGACATCCTCAGAAAACAAGAGCAGGAATGCATTGTCTTTTGTTAGTGTCTCTACTTATAAGTAACTATAAAGATAAAGAGTTATAATTAAACTTGGAAGGTGCAGATGTAGTCACTAAAGTCGTGGCTATTCGTTTTAACAATAACCATTAACCCATTGACCTAAGCTAGCTCATTAATAATATCCTTACAAAAAATGCTGCACTCCTAGGACATTTATACATTTTTCAGGCTTGGTGGAAGATGTCTTGTATGACCACAAATATTCTGCAATTGTAATTTGTGGCCAGTTAAAAAATGTGACTATTTTCAGACCATGAACATTAATCTTCTAGATGCCCTGTGAGTACCTAGCTACTCATATTAAGATAGAACATTCTAGTCATGTTTATTAAACTAGAAGCTAGGTAACCATGAGTTCCCCTAACACAGCAAGTCTACTCCTCAAGGAGAAAATGTATTTCTCAGGGATTTTGTGCATTTTGTTTAATGGCATTTGGTATGTTTACCAAAATGGCAGAAAAGAGTGAAATTACTCCTCAAAAATTTCTCAAGATTGGATATCAAATAAACAAAATGATTACAGTTAATATGCAATTTGATACAGTTGATATTCAGAAGAAATTTTGTTTGAAACAAAATGAGATTTTTATTGTTACTTATTTATTATTATTATTATTATTATTATTATTATTATTATTATTATTATTATTTTGAGACAGAGTCTTGCTCTGTTGCCCAGGCTGCAATGCAGTGCACTATCTTGACTCACTGAAACCTGTGCCTCCCTGGTTCAAGCAATTCTTCTGCCTCAGCCTCCCAAGTAGCTGGGATTACAGGCATGAATCACCACATCCAGCTAATATTTGTATCTTTAGTAGAGATGGGGTTTTCCTCTTTTGGCCAGGCTGGTCTCAAACCCCTGACAACAAGCGATCTGCCCACCTTGGCCTCCCAAATAGCTGGGATTACAGGCGAGAGCCACCACTCCCAGCCACAATGAGGTTTTTAAATAATTCTGATTTCCTGCTGTTGAGCAGGGAGCTGAGAAAATTCAACAGATCATGGGCCTATACTAGGGGAAGACTGAGGACAAACTCTAGAACACATATGATTAAATTAATTACAATGGAAACCAAATCAAATTTAGTAAGGCCACACCTCTTAGTTGCAAGATGTTTCCCCACATTTTGAAATGCGATGTTATTCCATGGAAAAGAAAACTAGTGTTTATCTCCAGAGTAAAGAACAGAGTTCCCTGCAATGATTGATTGACTGAGAACTATGGCTCAAGATTTAAAATCCTTTTTCCCATTTATAAACTAAAAATAAATTTCTAATCCCCTGTTGATTAAATGGACCTCTCTTCTTGGATAAGGACTTTCCAAAGTTAACCTGAAAAGCTAGTTCAAGCCATGGGTCACACATGCCTCATTATACTCTCCTCCCTTTTGTTTTAATTTTAATTTCAATTTCAATTTTTAATTTACATTTGTGGGTACATAGTTGGTGTATATATTCATGGGGGTACATGACACACTTTGATGCAGTCATGCAATGAGTAATAGCTTGTGTTAGAAACAATCCAATTATACTCTTTTAGTTTTTTTAAATGTGGAATTAAATTTTGTTTAATATAATCACCGTGTTGTGCTATCAAATGCTGTCTTATTCATTCTTTCTAACAATTGTTTTTTTTACCCATTTAGCATCCCCACTATCCCCTTGTTCCCTCCCTGCCCTTCCCAGCCTCTGGTAACCATCCTTATACTCTCTAACTCTATGACACCAATTGTTTTGAATTTTAGCACCCATAAATAGTGAGAACATGTGACATTTGTCTTTCTGTGTCTGACATTTCACTTAACATAAAGACTTTCAGTTCCATTTATGTTATTGCAAATGGAAGGCTCTCATTATTTCTTACAGCTGAATAGTACTCCATTGTGTATATGTACCACATTTTCTCTATCCAGTCATCTGTTGATGGACATTTAGGTTCCTTCCAAATCTTGGCTATTATAAACCTTGCTGTAGCAAACATGAGAGTGCCAATAGGTCTTTGATTTACTAATTTTTTTTCTTGTAGGCATATAATGAGCAGTGGGATAGCTGGACCATATAGTAGCTCTAGTTTTCGTTATATCGGGAACATCCAAACTGTCCTTAAATGTGCTCCCAACAGCAGTGTACAAGGGTTCCTTCACTCGACATACTCACCAGCATTTGTTTTTGACTGACTTCTGGATAAAAGCCACCTTAACTGGGGTGAAATGATATCTCATTTTGGGTTTGATTTGCATTTCCATGATGATCAGTAATCTGGAGCACCTTTTCATTTGCCTGTTTCACATTTGTATGTCTTCTTTTCATAAATGTCTATTTAAATTTTTTGTCCACTCTTTATTTGGGTTATTATTTTTTCTATGGAATTTTTTGAACTCAATATATTGTAGTGTATTAGTCTGTTCCTGCACTGCTATAAAAAAATACCTGAGACTGTGTTATCTATTTATTTACTGAGATGTAGTCTTGATCTGTTGCCCAGACTGAAGTGCAGTGGTGCAATCTCGGCTCACTGCAACCTCCACCTTCTGATTAAGCAATTCTCTGCCTCAGCTCCTGAATAGCTGGGATTACTGGCACCTGCCACCATGTCTGGCTAATTTTTGTATTTTTAGTGGAGACAGGGTTTCACCATCTTGGCCAGGCTGGTCTTGAACTCCTGACCTCGTGATCCACCCTCCTCAGCCTCCTAAAGTGGTGAGATTACAGGCATGAGCCATGGCACCTGGCAAGACTGGGTAATTTATAAAGGAAATGGGTTTAATTGACTCACAGTTCCACATGGCCGGGGAGTACTCAGGAAACTTCCAATAATGGCAGATGGGGAAGCAGGCACCTCTTACATGACAGCAGGAGAGAGAGCATGTATGTGAAGCAAAAGGGGAAGAGTCCCTTATAAAACCATCAGATTTCCTGAGAAATCACTCATTATCAGAATAACAGCATGGGGGAAACCACCCCCATGATCCAATGGCCTTCTACCAACCTCTCCCTCAACATCTGGGGATTACAATTCAATATGAGATTTGGGTGGGGACATAAATCCTAACCATATCATGTAGCTGTTAATTGATTTTCAGATGGATAATTTTCAAATATTTTCTCCCATTCTGTGGATTTTCTCTTCACTTTCTTTCCTGTTTCTTTCAATTTGAAAAGGCTTTCTGACTTTCTGTAATCCGATTTGTCCATGTTTGTTTTAGTTGTCTGTGCTTCTGGGGCATTATTTAAGGAATTTTTGCCCAAACCAATGCCCTAAAGAGTTTCCCCAATGTTTTCTTGTAAAAGTTTGATGGTTTGAGGCGTTAGGTTTAAGTCTTTAATTCATTTTAATTTGATTTTCGTAAGTGGCAAGAAATAGGGTTCTAGTTTTATTCTTCTGCCTATGGCTTGCCAGTTTTCCCAGCCCTATTTATTACAAAAGCTGTCTCATTTTTTATTGTATATTCTTTCCACTTTTGTTGAAATTTAATTTAGCTGCCCCTCCCATAGGATTCCAGAACACTGCTATGAGGGTCTGAATGTTTGTCCCTCGCATAGGATTCCAGAACACTGCTGCTGGGTTCCAAACGTTTGTCACATAAGATTCCAGAACACTGCACGAGGGTCTGAATGTTTGTTCCTCACAGGGGATTCCAGAACACTCCTGCTGTGGTCTGAATGTTTGTCCCTCACATAGGATTCCAGAACACTGCTATGAGCGTCTGAATGTTGGTCCCTCACACAGAATGCCAGTTTTACCAGATATATTTATTACAAAAACTGTCTTATTTTTTATTGTATGTTCTTGGCACTTTTGTTGAAAATTAATTTAGCTGTATGAGTTTGTTTCTCAGGTCTCTATTTCGTTCCATCTGTCTTTATGTCTGTTTTTATGCTAGTGTCATGTTGTTTTAATTACTACAACTTAGTAGTATAATTTAAAACCAGGTAATGAAATTCCTCCAGTTTTGTTTTATATACTCAGCATAGCTTTGACAATTATGGTGTTTTGTGTTGTTTCCATATAAATTTCAGAATTTTTTTTCTATATCTGTGAGGAATGTCTTCTTCTTTTTTTTTTTTTTTTTTTTTTTTGGTGGCGTCTTGCTCTGTCACCTAGACTGGAGTACAGTGATGTGATCTGGGCACAGTGCAACCTCCACCTCCTGGGTCCAAGCAATTCTTTGCCTCAGCCTCCTGAATAGCTGGGATTACAGGCACCCGCCACCATACCTGGCTAATTTTTTGTATTATTAGTAGAGGTGGGGTTTCACCAAGTTGGCCAGGCTGGTCTTGAACTCCTGACCTCATGATCCACCAACTTCGTCCTCCCAAAGTGCTGGGATTACAGGCATGAGCCACTGCCCCTGGCCTGTTATTTTGATAGAGATGGCATGAAATGTACAGATTGCTATGGATAGTACGGACATTTTTTAAAAAATACTGATTCTTCCAATCTGTGAAAATAAAAATATCTTTCCAATTTTTGGGTCCTTTTTCATTTCTTTTATCAGTGTTTTACAGTTTTAATTGTTAAGAACTTTTATTTCTTTGGTAAATTCCCACATATTTTGTTTTATTTGTGGCTACTGCAAATAGTATTACATTTTTGAATTCTTTTTCAGTTTGTTGACTGTTGGCATATAGAAACCCTACTGATTTGTATGTGTTGATTTCGTATTCTGCAAATTTACTCAAGTTATTACCTCTAATAGATTTTGGTGGATGTATTAGGCCATTCTCATATTGCTATAAAAAGTAATCAGTGACTGGTTAATTTATAAAGAAAATAGGTTTAATTGGTTCATGTTTCTACAGGCTGTACAGAAAGCATAGCACTGGATTCTGCTTCTGGGGAAGCCTCTGACAACTGACAAGGTGAAAAATAAATCCAGTGCTTGCACATCACATGGTAAGTGCGAGGGCAGGGGGGAAGTGTTACACACACTTATAGATAACCAGCTCTGATAAAAACTTACTATTGTGGGAACGGCACCAAAGGAAATGATGCCAAACTGTCCGTGGTAATCTTGCCCTCATAATTCAATCACCTCCCCTCTAGGCCCACTTCCAACATTGAGGATTATATTTCAATATAAGATTTTGGTGGGAATACACATCCAAACTGTATCATTTTGCCCTTGGCTGTTCCAAATCTCAAATCCTTCTCATATGTCAAAATACAGTCATGACTTCCCAATAATCCCCAAAGTCTTAACTAATTTCAGCCTTAACTCAAAAGTCAAAAGTCTCATCTAAGACAAAGCTAATTTCTTCCTCCTATAAGCCTGTAACATAAAGAAACAAATTAGGTTCTTCCAAGACACAAATGAGGCAGAGACATTGAGTAAATACTCCTATTCTAAAAGGAAGAAATCAGCCAAAAGAAAGCGGTCACAGGATCTATGAAAGTCTGAAACCCAGAAGGGCAGTTATTGAATTGTAAGGCTCCAAAATAATTATTTTTGACTCTGTGTCCCATTTCCAGGGCATGCTAATGCCTTGGGAAGGTTCTATCTTGTGACTTTGCATGGTTCAGCCCCCACAGCTGCTCTCATGGGCTGGCATACTATGCCTCTGGCTTTTCAAGGTGCAAGATGCAGGCTGTAGCTAGATCTACCATTCTGGGGTCTGAGGTCTGGAGGACAGTGATCCTCTCTTCACAGATCTACTAGGCCATGACCCAGTGGGGAGCCTTCCTGGGGACTGTCACTGCACATTTCTTTCTCCATCGTTTTAGTAGAGAATCCCCATGAGCGCTCCACACCTGCAACATGCTTCTGCCTGCACACCCTGTCTTTTTCATACATCCTTTGAAATAAAGGTGGAGACACCCAAGTCTCAACTACTCGCATTTGGTAAACCCACAGGCCTAACCCCACATGGACGCTACCAAGGTTATGGCTTGCACCCTCTGAAGCAGTGACTGGAGTTGTAACTGGGTCAATATGAGCTACACCTGGAGCTGAAGCAGTGGCAAGGATGCAGTGAGCCTTGTTCCAAAGCTACCCAAGGAGCAGGTCCTAGACCTGATCCCAGAAACTATTCTCTTCTTTTAGGCCTCAGGGCCTGTGATGGGTTGCTGCCTTTCAGATTTCTAAAATGCCTTCAATTCCTCTTTCCCATTGTCTTGGCTATCAACACTTGCTTTTTTTTAGATTATACAAATATCTCTAACAAGTGGTTGACCCATATGCTGCTTGAGTTCCTCTCTTATAAAAGCTTTTTATATTTCAGCCACACGACTAGGCTGCAAAGTTTTCAAGCTTTTACAGTATGCTTCTTTTGTAAGTATAAGTTACTACTTATTTTATTTTTATTTTTTTGCTAGAACATGTGAGCATAGGTTGTTAGAGGCAGCCAGGTCACATCGCAAATGCTTTGCTGCTTAGACATTTTTCCAACAGAAACCCTAAATCATCAATTTCAAATTCAAACTTTTTTATATCCCTAGTGCATGACAGAAATTCAGCCAACCACTTTGCTAAGACAACATGCATGACCTTTGTTTCAGTCCCAATAAGTTTCTAGTTTTCATCTGAGACCTTCTCAGCCCGGCCTTCACTGTCCAGATCACTATCAGCATTTTGGTCACAGACATTCAACCAGTCTCTAAGAAAATCTCAACTTTCCCTCATTTTTCTGTTTTCTGAATCCCACAAATTCTTCCAACTTCTGCCTGTTTACCCAGTTACAAAGCTGATTCCACATTGTGGGGCATTCTTATAACTACTTTCCATTCCTTGGTGCCAATTTTTGTATTAAACTATTTTTGCAACACTATGAGAGTGGGACTGGATAATTAATTTTTTACAAAGTAGGTTTAAGTGGCTTATGATTCTACAGGCTGTAGAGAAAACATAGTACTGGTATATGCTTCTGGGGAGCTCTCTGGAAGTTTACAGTCATGGCAGAAGTTGAAGCAGAATCTTGCACATCACAGGGCAAAAAGCAGAAGCAAAAAACAGAGTGGCGAGTTGTTACACAGTTTTAAATAACCAGATTTTATGGGAACTCACTCACTATCATGAGGATAGCACCAAATGTGATGGTGCTAAGCCATTTATAGTAATCTACCCCAATGGTTAAATCACCTTTCAACAGGCACATCTCCAACATTGAGAATTACATTTAAATATGAGATTCGGGAGGGAACACACATTCAAACCCTATCAGAGGAGTATTTATGCCTTTTCCAATATAACATTATAACATTGGCAAAAAAAAAAAAAAAGGTAATTTGACTTCTTTTCCAATTGGGATGCGTTTTATTGCTTTCTCCTGTCTGATTGCTCCAGATAGGACTTTCAGCATTATGTTGAATAACAGTGGTAAAAGTGGATATTCTTGTCGTCTTCCAGATTTTAGAGAAAAGGCTTTTAGTTTTTCCCCACTTAGTGTGATACTAGCTGTGGGTCTGTCATATATGACTTTATTATGTTGAGGTATGTTCATTCCATACCCAGTTTTCAAAGGGCTTTTTATTATTAAAGAATATTAAATTTTATCAAAATTTTTTAGCATAATTGAAATGATTATATGGATTTTGTCCTTTTTTTTTTTTTTTTTTTTTTTTTTTTTTTGAGATGTAGTCTCCCTCTGTCACCAAGGCTGGAGTGTAATGGCATGATCTCAGCTCAATGCAACCTCTGCCTCCCAGGTTCAAGTGATTCTCCTTCTTCAGCCTCCTGAGTAGCTGGGATTACAGGTGCTCACCACCATGCTTGGCTAATTTTTGTATTTTTAGTAGAGACGTAGCTTCGCCATGTTGGCTAGACTGGTTTCAAACTCCTGACCTCAGGTGATCCACCCACCGCGGCTTCACAAATTGCTGGCATTACAGGTGTGAACCACTGTTCCTGGCCCCTTCATTCTGTTTATGTGATCTATCACATTCATTGATTTGCATGTTGAACTATGCTTGCATCCCTGGAATAAATCCCACTTAGTCATTATGAATTACCTATTTATGTATTGTTTAATTCAGTTTGCTAGGCGTTTTGCGAATTTTTGCACCAATATTCTCCACTCCACTCTACTTCACTCTACTATTCCACTACATTCCAGTCCATTCCTTCCCACTCCACTCTACTCCACTCCACTCCATTCCATTAAACTCCAACCCTTTCCAATTCACTCCATTCCACCCCATTCCACTCCATTCCATTCCACTCCATTTCATTTCATTGCACTCCACTCCACTCCATTCCACTCAACTCCATTCCATTACACTCAATTCCACTCCACTCCACTCCATTCCTCTCCACTGCATTCCATTGCACTCCACTCCATTCCATTCCACTCCACTCTACTCCATTCCATTCCACTCCATTACATTCCACTCCACTCCACTCCATTCCCCTCCGGTACATTCCTTTTCACTCCACCCCATTCCATTCCACTCAACTCTGCTCCATTTCCCTCCACTCCACAGCCTTCCACTCCATTCCATTTCACTCCATTCCAATTCAATCCATTCCATTACACTCCACTCCATTCCATTACACTCCACTCCACTCCATTCCATGCGGCACCACTCCACTCCACTCCACTCCACTCTGCTCCATTCCATTCCATTTCATTCCACTCCACTCCTTTCCACTCCATTCAATTCCATTCCTCTACAATCCATTCCACTGCACTTCACTCTACTCCATTCTCCTCCACTCCACTCTATTCTGCTCCAGTACAATTCAATCCACTCTACTCCATAACATTCCACTCCATTCCACTCCATTTCATTTTATTCCATTCCACTCCACTCAACTTTTCTGCACTTCATTGTATTCCACTCCATTACATTCCATTCCACACCAATCCATTCCATTCCACTCCACTCCACTCCATTCCACTCCACTCCACTCCATTCCACTCCACTCCACTCCACTCCATTCCACTCCATTCTCTTCCATTCCACTCCACTCCATCCGACTCCACTCCGTTCCATTCCAGGCAATTCAACTCCACTCCACTCCATTCCACTCCTGTCCATTCCATTCCACTCTGCTCCATTCCACTCCATTCCACTCCATTCTATTCCATTACATTCCACTCCACTCCATTCAACTCCACTCCATTCCACTCCAATCTACTCAATTCCATTCCACTCTTCCTCATTCCATTCCACTCCACCCCACGCCACCACATTCCAATTCATACCAATCCTCTCCACTCCAGTCCACTCCATTCCACTTAACTCCATTCCATTCCACTCCAATCCATTCCACTCCAATCTACTCCTCTCCACCGCACTCTACTCTGTTCCATTCTATTCCATTCCTTTCCATTCCACTACACTCCATTCCACTCCATTCTATTCCATTCCTTTCCTCTCCACTCCATTCCAATCCAGTCCATTCGATTCCACTCAATTCCACTGAACTCCACTCCATTCCACAGCACTCCATTCCATTCCACTCCACTCCATTCCATTCCAATAAATTTCACTACATTTTATTCAACTCCATTCCATTCCACTCCACTCCACTCCATTCACCTCCACTCCATAGCATTCCACTCCACTCCATTACATTACACTCAACTCCATTCCATGCCCCTCCACTCCATTCCATTCCACTCCACTCCATTCCATTCCACTCCACTCCATTCCACTCCAATCCACTCTGTTCCACTCCACTCCATTCCACTATAATCCATTCCTTTCTACTCAACTCCATTCCATACGTTTCCATTCCACTGCACTCCACTCAACTCCATTCCACTCCATTCTACTCCATTCCACTCCATTCTATTCTATTCCACTCGAATTCACTCCATTCCACTCCACTCCATACGATTCCACCCAATTCCACTCTGCTCCACTCCATTCCACTCCACTCCATTCCATTCCATTCCATTCCATCATTTTCCATTCCACTCCACTCCATTCCATTCCTCTGCACTCCACTCCTTTCCACTCCACTCCATTCCACTCCACTCCATTCCATTCCATTCCACTCCACTCCACTCCACTTCCATTCCACTCCACTCCACTTCATTACACTCCACTCCATTCCATTCCAATCCACTCCATTCCATTCTACTGCATTCCATTCCACTCCACTCCATTCCATTCCACTCCAATCCTTTCCACTCCACTCCATTCCACTCCATTCCATTCCATTTCACTCCACTCCTTTCCAGTCCACTCTACTCCACTCCACTCAATTCCACTCCATTGCACACCATTCCTCTTGACCCCGTCCCATTCCACTCAACTTCCCTTTATTCTTCTCCACTCCATTCCACTCCACTCAACTCCATTCCACTCTATTCTATTTCATTCCACTCCACTCCACTCCATTCAATTCCAGTCAATTCCACTCCGCTCCTCTTCATTACACTCCACTCCATTCCATTCCAGCCCACTCCACTCCACCACACTCCAATCCATTCCACTCTTCTGCCCTCCACTCCACTCCATTCCATTCCATTCAATTCCATTCCACTCCACCACATTCCACTCCATTCTCTTCCATTCCTCTCCACTCCATTCCAATCCACTTCACTCCACTCCATTCCCCTCTACTCCACTCCACTCCACTCCACTCCACTCCACTCCATTCAATTCCACTCCACTCCATTCCACTCCATTCTATTCCGTTGCACTCCACTGCATTCAAATCCACTTCACTTCACTCCATTCCACTCTGTTCTATTCCGTTCCACTCCACTTCATTCCATTCCAAACCACTCCATTCAATTCCACTCAATTCCACTGCACTCCACTCCATACCACTCCACTTCATTCCATTCCAAACCACTCCATTCAATTCCACTCAATTCCACTGCACTCCACTCCATACCACTCCACTGCATTCCATTCCACTCCACTCCACTCCATTCCAAAACACTTCACTCCATTCCCTTCCCCTCCATTGCACTGCACTCCACTCCACTCCTCTCCATTCCACTCCATTCCCTATCATTCCACTCCACGCCATTCCATTCCACTCCACTTCACTCCACTCCTTTCCACTATATTCTATTCAGTTCCACTCCACTCCAATCCATTCCACTGCACTCCATTCCATTACACTTAATTCCACTATGCTCCACTCCATTCCGCTAGGCTCCAGTCCATTCCACTATGCTCCACTCCATTCCCCTCCACTCCTTTCCATTCCCCTCCACTCCATTCCAATTCTCTCCACTCTAATTCCATTCCATTCCAATCCATTCCATTCCACTCCACTCCATTCAACTCCTGTAAATTCCATTCCACTCCACTCCATTCCTTTCCACTCCACTCCATTCCATTCCACACCACTCTGTTCCATTCCATTCCACTCCTTTCCATTACACTCCACTCCACTCCAATCCATTTCACTGCTGTCCACTCCTTTCCACTTCACTCCATTACATTCCACTCAACTCCACTTCATTAGACTGCACTCCACTCCACTCCATTCCACTTAACTCCATTCCTTTCCACTCCAATCCATTCCACTCCAATCCACTCCTCTCCACTGCACTCCACTCTGTTCCATTCTATTCCATTCCTTTCCATTCCACTACACTTCATTCCACTCCATTCTATTCCATTCCATTCCACTCCACTCCATTCCAATCCAGTCCATTCGATGCCACTCAATTCCACTGCACTCTACTCCATTCCACTGCACTCCATTCCATTCCACTCCACTACATTCCATTCCAATAAATTTCACTACATTTTATTCAACTCCATTCCATTCCACTGCACTCCACTCCATTGCCCTCCATTCCATAGCATTCCACTCCACTCCATTACATTACACTCAACTCCATTCCATGCCGCTCCACTCCATTCCATTCCACTCCTCTCTATTCCATTCCACTCCACTCCATTCCACTCCAATCCACTCTGTTCCACTTCACTCCATTCCACTACAATCCATTCCATTCTACTCCACTCCATTCCATACAGTTCCATTCCACTGCACTCCACTCAACTCCATTCCACTCCATTCTGTTCCATTCCACTCGAATCCACTCCATTCCACTCCACTCCATTCGATTCCACACAATTCCACTCTGCTCCACTCCATTCCACTCCACTCCATTCCATTTCATTCCATTCCATAATTTTCCATTCCACTCCACTCCATTCCATTCCCCTGCACTCCACTCCACTCCTTTCCACTCCACTCCATTCCACTCCAATCCCTTCCATTCCACTACACTCCACTCCAATCCACTACACTCCATTCCATTCCAATCCATTCCATTCCACTCCACTCCACTCCACTTCCATTCCACTCCACTCCACTTCAATTCCACTCCACTCCACTTCATTCCACTCCACTCCATTCCATTCCAATCCACTCCATTCCATTCCACTCCACTCCATTCCACTCCACTCCAATCCGTTCCACTCCACTCCATTCCACTCCATTCCATTCCACTCCACTCCTTCCCAGTCCACTCTACTCCACTCCACTCAATTCCACTCCATTGCACACCATTCCTCTTGACCCTATCCCATTCCACTCAACTTCCATTTATTCTTCTCCACTCCATTCCACTCCACTCCACTCCATTCCACTCTATTCTATTCCATTCCACTCCACTCCACTCCATTCGATTCCAGTCAATTCCACTCCGCTCCTGTTCATTACACTCCACTCCATTCCATTCCAGTCCACTCCACTCCACCACACTCCACTCCATTTCACTCCTCTGCCCTCCACTCCACTTTATTCCATTCCATTCAATTCCATTCCACTCCACTACATTCCACTCCATTCTCTTCCATTCCACTCCACTGCATTCCACTCCACTTCACTCCACTCCATTCCCCTCCACTCCACTCCACTCAACTCCACTCCACTCCATTCAATTCCACTCCACTCCATTCCACTCCATTCTATTCCATTGCACTCCACTCCATTCAACTCCACTTCACTTCACTCCATTCCACTCCATTCTATTCCGTTCCACTCCACTTCATTCCATTCCAATCCACTCTATTCAATTCCACTCAATTCCACTGCACTCCACTCCATTCCACTCCACTGCATTCCATTCCACTCCGCTCCACTCCATTCCGAAACACTTCACTCCATTCCCTTCCCCTCCATTGCACTGCACTCCACTCCACTCCTCTCCATTCCACTCCATTCCCTACCATTCCACTCCACTCCATTCCATTCCACTCCACTTCACTCCACTGCTTTCCACTATATTCTATTCCGTTCCACTCCACTCCAATCCATTCCACTGCACTCCATTCCATTACACTTAATTCCACTACACTCCACTCCATTCCCCTCCACTCCTTTCCATTCCCCTCCACTCCATTCCATTTTTATCCACTCTATTCCATTCCATTCCAATCCATTCCATTCCACTCCACTCCACTCCTCTCCATTCCACTCCTGTCCATTCCATTCCACTCCGCTACATTCCTTTCCACTCCACTCCATTCCATTCCACAGCATTCTGTTCCATTCCATTACACTGCCTTCCACTCCAATCCATTTCACTGCTGTCCACTCCTTTCCACTCCACTCCATTCCATTCCACTCAACTCCACTCCATTAGACTGCACTCCACTCCACTCCATTCCACTTAACTCCATTCCATTCCACTCCAATCCATTCCACTCCAATCTACTCCACTCCATTCCAATCCACTCCTCTCCACTGCACTCCACTCTGTTCCATTCTGTTCCATTCCTTTCCATTCCACTATACTCCATTCCACTCCATTCTATTCCATTCCATTCCTCTCCACTCCATTCCAATCCAGTCCTTTCGATTCCACTCAATTCCACTGCACCCCACTCCATTCCATTCCACTCCATTCCATTCCACTCCACTCCATTCCATTCCAATAAATTTCACTACATTTTATTCAACTCCATTCCATTCCACTCCACTCCACTCCATTCCCCTCCATTCCATAGCATTCCACTCCACTCCATTCCATTCCACTCCACTCCATTCCATTGCACTCCACTCCATTCCACTCCAATCCACTCTGTTCCCCTCCACTGCATTCCACTACAATCCATTCCATTCTACTCCACTCCATTCCACTCCAATCCACTCTGTTCCACTCCACTCCATTCCACTACAATCCATTCCATTCTACTCCACTCCATTCCATACAGCTCCATTCCACTGCACTCCACTCAACTCCATTCCACTCCATTCTATTCCATTCCACTCCATTCTATTCCATTCCACTCCATTCTATTCCATTCCACTCGATTCCACTCCATTCCACTCCACTCTATTCCATTCCATTCCATCATATTCCATTCCACTCCACTCCACTTCCATTCCACTCCACTCCACTTCATTACACTCCACTCCATTCCATTCCAATCCACTTCATTCCATTCTACTGCATTCCAATCCACTCCACTCCATTCCATTCCACTCCAATCCGTTGCACTCCACTCCATTCCACTCCACTCCATTCCATTTCACTCCACTCCTTTCCAGTCTAATCTACTCCACTCCACTCAATTCTACTCCATTCCACACCATTCCTCTTGACCCCATCCCATTCCACTCAACTTCCCTTTATTCTTCTCCACTCCATTCCACTCCACTCCTTTATATTCCACTCCACTCCATGCCACTCCACTGCGTTCTATTCTGCTCCACTGCTTTCCACTCCTCACCACTCAACTCCAATCCACCCCACTCCATTCCACTCCTTTCCATACCATTCCACTCCACTCCATTCAATTCCACTCCACTCCATTTCATTCCACTCCACTCCAGTCGTTTCCACTCCACTGCATATCACTCCACTCCATTCCATTCCACTCCACTCCTTTCCATTCCATGCCACTCCATTCCTTTCCATTCCAATCCACTCCATTCCACTCCCCTCCATTCCTCTTCAGTACGTTCCACTCCATTTCATTCCATTCCACTCCATTCCGTTCCATTACTTTCTTTTGACAAGATCTCACTCTGTCACCCATGCTGGTGTGGAGTTATACAATCTCAGCTAACATTTCATTTCACCATTCCATTTCATTCCATTCCACTGCACTCCTCTCCACTCTACTCAATTCCACTCTACTCCACTCCAATCCATTCCATCCCGTACCTTTCCAGTCTCTCCCATTACACTCCTTTCTTTGACAAGACCTCCCTCTGTCACACAGGCTGAAAGGCAGTGGCACAATCTCAGCACAAATTTCTTCCTTCCATTCCATTCCATTTCGTTCCACTCCACTCAACTCCACTCAAGTCCACTCCACTCCACTCCATGACACTCCAGTCCTCTCCATTCCAATCCATTCCATTGCACTCCACTCCACTCCACTCCATTCCATTCCACTCCACTCCATTCCATTCATCTCCATTCCATTCCATTCCACTTCACTCCATTCCATTTCACTCCACTCCATTCCACTCCACTCCATTCCATTTCACTCCACTCCATTCCACTCCACTCCTTTCCATTCCAATCCAATCCAATCCATTCCAATCCAATCTAATCCATTCCACTCCACTCCACTCCATTCCACTAAATTCCATTCCACTCCACTCCACTCCATGCTATTCCATTCCACTCCCTTCCACTTCATTCCATTCCATTCCAATGCATTCCATTCCAATCCACTCCATTTCATTCCACTCCTTTCCATTCGATACCACTCCATTCCATTCCACTACACTCCATTCCACTCCACTCCATTCCATTCCAATCCACTCCACTCCACTCCACTCCAATGCGTTCCATTTCACTGCATTCCATTCCATTCCTTTCTTTCGAGAGTATCTCTCTCTGTCACCCAGCCTGGAGTGCAGTGGCACAATCTCATCTCACATTCCATTCCGTTCCATTCCACTCCACTCCACTCTGCTCCATTCGCTCCATTCCATTCATTTCCATTCCATTTCATTCCACTGAATTCCACTTCGTTCCACTACAATCCATTCCATTCCCCTCCACTAGTTTCTTTCGACAGGATCTCCTTCTATCACACAGGCTGTAGCTCAGTGGCAAAATCCCAACACAGATTTCTCCATTTCGTTTCGGTCAATTCCGTTCAATTCTTTTCCATTCCATTCCGTTCCTCTGCGTTCCACTCCACTCCACTCCACTCACTTCATTCCATAACATCCGATTCCGTTTATCTACATTCAACTCCTCTCCACTCCACTGCACTCCACTCCACTCCATTCCACTCTATCCCATTCCATTCTGCTCCATTGCACTGCATGCCACTCCACCCCACTCCATTCCACTTCATTCCATTTCAGGCCATCCAATTCCATAGCATTCCATTCCTCTCCATTCCACTCCACTGCACTTCACTCCACTCCACTCCAGTCCACTCCGTTTCATTGCATTCCACTGCATTCCATTCCAAACCTTTCTTTCTAGACTGTCTCACTCTGTCACCCAGCCTGGAGTGCAGTGGCACAATTAAAGCTCACATTTCATTATTCCACTCCATTCAGATGCTTTCCACTCCACTCCACTCCACTCCACTCCACTCCACTCCACTCCACTCCATTCCACTCCACTCCACTCCACTCCATTCCACTCCACTCCATGCCTCACTACTCAATTCCATTACACTGAACTCCACTCCATGCCACTAAACTACATTCCATTCCACTCCACTCCATTTCATTCCATTCCACTCCATTCCATTCCACTCTTTTCCATTCCATTCCAGTCCACTCCACTCCACTCCGTCCCACTCCATTCCATTCCATTCCACTCCACTCCACTTCATTCTATTTCACTCCCTCTTCTCCACTCCATTCCAATCCACTCCACTCTTTTCCATTGCATTGCATTCCATTAAATTCCACTCCACTCCATTGCATTCCACTGCACTCCATTTCATACCACTACACTCCACTCCGCTCCATTCCACTCCATTACATTCCACTACATTCCAGTCCATTCCTTCTCACTCCTCTAAATTCAATTCCACTCCACTCCTTTCCACTCCACCTTACTCCACTCCATTTCATTCCATGTCACTCCATTCCATTCCATGCCACTCCATTCCATTCCATTCCTTTCTTTTGACAGGATCTCTCTCTGTCACCCATCCTGGTGTGCAGTGGCACAATTTCAGCTCACATTTCATTTCACCATTCCATTCCATTCCATTTCATTCCACTGCACTCCTCTCCACTCCATTCAATTCCACTCCACTCCTCTCCAATCTGTTCCATTCCATTCCATTCCAATCTCTTCTATTCCACTCTTTTCTTTCTACAGGATCTCATTCTGTCACACAGGTGTAAACGCGGTAGCACAATCTCAGCACACATTTCTTCTTTCAATTCGACTCCATTCCATTTCCTTCCACTTCACTCCACTCCATTCCACCCACTCCACTCCACTCCATTCCAGTCCACTCCAGTCCATTCCACTGAACTCCATTGCACTCCATTCCACTCCATTCCATTCCACTCCACTCCATTCCTTTCCACTCCACCACACTACAAACCATACCATTCCATTCCATCCCATTACACTTCACTTCACTCTATTCCATTCCTTTCCACTCCGCTCCATTCCACTCCATTAAACTCCACTCCACTCCAATCCACTCCACTGTACTTCAATCCAGTCAAATCCATTCCATTCCATTCTATTCCATTCCATTCCATTAAATTTCTCTTCCCTCCATTCCATTCCATTCCACTCCACTGCATTCCACTCCATTCCACTTCACTCCATTCCTGTCTACTCCACTCCACTCCATTCCATTATACTCCACTCTATTCCATTCCACTCCATTCGAATCCATTCCATTTTATTCCACTCCACTCATCTCCACTCCACTCCACTCCATTGCATTCCACTCCATTCCATTCCATTCCACTCCACTTCATTCCATTCCATTCCACTACACCCCATTCCACTCCATTCCACTTCACTCCATTCCCCTCTACTCCACTCCACTCCATTCCATTCCACTCCACTCTATTCCATTCCACTCCATAAGAATCCATTCCATTTTATTCCACTCCACTCCATAAGAATCCATTCCATTTTATTCCACTCAACTCATCTCCACTCCACTCCACTCCACTCCATTGCATTCCACTCCATTCCATTCCATTCCACTCCAATTCATTCCATTCCACTTCCCTACACCCCATTCCACTCCATTCCACTCCATTCCACTTCACTCCATTCCCCTCTACTCCACTCCACTCCATTCCATTCCACTCCACTCTATTCCATTCCACTCCATTCGAATCCATTCCATTTTATTCCACTCCACTCATCTCCACTCCACTCCACTCCACTGCGTTGCATTCCACTCCATTCCATTCCATTCCACTCCACATCATTCCATTCCACTCCCCTACACCCCATTCCACTCCATTCCACTCCACTCCGCTCCATTCCACTCCATTGTATTCCATTCCATTCTGCTCCATTCAATTCCACTCATTTCCAATCCACTACACTCCATTCCACTCCACTCCTTTCCATTCCTCTCCACTCCATTCCATTCGACTACACTCCATTCCATTGCAATCCACTGCACTCTTCTCCACTCCACTCCATTCCACTCCTCTCCACTCCATTCCATTCCACTCCATTCCATTCCACTCCACTCCACTCCATTCCACTCCACTCCATTCCATTACTCACCAATCCATTCAATTCCTCTCCATTCCACTCAATTCCTCTGCACTCCATTCCATTCCACTCCAGTCCATTCCAGTCCATTCCACTCCATTCCATTGCACTCCACTCCATTCCACTCCACTCCACTCCATTCCACTCCACTCCATTCCATTCCACGCCACTCCTTTGCACTCCACTCTACTCCACTCCACTCCACTCTATTCCACTCCATTCCATACCATTTCACTCCACTCAATTCCAGTCCACTCAACTCCACTCCATTCCTCAACACTCCATTACACTCCATTCCATTGCATTGCACTCTACCCACTCCAGTCCAATCCACTCCACTACATACAGCTCCAGTCCAATGCACTCCACTCCACTTAACTCCATTCCATTCCACTCCACTACATTCCAGTCCACTCCACTCCATTCCATTCCATTGCAGTCCACTCCACTCCATTCCATTCCATTGCAGTCCACTCCACTCCACTCCATTCCACACCACTCCATTCCATTCCACTCCATTCTATGTCATTCCATTCCTCTCCACTCCAATCTACTACATTCTAATCCATTCCATTCCACTCTGTTCCTTTCCACTCCACTCCACTCCACTCCATGGCACTCCACTCCACTCCATTCCACTCCACTCCACTTCACTCAATTCCATTCCACTCTACTCCATTGTATTCCTTTCCATTCCACTCCACTCCATTTCATTCCACTCCATTCCATTCCATTGCACTCCACTCCTCTCCACTCCACTACATACCACTCCTGTCCAATCCACTCCACTCTGCGTAACTCCATTCCATTCCGCTCAACTGCATTCCACTCCACTCCTCTTCATTCCATTCCGTTCCACTACACTCAACTCCATTCTACTCCACTCCATTCCATTCCGTTCCATTCCACTGCACTGCAGTCCATTCCATTCCACTCCACTCCATTCCATTCAACTCCACTTCTTTGCACGCCACTGCACTCCATTCCACTCCATTTCAATCCATTCCACTCCATTCCATTCCATTCCTTTATTTAGACATGGTCTCACTCTGTCACCCATGCTGGTGTGTATTGGCACGATCTCAGTTCACATTCCATTTCACCATACCATTCCATTCCATTCCATTACACTGCACTCCACTCCAATCCACTGAATTCCATTCCACCCAAATCCATTCCATGCCATTCCGTTCCAAATCCCTTCCATTCCACTCCATTCTTTCTACATCTTCTCCCTCTGTCACACAGGCTGTAGAGCAGTGGCACAATATCAGCAAATATTTCTTCATTCCGTTGCATTCCATTCCATTCCATTCCATTCAACTTCACTCCTCTCCACTCCACTCCACTCAATTCCGCTTCACTCCACTCAATTCCACTCCATTTCATTCTAGTCCACTCCACTGCACTCCATTCCATTTCACTATGCTCCATTCCATTCCACTCCACTCCACTCCTTTCCATAAAGCTCCATTCCATTCCATTCCACTCCACTTCATTCCATTCCTTTCCACTGCACTCCATTCCATTCCCTCCACTCCACTCCATTACATTCCAGTCCATTCCACTCCATTCCATTCCAGTCCACTCCATTCCATTCCACTCCACTCCACTCCAGCCCACTCCACTCCATTCCACTTCAGTCCAATCCACTCCAATCCACTTCACTCCATTCCATTCCACTCCCCTGCATTTCACTCCACTCCACTCCATTCCATTCCACTACACTCCATTCCATTCCACTCCACTCAATTCCATTCCACTCCACTCAATTCCATTCCATTCCAATCCATTCCAGTCTTTTCCATTTCACTCTACTCCATTCCATTCCAATCCAGTCGGCTCCATTCCATTCTACTCTACTCCCTTCCTTCCCACTCCACTCCACTACTCTCCACTCCACTCCAATCCTTTCCATTCCATTCCACCCCATTCCGTTCCATTCCTTTCTTTGCACAGGATCTCATTCTGGCACAAAGGCAGCAGTGCAATGGCACAATCTCATCCTACATTTCTTTTCACCATTCCATTGCAATCCATTTCATCCCATTCCATTCCATTCTATTTCACTCCACTCCATTCCATTCCGTTCCAATCAATTGAATTCCATTCCACTCCATTCCATTCCATTCCTCTCCACTCCATTACTTTCCACTCCATTCCATTCTACTGCACTCCTTTCCATTCCACTCCACTCCACTCCATTCCACTCTACTCCACTCAATTCCATTCCACTCCACTCCACTCCATTCCATTCCATTCCATTCCACTCCACTCCATTCCACTCCACTCCCCTCCATTCCATTCAACTCCACTTCACTCCACTCAATTCTACACCTTTCCATTCCACTCCACTCCAGTCCATTTCATTCCACTGCAGTCCAAACCATGCAACTCCACTCCTTTGCACTCCACTCCACTCCTTTCCATTTCATTCCATTCCACTCCATTGTGTTCCATTCCTTTCTTTGGACAGGATCTCACTCTGTATCCAACCCTGGTGTGCAGTGGCACAGTCTCAGCTTACATTTCATTTCACCATTCCATTGCAGTCCATTCTATTCGATTCCATTCCACTGCAAACCACTCCACTCCACTCAATTCCAATCCACTCCACACTCATCCATTCCATGCCATTCCATTTTAATCCCTTCCATTCGACTCCTTTCTTTCAACAGGATCTTCCTCTGTCGCAAAGGCTGAAAAGCAGTGTCAAAATCGAAGCACACATTTCTTCATTCCATTCCATTCCGTTCCATTCTAATCCACTACACTCCACCCAACTCCACACCATTCCATTCCACTCGACTCCATTCCACTCCACTTCACTTCATTCCATTCCATTCCACTCCACTCCACTCCATTCCATTCCACTCCACTCATTTCCATTCCACTCCACTCCATTCAATTCCACTCCACTCCTCTCCATTCAATTCCTTTCAACTCCACTGCATTCCATTCCATTCCACTCCACTCCACTCCACTCCATTCCCTTCCACTCCACTCCGTTCCATTCCACTCCACTCCACTCCATTCCATTCCTTTCCACTCCACTGCATTCCATTGCACTGCACTCCTCTCCATTCGATTCCATTCCAGTCCATTCCACTCCATTCCATTCCACTACACTGCATTCCATTCCACTCCACTCCACTCCTTTCCATAGAGCCCCATTCCATTCCGTTACAATCCACTCCATTCCATTCCCTTCCACTGCATTCCATTCCATTCCCTCCACTCCATTCCATTCCATTCCATTGCAGTCTATTCCACTCCATTCCATTCCACTCCACTTCATTACATTCCACTCCATTCCACTCCTTTCCATTACATTCCACTCCATTCCAGCCCACTCCACTCCATTCCACTTCAGTCCAATCCACTCCACTCCACTCCATTCCATTGCACTCCACTGCATTTCACTCCACTCCATTGCATTACATTCCACTAAACTCCATTCCATTCCACTCCACTCAATTCCATTCCACTCCACTCCATTCCATTCAACTCCACTCCACTCCATTCCATTCCATACCAATCTATTCCACTCCTTTCCATTCTACTCCACCCCTTCCACTCCACTCCATTCCATTCCATTCCACTCCGCTCCACTCGACTCCATTCCACTCAACTTCATTCCTCTCCATTCTATTCCACTCCATTCTATTCCACTCCACTCAAATCCACTCCACTCCAATCTACTCCACTCCTTTTCAATCCACTTCATTCCACTCCACTCCACTCCATTCCAATCCACTCCACTCCGCTCAATTCCATTCCACTCCACTCCATTCCATTCCATTCCATTCCACTCCATTCCATTCCATTCCATTCCACTCCTCACCATTTCATTGCACTCCACTAAATTCCAGTCCTTTCCATTCCAATCTGCTCCATTCCATTCCACTCCACTCCATTCCATTCCACTCCACTACACTCCATTCCACTCCACTCCATTCCATTACATTCCTTTCTTTCCACAGGACCTCAGTCTGTCACAAAGGCTGGAGTGCAGTGGCACAGTCTCAGCCCACATTTGTATTCACCATTCTATTGCAATCCATTCCATCCAATTCCATTCCATTCTATTTCTCTCCACTCCATTCCCTTCAAGTTCATTCCATTCCATTCCACTCCACTGAATTCCACTCCACTCCATTCCATTCCATGCCACTCCACTCCATTCCATTCCATTCCAGTCTATTCCACTCCATATCATTCCACTGCACTCCATTCGATTCCATTCCATTCCACTCCAGTCCAATCCACTCCCCTCCACTTCACTCCTTTCCATTCCACTCCATGGCATTCCAATCCATTCCACTCTACTCCATTCCATTCCACTCCACTCCACTCCATTCCATGCAATTCCACTCCTCTCCACTCCATTCCATTCTTGTCCAGTCCATTCCACTCCATTCCACTCCACTGCACTCCATTCCATTCCACTCCATTCCACTCCAGTCCAATCCACTCCACTCCACTTCATTCCTTTCCATTCCACTCCATGGCATTCCAATCCATTCCACTCCACTCCATTCCATTCCACTCCACTCCACTCCATTCCATTTCAATCCAATCCATTCCACTCCATTCCCTTCCACTCCACTCCATTCCATTCCACTCCTTTCCACTCCATTCCTTTCCATTCCACTCCAGTCCTCTCCATTCCTTTCTACTCCATTCGGTTCCACTCCTTTCCATTCCACTCAGCTCAACTCCACTCCACTCCACTCCTCTCCAATCCTTTCCAGTCCACTCCATTCCACTGCACTCCACTACATGGCAATCCACTCCACTCCACACAATTCCATTCGCCTCCAATGCATTCCATTCCATTCCATTCTGTTCCACTCCTCTCCATTTCATTCCACCACACTCCATTCCTCTCCATTCCTTTCCAATCCGCTCCATTCCCTTCCACTCTGCTCCATTCCATTCCACTCCACTACACTCCTTTCCATTCCAATACCTTCCACTCCACTCCTCTTCACTCCAGTCCACTCCACTCCACTCCATTCCACTGCACTCCACTCCAGTCCACTCCAATCACTCCATTCCTTTCCATTCCACTGCATTACATTCCATTCCTCTATTACCACAAGATCTCACTCTGTCAGAATTTCTGAGGTGCAGTGGCACAATCTCAGCCCACATTTCTTTTCCCCATTCCATTGCATTCCGTTCCATCCCATTCCATTACATTCTATTTCACTCCACTCCACTCCACTCCATTCCATTCCACTCCTTTCCAGGCCAAATCGACTCCATTCCACTCCACTCCACTCCACTCCATTCCATTCCATTCTATTCCATTCCACACCATTGCATTACATTCCTTTTTTTTGACAGGTTATCACTGTGAAACTCAGGCTGGAGTGCAGTGGTCCAATTTCAGGTCACAGTGCATGTCAACTTTTCATTGCATTGCATTCTGTTCCATTGCATTCCATTGCATTCCTTTCCATTCCATGCCATTACTTTCCATTCCAATCCATTCCATTCCATTCCTCTCCGTTTCACTCCACTCAACTTCACTCCACTACGTTCCATTAAGTTCAATTCTATTCCACTCCAGTCTACTTCTCTCCACTCCACTGCACTCAACTCCACTCCATTCTACTCCATCCCATTCCATTCCACTCCATTCCACTGCACTCGACTCCACCCCACTCCACTCCAATTCACTCAATTCCATTCCTTCCCATTCCATTCCTCTCTATTCCACTCCACTCCACTTCACTCCACTCCACTCCAGTCAACTCCATTCTATTCCATTCCTTTCCACTTCATTCCATTCCATTCCTTTCTTTCGAGAGTATCTCACTCTCTCATCAAGCCTGTAGCGCAGTGGCACAATCTCAGCTCACATTCCATTCCGTTCCATTCTGTACCATTCTGTTCCGTTCCATTCCGCTTCTCTCTAATCTGCTCCATTACATTCCAATCCATTCCATCCCATTCCAAACCATTCCGTTCCATTCCACTCAATTCCACTCTTATCCCCTCTAATACATTCCATTCCATTATATTCCATTTCATTCCCTTCCACTCCTTTCTTTCAAGACGTCACCATCTGTCATACAAGCTGTAGAGCAGTGGCACAATCTCAGCACATGATTCTTCATTCCGTTCCGTTATGTTGCATTCTATTCCATTCCATTCCGTTCCGTTCCACTTCACTCCACTACATTCCATTACATCCGATTCCATTCTTCTCTATTCCACTCCTCTCCACTCCACTGTACTCTACTCCACTCCCTTCCATTCTATCCCCTTCCATTCCACTCCATTCTTCCGCACTCCACTCCAACCCACTCCACTCCTATTCATTCCACTCCATTCCATCCCTCTGCTTTCCACTCCACTCCACTTCACTCCACTCCAGTCCAGTCCACTCCATTCCATTCCATTCCACAGAATTTCATTCCATTCCTTACATTCGAGAATATCTCACTCTTTAACCCAGTCTGGAGTTCAGTGGCACAATCTCAGCTCACATTTCGTTATTCCATTCAATTCAATTCCATTCCATTCCTTTTCATTCCATTCCATTGCATTCCATTGCATTGCATTGCATTCCATTCCATTCCAATCCATTGCATTCCATTCCACTCCTTTCCATTACATTCCACTCCATTCCACTTCATTCCAATCCACTCCACTCCTTTCCACTCCACTCCATTCCTCTCCACTCCACTCCAATGCACTCCACTCCTTTCCACTCCACTCTACTCCATTCCACTCCACTCCACTCCTTTCCACTCCACTCCATTCTATTCCACTCCACTTCATTCCATTCCACTCCACTCCATTCCATTCAACTCCATTCCATTAAACTCCATTCCACTCCATTCCATTCCACTCCACTCCATTCCATTTCATTCCACTCCACTCCACTCCATTCCATTGCACTGCATTCCATTCCATTTCATTCTTCTCCATTCCATTCCCCTCCACTCCATTCCATTCCATTCCAGTCCATTTCATTCCATTCCATTCCACTCCACTCCACTCCATTCCATTCCTTTCCACTCCACTCCATTCCATTCCACTCCACTCCACTCCATTCCATTCCATTCCATTCCACTCCACTCCATTCCATTCCGCTCCTCTCCACTCCATTGAATTCCATTCCAGTCCATTCCACTCCATTCCATTCCACTGTACTCCATTTGATTCCACTCTATTCCACTCCAGTCCAATCCACTCCACTCCACTTCACTCCATTCCATTCCTCTCCACGGCATTCAAATCCACTCCACCCATTCCATTCCATTCCATTCCATTCCACTCCACTCCATTCCATTCCATTCCATTCCACTCCACTCCATTCCATTTCAATCCAATCCATTCCACTCCATTCCCTTCCACTCCACTCCATTTCATTCCGCTTCTTTCCACTGCATTCCATTCCATTCCACTCCACTCCATTCCATTCCATTCCACTCCATTCCATTCCACTCCACTCCACTCCACTCCACAACTCTCCAATGCTTTCCAGTCCACTGCATTCCACTGCACTCCACTACACGACACTCCACTCCACTCCACTCAATTCCATTCCCCTCCACTGCATTCCATTCCGTTCCATTCCATTTCACTTCTCTCCATTTCATTCTACTCTACTGCATTCCATTCCATTCCACTCCAATCCACTCCATTCTCTTCCACTCCACTCCATTCCATTCCCCTCCATTCCACTACTTTCCATTCCAATACATTCCACTCCACTCCACTCCACTCCATTCCACTGCACTCCACTCCAGTCCACTCCACTCCATTCCATCCCATTCCACTCCATTCCATTCCATTCCTTTCTTTTCACAGGATCTGACTCTGTCACAAATTATGGAGTGCAGTGGCACAATCTCAGCCCACATTTCTTTTCCCCATTCCATTGCATTCCGTTCCATCCCATTCCATTCCATTCTATTTCACTCCCCTCCACTCCACTCCATTCTATTCCACTCCTTTCCAATCGATTCGACTCCATTCCACTCCACTCCTCTCCACTCCACTCCATTCTATTCCACTCCATTCCAATCGATTCGACTCCATTCTACTCCACTCCTATCCACTACACTCCACTCCACTCCAATCCACTCCATTCCATTCCATTCTACTCCATTTCACTCCATTGCATTCCATTTCTTTCTTTCGATAGGTTATCACTGTGAAACTCAGGCTGGAGTGTAGTCGCCCAATTTCAGGTCACATTACATGTCAACTTTTCATTGCATTGCATTCTGTTCCATTGCATTCCATTGCATTCCATTCCATTCCATTCCTTGCCATTTCTTTCTATTCCAATCCATTCCATTCCACTCCGTTCAACTCCACTCCACTCCACTACATTCCATTAAATCTGATTCTCTTCCACTCCATTCCATTCCTTTCCACTCCACTGCACACAACTCCACTCCATTCCACTCCATCCCATTCAATTCCACTCCATTCCACTGCACTTGACTCCACCCCACTCCACTCCACTTCATTCAATTCCATTCCTTCCCATTGCATTCCTCTCTATTCCACTCCACTCCACTTCACTCCACTCCACTCCACTCCAGTCCACTCCTTTCTATTCCATTCCTTTCCACTTCACTCCATTCCATGCCTTTCTTTCGAGAGTTTCTCACTCTGTCACCAAGCCTGTAGTGCAGTGGCAGAATCTCAGCTCACATTCCATTCCGTTCCATTCTGTTCCATTCTGGTCCATTCCATTCTGCTTCTCTCTAGTCTGCTCCATTCCATTCCAATCCATTCCATTCCATTCCATTCCATCCCATCCCATTCCATCCCATCCCATCCCATCCCATTCCATTCCATTCCATTCCATTCCAATCGATTCCACTCTGATCCCCTCTAGTACATTCCATTCCATTCCATTCCCATCCACTCCTTTCTTTCGACAGGTCACCCCGTGTCATACAAGCTGTAGCGCAGTGGCACAATCTCAGCACATATTTCTCCATTCTGTTTCGTTATGTTGCATTCTATTCCATTCCGTTCCATTATGTTCCACTGCACTCCACTGCACTAAATTCCATTACATCCGATTCCATTCTCCTCCATTCCACTCCTCTCCACTCCACTGCACTCTACTCCACTCCGTTCCACTCCAACCCCTTCCATTCCACTGCATTCTTCCTCACTCCACTCTACCCCACTCCACTCCACTTCATTCCACTCCATTCCATCCGATTCCATTCCTCTCCTTTCCACTCCACCCCACTTCACTCCACTCCACTCCAGTCCACTCCATTCCATTCCATTCCATTCCACTCCCCTGAATTTCATTCCATTCCTTACATTCGGGAACATCTCACATTGTAATCAAGCCTGGAGTTCAGTTTCACAATCTCAGCTCACATTTCGTTATTCCATTTAATTCCACTACATTCCATTCCTTTTCATTCTGTTCCATTGCATTCCATTGCATTCCATTCCATTCCATTCCATTCCATTGCATTGCATGCCATTCCATTCCATTCCACTCCATACCATTCCATTCCATTCCATTCCATTCCAATCCATTGAATTCTATTCCACTCCTTTCCATTAATTTCCACTCCACTCCACTCCATTCCAATCCACTCCACTCCTATCTACTCCACTCCATTCCTCTTCACTCCACTGCAATCCACTCTACTCCATTCCACTCCACTCTACTCCATTCCACTCCATTCCACTCATTTCCACTCCACTCCCTTCCATTCCACTACACTCCATTCCATTCCATTCCACTCCACACCATTCCTTTCCACTCCACTCTATTCAATTCCATTCTATTCCATTCCATTCCACTCAAACCCACTCCGCTCCACACCAATCCATTCCATTCCATTCCTTTGCATTCCATTCCACTCGTTTCTTTCCCCAGTATCTCCCTCTGTCACAGGGCTGTAGCGCATTGGCACAATAGCAACACACATTTCTCCGTTCCATTCCATTCCGTTCTGTTCCTTTCTATTCTGTTCCATTCCACTCCATTCCACTCCACTCTACTCCACTGCACTATATTCCATTACATTCGATTCCTTTCCACTACATTCCACTCACCTCCACTCCACTGTACTCCACTCCACTCCATTCCATTCCACTCCACTCCATTCCATTCCACTCCATTCCGTTCCATTCCATGCCATTCCATGCCATTCCATTCTTCTCCATTCCGTTCCACTCCATTCCATTCCATTCCATCCCATTATACTCATCTCCATTCCATAACACTCCACTCCAATCCATTCTACTCCACTCCATTCCATTCCACTCCACTCCATTCCTTTCCCCTCCACTCCATTCCACTCCATTCCCTGCCACTCCACTCCAATCCACTTCACTCCTTCCCATTCCACTCAAGTCCACTCCATTCCACTCCACTCCATTCCGTTCCACTCCACTCCATTCCATTCCACTCCAATCCTCTCCATTCGACTCCACTCCTATCCATTCCACTCCACTCCATTCCATTGCACTCAACTCCACTCCATTCCACTCCACTCCATTTGATTCTACTCCATTCCATTCCATTCCAGTTCATTACTTTCTTTCCACAGGATCCCACTGTGTCACAAATGCTTGAGTGCAGTGATACAGTCTCAGCTCACATTTCTTTTCATCATTCCATTGCATTCCATTCAATCCCATTCCATTCCATTCTATTTCACTCCACTCCACTCCACTCCATTCCATCCCACTCCATCCCACTCCATTCCACTCCATTCTACTTTATTCCAATTCACTCCAATCCTATCCACTCCAATTCATTCCATTCCATTCCTATCCATTCCACTCCATTCCATTCCACTCTATTGCATTCCATTCCACTCCATTCCATTCCACACTATTCCACTCCTTTCCATTCCATTCCACTCTATTCCACTCCATTTCATTCCATTCCACTGAACTCTACTCCAATCCAGTCCACTCCACTCCATTCCATTGCACTGCGTTCCATTCCTCTCAACCCCACTCAACTTCACTCCATTCCACTCCACTCCATCCCATTCTACTAGATTCCATTCCATTCCTTTCCACACCACTCCATTCCACTGAACTCCTTTCCAATCCATTTCACTGAACTCCACTCCACTCCATTCCAGTCCACTCCAATCCTTTCTATTCCATCTGATTCCATTCCATTTCACTCCACTCTTTTCCACCCCACTCCTCTCAATTCTACTCCACTCCACTCCACTCCTCTCCACTTCATTCCATTCCATTGCACTCAACTCCACTCCATTCCACTCCTCTCCACTTCATTCCATTCCATTGCACTCAACTCCACTCCATTCCACTCCACTTCATTCGATTCTACTCCATTTCATTGCATTCCTCTCTATTGCAGTTCATTACTTTCTTTCCACAGGATCTCCTCTGTCACAAATGCTGGAATGCAATGAAACTGTCTCAGCTCTCATTTCTTTTCACCATTCCATTGCATTCCATTCCATCCATTCTATTCCATTCTATTGCACTCCACTACACTCCACTCCATTCCATTCCACTCCATCCCATTCCATTCGACTCCATTCCAGTTCACTCCAATTCCCTCCACTCCAATCCACCCCAATTCATTCCATTCTATTCCTATCCATTTCACTCCATTCCATTCCACTGTACTGCATTCCATTCCACTTCATTCCACTCCACTCTATTCCACTCAGTTCCATTCCATTCCACTCTGTTACATTCCATTCCACTGCACTCCACTCCAATCCACTCCACTCCACTTAATTCCACTCCATTCCATTGCACTCCATTCCATTCCACTCCACCCCATTCAACTCCACTCCATTCCACTGCACTCCATTCCATTCCACTAGACTCCATTCCATTCCTTTCCACTCCACTCCATTCCATTGAACTCCATTCCAATCCATTTCAGTCTTCACTCCATTCCAGTCCACTCCACTCCTTTCCATTCCATCTCATTCCATTCCATTTCACTCCACTCTTTTCCACTCCACGCCAATCAATTCCACTCCACTCCACTCCATTCCCCTCCACTCCACTCCATTCCACTCCACCCCACTACCAGCCACTCCATTACATTCCATTCCACTCCACTTCATTCTTTTCCACTCCAGTCAATTCCATTCCACTCCACTCCACTCCACTCCATTCCACTCCATTCCATTGCACTCCACTCCTGTCCATTCCATTCCACGCCACTCCATTCTATTCCACTCCATTCTTTTCCACTCCACTCCACTCCAATCCATTTCAATCCATTCCACTACATTCCATTCCATTCCGTACTTTTTACAGGATCTCCCTCTTTCACCCAGGATTGTGTGAAGTGGCAGAATCTCAGGTCACATTTCTTTTCACCATTCCATTCTATTCCATTCCTTTCCATTCCATTCCATTCCATTCCATTTTATTCCACTGCACTCCACTCCACTCCTATCCATTTTTTGCCATGCTTTTCCAATCCCTTCTAGTCCACTCCTTTCTTTCAACAGGATCTCCATCTGTCACACAAGCTGCAGCACAGTGGAAAAATCTAAGCGCACATTTCTTCATTCCATTCCATTCAATTCCATTTCACTCCACTCCACTCCACTCCAATCCATTCCACTCAACTCCGCTCCACTCTATTCCATTCCACTCCACTCCTTTCCACTCCACTCCACTTCATTTCTTTCTGCTTGAATCCATTCCAGTTCACTCCACTCCACTGCATTCCGTTCCACTCCATTCCATTCCAATCAATTCCACACCACTCCATTCCATTCCTTTTCACTCCATTCCATTCCCTTCCACTCGACTCCATTCCATTCTACTCCAGTCCATTTCACTCCATTCCATTCCACTCCACTCCATTCCACTCCACTTCATTCGACTACATTCCATTCCACTCCACTCCATTCCAATGAACTCCATTCCACTCCACTCAACTATATTCCGTTCCATTCCACTCCACTCCATTCCACTAAAATCCACTCCATTCCATTCTTCTCCATTCCATACCATTCTACTCCACACCACTCCATTCCATTCCTTTCCACTCCACTGCACTCCACTCCACTCCTCTCCAACCCATTCTTTTCCATTCCAGCCCAATTCATTCCTTTCCACTCTACTCCATTCCCTTCCAGTCCACTCCTATCCATTCCACGCCATACCATTCCATTTCACTCGTCTCCACTCCACTCCACGACACTCCATTCCATTCCACTCCACTCGATTCCACTCCACTTCTCTCTATTCCACTCCACTCTTCTCCACTCCACTCCATTCCACTCCATTCCATTCCACTCCACTCTAGTGCATTCCATTCCACTCCACTCTATTCCATTCCATTCCTCTCCATTCCACTCGACTGCACTCCATTCCATTTCACCCCACTCCACTCCATTTCCTTCCACTCCACTCCACTCCATTCAATTCTGCTCTCTTACGTTACATTCCATTCCACACCACTCCATTCCATTCCTTTCCTCTCCACTCCGTTTCATTGAAGTTCACTCCATTCCATTCCACTCCACTACATTCCATTCCATTCTATTCCAGTCCATTGCACTACACTCCATCCCACTCCACTCCATTCCATTCCAATCCATTCCACTCCATTACATTCCACTCCATTCCATTCCACTCCAATCCATTCCATTCCACTCCACTCCATAGATCTCCACTCCATTCCATTGCATTCCATTCCATTTAACTCCAATCCCCTCCATTACACTCCACTCCATTCCATTCCACTCCAACCCATTCCAATCCACTCCACTCCCGTCCATACCTCTCCACTCCATTCCATTCCACTCCAACCCATTCCATTCTACTCTACTACAGTTCATTCCACTCCACTCCATTCCATTCCACTCTACTCCATTCCATTCCAATCCGTTCGATTCCACTCCACTCCATTCCATTCCATTCCGTTCCATTCCACTCCACTCCTTTCCACTGCACTGCATTCCATTCCACTCAACTCCTTTCCACTCCACTACACTCCACTACACTCCATCCCACTCCACTCTATTCCATTCCACTCCATTCCATTCCATTCCACTCCCTCCACTGCATTTCACTCCACTCCACTGCGTTCCACTTCACTCCATTCCATTCCACTCCATTGCATTCCACTCCACCCCATTCCATTCCACTCCACTCCACTCCATTTCACTCCAATCCACTCCGTTCAACTCCACTCAATTCCATTCCATTCCATTCCATTCCACTCCACTCCATTGCATTCCAATCTACTCCATTCCTTTCAATTCCACTCCACTCCATTCCACTCCACTCCGTTCCACTCCCCTCAATTCCACTCCACTCACTTCATTCCACTCTACTCCACTCCACTTCGTTCCATTTCATTCCAATCCATTCCTTTCCATTCCTTTTTTGCACAGCATCTCACTCTAACAATGGCTGAAGTGCAGTGTCACAATCTCAGCTCACAGTTCTTTTCACCATTCCATTGCATTCCATTCCACACCATTCCATTCCATTCTATTTCACTCCACTTCACTGCACTCCACTCCATTCCATTCCACCCCATTGCACTCCATTCGACTCCATTCCACTCCATCCCACTCCACTCCACTCTACTCAACTCCACTCCACTCCAATGCAATCCATTCCATTTCACTCCATTGTGTTCCATTCCTTTCTTTCAACAGGATATCACTGTGTCACCCAGGCTGGAGTTTTGTGGCACAATCTCAGCTAACATTGGATGTCAACTTTCCATTGCATTGCATTGTATTCTATTGCCAGCCATTGCATTTCATTCCAATAAATTACATTTCATTTCATTCCATTCCATTCCGTTCTATTCCATTATATTTCATTCGATTCCATTCCATTGAAACCCATTCCGTTCCACTCCACTCCCCTCCACTGCACTATATTCCATTACATCCGATTCCACTCCACTCCATTCCACTTCTCCAGACACCACCACACTCCACTCCTCTCCATTCAACTCCAACCCATTCCATTACGCTCCATTACACGGCACTCCACTGCACCCCACTCCACTTCACTTCATTCCATTCCGTTCCATCCCATTCCATTCCTCTCCACTCCACTCTACTCCACTCCAGTCCACTCAACACCAGTCCACTCCATTCTATTCCATTCCATTCCACTACGTTCCATTCCATTCCTTTCCTTGGAGAGTATCTCACTCTCTCACACAGCCTGGAGCACAATGGCACAATCTTAGCTCACATTCCATTCCATTCCATTCCATTCTGCTTCACTCCACTCCCCTCCAATCCTCTCCATTCCATTCCTTTCCATTCCATTCCATTCCATTCCATTCCATTCCATTCCATTCCACTCCTTTCCATTCCATTCCATTCCATTCCACTGAATTTCACTTCACTCCACACCAATGCATTCCATTCCAATCCTCTCTTTTCTTTCAACAGGATCTCCTTCTGTCACACAGCTTATAGTGCAGTGGCACAACCTGCACACACATTTCGCCATTCCATTCCATTCCGTTCCATTCTGTTCCATTCTGTTCGATTCCATTCCATTCCGTTGTGCTCCATACCAGTCCACTAAAATGCATTCCATTACATCTGATTCCACTCCCCTCCATTCCATTCCTCTAGACTCCACTGAACTCCACTGCACTCAGTACAACTCCATACCATTCCATTCCACTCCATTCCACCGCATTCCAACCCACCCCACTCTACTCCACTTCATTCCCTTCCATTGCATTCCATTCCATTCCTCTCCATTTCACTCCATTCCACTTCACTCCAATCCACTCCACTGCAGTCCACTCCATTCCATTCCATTCTACTGCATTCCATTCTATTCTTTTCTTTCGAGTGTGTCTCACTCTTTCAGCCAGCATGGAGTACAGTGGCACAATCTCAGCTCACATTTCATTATTCCACTCCATTCCCCTCAATTCCACTTCATTTAACTCCACTCCACTCCTCTCCATTATACTCTATATAATTCCATTCCATTCCATTCCTCTGAATTCCACTCTGCTCCACTCCATTCCGCTCCACTCCAATTCATTCCACTCCACTCCATTCCATTCCACTCCACTCGACTCCATTCTGCTCCACTCCACTCCATTCCACTCCACTCCATTCCATTCCGCTCCACTCCATTCCGTTCAACTCCACTCCATTCCATTCCACTCCACACGATTGCATTCAATTCCACTCCATTCCATTCCACTACACTCCATTCCATTCCACTCCATTCCATTCCACTGCACTCCATTCCATTTCATTCCACTCTATTCCACTCCACTAAATTCTACTCGACCCCACCCACTCCATTCCACTCCACTCCATTCTATTCCACAACACCCATTCCATTCCACTCCACTCCATTCCATTCCACTCCACTTCACTCCACTCCAATCCTTTCCATTCCACTCCACAACATTCCATTCCGTTCCACTCCATTCCATTGGCCACCATTCCATTCCTTTCCAATCCACTCCACTCTACTTCATTCCATTCCATTCCATTCCACTCCACTACAATCCACTCCACTCCACTCCAATCAATTCCACTCCCTCTACTCCACTCCATTCCTGTACACGCCACTCCTTTCCATTCATCCCATTCCATTCCATTCCACTCCACTCCATTCCATTCCAATCCACTGCATTCCATTACACTCCACTCAATTCCATTGTAATCCACTCCACTAGACTCCATTCCATCCTTTCCTTTCCACTCCACTCTAGTCCATTCCATTGCACTCCAGTCTATTCTTTTCAACTCCACTCCTTTGCACTCCACTCTACTCCACTCCACTCCATTTCACTCCTTTTGACTCCATTCCATTCCATTCCTTTCCTTTTTCTGACAGGATCACACTCTGATACCCCTCCTGGTGTGCAGTGGCACAATCTCAGCTCACTTTTCATTTCAACATTCCATTCCATTCCATTGCATTCCATTCCATTCCACTTAGCTCCACTCCATTCCACTCAATTCCACTCCACTCCTCTCCAATCCATTGCATGCTATTCCATTCCAATCCCTTCCATTCAACACCTTTCTTTCGACAGAATCTCCCTCTGTCACACAGGCTCAAGAGAAGTGTCACAATCTCAGCACACATTTCTTCATTCCATTCCATTCCATTCTGTTCCACTCTACTCCACTCCACACCACACCACTAAATTCCATTTCACTCCACTCCAATCCATTCCATACTGCTCCATTCCATTCCACTCCACTCCTTTCCACTCCATTCCATTCCATTCCACTAAACTCCATTCCATTCCACTCCTCTCCACTCCATTCCACTCCACTCCAGTCCATTCGATTCCACTCCATTCCACTGAATTCCACTCCACCGCACTCCACTCCATTCCATTCCACTCTACTGCAATTCATTCCATTCCATTCCACTCCACTCCATTCCATTCCACTTTATTCCATTCCATTCCACTCCATTGCATTCCACTCCACACTATTCCATTCCATTCCACTCTATTCCATTCTACTCCACTCCATTCCATTCCACTCCACTCAATTCCACTCTACTCCACTCCATTCCACTGCGCTCCATTCCACTGCACTCCATTCCTTTCCTCTCCACTCCATTCCATTCCATTCCACTAAATTCCTTTCCACTCCATTCCACTCCATTCCACTCCACTCCACACCATTCCCTTCCATTCTATTCCATTCCACTCCACTCCACTCCAATCAATTCCACTCCCTCAACTCCACTCCATTCCAGTCCACTCCAGTCCTTTCCATTCCATCCCATTCCATTCAATTACACTGCACTCCATTCCATTCCACTCCACTCCATTCCATTGCACTCCACTACACTCAACTGCATTCCAATCCTCTCTGTTCCACTCCACTGCAGTCCATTCCATTCCAATCCCCTCCATTCCATTCAACTCCACTCCTTTTCACTCCACTCCACTCCACTCCAATCCATTTCATTCCATTCCACTCCCTTCTATTGCATTCCTTTCTTTTGACGGGATCTCACTCTGTCACCCATCCTGGTGTGCATTGGCACAATCAGCTCAATTTTCATTTCACCATTCCAATCCATTTCATTCCATTGCCCTCCTCTCCAATCCACTCAATTCCATTCCACTCCATTCCTTTCCATTCCTTTCTTTCCACAGGATCTCACTCTGTCACAAAGGCCGTACTGCAGTGGCACAAACTCAGCCCACATTTCTTTTCACCATTCTATTGCAACCATTCCATCCCATTCCATTCCATTCTATTTCACTCCACTCCACTCCACTACACTGCATTCCATTCCACTCCATCGCAATCCATTCGACTCCATTCCACTCCACTCCACTCCATTGCATTCCATTCCATTCCATTTCATTCCATTGCATTCCATTCCTTTATTTCAACAGGTTATCACTCTGAGACCTGGGCTGGAGTACAGTGGCCCAATTTCAGCCCAAATTACATGACAACGTTTCATTGCATTCTATCCGTTCCATTGCATTCCATTGCATTCCATTCCATTGTATTCCATTCCATTCCAATCCACTCCGTTCCACTCCACTCCACTCCACTCCATTAAATCCGATTCTATTCCACTCCACTTCAACCCACTCCACTCCACTTCATTCGATTACATTCCATCCCATTCCATTCCTCTCCATTCCACTCCATTTCACTCCCTTCCACTACACTCCACTCCATTATATTCCATTCCTTTCCAATGCATTCCATTCCATTCCTTTTTTTCGAGAGTATCTCACTCTGTCACCAAGTATGTAGCACAGTGGCAAAATCTCATCTCACATTCCATTCCGTTACGTAACATTCCATTCCTTTCTGATCTGCTCTCCTTGTTTTTGAGAGTATCTCACTCTGTCACCAAGTATGTAGCACAGTGGCAAAATCTCATCTCACATTCCATTCCGTTACATAACATTCCATTCCTTTCTGATCTGCTCTCCTCCAATCCACTCCATTCCGTTCCATTCCATTCCATTCCATTCCACTCAATTCCACTCCGCTACTTTCCAATCCATTCCATTCCACTTCTTTCTTTCGACAGGATCACCCTATGTCATACAATCTGTAGCTCAGTGGCACAATCTCAGCACACATTTCTCTGTTCTGTCCCATTCCGTGGCTTTCTGTCTCGTTCCGTTCCTTTCCATTCCACTCCACTCCACTACATTCCATTACATCCAATTCCATTCTTCTCCATAACACTCCTCTCCACTCCACACCACTCCACTTCACTCCATCCTATTCCATTCCGCACCATTTCACTGAAGTCCACTCCACCCAAATCCACTCCACTTCATTCCATTCCATTCCATCCCATTTCTTTCCTCTGCATTCCACTCCATTCCACTTCACTCTACTTCACTCCAGTCCACTCCATTCCATTCCATTCCATTTCATTCCACTGCATTCCATTCCATTCCTTACATTCGAGAGTATCTCACTCTGACACCCAGCCTGGAGCGCAGTTGCACAATTTCAGCTCACATTTCTTTATTCCATTCCATTCCATTCCATTGCATTCCATTCCATTGCGTTCCATTCCTTTCCATTGCCTTCCATTGCATACCATTCCATTCCATTCCACTCCTTTCCATTCCATTCCACTCCTCTCCATTATGTTCCACTCCACTTAATTACGTTCTTAGCCACCCCACTCCGTTCCTCTCCACTCCACTCCATTCCACTCCACTCTACTCAATTCCACTCCACTCCATTCCACTCCACTCCACTCTGTTCCACTCCTCTCCACTCCACTTCACTCCGTTTCACTCCACTCCACTCCATTCCAATCCAATCCATTCGATTCTGATCCATTTCATTCCACTCCACTCCGCTCCACTCCATTACACCCCATTCTACTCCATTCCATACCATTCCACTCCACTCCATTGCATTCCATTCCACTCCACTCCATTCCATTCCACTCCATTCCATTCCACTACACTCCATTCCAAACCATTCCATTCCACTCCGTTAGGTTCCACTTCACTCCATCCCATTCCACTGCACTCCAATTCCTTCCAATCCACTCCAATCCATTCCACTACACTCCATTCTCTTCCACTCCATTCCACTCCACTCCACTGCACTGCATTCCATTCCACCCCTCTCCACTCCTTTAAACACCAATCCATTCCATTTCACTCCAGTACATTCCATTCCACTCCACTCCGTTCCATTCCATTACACTCCATTCCATTCCACTCCACTCCCTTCCATTGTTCTGCATTTAACTGCATTCCATTTCATTTCACTCCACTCCACTCCACTGCATTCCACTCCATTCTATTCAACCCCATTCCATTCCAATCCACTCCACTCCTATCCACTCCACTCCATTCCACTCCACTCCTCTCCACTCCACTCTACTTCACCCCATTCCATTACATTCCATTCCATTCCCATGCAGTCCATTACATTCCACCCCATTCTACCCCATTCCATTCCTTTCCATTCCACTCCACGCCAGTGTATTCCACTCCACTCCATTCCAACCCATTCCATTCCACTCCACTCCACTCCATTCCACTCCATTCCATTCCACTTCATTCCATTCCACTCAACTCCACTCTGCTCCACTCCATTCCAGTCCACTACATTCCATTCCACTACATTCCATTCCATTCCTCTCCATTCCATTCCACTCCACACCATTCCATTCCATTCCATTCCACTCTACTTCATTCCACTCCACTCCACCCAACTCCATTACATTCCAATCCATTCCACTACACTCGTTTCCACTCAATTTCATTCCATTCAACTCCACTCCATTCCACTCCACTCCATTCCATTCAACTCCACTCCATTCCACTCCACACCACTACACTCCATTCCACTCCACTCGAATCCACTCCACTCCAATCCACTCCACTCCATTCCATTCCATTCCATTCCATTCCTTTCCACTCCACATCATTCCACTCCATTTCATTCCATTCCATTCCACTCCTCTCCATTTCACTCCATTCTATTCCATCCCACTCCACTTCATTCCACTCCACTCCTTTCCTCTCCATTCTATTCCTTTCGACTCCACTCCACGCCATTCCACTCCACTCCATTCTACTCCATTCCATTCCACTCCATTCCACTCCACTCTACTCCGCTTCACGCCATTCTACTCCACTGCATTACATTCCACTCCATTCCATTCCGTTCCACTCCTCTCCAATCCATTATTCTCTATTCCATCCCATTCCACTCCATTCATATCAATTCCACTAAACTCCATTCCGTTCCACTGTACTCCACTCTACTCCATTCCATTCCATTCCAATCCATTCCATTCCACTCCACTCTATTCCATTCTACTCCATTCCACTTCATTCCATTCCATTCCTCGCTACTCCACTCTGTTCCACTCCACTCCATACCACTCTATTGCATTCCATTCCATTCCATTTCCCTAAAATCCACTCCACTCCACTCCATTTCGCTCGCCTCCTTTCCACTCCAGTCCAATCCCCTCCACTCCCCTCCCTTCCGCTCACCTCGATTACACTGCACTCCACTAAACTCCATTCCATTCCAATCCACTCCAATCCATTCCACTCCATTCCTTTCAATTCCATATCACTCCTCTCCATTCCATTCCATTCTCTTCCATTCCACTCTTTGCCATTCCATTCCACTCCAATCCACTCCATGCCATTCCATTCCACTCCACTCCACCCGAATCCACTCAACTCCATTCCACTCCATTCCATTAGACTCCATTCCAATCCACTCCACTCCACTCCACTCTAATGCACTCCACTCCACTCCATTCCATTCCACTCCACTTCACTCCACTGATTCCATTCCATCCCATTGCTCTCCATTCCATTCCACTCCACTTCACTCCACTCCTTACTTTCAGTTGTACTCCACTCCATTGCATTCCACTGCACTCAACTCCATTCCATTACATTACATGCCATTCCACTCCTCTCCACTCCATTCCACTCCGCTCCACTTCACTCCCCTCCATTCCATTGCATTCCACTCCACTCCATTCCCCTACACTCCATTCCTTTCCACTCCACTTTACATCACTCCCCTCCACTCCATTGCATAACATTCCATTCCATTTCACTCCATTGCATTCCATTCCTTTCTTTCGACAGGATATCACTGTCACCCAAGCTGGAGTTCAGTGACACAATCTCAGCTCACATTACATGTAAACTTTCCATTGCATTTCATTCTATTCCCTTGCATTCCATTGCATTCCATTGCATTCCATTCCATTCCATTCTACCCTACTCCAATACATTCCACTCCACTCCATTGCATTCCACTCCACTTCATTCTCTTCCACTCCATTCCACTCACATTAAACTCCATTTCACTTCACTCCACTCCACTCCGTTTCACTACATTCCAATCCACTCCACGCCATGCCACTCCATTGCATTCCACTCCTCTTCAGTCCAATACACTCCACTCCATTCCAATCCATTCCACTCCACTCCATTCCATTCCACTCCACTCCAGTCTATTACTTTACAATCCACTGCATTCTGTTCCACTCTGCTTCATTCCACTGCACTCCACTACACTCCATTCCATTCCAGTCCATTCCACTCCATTCCATTCCACTCCATTCCATTCCACTCCACTCCACTGCACTCCAATCAACTCCACACCACTCCATTCCATTCCACTCCATACCATTCCTTTCCACTCTACTCCATTCCATTCCATTAAACTCCTCTTCATTCCATTGCACTCCACTCCATCCCATTCCATAGCATTCCACTCCTCTCCATTCCATTCCACTCCACTCTACTCCATCCCACTTCACTCCATTCCATTCTATTCCATTCCACTCAGCTCCTCTGCTTTCCACTCTGCTCCATTCCATTCCACTCCACTCCATTCCATTCCACTCCATTCCACTCTACTCCACTCCATTACACTCCACTCCACTCCACTCTATTCCACTCCACTCCACTCCATTACTCTCCACTCCTGTCCATTCCACTTCATTCCACTCCACTCCATTCCATTCCACTCCATTCAGTTACTCTCCATTCCATTCCATTGCACTCTATTCCATTCCAATTCATTCCAATCCACTCCATTCAATTCCATTCCACTCCATTCCATTCCACTCCATTCCAATCCATTCCACTCTATTCCACTCCACTGTGATCTATTCCATTCCATTCCATTCCATTCCACTCCACTCCTTTCCATTCCACTCCATTCCATTACACTCCATTCCACTCCATTGCACTCTTTTACACTCCATTCCATTCCAATCTACTCCATTCTACTCCACTCCACTCCCCTCCAATCCACTCCAATACAATCCATTCCACTCCGCTCCACTCCACTCCACTCGATTCCACTGCATTCCACTCCATTGCATTCCACTCCATTCCATTGCATTCCACTCCACACCCTTACATTCAATTCCACTGCATTTCATTCCATTCCATGCATTTCCATTCTGTTCTATTCCACTCAATTCCACTCCACTCCACTTCAGTCCATTCCATTCCATTTCACTCCTTTCTTTCGACAGGATCTGCGTCTGTCACATGGCTGTAGCTCAGTGGCACAATCTCAGCACACATTTCTCCATTCCGTTCCGCTCTGTTCTGTTCCATTCCGTTCTGTTCCATTCCTGTCCATTCCCCTCCAGTCTGCTCCACTCCACTACATTCCATTATATCCGACTCTGTTCCACTCCATTCCAATCCCCTCAACTCCACTGCACTCCACTCCACTCCATTCCACTCCACTCTATTCCATTCCTCTCCATTCCATTCCATTCCATTCCACTCCTCTAGATTCCATTCCAGTCCACTCCATTCCATTCCCTCCCATTCCATGCCTTTCCATTTCATTCCACTCCACTCCATTCCACTCTGCTTCACTCAATTCCTTTCCACTCAACTCCACTCCATTCCACTCCACTCTGTTCCATTCTTCTCCATCTCCTTCCACTCCATTCCCTTCCACTCCACACCTCTCCATTCCACTCCACTCCACTCCACCCCATTCCATTCAACTCCACTCCATTGCATTCCACTCCACTCCATTCCATTCCATCCCTTTCCACACTTCTCCATTCCATTCCACTCCATTCCATTGCATTCCACTCCACTCCATTCCCTTCTACTCAATTCCACTCCAGTCCACTCCACTACATTCCATTCCATGCCACTGCATTCCATTCCACTCCAGTCAACTCCTTTCCACTCCACACCAATCCCTTCCACTCCACGACATTCTGCTCCACTCCATTCCATTGCACTCAACTCCACTCCATTCCACTCCACTATATTCCATTCCCCTCCATTCCATTGCATTAAACTCCATTCCATTCCATTCCTTTCTCTCCAAAGGATCTCACTCTCTCACAAATGCTGGAGTTCAGTGACACAGTCTCAGCTCACCTTTCTATTCACCATTCCATTGCAATCCGTTCCATCCAATTCCATTCCATTCTATTTCACTCCACTCCACTCCAATCCATTCCATTCCACTCCATCCCACTCCATTCGACTCCATTCCACTCCACTTCAATACACTCAACTCCACTCCACTCCACTCCATTCCATTCCTATACATTCCACTCCATTCCATTCCACTCACCTCCATTCCATTCCACTCCATTTCATTCCTATCCATTCCATTCCATTCCATTCCACTACACTCCATTCCATTCCTTTCCAATCCACTCCATTCTATTCAACTTCACTCCATTCCCTTCCACTCCTCTCGATTCCAACCCACTCAACTCCATTTCATTCCTTTCTTTCCACACGACATCACAGTGTCACTCAGTCTGGAGTGGAGTGGCATAATCTCAGCTCACATTACACGTCAACTTTCCATTGCATTGCATGCTATTCCGTTGCATTCTGTTGAATTCCATTGCATTTCATTTCATTCCATTTAATACCATTCCATTCCACCTCGTACCGCTCCACACCACTCCACTCCATTACATTCCATTACATCCGATTACATTCCACTCCTTTCCACTCCTGACCCCTCCAATACACTCCACTTCTATCCATTCCACTCCATTCCTTTCCAATACGATCCATTCCACCGCACACCACACCACCACACTCCACTCCACTTCATTCCATTCCATTCCATCCCATTCCATTCCTCTCCATTACACTCCACTCCACTTCATTCCACTCCACTCAAGTCCACTCCATTCCAATACATGCCACTGCATTCCATTGCATTCCTTTCTTTCTAGATTATCTCACTCTGTCACCCAGCCTGGAGCACAGTAGCACAATCTCAGCTCATATTTCACTATTCCATTCTCTTCCATTCCATACCATTCCATCACATTCCACCCCAGTTCATTCCATTCCATTCCATTACAGTGCACTCCACTCCACTCCACTTCAGTACTTTCCATTCCAGTTCACTTCACTCCACTGCACTCCATTCCACTCCACACCACTCCAATCTATTCAATTCAACTTCACTCCACTCCACTCCATTCCATCCCACTCCATTCCACTCCACTCCGTTCCATTCCACTCCATTCAACTCCACGCCACTCCGTTCCATTCCACTCCATTCCACTCCACTCCGCTCGACAGCACTCCACTCCACTCGACAGCACTCCACTCCACTTCACTCCACTCCACTCCACTGCACTCCACTCCACTCCATTCCAGTCAACTCCACTCCATTCCACTCCACTCCACTTCACTCCTCTCCACTCGATTCCACTCCACTCCACTTCACTCCTCTCCACTCGATTCCACTCCATTCAATTCCATTCCATTCCCGTCCATTCATTTCCACTCCACTCCATTCCATTCCACTGCATTCCATTCCATTCCATTCCACTGCATTCCATTCCATTCCATTCCACTGCTTTTCATTCCATTCCACACCACTCCTTTCCATTCCACTCCACTCCATTACACTCCACTCCATTCCATTCCACTTCACTCCAATCCACTCCACTCCATTCCATTCCACTCCATTCCATTACACTCCATTCCAATCAGTTGCACTCCATTCCACTCCATTGCATTTCAGTCCACTCCGTTCAATTCCATTACACTCCACTCCATTCCACTCCCCTCCACTCCACTCCAGTCCACTCCAATCCAATCCATTCCACTTCACTCCACTCCACTCAATTACGTTGCATTCCACTCCATTGCTTTCTACTCCATTCCATGACATTCAACTCCATACCCTTCCATTCCATTCCATTCCATGTCATTCCAATCGATTCCATTCCACTCAATTCCACTACGCTCCACTCCAATCCATTCCATTCCATTTCACTCCTTTCTTTCAACACGATCTCCATCTGTCACAAGGCTGTAGTGCAGTGGCACAATCTCAGCACATATTTCTCCGTTCTGTTCTGCTCCATTCTGTTCCATTCCATTCCATTCCATTCCAATCCATTCCACTCCACTCTACTCCAACCCACTACTTCTATTTCATCCGATTCCGTTCCACTCCATACCACTCCCCTCTACACCAGTATACTCCATTCCACTCCACTCCATTCCATTCCACTCAATTCCATTCCATTCCATTCCATTCCATTCCATTCCACTCCTCTAGATTTCATGCCGCTCCACTCCATTCCATTCCATCCCTTTCCATGCCTCTCCATTCCATTCCACTCCAGTCCATTCCTTTCTTCTCCACTCAATTCCATTCCACTCAACTCCACGCCATTCCACTCCACTCCATTCCATTCCATCCCATTCCATGCCTCTCCATTCCATTCCACTCCACTCCATTCCTTTCTGCTCCACTCAATTCCATTCCACTCAACTCCACGCCATTCCACTCCACTCCATTCCATTCCATATCATTTCATTCCATTCCATTCCACTCCACTCCATTCCATTCAACTCCACTCCATTCCATTGCACTCCACTCCATTCCATACCATCCCTTTCCACTCCTCTCCATTCCATTCCGCTCCACTCCATTGCATTCCACTCCATTCCATTCTACTCAACTCCACTCCAGTCCACTCCACTCCATTCCATTCCACGCCACTCCATTTCATTACACTTCTGTCAACTCCATTCCACTCCACACCAATCCATTCCACTCCACGACATTCTGCTCCACTCCATTCCATTGCACACAACTCCACTCCATTCCAGTCTCTTCCATTCCATTGCATTCCACTCCATTCCCTTCCATTCCTTTCTTTCCAAAGAATGTCACTCTGTCACAAATGCTGGAATGCAGTGACACAGTCTCAGCTCACCTTTCTTTTCATCATTCCATTGCATTCCATTCCATCCAGTTCTGTTCCATTCTATTTCACTCCATTACACTCCACTCCATTCCATTTCACTCCACTCCATTCCATTCGACTCCATTCCACTCCACTTCAATCCACTCCACTACACTCCACTTAACTCCATCCCATTCCATTCGACCCCATTCCACTCCATTCCATTCCACTCCACTCTATTCCATTCCAATCCATTCCATTCCTGTCCATTCCACTCCATTCCATTCCACTCCACTCCATTTCATTCCATTCCATTCCACTCCAATCCATTCCATTCCTCTGCATTCCACTCCATTCCATTTCATTCCTCTCCACTCCAATCTGCTACACTCCACTCCATTCCACTCCATTCTATTCCACTCCATTCCATTCCAATCCACTCCACTCCACTCCACTCCACTCCACTCCACTGCATTCCTCTCCACTCCATTATATTCCACTCTATTCCACTCCAATAAACTCCACTCCACTCCATTCCATTCCACTACACTCCATTACATTCCACTCCATTCCACTCCATTAAATTCCATTCCTCTCCATTCCACTATGCTCCACTCCATTAGACTCCATTCCAATCCACTCCACGCCACGCCACTCCATTCCTTTCCACTCCTCTCCATTCCAATACACTCTACTCCATTCCATTCCATTTCACTCCACTCCATTCCATTCCTTTCCAATCCACTCCATTCTATTCTACTCCACTCCATTCTCTTCCACTCCTCTATATTCCAATCCACTCCATTCTATTCTACTCCACTCCATTCTCTTCCACTCCTCTATATTCCAATCCACTCTACCCCATTCCATTCCTTTCTTTCTACATGATATCACTGTGTCACCCAGGCTGAAGTGGGGTGGCACAATCTCAGCGCACATTACACGTCAACTTTCCATTATATTTCATGCTATTCCATTGCATTCCATTGCATTCCCTTTCATTCCATTCCATTCCATTCCATTCCACTTAATTCCATTCCATTCCACTCCGTAGAAATCCACACCACTCCAGTCCACTACATTCCATTACTTCCGATTCCATTCCACTCAATTCCACTCCTCTCCTCTCCAACGCACTCCAGTATTATCCATTCCACTCCATCCCATTCCAATCTGCTCCATTCCACTGGACACCACACCACCACACTCCACTCCACTTCATTCCATTCCATTCCAACCCATTCCATTTCTCTAAATTCCACTCTACTCCACTTCACTCCACTCCATTCCAGTCCACTCCATTTGATTCCATTCTATTCCATGCCACTGCATGCCATTCCATTCCTTTCTTTATAGAGAATCTCTCTCTGTCACCCAGCCTGGAGTGCAGTGGCACAATCTCAGCTCACATTTCATTTTTCCATTCCTTTCCATTCCATTCCATTCCAGTCCACTCCACTCCATTGAATACCACTCCACTCCACTCCACTCCACTGCACTCCATTCCACTCCAGTCCACTCCACTCCATTCCATTCAACTCCACTCCACTCCATTCCACCACATTCCATTCCACTCCACTCTGCTACATTCCACTCCATTCCACTCCACTCCACTCGACTGCACTCCACTCCACTTCACTCCACTCCACCCAACTGCACTCCACTCCACTCCTTTCCACTCCACCCCACTGCACTCCACTCGATTCCACTCCATTCCATTCCATTCCATTCCACTCCCCTCCATTCAATTCCACTCTACTCCATTCCATTCCACTGCATTCCATTTCATTCCATTCCATTCCACTCCACTGCATTGCATTCCACTCCACTCCATTCCATCACATTCCACTCCACTCCATTCCATTCCACTCCATTCCACCCCATTCCATTCTGTTCCACTCCACTCCACTCCATTCCAATCCACTCCACTACATTCAATTCCACTTCACTCCATTCCATTCCACTGCATTCAATTCCACTGTATTCCATTCCATTCCATTCCACTGCATTCCTTTCCATTCCATTCAGCTCTATTCCATTCCATTCCATTCAATTCTATTCCATTCCATTCCACTTCACTCCATTCCATTCCACTCCATTCCATTCCATCCCACTCCTCTTCATTCCATTTCACTCCAATCCATCCCATTCCATAGCATTCCAGTCCTTTCCATTCAATTCCACTCAACTCAATTCCCTTCCATTCCACTCCACTGCATTTCACTCACTCCACTCCATTCCACCCCACTCCATTCCACTCTACTTCTCTCCACTGCATTTCATTACACTCCACTCCACTCCACTGAACTCCACTCTACTCCACACCACTCCATTCCATTCCACTCCACTCCACTGAACTCCACTCTACTCCACACCACTCCATTCCATTCCATTCCCTTCCACTCAATTCCATTCCATTCCTTTCTTTCAACAGAATCTCACACTGTCACAAAGGCTGGAGTGCATTAGCACCATCTCAGCTGAACTTTCTTTTCATCATACCATTGCATACCATTCCATCCCATTGCATTCTATTCTATTTCACTCCACTCCACTGAACTCATCACAATTCCATTCCACTCCATCTCATTCCATTCGAGTCCATTCCACTCCACTCTACTCCACTCTACTCCACTCCAGTCCACTCCATTCTACTCCATTCCGTTCAATTCCGCTTCACTCCATTGCATTCCATTCCTTTCTTTCCAATGGATATCACTGTGTCAGCCAGGCTGTAGTGCAGTGGCACAATTGCAGCTCACATTACAAGACAACTTTCCGTTACATTGCATTCTATTCCATTACATTCTATTGCATTCCATTCCATTCCATTACATTCAAATCCATTCCATTCCACTCCGTTCCACTCCACTCCACTCCACTCCACAACACTCCACTCCACTCCAGTCCACTCCATTATATTACATTCCATTGCATTTCACTCCGTTGCATTCCATTCATTTATTTCGACAGTATGTCACTGTGTCACCCTGGCTTGAGTGCAGTGGCACAATCTCAACTCTCATTAAATGTCAACTTTCCATTGCATTGCATTCTATTCCATTGCATTCAATTGCATTAAATTCCTTTCCATTCCATTCCATTTCATTCCATTTCAGTCCCTTGCATTCATTTCCATTCCATTCCACTCTGTTCCACTCCACTCAACTCCACTACATTCCATTATATCCGACTCCATTCCATTTCATTCCTCTCCTCTCCACTCCAATGGACTCCACTCCACTCCATTCGACTCCATCACATTCCATTTTGCTCCATTCCACTGCACTCCACTCCAACCTAATCCACTCCCCTTCATTCCATTTCATTCAATTCCATTCCCTTCCTATCCACTTCACTCCAATCCACCTCAATCCGCTCAACTCCAGTACACTCCATTCCATTCCACTCCAATCCATTACACTCCGTTACATCCCATTTCTTTCTTTTGAGACTATCTCACTATGTCTCCCAGCCTGGAGTGCAGTGGCATTATGTCAGCTCACATTTCATTATTCCATTCCGTTCTATTCCACTCCATTCCATTCCATTCCACTCCATTCCATTCCATTCCATTGCACTCCATTCCACTCCCCTCCAACCCACTTCACTCTACTCCATTCCACTCCATTCCGTTTCATTCCATTCTAATATGTTCCATCCCACTATGTTCCATTCCTTTCCTTTCCATTCCATTCCATCCCACTCCACTCCATTCCACTCCCTTCCATTCCACTCCTATGCACTCCACTCCACTCCTCTCCACTCCACATCACACAAACTCATTCCACTCCATTCCATTCCATTCCATTGCACTCCATTTCACTACACTCCACTCCATTCTATTCCACTAAACTCCATTGCAATCGACTACACTACACTACATTCCATTAAACTCCACTTCGTTCCACTGCACTCCTATCTACTCCACTCCATTCCATTCCATTCCAATCCAATCCATTCCCTTCCACTCCATTTATTCCAATCCATTCCAGTTCTTTCCAATCCAATCCATTCTTTTCCACTCCACTTCATTTCAGTCCACTCCACTCCACTTCTATACACTCCACTCCACTCTACTCCACTCCATTCTCCTCCACTCCATTCCATTCCACCCCGTACTATTCCATTCTGTTCCATTTCACTCCTTTCCAGTCAAATTCACTCCAATCCATTCCGTCGTTTTCCATTACACTCCTCTGCAACCAATCCATTCAACTCCAATGCATACCACTCTACTCCTCTCCATTCCACTCCACTTCATCCCATTCCTCTCTAACACAATTCATTCCACTCCACATTCCATTCCACTCCATTCCACTCCATTCCATTACACATTCCTTTCTTCTTCCCATTCAATTTCACATTCCATTCCATTCCATTCCACTCCATTCCACATTCCATTACATTCCATTCCACTCCATTCCACATTCCATCCATTCCATTCCATCACACATTCCATTCCATTCCACATTCCATTCCATTCCATTCCACATTCCATTCCATTCCATTCCACATTCCATTCATTTCTATTCCATATTCCATTCCATTCCATTCCAAATTCCATTCCATCCCATTCCATTCCACATTTCTTTCCACATTCACTTCCATTCCATTCCATTCCATTCCATGTTCCATTCCATTACATTACACATTTGATTCCTTCCATTCCACATAACATTCCATTCCACTCCATTCCACATTCCATTCCATTCCATTCGAAATTCCATTCCACATTACATTCGACATTCCACTCCATTCCATTCCACATTCCATTTTATTCCATTCCATTCCACTTTCCATTCCATTCCATTCCATTCCACATTCCATTTCATTCTATTCCATATTCAATTCCATTACAATCCACATTCCATTCCATTCCATTCCATTCCACATTCCATTTCATTCTATTCCATATTCAATTCCATTTCAATCCACATTCCATTCCATTCCATTCCACATTTCTTTCCACATTCCATTCCATTCCATTCCTCATTCCAGTCCATTCCATTCCACGTTCCATTCCATTCCATTACACATTACATTCCCTTCCATTCCACATAACATTCCATTCCACACCATACCATTCCACATTCCATTCCATTCCATTCCACTTTCCATTCCACATTCCATTCGACATTCCATTCCATTCCATTCCACATTCCATTCCACTCCATTTCATTCCACATTCCATTTCACATTCCATTCCACATTCCATTCCATTCCATTCCACATTCAGTTCCAATCCTCTTCACATTTCACATTCCATTCCATTCCATTCCATTCCACATTCCATTCCTTTCCTTTCCATTCCACATTCCATTCCACATTCCATTCCATTCCACTTTCCATTTCATTCCATTCCACATTCCATTCCATTCCATTCCACATTCCTTTTCACATTCCATTCCACATTACATTCCATTACCTTCCACATTCAATTCCAGATTCCATGCCACATTGCATTCCATTCCATTCCACTTTCCACTCCACATTCCATTCCACATTCCATTCCGCATTCCATTCCATTCCATTCCACATTCCATTCCACATTCCATTCAATTCCTTTCCACATTAAATTCCACATTCCATTCCACATTCCATTCCATTATACGATCCATTCCACGTTGCATTCCACGTTCCATTCCACGTTCCATTCCACGTTCCATTCCATTCCACGTTCCATTCCATTCCATTCCACATTCCATTCCACATTCCATTCCACATTCCATTAAATTCCATTCCACTTTCTATTCAAAATTCCATTCCATTCTATTCCACATTCCATTCCACCTTCCATTCCATTTGATTAAAATCCACATTAAATTCTATTCCTTTCTATTCCACATTCCATTCCATTTCATTGCATTCCAAAATCCGTTCCTCTCCATTCAACATTCCATTCTTTTCCATCCCACATTCCTTTCCATTACATTCCGCATTCCTTTCGATTCCATTCCAAATTCCATTCCTCTCCATTCCACATTCAATTCCACATTACATTCCATTCCATTCCACATTCCATTCCATTCCATTCCACATTCCATTCCATTCCATTCCTTTATAATTTCCATTCCATTCCATTCCACATTCCATTCCATTCCATTCCACATTCCATTCCATTCCATTCCACATTCCAATTCACATTCCATTCCAACTTCCATTCCATTCAATTCCGTATTCTATTCCACTTTCCATTCCACATTCTAATCCACATTCCATTCTACATTCCATTCCATTCCATTCCAGATTCCATTCCATTCCATTCCGTTCCACATTCCATTCCTTTCATTCCACATTCCATTCCATTCAATTCCGCATTCCATTTCACATTCCATTCCACATTGTATGCCACATTCCATTCTAGATTCCATGCCACATTCCATTTCATTCCATTAAACATACCATTCAACATTCCATTCCACATTCCATTCCACATTCCATTCCATTCCATTCCATATTCAATTCCACATTCCATTCCAAAAAATTGCAGTCCATTCTATACCATTTGACATTACATTCCACATTCCATTCCACATTCCATTCCAAACAATTGCACTCCATTCTATTCCATTCCACATTACATTCCACATTCCATTCCAATCCATTCCACATTCCATTCCACATTCCATTCCATTTCATTCCACATTACATTCCATAAAATTCCATTCCATACCACATTCCTTTCAAATCAAGCCAACATTCCATTCCACATTTCATTCCATTCCTTTTTACATTCCCATCCATTCCATTACTTATTATATTCCATTCCATTCCACAATCCATTCCACATTCCATTCCATTTCATTCCACATTAAATTCCATTCCATTCCACATTCCATTCCATTCCATTCCATTCTCCATTGCATTCCGTTCCTTTCCACATTGCATTCCATTCCATATTTCTTTCAATTCCATTCCATTTCATTCCAAATTCCATTCTATTCCATTCCGTTCCACTCCACATTTCATTCCACATTCCATTAAACATTTCATTCCGCATTACATTCCATTTCATTCCACATTCCATTCCCTTCCATTCCTTTCCACATTCCATTCCATTGCATTCCGTATTCCATTCCATTCCATTCTGCATTCCATTCTATTACAATCCGCATTCCATTCCATTCCATTCCGCATTCCATTACATTCCATTCCGTTCCACTCCATTCTACATTGCAATCATTTCCATTACGTTCCGCATTCCATTCCATTCCATTCCATGTTCCATTACATTCCATTCCACATTCCATTAAATTCCATTCCACATTCCATTCCACTCCATTCCGCATTCCATTACATTCCATTCCGTATTCCCTTACATTTCATTCCATTCCATTCCATTCCTTTCAACATTGCATTCCACCCCATTCCATTCCACATTCCATTCCATTCCATTCCTTTCCATTTCACATTGCATTCCATGTTCCATTCCACTTTCCATTCCACGTTCCATTTGACGTTCCATTCCACACCTTTCCACTTTCCACTCCATTCCATTCCACGTTTCACTTCATTACATTCCACATTCCATTCCCCATTCCATTTCACACTACATTCTGTATTCCTTTTCGCATTCCATTCCATTCCATTCGACATTCCATTCCACATTCCATTCGACATTCCTTTCCATTCCATTCCACATTACATTCCATTCCATTCCACATTCCATTTCATTCAATTCTATATCTCATTCCATTCCATTCCACATTCAATTCCATTCCATTCCTTTCCACATTCCATTCCACATTCCATTCCACATTCCATTAAATTCCATTCCAATTTCTATTCAAAATTCCATTCCATTCTATTCCACATTCCATTCCACCTTCCATTCCATTTGATTAAATTCCACATTAAATTCTATTCCTTTCTATTCCACATTCCACTCCATTTCATTGCATTCCACATTCCTTTCTCCGCCATTCAACATTCCATTCTTTTCCATCCCCCATTCCTTTCCATTACATTCCACATTCCTTTCGATTCCATTCCAAGTTCCATTCCTCTCCATTCCACATTCAATTCCACATTCCATTCCATTCCACATTCCATTCCATTCCATTCCACATTCCATTCCACTCCATTCCTTTACACATTCCATTCCATTCCATTCCACATTCCATTCCTTTCCATTCCACATTCCAATTCACATTCCATTCCAAATTCCATTCCATTCAATTCCACATTCTTTTCCACTTTCCTTTCCACATTCTAATCCACATTCCATTCTATATTCCATTCCATTGCATAGCAGATTCCATTCCATTGCATTCCGTTCCACATTCCATTCCTTTCATTCCACATTCCATTCCATTCAATTCCGCAATCCATTACACATTCCATTCCACATTCTATGCCACATTCCATTCTAAATTCCATGCAACATTCCATTTCATTCCATTAAACATACCATTACACATTCCATTCCACATTCCATTCCACATTCCATTCCAAACCATTGCACTCCATTCCTTTCCATTCCACATTACATTCCACATTCCATTCCAATCCATTCCACATTCCATTCCATGCCATTCCATATTCCATTCCATACAATTCCATTCCATTATACATTCCTTTCAAATCCAGCCAACATTCTATTCCACATTTCATTCCATTCCGTTTTACATTCCCATCCATTCCTTTACTTATTCCATTCCATTCCATTCCACATTCTATTCCATTTCATTCCACATTCCATTCCACTCAAATCCACATTCCATTCCATTCCACAATCCATTCCACATTCCATTCCATTTCATTACACGTTCCATTCCATTCCATTCCACATTCCATTCCATTCCATTCTACATTGCATTCCGTTCCATTCCACATTGCATTCCATTCCATATTCCTTTCAATTCCATTCCATTTCATTCCAAATTCCATTCCATACCATTCCGTACCACTCCACATTTCATTCCATATTCCATTAAACATTTCATTCCGCATTCCATTCTATTCCTTTCCACATTGCATTCCCTTCAATTCCATTCCACATTCCATTCCATTCCATTCCGTATTACTTTCCATTCCATTCCGCATTCCATTCCATTCCAATCCACATTCCTTTCCATTCCATTCCGCATTCCACTCCATTCCAATCCACATTCCATTCCATTCCATTCCGCATTCCATTCCATTCCATTCCATTCCGTTCCACTCCATTCCACATTGCAATCATTTCCATTACTTTCCGCATTCCATTCCATTCCATTCCATGTTCCATTCCATTCCATGTTCCATTCCATTCCATTCCACATTCCATTAAATTCCCTTCCACATTCAGTTCCACTCCATTCCGCATTCCGTTACATTCCATTCCCTATTCCCTTACATTTCATTCCATTCCATTCCATTCCATTCCACATTGCATTCACCCCATTCCATTCCACATTCCATTCCATTGCATTCCCTTCAATTTCACATTTTATTCCATGTTCCATTCCGTTTTCCATTCCACGTTCCATTCCACGTTCCATTTGACGTTCCATTCCACTCCTTTCCCCTTTCCACTCCATTCCATTCCACGTTCCATTTCATTACATTCCACATTCCATTCCCCATTCCATTTCACATTACATTCTGTATTCCATTTCGCATTCCATTCCATTCCATTCGACATTCCATTCCACATTCCATTCGACATTTCTTTCCATTCCATTCCACATTCCATTCCATTCCACTCCACATTCCATTTCATGCTATTCCATATTCCATTCTATTCCATTCCACATTCCATTCCATTCCATTACATTCCACATTCCATTTCATTCCATTCCATATTCCATTCCATTCCATTTCTCATTCCATTCCATTCCATTCCACGTTCCATTCCATTCCATTACACATTACATTCCCTTCCATTCCACATAACATTCCATTCCACTCCATACCATTCCACATTCCATTCCATTCCGTTCCACATTCCATTCCATTCCATTCAACATTCCATTCCACATTCCATTCCATTCCATTCCACATTATATTTCATTCTTTTCCATATTCCATTCCATTCCATTCCACATTCCATTCCATTCAATTCCACATTCCATTTCACATTCCATTCACATTCCATTCCATTCCATTCCATTCCACATTCTATTCCATTCCATTCCATTCCACTCCACATTCCATTCCCTTCCTTTCCACATTCCATTCCATTCAATTCCACATTCCATTTCACATTCCATTCCACATTCCATTCCCCATTCCATTCCAGATTCCATTCCGCATTCCATTCCAGAATCCATCCCATATTCCATTCCATTCCATTCCACATTCCATTCCATTCCATTCCACATTCCATTTCACATTCCATTCAATTCTTTTCCACTTTACATTCCACATTCCATTGCATTCCATTCCACGCTCCATTTCACGTTCCATTCCAATCCACATTCCATTCCATGCCATTCAGTATTCCATTCCACGTTCCATTCCATTCCATTCCACATTCCATTAAATTCCATTCCACCTTCTCTTCCACATTCCCTTCCATTCCATTCCAAATTCCATTCCAACTTCCATTCCATTCGATTCCATTTCACATTCCATTCCATTCCATTCTATTCCACATTCAATTCAATATCATTCCATTTCACATTCCATTCCATTCCATTCAACATTCCATTCGTTTCCATCCCACATTCCATTCCATTATATTCCACATTCCTTCCGATTCCATTCCACCTTCCATTCCACTCCATTCCACATTCAATTCCACATTCCATTCCATTCCACATTCCATTCCACATTCCATTCGATTCTATTCCACTTTCCATTCCACATACTATTCCACATTCGATTCCACATTTCATTCCATTCCATTCCACATTCCATTCCATTCCATTCCACTTTCCATTCCACATTCCATTCCACATTCCATTCGATTCCATTCCAATTTCCATTCCACATACTATTCCACATTCCATTCCACATTCCATTCCACATTCCAGTCCACATTCTATTCCATTCCAGTCCACAATACATTCCACTCCATTCTGCATTCCATTCAACATTCCATTCCTTTCCATACCACATTCCATTCCATTCCATTCATCATTCCTTTCCATTCCATTTCACATTCCTTTCGTTTCCTTTCCCTTCCATATTCCATTCCATTCCACTCCACGTTCCACTCCTTTCCATTCCACATTGCTTTCATTTCCATTCCACATTCCACTACATTCCATTCCATTCCGCATTCCATTCAACATTCCATTCCACATTCCATTCCATTCCACTCCACAATCCTATCCATTCAATTCCATTCCATTCCATTCCACATTCCTTTCCATTCCAGTCCATTCCACATTCCATTCCGCATTCCAATCCATTCCATTCCAAATTCCATTCAATTCCATTCCACATTCCATTCCACATTTCATTCCATTCAATTCCACATTCCATTCCATTCCATTCCACATTCCATTCCATCCCATTCCACATTATGTTCAATTTCATTCCATACACCATTCCATTCCATTCCACATTCAATACCACATTCCATTCCGTTCTTTTCCAGATTCCATTCAACATTCCATTCCATTCCATTCCACATTCCATTCCATTAAATTCCACATTCCATTCCTTTCCATTCCACATGCAATTGCACATTGCATTCCATTGAATTCCACATTCCATTCCATTCCTTTCCATTCCACATTCCTTTCCAATCCTTTCCACATTCCATTCAATTTCATTCCACACTTGATTCCATTACATTCCATTCCATTCAGCATTCCAATCCACATTCCTTCAATTCCATTCCACACTCCATTCAAAACCATTCCATTCCATTCCATTCCACATTCCATTCAACATTCCATTTCACATTCCATTCCATTCCATTCCACATTCCTTTCCATTCAATTCAATTCAATTCGATTCCACCTTCCATTCCTTTCCATTCCATTCCATATTCCATTCCATTCCATTGCACTATCCATTCCATTCCATTCCACATTCCATTCCATTAAGCATTCCATTATGTTCCATTCCATATTCCATTGCATTCCATTAGTCATTCCATTCCATTCCACATTGCATTCCATTACACTTGATTTTCCATTCCATTCCATTCCATTAGATATTCCATTCCATTCCATTCCACATTCCATTCCATTACATTCCACATTGCATTACATTCAAAACAATTCCATTCCATTCCATTCCACATTCAGCTCCAGTCCTCTTCACATTTCACATTCCATTCCATACCATTCCATTCCGCATTCCATTCCATTCCATTCCATTCCACACTCCATTCCATTCCAATTTCCATTCCATTCCATTCCACATTCCATTGCATTCCATTCCATTCCACATTCCATTTCATTCTTTTCCATATTCCATTCCATTCCATTCCACTTTCCATTCCATTCAATTCCACATTCCATTTCACATTCCATTCACGTTCCATTCCATTCCATTCCACATTCAATTCCACATTCCATTCCACATTCCATTCCATTCCATTCCCCATTCCATTCCATTCCATTCACATTCCATTCCATTCCATTCCATTCCACATTCCATTCCATTCCATTCCATTCCACTCCACATTCCATTCGCTTCCTTTCCACATTCCATTCCATTCAATTCCACATTCCATTTCACATTCCATTCCACATTCCATTCCATTCCATTCCACATTCTATTCCTCATTCCATTCCAGAATCCATCCCATATTCCATTCCGTTCCATTCCACATTCCATTCCACATTCCATTCCATTCCATTCCACATTCCATTCAATTCCTTTCCACATTACATTCCAGATTCCATTGCATTCCATTCCACGTTCCATTTCACGTTCCTTTCCAATCCACATTCCATTCCATTCCATTCAGTATTCCATTCTACGTTCCATTCCATTCCATTCAACATTCCATTCCACATTCCATTAAATTCCATTCCACCTTCTCTTCCACATTCCATTCCATTCCATTCCAAATTCCATTCCAACTTCCATTCCATTCGATTCCATTCCACATTCCATTCCATTCCATTCTATTCCACATTCAATTCAATATCATTCCATTTCACATTCCATTCCATTCCATTCAACATTCCATTCGTTTCCATCCCACATTCCATTCCATTATATTCCACATTCCTTTCAATTCCATTCCACCTTCCATTCCACTCCATTCCACATTCAATTCCACATTCCATTCCATTCCACATTCCATTCCACATTCCATTCCACATTCCATTCGATTCTATTCCACTTTCCATTCCACATACTATTCCACATAAGATTCCACATTCCATTCCATTCCATTTCACATTCCATTCCTTTCCATTCCACTTTCCATTCCACATTCCATTCGATTCCATTCCAATTTCCATTCCACATATTATTCCACATTGCATTCCACATATTATTCCACATTCCATTCCACATTCCAGTCCACATTCTATGCCATTCCAGTCCACAATACATTCCACTCCATTCTACATTCCATTCAACATTCCATTCCTTTCCATACCAGATTCCATTCCATTCCATTCATCATTCCTTTCCATTCCATTTCTCATTACTTTCCTTTCCATTCCATTCCATATTCCATTCGATTCCACTCCACATTCCCTTCCTTTCCATTCCACATTGCATTCGTTTCCATTCCACATTCCACTCCATTCCATTCCATTCCGCATTTCATTCAACATTCCATTCCACATTCCATTACATTCCACTCCACATTCCTATCCATTCAATTGCATTCCATTCCTTTCCACATTCCTTTCCATCCCAGTCCATTCCACATTCCATTCCACATTCCAATCCATTCCCTTCCAAATTCGATTCCACTCCATTCCACATTTCATTCCATTCCATTGCACATTCCATTCCATTCCATTCCACGTTCCATTCCATCCCATTCCACATTACACTCAATTCCATTCTACTCTCCATTCCATTCCATTCCATTCCACATTCAATACCACATTCCATTCCTTTCCATTCCACATTCCATTCAACATTCCATTCCATTCCATTCCACATTCCATTCCATTAAATTCCACATTCCATTCCATTCCATTCCACGTTCAATTGCACATTGCATTCCATTGAATTTCACATTCAATTCCATTGCATTCCTTTCCTATCCACATTCCTTTCCAATCCTTTCCACATTCCATTCAATTTCATTCCACACTTGATTCCATACCATTCCATTCTATTCAGCATTCCAATCCACATGCTTTCAATTCCATTCCACACTCCATTCGAAACCATTCCATTCCATTCCATTCCACATTCCATTCAACATTCCATTTCACATTCCATTCCATTCCATTCCACATTCCTTTAAATTCAATTCAATTCAGTTCGATTCCACCTTCCATTTGCTTTCATTCCATTCCATATTCCATTCCATTCCATTCCACTTTCCATTCCATTCCATTCCACATTCCATTTCATTCCATTACGCATTCCATTCTGTTCCATTCCATATTCCATTGCATTCCATTAGTCATTCCATTCCGTTCCACATTGCATTTGATTCCACTTCATTTTCCATTCCATTCCATTCCATTAGATATTCCATTCCATTCCATTCCACATTCCATTCCATTACATTCCACATTGCATTACATTCAGAACAATTCCATTCCATTCCATTCCACATTCAGTTGCAATCCTCTTCACATTTCACATTCCATTCCATTCCATTCCTTTCCGCATTCCATTCCATTCCTTCCCATTCCACATTCCATTCCATTCCACTTTCCATTTCATTCCATTCCACATTCCATTCCATTCCATTTCATATTCCATTTCACATTCCATTCCACATTACATTCCATTACATTCAACATTCTATTCAACATTCAATTCCAGATTCCATGCCACATTGCATTCCATTCCATTCCACTTTCCATTCCACATTCCATTCCACATTCCATTCCAGATTCCTTTGCATTCCATTCTACATTCCATTCCACATTCCATTCAATTCCTTTCCACAATACATTCCACATTCCATTCCATTATATGTTCAATTCCACATTGCTTTCCACATTCCAATCCACGTTTCATTCCATTCCACATTCCATTCCATTCCATTCCACATTCCATTCCATTCCACATTCCATTCCATTCCATTCCACTTTCCATTCCACATTCCATTCCACTTTCTATTCCAAATTCCATTACATTCTATTCCACATTCCATTACACCTTCCATTCCATTTGATTAAATTCCGCATTAAATTCTATTCCTTTCTATACCACATTCCATTCCATTTCATTGCATTCCACATTCCGTTCCTTTCCATTCAACATTCCATTCTTTTCCATCCCACATTCCTTTCCATTACATTCCACATTCCTTTGGATTCCATTACAAATTCCATTCCTCTCCTTTCCACATTCAATTCCACATTCCATTCCATTCCATTCCACAATCCATTCCATTCCATTCCTTTATACATTCCATTCCACACCATTCCACATTCCATTCCATTACATTCCACATTCCATTCCATTTCATTCCACACTCCAATTCACATTCCATTCCAAATTCCATTCCATTACATTCCACATTCTATTCCACTTTACATTCCACATTCTATTCCACATTCCATTCCACATTCCATTCCATTCCATTCCACATTCCATTCCAAACCATTGCACTCCATTCCATTCCATTCCACATTACATTCCACATTCCATTCCAATCCATTCCAAATTCCATTCCACATTCCATTCCATTCCATTGCACATTTCATTCCATTCCACATTCCATTCCATTCCATTCCATTCCATTCCACATTCCATTCCATTCCATTCCATTCCATTCCATTCCACATTCCTTTCAAATACAGCCAACATTCCTTTCCACATTTCATTCCATTCCATTTTACATTCCTATCCGTTCCATTACTTATTCCATTCCATTCCATTCCATTCCACTTTCTGTTCCATTTCATTCCACATTCCATTCCATTCCAATCCTCATTCCATTCCATTCCACAGTCCATTCCACATTCCATTCCATTTCATTCCACATTCCATTCCATTCCATTCCACATTCCATTCCATTCCATTCCACATTCCATTCCATTCCATTCTACATTGCATTCCATTCCATTCCACATTCCATACCATTCCATATTCCTTTCAATTCCATTCCACTTCATTCTAAATTCCATTCCATTCCATTCCGTTCCATTCCACATTTCATTCCACATTCCATTCCACATTCCATTCCACATTCCATTCCACATTCCATTCCTTTCCATTCCATTCCACTCCATTCCACATTCCATTCCATTGCATTCCACATTCCATTACATTCCATTCCACATTCCATTCCATTCCATTCCGCGTTCCATTCCATTCCAATCCGCATTCCATTCCATTCTCTTCCGCATTCCATTCCATTTCATTCCGTACCAATCCATTCCACATTGCAATCATTTCCATTACGTTCCGCATTCCATTCCATTCCGTTCCTTGTTCCATTCCATTCCATTCCATGTTGCATTCCATTCCATTCCAGGTTCCATTACTTTCCATTCCAAGTTCCCTTCCATTCCATTCCACATTCCATTAAATTCCATTCCATATTCCATTCCAATCCATTCCGCCTTCCGTTACATTCCATTCTGTATTCCCTTTCATTTCATTCCATTCCGTTCCATTCCATTCCACATTGCATTCCACCCCATTCCATTCCACATTCCATTCCATTCCATTCCTTTCCATTTCAAATTCCATTCCATGTTCCATTCCACTTTCTATTCCACGTTCCATTCCACGTTCCATCTGACGTTCCATTCCACCCTTTTCCACTTTCCACTCCATTGCATTCCACGTTCCATTTCATTCCATTCCACATTCCATTCACCATTCCATTTCACATTCCATTCTGCATTCCATTTCGCATTCCGTTCCTTTCCATTCCTTTCCATTCCACATTATATTCCATTCCAAACCATATTCCATTCCATTCTATTCCACTTTTCATTCCATTCCACATTCCATTCCATTCCACTTCCCATTCCATTCCAATCCACATTCCACTACACTTAATTCCACATTCCATTCCACATTCCATTCATTTCCATTCAACATTCCATTCCACATTCCATTCCACATTAAATTCCGTTCAATTCCACATTCCATTCCATTCCATTCCACCTGGCATTCCAAATTCCATTCCATTCCATTCAGATTCCATTCCACGATCCACTCCATTCCGCATTTCATTCCACATTCCATTCCATTCCACATTCCATTCCACATTCCATTCTTTCCATTCAACATTCCATTCCACATTCCATTCCACATTAAATTCCGTTCAATTCCACATTCCATTCCATTCCATCCCACATGGCATTCGAAATTCCCTTGCATTCCATTCAGATTCCATTCCACTATCCACTCCATTCCGCATTTCATTCCACATTCCATTCCATTCCATTCCACATTCCTTTCCACATTTCAATCTATTCCATTTCACATTTCATTCTATTCCATTCCACATTCAATTGCATTCCGTTCCATTCCACATTCCATTCCACATTCCATTCTATTCCATTCCACATTCCATTCCGTTCCATTCCATATTCCATTCCATTTAATTCTATTCAATTCCACATTCCGTTCCACATTCCATTCCATTCCATTACACATTCAATTCAATTCCTTTTCACATTGCATTCCAGTCCATTCCACATTGCTTTCCATTCCATTCCATTTCACAGTCCATTCCATTCCATTCCAGATTCAATTCCATTCCATTCCACATTTCATTCCATTCCATTCCATTCCAAATTCCATTCAATTCCATTCCACATTCCATTCCTTTCAATTCCATTCCATTTCACATTCCATTCCATGTTCCATTCCACTTTCCATTCCACTTTGAATTCCACGTTGCATTTGACGTTCCATTCCACTCCTTTCCACTTTCCACTCCATTCCCCTGCACGTTCCATTTCATTCCATTCCACATTCCATTGCCCATTCCATTTTACATTCCATTCCGCATTCCATTTCGCATTCCATTCCATTCTATTCCTTTCCATTCCACATTATATTCCATTGCAAACCATATTCCATTCCATTCTATTCCACGTTTCATTCCATTCCACATTCCATTCCATTCCACTTCCCATTCCATTCCACTCCACATTCCATTACATTAGATTCCACATTCCATTCCACTTTCCTTTCAATTCCATTCCAGTTTCCCTTCCACATTCCATTCAACATTCCATTCTATTCCATTCCACATTGCATTCCATTCCATTCCATATTGCATTCCAAATTCCATTCCATTCCATTCACATTCCATTCCACGATCCACACGATTCCACATTTCCTTCCACATTCCATTCCATTCCATTTCACATTCTTTCCACATTCCATTCTCTTGTGTTCCACATTCAATTGCATTCTGTTCCATTCCACATTCCATTCCACATTCCATTCAATTCCATTCCACATTCCATTCCATTCCATTCCATTCCATTCCATTCCATTACCTATTCCATTCCACATTCCATTACATTACATATTCCATTCCACATTCCATTCCATTCCATCCCACTTTCCATTCCATTCCATTCCGCATAAAATTCCATTCCATTCCACACTGCATTCCATTCCATTCCTTTTCGCATTCCATTCCATTCCATTCTACATTCAATTCCATTTCATTCCACATTCCATTGTTTTCCATTCCACATTGCCTTCCATTCTATTCCATTCCACATTCCATTCCATTCCATTTGACAACCCATTCCACATTGCATTCAATTGCATTCCACATTCCTTTCCATTCCATTGCATATTCCATTCCACTTTCCATTCCATTCCATTCCGAATTCCATCCCATTCCAATCCATTCCGTTCCTGATTCCTTTCCATTCTGTTACACATTCTATTCCACATTCCATTCCATTCAATTCCACATTCCATTCCACATTCCATTCCATTCCATTCCACGTTCCATTCCATTCTATTCCATTCTACGTTCCATTCCACGTTCCATTCCACATTCCATTCCACTTTCCATTCCAGGTTCCATTCCACGTTCAATTCCAAGTTCCATTCCACGTTCCATTCCTTTCCATTCCGCGTTCCATTCCACATTGCATTCCTCTTTCCATTCCATATTCCCTTCCACATTCCATTCAACATTCCTTTCCACATTCCACTCTGTTCCATTCCACATTCTTTTCCACATTGTATTCCTTATTCCATTCCGCATTCCATTCCATTCCATTCTATGTTCCATTCTACATTCCATTCCATCGAATTCCACGTTCCATTGACATCCAATCAACGTTCCATTCCACATTACATTCCACATTCGATTCCACAGTCAGTTCCATTCCATTCCATTCCATTCCATTCCATTCCATGTTCCATTCCACATTCCATATCACATTCCATTCCATTCCATTCCACAATGCATTCCACATTCCTTTCCACATTCCATTCCACATTCCATTCCATTCCATTCCATTCCATTCCACATTCCAATCCACATTCCATTCCACATTCCATTCCATTCCATTCCATTCCATTCCACATTCCAATCCACATTCCATTCCACATTCCATTCCATTCCATTCCAGGTTCCATTCCACATTCCATTCCTCATTCCATTCCATGTCCCTTTCCATTCCATTCCACGTTTCCTTCCACTTTCCATTCCATTCCATTCCAAGTTCCATTCCACATTCCATTGCAGTTTCCATTCCATGTTCCATTCCACATTTCATTCCACGTTCCATTACACGTTCCATTCAACGTTCCATTCCATTCCATTCCACGATCCATTCCACATTGCATTCCATTCCATTCCAGTTTCCTTTCCAGATTCCATTCCACCTTCCATTCCACGTTCCATTCCACATTGCCTTCCATTCCACGTTCCATTTCACGTTCCATTGCAAATTCCATTCCACATTGCACTGCGTTCCATTACACGTGCCACTCCACATTGCATTCCACATTCCATTCCACATTCCATTCTATTCCACATTTCATTGAATTCCATTCCACATTCCATTCCGCATTCCATTCCATTCCATTCCACGTTATATTCCATGTTACATTCCGTTCCATTCCACATTCCATTCCACATTCCAAACCATTCCATTACATATTCCATTCCATTCCATTCCACATTCCATTCTCATTCCATTCCACGTTCAATTCTGTTTCATTCCACGCTCCATTCCACCTTCCATTCCGTGTTCCATTCCAAGTTCCATTCCACGATCCATTCCATTCCATTCCACGTTCCATTCCACGTTCCACTCCATATTTCATTCCACATTACATTAAACATTCCATTCCACATTCCATTCCATTCCATTCAACATTGCATTGCTTTGTAGTCCACATTAGTTTCCACATTCCATTCAATTCCATTTAAACATTCCCTTCCATTCCATTCCACATTCCATTCCACCTTCCATTCCTTTCAACATTCCATTCCACATTCCATTCCATACTCCAGTCTATACCATGGCACATTCCATTCCACATTCCGTTATACTCCATTTCACATTCCATTCCACATTCCATTCCATTCCCAATTCCATTCCACATTCCATTCCATTCCATTCCTTTCCAAATTCCATTCCACATTCCATTCCATTTCATTCCACATTCCATTCCTCATTATATTCCACTTTCCTTTCCACATTCCATTCCACATTGCATTCCATTCCTGTCCACGTTCCATTCCACGTTCCATTCCACATTGCATTCCACATACCATTCAAAGTTTCCATTCCATTCCATTCCACGTTCCATTCCACTTTCCATTCCATTCCATTCCACGTTCCTGTCCACATTCAATTGTGCATTCCATACCAAGTTATATTCCACATTCCCTTCCACGTTCCATTCCACGTTCCATTGCAAGTTCCATTCCATTAAATTTCCATTACACTTTTCTTTCCATTCCATTTCACGTTCCATTCCACATTACATTCAACACTCTATTCCATGTTCCATTCCACATTTCATTGAACATTCCATTCCACGTTCCATTACAAATTCCATTCGACATACCATTCCACGTTCCATTCCATGTCCCATTCACGTTCCATTCCATGTTCCATTCCACGTTCCATTCCATTCCATTCCACGATCCATTCCACATTCCATTCCACGTTCCGTTCCATTGCTTTCCACATTCCATTCTAATATATTCCACATTCCATTCCACATTCCATTCCATTCCATTCCACATTACATTCCACATTCGATTCCACATTCCATTCCATTCCGTTCCACGTTCCATTCTACATTCCAATAGTGGTTCCATTCCATGTACCATTACACGTTCCATTCCACGTTCCATTTCATTCCATTCCACATTACATTCCATATTCCATTCCATTCCATTCCACATTCCATTCCACATTCCATTCCATTGCATTCCACATTCCACTCCACATTCCATTCCATTCCATTCCACATTCCATTCCACATTCCATTCCACATTCCATTGCATTGCATTCCACCTTCCATTCCACATTCCATTCCATTCCATTCCACATTCTATTCCACATTCCATTACACATTCCATTCCATTCCATTCCACATTCCATTCCACATTGCATTCCATTGCATTCCACATTAAATTCCACATTCCAGTCCATTTCATTCCACATTCCATTCCGCATTTCATTCCACATTGTATTCCAAATTCCCATTCACATTCCATTCCTTTCCATTCTACGTTCCATTCCACATTCCTTTCCATTCCATTACACATCCAATACCACATTCCATTCCACATTCCATTCGATTCCATTCCACATTGCATACCACATTCGATTCCGTTCCATTCCATTTTCCATTCCATTCCATTCCACATCCCATTCCACATTCCATTCCACGTTCCATTCCATTCCATTCCACATTCCATTCCAGTTTCCATTCCACATTCCATTCCATTTCATTCCACGTTCCATTCCACATTCCATTCCTTCTTCCATTCCAAGTTCCATTCCACATTCCATACCACGTTCCATTCCTTTCCTTTCCACGATAAATTCCACTTTACTTTCATCATTCCATTCCATTTCATTCCACCTCCCATTCCACATTTCATTCCAATCCATTATACGTTAAATTCCATTCCATTCCAAGTTCCATTCCACATTCCTTTCCACATTCCATTCCATTCCATTTCACTTTCCATTATACATTCCATTCAATTCCATTCCATTCCACATTCCATTCCATATTCCATTCCATTCCATTCCACATTCCATTCCATGTTCCATTCAATTCCATTCCTCTCTCCATTCGAACTTCCATTCCATAATCCATTCCAAGTTCCATTCCATTCCATTCAACGTTCCATTAAATGTTTCACTCCTCATTTCATTCCACATTCCATTAAACATTCAATTCCACATTCCCTTACCTTCCATTCCACTTTGCATTCCATTGCAGTCCACATTCCATTACACATTCCATTCCACTCCATTTAAACATTCCATTCCATGCCATTCCACCTCCTATTACACACTCCATTCCATTCCACTTTCCATTCAACATTCCATTCCAAACTCAAATCCACACTATTCGACATTCCATTCCACATTCCTTTACATTGCATTGCACATTCCATTCCACTTTCTATTCCACCTTCAATTCCACATTCTATTTCACAAATCAGTGCATTCAATTCCATTCCAAATTCCATTCCACCTAGCATTCCATTGCATTCCACATTCCATTCCACATTCAATTCCACATTCCCTTCCAAATTCCATTCCATTCCATTCTACGTTCCATTCCACGATCCATTCCACATTCCATTCAACATTCCATTCAACATACCATACCATTCCATTCCAAGTTCCATTCCTCTTTCCATTGCATTACATTTCACTTTCCATTCCACTTTACATTGCATTCCATTCCACGTTCCATTCCACATTACATTCCACATTCCATTCCATTTCATTCCACATTCCATTCCACATTTCATTCCACATTGCATTCCACATTCCATTTCACATTCCATTCCATTCTTTTCCACATTCCATTCCTTTCCATTCCACATCCCATCCACATTCCATTCCACATTCCATTCCATTCCATTCCACATTACATACCACATTCCATTCCATTCCATTTGACGTTCCATTCCATTACATTCCAGAATCCATTCCATATTCCATTCCACGTTCCATTTCATTCCATTCCACGTTCCATTCCACTTTCCTTTCCACAATCCATTCCACTTTCCATTCGACGTTCCATTCCATTAAATTCCAGGTTCCATTCCAACTTCCATTCCATTCCATTTCACACTCCATTCCATTCCATTCAACATTCCAGTCCAGTACATTCCACGTTGCTTTCCACGTTCCATTCCACGTTCCATTCCATGTTCCATTTTATTCCATTCCACGTTGCATTCCATTCCATAGCACGTTCCATTTCATTCCATTCCACTTTCCATTCCACATTCCCTTTCACATTCCATTCCACATTCCCTTCCATATCATTCCATTCCATGCCACATTCCATTCCACATTCCATTCCACATTCCTTTCCCTTCCATTCCACATTCCATTCCATTCAATTCCATTCAATTCCATTCCACATTCCATTCCACATTCCATTCCCTTCCACTCCATATTCCATTCCATTCCATTCCATATTCCATTCCACTTTCCATTCCACTTTCCATTCCATTACACTCCATTCCATTCCATTCCAATCTGTTCTGGATTCCTTTCCATTCCATTCCAAATTATATTCGACTTTCCTTTCCATTCCATTCCACATTCCATTCCTTTCCATTGCACATTATATTCCACTTTCCATTCCACGTTGCATTCCTCAATCCATTCCATGTTCCTATTCTACATTCCATTCCATGATCTATTCTACGTTCCATTCCATTCCATTTAACTTTCCATTCCATTCCATTCAACGTTCCATTCCATTCCGTTCCACATTGCATTCCATTCCATTCCTTTCCATTCCACATTACTTTCGACTTTCCATTCCATTTTCCATTCCACATTCGATTCCACCTTCTATTGTACGTTCCATTCCACGTTCCATTCTGCGTTCCATTCCATTCCATTACACGTTCCATTCCACGTTCCATTCCACATTCCATTCCATATTCCGTTCCACTTTTCATTCCACATTCCATTCCATTACACTCCATTCCATTCCATTTCAATCCATTCTGGATTCCTTTCCATTCCATTCCAAATTATTTTCGACATTCTTTTACATTCCATTCCACATTCCATTCCTTTCTATTCCACATTCAAATCCATTTCATTTCATTAACATTCCATTCCTTTCCATTCCACATCATATTCCACTGTCCATTCCACCTTCCATTCCACATTCCATTCCACGTTCCTATTCTACTTTCCATTCAATGTTCCATTTTACATTCCATTCCATTCCATTCCACTTTCCTTTCCATTCCACATTCCACTCCATTCCATTCCACATTCCTTTCCATTCCATTCCAGATTCCATTCCTTTCTATTCCACATTACTTTTGACTTTCTATTCCATGTTCCATTGCACATTCTATTCCTCATTCTCTTCTACTTTCCCTTCCACGTTCCATTCTGGTTTCCACTCCATTCCATTACACGTTCCATTGAACGTTACATTCTACATTCCGTTCCACGTTACACTCCACATTCCATTCCATTCCATTCCACGGTCCATTCCGCTTTCCATTCCATGTTCCTTTCCACGTTCCATTCCATAAAATTTCACATTCCATTCCAATCCATTCCATTCCATTCCACATTCCTTTCCATTCCATTCCATATTCCATTCAATTCCATTCCCCATTCCATTCCATTCCATGGCACTTTCCATTCCACTTTCCATTACCTTCCATTCCACATTCTTTTCCATTCCATTCCACATTCCATTACACGTTCCATTCCACGTTACATTTTGAAATCCATTCCATTCCATTCCATCCTGGATTCCATTCCATTCCATTCCACATTCTATTCCACATTCCATTCCATTCCATTCCACATTCCATTCAACATTCCATTGCATTCCACTCCATATTCTACTCCGTTCCATTCCACATTCCCTTCTTTTCCATTCCACGTTATATTCCACATACCATTCCAACTTCCATTCCACATTCCATTCAATTTGATTCCAAATTCTATTCCATTCCATTGCACATTTCATTCCACTTTCCATTCCATTATATTCCACGTTCCATTCCACATTCCATTTCCCATGTCATTCAACTTTCCATGCCCCTTGCCATTTCCATTTCCATGTTCCATTCCATTCAATTCCCCTTTCCATTCCACGTTCAATTCCACGTTCCATTCCTTTCCATTCCTCATTCCTTTCCATTCCATTTCACATTCCATTCCATTCCATTCGACATTCCATTCCACCTTCCATTCCACATTCCATTGCACGTTCAATTCCATGTTCCATTCCACAGTCCATACCACGTTCCATTCCATTACATTCCATGTTCCATTCTGTTCCATTCCACGTTCCATTCAACATTCCATTCCATTCCATTCCACTTTCCTTTCAACATTCCATTCCAGATTCCATTGCACGTTCCATTCCACTTTCCATTCCATTCCATTCCAGGTTCCATTTCACTTTTCATTCCATTCCACGTAGCATTTCACATTACATTCCACATTACACTCCATTCCATTCCAAGTGCCACTCCACATTCCATTCCACTTTCCATTCCATATTCCATTCCATTCCATTCCACATTCCATTCCATTCCATTCCACATTCCATTCCATTCCATTCCACATTCCTTTACATTCCATCCCAGATTCCATTCCGCATTCCATTCCATTCCATTCCACATTCCATTCAATGTTTAATTCCACGTTCCATTCCATTCCATTCAAAGATCTATTACACCTCCCATTTCACTTTCCAATCCATGTTCCATTCCACTCAATTCCACATTGCCTTGCTTTCCATTCCACACTCCCTTCCACATTCCATTCCACATTCCATTACAATCCATTCCACATTCCATTTCACATGCCATTTCACAGTCCATTCCACATTCCGTTAAACGTTCAATTCCATTCCATTCCACGTTCCATTACATTCCATTCCACATTCCATTCCATTCTACATTCCATTACACATTGCCTTGCATTCCATTCCGCATTCCATGCCACATTCCATTACACATTCCTTTCCAATCCATTCCATATTCCATTTCACGTTCCATTCCACAGTCCATTCCACATTCCATTAAACGTTCCATTCCATTCCATTCCACGTTTCACTCCAGTTTACATTCCTTTTAATTCCACGTTCCATTCCCCTTTCCATTTCACAAGCCATTCCAAGATGCATTCTTCTTTCCATTCCACGTTCCATGCCATGTACTATTCGAAGATCCATTCCATTCCATTCCACGTTACATTCAACATTCTATTCCATCCCATTCCACGTTCCATTCCATTCCATTCCATGTTCCATTTCACATTCCTTTCCACATTCCATTCCGTTCAATTCCACATTCCTTTCCACATTCCTTTCCACATTCCACTCCATTTCATTCCATTCCACATTCCATTTCACGCTCCATTCCACTTTCCATTGCATTCTATTCCACATTCCATTCCACATTAAATTCAATTCCATTCCACGTTTCATTCCACATTCCATGCCACATTCCATTTCATTCCTTTCCAGTTTCCATTACACTATCCATTCCATTCGATTCCACGTGCAATTCCACGTTCCATTCCACGTTCCATTCCACTTTCCATTCCATTCCATTAAACGTTCCATTCGACATTCCATTGCACAATCCATTCCACGTTCCATTTCATTGCATTCCACGTTCCATTCCACATTCCATTGTATTTTACATTCCAAGTTCCATTCCACATTACTTTCCACATTCCATTCCAATTTCCTTTCCATTCCATTCCGTGTTCCATTCCACATTCCATTGCACATTCCACTCCACCTCACATTCCACATTCCATTCCACGTTCCATTCCACATTCCTTTCCATGATCCATTCCAATCCATTACACGTTCCATTCCACATTCTATTCCATTCAATTCCGAGATCCAATCCACATTTCATTCCACATTAGATTCCAGATTCCATTCCACATTCTCTTCCACTTTCCATCCCATATTGCATTCCACATTCCCTCTCACATTCCATTCCGTTTCATTCCAGTTTCCATTCCATATTCCATTGCATTCCATTCCACATCCCATACCACATTGCATTCCATATTCCATAACAGTACATTCAACATTCCATGCCGCATTACATTACATTCCATTCCACGTTCCATTCCATTACATTTCACATTCCATTCCACATTCAATTACACGTCCCATTCTACGTTACAATAGAGGTTCCATTACACGTTACATTCCATGTTCCATTCCATTCCATTCCACGTTACATTTCATATTCCCTTCCATTCCTTTCCGTGGAAGGAAAAGTGGAATACAATGTGGAATGGGATGGAATAGAATGTGGAATGGAATGGGATGGAATATGGAATGAAATCCAATGTGGAATGGAATGGAATGGAATGTGGAATGCAATAGAATGGAATGTGCAGTGGGGTGGAATGGAATGTGGAATGGAATGGAATGGAAAGGAAAGGAATGTGGAATGGAATGGAATGGAATGCAATGTGGAATTAAATGGAATGGAAAGTGGAATGAAATGGAATGGAATGGGGAATGGAATGCAAAAGAATGTGGAATGGAATGGAATGGAATATAGAATGGAATGGAACGTTAGGTGGAATGGTATGTGGAATGGAATGCAATAGAATATGGAACAGAATGGAATCGAATGTGCAATTGAATGGAATGGAATGAGATATGGAATGTGGATGGGAATGTGGAATGGAATGCAATGGAATGTGGAATGGTATGTGCAATGGAATGGAATGGAATGTGCAATGGAATGGAATGGAATGTGGAATGGAATGGAATGGAATGTGGAATGTAATGTGGAATTTAATGGAATGGAATGTGGAATGGAATGGAATGGAATTTCGAATGTAACGTGGAATTTAATGGAATCAAATGAGGAATGGAATGTGATATGGAATGGAATGCGGAATGGAATGGAATGCAGAATGGAATGGAATGGAATGGAATGGAATGGAATGGAATGAGGAGTGGAGTGGAATGGAATGGAATGGAATGTGGAATGGAACTTAAAATGGAAAGCAATTGATTGTGGAATGGAATGGAATGGAATGGAATGTGGAATGGAGTGGAAAGGAATGGACTAGAATTTGGAGTGGAATGGAATGGAATGAAGAATGCAATGTGGAATGCAATGGAATGGAATGGAATGCAATCTGGAATGGAATGTGTAATGGAATGTGAAATGGAGTCGAATGGAATGTGGAAAGGAATGGAATGGAACGTGGAATGGAATGGAATGGAACATGGAATGGAATGTGGAAAGGAATTTGCAATGGAATGCAATGAGTAATGGAATGGGATGGAATCTGGAATGAAATGTGGAATGGAATGGAATGGAGTGTAATATGGAATGGAATGTTGAATGGAATGGAATGGAATGGAATGTGGACTCGTATGGAAGTGAATGGAGTGGACTGTGGAATGGAATGGAATGGAATGTGAAATGGCATCGAATGGAATATCGAATGGAACGTGGAATGGAATGGAATGGAATCTGGAATGGAATGTGGAATGGAATGGAATGGAATGTGGAAGGGAATGTGGAATGGAATGGAATGGAATGTGAAATGGAATGGAATGGCATGGAATGTAGAATGGAATGTGCAATGAAATGGCATGGAATGTGGAATGGAATGGAATTGAATGTGGAATGGAATGGAATAGGATGGGGAATGGAATGTGGAATGGAATGGAATGAAACGTGGAATTGAATGGAATTCGGAATGGAATGGAATGGAATGTGGAATGGAATAAAATGGAATGTGGAATGGAATGGAATTGAATGTGAAATGGAATGGAATGGAAAGTGGAATGGGACATGGAAAGGAACGCGAAATGGTATATGCAATGGAATGTGGAATGGAATGCAATGGAATGTGGAACGGTATACAGAATGCAATATAATGGAATGGAACGTGAAACGGAATGCAATGGAATGTGGAATACAATAGAAAGGAATGTGGAATGGAATGTGGAATGGAATGGAATGTAGAATGGATAGGAATGTGGAAAGGAATGGAAGAGAAAGGGGAATGGAATAGAATGGAATGTGGAATGGGATGTGGAATGGAAGGAAATGGAAAGTGGAATGGAATGGGATGGAATGTGGAATGGAATGTGGACTGGAATGTAGAATGAAAGAAATGGAAAGTGGAATGGAAGGGAATGGAATGTGGAATGGAATGGAATGGAATGTGGAATGGAATGTGAAATGGATTGAGGAATGGAAAGTGGAAAATAACGTTGAATGGAATGTGGAAAGGAACTTGGAATGCAACGTGGAATGGAACGTGGAATGGAACATGGAATGGAATGTGAAATGGAATTTGGAATGGAATGTGGAATGCAATGGAATGGAATGGAATGGATCGCTATGTGAAATGGAAAGGAATGGAATGTGGATTATAATGGAATGGAATGTGGAAAGGAATGGAATGAAATGTGGAATTTAATGGAATGGAATTTGAAATGGAATGGAACGTGGAATGGAATGGAATGGCATGGAATGGAATTTGAAATGGAATGGAACGTGAAATGGAATGGAATGGAATGGAATGGAATGTGGAAAGGAATGGAGTGGAAGGTGGAATGGAATGGAATCGAAATTGGAAAGGAATGGACTGGAATGATATGTGGAATGCAAAGGAATGTAAAATGCAATGGAATGTGGAAAGGAATGCAATGGTATGTGGAATGGAATAAGGAATGGAATGGAACAGAATGGACTGGAATGTGGAATGGAATGGAATGTGAATTGGAATGGAACTGATTGTGGATTGGAACGTGGAAAGGAATGTGGAATGAAATGGAATGGAATGTGAAATGGAATGAGGTACGGAACGTGGAATGGAATGGAATGGAACGTGGAATGGAACGCGGAGAGGAAAGTGCAATGGAACATGGAATGGAATGGAAAGGAACGTGGAATGGAACGTGGAATGCAATGGAATGGAATGTGGAATGGAATGGATTGGAATGGAATGGAATGGAATTTGAAATGGAATGGAATTGAATGTGGATTGGAATGGAATGGAATGTGGAATGAAATGGAATGGAATGTGGATGGAAAGTGGAATGGAATGGAAAGGAATGTGGAATGGAATATTAACTGGAATGGAATGGAACATGGAATGGAAATTGGAATGGAATGTGGAGTGGAAGTTGAAATGGAACTTGGAAAGGAATACAATGCAATGTGGAATGGAATGGAATGGAATTTAGAATGGAATGTGGAATGCAATGGAATGGAATGTGGAATGGAATGGAAAGGAATTTGAAAGGGAATGGGGAATGGAATTGAATGTAAAGTGGAAAGGAATGGAATGTGTAACGGAAAGAAATGGAATTTTTAGTGGAACGTGGAATGGAATGGAATGGAATGCGGAATGGAATGTGGAATGGAATGGAATGAAATTTGAAATGGAATTTGGAATGGAATGGAATGGAATGTGGAATAGAATGTGGAATGGAATGGAATGGAAACTGGAATGGAATGTGGAATGGAATGGAAAGGAATGGAATGTGGAATGGAATGTGGAATGGAGTGGAAGGTAATGTGGAATGGAAAGGAATGAAACGTGAAATGGAATGGAATGGAATGTGGAATGGAAAGTTTAATGGAATGGAATGGAAGGTGGAATAGAATGGAATAGAAGGTGGAATGAAATGCAATGCAATGTGGAATGGAATGGAATGGAATGCAATGGAACGTGGAATGGAATGGAATGGAATTTGAAATGGAATGGAATTGAATGTGGATTGGAATGGAATGGAATGTGGAATGAAATGGAATGGAATGTGGATGGAAAGTGGAATGGAAGGGAAAGGAATGTGGAATGGAATATTAACTGGAATGGAATGGAACATGGAATGGAAATTGGAATGGAATGTGGAATGGAAGGTGAAATGGAACTTGGAAAGGAATACAATGCAATGTGGAATGGAATGGAATGGAATTTAGAATGGAATGTGGAATGCAATGGAATGGAATGTGGAATGGAATGGAAAGGAATTTGAAACGGAATGGGGAATGGAATTGAATGTAAAGTGGAAAGGAATGGAATGTGTAACGGAATGAAATGGAATTTTTAGTGGAACGTGGAATGGAATGGAATGGAATGCGGAATGGAATGTGGAATGGAATGGAATGAAATTTGAAATGGAATTTGGAATGGAATGGAATGGAATGTGGAATAGAATGTGGAATGGAATGGAATGGAAAGTGGAATGGAGTGTGGAATGGAATGGAAAGGAATGGAATGTGGAATGGAATGTGGAATGGAGTGGAAGGTAATGTGGAATGGAAAGGAATGAAACGTGAAATGGAATGGAATGGAATGTGGAATAGAATGTTTAATGGAATGGAATGGAAGGTGGAATAGAATGGAATAGAAGGTGGAATGAAATGCAATGCAATGTGGAATGGAATGGAATGGAATGCAATGGAACATGGAATGGAATGGAATGGAATTTGTAATGGAATGAAGAATGGAATGGAATAGAATGCAATTGAATGTGGAATGAAATAAAATGGAATGTGTAATTGAATGGAATTTAATGTGGAATGGAATGTGGAATGGAATGTGGAATGGAAAGGAAAGTGTAATGGAATTGAATACAAAGTGGAAAGGAATGTGGAATGGAATGTGGAATGCAGTGGAATGGAATGTTTAATTGAACGTGGAATGGAATGGAATGTGGAAAGGAAAGGAGTAGAATGTGTAATAGAATGTGGAATGGAAGGTGGAATGGAATGGAATGGAGTGTGGAATGGAATCTGGAATGGAATGTGGAATGGAATGGAATGTGGAATGGAATGGAATGAAATGCAATGGAATGTGGAATGAAATGTAGAATGGAAAGGGGAATGGAATGAAATGGGGTGTGGAATCGAATGTGGAGTGGAATGGAATGGAATTTGGAAAGGAAAATAATGGAATGTGGAATATTTTGGAATGTGGAATGGAATGAAATGTCGAATGGAATGAAATGGAATGTGGAATGGCATGCAATGGAAAGAAATTTGAAATGAAATGGAATGAAATTTGGAATGGAATGTAGAATAGAAGGTGGAATGGAAAGTGGAATGGATCACGGAAGAGAATGTGCAATTGAATGTGGAATGGAATGAGGAATGGAATGGAAAGGAATGTGGAATGGAAGGGAATGGAATGTGGAAAGGAAGGGAATGGAATGGGATGCAATGTGGAATGAAATGGAATGGAACCTGGAATGGAATATGGAAATGAATGGAAAGGAATGTGTAATGCAATGGAATGGAATATGGAATGGAATATGGAATGGAATGGAATGGAACGTGGAATGGAACTTGAAATGGAATGGAATGGAATGGAAAGTGGAATGGAAGATAATGGAATGTGGAATGGATCTTGGAATGGAATAGAATGGAACGTGGAATGGAAAGGAACGGAATGTGAAATGCAACGTGGAATGGAATGGAATGGAAAGTGCAATAGAATGGAATGGAACGTGAAGTGGAATTGAATGGAATTTGGAATGTAATGGAATTGAAGTGGAATTCAATGGAATGTAATGTGGAATGGAATGGAATGGAATGGAATCTGGAATGGAATGGAATGGAATGTGGAATGGAATGTGGAATGGAATGTGGAATGGGACATGGTATGGAACGTGGAACGGAATGGAATGGAACGTGGAATGGATTGTGGTATGGACGGAATGGAATGTGGAATGGAATGATTAATGCAATGGAATGGAACGTTGAATGGAATGGAAAGTTTAATGGAATGGAATGGAATGTGGAATGGAATGGAATGGAATGTTGAATGGAATGTGGAATGTATTGTGGAATGGAAAGTGAAATGGAATGGAATGGAATGTGTAATGCAATGTGCAATGGAATGTGGAATGTAACATGGAATGGAAAATGGAATGGAACGTGGAATGGAATGGAATGGAAAGTGGAAAGGAACGTGGAATGGAATTTGTAATGGAATTGAATGCATTGTGGAATGTAATGCAATGGAAAGTGGAATAGAATGGAATAGAACGTGGAATGGAACGTGGATTGGGACATGGAATGGAACATGGAATGTAATGTGTAATGGAAAGGAATGGAATGTAGAGTCGAATTGAATGGAAAGGAAAGTGCAATGGAAAGCGAAAGGAAATGGAATGGAATGTGGAATCAAATGGATTTGATTGTGGAAGGGAACGTGGAATGGAATGGAATGGAACGTAGAATGGAACATGGAATGGAATGTGGAATGGGACGTGGAATGGAATGGAATGTGGAATGGAATGTGTAACGGAATGGAATGGAATGTAGAATTTAACGTGGAATGGAATTTAATGGAATGTGGAATGGAATGTGGAATGGAATGAAGAATGGAAAGTGCAGTGGAATGCTGAAAGCAATGTGGAATGGAATGGAATGGAACGCGGAATGAAATGTGGAATGAACTCTGGAATGGAACGTGAAATGGTGCGTGTAATAGATTGGAATGGAATGTGCAATGGAATGTGCCATGGAATGTGGAATGGAATGCAAGGAAATGTGCAATGGAATGTGGAAAGGTATGGAATGGAATGTGCAATGGAATGTAATGGAATGTGTAGTGGAATGTGGCATGGACTGTAATGGATTGTGGAATACAACGGAATGGAATGTGGATGGAATATGGAATAGAAAGTGGAATGGAATGGAATGGAATGTGCAATGGAATGTGGAATGAATTGAATGGAACATGGAATGGAACTTGGAATGGAACGTGGAAAGGAACGTGGAATGGAACTTGGAATGGAATATGGAATGGAATGGAATGGAATGTCAAATATAATTTGGAATGGAATGGAAAGGAACTCAGAATGGAATGGAATGGAATGGAATGTGGAATGGAGAGTGGAAAAGAATGTGGAATGGAATGTGGAATGTAACGTGGAATGGAATGGAACGGAATGTGGAATGCAATGTGGAATGTTATGGAATGGAGTGTGGAATGGAATCTGCAGTGGAATGTTGAATGCAATGTGGAATGGAACGGAAGGTGGAATGGAATGTGGAATGGATGGAAAGGACTGTGTAATGGAATGTGGACTGCAATGGAATGCAGTGTGGAATAGAATGGAATGAAATGTGGAATGGAATGTGGAAAGGAATGTGGAATGGAAAGTGGAATGGAACGGAATGGAATGTGGAATGGAATGTGGAATGGAATGTTGAATGGAATGTGGAATGGAATGTGGATTGGAATGTGGAATGGAACGTGGAATGGATTGGATTGCAATGGAATAGATTGTGGAATGGAATGTGGAATGGAATGTGGAATGGAACGTGGAATTGAATGGAAAGGAACATGGAATGGGATGGAAGTGAATTTGGAATGGAAGGTGGAATGGAAAGGAATGGAACGTGGAAAGGAACATGGAATGGAACGTGGAATTGAAAGTGGAATGGAACGTAGAATGGAATGTGCAATGCAGCGTGGAAAGGAGTATGGAGTGGAATGTGGAATGGAATGGAATGGAATGTGGAATGGAATGGAATGGAATGTGGAATGGAATGGAATGGAATGTGGAATGGAACGTGGAATGGAATGGAATGCAATGTGGAATGGAATGGGGAAAGGAACGGAATGGAATGTGGAATGGAATGTGGAATGGAACGTGGAATGGAATGTAATGGAATGTGGAATGGAAGTTGGAATGAAATGGAATGCAACTTGGAATGGATTGTGGAAAGGAACCTGAAATGGAATGTGGCATGGAACATGGAATGGCATGGGCAATGGAATGTGGAATGGAATGTGGAAAGTAATGGAATGGAAAGTGAAATGGAAGGTGGAATGGAATGGTTTGGAACTTGGAATGTAATATGGAATGGAATGAGGAATGGAACGTAGAATGGAACGTGAAATGGATTGGAAAGCAAGTGGAATGCAATGGAATGGAATGTGGAATAGGATATGGAATGGAATGTGGAATGGAATGCAATGTTGAATGGGATGTGGAATGGAATGTGGAATGGAAAGTGGAATGGAATGGAACGGAATGTGGAATGGTAAGTGGAATGGAATGTGGAATGGAATGGAGTGGGATTTGAAATGCAGTGGAATGCAATGTTGAAAGGAAGGTGTAATGGAATGTGGAATGTAATGTGGAATGGAATGGAGTGGAATGTTCAATGGAATGGCATGGAATTTGTAATGGAAAGTGGAATGGAATGGAACGGAATGTGGAATAGAATGTGGAATGGAATGGAATGGAATCCTGAATGGAAAGGAATGGAATGGAATGGAACGCGAAATGGAACGTGGAATGGAACATGGAGTGGAATCTGGAATGCAATGGAAAATAATGTGGAATGGAAGGTAATGGAATGTGGAATGGAATGTGAAATGGAGTGGAATGGAATGAGGAATGGAATGGAATGGAATATGGAATGGAACGTTGAATGGAAAGTGGAATGGAACATCTAATGGAACGACGAGTGCAACGTGGAACGGATTGGAATGGAACGTGCAATGGGATGTGGAATGGAATGTGGAATGTAATGGAATGGAATGTTGAAGAGAATGTGGAAAGGAATGGAATGGAATGTGGAATAGAATATGGAATGGAAAGGAATGGAATGTGGAATGGAATGTGAAATAGAAAGTCGAATGGAATGGAATCGAATGTGAAATGGAACGTGGAATGGAATGGAATGAAATTTGGAAGTAAACATGGAATGGAAAGTGAAATGGCATGTGGCATGGAAAGTTTAATTACATGGGCAATGGAATGTGGAATGGAACGTGGAATAGAATGTGGAATGCAACGCGGAATGGAATGGCAGGGAATGTGGAATGGAATGTGGGATGGAATGGAATGGAATGTGGAATGGAATGTGGAATGGAATGGAATGGAATGTGGCATGCAATGTGGAATGGAATGTGGAATGGAATGGAATGGAATATGGAATGGAATGTGAAATGGAATGGAGTGGAATATGAAATGTAATGTGGAATGGAATGTGAAATGGAATGTGGAATGGAATGTGGAATGGAATGTGGAACGGAATGTGGAATGGAATGCAATGGAACGTGGAATGGAAAGTTTATTGGAACATGGAATGCAACGTGGAATGTAATGTGGAATGGAATGGAATGGAATTGAATGTGGAATGAAATGGAATGCAAAGTGTAATGCAATGTGAAATGGAATGTGGAATGCAAGGTTGAATGGAATGGAATGGAATGTGGAATGGAATCAGGAATGAAATGTGGAATGGAATGTGGAGGGGAACATGGAATGGAATGTAATGCAATGTGGAACAGAATGTGGAATAGAATGTAGAATGGATGTGGAATGGAACAGAATAGAATGGAATGTGGAATGAAATGTGAAATGGAATGTGGAATGCAATGTGGAATGGAATGCAATTGAATGTGGAATGGAATGGATTTGAATGTGGAAAGGAATGTGGAACGGAATGTAATGCAACATGCAAAGTAATGGAATGGAATGTAGAATGGAATGTGGAATGGAAAGAAATGGAATGTGTAATGGAAAGGAATGTAATGTGGAATGCAATGGAATGGTATGGAATGTGGAATGGAATGGAATAGAATGGAATGGAATGTGCAATGGAATGGATTGGAATGCGGAATGGAATAGAATAGAATGTGGAATGGAATGGAATGGAATGGAATGTGGAGAGGATTGGAATGGAATGGAATATGGAATGGAATACAATGGAATAGAATGAAATGGAATACAATGTGGAATGGAATGTGGAATGGAATGGAATGCAATGGAATGTGGAATGGAATGCAATGTGGAATGGAACGTGGAATGCAACGTGGATTGGAATGGAATGGATTGTGGAACGGAATGTGGAATGGAATGTGGAAAACAACGAGGAATGGAATGGAATGCATTGTGCAATGGAATGTGCAATGGAATGGAATGGAATGTTGAACAGAATGTGGAACAGAATTTGGAATAGAATGGAAAGGAATGTGGAATTGGAAGTGGATTGGAATGGAATGGAATGTGGAATCGAATGGAGTGGAATGTGGAATCAAATGTGGACTGGAATGCAATGGGATGTGGAATGGAATGTGGACTGAAATGGAATGGAATGTGGAATGGAATGTGGAAAGGAATGTGGAATAGAATGGAATATAATGTGGAATGGAATGGGGAATGGAACGGAATGGAAAGTGGAATGGATTGTGGAATGGTATGTAGAATGGAATGTGGAATGGAATATAATGTAATGTGGAATGGAATGTTAAATAGAACGTGGAATGGAAAGTGGAATGGAATGGAATGGAACGGAAAGTGAAATGGAACGTGGAATGCAACGCGGAATGGAACGTGGAATGGAACGGGGAAAAGAAAGTGAAATGGAATGCGCAATGGAATGTGGAATGGATCGTGGAATGGAATGTGCAATGCAATCTGAAATGGAAGGTGGAACGGAATGGAATGAAATGTGGAATGGAACGTGGAATGGAATGGAATGGAACTTGGAATTGAATGTGGAATGGAATGTGGAATGGAATGGAACGAGAAATGGAATGGAAAGGAACGTGGGAGGGAAAGGGGAATGAAATGTGGAATGAAACCTGTAATTGAATGTGGAATGGAATGTGGAATGGAAAGTTAAGGAATGTGGAAAAGAATGGAATGGAATGTGGAAAGGAATTTAATGGAATGCAGAATGGAATGTGGAATGGAATGGAATGTGGAATGGAATGGCATTTAATGGTATGGAATGTGGAATGGAATGGAATGGAATGGAATCTGGAATGGAATGTGGAAAGGAATGTGGAATACAACGAAATGGAATGTGGAATGGAATGTGGAATGGAAAATAGAATGGAATGTATTGGATTGTGGAATGGAATATGAAATGCAATGTGGAATGGAAAGTGGAATAGAACTTAATGGAATGTGGAACGGAAAGGGGAATGGAATGTGGAATGGAACGTGTAATGGAACGTGGAATGTTATGTAACAGAACGTGGAATGGAACATGGAATGAAATGGAATGGAACGTGGATTGGAATGTGGAAAGGATCGTGGAATGGAAAGTGGAATGGAATGGATTGGAACATGGATTGGAAAGTGGAATGCAATGTGCAATAGAAAGTGGAATGGAATGTGGAATGGGAAGTGTATTTGAAAGGAACGGAAGGTGGAATGGAATGGAATGGAATGTTGAATGGAATGGAATGGAAAGTGGAATGGAATGAAATGGAATATGGAATGCAATGGAATAGAATGTGACATGGAATGTGGAATGGAGTAGAATGGAATGTGGAGTAGAATGTCGAATGGAATGGAATGGAATGATAAGGAATATGGAATGCAATGGATTGGAACGTGGAATGGAATGTGGAATGGAACGTGGAATGGAAGGTGGAATGGAATGGAATGGAAAGTGGAGTGGAACGTGGAATGGAATGTGAAATGGAAAGTGGAATGGAAATGAATGGAATGTGCAATGGAATGTAATGGAATATGGAATGGAACGGAATGGAATGTGGAATTGAATGTGGAATGGAAAGGAATGGCATCTGGAATAGAATATGGAATGGAATGGTATGGAAAGCATAATGGAATGGAATGAGAGGGTATGGAATGTGGAATGGAACGGAATGGAATTTGGAATGGAATGGAATGGAACGTGGAATGTAACGTGGAATGGAATGTGGAATGGAAAGGAATGGAACGTAGAATGGAATGCGGAATGGACAGGAATGGAATGGAATAGATGGAATGTGGAATGGAATGCGGAATGGAATGTGTAATCAAATGTGCAATGGAATGGAATGGAATGTGGAATGGAATGTGGAATGGTCTGCGGAATGGAATGTGGAAACGAAAGTGGAATGGAACGGAATGGAATGTGAAATGGAATGCAATGAAATGTTGAATGAAATGTGGAATGGAATGGAATGTGGAATGGAATGTGGAATGAAATGGAATGGAGTGTGGAATGGAATGGAATGGAATATAGAATTGAATATGGAACAGAATGTGGAATGCAATGTGCAATGGAATGTGGAATGGAATGGAACGGAATGTGGAAAGGAATGTGTAATGGAACGGAATGGAATGTGGAATGGAATGTGGAATGGAGTGTGCAATTGAATGTGGAATGGAACATGGAACGGAATGTGAAATGGAATCTGGAATGGATTGGAATGGAATGTGGAATGGAACGTGAAATGAAATGGAATTCAATGTGGAATTGAACGCGTAATGCAATGCAATGGGAAGTGGAATGCAACGTGGAATGGAACGTGCTTTGGAATGGAAGGGAATGTGGAAAGGAAAGTGGAATGGAATGTAGAAAGATATGGAATGGAATTTAGAGTGGAATGTGGAATGGAATGGGAAGGAATGGGGAAAGGAATGGAAAGGAATGTTCAATGGATTGTGGAACGTAATGTGTAATGGAAGGTGGAATGGAATGTGGAAAGAAATGTGTAATGGAAGGGAATGGAATGTGAAATGGAATGGAATGGAATGTGGAATGGAATGTGGAAGGGAATGGAATGCAATATGGAATGAAATATGAAATGCAATGTGGAATGCAATGTGGAATTGAATGTGGAATGGAATGTGGAATGCAATGGAATGCAACGTGGAAAGGTATATGAAATGCAATGTGGAATGTAATGTGATATGTAATGTGAAATTGAATGTGGAATGGAATGTGGAATGGAATGGAATGGAATGTGGAATGGAACGGAATGTTATGTGTAATGTAATGTGGATTGGAAAGTAATGGAATGGAATTTATTGTGGAATGGAATGTGGAATGGAAAGTGTGATGGAACGGAATCGAATGTGGAATGCAATGTGGAACAGAATGTGGAATGGGACGTGGAATGAAATGGAATGGAATGTGGAATGGAACTTCTAATGGTATGGAATAGAACGCGCAAAGGAACGTGGAATGGAACGCGGAAAGGAACTTGGAATGCAACGTGGAAGGAAATGTTCAATGGAATGTGAAATGGAACATGGAATGGAATGGAACGTGGAATGGAACTTGGAACGGAATGGAATGCAACATAGAATGGAAAGTGGAATGGAATGTGGAATGGAATGTGAAATGGAATGGAATGCAACACGGAATGGAATGAGATGGAGTGTGCAATGGAATGAAATATTATGTGGAATGGTATGGTATGGAATGTGGAATGGAATGGAATGGAATATGGAGAACAATGTGGAATGGAACGTGGGACGGAATGTGGAATTCAATGGAATGGAAAGTGGAATGGAATGTGGGATGGAATGTGGAATTGAATGGAATGGAAAGTGGAAGGGAATGGAATGTAATGTGGAATAGAATGGAATGGAATGCGGAATACAAAGGAATGGAATGTGGAATGCAATGGATTGGAATGGAATGAGGAATTGAATGGAAAGGAATGGAATAGAATATGGAATGCAAAGGAAAGGAACATGAAATAGAATGCGGAATGCAATGAGTTATGGAATGTGGAATGTAATTGAATGTAAAGTGAAATGTAATGGAATTGAATGTGGAATAGAATGGAATGGAACAGAATGTGGAACACAATGGAATGCAATGGAATAGAAAACGGAATGGAACAGAATGGAATGTGGAAGCCAATGTAACGGAATGGAATGTGGAATTGAATGGAATGGAATGTGGAATGGAATGGAATGGAATGTGGAATGGAATGGAATGGAAGGTGTAATGGTATGTGGAATGGAATGTGTCATGCAATGCAATGGAATGGAACGGAAAGTTGAATGGAATGGAATGGAATGTGGAATGGAATGGAATGGAATACAGAATGGTATGGAATGGAATTTGGAACGAAATGTAACGGAATGGAAAGGAATGTGGAATGGAATGCAATGGAATAGAATGGAATGTGGAATGGAATGTGGAATGGAATGTGAAATGGAATCTGGAGTGGAACGTGGAATGGAATATGGAATGGAATGGAATGGAAAGTGGAATGGAACGCCTAATGGAAGGTGGAATGCAACGTGTAATGTAATGGAATGGAATGTGAAATGGAATGGAATGGAATGTGAAATAGAATGGAATGGAATTGAAAGTGGAATGGAATGTGGAATGGAATCAAATGGAATCTGGAATGGAATGGAATGGGATGTGGAATGGAATGGAATGGAAGGTGGAATGGTATGTGGAACGGAATGTGGAATGGAATGTGGAATGGAATGGAATGGAATGGAATGTGGAATAGAATGGAATGGAATGGAATGAGGAATGGAATGTGGAATGGAATGTGGAATGTAATCGTATGGAATGTGGAATGGAACGGAATGGAATGTGAAATGGAATGGAATGTGGAATGGAATTGAATGGAATGTGGATTGGAATGGAATTGAAGGTGTAATGGAATGGAATGGAATGTTATGGAAAGTGAAATGGAATTTGGAATGCAATCTGAAAAGGAATGTGGAATGGACTGTGGAATGGAAAGTGGAATGGAGGGAAATGGAACGTGGAATGGAATGGAATCGATCGAGCAGTAGTATGGAATGGAATGATGAATGGAATGTGGAATGGAAGATGGAATGCAACGTGAAATGGAAAATGGAATGGAATAGAATGGAACGTGGAATGCAATGTGGAATGGAATGGAATGGAATGGATTGTGGCATAGAATGTGCAATGGAATGTGTAATGGAATTGAATGGAATGTGTAATGGAAAGTGGAGAGTAATGGAAATGTACGTGTAATGGAATGTGGAGTGGAAAGGAATGGAATGCGGAATGGAATGCAATGGAATGTGGAATGGAATGCAATGGAATGTGGAATGGAATGCGGAATGGAATGGAATGGAGTGTGGAATGGAATGTTGAATGGAATGTGGAATGGAATGGACTGGAATGTGGAATGGAATGTGGAATGGAATGTGTAATGGAATGGAAAGTAATATGGAATGGAATGTGGAAAGGAATGTGAAATGCAACGTGGAATGGAAAAGAATGGAATAGAATGGAATGTGGAATGGAATGGAAGACATTGGAATTTAATGCAGAATGGAATGGAATGGAATGAGGAATAGAATGGAATTGAATGGAATGTGGAATTGTGTGGAATGGAATGTGAAATGGAATGGAATGGAAAGTGGAATGGTATGGAATATGGAATGGAATGGAATGGAATGGAATGTGCAATGGAATGGAAGGGAAAGGAATGGAATGTGGAATGGAATGGAATGGAAAGTGGAATTGAATGGAATGAAATGGAATGTGGAATGGAATGGAAAGGAAAGAGGAATGGAATCCAAAGTGGAATGCAATATGGAGTGGAATGGAATGTGGAATGGTTTGGAATAGAATGGTATGGAATATGGAATGGAATTTAATGGAATGGGGAATGGAACTTGCAATGGTATTGAATAGAACGCGCAACGGAACGTGGAAGGGAAAGTGGAATGGAACGTGGAATGGAATGTGAAATGGAAAGTGAAAAGGAATGTGCAATGGAATGTGGAATGGAAAGTGGAATGGAAGGTGGAATGGAACGTGGAATGGAAGGTGGAATGGAACTTGGAATGGAAGGGGGAATGGAATGTGGAATGGAATGAAATGGAACGTGGAATGGAACGTGGAATGGAACATGGAATGGAACGTGGAATGGAAGGTGGAATGGAACGTGGAATGGAATGTAATGGAACGTGGAATGGAATGTTGAATGGAATGTGGAACGGAATGGATTGGAATGTGTAAATGAATGAAATCAAATGTGGTATGGAATGTGGAATGGAATGGAATGCAATGTGGAAAGGAATCTAGAATGGAATGGAATGGAATGTGGAAAGGAATGTGGAATAGAATGTGGAGTGGAAGAGGATGGAATATGGAATGGAATGTGGAATGGAATGGAATGGAATGTGGACTGGAATGTGGACTGGAATGTGGAATGGAATGTGGAATGGAATGTGGAGTGGCATGTGGAATTGAACAGAACGGAACGTGGAATGCAATGTGGAATGGAACGTGCTATGGAACGGAATGGAATGTGGAATGGAACGTGTAATGGAATGTGGAAAGGATCATGGAATGGAGTGGAATGGATTGTGGAATGGAACGTGGAATGGAATGAGGAATGGATGGTGGAATGGAAAGGAATGTGGAATGCAACATAGAATGGAAAGGAATGGAATGTGGAATGGTACGTGAAATGTAATGTGGAATTGATCGTGGAATGGAATGGAATGGAATGTGTAATGGAACGTGGAAGGGAATGGAATGGAACGTGGAATGGAACGTGGAATGGAAAGTGGAATGGAATGTTCAATGGAATGTGGAATGGAACGTGGAATGGAAAGTGGGGTAGAACGTGTAATGTAACGGAAAGGAACGTGGAATGAAATGTGGAATGGAAGGTGGAACGGAACGTGGAATGGAATGGAAAGGAACATGGAACGGAACGTGGAATGGAACGTGGAATGGAAGGGAATGGAACGTGGAATGGAATTTGGAATGGAATGTGGAATGGAATGGAATAGAATGGAATGTGGAATGGAATGTGGAACGGAATGTGGAAAGGAATGTGGAATACAATGATATGGAAAGTGGAATGGAAAATAGAATGGAATGTATTGGAATGTGGAATGGAATGTGAAATGGAATGTGGAATGGAAAGTGGAATGGAACTTAATGGAATGTGTAATGGAACGTGGAATGGAATGGAATAGAACGTGCAATGGAACATGGAATGGAATGGAATGGAACATGGATTGGAATGTAGAATGAATCGTGGAATGGAAAGTGGAATGCAATGGAATGGAACGTGGATTGCAAAGTGGAATGGAATGTGGGATAGAAAGTTGAAAGGAATGTGGAAGGGAACATATAATGTTAAGGAATGGAAGGTGGAATTGAATGGAAAGGAATGTTGAATGGAATGGAATGGAAAGTGAATAGAATGAAATGGAAAGTGGAATGAAATGAAATGGAATGTGACATGGAATGTGGAATGGAGTGGAATGGAATGTGGAGAAGAATGTGGAATGGAATGGAATGGAATGCAGAAATAAACGGAATGCAGTCGTAAGTTATATGGAACGCAATGGATTGGAATGAGGAATGGGATGTGGAATGGAACGTAGAATGGAAAGTGAAATGGAATGGAATGGAAAGTGGAGTGGAACGTGGAATGGAATGTGGAATAGAACATGGAATGGAATGTGAAATGGAAAGTGGAATGGAAATGAATGGAAAGTGCAATGGAATGTAATGGAATATGGAAAGGAATGGAATGTAATGCGGAATGGAATGCAATGAGAGGGTATGGAATGTGGAATTTAACGGAATGCAATTTGGAATGGAATGGAATGGAACGTGGAATGGAATGTGGAATGGAATGTGGAATGGAAAGGAATGGAATGTAGAATGGAACGTGGAATGGACAGGAATGGAACGGAATAGAATGGAATGTGGAAAGGAATGTGGAATGGAATGTGGAATGGAATGTGGAATGGAATGGAATGGAATGTGGAATGGAACGTGTAATGGTCTGTGGAATGGAATGTGGAAACGAATGTGGAATGGAACGGAATGGAATGTGAAAAGGATTGGAATGAAATGTGGAATGGAATGGAATGTCGAATGGAATGGGAATGAAATGGAATGGAGTGTGGAATGGAATGGAATGGAATGTAGAATTGAATATGGAACAGAATGTGGAATGGAATGTGCAATGGAATGTGGAATGGAATAGAATAGAATGTGGAAAGGAACGTGTAATGGAACGGAAGCGAAGGTGAAATGGAATGTGGAACGGAATATGGAATGGAATGTGAAATGGAATGGAATGGAATGTGGAATGGAATGGAATGTCATACGGAATAGAATGGAATGGAATGGAAAGAGGAATGGAATGTGGAATGGAATGTGGAATGTAATGGTGTGGAATGTGGAATGGAACGGAATGGAATGGGAAATGGAATGGAACGTGGAATGGAATGGAATGGAATGTGGATTGGAATGGAATTGAATGAGTAATGCAATGGAATGGAATGGAAAGGAATGGAAAGTGAAATGGAATTTGGAATGCAATCTGAAGAGGAATGTGGAATGGAAAGTGGAATGGAGTCAAATGGAACGTGGAATGGAATGGAATGGATCGAGGAGTGGAATGGAATGGAATGTTAAATGGAATGTGGAATGGAAGGTGGAATGCAACGTGAAATGGAACATGGAATGGAATAGAATGGAACATGGAATGCAATGTGGAATGGAATGGAATGGAATGGATTGTGGCATGGAATGTGCAATGGAATGTGTAATGGAATGTAAGGGAATGTGGAATGGAATGTGAAGAGGAATGGAAATGTACGTGTAATGGAATGTGGAGTGGAAAGTTGAATGGAATGGAGAGGAACGTAGAATGCAATGTAATGGAATGTGGAATGGAATGGAACTTGGAATGGAATGCAATGTAATGTGGAATGGAATGGAATGGAATGTGGAATGGAATGGAATGGAATGGAATGGAATGGAATAGAATGTGAAACGGAATGTGGAATGGAAGGAAATGGAACGTTTAATGTTATGGAATGGGACGTGGAATGGAATGGAATGGAAGGAGTAATGGAACGTGTAATGAAACGTCGAATGGAATGCAGAATGGAATGTGGAATGGAATGTGGAATGGAATGTGGAATTGAATGTGGAATGTAATGGAATTGAATGTGGAATGGAAAGTGGAAAGGAATGGATTGGAATGTGGAATGGAATATAATGGATTGTGGAATGTAATGTGGAATGGAATTGAATGGAACGTGGAATGGAATGGAATGGAAGGAGGAATGGAAGTTGGAATGGAACTTGGAATGGAATGGGGAATGGAATGTGGAATGCAATGTGGAATGGAATATGGAATGGAATGGAATGCAATGTGGAATGGAATGTGGAAAGTAATGTGGAATGGACATTGGAACGGAAAGGAATGGAATGTGGAATGGAATGTGGCATGGAACGTGGAGTGTAACGTGGAATAGAATGGAATGGGAAGTGGAATGGAATGTGGAATGGAAAGGAAAGGAATGGAATGTGGAATGGAATGGAATGGAAAGTGGAATGGATTGGAATGGAATGGAATGTGGAATGGAATATAAAGAAAGTGGAATGGAATCGAAAGTGGAGTGCAATATGGAATGGAATGGAATGTGGAATTGTTTGGAATGGAATGGCATGTAATATGGAATGGAATTTAATGGAATCTGGAATGGAACTTGGAATGGTAAGGAATAGAACACACAACAGAACGTGGAACGGAATGTGGAATGGAATGTGGAATGGAATGTGAAATGGAAAGTGGAAAGGAATGTGCAATGGAAAGTAGAATGGAAAGTGGAATGGAATCGAATAGAACGTGCAATGGAACGTGTAAAGGAAAGGAATGCAACGTTGAATGGAATGTGGAATTAAATGTGGAATGGAATGGAATTTGGAATAGAATGGAATGAAACGTGGAATGGAATGTGGAACGGAACAAGAAATGGAACGTGGAATGTAACGAGGAATGGCACGTGGAATGGAAAGGGCAATGGAACGCGGAATGGAATGGAATGGAATGTGGAATGGAATGGAAAGGAAGGTGGAATGCAACTTCGAATGGATCGGGAAATGAAACGTGGAATGGGAAGTCGAATGGAATGTGGAATGGAATGTAATGAAATGTGTAATGGAATGGAATGGAAAGTGCAATGGAAAGGAATGGAATTTGTAATGGAAAGGAATGGAATGTGGAATGCAATGGAATAGTATGGAATGTGCAATGGAATGGAATTTAATGGAATGGAATGGAACGTGGAATGGAATGGGATGGAATGTGGAATGGAAAGGAATGCAATGTGGAATGGAATGGAAAGGAATGAGGAATGGAATATAATGTAATGTGCAATGCAATGGAATAGTATGGAAAGTGGAATGGAATGGAATGGAATGGAATGGAAAGGGACATGGAATGGAATGGGATGGAATGTGGAATGGAAAGGAATGCAATGTGGAATGGAATGGAATGGAATGTGGAATGGACTAGAATGCAATGTGGAATGGCATGGAATGGAATGTGTTATGGAATGAAATGGAACATGGAATAGAATATGGAACGGAATATGGAATGGAATGTGGAATGCAATTTAATGGAAAGTGGGATGTAATGGAGTGGAATGTGGAATAGAATGGAATGGAATGGAACGCGGTATGGAATGGAATGGAATGTAGAATGTATTAGAATGGAAATGAATGTGCAATTGAACAGAATGTAATGTGGTATGGAATGGAATAGAATATGGAATGGAATGGAACATGGAAGAGAACGTGGAATGGAATGTGGAATGGAATGTGGTATGTAATTGAATGTAATGTGTAAAGGAATGGAGTGGAATGTGTAATAGAATGGAATGGAATGCAATGTGGAATACAATGGACTAGAATTGAATGGAATGCTGAATAGAATGGAATGGAATGTTTAATGTAATGTAATTGAACGGAATGTGGAATGGAATGTTTAATAGAATCTGATGGAATGTGGAATGCAATGTGGAATGGAATGGAATGGAATGTGGAATGGAATAGAATGCAATGTGGAATGGCATGGAATGGAATGTGGTATGGAATGAAATGGAAAATGGAATAGAATATGGAATGGAATATGGAATGGAATGTGGAATGCAATTTAATGGAAAGTGGAATGTAATGGAATGGAATGTGGAATAGAATGGAATGGAATGGAACGCGGTATGGAATGGAATGGAATGTAGAATGTATTAGAATGGAAAGGAATATGCAATTGAACAGAATGTAATGTGGTATGGAATGGAATAGAATATGGAATGGAATGGAATGGAACACGGAAGAGAACGTGGAATGGAATGTGGAATGGAATGTGGTATGTAATTGAATGTAATGTGTAAAGGAATGGAGTGGAACGTGTAATAGAATGGAATGGAATGCAATGAGGAATACAATGGACTAGAATTAAATGGAATGCTGAATAGAATGGAATGGAATGTTTAATGCAATGTAATTGAACGGAATGTGGAATGGAATGTTTAATAGAATCGGATGGAATGTGGAATGCGATGTGGAATGGAATGGAATGGAATGTGGAATGGAATAGAATGCAGTGTGGAATGGCATGGAATGGAATGTGGTATGGAATGAAATGGAACGTGGAACAGAATATGGAATGGAATATGGAATGGAATGTGGAATGTAATGGAATGGAATGTGGAATGTAATGTAATGGAATGTGGAATAGAATGGAAAGGAATGGAATGCAGAATGGAATGGAATGGAATGTGGAATGTATCGGAATGGAAAGGAATGTGCAATTCAACGGAATGTAATGTGGTATGGAATGGAATGGAACATGGAAGAGAATATGGAATGCAATGTGGAATGGAATGTGGCATCTAATTGAATGTAATGTGGAAAGGTATGGAGTGGAATGTGTAATACAATGGAATGGAACTCAATGTGGAATAGAATGGACTACAAATGAATGGAATGCTGAATTGAATGGAATGGAATGTTTAATGCAATGTAATGGAATGGAATGTGAAATTGAATGGAATGGAATTTGGAATGGAATGGAATGGATAGGGGAATGAAATGGAGTGGAATGTGAAGTGGAATGTGGAATGGAATGTGAAATGGAATGTGGAATGTAATGGAATGGAATGTGTAATGGAATGAAAAGGAATGAGGAAAGGAATGTGGAATGGAACCGAATGGAATGTGTAATGGAATGTGGATTGGATTGCGGAATAGAATGTGGAAATGAACGGAATGGAATGTGGAAAGGAATGTGGAATGGGATGTGAAATGGAAAGTGGAATGGAGTGTGGAATGGAAAGCGTAATGGAACGGAATGGAAGGTGAAATGGAATGTGGAATGGAATGTGGAATGGAATGTCAAATGTAATGAAATGGAATGTGGAATTCAAGCTGGAATGGAATATAATGGAACGTGGAATGGAAAGTGTGATTGAATGTAGTGGAAAGTGGAATGAATTGTGGAATGGAATGTGGAATGGAATGGTGTGGAATCATGAATGGAATATGAAATGGCATGGAATGGAATGTGGAATGGAAGGTGAAATGGTATGTGGATTGGAATGTGCAATAGAACGTGGAATGAAACATCAAATGGAAAGTGGAATAGAATGGAATGGAATGTGGAAAGGAATGGAATGGAATGTGGAATGGAATGTGGAGTGGAATGGAATGGAGAGTGGAATGGAATGTGGAATGGAATGGAGGGGAATGTGGAATGGAATTTTGAGTGGAATATGGAATAGAATGTGGAATGGAACGAAATGGAATGTGGAAAGGAATGTGGAATGTAATGTGGAATGGAAAGGAATGTAATGTGGAATGTAATGTGGAATGGAATGTGGAATGGAAAATGGAATGGAATAGAATGCAATGTGCAGTGTAACATGGTATGGAATGGAATGGAACATGGAGTTGAAAATGGAATGCATCATGGAATGGAAAGTGGAATGGAATGGAATGTGGAAGGGAACATTTAATGGAATGCAATGAAATGTGGAATGGAATGTGGAATAGAATGACGAATGGAATGTGGAATGGAATGGAATGGAATGTGTAATGGAATAGAATTTGAAATGGAATGTGCAGTGGAATGGAATGTGGACTATAATAGAATGGAATGTGGAAAGGAATGTTGAATGGAATGCAATGGAATGTGGCATGGAACGTAATGGAATGAGGAATGCAATGTGGAATGGAATGGAATGGAAAGTGGATTACACTGTGGAATGGAGTGTGGAATGGAATGTGGACTGGAAGGGAATTGAATGTGGAATGGAATATGGAATGGAATGAGCAATGGAATGGAATGGATTGTGGAATGGAATGGAATGGAATAGTATCGAATATGGAATGGAGTGGAATGGAATGTGGAATGGACCATGGAAAGGAATGTGGAATGGAACGTGGAATGGAACATGGAATGGAAGGTGGATTGGAATGCAATGGAACGTAGAATGGAATGTGGAATTGAGTGGAATGGTATATGGAACGGTTTGGAATGTGGAATGGAATGGAATGCAAACTGGAATTAAAGTTGGAATAGAATGGAATGGAATGTGGAAAGGAATGTGGAAAGGGTTGTGGTGGAATATGGAATGGAAGGTGGAATGGAATGTAATGTGGAATGTAATGGAATGGAAAGCGGAAATGAAAGTGGAATGGAATGTGCAATGGAATCTATTGGATCATGGAATGGAACGTGGAATGGAATGGAAAGGAAGGTGGAATGGAAAGTGGAACGGAACGTGGAATGGAACGTGGAGTGGAATGGAATGGAATGTGGAATGGAACGTGGAATGGAACGTGGAATGGAATGGAATGCAATATGGAATGGAATGTGGAATGGAAGGTGGAATGCAAAGTGGAATTGAATGTGGAATGGAATGTGGAAAGGAAAGTTATGTAAAGTGGAAAGGATTCGAATGGAATGTGGAATGGAATTTAATGGAATGCAGAACGGAATGTGGAATGGAAATGAATGGAATGTGGAAGAGAATGTGGAATGGAATGGAATGTGGAATTTAATGGAATTTAATGCTATGGAATATGGAATGGAATGGAATGTAGCATGCAGCACAATCTGGAATGGAATGAAACGGAACGTGGAATGGAAAGTGGAATTGAACGTGGAATGGAAAGTGGAATGGAACGTGGAATGGAACGTGGAATGAAATCTGGAATGGAATGGAATGGAAAGTGGAATGGAAGGGAAAGTTATGTGTAATGGAAAGTGGAATGGAATGGAATGAAATGGAATGGAATGCGGAATGGAATGGAATGGAACGTGAAATGGAAAGAAATGGAATGTGGAATGGAATGGAATGTTATGGCATGTGGAAAGGAATTGAATGGAATGGAATGGAATGGAGAACAGAATGAAATGAAACGTGGAATGGAATGTGAAAGGGAATGTGGAATGGAAGGTGGAATGGAATGTGGAATGGAATGTGGAAAGGAATGGAATGTGGAATGGAATGTGAAATGGAATGTGGAATTTAATGGAATGCAATGGGGAATGGAATGTGGAATGGAATGAATAATGGAATGAGGAATGTAACGGAATGCAATGTGGAATCGAATGGAATGGAATGCTGAATGGAATGTCAAATGGAATGGAATGGAATGCGGAATGTATTGTGGAGCGGAATGTGGAATGCAAAGGAATAGAATGTGGAATGTAATGTGCAATAGAATTTGGAAAGGAATGGAACAAAATGGAATGGTATGAGGAATGGAATTCAATGGAATGTGTAATGGAAAGGAATGGAATGTGGAATGGAATGGAATATTTTGGAATTTGGAATGGAATTGAAGGGTATGGAATGGAACGTGGAATGGAATGGAATGGAATGTGGAATAGAATGGAATAAAATGGGCAATGGAAAGTGAAATGGAATGTGGAATGGAAAGTGGAATGGAATGCGGAATGGTTTGAGGAATGGAAAGTTATGGGATGTGGAATGGAATGGAATGGAATGTGGAATGGAATGGAAAGGAATATAGAACGGAATGAAATGGAATGTTGAAAGGAAGGAGGAATGCAATGTCGAATGGAATGTGGAAAGGAATGGAATGGAATGTGGAATGGAATGGAATGCAATGTGGAATGGCAGGGAATATGATGGTATGTGGAATGGAATGGAATGGAACGGGGAATGGAATGTGGAATGGAAATTGGAATGGAATGTATTGTAATGCAATACGGAATGGAATGTGAAATGCAGTGAAAAGGAATGTGGAATTGAATGGAATGGAATGTGGAACGCAATGGAAAGTGGAATGTAAAGGAATGCAATGTGGATTTTAATGCAATGGAACGTGGAATGGAATGTGAAATGGAATGTATAATGGAATGTGGAATGGCATGAAATGGATCATGGAATGGAATGAAATGGAATGTGGAATGGAAAGGAATGGGAAGAGGAATGGAATGTTTAATGGAACGTGGAATGGCATGTGCAATGGAATGCTGAATGGAACGTGGAATGGAATGGAATGTTATGTGGAATGTAATGGAAAGGACGGTGGAATGGGATGGATTGGAATATGGAATGTAATGTGGAATGGAACGTGGAATGGAACGGAATGGAACGTACAACGAAATGTATAATGGTATGGAATTGAATGTGCAATGCTATGGAATTGAAAATGGAATGGAACGTGGAATTGAATGTGGAATGGAATGGAATGGAATGTGGAATGGAATGAGGAATGTATTGTGGAATGGAATGTGGAATGGAAACAAATTTAATGTGGAATGGAATGTGAAATGGAATATGCAATGGAAAGGAATGGATTGTGGAATGGAATGTAATGGAATGGTATGGAATATGGCATGGATTGTGGATTAGAACGGAATGGAATGGTAAGGAATATGAAATGGAATACATGGGAATGTGGAATTGAACGTGGAAAGGAAGGGGGAAAGGAACATGGAATGGAAAGTGGAATGGAAGGTGTAATAGAATGGAATGGATCGTATAATGGAATGTGGAATGGAATGGAAAGGAAAGAGTAATGGAATGTGCAATGGAATCGAATGGAACGTGGAATGGAATGTGGAATGGAAAGTGGAATAGAAAGTGGAATAATAAGTGGAATGGAACGTGGAATGTAATTGAATGGAATGTGAAATGGAATGGAACGGAATGTGGAATAGAATGGAATGGAATGGAATGAGGAATAGAATGGAATGGAATGGAATGCGGAATGGAATGGAATGGAATGTGGAATGCAATGGAATGGAATGGAATGTGAAACTGGATGGAATGAAATATGAATTTGAATGAAATGGAATGTGGAAGGAAATGGAATGGGGAATGGAATGGAATGGAATGTGTAATGGAAAGGAATGGAAAGTGGAATGGAATGTAGAATGGAATGTGGAATGGAATGCAATGGAATGGAATGTGGAACGGAATGGAATGGAGTAGAATGAGGATTGGAATGGAATGGAATATGTAATGGAACGGAATGCAATGGAATGCAAAGTGAAATGGAATGTTTAATGGAATGTGAAATGGAATGTGGAACGGAATGTGGAGTGGAAAGCCGAATGGAATGAAATGGAACATGGAATGGAAAGGAATGGATCGTGCAATGGAATGGAATGGAAGCATTCTGACACACATTCCATTGTAATGGAATACAATGTGGAATGTGGAATAGAATGTGGAATGGAATGGAATGGAATGTGCAATGGAATGTGAAACGGACTGGAATGGTATGTGGAATGGAATGTGGAATGGACTGGAATGGAATCTGAAATGGAATCTGAATGGAATGTGGAATGGAATGTGGAAAGAAAGGCGGAATGGAATGTGGAATGGAATGGAGTGTTATGTGGAATGGAATGGAATGGAATTTGGAATGGAATGAGGAATGGAATGGAATGGAATGTCGTTGGAATGTGGAATGGAATGTGGAATGGATTGCGGAATGAAATGTGAAATGGAATGTGTAATGGAATGGAATGGAACATAGAATGGAATGTGGAATGGAATGTGGAATTTAACGTGGAATAGAATGTGGAATGGAATGGACTGGAACATGGAATGGAATGTGTAATGGAAAGGAATGGAATGTGGAATGGAATGTGCAATGGAAAGTGGAATGGAATGGAATGAAATGTCGAATGGAATGAGGAGTGAAATGGAAGGGAATTTGGAATGGAATACAATGGCATGTGTAATGGAATGTTGAGAGCAATGTGGAATTGAATGTGGTTTGGAATGGAATGGAATGGGGAATGGAATGTGGAATGTAATGTGGATTGGAAAGGAATGCACTGTCGAATGTAATGAGGAATGGAAAGTGGAATGGAAAGTGGAATGGAATTGAATGGAATGCGGAATGGAACGTGGAATGGAATGGAATGCAACATGGAGTGGAACGTGGAATGCATTGTGGAAGGAATGGAATGGAAAGTGGAATGGAATTGAATGGAATGCGGAATGGAACGTGGAATGGAATGGAATGCAACATGGAGTGGAACGTGGAATGCATTGTGGAAGGAATGGAATGGAAAGTGGAATGGAATGGGAGATGGAATGTGGAATGGAATGCTGAATAGATTCTGGAATGGAATGGAATGTTATAGAATATGGAATGGAATGGAATGGAATGTGGAATGGAACGTTTAAAAGAACGTGGAATGGAACGTGTAATGTAATGGAATAGGACGTAGAATGGAATGTGAAATGGAATGTAATGGAACGTGCAATGGAATATGGGATGGAATGGAATGGAATGTGGAATGGAATGTGCAATGCTATGTGCAAAGGAATGTGGAATGGAATGTTGAATGGAAAGTGGAATTGAATGGAATGGAATGTGGAATGGAATGGACTGGAATGTGAAATGGAATGTAGAATGAAATGTGGAATGGAATGTGGAATGGAATGTAGAAAGGAAAGTCGAATGGAATGGAACGGAACGTGCAATGGAATGTGGAAAGGAATGAAATGCAAAGTGCAATGGTACGTGTAATGGAAAATGGAATGCAATGGAATGGAATCTGGAATGCAATGTACAATGGAATGGAATGGAAAATGGAATGGAACGTGGAATGTAACGTCGAATGGAATGGAATGGAACGTGTAATGGAATGTGGAATGGAATGGAATGGAATTTGGAATGTAATGTGGAATTGAATGTGGAATGTAATGGAATACAATGTGGAATGTGGAATAGAATGTGGAATGGAATGGAATGGAATGTGCAATGGAATGTGAAACGGACTGGAATGGTATGTGGAATGGAATGTGGAATGGACTGGAATGGAATCTGAAATGGAATTTTGAGTGGAAGGTGGAGTGGAATGTGGAACTGAATGGAATGGAGTGTGGAATGGAAAGGAATTGAATGTGCAATGGAATGTTTAACGGAATGTGCAATGGAATGGAATGGATTGTGCAATGGAATGGAATGGAATTGTATGGATTATGGCATGGAATGTTGATTGGAATGGAATGGAATTATTAGGAATATGGAATGGAACGGAATGGAATGTGGAATGGAACGTGGAAAGGAACAGGGAATGGAACGTGTAATGGAACATAGAATGGAAGGTGTAATGGAAATTAATGGAAAGTGGAATGCAATCTGGAATGGAATGGAATGGAAAGAGTACTGGAATGTGGGATGAAATGGAATGGAATGTGGAATGGAAAGTGGAATGGAAAATGGAATAGAATTTTGAATGGTACTTGGAATGGAATGTGGAATGTAATTGAATGGAATGTGGAATGAACTGGAATGGAATGTGGTATAGAATCGAATGGAATGGAAAGTGGAATAGAATGGAAGGTAATGGAATGGAATACGGAATGGAATGGAATGTAATGTGGAATGTAATGTAATGGAATGCAATGTGAAATTGAATGAAATGGAATGTGGACTGGAATGGAATGGTATGGGGAAAGGAATGGAATGGAATGTGGAATGGAACGCAATGGAATGTGGAAAGGAATGTGGAATGGAATGTGGAATGGAATGTGCAATGTAATGCAATGGAGTGTGGAATGGAATTGAATGGAATGTCTTATATAATGGAATGGAATGGAATATGGAATGTAACGGAAAGGAATGTGGAATGGAAAGGAATGGAATGTGGAACAGAATGGAACGTGGAATGGAATGGAATGGAATGTGAATTGGAATGGAACAGAATATGGAATGGAATGGAATGGAAAATGAAATGGAATGTTTAATTGAATGAGAAATGGAAGGTGGAATGGAATGTGGAATGGTATGTGGAATGGAACAGAATGGAATGTAGAATGGAATGTGGAATGGAATGTGGAATGGAACATGGAATGGAACGTGGAAAGGAATGAAATGCAACATGGAATGGAATGTGGAATGGAATGTGGAATGGAATGTGCAAGGGAATGTGGAAAGGAATGGAATGAAATTTCGAATAGAATGTGGAGTGGAATGGAATGGAATGTAGAATGGAATGAAATGGAATGTGTAATGGAATCTTGATTGGAATGTGGAATAGAATGTGGATTGGAACGAAATGGAATGTGGAAAGGAATGTTGAATGTAATGTGGAATGGAAAGGAATGCACAGTCATATGTAATGAGCAATGGAATGTGGAAAGCAAAGTGGAATGGAATGGAATGGAATGTGGAATGGAACGTGGAATGGAAGGGAATGGAACGTGGAATGGAACTTGGAATGGAACGTGGAATGGAACATGGAATGGAGAGTGGAATGGAACGTGGAATGGAATGGAACATGGAGTGGAACGTGGAAAGCACCGTGGAAGGGAACGTGGAATGGAAAGAAATGTGGAAATAAATGGAATGTGGAATGGAATGCTGAATGAATTGTGGAATGGAATGGAATGGTATAGAATATGGAAAGGTATGGAATGGAATGTGGAATGGAACGTGGAATGTAATGGAATGGAACGTGAAATAGAAGGTGGAATGGAATGGAATGGAAAGTGCAATGGAAATGAACGGAATGTTTAATGGAAGCGAATGGAATGTGAAATGCAATCAAATAGTATGGAATGTGGAATGCAATGGAATGGAATGGAATGGAACGTGGAATGGAATGGGAGGGAATGTGGAATGGAATCGATTGGAATGTGGAATAGAATGCAACAGAACGTGGAATACAATGTGAAATGGAATGTGGAATGGAATGTGGAATGGAATGGAATGGAATGTGGAATGTAATGGAATAGAATGTGGAATAGAATGGAAAGGAATGGAATGGAATGGGGAATGGACTGGAATAGAATGTGGAATGCAATGGAATGGAAAGGAATGTGGAATTGAATGGAATGGAATGTGGTGTGGAGTGGTATACTTTAGGGAATGGAATGGAATGAAACGTGGAATGAATGAAGAATGGAATAAGGAATGGAATGGAATGGAATGTGTAATAGAATGGAATGAAATGGAATGTGGAATAGAATGGAATGAAATTGAATAAAATGTGGAATTGAAAGAATGGAATTTGGAATGCAATGTAATGTAACGGAAGGTGAAATGGAATGGAATGGAATGTGGTATGGAAGAGAATGGAATGTGGAATGGAATGTAATGGAATATGGAATGGAATGGAGGGGAATGTGGAATGGAATGGAATGGAATGTGGAAAAGAATGGAATGGAAGGGAATGTGGAATGGAGTGAGGAATGGAACGTGCAATGTAATTGAATGGAATGTGGAATGGAATGGAATGGAATGTGAAACTGAATGGAAAGTGGAATGGAATGGAATGGAATGTGGATTCGAACGGAAAGGAATATGTAATGAAATGGAATGGAATGGAATGGAAATGGAAATGGAATGTGGAATGGAAAGTGAAATGTAATGTGGAATTGAATGTGGAATGGAAAGTTGAATGGAATAGAATGGTAAGTGGAAAGGAATAGAATGGAATGGAAAGTGAAATGGAATGGAATGGAATGTGGAATTGAATGGAATGTAATGTGGAATAGAATGCAATGGAATGGAATGTTGAATGGAATGGAATGGAATGTGGAATTGAATGGAATTAAATGTGGAATGGAATGGAATGGAAAGGAAAGTGGAGTGCAATGGGGAATGGAATGGGATGGAATGTGAAATGGAATGTGAAATTGAATGTGGAGTGGAATGGAATGGAACTGAATGGAAAGGAATGTTTAATGGAATGGAATGGAATGTGGAATGGAATGTGGAATGGAATGTGGAATTTAATGGAATGTGTAATGGAATGTAAGGGTATGTGTAATGGAATAGAATGGAATGTGTAATGGAATTGAAAGGAATGTGGAATCGAAAGGAACAGATTGTGGAATGGAATGGAATGGAATGGAATGGAATGTGGAATGGAATGTTAAATGGAATTTGGAATGGAATGGAATGGAATGGAATGCAATGGAATGCAATGGAATGTGGAATGGAATGGAAAGGAATGTGGAATTCAATGGAATTGAATGGAATATGGAATGGAATGGAATGGAAAGGAACTTGGAATGGAATGGAAAGGATTGTGGAATGGAATATGGAATTGAATGGCATGCATTGTGGAAAGGAATGTGTAATTGTAAGGACTGGAATGAGGAATGGAATGTGGAAAGGAATGGAAAGTGGAATGGAATGCAATGGAATGTAATGTGTTATGGAAAGGAATTGAATGGTATGGAATTTGGAATGGAATGTGGAATGGAATGGAGTGGAATGTGTAATGGAATGTGGAATGGAATGGAATTGACTGTAGAATGGCAAGTGGAATGGAAAGTGGACTATACGGTGGATTGGAATGTGGAATGGAATGGAATGGAAGGGAATGTAGAATGGAAAGTGGAATGGAATGGAGTGGAAAGAGAAATGGAATGTGGAATGGAATGGAATGGAAATGAATGGAATGTGGAATGAACTGGAATATGGAATGGAATGTGGAATGGAATGGATTGGAATGTGGAATGGAATGAGGAAAGGAATGGAAATGAATGTGGAAAGGAATGTGGAATGGAATTGAATGGAATTTGGAATGGAGTTGAATGAAATGTGGAATGGAATGGAATGGATCATGGAATGGAACGTGGAATGGAACGTGGAATGGAATGGATTGGAATGTGGAATGGAATGTGGAATGGAATTGAATGGAAAGTTGTAACGAATGAGAAATTGAATGGAATGGAAAGTGGAATGGAATATGGAAAGTAATGGACTGTAATGTGGAATGGAAAGTCGAATGGAATGCAATGGAATGGAATGTGGAATGGAAGGGAATGGGATGTGAAATTCAATGGAATTGAATGGAATGTGGAATGGAATGGAATGGAAAGAAACGTGGAATGGAATGGAATGGATTGTGGAATGGAATATGTATGGAATGGGATTCAATGTGGAATGGAATGTGAAATGGGATGGAATGGAATGTGGAATGGAATGAGGAATTGAATGGAATGGAATGTGTTGGAATGTGCAATGGAATGGATTGGAATGTGGAATGGAATGAGGAATGGAATGGATTATAATGGAATGTGGAATTCAATGAAATGGAACGGAAAGTGGAATGAAAAGGAATTGAATGGAATGGGGAACGGAATGGAAAGGATTCTGGAATGGAAGGGAAAGAAATATGGAATGGAATGGAATGGAATGGAATGTGAAATAGAACGGAATGGAATAGAATGGAATGGATTGAGGAATGGAATGGAAATTAATGTGGAAAGGAATGGAATTAAATGTTGAATAGAATTTGGAATAGAATGGGATGTAATGTGGAATGGAATGTGGAATGGAATGTGGAATGGAATGGGGAATGGAATGGAATATAATGGAATATGCAACCGAATGGAATTGAATGTGGAACGGAATGGAAATGAATGTGGAATGGAATGCAGAAAGTAGTGGAATGGAAGGTGGAATGGAATGTGGAATGGAATGTGGAATTCAATAGAATGGAATGTGAAATGAAATGTGGAATGGAATGGAATGGAATGTGGAATGGAATGGAATGGAATGTGGAATGGAATGAAATGGAAAGTGTTATGTAATGGAAAGGAATGTGGAAACGAATAGAAACGAATGTGGAATGGAATGGAATGGAATTTGAAATGGAAGTGAATGGAATGTGGAATGAAATGGAAAGGAATGTGGAATGAAATTGAATGGAATGGTTTGCAATGTGGACTGGAATGTGGAATGCTAAGGAATGCAATGTGGAATGGATTGTGGAATGGAATGGAATGGAATGGAATGTGGAATGAAATGTAATGGAATTGAATTGAATGGAATGGAATGTGGAATGGAATGGAATGGATTTTGGAATTCAATGGAATGGACTGTGGAATGGAATGGCATGGAAAGTGGAATGGCATGTGGAGTGGAATTTGGAATGGACTGTGGAATGGAATAGAATTGAATGTGGAATGGAATGGAATGGAATGGAACGAAGATTGGAATGTGGAATGGAATGTGGATTGAAATGGAATGTGGAATTCAATGGAATGGAAATTAATGTGAAATGGAATGGAATGGAATTTGGAACTGAATGGAATTGAATGTGGAATGGAATGGAATGGAAAGTGGAATAGGATGTGGAATGGAATGTGGAAGGTAATGTGGATTGGAATGAGGAAGGCAATGTTGAATAGAATGGAATGGAATGTGGAACAGAATAGAATAGAATGGAATGGGTAATGGAATTTGGAATGGAATGTGGAATGGAATGGAATGTGGAATGCAATGGAATGGAATGTGGACGGAATGGAATGGAATGTGGAATGCAATGGAATGTGAAATGGAATGTGAAATGGCATGTGGAATGGAATATGAAATGGAATGAGGAATGGAATGTGAAATGGAATTTGGAATGGACTGTAAAATGGAATGTGGAATGGAATGAAATGGAAAGTGGAATGGAATGGAATGGAACGTGGAATGGAATGGAATGGAATGCCGAATGGAGTGGAATGGAACGTGGAATAAAATGGAATGGAATGCCGAATGGATTTGAATGGAATGTGGAATGGAATGGATGGTAGCATGCAATGGAAGTGAACCTGGAATGGATTGGAATGGAATGCGGATTGGAATGGAATGGAATGTGGAATGCAATGAAATGTAATGCGCAAAGGAATGTGGAATGTAATTGAATGCAATGAGGAATGGAATGTGGAATGGAAAGGAATGTGGAATGGAATGGAATGGAATGGAATGCAATGTGTTATGGAATGCAGTTGAATGGAATGGAATTTGGAAAGGAATGTGGAATGCAATGGAGTGGAATATGTAACAGAATGTGGAATGGAATGGAATGGAATCTGGAATGGAATGTGGCATGGAATGGAATGCAGTGTGGAATGCAACGTGGAATGGACAGTGAACTAGAACGTGGAATGGAATGAGGAATGGAATGTAGAATGGAATTGAATGGAAGGGAATGTGGAATGGAAAGTGGAGTGCAATGTAGTGTAATGATAAATGGAATGTAGAATGCAATGGAATGTGGAATGGAATGGAAAGGAATGGAATGTGGAATGGAATGGAATGAAATGGAATGGAATGTGGAATGGAATGGAATGGAAAGTGAAATGGAAGGGAATGGAATGGAATTGAATAGAATGTGGAATGCAATGGAATGTAATGGAGTGGAATGGGATGTAAAAAGGAATGGAGTGGAATGGGATGTGAAAAGGAATGGAATGGAAAGTGGAACGGAACGGGATGGAATGGATTGTGGAATGGAATGGAAAGGAACGTGGAATGGAATGGAATGGAATGTGGAATGAAATGTGGAATGGAATGGAATGGAATATGGAATTGAATGGTATGGAATGTGGAATGGAATGGAATGGAATGTGGAATGGGATGTGGAATGGAAAGCAATGGAATGTGGAATGGAAAATAATAGAATGTGGGATGGAATTGAATGGAATGGAATGTGGATTGGAAAGGAATGGAATGGAATGTGGAATGGAATGCAAGGCAATGTGGATTGGAATGTGGAATGGAATGTGGAAGGGAAAGTGTAATGAAATGTAATGGAATGTGGAATGGAACGTGGAGTGGAATGGAATGGAAAGTGGAATGGAAATTGGAATGAAACCTTGAATTGAACATGGAATGGAAAGTGGAGTGTAATGTGGAATGGAAAGGAATGGAATGTCGAATGGAATGGAATGGAACGTGGAATGGAATGGAATGGAATGTGCAATTGAATGTGGAATAGAATGGAATGGAATGAGAATAGAATGTGGAACGGGACGTAATGGAATGCGGAATGGAACGGAATGGAAAGTTATGGAATGTGGAATGGAGTGGAATGCAATGTGGAATGGAATTTATTGCAATGTGGAATGCAACCTGGAAAGGAATGTGGAATGGAATGGAAAGGAATATGGAATGGAAGGGAATGGAAAGAGGAATTGAATAGAATGGAAAGGATTGGAATGAGGAATGGAATGGAATGGAATGTAGAATGGAAAGGAATGGAATGTGGAGTGGAATGCAATTGTATGGATGGTGGAATGGAACAGAAAGTAATGTGGAATAGAATGGAATTTTATGTATTGTGGAATGGAATGGAATGCAACGAAATGGATTGTGAAAAGAATTGGCATGGAGTGAGGAATGAAATGGAATGGTATATGGAATTTAATGGAATGGAATGGAATGGGGAATGGAATGGAAAGTAATGGAAGGCTTAAAAGAATGGAATTGAATATGGAAAGGAAGGGAATGGAATGGAAACGAATGTGGAATTGAATGGAATTGTATGTGGAGTGCAATGCAATGGAAAGTGGAATGGAATGTGGAATGGAATGCAATGTGAAATGGAATGTGGAATGGAATGGAAAGAAATGTGGAATGGAAAGGAATGGAATGGAGAATGGAAGGGAATGGAATTTGGAATGGAATGGAATGGTATGGAATGTGGAATGGAAAGGAATGGAATGTGGAATGTCATGTAATGTAATCTGGAATTTAATGGAATGCAATGGAATGTGGAATGCATTGGAATGGAAAGGAATGTGCAAAGTTATTGAATGGAATGTGGAATGGAATGGAATTGAATGGAATGCTATGGAATGTGGAATGGAAAGGAATGGAATGTGGAAAGATGGAATGGTATGGAATGTGGAATGGAATGGAATGGAATGGAATTTGGAATGGAATGCAATGGAATGTGGAAAGGAAGGGAATGGAATGTGGAATTTAATGGAATGGAATGGAATGTGGAAGGGAATGGAATGGAATGGAACGCGGAATGGAATGGAATGGAATCTGGAAAGAAAAGGAATTGAATGTGGAATTTAATGGAATGGAATGGATTGTGCAATGGAATGGAATGGAATTGAATGCAGAATGGAATGGAATGGAATGTGGAATGCAATGGAATGGAATGGAATTTGAAATGGAAAGGAATTGAATGTGTAATGGAATGTGGAATGGAATGTGGAATGCAATGTGCAATTGAATGTGGAAAGGAAAGTGGAATTGAAAGGAAAGGAAAGTAGAGTGCAATGTGGAATGAAACGGAATGGAACGTGGAATGGAATGTGCAATGGACGGCGGAATGGAACGTGAAATGGAAAGTGGAATGGATTGGCATGGAAAGTGGAATGGAATGTGGAATGGATGGTGGAATGGAATGCAAGGCAATGTAGAATGGAATGTGATAAGGAATGTAATGGAATTTGGAATGGAATGTGGAATTGAATGTAATGGAATGAGGAATGGAATGTATTGGAATGTGGAATGGAATGTAATGGAATGTGGAATGGAAAGGAAGGGAATATGGAATGCAATGTGGAATGGAATCTGGAATAGAAAGTGGAATGGAACGGAATTGTTTCTGGAATGGAACGTGGAAGGGAATGGAAGGTAATGTGGAATGGAACTTGGGATGCAACGTGGAATGGAACGTGGAATGGAATATGGAATGTAGCATGGATTGGAATGTATAAGCGAATGTGGAATGGAATGTGAATTGGAATGGAATGGGACGTGAAATGCAATCTGTAATGGAATGTGAAATGGAATGGAATGGAAGGTGGAATGGAAGGGATTGGAACGTGGAGTGGAATGTGGAAAGGAATGGAATGGAATGGGAATGGAAAGTGGAATGGAATGTAGAATGGAATTAGGACTGGAATGGAATGGAATGTGGAATGGAATGGAATGTGGAATGGATTTTGGAATGGAATGTTTTGTGGCACGTGGAATGGAACGCAGTGCAATGTGGAATGGAATGTGGAATGGAATGTGAAATAGAAAATGGAACGGAATGCAATGTGGAATCAAACATGGAATGAAATGGAATGGAGCGTGGAATGCATCATGGAATGCAACGTGGAATGGAATGTGGAAAGGAAAGTGGAATGGAATGGAATGAAATGTGGAAAGGAAAGCGGAATGGAATGAAATGTGGAAAGGAAAGCGGAATGGAATGGAATGGAACGTGGAATGGAATGTGCAATTGAATGTGGAATGGAACGTGGAGTGGAATGGAATGGAAAGTGGAATGAAATGTGGAATGGAATGGAATGGGATGTGGAATCTAATGTGGAATGGAATGTGGAAAGGAATGGAATGGAACATGGAATAGAATGTGGAATGGAAAGGAATGGAATGTGGAATGGAATGTGGAATGCAAAGCGGAATGAAATGAAAAGGAATGTGGAATGAAACATGGAAAGGAATGGAACGTAATGTGGAATGGGATGAGGAATGGAAAGTGGAATTTAATGTGGAAAGGAATGTGGAATGGAATGGAAAGGATTGTGGAATTTAATGTGGAACGGAATGTGGAATGGAATGTGGAATAGAATGGAATGGAATGTGAAATGGAATCGAATGGAATGTGGAATGGAAGGGAATGGAATGCCATGGAATGTGGAATTGAATGGAATGGTATAAGGAATGGAATGGATAGTGGAATGGAATGTGGAATGGAATGAAATGTGAAATGGAATGAGTAATGGATTGGAAAGGAATGTGAAATGGAAGGGAATGTAATGTGGAATGGCATGGAATGGAATGGATTGGAATGTGTAATGGAAATGAATGGAATGTAGAATGGAAAAGAATGGAATGTGGAATGGAATGGAATGGTATGGAAAGTGGAATGGAAAGGAATGGAATGTGGGATGCAATGGTATGGAATCTGGAATGCAAAGGAATAGAATGTGGAAGGCAATGGAGTGGAATGTGGAATGGAATGGAATGCAATCTGGAATGGAAGGTGGAACGGAATGGAATGGAATGTGAAATAGAATGTGGAATGGAAAGGAATGGAATCTGGAAGGGAATGGAAAGGAATGGAGTGGAATGGAACGTGAAATGCAACGTGGAATAGAAAGTGGAATGGAATGAGGAATGAAATCAAAATGAATGCGGAATGGAGGGTAATGGAATGTGGAATTGATTGTGGAATGGAATGCAAAGGAATGTGGAATGGAATGGAAAGGATGTGGAATGGAAGGTAGTGGAAAGTGGAATGGAATGTGGAATGGAATGGAATGGAATGCAAAGGAATGTGGAATGTTATGGAAAGGAAACTGGAATGGAACATGCAATGGAATGGAATGGAACATGGAATGGAAAGTGGAAAGGAACGAGGAAGGGAATGGAAAGGAACGGGAATGGAACGTGAAATGGAATGTGGAATGTAAGGTGGAATGCAACGTGGAATCGAATGTAATCGAATGTGGAATGGAATGCAATGCATTGTGCAATAGAATGGAAAGGAATGTTGAATATAATGTGGAATGGAATGGAAAGGAATCCAGAATGGAGTGGAATGGGATGGAATGGAGTGGAATGCAATGGAAAGTGGAATGGAACGTGGAATGCAAAGTGGAATGGAATGTGGAATGGAAAGGAATCGAATGTGGAGTGGAATGGAATGGAATGAGGAATGGAATGTGTAATGGAATGGAATGGAAAGTGGAATGGAATGTAACGGATTGTGGAATGGAATGTGGAATGGAATGGAATGGTGTGGAAAGTGGAAAGGAATAGAATGCAATAGAATGATATGTGGAAAGGAATGGAATGGAATGGAAAGAGGAACTGAATGCAATGGAAAGTGGAATGGAATGTAATGGAATGCGGAATATAATGGAATGGAAGTTGGAATGGAATGGATGGTGGCATGCAATGGAATCGAACCTGGAATAGAATGGAATGTAACGTGGAATGGAATGGAATGGAATGTGGAAAGGAATGGAATGGATTGTGGAATGGAATGAAATGGAATGTGAAATGGAATGTGGAATAGAATTGAATGGAATGAGGAATGGAATGTGGAATGGAATGGAATGTGGAATGGAAAGCTATGGAATGCAATGTGTGATGGAATGGAGTTGAATTGAATGGAATTTGAAGTGGAATGTGGAATGGAATGGAGTGGAATATGTAATGGAATGTGGAATGGAATGGAATGGACTGTGGAATGGAATGTGAAATGGAATGGAATGGATTGTGGAAGGCAACGTGGAATGGAAAGTGGACTAGAACGTGGAATGGAACGTGGAATGGAATGGAATCGAAGGGAATGTGGAATGGAAAGTGGAACGGAATGGAGTGTAATGATAAATGGAATGTGGAATAGAATGGAATGTGGAAAGGAGTGGAATGGAATGTAGAATGGAATGGAATGGAATGGAATGTGGAACTGAATGTGGAATGGAATGGAATGGAATGTGGAATGCAATTTGCAATGGAATGGAAATGAAAGTGGAAAGGAATAGAATGGAATGTGGAATGGAATGGAATGGATCATGGAATGGAACGTGGAAAGGAACGTGGAATGGAATGTAAGAGAATGTGTAATGGAAAGTTGAATGGAATTGAACGAAATGTGGAATGCAAAGTGGAATGGAATGGAATGGAATCTGGAATGGGATGGAATCGAATGTGGAATGGAATGTGGATTGTAACGTGGAATGGATTGAAATGGAATGTGGCATGGAATTTGGAATGGAATATGAAATAGAACGTGGAATGGAAAGTAATGTGGAATGGTATGTGAAATTGAATGTGTAATGGAAAGGAATGAAATATGGAATGGAATGGAATGGAATGGAATGGAATGGAATGGAATGAGATATGGAATGGAATGGAATATGGAATGGAATGGAATGGAATGTGGAATGGAATGGAATGTGGAATGCAATGGAATGGAATCTGGAATGGAATGGAATGGAATGTGGAATAGAATGGAAAGAAATGGAATAGAATGTGGAATGGAAAGGAATGTGTAATGGAATGTGGAATGGATCTTGGAATGAAACCTGGAATGGAACGTGGAATGGAATTTTGAATGGAATGTGGACAGGAAAGGAATGGAATGTGGAATGAAATGTAGAATGGAATGGAAAGGAATGTGGAATGGAATGGAATGGAATGTGGAATTGATTGTGGAATGGAATGGAATGGAATGAGAATAGAATATGGAAAGGAATGTAACGGAATGCGGAAGGGAACAGAAGAGAAACTTATGGAATGTGGAATGGAGTGGAACGCAATGTACAATTTAATGGAATGGAACGTGGAATGTAACGTGGAATGGAATGTGGAATGGAATGGAAAGGAATGTGGAATGGAAGGGAATAGAAAGTGGAATGGTATAGAATGGATAGGATTGGAATCTGGAATGGAATGGAATGGAATGTAGAATGGAAAGTAATGGAATGTGGAATGGAATGGTATTGTCTGGAAAGCGTAATGGAAAGTAATGGAATGTGGAAAAGAATGGAATCTTATGTAATGTGGAATGGAATGGAATGGAATGGAATGTGGAATGGAATGTAGAATGGAATGTAGAATGGAATGTGGAATGGAATGCAAAGGAATGTGGAATGGAATTGAAAGGATGTGGAAAGGTAGGTGAAGGAAAGTGGCATGGATGTGGAATGGAACAGAATGGAATGGAATGGAATGGAATGGAAAGGAACGGTATGTGGAATGTTATGGAAAGGAACGTGGAAAGGAACGTGGAATGGAATGGAATGGAACATCGAATGGAAAGTGGGAAGGAACGTGGAAGGGAATGGAACGGAACCTGGAATGGAATGTGGAATATAACGTGGAATGGAACTTGGAATGGAATGTAATGAAACATAGAATGGAACGTGGAATGGAAAGTGGAATGGAATGCGGAAAGGAAAGGAATGGAATGTGGAATGGAATGGAATATAATGTGGAATTGAGTGGAATGCAATGTGCAATGGAATGGAATGGAATTTCGAATATAATGTGGAATGGAATAGAAGGGAATCCAGAATGGAGTGGAATGGAAAGGAATGGAATGGTATTGAATGGAAAGTGGAATGGACCACGGAATGCAAAGTGGAATGGAATGTGGAATGGAAAGGAATCGAATGTGGAATGGAAGGGAATGGAATGTGCAATGGAATGTGTAATGGAATGGAATGGAATGCAATGGAATGTGGAATGGAATGTAATGGAATGTCGAATGGAATGTAATGGTATGGAATGTGGAAAGGAATGGAATGGAATAGAATGCAATGTGGAAAGGAACGGAATGAAATGTGGAATGGAATGGAATCGAATGTGTAATGGAATGGAATGAAATGGAATGTGGAATTTTATGGAATAGAATGCGGAATGGTAAGGAATGGAATGTGGAATGGAATGGAATGGTATGGAATGGAATCGAATGCAATGTGGAATTCAGTTGAATGGAAAGTGTAATTTAATGGAATGGAATGTGGAATGGAATGGAATGGAATGGAATGGAAGGTGTAATGGAATGTGGAATGGAATGTGGAATGGAATATGGAATGGAATGAAATGGACCGTGGAATGGAATGGAATGGAAAGTGGAATGGAATGCGAAATGGAACGTGGAATGAAATGTTGACTGGAACGTGGAATGGAATGGAATGCTGAATGGAATTGAATGGAAGTGGAATGGAATGGAATGGAATATGGAATGTAACGTGGAATGGAAAGAAATGGAAGGTGGAATGGAACGTGGAATGGAAAAACTAAAGGAACGTAGAATGGAACGTGGAATGGAATGGAATGGAACATCAAATGGAAAGTAGAATGGAACGTGGAATGGAATCGAATGGAATGTGGTAAGGAATGTGGAAAGGAATGGAAAGGAATGTGGAATGGAAGGTTGTATCGGATGTGGAATGGAATTTAATGGAATGTGGAATGGAATGTGGAATGGAATGGAATATGAAAGGGAATGTGGAAAGAAATCTGGAATGGAATGTGGAAAGAAATCTGGAATGGAATGTGGAAAGAAATGTGGAGTGAAATGTAATTGAATGTGGAATGGAACGTGGAAAGGAATGTGGAAAGGAATGTCGAATGTAATGGAACGGAAGTTTGAAAGGAATGGAATGAAATGTGGTATGTAATGGGGAAAGGAATGGAATGGATTGTGGAATGGAATGTGATATGGGATGTGGAATGAAACGCAATTGAACGTAGAATTAAATGTGGAAAGAAATGGAATGGAATGTATAATGGACTGCGGAATGGAATGTGAAAGGTAATGTGGAATGCAAAGTGGAATGGAATGTGAAATGGAATCGAATGTAATGTGAAATGGAATGTGCAATGGAATGGAATGCGGAATGGAATGGAATGGATTGTGGAATGGAATGGAATGGAATGTGGAATGGAACGTGGAATGCAATGCAATGGAATGTGGAACGCAATGTGGAATAGAATGAGGAATGGAATGTGGAAAGGAAACTGGAATGGAACGTGAAAAAGAATGGAATGGAATGGAATGTGGAATGAGAAGTGGAATGGAATATGTAATGGAATGTGGAATGGGACGTGGAATGGAACGTGCAATGGAATGTGGAATGGAACGTAGAATGGAACATGGAATGGAAAGTGGAATGGAATGTGCAATGGAATGTGGAATGGAACGTGGAATGGAAAGGAAAGGAACATGGACTGGAACGTGGAATGGAATGGAATGGAACATGGAATCGAATATGGAATGGAACGTGAAATGGAACGTTGAATGGACTGGATTGGAATGTGGAATGGAATGTGGAATGTAATGCAAGGCAGTGTGGAATGGAAAGTGGGTGGAATGGAAAGGAATTTCGAATGGAATGTGAAATGGAATGGAATGGAATGTGGAATGGTATATGTAATGCAATGAAATGGAACGTGGAATGGAACGGAATGGAATGTGGAATGGAAGGTGGAATAGAAATTGGAATGGAATGGAATGGAATGTGCAACGGAACGTGGAATGGTATGGAATGGAACATGGAATGGAAATTTGAATGGAAATTGGAATGGAACGTGGAATGGAATGTGGAATGCAACCTGGAATGAAATGTGGAATGGATAGTGGAATGGAATGGAATGGAATGTGGAATGGAATGAAATTTTATGAGGAGTGGAATGTGGAATGGAATGGAATGGTATGTGGAATAGAATGTGGAAGGGAACGGAATGGAACGGAGTGGATTTTGGAATGGAATGTGGAATAGAACTTGGAATGGAATGTGTAATGGAAGGTGGAATGGAATGTGGAATGTAACGTGGAATGGAAAGGAATGCTATGTTTAATTGAATGTAGTGCAATGTGCAAAGGAATGGAATGGAACGTGGAATGGAACGTGGAATGGAATGTGGAATGGAAAGTGGAATGTTATGTGTAAGGTAATGGAATGGAATGTGGAATGGAAAGAAATGGAATGTGGAGTGGAATGAGTAATGGAAGGGAATGGAATGGAATGGAACGTAGAATGAAATGGAATGGAAAGGGGAATGGAATGGAATGGAATATGGAATGGAAAGAATGGTCTGAAATGTGGAATGGAATGGAATGGAATAGAATGGAATGGAATGAAATGGAACGTGGAATGGAAGGTGGAATGGAATGTGGTATGGAATGTGGAATGGAATGGAATGGAATGTGGAATGGAAAGGAAAGGAACGTGGAATGGAATGTGTAATGGAAAGGAACGGAGTGGAATGTGGAATGGAATGGAATGGAATGGAATGGAATGGAATGGAATGGAATGGACCGTGGAATGGAATGGAACAGAACGTGGAACGTGGAATAGAATGGAATGCAATGTGGAATGTAAAGGAATATGGAATAGTATGCGGAATGCATTGTGGAATGGAATGGAAAGGACTGAAATGAGGAATGGATTTGAATGGAATGTGGAATGGAATGGAATCGAGGGTGGAATGGAATGGAATGGAATGGAATCCGGAATGGTAAGGTATGGAAGGTGGAATGGAATGGAATGGAATGGAACGTGGAATGGAACGTGGAATGGAACAGGGAATCAAACTTTAAATGGAATGGAATGGAACGTGGAATGGAACGGGGAATCAAACTTGAAATTGAATGGAATGGAATGTTGAATGGAATGCAATGGAATTTGGAATGGAATGGAATGGAATATGGAATGTAACGTGCAATGGAATGGAATGGAAAGTGGAATGGAACGACGAATGCTACCTCTAATGTAACGAAGAATGGAATGTGGAATGGAATGGAATGGAATGCCTCATGGAACGTAGAATGCAACGTGCAATGGAATGAAAAGGGACGTGTAATTGAAAGTGGAATGGAATGTGAAAATAATGGAATGGAACGTTGAATGGAATTGAATGGAATGTGGTATGGGATGAGGAATTGAATGGAACGGAATGTGGAATGAAATGTGGAATGGAACAGAATGGAATGTGAAAGGGAATGTGGAATGCAATATGGAGTGGAAAGTGGAAGAGAATGTGGAATGGAATCTGGAATGGAATGTGGAATGGAATGTGGAATGGGTCTTGGAATGGAATGGAATAGAATGTGGAATAGAATGTGTAATGGAATGGAATGGAACATGGAATGGAACGTGGAATGGAACGTGGAATGGAATGTGGAATGGAATCTGGAATGGAATGTGCAATGGAAAGTGGGATGGAACGTGTAATGGAATGTGGAATGCAATGTGGAATGGAACGTGGAATGGAATTGAATGGAATGTGCAACGGAACTTAGAATGGAAAGGAAAGGAAATTGGAATGGAACTTGGAAAGTGATGTGGAATGGAACTTGGAATGAAAAGTACAACGGAATGTGGAATGGAATGTGGAATGCAATGGAATGGAATTTGGAATGGAATGTGCAATGGAATGTCAAATGGAACGTTTAACGGAATGGAAAGGAAAGTGGACTGGAAACTGGAATGGAACGTGGAGTGGAACGTGGAATCGAATGGAATGGAAAGTTGAATGGAAACTGGAATGGAATGAAATAGAATGTGGCATGGAATGTGAAATGAAACGTGGAATGGAATGGAATGGAATGTGGAATGGAGTGGAATGGAATGTGGAATGAAATGGAATGGAACAGAACGTGGAATTGAATGGAATGGAATGGAAAGTTGAATGCAATGGAATGGAATAGAACGTGGAATTGAATGGAATTGAACAGGGAAAGGAAAGTGGAATGGAAAGTGGAATGGAATGTGGAATGGAATGGAAAGGAATGTGGAATGGAATGGAATGGAATGTGGAATGGAATGGAATGGAATGTGTAATAGAACAGAATGGAATGGAATGTGCAATGGAATGTGGAATGGAATGTGGAATGCAATGGAATGGAATGTGGAAAGGAATTGAATGTGGAATGGAAAGGAATGGAATGTAAAGGGGAATCATACGGAATGGAATTGAACGGAATGTAGAAAGGAATGGAATGGAATGTGGGAAGGAATAGAACGTGGAATGCAATGAAGTGGAATGGAATGCGGAATGGAATGGAATGGAAGGGAAGGTGGAATGGAATTGAATGAAACTGAATGGAATGTGGAATGGAATGCAGTGAAATGTGGAATGGAAGGGTATGTGGAATGGAATTGAATGAAACTGAATGGAATGTGGAATGGAATGCAGTGAAATGTGGAATGGAAGAGAATGTGGAATGGAATGAAATGGAATGGATTGTGGAATGGAATAGAATGTGGAATGGAATTAATTGGAATGCAAAGTTTAACGGAATGGAATGGAATGTGGAATGGAATGGAATGGAACTGAATGGAATGTGGAATGGAATGGAGTGCAAATTGGAATGGAATTTTTAACGGAATGGAATGGAATGAAATGTGGAACGGAATGGAATGGAACTGAATGGAATGTGGAATGGAATGGAGTGGAAAGTGGAATGGAATAGAATATGGAATGGGAAGAAATGGAATGGAATGTGGAATGGAATGGAATGGAATGGAACGGGGAATGGAATGGAATGGAATATGGAATGGAATGGAAAGGAATGGAATCTGGAATGCAATGTGAAAAGCAATAGGATGGAATGGAATGGAAAGTGGAATGGAATGGAATCTAACCTGGACAGGAATGTAGAATGCAATGTGGACTGCAATGTGGAATGGAATGGAATGGAATGTGGAATGGAATGGAAGGGAATGTGGAATGGAATTTGGAATGGAGTTTAACGGCATGTGAAATGGCATGTGAAATGGAAATTGGAATGGAACGTTGAATGGAACATGGAAAGGAACATCGAATGGATTAAAATGGAATGAGAAACGCAACGGAAAGGAATATAGAATGGAATGGAAAGGAATGTCCAATGGAATGCGGAATGGACTGGAATTGAATGCGGCATGGAATGTGGAATGGAATGGAAAGGAATGTGAAATGGAAAGAAATGGAATGTGGAATTGAATGTTGACTGGAAAGGAATGGAATTGAATATGAAATGGAATGGAATGGAATATGGAATGGAATGTGCAAAGGAATGGAATGGAGTGGAATGTGGATTGGAACGTGGAATGGAATGGAATGAAATGTGGAAAGGAATGGAATGGAATGGGGAATTTAATGGGTTGTAATATGGAATGGAATGTGGAATGGAATGGAATGGAATGGAATTGAAAGAAGAATGGAATGGAAAGGAATGTTGAATGGAATGGGAATGGAATGAAATGGATTGTGGAATGGAATGGAATGGAATGCGGAAAGGAATTGACTGGAACGTGGAATTGAATGGAATGGAATGGACTGGAACGTGCAATTGAATTGAATTGAACGGGGAATGGAACGTGGAATGGAATGGAATGGAATGAGGAATGGAAGAGTGTGAAATTTCAAATAGAATGGAATGGAATGGAATGTGCAATGGAATCTGGAATGGAATGTGGTACGCAATGGAATGGAATGTGGAACGGAATTGAACTTGGAATGCAATGGAATGGAACGTGAATTGGAAAGGAATGGAAAGGAATGTGGAATGGAATGGAATGGAATGGAAAGTGAAATGGAATTTGGAATGGAATGTGGAATGGAATGTGGAATGGAATGTGGAATGGAAAGTGGAATGGAATATGGAAATTAATGTAGTTTGGAATGTGGAAAGGAATGGGAAGGAATGTCCAATGGAATGTGGAATGGGATGCAATTTAATGCGGAATGGAATGTGGAATGGGATGCAATTTAATGCGGAATGGAATGTGGAATGGAATGGAAAGGAATGTGAAATGGAAAGAAATGGAATGTGGAAAGGGATGTGGAACGCAATGAAATGAAATTGAAAGTGAAATGGAATGGAAAAGAATGTGGAATGGAACATGCAAGGGAAAGGAATGGACTGGAAGGTGGATTGGAATGTAGAACGGAATGGAATGGATTGTGGAACGGAATGGAAGGCTATGTGGAATATAATGGAAAGAAATGTGGAATGGAATATCAGATGGAATGGAATGCAAAGTTGAATGCAACGGAATGGAATGTGGAATGGAATTTGGAATGGAATGGAATAGAATGTGAAACGGAATGTGCTAAGGAATGTGGAATGAAATGGAATGGAATGTAGAATGGAATGTGGAATGGCATGTGGAATGGAATTGAATGTAATATGGAACGGAATGTGGAATGAATGTAGAATGCAATGGAATGAAATGTGCAATGGAATGCGGAAAGGAATTGAATGGAATGTGGAATAGAATCGAATGGAATGTGGAATGCAATGTGGACTGGAACGTGGAACGGAATGTGGAATGGAATGTCGACAGCAATGCAATGGAATGTGGAACAGAATGTGGAATGGAATGGAATGGAATGTGGAATGGAATGGAATGGAATGTGGAATGGAATCGAATGGAATGGAATGTGGAACGGAGTGCAATGGAATAGAATGAAAGGTAAGGTAATGTGGAAAGGACCATGGAACGAAAGGTGGAATGGAACGGCATGGATTGTGGAATGGAATGGAATGTAACGTAGAATGGAAAGGAATGGAATGTGTAATGGAAACGAATGTAATATGGAATGCAATGTAATGGTAAGGAATGAGGAATGGAATAGAATGGAATGGAATGGAATGTGCAACGAAATGGATTGGAATGTGGAATGGAATAGAATAGAATGTGGAGTGGTATGGAATGGAATGTGGAGAGGATTGGAATGTATTGGAATGTTGAATGGAATGCAATGGAATAGAATGAAATGGAATGCAATGTGGAATCGAATGTGGAATGGAATGGAATGCAATGGAATGTGGAAGGGAAAGGAATGTGGAATGGAACGTGGAATGGAATATGGAATGGAATGTGGAATGGATTGTGGAATAGAATGGAATGCAATGGAATAGAATGAAATGGAATGCAATGTGGAATGTAATGTGGAATGGAATGGAATGCAATGGAATGTGGAATGGGATGGAACGTGGAATGGAACGTGGAATGGAGTGGAATGGAAGGTAGACTGGAATGAAGTGGAAAGTTGAATGGAATGCGGAATGGAATGGAATTGAATGTGGAATGTAATGGAATGGAATGTGGAATGTAATGGAATGGAATGTGGAATGCAATGTTGAATGGAATGTGGAAAGGAATGGAATGGAATGTGGAATGGGATGGAATGGAAATTGGAATGGAAAGGAAAGAAACGTGGAATGGAATGGAATGGAACATGGTATGTAATGTGGAATGAAACGTGGACAAGAACATGGAATGTAATGTGGAATGTAATGGAATGGAATGTGGAATGGAATGGAATGTGGAAAGGAAAGTGGAATAGAATGGAATGGAATGTGGAATGGCATGGAACGGGATGTGGAATGGAATGTGGAATGCAATCTGGAAAGTTATGTGGAATGGAATGGAATGGAATGTGGAATGGAGTGTGCAATTGAATGTGGAATGTAATGAGGAATGGAATGTGAAATGGAATCTGGAATGGAATGGAATGGAACGTGGAATGGAATGGAATAGAAGTTGGAATGGGATGTGGAATGGAATCTGGAAAGGAATGTGGAATGGAACGGAATGGAAAGTGCAATGAAATGTGGAATGGAGTGTGGAATGGAATGTGGAATGCAACGGAATGGAATGTGGAATGGAATGTGGAACTGAGTGTGGAATGAAATGTGGAAAGGATGGAATGGAAAGTGGAATAGAATGTGGAATGGAATGTAGCATGGAACGTGAAATGGAAAGGAATTGACTGTGTAATTGAACGTGGAATGAAATGGAATTGGACGAAGAAAGGAACGTGGAATGGAACGTGGAATTTAGAGGAATGGAACGTTTAACGGAATGTGGAATGGAATGTGGAAATGAATGGAATGGAATGTGGAATGGAATGTGAAAAGGAATGTGGAATGCCATGGAATGGAATGGAATGTGGAACGGAACGGAAAGGAATGTGGAATGGAATGTGGAATTGAATGTGGAATGAAAGTGGAATGGAACGGAATGGAATGTGAAATGGATTGTGGAATGGAATGGAATCGAATGTGGAATGGAATGAGAAACGGAATGTGGAAAGGAATGTGGAATGGAATGTGGAAAGGAATGTGGAATGGAAAGGAATAGAAGGTGAAAGGCAATGGAATGGAATGTGGAATGGAATGGAATGGAATGTGGAATGGAATGTGGAAAGGAATGGGGAATGGTACGGGATGGAATGTGGAATGGAATGTGGAAAAGAATGTGTAATGGAATGTCAAATATAATGCAACGGAATGTGGAATATAACGTGGAATGGAATGGAATGTAACTTGGAATTGAATGTTGGATGGAATGTGGAATGGAATGTGAAGTGGAATGGAATGTGAAATGGAATAGAAAGGAATGTGCAATGGAATATGGAGTGTAATGTAGAATTGAATGCAGAATGGAACGCAATGGATTGTGGAATGGAATGTGGAATGGAATGTTGAACAGGATGAAATGGAAAGTAGAATTGAATGGAATGGAATGTGGAATGGAATGGAATGTAACGTGGAATGGAACATGGAATGGAATGTGGAATTAAAGGTGGAGTGGAATGTGGAATGGAATGGATTGGAATGTGCAATGGAACGTGGAATGCAATGGAAAGGAAAGTGCCAAGGAATATGGAATGGAATGTGGAATGCAATGTGGAATGGGACGCAATGGAATCTGGAGTGGAACGTGGAATGGACTGTGGAAATGAATGTGGAATGAAAAGAGGAATGGAATAGAATGGAAAGCAGAATGGAATGTGGAATGGACCGTGGAAAGGAAAGTAGAACGGAAAGGATCGAAAGTGGAATGTAGTGTGAAATGGAATGGAAAGAATGTGGAAAGGAATGTTGAAAGCAAAATGGAATGGAATGGAATGGAATGGAATGGAATGTGAAATGGAATGTGGAATGGAATGTAAAATGGAATATGGAATGGAATGCGAAATGGAATGTGGAATGGAATGTGAAATGGAATGTGGAATGCAATGTGGAAAGGAATGAAATGGAATGTGTAATGGAACGTGGAATGGAATGTGGAAGCGAATGGAATGGAATGTGGAATGGAATGTGGAATGCAATGGAAAGGAATGTGCAACGGAATGTGCAATGGAATGGAATGGAATGTGCAAAGGAATGTGGAATGGAATGTGGAAGTGAATGCAATGGTATGTCAAATGGAATGTAGAATGGAATGTGAAATGGAATATGGAAAGAAATGTCGAATGGAATGGAATGGAACGTGGAATGGAATGGAATGGAATGTGGAATGGAACGTGGCATGGAACGTGGAAAGGAAATTGGAATGGAATGGAATGTAACGAGGAATGGAATGATGAACGGATTGTGGAATGGAATGGAATGGAATGTGGAATGGAATGTGGAAAGGAAAGTGGAATAGAACGTGGAATGGAATGGGATGGAACGTGGAAGGGAACGTGGAATGGTACATTGGAATGGAACTTGGAATGGAAGGAGGAATGGAATGGAAAGGAATGTGTAATGGAATGTGAAATGCAATGTGGAATCGAACGGAATGGAATGTGGAACGGTACGTGGAATTAAATGGAGTGGAACGTGGAATGGAACATGGAATGGAATAGAATGAAACATGGAATGGAACGTGGAATGGAACGTGGAATGGAATGTGGAATGCAATGAGGAATGCAATGTGGAATGGAATGTGAAATGGAATGGAATGGAATGTGGAATGGAATGGAATGGAATGTGGAATGGAATGTGGAAGGGAATGTGGAACGTACTGTGGAATGGAATGTGGAAAAGAATGTGGAATGGAAAAGAAGGGAATGTGAAACGGAATGGAATGGAATGTGGGATGGAATGTGAATGGAATGTAATGTGTAATGGAATATGGAAAGGAAAGTGGAATGCTATGGAATGGAATGTGAAATAGACTGTGCAATGGATTGTAGAACGGAATGAGGAATGGAATATTGAATGAAATGCGGAAAGGAATGTCGAAAAGAATGTGGAATGGAACGGATTGGAATTTGGAATGGAACGTGGAATGCGACGTGGAATGGAATGTGGAATGGAATGGAAACGACGTGTAATGGAATGAGAAATGGAAAGCAATGGAATGGAAAGGAAGGGAATGTGTAATGGAATGTGGAATGGAATTGAATCGACCTTGGAATGGAACGTAAAATGGAACGTGGAATGGAATGTAATGTAATGAGGAATGGTGCGGAATGTGGCATGGAATGTAAGGGAAAGTGGAATGGAATGTTGAGTGGAATAGAATGGAATGCGGAATGGAATGGAATAGAATGTGAAATGGAATGTTGAACGGAATGTGAAATGGAATGTGGAATGGAGTGGAATGGAATGTGGAACGGAGTTTTGAACGGAATGTGGAATGGAATGTGTAATGGAATGTGGAAAGGAATGTGTAATGGAACGGAATGAAATGTGAAATGGAATATGGAATGGAATGGAATGGAATGTGGAATGGAATGGAATGGAATGTGGAATGGAATGGAATGGAATGTGGAATGGAATGGCATGGAGTGTGGAAAGGAATGTGGAACGGATTGTGGAATTCAATGTGCAATGGAATGTGGAAAGGAATCTGTAATTTAACGGAATGGAATGTGAAATGGAATGGAATGGAATGTTTAATTGAATGTGCAATCAAATGGAATGGAATGTGGATTGGAATGAGGAAAGGAATGTTGAATGGAACGGAATGGAATGTGGAATGGGATGTGGAATGAAAGGTGGAATGGAATGTGGAATAGAATGTGGAATGGAATGCGGGATGGACAGTGCAATGGAATGCGGAATGGCGTGGGAAATGTAATGTGGAATACAACGGAATGTAACATGTAATGGAATGTGGAATGGAACTCAATGGAATGTGAAATGGAATTTGGAATGGAATGTCTAATTTAATGGAAAGGAATGTGGAATTGAATGTGGTATGGAAAGGAATGGAACGTGGAATGGAATGTGGCATGGAATGGAATGGAATGTGGAATGGATGGCGGAATGGAATGTGGAAGGTATTGTGGAGAGGAATTTGGAATGGAATGTGGAATGGAATGTGGATTGGAATGTGGAATGGAAAGTGGAATGTAATGTGGAATGTAGCGTGGAATGTAATGGAATGGAACGTGTATTTGAATGTGGAATAGAATGGAATGTGGAATGAAATGTGGAATGGAAAGTGGAATGAAATGTGGAAAGGAAAGGAATGGAATTTGGAATGGAATGTGCAATGTATTGGAATGGAATGTGGAATGGAATGGAATGCAATGAGGAACGGCATGTGGAATGGCATGTGGAGTGCAACGAAATATAATGTGGAATGGAATGGGGATTGGAATGTTAAAAGGGAAGTGGAAATGAATGGAATGGAATTTGGAAAGGATCGTGAAAGGATATCGAATATAAACTGGAATAGAACGTTGAATACAATGTGGAAAGGAATGTGGAATGGAATGCAATGGAAAGTGGAATGGAATTTAATGAAATGTGGAATGGAATGTGGAATGGAATGCGGAATGAAATGTGGAAATGAATATGGAATGCAATGGAATGGAATGTTGAATGGAATGTGGAATGGAGTGTGGAAAGGAAGGTGTAACGGAACAGAATGGAAGGTGAAACGGAACGTGGAATGGAAAGTGGAATAGAAAGTCAAATGTAATTTAATGGAATGTTTAATTGAACGTGGAATTGAATGGATTGGAACGTGGAATTGAAAGTGGGATGGAATCTAATGGACTGTGGAATGGCTTGTGGAATGCAATGTAGTGGAATGTGCAAAGCAATGTGAAATAGAGTGTAATGGAATGTGAAATGGAGTTTTGATTGCAATGGGGAATTGGACATGGAATGGAATGGAGTGGAATGTGTAATGGAATGTGGAATGGAACGGAATGGAATGTGGAATGCAATGGAATGGAATGAAGAATGGAATGTGGAAAGGAACGTGGAATGGAATGGAGTGGAATGGGGAATGGAACGTGGAATTTAATTGAATGGACCTTGGAATGGAACTTAGAATGGAACGTTGAATGGAATGTGGAATGGAATGGAATAGAATGTGGAATGGAATGGAATGGAATGTGGAATGGAATGGAATGCAATGTGGAGTGGAATGGAGTTGAATGTGGAATGCAATGAGGAATGGAATGTGGATTGGAATGTGGAAAGGAAATAAATGGAATGGAACGTGGAATGGAACGTGGAATGGAACATGGAATAGAAAGTGGAGTATATCGTGGAATGGATCGTGGAATGGAATGAAATGGAAAGTGGAATGTAACGGAATGGAATGTGTAATGGTATGAAATGGAATGTGGAATGCAATGGAATGCAATGTGGAATGGAATTTAATGTAATGGAAAGTGGACTGGAATGAAATGGAATGCAAAGGAATGTGGAATGGAAAGGAATGGAATGTGGAATTGAAGTGCATGGATTGTGGAATGTAATGAGGAATGGAAAGTGGAATGGAATGGAATGGAACGTGGAATTGAACGTGGAATGAAACGTGGAATATGGAATGAAATGGAATGGAATGGAATGTGGAGTGGAATGGAATTGATTGTGGCGTTGAATGGAATGGAATGTGGAATGGAATGGAATGGAAAGTGGAATGGAATGCGGAATGGAAAGGAATGCGGAATGGAATATGGAATGCAATGGAATGGAATGTGGAAAGGAATGGAATGGGATGTGGAATGGAATGTGGAAGAGGATTTAGTGGAATGTGGAATGGAACATGGAATGGAATGGAATGGAATGGAATGGAAATTGGAATGGAATGGAATGGAATGTAGAATGGAATGTGGAATAAAAAGTGGTATACAATGTGGAATGGAATGGATTGAAATGTGGAATGGAATGTTGATTGGAATGGAATGGAATGTGGAATGGAATGGAATGGACTACAGATGGAATGTGGGATGGAATGTGGAATGGAATGTGGAATATAATGCAATGGAACTTGGAATACAAGGTGGAATGGCATGTGAATTTGAATGCATTGGAATGTGGAATGGAATGTGCAATGAAATAAAATGGAATGAGCGTGGAATGTGGAATGGAATATAGAATGGAATGTGGAGTGGACTGCGGAATGGAACATGGCATGGAATATGGAATGGAATGGAATTGAATGGAATCTGGAATGGAATGTGAATTGGAATGCAATGGAATGTGGAATGGAATATGGAATGAAATGCAATGGTATGAGAATGGAATGTGGAATGGAATGTGGAACGGGATGGAATGGAATGAGGAATGGAATGTGGAATGGAATGAAACGGACTACAGATGGAAAGTGGAATGGAATGTGGAATGTAGTGTGGAATATAATGGAATGGAACTTGGAATAGAAGGTGGAATGGCATGTGAATTTGAATGCATTGGAATGTGGAATGGAATGTGCAATGAAATAAAATGGAATGAGCATGGAATGTGGAATGGAATATGGAATGGAATGTGGAGGGGACTGAGGAATGGAATGGGCCATGGTATGTGGAATGGAATGGAATTGAATGGAACGTGGAATGGAATGTGAATTGGAATAAAATGGAATGTGGAATGGAATATGGAATGAATTGCAATACTATGAGAATGGAATGTGGAATGGAATGTGGAACGTGTTGGAATAGAATGAGGAATGGAATGTGGAATATAAAGTGTAATGGAATGAAATGTAATGTGGCATGCAATGTGAAATGGAATATGTAATGGAAAGGAATGGAATGTGGAAAGAAATATGAAATGGATTGTTTAATGGAATGGAATGGAATGTGAAATAGAATGGAATGGAATGGAATATGGAACGGAATGGAACGGAAAGTGAAATAGAATGTGGAACGGAATGTGAAATGGAATGTGGAATGGAATGTGGAACGGAAAGTAATGGAAGGTGGAATGGAATGGAAAGAAACGTGGAATGGAATGGAATGGAATGTGGAATGGAACATGGAATGGAATGTGGAATGGATCATGGAACAGAAAGTGGAATGGAATGTGAAATGGAATGTGGAATGCAATGGAATGGAATGCGGTATGAAATGTGAAATGGAATGGAATGGAATGTGGAATGGAATGTGGAATGTAAGGCCAAGGAATGAGAATGGAATGTGGAATGGAATGAAATGGAATATGGAATGGAATGTGCAATGGAATGGATTGGAAAGTGGAATGCAATGTGGAATGGAATGTGGAATGGAACGGAATGGAATGTGGAATTCAATGTGGAATGGAATGTGGAATGAAACGTGGAATGGAACGTGGAATTGAATGGAATGAAACTTGGAATAGACTGTGGCATGTAGTGGAATGGAATTTGGAATGAACTGTGGAGTGTAATCAAATGGAATGTGCAACGGAATGGAATGGAATCTGGAAAGGAATGTAGAAAGGAAAGGAATGTAATGTGGAATGGACTTTAATGGAATGTGGAATGGAAAGTGGAAAGGAATACGTAATGGATTGTGGAATGGAATGTGGAATGGAACAGAAAGGAAAGTGGAATGGAATGTGGAATGGAGAGTGGAATGGAACTTGAAAAGGAATGCAATGGAAAGTCGAATGGAACGAGGAATGGAATGGAATGGAACGTGGAATTGAACGTGGAATGGAAAGTGGAATGAAATGGAATGGAATGTGGAATGGAACATGGAATGGAACGTGGAAAAGAATGTTGAATTGAACGTTGCATGGAATGTGGAATGGCATGGAATGTGGAATGGAATTGAATGCAATGTGGAATGGAATGTGGACTGGAATGGAATACAATGTGGAATAGAATGTAGAATGGAATGCAATGGATTATGGAATTCAATCCGGAATGGAATGTGGAGTGGAATGTAATGGAATGTGGAATGGAATGTGGAGTGGAAACTGGAGTGGAATATGGAATGGAAAGGAATGGAATGTGGAAAGATATGTGGAATGGAATGTGGAAAGAAAAGTGAAAAGGAATGGAATGCAATGTGAAATGGAACATGAAATGGAATGGAATGGAACGTGGAATGAAACTTGGAATAGAACATGGAATGGAACGTGGAATGCAATGTGGAATGGAGAATGGAATGGAATGTGAAATGGAATGTGGAATGGAACGTGAAATGGAATGGAATGGAATGTGGAATGGAACTTGGAATGGGATGTGTAATGAAATTTGTAACTGAATGGAATGGAATGTGGAGTGGAAAGGAATGGAATGTCCAATGAAATTTGGATTGGAATAGAATGGAATGTAGAATGAAATGGAAAGTGGAATGGAACGTGGAATGGAATATGGAATCGTATGTCCAATGGAATGTAATGGAATGGAAGGTGGAATGGAATGAAATTGAATAGAATGGAATGTTGAATGGAATGGAATGGAATGGAATGTAGAATAGAATGTGGAATGGAATGGGATGGAAAGTAGAATGGAATGTGGAATGGAATGGGATGGAATGTGGGATGGAATATGGATGTAATGGAATGGAATGGAATGTGGAATGGAATGGAATGGAATGTGTGACGGATTGGAATGGAATGTGGAACGGAATGTAATGGAATGTGGAGTGTAATAGAATGTGGAATGGAATGGAATGGAATGTGGAATGGAAGGTGGAATGGAATGGAATGGAGTGGAATGTGGAATGCAATGGAATGGAATGGAATGCAATGTGGAATGCAATGGATTGGAATGTGTAATGGAATGGAATGTAATGGAATGGAAAGGAATGTGGAATGGAATGGAATGGAATGGAATGTGCAATTGAATGGAATGGAATGTGAACGGAATGGAACAGAATGTGGAATGGAATGGAATGGAATGTGAAATGGAATCGAATGTGGAATGGAATGGAATGGAATGTGGAATGGAATGTCGAATGGATAGAATGAAACGGAATTTGGAATGGAATGGAACGGAATGTGTAATCGAATGGTATGTGGAATGGAATGAATGGAATGTGGAATAGAATGGACTTAAACGTTGAAAAGAATGTAATGGAATGTGGAAAGGAATGGAATGTGGAATGGAACGTGGAATGGAATGTGGAAGCGAATGGAATGGAATGTGGAATGGAATGTGGAATGCAATGGAAAGGAATGTGCAACGGAATGTGCAATGGAATGGAATGGAATGTGCAAAGGAATGTGGAATGGAATGTGGAAGTGAATGCAATGGTATGTCAAATGGAATGTAGAATGGAATGTGAAATGGAATATGGAAAGAAATGTCGAATGGAATGGAATGGAACGTGGAATGGAATGGAATGGAATGTGGAATGGAACGTGGCATGGAACGTGGAAAGGAAATTGGAATGGAATGGAATGTAACGAGGAATGGAATGATGAACGGATTGTGGAATGGAATGGAATGGAATGGAATGTGGAATGGAATGTGGAAAGGAAAGTGGAATAGAACGTGGAATGGAATGGGATGGAACGTGGAAGGGAACGTGGAATGGTACATTGGAATGGAACTTGGAATGGAAGGAGGAATGGAATGGAAAGGAATGTGTAATGGAATGTGAAATGCAATGTGGAATCGAACGGAATGGAATGTGGAACGGTACGTGGAATTAAATGGAGTGGAACGTGGAATGGAACATGGAATGGAATAGAATGAAACATGGAATGGAACGTGGAATGGAACGTGGAATGGAATGTGGAATGCAATGAGGAATGCAATGTGGAATGGAATGTGAAATGGAATGGAATGGAATGTGGAATGGAATGGAATGGAATGTGGAATGGAATGTGGAAGGGAATGTGGAACGTACTGTGGAATGGAATGTGGAAAAGAATGTGGAATGGAAAAGAAGGGAATGTGAAACGGAATGGAATGGAATGTGGGATGGAATGTGAATGGAATGTAATGTGTAATGGAATATGGAAAGGAAAGTGGAATGCTATGGAATGGAATGTGAAATAGACTGTGCAATGGATTGTAGAACGGAATGAGGAATGGAATATTGAATGAAATGCGGAAAGGAATGTCGAAAAGAATGTGGAATGGAACGGATTGGAATTTGGAATGGAACGTGGAATGCGACGTGGAATGGAATGTGGAATGGAATGGAAACGACGTGTAATGGAATGAGAAATGGAAAGCAATGGAATGGAAAGGAAGGGAATGTGTAATGGAATGTGGAATGGAATTGAATCGACCTTGGAATGGAACGTAAAATGGAACGTGGAATGGAATGTAATGTAATGAGGAATGGTGCGGAATGTGGCATGGAATGTAAGGGAAAGTGGAATGGAATGTTGAGTGGAATAGAATGGAATGCGGAATGGAATGGAATAGAATGTGAAATGGAATGTTGAACGGAATGTGAAATGGAATGTGGAATGGAGTGGAATGGAATGTGGAACGGAGTTTTGAACGGAATGTGGAATGGAATGTGTAATGGAATGTGGAAAGGAATGTGTAATGGAACGGAATGAAATGTGAAATGGAATATGGAATGGAATGGAATGGAATGTGGAATGGAATGGAATGGAATGTGGAATGGAATGGAATGGAATGTGGAATGGAATGGCATGGAGTGTGGAAAGGAATGTGGAACGGATTGTGGAATTCAATGTGCAATGGAATGTGGAAAGGAATCTGTAATTTAACGGAATGGAATGTGAAATGGAATGGAATGGAATGTTTAATTGAATGTGCAATCAAATGGAATGGAATGTGGATTGGAATGAGGAAAGGAATGTTGAATGGAACGGAATGGAATGTGGAATGGGATGTGGAATGAAAGGTGGAATGGAATGTGGAATAGAATGTGGAATGGAATGCGGGATGGACAGTGCAATGGAATGCGGAATGGCGTGGGAAATGTAATGTGGAATACAACGGAATGTAACATGTAATGGAATGTGGAATGGAACTCAATGGAATGTGAAATGGAATTTGGAATGGAATGTCTAATTTAATGGAAAGGAATGTGGAATTGAATGTGGTATGGAAAGGAATGGAACGTGGAATGGAATGTGGCATGGAATGGAATGGAATGTGGAATGGATGGCGGAATGGAATGTGGAAGGTATTGTGGAGAGGAATTTGGAATGGAATGTGGAATGGAATGTGGATTGGAATGTGGAATGGAAAGTGGAATGTAATGTGGAATGTAGCGTGGAATGTAATGGAATGGAACGTGTATTTGAATGTGGAATAGAATGGAATGTGGAATGAAATGTGGAATGGAAAGTGGAATGAAATGTGGAAAGGAAAGGAATGGAATTTGGAATGGAATGTGCAATGTATTGGAATGGAATGTGGAATGGAATGGAATGCAATGAGGAACGGCATGTGGAATGGCATGTGGAGTGCAACGAAATATAATGTGGAATGGAATGGGGATTGGAATGTTAAAAGGGAAGTGGAAATGAATGGAATGGAATTTGGAAAGGATCGTGAAAGGATATCGAATATAAACTGGAATAGAACGTTGAATACAATGTGGAAAGGAATGTGGAATGGAATGCAATGGAAAGTGGAATGGAATTTAATGAAATGTGGAATGGAATGTGGAATGGAATGCGGAATGAAATGTGGAAATGAATATGGAATGCAATGGAATGGAATGTTGAATGGAATGTGGAATGGAGTGTGGAAAGGAAGGTGTAACGGAACAGAATGGAAGGTGAAACGGAACGTGGAATGGAAAGTGGAATAGAAAGTCAAATGTAATTTAATGGAATGTTTAATTGAACGTGGAATTGAATGGATTGGAACGTGGAATTGAAAGTGGGATGGAATCTAATGGACTGTGGAATGGCTTGTGGAATGCAATGTAGTGGAATGTGCAAAGCAATGTGAAATAGAGTGTAATGGAATGTGAAATGGAGTTTTGATTGCAATGGGGAATTGGACATGGAATGGAATGGAGTGGAATGTGTAATGGAATGTGGAATGGAACGGAATGGAATGTGGAATGCAATGGAATGGAATGAAGAATGGAATGTGGAAAGGAACGTGGAATGGAATGGAGTGGAATGGGGAATGGAACGTGGAATTTAATTGAATGGACCTTGGAATGGAACTTAGAATGGAACGTTGAATGGAATGTGGAATGGAATGGAATAGAATGTGGAATGGAATGGAATGGAATGTGGAATGGAATGGAATGCAATGTGGAGTGGAATGGAGTTGAATGTGGAATGCAATGAGGAATGGAATGTGGATTGGAATGTGGAAAGGAAATAAATGGAATGGAACGTGGAATGGAACGTGGAATGGAACATGGAATAGAAAGTGGAGTATATCGTGGAATGGATCGTGGAATGGAATGAAATGGAAAGTGGAATGTAACGGAATGGAATGTGTAATGGTATGAAATGGAATGTGGAATGCAATGGAATGCAATGTGGAATGGAATTTAATGTAATGGAAAGTGGACTGGAATGAAATGGAATGCAAAGGAATGTGGAATGGAAAGGAATGGAATGTGGAATTGAAGTGCATGGATTGTGGAATGTAATGAGGAATGGAAAGTGGAATGGAATGGAATGGAACGTGGAATTGAACGTGGAATGAAACGTGGAATATGGAATGAAATGGAATGGAATGGAATGTGGAGTGGAATGGAATTGATTGTGGCGTTGAATGGAATGGAATGTGGAATGGAATGGAATGGAAAGTGGAATGGAATGCGGAATGGAAAGGAATGCGGAATGGAATATGGAATGCAATGGAATGGAATGTGGAAAGGAATGGAATGGGATGTGGAATGGAATGTGGAAGAGGATTTAGTGGAATGTGGAATGGAACATGGAATGGAATGGAATGGAATGGAATGGAAATTGGAATGGAATGGAATGGAATGTAGAATGGAATGTGGAATAAAAAGTGGTATACAATGTGGAATGGAATGGATTGAAATGTGGAATGGAATGTTGATTGGAATGGAATGGAATGTGGAATGGAATGGAATGGACTACAGATGGAATGTGGGATGGAATGTGGAATGGAATGTGGAATATAATGCAATGGAACTTGGAATACAAGGTGGAATGGCATGTGAATTTGAATGCATTGGAATGTGGAATGGAATGTGCAATGAAATAAAATGGAATGAGCGTGGAATGTGGAATGGAATATAGAATGGAATGTGGAGTGGACTGCGGAATGGAACATGGCATGGAATATGGAATGGAATGGAATTGAATGGAATCTGGAATGGAATGTGAATTGGAATGCAATGGAATGTGGAATGGAATATGGAATGAAATGCAATGGTATGAGAATGGAATGTGGAATGGAATGTGGAACGGGATGGAATGGAATGAGGAATGGAATGTGGAATGGAATGAAACGGACTACAGATGGAAAGTGGAATGGAATGTGGAATGTAGTGTGGAATATAATGGAATGGAACTTGGAATAGAAGGTGGAATGGCATGTGAATTTGAATGCATTGGAATGTGGAATGGAATGTGCAATGAAATAAAATGGAATGAGCATGGAATGTGGAATGGAATATGGAATGGAATGTGGAGGGGACTGAGGAATGGAATGGGCCATGGTATGTGGAATGGAATGGAATTGAATGGAACGTGGAATGGAATGTGAATTGGAATAAAATGGAATGTGGAATGGAATATGGAATGAATTGCAATACTATGAGAATGGAATGTGGAATGGAATGTGGAACGTGTTGGAATAGAATGAGGAATGGAATGTGGAATATAAAGTGTAATGGAATGAAATGTAATGTGGCATGCAATGTGAAATGGAATATGTAATGGAAAGGAATGGAATGTGGAAAGAAATATGAAATGGATTGTTTAATGGAATGGAATGGAATGTGAAATAGAATGGAATGGAATGGAATATGGAACGGAATGGAACGGAAAGTGAAATAGAATGTGGAACGGAATGTGAAATGGAATGTGGAATGGAATGTGGAACGGAAAGTAATGGAAGGTGGAATGGAATGGAAAGAAACGTGGAATGGAATGGAATGGAATGTGGAATGGAACATGGAATGGAATGTGGAATGGATCATGGAACAGAAAGTGGAATGGAATGTGAAATGGAATGTGGAATGCAATGGAATGGAATGCGGTATGAAATGTGAAATGGAATGGAATGGAATGTGGAATGGAATGTGGAATGTAAGGCCAAGGAATGAGAATGGAATGTGGAATGGAATGAAATGGAATATGGAATGGAATGTGCAATGGAATGGATTGGAAAGTGGAATGCAATGTGGAATGGAATGTGGAATGGAACGGAATGGAATGTGGAATTCAATGTGGAATGGAATGTGGAATGAAACGTGGAATGGAACGTGGAATTGAATGGAATGAAACTTGGAATAGACTGTGGCATGTAGTGGAATGGAATTTGGAATGAACTGTGGAGTGTAATCAAATGGAATGTGCAACGGAATGGAATGGAATCTGGAAAGGAATGTAGAAAGGAAAGGAATGTAATGTGGAATGGACTTTAATGGAATGTGGAATGGAAAGTGGAAAGGAATACGTAATGGATTGTGGAATGGAATGTGGAATGGAACAGAAAGGAAAGTGGAATGGAATGTGGAATGGAGAGTGGAATGGAACTTGAAAAGGAATGCAATGGAAAGTCGAATGGAACGAGGAATGGAATGGAATGGAACGTGGAATTGAACGTGGAATGGAAAGTGGAATGAAATGGAATGGAATGTGGAATGGAACATGGAATGGAACGTGGAAAAGAATGTTGAATTGAACGTTGCATGGAATGTGGAATGGCATGGAATGTGGAATGGAATTGAATGCAATGTGGAATGGAATGTGGACTGGAATGGAATACAATGTGGAATAGAATGTAGAATGGAATGCAATGGATTATGGAATTCAATCCGGAATGGAATGTGGAGTGGAATGTAATGGAATGTGGAATGGAATGTGGAGTGGAAACTGGAGTGGAATATGGAATGGAAAGGAATGGAATGTGGAAAGATATGTGGAATGGAATGTGGAAAGAAAAGTGAAAAGGAATGGAATGCAATGTGAAATGGAACATGAAATGGAATGGAATGGAACGTGGAATGAAACTTGGAATAGAACATGGAATGGAACGTGGAATGCAATGTGGAATGGAGAATGGAATGGAATGTGAAATGGAATGTGGAATGGAACGTGAAATGGAATGGAATGGAATGTGGAATGGAACTTGGAATGGGATGTGTAATGAAATTTGTAACTGAATGGAATGGAATGTGGAGTGGAAAGGAATGGAATGTCCAATGAAATTTGGATTGGAATAGAATGGAATGTAGAATGAAATGGAAAGTGGAATGGAACGTGGAATGGAATATGGAATCGTATGTCCAATGGAATGTAATGGAATGGAAGGTGGAATGGAATGAAATTGAATAGAATGGAATGTTGAATGGAATGGAATGTAGAATAGAATGTGGAATGGAATGGGATGGAAAGTAGAATGGAATGTGGAATGGAATGGGATGGAATGTGGGATGGAATATGGATGTAATGGAATGGAATGGAATGTGGAATGGAATGGAATGGAATGTGTGACGGATTGGAATGGAATGTGGAACGGAATGTAATGGAATGTGGAGTGTAATAGAATGTGGAATGGAATGGAATGGAATGTGGAATGGAAGGTGGAATGGAATGGAATGGAGTGGAATGTGGAATGCAATGGAATGGAATGGAATGCAATGTGGAATGCAATGGATTGGAATGTGTAATGGAATGGAATGTAATGGAATGGAAAGGAATGTGGAATGGAATGGAATGGAATGGAATGTGCAATTGAATGGAATGGAATGTGAACGGAATGGAACAGAATGTGGAATGGAATGGAATGGAATGTGAAATGGAATCGAATGTGGAATGGAATGGAATGGAATGTGGAATGGAATGTCGAATGGATGGAATGAAACGGAATTTGGAATGGAATGGAACGGAATGTGTAATCGAATGGTATGTGGAATGGAATGAATGGAATGTGGAATAGAATGGACTTAAACGTGGAAAAGAATGTAATGGAATGTGGAAAGGAATGGAATGTGGAATGGAATGGAAGGGAATGTGGAATGGAAAGAATGGATTGTGTCCTGGAATGGAATGGAATGTGAAATGGAATGGAGTGGAATCTGGCATGGAACGGAAAGGATTGTGGAATTTAATGCAAAGGAATGTGGAATGGATTTTGGAATTGAAGTTGGAATGGAATGGAATGGAATGTGAAATGTAGTGGAATGGAACGTGGAAAGGAATGGAATGGAATGTGGAATGGAATGGAATGGAAGGGAATGTGGAGTGGAAAGTGGAGTGGAATGTGGAATGGAATAGAATGGAATGTGGAATGGAATGGAATGGAATGAGGAATGAAATCGAATCTGGAATTGACTGGAATGGAAATTGGAATGGATAGGAATAAAATGAGGAATGGAACAAGTTACGGAATGGAATGGAATGTGGAATGGCATGTGGAATTGATTGGAATGGACGGTGGAATGGATCGTGGAAAGGATCTTGCAATGAAAAGTGGAAAGGAACGTAGAATGTACTATCGAAATTACCATGAAATGGAATCTGTATTGTAATGGAATTGAATCGAATGGAATGTGGAAAGGAATGGAATGCAATGTTGAATGGAATTTCCAATGGAATGTTGAATGGAATGGAAGGGAATGTGAAATGTAATGTGGAATTGAATGGAATTGAATTTGCAAAGGCATGTGTAATGGAATGGAATGCAACGTGGAATGGAATGAAATGAAACGTGGAATAGAATGGAAGGCAATGTGGATTGTAATGGAATGGAATTTGCAATGGAAGGGAATGGAAAATGGAATGGAATGGAATGGAATGGAATGTGGAAAGAAAATTAATGGAATTTAGAATGGAATGTAATGGAGTGGAAAGTGGAATGGAATGGAATGGAATTTGGAATGGAAAGGAATGTAATGTGGAATGGAAAGGAATGGAATGTGGAATGGAAAGTGTAATGGAAAGGAATGGAATGGAATGTAATGTGGAATGGAATTGAATAGAGTGGAATGTGGAACGGAATGGAATGGAATGTGGAATGGAATGGAAAGGAGTGGAATGTGGAATGGAATGGAATGGAATGTGGACTTTAATAAAATGGAATGTGGAATGGAATGCAGAATGGAATGTGGAATGGAATGCAGAATGGAATATAGAATGGAATGTGGTATGGAATGTGGAATGGAATTGAATGGAATGCGCAACATAATGGAATGGAAAGTGGACTGGAATTGAATGGCATGTGGAATGGAATTCAATTAAATTTGGAATGGAATGGAGTGAAATGTGGAAAGGAATGGAAAGAAATGTGGAATGGAAAGTGGAATGAAATGGAAAGGAAATTGGAATGGTATGTAAAGGATTACGGAACGGAATGAAAGGGAATGGAATGTGGAATGGAATGTGGAATGGAATGGAATGCAAAATGCAATGGAATGGAATTGAATGTTTCAGGGAATGAAATGAAAAGTGGAATGGAATGTGGAATGGAATGGAAAGTAATGTCGAATGGAATGTGGAATGGAATGGAATGGAATGTGGAATGGAATGGAATGGAATGTGGAATGGAATGGATTGGAATGGAATGTGGAATGGAAGTTTGAATGGAATGGAATGGAATGTGGAATGGAATGTGGAATGTAATGGAGTGGAATGTGGAATGTAATAGAGTAGAATGTGGAATGTAATGGCATGGAATGTGGAATTGAAAGAGAAATGGAATTGAATGGAATGAGTAATGGAATGGAATGGAATGTGGAATGGAATGGAATGGAATGTGGAATGGAATGGAATGGAATGTGGAATGGAATGGAATCGAATGTGGAATGGAATGCAACGTGGATTGGAATTTAATGGAATGTGAAAGGGAGGAATGGAGTGAATAGAAAGTGGAATGGAATGGAATGTAGAATGGAATGGAATGGAATGTGTAATGGAATGTGGAATGGAATGGAATTCAATTTGGAAGGGAATGGAATGGAACATGGAATGGAATGGAATGCAGTGTGGAATGGAATGGAATGGATTGTTGAATGGAATTAAATTGAATGGAATGTGGAATGGAATGTGGAATGGAATGTGTAATGGAATGTGGAATGGAATGGATTGGAATGTGGAATTTAATGTGGAACGTAGTGGAATGGAATCTGTAATGGAATGTGGAAATGAATGGAATGTAATGGGCAATGGAATGGAATGGATTGTGGATTGGAATGGACAGGAATGCGAAATGGGGAAATAGATTGGAATAAAATCTAGAAAGGAAGGGAGTGGAATGTGTAATGGAATGGAATGCCATTGAATGTGGAATGGAATGTGGAATAGAATGGAATGGAACGTGGAATAGAAAGTTAAATGGAATGGAATGGAACGTAGAATGGAACATGTAATGGAATGCAATGGAATGTAGAATGGAATGGAATGGAATGGAATGAGGAATGGAATGGAATGGAATGGAACGGAATGGAATGGTATGGAATGTGGATTAGAATGGAATGGAATATTGAATGGAATGGAATGGAATATGCAACGGAATGTGGAATGGAATGGAATGTGGATTGGAACATGTAATGAGATGGAAAGGAAAGTGGCAAGGAATGGAATGCATTTTGGAATGGAATGGAATAGAATATAACGTAAAGGAATGTGGAAAGTAATTGAAAGTTGAATGGAATGGAATGCAATGCAATTGGGAATGGAATGGAATGGAAAGGAATTTAATGTGGAATGGAATGGAAGGGAATAAGGAATGGAATGTGGAATGGAATGGAAAGGAATGTGAAATTGAATGGAATGGAATGGAAACTGGAATGGTATGGAATGGTATGGAATGTAATGGAATGAAATGGAATGGAGTGGAATGGAATGGAATGTGCAATGGAATGGAAAGAAATGTTGAATGGAATGTAGAATGGAATGTGAAATGCAACAGAATGGAAAGTGGAATGGAATGGAAAGGATTGTGGAACGGAATGATGAATGGAATGGAATGGAACGAGCAATGGAAAGTAGAATGGAATGTGAAATGGAACTTGGAAAGGAACGTGGAATGGAACGTGGAATGGAATGTGGAGTGGAATGGAATCGAAAGTGAAATGGAATGCAAAGAAATGTGGAATGGGATGGAATGGAATGGGAAAGGAAAGTAGAATGGAATGTGAAATGAAATGTGGAATGGAATGGAATGGAATGTGGATGTAATGTGGAATGGAATGGAATGGAATGGAATGTGGAATGGAAGGTGAAATGGAAAGGAATTGAATGCAATGTTGAATGGAATGGAATGGAATAGAATGGAATGAAATGGAATATTCAATGGAATGGAATGGAATGTGGAATGGAACATGTAATGTAGTGGAATGGAATGTGGAATGGAATGGAATGTGGAATGGAAGGCAATGTAATGGAATGGAAGGTGGAATGAAATGGAATGGAATGTGCAATGGAATGGAATGGAATGGAACCGAATGGAACATGGAATGGAAAGTAGAATGGAACAGAATCGAACTTGTAATGGTCCGGAATGGAATGCAGTGAGATATGGAATGCAAAGTGGAATGCAATGGAATGGAATGGAATGTGGAATGGAGTGGAATGGAAAGGAAAGTGGAATGGAATGTAAAGTGGAATACAATGGAATTGAATGTGGAATGTAACGTGGAATGAAATGGAAAGGAAACTGGAATGGAATGGAATGCTTGTGGAATGGAATACAATAGAATAGAAGGGAAAAGAATGTGGAAAGTAATTGAATGGAAGGTGGAGTGGAATGGAATGGAATGCAATGTGGAATATAATGTGGAATGGAATGTGAAATGCAAAGGAATGGAAAGTGGAATGGAGTGGAATGGAATGGAATGAGGAATGGAATGTGAAATGGAACATGGAGAGGAATATGCAATGGAACGTAGAATGGAAAATGCAATGGAATGTGGAATTGATTTGGAGTGGAATGGAATGGAATGTGGAATTAAATGGAATGGAATGTGGAATGGAATGGAAAGGAATGTGGAAAGGAATGTGGAATGGAATGTGGAATGGAATGGAATGGAATATGGAATGGAATGTGGAATGGAATGGAATGGAATGGAATGTGGAATAGAATGAAATGGAATGGAATGTTGAATGGAATGGAATTGAATGGAATGTGGAATGCAACGTGGAATGTAATGGAGTGGAATGGAATGTGGAATGGAATGTAGTGGCATGTGGATTGGAAGGGAATGGAATAGAATGAAATGAGGAATGGAACGTGGAATGGAAAGGAATGGAAGTTGGAATGGAATGTGGAATGGAAAATGGAATGGAACGGAATGGAACGTGGAAAGAACTGGAAGGGAAAATGAAATGAAATGAAATGAAATGGAACGTGGAAAGGAATTGGATGGAACGTCGAAAGGAATGGAATGTGGAATGGAATGAAATAGAATGAAAAGTGGAATGGAATGCAATGGAACGGAATGAAATGGAATGTGGAATGGAATGGAATTGAATGTGGAAAGTAAATTGGAATGGAATGGAAAGGAAAGTGGAATGGAATGGAATGGAATCGAATGTGGAATGGAATGGAATGGAATGTGGAATGGAAGGGAATGGAATGGAAATGAATTTGGAATGGAATGTGAAATGGAATGGAATGGAATTCGAAGTGGAATGGAATGGAATGGAATGGAATGGAATGTGGAATGGAATGGAATTGAATGGAATGGAATGCAATGTGGAATGGAATGGAAAGGAATGGAATGTGGAATATAATGAAATGGAATGGAATCGAATGTGGAATAGAATGTGGAATGGAATGGAATGTAATGCAATGGAATGTGGAATGGAAAGTGGAATGGAATGGAATGGAATGTGAAATGGAATGCAATTCAATGTGGAATGGAAATCAAGGAAAAGTGGAATGGAAAGTGGAATGGAATGGAAAGGAATGTCGAATGGAATATGGAATAGAATTGAATGGAATGTGGAACGCAGTGGAATGGAATGGAATATAAAATGGAGTGGAATGGAATTGAATGTGGAATGGAATGTGGAATGGAATGTGGAATGGAATGGAATGGAATATGCTACGGAATGTGGAATGGAATGGAATGGAATGTGGAATGGAATGGCATGGCATGTGGAACGGAATGTTGAATGGAATGGAATGGAATGTGGAATGGAATGGAATGGAATGCAGAATGGAATGGAATGGAATGTGAAATGGAGGAATGGAAAAGATTGGAAAGTGGAATGGAACGGAATGTGCAATATAATCGAATGGAATGTGTAATGGAAAGTGGAATGGAATGGAATGCAATGTGGATTGGAATGGATTGGAACATGGAATGGAATGGAATGCAAAGTGGAATGGAATGGAGTTCAACATGGAATGAAATGGAATGGAATCTGGAATGGAATGGAGTAGAATGGAATGCGGAAGGGAATGTGTAGTGGAATGTGTAATGGAAAGTGGAGTGGAATGGAATGGAATATGCAAGGGATTGTGGAAAGGAATGTAATGGAATGTGCAAAGTAATGGAATGGAGTGTGGAATGGAATGGAATTGAACGCAAAATTGAGGAATGGAATGGAATGCAAAGTGGAATGGAAAAGAATGGATAATGGAATGGGATGTGGAATGCAATGTGGAATGATAAGGAATGGAATGGAATCCGGAATGGAATTGAATGGAATGTGTAATGGAATGGAATGGAATGTAGAACAGAATGTGGAACGGAATTTGGAATAGAATGGAATGGAATGCAGAATGGAACGTGGGATGGAATGGAATGGAATGTGGAATGGAACGTGGCACGGAATGGAATGGAATGTGGAAAGGAAGGTGGAATGGAATGGAATGGACTGTTGAATGGAATGGAATGGAATGAGGAATGGAATGGAATGGAATGGCATGGAATGGACTGGAATCTAATGGGATGTAATCTGGATTAGAATGGAATGGAATGTGGAAGGTAATCGAATGGAATATGTAATATAATCTGGAAAAGAATAGAATGTGGAATAGAAAGTGGAATGAAATGGAAAGGAAAGTGGCATGGAATGGAATGCATTGTGGAATGGAATGGAATAGAATGGAATGGAAAGGAATGTGGCATGGAATCGAATGGAATGTGTAATGGAATGGAATGCAATGGAATGTGGATTGGAATAGAATTGAATGTGTAATGGAATGGAAGGGAATATGGAATGCAATGTAGAATGGAATGGAATGGAATGTGGAATGCAATGGAATGAGGAATAGAATGGATTTGAATGGCGTGGAATGGAATGCAATGGAATGTGGATTTGAATGGAATGGTATGTGGAATGGAATGGAATGGTATATGCAATGGAATGTGAAATGAAATGGAATGTGGAATGGAACGTGGAATGAAATGGAAAGGAATGTGGCATGGAATGGAATGCATTGTGGAATGGAGTGGAATAGAATGGAATCGAAAGGAATGTGGAATGGAATCGAATGGAATGTGGAATGGAATGGAATGCTTTGCAATGTTGGATGTAATGGGCTGGAATGGAATTGAACGAGGAATGGAATGGAAGGGAACATAGAATGGAATGTGGAATGGAATGGAATGGAATAGAAAGTGGAATAGAATGGAATAGAATGGAACGCCATGGAATGGAGTGGACTGCAATGGAATGTGGAATGGAATGGACTGCTATGTTGAATGGAATGTGAAATGGAACGTGAAATGTAATGTAATGGAAAGTGGAATGGAATGGAATGTGGAATGGAACATGGAATCGAAAGTGAAATGGAACGTGGAAAGTAACGTGGAATGGAACATGGGATGCAACGTGGAATGGAATGTGGAATGGAATGTGGAGTGGAATGTGGAATAGAATGTAATGGAATGTGTAATGGAATGGAATGCATTGCAATGTGGACTGGAATGGAATGGAGTGGAATGGAATGTGGAATGGAATGGAAGGGAATATGGAATCGAATTTGGAATGGAATGAAAAGGAATGTGGAAAGGAATGGAAACGAGTGGAATGGAATGTGGAATTGAATGCAAGGGAATATGGAATCGAATGTGGAATGGAATGGAAAGGAATGCAGAATGGAATGGAATGGAATGGACTGTGGAATAGAATGGAATGGAATGGAATGCAACGGAATGGAAAGGAATGGAATGGAATGTGGAATGGAATGGAATGCAATGTGGAATGGATTGTGGAATGGAAAGTGAAGTGCAATGGAATGGAAAGTGGAATGCAATGGAATGGAATAAAGAATGGAATGGAATGGAACTTTGTGGAATGGAACATGGAATGGAACGTGGAATGGAATGTGAAATGGAACGTGTAAAGGAAAGTGGAATGGAACATGGAATGGAATGCGGAATCAGATGTGAGGTAGAATGGAATGGAATGTGGAATGGAATGGAATGGAATGTCCAATGGAATGGAATAGAAGTGGAAAGGAATGTGGATTGGAATGTGGAATGGAATGTGGAATGGAATGCAATGGAATGTGGAATGGAATGTGGAATGCACCGGAATTTAATGGAATGTGGAATGGAATGGAATGTTGAATGAAATAGAATGGAATGGAATGTGGAATGGAACGTTGAATGGAATGGAATGGTATGTGGAATGGAATGGAATGCAATGTGGAATGGAAGGGAATGGAATGGAATGTAATGTGGAATGGAATGGAATGGAGGGTGAAATGGAGGAATGGAATGGAATGCTAAGTGGAATGCAAAGGAATGTTGAATGGAATGGAACGTAATGTGTAAAGGAAAGTGGATTGGATAGAAAGTGGATAGAATGTGGAATCAAATGGAATGGAATATGGAATGGAATGTGGAATAGAATGGAATTGAATGTGGAATGGAACATGGAATGGAACGGAATGGAATATGGAATGGAAGGTAGAATGGAAGGGAATGGAAATTGGAATGGAATGGAATGCAATGTGGAATGGAATATGGAATGGAAAGGAATGGAATGTGGAATGGAATGTGGAATGGAATGAAATGGAATGTGGAATGGAATGGAATGTAATGTGAAACGGAGGAATGGAAAATAAGAGAAAGTGGAATGGAAAGGAATGTGGAATGGAATGGAATGGAATGTGTAATGGAATGAGGAACGGAATGGAATGCAATATGGAATGGAATGGAATGAGGAATGGAATGGAATAGAATGGAATGTGGGAATCAATGTATAATGGAATGTGTAATGGAACGTGGAATGGAATGGAAAGGAATGTGGAATGGAAAGTGGAATGGAATGGAATTGAATGTGGAATGGAATGGCATGGAAAGTGGAAAGGAATGTGGAAAGGAATGTAATGGAATGTGGAATGGTATGGAACGGAAAGGAAGTAAATGGAACAATGGAATGGAATGGAATTTGAAGTGGAACATAATGTAATTAGGAATGGAATGTAATGGAATGTGTAATGGAACGTGGAATGGAAGGGAACGGAATATGGAATGGAAGGCAATGGAATGTGGAATTTAATGTGAAATTGAATGAAATCGAACGTGGAAAGGCACGTAATGGAATGTGGTGGGGAATGGAATGGAATGTGGAAAGGAAAGTGCAATGGAATGGAGTGGAATGTGGAATGGAATGGAATGGAATGTGGCATGGAAATTTGAATGGAATGTGGAATGCAATGTAACAAAATGTGGAATGCAATGTGGAATGCAATGGAATGGAATGGAATCTGGAATGAAATGGAGTGGAATGTGGAATGGAATGTGGTATTGAATGGAACGGAAGGTAGCACGGAATATGCAATGGAATGGAATGGATTGTGGAATGGAATGTTGAATGGAAAGTGGATTGCCATGTGGAATGGAATGGAATGGTATGTGGAATGGAATGGAAAAGAATTTGGAAAAGAATGGAATGGAAAGGAATGGAATTTAATGGAAGTTGGAAGGAGGAATGCAATGTAATGGAATGTGGAATGAAATGAAATGGAATGTGGAATGGAATGTGGATGAAATGGAATGGAATGTTGAATGAAATAGAATGGAAATGTTGAATGAAATAGAATGGAAGGGTATGTGGAATGGAATGGAAATGGAATGGACTTCAATGTGGAATGGAATTTAATGTAATGTGGAATGGAATGGAATGGAATATAGAAAGGAATGTGGAATGGAATGAAATGCAATGTGGAATCGAATGGAATAGTATGTGGAATGCAATGTGGAATTCATTGTGGAATGCAACGGAGTGAAATGGGGAATGGAATGTGGAATGGAATGGAAAGCAACGAGGAATGGAATGGAATGGAATGTGGAATCGAATGGAACATAATTTGGAATGGAATGGAAAGTGGAAAGGAATGCAATGAAATGGATTGGAATGTAAAATGGAATGCAATTTAACGTGGAATGGAATGGCATGCAACGTGGAATGGAATGGAATGAAACATGGAATGGAATATATTGGAAAGTCGAATACAATGGAATGGAACGTGGAATGGAATGGAATGAAACATGGAATGGATTGGAATGGACTCGAATGTGGAATGCAATTGAATTTAAGGTGGAATGTAATAGAGTTGAACGCGGAATGGAATGGAATGGAACGTGGAATGGAATGGATTGTGGAATGGAAGGGAATGTCATGTGGAATGGAATGGAATGGAATGGACTGTGGAATGGAATGAAATGGAATGTGGAATGAAATGGAATGCCATGGAATGTTGAAAGGAATGCAGAATGGAATGTGGAGTGGAATTGAATGGAAAGTGGAATTGAATGGAATGGAATGTGCAATGGAATGGAATAAAATATGTAATGGAATGGAACGTGAAATGAAATCGAATGGAATGTGGAGTATGAAATGTAATGTGGAATGGAATGTGAAATTGAATGTGGAATGGAATGTGGAATGGAAAGTGGAATGCAATGTGGAAGGTAATGAAATGGAATGTGGAATGGAATGGAATGGAATGTGGAATGGAATTTTGATTTCAAAGGAAAGGAAAGGAAAGGAATGTATAATGGAAAGGAAAGGAATGGGGAATGGAATGGAATTGAACATGGAATGGAATTGAACGAAATGTGGAATTGAATGTAATGGAATTTGAGATGGAATGTGGAATGGAATGGAATCGAATGGAATGGAATATGGAATGGAATGGAAGGGAATGCAATGTGGAACGGAATGCAATGGAATATGGATAGGAAAAGAAGGGAATGTAAAGTGGAATGGAATGGAATGGATTGTGGAATGGAACGGAATGTAAAGTGGAATGGAATGCAATGGAATGGAATGGAATGTGGAATGGAATGTGGAATGGAATTGAATGGAATGTAGAATGGAATGGAATGGAATGTGAAAAGGAATGGAGTGGGATGTGGAATGGAATAGAACTTGAAATGGAATGGAATTGAATGTGGAATATGAAATGGAATGTGGAATGGAATGTGGAATGGAAAGTGAAATGGAATATGTAGTAGATTGTGGAATGGAATGTGGAATAGAACGAGAAATGGAATGAAGTGTAACGTGGAATAGAATGAAATGGAACGTGGCATGGAATGGAATGGAAGGTGGAATGGAATGGAATGGAATGTGGAATGGAATGGAATGCAATCTGGAATGGAATGGAGCGCTTAATGAAACGGAAAGGAAATTGGAATGGAAGGAATGGAATGTGAAACGGAAGGTACTGGAATGCGGAAGGGAATGTGGAATGGAATATGGAATGGAATGTGGAATGGTATGGAATGGACCGTGGAATGGAATGGAATGGAACGTGGAAAGGAATGGAATGGAATGTGGAGTGTAATGGAATGAAACGGTATGTGTAATGGAATGGAATGGAAAGTGGAAATGAATGCAATTGACTAGAATGGAATGGAATGGAATGTGGAATGGAATGGAAAGGAATGTGAAATGGAATGGAATGGAATGGAATGTGTAATGGAATGTGTAATGGAATGTGGAATGGAATGGAATGCGGAATGAAATGGACTGTAATATGGATGGAATGGAATGGAATGTGGATTGGAATGTAATGTGGAATGGAATGGAATGGAATGTGGAATGGAATGGAATGGAATGGAATGTGAAAATGAATGTGGAATGGAATGAGAAATGGAATGTGGAATGGAATGTGGAATGGAATGAAATGGAACCTGGAATGGAATGGAATGGAATGTGGAATGGAATGGAATGGTACATGGAAGGGAACATGGAATGTAACTTGGAATGCAATGGAATGGAATGTGGAACGGAATCGAATGGAATATGGAATGGAATGGAATTGAATGGAATGGAATGTGGAATGGAATGTGGAATGGAACGTTATGGAATGTGGAATGGTATCTGGAACGGAATGTGGAATGGAATGGAATGGAACATGAAATGGAATGACGAATGCAACCTGGAATGGAATGCAATGGACCATGGAATGGAACACTGAATATAACGTGGAATGGAACGTGGAATGGAACGTGGAATGGAATGGAATGGAACTTGGAATGGAATGAGGAATGGAATGTGGAATGGAACTTAGTGGAACTTGGAATGGAAAGAGGGAAGGAAAGTGTAATGGAATTGAATGGAACGTGTAATGGAACGTGGAATGGAACGTGGAAAGGAATGTGGAATGGAATGGAATGGAATGTAGAATAGAATATGCAACAGAACGGAATGGAATGTGGAATGAAATGTGCAATGGAATGTGGAATGGAACGTGGAATGGGTTCGAATGGAATGTGGAATGAAATGTGGAAAGGAATGGGAAATGAAAAGTGGAATCGAATGTGGAAAGGAATGTGAAATGGAATGGAATGTAATCAACTGTGGAATGGAGTGGAATGGAACGTGGAATGTAACGTGAAAAGGAAAGTGGAATGGAATTGAATGGAATGTTGAATGGAATGGAATGTGGAATGGAATGGAATGGAATGTCGAATGGACTGTGGAATGGAATGAGGATTGGAATAGAATGGAATGTGGTATGGAATTTGGAATGGAATATGGAATAGAATGTGGAATGCAATTGAATGGAATGTGTAATGGGACGTGAAATAAAAAGTTTAACGGAATTGAATGGAATATGGAATTGAATGGAATGGAATGTGGAATGGAATGTGGAATGGAATGGAATGGAATGTGGAATGGAATTGAATGGAATGTGGAATGCAATATGGAATGTAATGGAATGGAATGCGGAATGGAATGGAATGGAATGAGGAATGGAAAGGAATGGAATGGAATGGAAAGTGGAAAGGAATTGAATGGAATGGAAAGTGGAATGGAATGGAATGGAATGTAGAATGGAATGCAATGGAATATGGAATGGAATGTAGAATGGAATGGAATGGAATGTGGAATGGAATGTGGAATGGAATGGAATGAAATGCGGAATGGAATGTGGAATGGAATGGAATGGAATGGAATGTGTAATGGAAAGGAGTGGACTGTGGAATGGATCTGAATGGAACGTGTAATGTAATGGAGTGGAATGTGGAATGCAATGGAATAGAGAGGAATGGAATGTGGAATGGAATATGGAATGGAAAGTGCAATGGAACGAAATGGAATGTGGAATGCAATGGGATGGGATGTGGAATGGAATGTGGAATGGATTGCAATTGAATGGAAAATGGAATGGAAAGTGCAATGGAGTGGAATGGAATGTGGAATGGAATGGAATGGAACATGAAACGGCATGGAATGGAATGGAAAGGAAAGTGGAATGGAATGGAATGGAATGTGGAATGGAATAGATTTTGTATTTGAATGGAATGGAATGTAGAATGGAAAGCAATGGAATATGGAATGGAATGGAAGGGAATGTGGAATGGAATGGAATGGAATGTGGAATGCAATGGGATGCAAGGTGGAATAGAATGTGGAATGGAATGGAATTGAATGGAATGTGGAATGGAATCTAATTAATGGAATATGGAATGGAATGCAATTGAATGTGGAACGGATTGGAATGGAATGTGTAATGGATTCTAGAAGGTAATGGAATGGAATGTGCAATGGAATTTGGAATGGAATGGAATGGAATGCGGAATGGAATTGAATGGAATGTGGAGTGGAATATGGAATGTGCAGTGGATTGTGGAATGGAATGGTATGGAAAGTGGAAGGGAATTGAAAGGAATGTGGAATGGAATGGAGTGGAATGTGGAATGCAATGGAATGGAATGGAATCGAATGACGACTGGAATTTAAAGGAATGTGGAATGAAATTGAATTGAATGGAATGGCATGTGGAATGGAATGTGGAATGGAATGGAAAGGAATGTGGAATGGATTGTGGAATGGAATGTGGAATGGAATGGAATGGAATGTGGAAAGGAATGGAATGGAATTAAATGTGGAATGGAATTTAAAGGAATGTGGAAAGAAATTGAATTGAATGTAATGGAACGTGGAATGGAATGTGGAAAGAAATGGAACGGAATGTGTGATGGATTTTGGAATGGAATGTGGAATGGAATGCTTGGAATGTGTAATGGTATGTAATGGAATGTGGAATGGAATGGAAAGAACGTGCAATGGAATGGAATGGAATTGAATGGAATGTGGAATTGAATGGAACGGAATGTGGAATGGAATGGAATGGAGTGTGGAATGGAATGGAATGGAATACGGAATGGAATGGAATGTGGAAAGGAATAGAATGGATTGGAATGTAATGGAAAGTGGAATGGAATGGAATGTGAAAAGGAATGGAATAGAACGGAATGTGAAATAGAATGGAAGGGAATGTCGAAAGGAATGGAATAGAATGTGGAATGGAATGGAATGTGGAATGTAATCGAATGGAATGTGAAACGGAATGGAATGGAATGTGGAATGGAATGGAAAGGAATAGTGAATGGAAAGGGATGGAAGGTGGAAAGGAATGTGGAATGGAATGGAATGCAATGTGGAATGGAATGTGGAATGCAATTTACCGGAAAGTGGAATGGAACGTGGAACAGAATGGTGTTTAATGGAATGTGCAATGGTAGGGAATTGAATGTGGAATTGAATATGGATAGGAATGTGGAATTTAATGTGTAGTGGAATGTGGAATGGAATGGACCGGAAAGTGGAATGGAAAGCAATGGATTTGTAAGGAATGTGGAATGGAAAAGAATGGAATGTGGAATGGAATGTAATTGAATGTGGAATGGAATGTGGAATGGTATGTGGAAACTAATGTGGAATGCAATGGAATGGAATGTGGAATGGATTGAAAAAGAATGGAATGGAATGCGGAATGGAATGTAATGGATTGTGGAATGGAATGTGAAATGGAATGGAATGGAACGTGGAATGGAAAGTGCCATGGAACGTGGAATGGAAAGTGGTATGGAACGTACAATGGAACGTGCAATGGAAAGTGGAATGGAATGAGGAATGGAATGGAATGTATTGTGGAATGGAATGGAATGGAAAGTGGAAAGTAATGTAATGGAAGGGAATCTGAAATGGAATGCGGAATGGAACTGAATGGAATGTAGATTGGAATTGAATGGAATGTGGAAAGGAATGGAGTGGAATGTTGAATGGAATGGAAACTGAAATGGAATGGAATGCAATGTGGAATGTGAAATGGAATGTGAAATGTAATGTTGAATGAAATGTGAAATGGAATATGGAATGGATTGTGGAATTTAATGTGGAATAGAATGTAAAATGGAATGAAGTGAAACGTGGAATGGAATGAAATAGAACATGGAATGGAATGGAATGGAACGTGAAATTAAAGTGGAATGAAATGGAAAGGAATGTCGAATGGAATGGAATGGAAAGTGGAATGGATTGGAATGGAACGTGGAAAGCAATGGAATGGAATGTGGAAAGTAATGTGGAATGGGATGTGCAATGGAGTGTGGAATGTAACGTGGAATGGAACGACGAATGGAATGGAATGGAACATGTAATGGAATGTGGAATGGAATGAAATGGAATATGCTTTGGAATGTGGAATGGAATGTGGAATGTAATGGAATGCAATGTTGAATGTAATGGAATGGAAGGTGGAATGGGATGCAATAGAATATGGAATATAACTTGGAATGGAACGTCCGATGGAAAAGAATGGAACGTATAAAGGGATGTTGAATGAAACGGAATGAAATGTGGAATGTAATGTGTCGTGAAACGTGCAATGAAATGGAATGGAATGTAGAATTGAATGTGGAATGGAATGGAATGAAATATGGAATGGAATGTGGAATGGAGTTTAAAGGAATGTGGAATGGAATTTTGAATGGAAGGTGGAATGGAATGTGGAATGGAATGTGGAATGGAGTGTCGAATGGATTGTGGAACGGAACGGAATGTAATGTGGAATGGAATGTGGAATGGATTCTGGAATGGAATGTGCAAAGGAAAAGAATTTAATGTGGAATGGAATGTGGAATGGAATGGAATGGATTGTGGAATGGAATGGAATGGAATGGTATGGAATCTGGCATGGACTGTGGATTAGAATGGAATGACATGGTAAGGAATATGGAACGGAATGGATGGGAATGTGGAATTGAGCGAGGAAAGGAACGGGGAGTGGAACATGGAATTTAACGTGGAATGGAAGGCGGAATAGATTGGAATGGAACGTGGAATGGAATGTGAAATGGAATGGAATGGTAAGTGTAATGCAATGTGAGATGGAATGGAATGGAATGCGGAATGGAATATGAAATGGAAAGTGGAATAGAATATGGAATGCTAAGTGGAATGGAATGTGGAATGTAATTGAATGGAATGTGGAATGGAATGGAATAGAATGTGGAATAGAATGGAATGGAATGGAATGTGGGATAGAATGGAATAGAATGGAATGGAATGTTGAATAGAATGGAATGGAATGGAATGGAATGCGGAATGGAATGGAATGGAATGTGAAATGCAATGTAATGGAATGGAATGTGAAATTGAATTGAATGTAATATGAATTGGAATGAAATGGAAAGTGGAATGGAATGGAATGGGGAATGGAATGGAATAGAATGCGGAATGGAATGGAATAGAACGTGGAATGGATGGGAAATGGAATGCAATGGAATGCGGAATGGAATGGAATAGAACGTGGAATGGAATGTGGAATGGAATATGCAATGGAATGGAATGGAATGTGGAATGGAATGAAATGAATGTCGAATGGAATGGAATGGAATGGAATGTGCAATGTAATGGAACGGAATGTGGAATGGAATGGAATGGAATGTGGAAAGGAATGGAATGGAATGTGGATCAGAATGGAATGTGGAATGGAATGGAGAGAAGGTGGATTTCAATGGAATGGAATACGTAATGGAATGGACTGCAATGGAATGGAAAGTGAGATGGAATGTTTAATGGAATGTGAAATGGAAGGTGGAATGGAATGTTGAATGGAAAGCCGAATGCAATGAAATGGAACGTGGAATGGAAAGGAATGGATGGTGCAATGGAATGTAATGGTACTTGGAATGGAAGGTGGAATGGAACGTGGAATGAAACGCGGAAAGGAATGTGGAATTGAGTGGAGTGGAATGTGGAATGGAATGTGGAATGGAATGGAATCGAATTTGGAATGGAATGAGGAATTAAATGGAATGGAATGTCGTTGGAATGTGGAATGGAATATGGAATGCATTGTGGAATAAAATGTGGAATGCAATGTGTAATGGAACGGAATGGAATGTGGAATGTAATGTAGAATGGAATGTGGAAGGGAATGCGGAATGGAACTTGGAATAGAATGTATAATGTAATGTGGAATGGAAAGTGGAATAGAAGGTGGAATGGAATGGAATGGAATGGAACATGGAATGGAAAGTGGAATAGAAAGTGGAATGGAATGGAATGGAACATGGAATGGAATTTGTAATGGAAAGGAATGGAATGTGGAACGGAATGTGCAATGGAAGGTGGAATGGAATGGAATGAAATGTCGAACGGAATGTGGAGTGGAAAGGAATGGAATGTGGAATGGAATGCAATTGCAAGTGTAATGGAATGTTGAGTGCAATGTGGAATTGAATGTGGATTTGAATGGAATGGAATGTGGAATATTATGTGGAATGGAAAGGAATGCACTGTCGAATGTAATGAGGAATGGAATGTGGAACGGAAAGTGGAATGAAAAGGAATGGAATGCGGAATGGAACGTGGAATGGAATGCAATGCAACGTGGAGTGGAACGTGGAATGCATCGTGGACGGGAACGTGGAATTGAATGAAATGTGGAATGGAATGTAATGGAAAGTGGAATGGAATGTGAGATGGAATGTGGAATGGAATGCTGAATGGATTGTGGAATGGAATGGAATGGTATAGAATATGGAATGGAATGGAATGGAATGTGGAATAGAATGTGGAAAAGAACGTGGAACGGAACGTGGAATGTAATGGAATGGAAAGTGGAATGGAATGTGAAATGGAATGGAATGGTACGTGCAACGAAATGTGGGATAGAATGGAATGGAATGTGGAATGGAATGTCTCATGGAATGTGGAATGGTATGTTGAATGGAAAGTGGAATGGAATGGAATGGAATGTGGAATGGAATGGAATGGAAAGTGAAATGGAATGTAGAATGGAATGTGGAACAGAATGTGGAATGGAAAGTAGAACGGAATTTCGAATGGAATGGAATGGATCAAGTAATGTAATGTGGAAAGGAATGAAATGGAATGTGCAAAGGTATGTGTAATGGAATGTGGAATGCAATTGAATGGAATGTGGAATGTAATGTAGAATGGAATGGAATGGAAAATCGAATGGAACGTGGAATGGAAAGTCGAATGGAAGTTGGACTGGAACGTGGAATGGAATGTGTAATGGAATGGAAAGGAATTTGGAATGCAATGTGCAATTGAATGTGGAATGGAATGGAATGGAATGTGGAATGTGGAATAGAATGTGGAATGGAATGGAATGGAATATGGAATGGAATGTGGAATGGACTGGAATGGAATGTGGAACCGAATTTTGACTGTAACGTGGAGTGGAAAGTGGAATGCAATGGAATGGAATGTGGAATGGAAAGGAATAGAATGAGGAATGGAATATTTAATGGAATGTGCAATGGAATGGAGTGGATTGTGGAATGGAAAGGAAAGGAATGGTAAGGAATAAGGCTGGATTGTGGATTGGAATGGAATGGAATGGTATGGAATATAGAATGGAATGGAATGGAATGTGGAATGGAATGTGGAAAGGAACGGGGAAGGGAACTTGCAATGGAATATTGAATGCAAGGTGGAATGGAATGGAATAGAAGGTGGAATGCAATGTGGAATGAAATGGAATGGAAAGTGTAAAGGAATGTGGAATGGAAAGGAATGTGGAACGGAATGTGGAAAGGAAAGTGGAATAGAATTTGGAATGGTACTTGTAATGGAATATGGAATGTAATTGAATGGAATGTGGAATGGATTGGAATGGAATGAGGAATAGAATCGAATGGAATTGAAAGTGGAATAGAATGGAATGGAATGCAGAATGGGATGGAATGGAATGTGGAGTGGAATGTGGTATGGAATGGAATGGAATGTGGAATGGAATGTGAAACAGAATGTGGAATGCAACGTGGAAAGGAATGGTAAATAGAATATGGAATGGAACGGAAGGCAATGTGGAATGGAATGTGGAATGGAATGTGAAATGGAATGAAATGGAAGGTGGAATGAAATGGAATGGAATGAGGAATGGAATGTGAAATGGAATATGATATGGAATGTGGAATGGAATGGAATGGAATATGAATGGAATGTGGAAAGCAGTGTGGTATCGAACGCAATGGAATGGAATGTGGAATGGAAATGAATGTGGAATGGAAAGTGGACTGGAATGGAATGGAATGGAAGGTGGAATGGAATGGAATGGAAGGTGGAATGGAATGGAATGGAATGTGGAATAGAATGTGGAGTGGAATGCAATGGAAAGTGGAATGGAATGGAAAGGAATGTTTAATGCAATGGAATGGAATGTGGAATGGAATGGAATGGAATGTGGAATGGAATGGTATGGAATATGGAATGGAATGTGGAATGAAATGGAAAGGAATGCAATGTGAAATGGAGTGTGAAATTGACGGAATGGAATGTGAAATGGAAAGGAATGGAATGCGCAATGAAATGTGCAATGGAATGAAGTTGAATGTAATGTGGAAAGGAATGTGGAAAGGAAAGGAGTGCAATGTGGAATTGAATGTGGAATGGAAAGGAAAAGAATGTGGAATGGAATACGGAATGGAATGGAATGGAAAGGGATGTGGAAAGGAAAGTGGAATGGAATGGAATCAAATATGCAATGGAATGTGGAATAGAATGGAATGGAATGCGGAATGGAATAGAACAGAAGATGGAATGGAATATGGAATGGAATGTGGAATGGAATGGAATGGAATGTTGACTGAATTGGAATGGAATGTGGAATGGAATAGAATGGAATGTGCAATGAAATGGAATGGAATGGAACGTGGAATTGAATGCAACTTAACGGGGAAAGGAATGTGGAATGGAAAGTGGAATGGAAGGTGGAATGGAATGGAATGGAATGCGAAATGGAATGGAATGGAAAGTGGAATGGAATGTGGAATGGAATGTGGAATGGAACGTGGAATGGAATGGAACGAAATGTGGAATGGAATGTTGATTGGAATGGAATGGAATTTGGAATGGAATGGAATGGACTGCAGAATGGAATGTGGAATGGAATCTAGAATGGAATGTGGAATGGAATGGAATGGAATGGAATGTGGAATGGCAGGTGAATTGGATTTCAATGGAAAGTGGAATGGAAAGCGAAAAGAAATGCAATGGAATAAGAATGGAATATGGATGTGAATGTGCAATGCATTTTGGAATGGACTGCGGAATGGAATGTGGAATGGAATGTGGTATGGAATGTGGAATGCAATGTAATGGAATGGAAAGTGAATTGGAATGCAATGGTGTGGAATGGAATGTGGAATGAAGTGCAATGGAATGAGAATGGAATGTGAAATGGAATGTGGAATGTAATGGAATGGAATGTGGAATGGAATGTGGAATGGAAAGTGGAATGGAATGGAATGGAATGTGGAATGGAATGTGGAATGGAACGGAATATGATGTGGAATGTTATGTGGAATGCAATGTGGAAGGGAAAGTGGAATGGAATGGAATGCAATGTGGAATAGAACGTGGAATGGAACATGGAATGGAAAGTGGAATGGAAAGTTCAATGGAATATGGAATGGAAAGTTGAACGGAATGGAATGGAACGTTGAATTGAACGTGGAAAGGAATGGAATGGAATGTGGAATGGAACGTAGAATACAACGCAGAAAGGAATGTGAAATGGAACGTGGAATGGAATGTGGAACGGAATGTGGAAGGGAATGTGGAATAGAATGGAATGGAATGGAATGGAAAGTGGAATGGAACGTGCATTGTATCGTGGAATTCAATGTGGAATGGATCACGGAATGGAATATGGAATGGAATTAAATGGAATGTGGAATGAAATGGAAGGGAATGTGCAATGAAATTGAAAGGAATGGAATGGAATGTGGAATGGGATGTGGAATTGAATGTGGAATGGAATGTGGAATGGATTGTGTAATGGAATGGAATGGAATGTGGCATGGAATGTGGAATGGAATGGAATGGAATGTGGAATGGAATGTGGAATGGTATGAAATGGAATGAGGATAGCAATGTGGAATGGAATGTGGAATGGAACGGAATGTAATGTGGAATGGACTGTGAAATGGAATGTGGAAATGTAAGTGGAATGGAATGCAAGGGAACGTGGAATGGAATGTGACATCGAATGTGGAATGGAACGTGGAATGGAATGGAAAGTAATGTGGAATGTACTTTGGAACAGGACGTGGAATGGAAATGAATGTAATGCGTTGGAAAGTGCAATGGAATGGAATGGAAAGGAATGTGGAATGGAATTGAATGGAATGGAATGGAATGTGGAACGGAATGAAATGAAATGTGTAATGGAATGTAATGGATCGTGGAATGGAATGTTGAAAGCAATGTGGAATGAAAGGGAATGGAATGTGGAATGGAATGAGGAATAGCACGTGTAATGGAATGGAATAGACATGGAATGGTACATGGAATGGAACGCGGAGTGGAACGTATAATAGAACGCAGAATCGAATGGAATCTAACGTGGAATGGAATGGAATGTGGAATTGAATGGAATGGAACGTGGAATGGAAGGGAATGGAACGTTGAATGGAACGGAATGGAAAGTGGAATGAAATGGAACGTGGAATGGAGTGGAATGGAACGTGGAATTGAATGCCGAATGGAATGGAATGGAATGTGGAATGGAATGGAGTGGAATGTGGAATGGAATGTGGAATGGAATGCAATGGAACGTGGAATGGAATGAGGAATGGAAAACAAAATGGAATGGATTGGAACGTGGAATGTAACGTGTAATGGAAACTGAATGGAAGGTGCAATGTAACGTGGGATGGAATGGAACGTGGAATGTATTGGAATGGATCGAGGAATGCCATGTGGAATGCAATGGAATGAAATGTTGAAAGGAATGGAAAGGAATGTGAAATGGAATGTGGAATGGAATCTGGAATGGAATGTGGAATGGAATGGAATGGAATAGAACTTAATGTGGAATGGAATGGAATGTTGAAGGGAATGGAATGGAACGGAATGGACTGTGGAACGGAATGGAATGTGGAATCGATTGGAATGGAAGGTGCAATGGAATGGAAGGGGATGTGGAATGGAATGGAATGGAAAGGAATGTGGAAAGGAATGAAATATGGAATGGATTGGAATGGAATATGGAATCGATTCGAATTGAATATGGAATGTAATGGGATTGAATGTGGAATGGAATGGAATGTGTAAAGGAATGCAATGAAATACGTAAAGAAATGTGGAATGAAATGGAACGTTAGTGAATGGAATGTGGAATGTAATGGACTGGAATGTGGAAAGGAATGGAATGGAATGTAATGAGAAATGGAAATAGAATGGAATATGGAATGGAAAGCAATGGAATGTGAAGTGGTATGGAATAGAATGTGGAATGGCATGGAATGGAAGGTGGAATGTAATGTAATGGAATGGAACGTGAAATGCAATTGAATGGAATGGAATGGAAGGTGGAATGGTATGGAATGGAAGGTGGAATATAATGGAATCGAATGTGAAATGGAATGTGGAATGGAATGGAATGGAATGTGGAATTGAATGGAATGGAATGTAGAATCGAATGTGGAATGGAATGCAGTGGAATTGAATGGAATGTGGAATGGAATGGAATGGAATGCGGAATGCAATGGAATTGAATGGAGCATGAAACGGAATGGAAACGAATGTGGAATGGAATGGAATGCAGCGTGGTATGTAAAGTAATGGAATGTGGAATGGAATGTGGAATGCAATGTGCAATGGTATGGAAAGGAATATGGAATGGAATGGAATGGAATGTGAAATGCAATGTGTTAAGGAATGGAATGGAACATGGAACGGAACGTGGAAGGGAATGGAATGTAATCTGGAATGGAATGAAATGGAATGGAATGGAACGGAATGTGGAATGGAACAGAATCGAATGGAATGTGGAACGAAATGAAATGGAATGTGGAATGGTATGGAATGGAATGTGGAAAGCAATGTATTGGAATGTGGAACGCAATGTGGAATGGAATGGAATGGAATGTGTAATGGAATGTGGAATAGAATAGAATGTGGAATGGAATGGAATGGAATGGAACAGAATGTAGAATGGAGAGGAATGGAATTGAATATGAAATGGAAATAGAATGGATTGTTTAATGGCATGGAATGGAAATTGGAAAGGAATGGAATGGAATGTGGAATGGAATGGAATGCGTAATGGAATGTGGAATAGAATGTGGAATGGAAAGAATGTAATTTGGAATGGATTGGAATGGAATGTGGAATGGAATGTGGAATGGAATGGAATGGAATGTTGAATGGAACGGAATGGAATGGAATGTGAAATGGAATGTGGAATGGAATGTGGAATGGATTTGAATGAAATAGAACGTAATGAGGTATGGAGTGGAATGGAATGGAATCTGGAATGGAATGGAATGGAACGCAACAGATTGTGGAATGGAATGGAATGTGGAATGGATTGGAGTGGTATGGTTTGGAATTGAATGTGGAATGGAATGCAATGGGAAGTAGAAGGGAATGGAAACGAATATGGAATGGAATGGAATACAGAATGGATTGGAATGGAATATGGAATGAAATGTGATGGAATGTGCAATGCAATGGAATCTCTAGAGGAATGCAATGAAATACGTAAAGAAATGTGGAATGGAATGGAATGTGTAATAGAATGGAATGGCATGTGGAAAGGAATGGAATGGAATGTAAAGTGAAATGGAAATAGAATGGAATGTGGAATTGAATGAAATGGAATGTGGAATGAAATGGAATGGAATGTGGAATGGAATGCGGAATGGCATGGAATGGAATGTGGAATGGAATGCAATGGAATGTGGAAGGGAATGGAATGGAATGGAATGTGAAATGCAACTGAATGGAATCGAAATGAAGGTGGAATAGAACGGAAGGGAAGGTGGAATATAATGGAGTCGAATGTGGAAAGAAATATAGAATGGAATGGAATGGAATGTGGAAAGGAATTGAATGGAAAGTAGAATGCAATGTGGAATGGAATATTGAATGGAATGCAGTGGAATTTAATGGAATGTGGAATGGAATGGAAAGAAATGTGGAATGCAATGGAATTGAATTGAGTGTGTAATGGAATGGAAAGGAATGTGGAATTGAAAGGAATGCAACGCAGAATGTCATGTAATGGAATGTTGAATGCAATAGAATTGAATGGAGTGTGAAATGGAATGGAAAGCAATGTGGAATGGAATGGAATGCAACGTAGAATGTAATGTAATTGAAAGTGGAATGCAATGTGGAATGGTATGGAAAGGAATGTGGGATGGAATGGAATGGAATGTGCAATGCAATGTGGAAAGGAATGGAATGGAATATGGAAAGGAATGTGGAAGGGAATGGAATGGAATGTGGAATGCACTGAAATTTAATGGAATGTGGAATGTAATGGAATGGAATGGAACAGAATGTGCAATGGAATGGAAAGGAATGGAAGGTGGAATGAAATGAAATGGAATGTGGAATGAAATGGAATGGAATGTGGAAAGCAATCGATTGGAATGTGGAACTCAATGTGGATTGGAATGGAATGGAATGTGGAATGGAATGTGGAATAGGCTGGAATGTGGAATGGAATGGGATGGAATGGAATGTGGAATGGAGAGCAATGTAATTTAATATGAAATGGAAATAGAAAGGAATGTTTAATGGAATGGAATGGAAAGTGGAATGGAATGGAATGGAATGTGGAATGGAATGGAAGGCAGAATTGACTGTGGAATGCAATGTGGAATGGAAAGGAATGGAATTAGCAATGGATTGGAATGGAATGGAAGCGAATGGGAAATGGAATGGAATGGAATGTGAAATGGAATGGAATGGAATGTGCGATGGAATGCGGAATGGAATGGAATGGAAAGGAGTGGAATGTGGAATGCAATGGATTGTAATGGAATGTGAAATGGAAATAGAATGGAATGTTTAATGGAATGTGGAATGGAATGGAATGGAATGTGGAATGGAATGGAATGGAATATGGAATGGAATGTACAATGGAATGGAACGGAATGTGATTGGAATGAAATGGAATGTGGAATTGAATGAAATGTAATGGAATGCGGAATGCAATGAAATTGAATGGAATGGAATGGGGAAAGGAATGGAAGGGAATGTGCAATTGAATGTGGAATGGAATGGAATGGAATGGAATGTGGAATGGAAAGTGGAATTCAAAGTGGAAAGTAAAAGAGTGGAATGGAATGTCGAATGGAATACAATGGAATGGAATGTGGAATAGAATGGAATGTAATGGAATATGGAATTCAATAGAATGGAATGGAATGTGGAATGGAATGTGGAATGAAATTGAATGGAATGTTAAATGGAACGTGGAATGGAATGGAATGGAACGTGGAATGGAATGGAATGGAATGTGAAATGGAAAGTGGATTGGAATGTTAAGGAACACGAAATGGAATGAAATGGAACTTGGATTGGATAGGAACGGAACGTGGAATAGAATGGAATGGAATGTGGAATGGAATGGAATTGAAACTGGAACGCAATTGAATGGAATGTGCCATGCAATATAATGGCACAGAATCTGGAATGGAATGTGGAATGAAATGGCATGGAATGTGCTATGAAATGTGGAAAGGAATGGAATGCAATGTGGAATAGAAGGTGTCAGAGAAGAGAACGGAAAGTGGAATGCAATGAAATGCAATGGAATGTGGAATGGAATCGAGTGGAATGGAATGGAATGTGGAATGGAATGAAATGAAATTGAATGTGGAATGCATTAGAATGGAATGTGGTATGCAATGGAATGGAATGTGGAATGGAATGGAAGGGAATGGAGTCAGATAGACAATGGAATGGAATGTAATGGAATGCAAAACGAAAATAAAATGGAATATTTAGTAGAATGGAATTGAATGTTTACTAGAATGGAATGGAATGGAATGTTTATTAGAATGTAAGGGAATGTGGAATGGAATGCAATGGAACTTTGTATTGAATGTGGAATGGAATGGAAAGGAATGTGGAATGGAATGGAATGTGGAGTGTTATTGAATGGAATGGAATGGAATGTGGAATGCAATGGAATGGAATGGAATGGAATGTGGAATGGAATGGAATGGAATGTGGAATGGAATGGAATGCAACGTGGAATGGAATGGAATGGAATGGAATGTGGAAAGGAATACAAAGAATGGAAAGTGGAATAGAATGGAATGTAATGGCATATGGAATGGAATGGAATGTGGAATGGAATGTGGAAAGCAATATAATGGAATGTGGAATGGAACATGGAATGGAATGTAACACAACGTCGAATGGAATGGAATGGAAGGTGAAATTGAACGTGGAATGTAATGCAATGGAACGTGGAATGGAATGGAATGGAACGGGAAATGGAATGGAATGGAACTTGGAATGGAATGGAAGGGAATGTGGAACGTAAGGGAATTTAAACTGGAATGCAATGGAGTGGAATGTGGAATGGAATAGAACGGCATGGAACGTGCAATGGAATGTGGAATGGAATGGCATGGAATGTGGAATAGAATGGAATCTAATGTGGAATGGAAGGGGATGGAATGTGGAATGGAATGTGGAATGTAATGGTATGGAATGTGGAATGGAAAGGAATGGAATGTGGAATGGAATGGAACAGAGTGTGGTATGGAATGTGGAATGGAATGGAATGGAATGAAATGGAATGTAGAATGGAATGTGGAATGGAATGGAATGAAATGTGGAATGGAATGTGGAATGGAATGGAATGGAACGGAATGTGGAATGGAATGGAACGGATTTTAATGATATGGGGAATGGAATGGAACGGAATGTGGTATGCAATGCAATGGAAAGTGGAATGGAATGCATTGGAATATGGAATATATTCTGGAATGGAATGGAATAGAATGTGGAATGTAATGAGGAATGGAATGGAATGGGATGGAAAGGAATGTGTAATGGATTGTGGAATGGAATGGAAAGAAATGTGAAATGGTAAATTTAATGGAATGTATTGGAATGGAATGGAATGTGGAATGGAATGGAATGTGGAGAGTAATGGAAAGGAATTTGGAATGGAATGGAATGGAAAGTGGAATGGAATGGAATGGAACGTAGAATAGAATGGAATACAATGTGGAATGGAATGTGCAAAGGAGTGGAATGGAATGTGGAATGGAATGTGGAATTGAACGGAATGGTATGTGGAATGGAATGTGGAATGGAATAGAATGGAATGTGTAATGCAACGTGTAATGGATAGGAAACGTATGTGGAATGGAACGTGTAATGGAATGTGGAATGGAAAGTGGAAAGAAATGGAATGTGGAATGGAATGTGGAATGGAACTTTGAATGGAATGGAATGTGTAATGGAACGTTGAATGGAATGGAATGTGTAATGGATTTTTCAATGGAATGTGGAATGCAATGTTGAATGGAATGGAAAGGAATGTGGAATGGAATGTGGAATGGAATGGAATGCAATGTGTAATGGAATGGGGAATGGAATGTAATTTAATGAAAAGGAATGTGGAATGGAATGGAATGGAAAGTGGAATGGAATGGAATGTGGAATCGAATTTAATGCAATTGAATGGAATGGAATGGAATGCAAAGTGCATTGGAAAAGAATGGAACGTGGAATGGAATTGAATGGAATTTGGTATGAAATGTGCAATGGAATTGAATGCAATGTGGAATGGAATGTGCAATGGAATAAAATGGAATGTGGAATGGAATGTAGAATGAAATGGAATGCAGAGTGGAATGGAATGTGGAATGGAAAGGAATGGAAAGTGGAATGGAATGAGGAATGGAACGTGGAATGGAATGGAATGGAATGTGGAATATATTCGAGTGAATTGGAATGTGGATTTCATTGCAATAGAATGTGGAATGGAATGGAATGGAACGGAATGGAATGGAATGGAATTTGGAATGGAACGGAATAGAATTTGAAATGAATTGGAATGGAATGTGGAATGGAATGGAATGGAATGTGGAATGGAATGGAATGCAATGTGTAATGGAATGGGGAATGGAATGTAATGGAATGAAAAGGAATGTGGAATGGAATGGAATGGAAAGTGGAATGGAATGGAATGTGGAATCGAATTTAATGCAATTGAATGGAATGGAATGGAATGCAAAGTGCATTGGAAAAGAATGGAACGTGGAATGGAATTGAATGGAATTTGGTATGAAATGTGCAATGGAATTGAATGCAATGTGGAATGGAATGTGCAATGGAATAAAATGGAATGTGGAATGGAATGTAGAATGAAATGGAATGCAGAGTGGAATGGAATGTGGAATGGAAAGGAATGGAAAGCGGAATGGAATGTGGAATGGAACGTGGAATGGAATGGAATGGAATGTGGAATATATTCGAGTGAATTGGAATGTGGATTTCATTGCAATAGAATGTGGAATGGAATGGAATGGAACGGAATGGAATGGAATGGAATTTGGAATGGAACGGAATAGAATTTGAAATGAATTGGAATGGAATGTGGAATGGAATGGAATGGAATGTGGAATGGAATGGAATGGAATGTGGATTGGAATGGAATGGAAAGTCGAATGGAATGGAATGGAATTCAATGTGGAATGGAATGGAATGCTATGTGGTATTGAACAGAATGGAATGGAATGGAACGTGGAATAGAACGTTGAACGGAATGGAATGGAACTTGGAACGGAATGTGTAATGGAATGGAATGGAACGTGGAATAGAACGTTGAACGGAATGGAATGGAACTTGGAACGGAATGTGTAATGGAATGGAATGGAAAGGGGAATGGAACGTGGAAAGAATGGAATGGAACATGGAATAGAAAGTGTAATGGAATGGAATGGAATGTGGAATGGTGCATAGAATATAATGTAGAATCAAACGTGGAATGGAAAGCAGAATGGTATGTGGAATGTGGAATAGAATGGAATGGAATGTGTTATGCAATGGAATGGAATGTGGAATCGAGAGTGGAATGGAATGGAATGCAATGTGGAAAGGAATATGGAACGAAATTGAATGGAATGTGGAAGGAATTCGAATGGAACGTGGAATGGAATTTGGAATGGAATGTTTAATGCAATGGAATGGAATGCAATGTGGAATGGAATGGAATGGAATGTGGAATGGAATGGATAGGAAAGTAGAATGGAATGGAATGCTATGTGGAAAGCAATGTGGAACGGAGTGGAATGGAAAGTGGAACGGAATATGGAATGGAACATTGAATGGAATGATATGCAATGTGAAATGGAATGTGGAGTGAATTGGAATAAAATGTGGAATGGAATGGAATGGAATGTGGAATAGAATGGAATGAAATTGAATGTAATATGGAATGGAATGGAATGGAATGTGGAATGGAATGTGGAATGAAATGGAATGGAAAGTGAAATGGAAGGTGGAATGCCATGGAATGGAATGTGGAATGGAATGTGGGATGTAATGGAAAGGAATATGGATTGCAATATGGAATGGAATGGAATGTGGCATGGAAAGTGTAATGGAATGCAGAGGAATGTGGAAAGGAATGTGGAATGAAATGGAACATTGAATGGAATGTGGAATGGAATGTGGAAAGAAATGTAACGGAAGGTCGAATGGAATGTGGAAAGGAACGGGAAATAGAACGTGGAATGGAAAGTGGAATGCAATGTACAATCAAACGTGGAATAAAAGGAGGAATGCAATGTGGAAATTGGAATGGAATGGAATGGAATGTGGTATGGAATGGAATGGAATGTGGAATAGAATGTGCAATGGAATGGATTGCACTGTGGAAAAGAATGTGGAATGGAATTGAATGAAATGTGGAATGAAATCGAATGGAAAGTGGAATGGAAATTGGAATGGAATATGGAATGGAATGGAACGGAATGTGAAATGGAATGTGGAATGAACTGGAATAAAATGTGGAATGGAATGGAATGGAATGTGGAATGAAATTGAATGGAATGTGGAATGGAAAGAAATGCAATGTGGAATGGAATGGAATGGTACGTGGAATGGAAAGTGGAATGGAATGGAAGGTAGCATACAATGTGGAATGGAATGGAATGGAATGTGGAATGAAATGCAGAATGGAAAACAAAGGAATGTGGAATGTGATGTGGAAAGGAATGTAATGGAACGCGGAATGAAATGGAAAGTGGAATGAAACGGAACGTGGAATGGAATGGAATGGAATATGGAATGGAAAGTGGAATGGAAAGTGGCATGAAACATGGAATGGAACTTGGAAGGGCATAGAATGGAACATGGAATTGAATGGAACAGAACGTGGAGTGGAAAGGAATGGAACATGGAATGGAATGGAATGAAATGCAGAATGGAATGGAATGCAACGGAATGTGGACTGGAATGGAATGGAAGGTAATGGAATGTGGATTGGAGAGGAATGGAATCTAGAATGGAATGTGGAATGGAATGGAATCAGATGTGGAATGGAATTTTGAATGGAATAGAATGGAAAGTGGACTGGAATATGCAATGACAGGGAATGGAATGTGGAACGAAATGGAATGGAACGTGGAATGGAAAGTAGAATGGAAAGGAATGGAATGTGGAATGGAGTGGAATGTAACGCAGAATAGAATGGAAGCGAACGTGGAATGGAATGGAATGCAATGCAGAATGCAATGAAAAGGAATGGAAGGGAACGTGGAATGGACTGGAATGGAACGTGGAATGGAATGTGGAACGTTTAATGGAATGGAACGTGGAATGGAATGCAATGGAATGTGAAATGGAACGTGGAATGGAATGGAATGCTACGTGGAAAGGAATGTGGAATGTAATGGAATGGAATGGAACGTAGAATGGAATGGAATGCAGTGTCGAATGGAATGGAATGTAAAGGAATGTGGAATGGAATGGAACGGATTGTGGAATGGAATAGAATGGAATGTTTTATGGAATGTAATGTAAAGTGGAATGGAATGGAATATGGAATGGAATGGAAAGGAATGAGGAGTGGAGAGGAATGGAAAGTGGAATGGAATGTGGAATGGATTGGATGGGAAGAGGAATGGAACGTGGAATGGAACCAGGAATGGAATCTGGAATGTAGAAGGGCATGGAATGCTGTGTGTAATGGAAAGGAATGGAATGTGGAATGGAATAGAATGGAATGTGGAATGGAATGGAATGGAATATGGAAAAGAATGGAATGGAATGTGGAATGGAATGGAATAGAATGAGAAATGAAATGTGGAATGGAAAGGAAATGAAAGGGGAATGGAATGTGGAATGGAATGGAACGGAATGTGGAATGCCATGGAATGGAAGCAAATGGATTGTGGAATGAAATGCAATGTATTGTGGAATGAAATTTGGAATGGCAAAGAATAGAATGTGGAATGGTATGGACTGGACTGTGGAATGGAATGCAGTGGAATCAGTAATGGAATAGAATGGAATGTGGAATAGAATGGTATGGAATGGAATGTGGAATGGAATGGAATGGATTGCGGAATGGAATGGAATGGAATGCGGAATGGAATGGAATGGAATGCAGAAGGGAATGGAATGGAAGGGAATGTGGAATGGAATGCAATGGAATGGAATGCAATGTGGAATGGAATGTGGAATGGAATGGAATGTGACGTTGAATGCAAGGTAGAATGGAATGGAATGGAATGTGGAATAGAATTTGGAATGGAATGGAATTGAATGTGGTGTATAATGGAATGGAATTTGGAATGGAATGTAACGGAAATTGGAATGGAATGGAATGGAACGTGGAATGGAATGGAATACAATCGTATTGAATGCAATGGAATAAGGAATGGTATGGAATGTGGAATGGAATTTGGAATGGAATGGAATGGAATGTGGAAAGGAATGGAATGCAATCTGGATTGGAAATGAAATGTGGAATCGAATGTGCAATGGAAAGGAACAGAATGAGGAAGGGAATGGAATGGAGTGTGGAAAGGCATGGAATGGAATGGGGAATGGATTGTGGAATGTAATCGAATGGAATGTAGAATGGAAAGTGGAATGGAAAGGAATGGAATGTGGTATGGAATGGAATGGAATCGAATGGAATGTGGAAGGAAATGGAATGGAATGTACAATGAAACGTGGAATGGCATGGAATAGAATGTGGAATGGTATGGAATGGATTATGGAAAGGAGTGGAATGGAATGTGGAATGGAATCGATTGGAATGTGGAATAGAATGGAAAAGAATGTGGAATGGACTGGAATGTGGAATGGAACGGAATGGAATGGAATGTGGATTGGAATGTGGAATGGAATGGGAATGGAATGGAATGGAATGTGGAATGGAATGGAAAGGAATGGAATGTAGAGTGCAATGGAATGGAATGGAATGTGGATTGCAATGGAATGGAATGGAATGTGGACTGGAACGCAATGGAATGGAATGGATTGTGGAATGGTATATGGAAAGGAATGGAATGGACAGGGGAATGTAATGTAGAAAGGAATGTGGAATGGAGTGTGTAATGGAATGGAATGGAATGTGGAATGGAATGGAATGCAACTTATAATAGAATGGAATGGAACGTGGAATGGAATGGAATGGAACGTGGAATGGAATGGAATGGAACGTGGAATGGAATGGAATTTAATGGCATGGATTGGAATGGAATGAAGAATGGAATGGAATGTGCAATGCAATGGAATGGGATGTGGACTCGAAAGGAATGGAATGTGGAATCAAATGGAATGCCATCTGGAATGGAGTGGAATGTGCAATGGAAAGGAATGGAAACTGGAATGGAATGGAATGGATTGCAAACACGTATGCGATAGAATGAAATGGAATGTTGAAAGGAATGGAAAGGAAAGTGGAATGTAATGTGGTATGGAATGGAAGGGAACGGAAAGTGGAATGGAATGTGGAATGCAAAGGAATGGAAAGTGGAATTGAATGTGGAATGGAATGGAATGGAATGTGGAATGAAATGTGGAATGGAAGGGAATGGAATGTGGAATGGTATGGAATGGAATGTGGAATAGAATGGAATGGAATGTAGAATGGAATGGAAAGTATAATGGAATGGAATGGAATAAGGAATGAAATCTGGAATCGAATCGGAAGGAATGTTGAATGAAATTTGGAGTGGAATGGAATGGACGGTGGAATGGAATGGAATGGAACCGAAAGGAATGTGGAATGTAATGGAATGTAACGTGGAATGAAATGGGGAATGGCATGGAATAGAATGTGGAATGGTTTGGAATGGAATGTGGAATGGAATGGAACAGAATATAGAATGGAACCGAATGCAAAGAGGAATGGAATGGAATGGAATGGAAGGTTGAATGGAATGGAATGGAATGCGGAATGGAATGGAATCGAATGGAATGTGGAATGAAGTGGAAAGGAATGTGGAATGAAACGTGGAATGGCATGGAATAGAATGTGGAATGGTATGGAATGGATTGTGGAATGTAATGGAATGGAATGTGGAATGAAATCGGATGGAATGTAGAATGGAATGGAAGAGAAAGGAATGTGTAAAGGAATGGAATGGAATGCGGAATGGAATAGAAAAGAATGGAATGTGGAATGGAATGCAATGGAATGGAATGGAAAGTGGAATTGAAAGTGGAATGCAATGGCATGGGAAGTGGAATGGAATATAGAATCGAATGGAAAGGAATGTGGAATGGAATGTGGAGTGGAATGGAAGTGAATGTGGAATCGAATGGACTGGAACTTGGAATGAAATAAAATTGAACATTGAATGGAATGGAAAGCAAACTGGAATGGAATGGAATGTGGAATGGAACGTGGTATGGAAAAGAATGGAATGAGGGATGGAATGGAATGTAGAATGGAATTTCGAATAGAATGGAATGTGGAATTGAAAGGAATGCAATCTGGATTGGAATGGAATGTAGAACGGAAAGGAATGGAATGTGGAATGGAATGGAATGGATTGTGTAAGGGAACGCAATGTAACGTGCAATGGAATACAATGGAATGTTGAATGGAATCCAATGGAATGTGCACTGCAATGGAATGGAATATGCAATGGAATGGAATGGATTGTGGACTGAAATGGATTGGAATGGAATGTAATGTGAAATGGAATGGAATGGAATGTGGAAAGAAATGTGGAATGGCATGGAATGGAATGGAATGTGGAATGAAATGTAACGGAAAGTGGAATGAATTGGAAGTGAATACGGAATTGAATAAAATGTAATGTGGAATGGAATGGAATGGAATGGAATGTGGAATGGAATGGAATGGAATGGAGTGTGGACTGGAATGCAATGGTATGGAAAGGAATGGAATGTGGAATGTAATGTGGAAGGGAATGGAATGGAATGGAAGGGAAGGTGAAATGGAATGGTAAGGATTGGAATGCAATGTGGAATTGAATGGCAAGGAATGCGAAATGGAATGGAATGGAATGTGGAATGAAATGGAATGGAATCTAGAATGCAATGTGGCATGGAATGGAAAGGACTGGAATGTAATGTGGAATGGAATGGAATGGAAAGTGGAATGGAATGGAATGGAATGTCTAATGGAATGGAATGGAATATGGAATGGAATGGAATGTGGAAAGGAATGTGTAATGGAATGGAATGGAACGTGTAATGGAATGTGGAATGGAAAGAAATGGAATGGGGAATGGAAAGTGGAATGGGATGGAAGGGAATGTGGAATGGAATGTAATGTGGAATGGAATGGAATGTGAAATGGAATTTAATGGATTGTTGAATGGAATGTGGATTGGAATGGAATGGAATATGGAATGGAATGTGAAATGGAATGTGGAATGCAATGTGAAACGGAATGTGGAATGGAATGTGGAATGGAATGTGGAACGGAATGTGCAGTGGAATGGAATGTGGAACGGTATGTGCAATGGAATGGAATGGAATGTGGAAATGAATGTGGAATGGAATGTGGAATTGAATGCAATGGAATATGAAATGGAATGTAATGGAATGGGGAAAGCAATATAGAATGGAAAGGAATATGGAATGGAATGTGAAATGGAATGGAATGGAAAGTGGAATGGAATGGAATGGAATGTGGAATAGAATGTGGAAAGGAGCAGAATGGATCGTGCAATGGAATGTGGAATCTACTGTGGAAAGGAACGTGGAATGGAACGTAACGGAAAGAGGAATTTAACGTGCAATGGAATGAACTGGAATGTGTAATGGAATGGAATGGAAAGTAGATTAGAATGGAATGGAATATAATGTGGAATGGAATGTGGAATGGAATGGAAAGGAATGTGGAATGGAATGGAATGAAATCTGGAATGAAAAGGAATGGAATGTGGAATGGAATGGAACGTGGAATGTAGTTGAATGAAATTTGGATTTTAATGGAATGGAATGTGGAGTGGAATGGAATGGAATGGAAAGGATTGCGAAATAGAATGTGGAATGGAATGTGAAATGCAATGTGAAACGGAACGTGGAATGGATTTAAATGGAACTCAGAATGGAATGCAATGGAACGTGGAGTGGAATGCAATGGAACATGGAATGGAATGTGGAATGGAAACTGCAATGCAAGGTGGAATGGAATTGAATGGAATGTGGTTCGGAAAGGAATGGTTCATGGAATGGAACGTGGAATGGAACGTGGAATGGAACGTGGGATGGTATGTGGAAAGTAATGTGGAAAAGAATGGAATGGAATGTGGAAAGAAATGGAATGGAACGTGCAATGTAAAGGAATGGAATAAGTAATGGAAAAGAATGCAAAGTGGAATGCAATGGAATAGTATGGAATGTGGAATGGAATGGAAAGGAATGGAATGGAACGTGGAATGGAATGGTAGGGAATGTGGAATGGAACGGAATGGAATGTTGAATGGAATGGAATGGAATGGAAGGAGTGTGCAATGGAATGCAATGCAATGGAATGGAATGTGGAATGGAATGGAATGGAATGTGGAATGGAACGTGTCATGGAACGTGGAATGGAACATGGTATGGAACGTGCAATGGAACGTGGAATGGAAAGTGGAATTGAATGAGGAATGGAATTGTATGTAATGTGGAATGGAAAGGAATGGAATATGGAATGGAACGTGGAAAGGAATGGAATGGAAGGTAATGGAATGTGGAATGTATGGAATGGAACGTGGAATGGAATGGAAAGGCATGTGCAATGGAATAGAATGGAATGGAATGAGGAATGCAAGGGAATGCAATGTGGAATGGAAAGTGTAATGGAATGGAATGGAATGGAATGGAATGGAATGTGGAATGGAATGGAACGGAAAGTGGAATGGAATGCAATGGACTGGAATACGGATGGAATGTAGAATGGAATTGAATGGAATGTAGAATGGAATGGAATGGAATGGGGAAAGGAATTTAGTGGAATGTGGAATGGAATGGAACCTGAAATGAAATGGAATGGAAAGTGGAATATGAAATGGAATGTGGAATGGAATGTGGAATGGAATGTGAAATGGAATATGGAATGGATTTTGGAATGCAATATGGAATAGAATGTGAAATGGAATGTGGAATGGAATGAAGTGGAACGTGAAATGCAATGAAATGGAACATGGAATGGAATGGAATGGAACGTGAAATGGAATGTGGAATGGAATGGATTGGAATGTGGAATGGAATTAAATGGAATGTGGAAAGGAATGGAATGGAAAGTGGAAATAAATGGAATGGAATAGAAAGGAATGGAACAGAAAGTGGAATGGAATGTAAAGGAATGGAACGGAATGTGGAATGTAAAGGAATGGAATTTAATGTGGAATGGAATGGAATGGAATGAGGAATGTAAAGTAAAGGAATGGAATGTGTAATAGACTGTGGAATGGAATGTTGAATGGAACGGATTGTGGAATGCAATGAACTATAATGTGGATGGAATGGAATGGAATATGGAATGGAAAGGAATGAAATTGAATGAGGAATGGTATGTAGAACGGAATGGAATGGAATGTGGATAGGAATGTGAAATGGAATGTGCATTGGAATGTGGAATGGAATGAAATGGAACGTGGAATGGAATGGAATGGAGTGTTGAATGGAATGGAATAGAACATGGAATGGAACATGGAATGTAATGTGGAAGGAATTCAATGGAATATGGAATGGAATGGAATGGAATACGGAATGAAATGGAAAGGAATGTGGAATGGAAACAAATTGAATGTGGAATGTAATTTGGAATGGAATGTGGAATGGAATGGAATGGAATGGAACATGGAATGGAATGGAATGTGGAATGGAATGGAAAGGAATATGGAATGGAATTGAATGGAGTGGAACGTTGAAGAGAATGGAATGTAACGTAGAATGGAATGGAATTCAGAATAGAATGGAATGGAATCTGGAATTCAATGGAATGTATCCTGGAATGGAACGTGGAATGGAACGTGGAAGGTAATTGAATGGAACGGTGAATGGAACGTGGAATGGAATGGAATGGAATGGAATGGAATGGAATTGGGAAAGGAATGGAAATCAATGTGGATTGGAATGGTAAGTAATGTGGAAAGCGATTTTGAATGGAATGGAATGGAACGGAATGGAATGGAATGTGGAATGGAATGGAATCTGGAATGTAATTGAAAGAAATCTGGACTGGAATGGAATGGAATGTGGAGTGGAATGGAATGGAATGGAAGTGATTGAGAAATGGAATGTGGAATGGAATGTGAAATGGAATGTGAAATGGAACGTGGAATGGATTGAAAAGGAACGTGCAATGGAATGTGTTGTGGAATGCAATGGAAATTGGAATGGAACGTGGAACGGAACGTGGAATAGAATGTGCAATGAAACGTGGAATGGAAAGGAATGGAATGTGGAATGGAATATGGAATGGAATGGAATGTGGAATGGAATGCAATGGAACGTGCAAATGAATGTGGAATGGAAAGTGTAATGGAATATGGAAAGCAAAAGAACGGATTGTGGAATGGAATGGAATGGGAAATGGTATGCTGAAAGGAATGTGGAATGGAATGTGGAATGGAATGTAGAATGGAATAGAATGGAAAGTGTATTGTAATGTGCAATGGAAAGTGGAATGGAACGAGGAATGAAACGTCGAATGGAATGGAATGGAATGTGGTATGTAATGGAAAGGAATGTGGAATGGAATGTGGAATGGAATGGAATGGAATGGAATGTGGATGGAACATGGAATGGATTCTGGACTGGAATGTGGAATGGATTGTGGAATGGAATGGAATGTGGATGGAACGTGGAATGGATTCTGGAATGGAATGTGGAATAGAATGTAATGGAATGGAATTTAATGTGGAATGGAATGTGGAAAGGAATGAGGAATGGAACGGAATGGAATGTGGAATTTAAGGTGGAATGGAATGTGGAATGGGACGTTTAATGGAAAGTAATGGAATGTGGAATGGAACTTGGAATGGTATGGAATACATCGCGCAATGGAACGTGGAAGGGAAATTGGAATGGAACGTCGAATGGAACGTGGAATGGAACGTGTAAAGGAATGTGGAACGGAATGTGGAATGGAAACTGGAATGGAATGGAATGGAACATGGAATGGAACGTGTAATGCAATTGAATGCAACGTGGAATGGAATGTGGAATTGAGTATTGAATGGAATTGAATGGAAAGTGGAATGAAATGGAAAGACACGTGGAATGGAACGTGGAACGAAATGGAATGCAACATGGAATGGAATGCTCAATAGAATGTGGAATGGAATGGAATGTGGAATTGAATGGAATGAAACGTGGAATGGAACATGGAATGTAACGAGGAATGGAACGTGGAATGGAAAGTGCAATGGAGGGTAGAATGGAATGGAATGGAATGTGCAATGGAATGGAATGTATCGTGGAATTTAACTTGTAATGGAACGTGAAATGGAACGTGGAATGGGATGTGGAATGGAATGGAAAGGAATGTGGAATGGAATGGAACGGAACGTGCAATGTAAAGGAATGGAATGTGTAATGGAAATGAAAGGAATGTGGAATGCAATGGAATACTATGGAATATGAAATGGATTGGAATGCAATGGAATGGAGTGTGGAATCGAATGGGATGGAATGTGGAATGGAAAAGAATGGAATGTGGAGTGGAATGGAAAGGAATGTGGAATGCAATGCCATGGAACATGGAATAGAACATGGAACGGAATGTGGAATGGAAGTTGGAATGGAGTGGAATGGAATGTGTAATGTAATGGAATGGAATACGGAATAGAATGGAATGGAATGGAAAGCGAAATGCAATGGAATGGAAAGTGCAATGCAATGGAATGGAAAAGAATGTGGAATTGAATGGAATAGAATGTGGTATGAAAAGGAAGAGTAAATGGAATGGAATGGAATGCAAAGGAACGTGGAAGAGAATGTGGAATGGCATGTGCAATGGAATGTAGAATTTAATTGAATGGAGTGTTCAATGGAATGGAATGGAATGTGGAATAAATGGAATGGAATTGAATGGAATGCGGAACGGAATTGAATAGATTGTGGATTGGAAGGGAATGGAAAGTTATGGAATGTGGAATGGAATGGAATGGAATGTGGAATGGAATGGAAGGGAATTTGGAATGGAAAGTGGAACGGAATGGAATGGAATCTGGAATGGAATGGAATGTTATGGTATGGAAAGTGGAAATGAATGGAATGGAATGTGGAATGGAATGTGGAATGGAATGGAATGTAGAATGGAATGAAATGAAAAGGTATCGAATGTGAAATGGAATGGAATGGAATGTGGAGTGGGATGTGGAATGGAATGGAATGGAACGTGGAATGGATAGTGGAATGGAATGGACTGGAAAGTGAAACGGAATGTGGAATTGGTCGTGGAATGGAATGTGGAATGGAATGTGGAATTGAATGTGGAATGGAATGGAATGGAATGTGGAATGGAATGTACAAAGGAATCGAACGGAATGTGGAACAGAATGTGGGTTGGAATGGAGTGGAATGTGGAATGGAATGGAAAGTGGAATAGAATGTTGATAGGAATGCAATGGAATTTTGAATGGAATGTGGAATGGAATGGAATGTGGAATGTAATGTGTAATCGAAAGTTGAATGGAATGGAATGGAAAGTGGAATGGAATGTGGAATGGAATGGAATGGTATGTAGAATGGAATGTGGAATGGAAAGTGGAATGTAAATTGGAATGGAATGGAATGGAATGGATTGGAATGTGGAGTGCAATGAGGAGTGCAATGTGGAATGGAATGGAATGGAATGTGGAATGGAATGTGGAATGGAATGTGGAACGGAATGTAAAGTGGAATGGAATGTGGAATGGAATGGAAAGGAATGTGGAATATAACAGAATAGAATGAGGAATGGAATGGAATGGAATGTGGAAGGGAACGTGGAATGGAATGGAGTGGAATGTGGATTGGAATTGAATGCAATGTGGAATAGAATGGAATGGAATGGAATTAGAAATGGAATGTGTAACGGAATGCAGAAACGAATGTGGAATGGAATGAATTGGAACATGGAATGGAGTGTAGTGGAAGGAGGAATGGAATGCAATGGAACGTGGTTAGGAAGGTGGAATTGAATGTGGAATAGAATGTGGAATGGAATGTAATGGAAACTGAAATGGAATGTGGAGTGGAATGGAATGGAATGTCGAATGGAAAGTGCAATGGAATGGAAAGCAATGTGGAATGGAATGTGGAATGAAATGGAATAGAACTTGGAATGGAACGTGGAATGGAATGGAATGAAACTTGGAATGGAATGTGGAATGGAACGTGGAGTGCAATGTAGAATGGAATATTGTATGGAGTGGAATTGAATGTGGGATGGAATGTGGAAGGGAATGGAATGGAATGTGGAAGGGAATGGAATGAAATGTGGAATAAAATGGAATGGAATGGAATGTGGAATGCAATGGAATGGAATGGAACGGAAATTGGAATGGAATGGAAGGGAATGTGGAATATAATGGAATGGAATGTGGAATGGAATTGAACGGTATGTGGAATGGAATGTTGAAAGGAGTTGAATGGAACAGAATGAAATGAAATGGCATGAGAAATGGAATGTGGAATGGAATGTGAAGTGCAATGTGGAGAAGAATGTGGGATGGAATGAAGTGGAAAGTGGAATGGTACGGAATGGAACGTGAAATTGAATGGAATGGAATGTGGAATGAAACATGGAATGGAACGTGGAATGGAACGTAGAATGGAACGTGGAAAGGAATGGAATGGAAAGGGGAATGGAATGGAATGGAATGTGGAATGGAAAGTGGAATTGAATGCAATGAAATGTGGAATGGAAAGTGGAATGGAATGGAATGGAATGTGGAAAGGAATAGAATGGAATATGGAATGCAATGTGGGATGGAATGGAATGGAATGTGGAAAAGAATGTGGAATACAATGTAATGTGGAACGGAATGTGAAATGCAATGTGGAATCGAATGGATTGGAATGTGGAATGGAATGTGGAATGGAATGTAATTGAATGTGGAATGGAATGGAAATCGTTTGTGCGGAATGTGCAACGGAATGGAATTGAATGTGGAATGGAATGTGGAATGGAATGGAATGGAACGTCAAATGGAACGTGGAATGGAACATGGAAGGGAACGTGGAATGAAATATGGAAGGGAATATGGAATGTAAAGGAATGGAATGTGGATTGGAATGGAATGGAATGTGGTTCGGAAAGGAATGGAAACTGAAATGGAATGTAGAATGCAATGTGGAATTGAATGAAATGGAAAGTGGAATGGAATGGAATGGAACATGGAAAGGAATGAAATGGGATGTGGAACAGAATGTGGAATGGAACGTGGAATGGAATGTGTAATGCAATGCAGAATGGAATGAGGAATGGAACGTGGAATGGAATGACAAATAAAATGGAATGGAATGTGGAATGGAATGGAATTCAATGGAATGTGGAATGGAATGGAATTTAATGGAATGTGGAATGGAATGTGGAATGGAATGCGTAATGGAATGTACTGGAAAGTGGAATAGAATGGAATGGAATGCGGAATGGAATGGAATGTGCAATTGAAAGGAATGGAATGTGGAATTGAATGGAATGTAATGTGGAATGGAAAGGAATGGAATATGGAATGGAATGGAACGGAATGTGCAATAGAATAGAACTGAATGAGGAATGTAATGAAATGGAACGTGGAATGGAACGGAATGGAATAGAATGTGGAGTGGAATGGAATGGAATGGAATGGAAAGTGGAATGGAATGTGGAATGGAATGGAATGGTATGGTTTGTGGAATAGAATGGAATGGAATGTGGAATGGAATATGGAATCGAATGTGGAATGGTATGTGGAATGGAATGTAATGGGACGTGGAATAGATTGGATTGGAATGTGGAATGGAATGGAATGGAATTGAATGTGGACTGGAATGGAATGGAATGGAACAGAATTTGGATTGGAATGGAATCCAGTGTGAAATGGAATGTGGGATGAAATGGAAAGGAATGTGGAATGGAATGGAATGGAATGTGGAATGGAAAGGAATGGAATGTGAATGGAATGGAATGGAATATGGAATGGAATTGAATGGATTGTGGAATGGAATGTGGAATGGAATGTAATTTAATGTGGAATGGAAGGTGGAATGGAAGGTGGAATATTATGGAATGGAATGTGGAATGGAATGTGGAATGGAATGTGGAATGGAATGTGGAATGGAAGGGAATGGAATGCGGAAAGGAATGTTGAACAGAATGTGGAATGGAATGGGGCATGGAATGCAATGGAAAGTGGAAAAAAATGTGGAATGGAATGTGAAATGTCATGGAATGGAATGTGGAATGGAAAGTGGAATGGAATGTGCAATGGAATGTGGAATTGAACGGAATGGAAAGTGGAATTTAATGTGGAATGGAATGTCGTTGAATGTGGAATGAAATCGTATGGAATGTGGAACGGAATGTGGAATGCAATGGAATGCAATGTGATGTGGAATGTGGAATGGAATGTGGAACAGAATGGAACATGGAATGGAATGGAATGGAAGGTGGAATGGAATGGAATGGAATGCAATGTGGAATGCAAAGGAATGGAATTGAATGTGGAATGGAATGCGGAATGGAATGGAATGTAATGTGGAATGGAATGTAGAATTTAATGGATTGGAATGTGGATAGGAATTTTGAATGGAATGGAATGTGAAATGCAATGGAATGGAAATTGGAATTCAATTTATCAGAAAGGAATGTGGAATGGAATGGTATACAATGTGGTATGTAATTTTTAATAGAATTCAAAGGAATGGGATGTGGAATGGAATGGAATGGAATGTGGAATTCAATGGAATGGAATGGAATGTTGAAAGGAATGGAATAGAATGCCAAGGAATGTAATGTGCAATGGAATGGAATAGAATGTGGAAAGTATATGGAATGGAAAGTGATGCCATGTGGAATGGAAAGTGGAATAGAATGGAGTGGAATGTGGAATGGAATGTGAAATGGAATGGAATTTAATGCAATGTGCAATGTAATGTGGAGTGGAATGTGGAACGGAATTGAATGTAATGATTAATGGAAAGGAATGAAATGTGGAATGGAATGCAATGGAATGTGAAATGAAATGGAACGTGAAATGGAACGGAATTAAACATGGAATGTGAAATGGAATGTGGAATGGAATGTGAAATGGAATGTGGAATGGAATGTGGAATGGAATGCGAAATGGAATGGGGAATGTTATCTGAAATGGAATGTGGAATGTAATGTGGAATGGAATGAAATTGAGCGTTGAATGGAATGGAATAGAATCTGGAATTTAGTGGAATGGAATGTGGAATGGAAGGGAATGGAATGTCGAAAGGAATGGAATTGAATGCGGAATGGAATGGAATGAAATGTTGAATGGAATGGAATGGAAAGTGGAATGGAATGTGGAATGGAATGCAATGGAATGTTGAATGGAATATACGGAATGCGGAATGGAATAGAATGGAATGGAATGTGGAATGGAATAGAATGGAATGGAATAGAATTGAATGGAATGTGGAATGGAATGTGGTATGGAATGGAATGGAACATGGAATGGAACGTGGAATGAAACCTGTAATGGAAAATGCAACGGAACGTGGAATTTGAAGTGGAATGGATTGCCTAATGGAATGGAATCAAATGTCAAATGGAAGGGAATGGAATGTGGAATGGAATATGGAAAGGAATGTGGAATATAATGGAATGGAAAGTGGAAATGAATGTAATGCAATGGAATGTGGAATGGAATGGAATGGAATGTGGAATGGAATGGAATGGAATCTGCAATTGAATGGAATGGAATGGAATGGAATGGAATGTGGAACAGAATGGAATGGAATGTGGAATGAAATGGAACGGAATGTGGAATTGAATGGAATGGAAGGCGGAATAGAAAGGAATGGAAAGTGGAATGGAATGGAATGGAATGTGCAATGGATTGGAATAGAATGGTACTTAATGTGGCATGGAATTGAAGGGAGTGAGCTATGGAATGGAAAGGAATGTGGAATGGAATGAAATGGAATTGTATGCAATGAGGAATGGAATGGAATGGAAAGTGGAATGGAATGTGGAATGGAAGGTGGAATGGAATGGAATGGAATGTGGAAAGGAATGGAAAGGTATGTAGAATGCAAGGTGGGATGGAATGGAAGGGAATATGGAAAGGAAAGTGGAAGGCAATGAAATGTGGAATGGAATGTGGAATGCAATGTGGAATGGAATGGATTGGAAAGTGGAAGGGAATGTGGAATGGAATGGAATGGAATGTGGAATTGAATGGAGTTGGTTTGTATGGAATGTGGAATGCAATGGAACTGAATGTGGAAGGGAATGTGGATTGGAATTTAATGCAATCAGGAATGCAATGGAATGGAATGGAATGTGAAATGTAATGTGGAATGGAATGTGAAATGGAATGTAGAATGGAATGTGGAATGGAATGAAATGGAAGGTGGAATGCAATGGAATGGAAAGTGGAATGGAATAAAATGGGAGGTGGAATGGAAGGTGGAATGGAACGTGGAATGGAATGTCCAATGGAAGGTGGAATGGAACCTGGAATGGAATGTGCAATGGAATGCGGAATGCAACATGTAATGGAATGGAATGGAACGTGGAATGGATCGTGGAATGGAAAGGACTGGAAAGTGTAACGGAATGTGGAATTGGTCGTGGAATGGAAAGTGGAATGGAATGGAATGTGAAATTGAATGTGGAATGGAATGGAATGGAATGCGGAAAGGAATGTGCAAAGGAATTGAACGGAATGTGGAACGGAATGAGGGTTGGAATGGAGTGGAATGTGGAATGGAATGGAGTGGAATGTGGAATGGAATGGAATGGAAAGTGGAATGGAATGTTGACAGGAATGCAATGGAATTTTGAATGGAATGAGGAATGCAATGGAATGTGGAATGTGAAATATAATCGAAAGTGGAATGGAATGGAATGGGACATAGAATGAAATGTGGAATGGAACGGAATGGTATGTCGAATGGAATGTGGAATGCAAAGTGGAATGTAAATTGGAATGGAATGGAATGGAGTGGAATGTGGAGTGCAATGTGGAATGGAATGTGGAATGAAGTGGAATGGAATGTGGAATGGAATGTGGAATGGAATGTGGAACGGAATGTAAAGTGGAATGGAATGTGGAATGGAATGGAAAGGAATGTGGAATGTAACGGAATAGAATGAGGAATGGGATGGAATGGAATGTGGAATGGAACGTGGAATGGAATGGAGTGGAATGTGGATTGGAATTGAATGCAATGTGGAATAGAATGGAATGGAATGGAATGTCAAAATGGAATGTGTAATGGAATGCGGAAAGGAATGTGGCATGGAATGAATTGGAATGTGGAATGGAGTGTAGTGGAACAAGGAATGGAATGCAATGGAACTTGGTTAGGAAGGTGGAATTGAATGTGGAATGGAATGTGGAATGGAATCTAATGGAAAGTGAAATGGAAAGTGGAGTGGAATGGAATGGAATGTCAAATGCAAAGTGCAATGGAATGGAATGGAATGTGGAATGGAATGTGGAATGGAATGGAATAGAACATGGAATGGAACGTGGAATGGAATGGAATGGAACGTGGAATGGAAAGGAATGAAATGTGGAATGGAATGTGGAATGGAACGTGGACTGCAATGTGGAATGGAATGTTGTACGGAGTGGAATTGAATGTGGGATGGAATGTGGAATGGAATGTGGAACAGAATGGAATGAAATGTGGAATAGAATGGAATGGAATGGAACGCGGAATGGAATGGAATGGAATGGAACGGAATTTGGAATGCAATGGAAGGGAATGTGGAATATAATGGAATGGAATGTGGAATGGAATTGAACGGAATGTGGAATGGAATGTTGAATGGAGTTGAATGGAATAGAATGAAATGAAATGGCATGAGAAATGGAATGTGGAATGGAATGTGAAATTGAATGTGGAGAAGAATGTGGAATGGAATGAAGTGGAACGTGGAATGGTATGGAATGGAATGTGAAATAGAATGGAATGGAATGTGGAATGAAACGTGGAATGGAACGTGGAATGGAACGTTGAATGGAACTTGGAAAGGAATGGAAAGTAAAGAGGAATGGAATGGAATGGAATGTGGTATGGAAAGTGGAATGTAATGCAATGGAATGTGGAATGGAAAGTGGAATGGAATGGAATATGGAATGCAATGTGGGATGGAATGGAATGGAATGTGGAAAAGAATGTGGAATACAAAGTAATGTGGAAAGAAATGTGAAATGCAATGTGGAATCGAATGGAATGCAATGTGGAATGGAATGTCGAATGGAATGTAATCGAATGTGGAATGGAATGGAATTCGTTGGTGTGGAATGTGCAATGGAATGGAATTGAATGTGGAATGGAATGTGGAATGGAATGGAATGGAAAGTCAAATGGAACGTGCAATGGAACGTGGAAGGGAACGTGGAATGGAACATGGAATGTAATGTGGAAAGTAATGGAAGGGAATGTGGATTGGAATGGAATCGATTGTGGTTCGGAATGAAATGGAATGGAATGGAATGTGAAATGGAACGTAGAATGGAATGTGGAAATGAATGAAATGGAAAGTGTAATGTAATGGAATGGAACGTGGAAAGGAATGAAATGGGACGTGGAACGGAATGTGGAATGGAACGTGGAATGGAATGTGTAATGCAATGTGGAATGGAACGTGGAATGGAATGGAATGCAACATGAAATGGATACTGGAATGGAGTGGAATGGAAAGTGTAATGTAATGTGGAATTTCTCGTGGAATGGAACGTGGAATGGAACATGTAATGGAACGAGCAATGGAAAGTAGAATGGAACGTGGAATGGAATGACAAATGAAATGCAATGGAATGTGGAATGGAATGGAATTTAAGGGAATGTGGAATGGATTGTGGAATAGAATGTGGAATGGAATGTGGAATGGAATTGAAGGGAAAGGAATGTGGAACGGAATGCGTAATGGAACGTGGAATGGAATCGAATGCAATGTGTAATGGAATGCAACGTGAAATGGAATTGAATGGAATGTGGAATTTGAAACGGAATGTGCAACGGAATATGGAATGGAATGTGAAATGGAACGTAGAATGGAATGTGAAAGGGAATGTGGAATGGAAAGTGAAATGGAATGAAATGGAACTAGGATTGGAATGGAATGGAACATGGAATTCAATGGAATGGAACGTTGAATGGAACATGGAATGGAATGAAACGGAATGTGGAATGCAATGGAAAGGAATGTGGAATGGAATGGAATGGAATGTGGAATGCAATGGAATGGAATGGTATGGAATGAGGAATTGAATGGAATGGAATACGCAATGGAAAGTGGAATGGAATGGAATGAAACGTGGAACAGAACTTGGAATGGAACTTGGAGTGTAACGTGCAATGGAACGTGGAATGGAACGTGTAATGAAACGTGCAATGGAACGTGAAATGGAACGTGGAATGGAATGAGTAATTGAATGGAATGGAGTGTGGAATGGAAGGGAATGGAATCCGGAATAGAATGTGGAATGGAATGTGGAATGGAACGTGGAATGGAATGGACTGGGACGTGTAATGGAATGCAACGGAAAGTGAAATGTATTGGAAAGGAATGGAATGTGGAATGGAATGGAATAGAATGTGGAATGTGAAATGGAATGAGGAATGAAATGTGAAATGGAATGTGAAATGCAATGTGGAATGGAATGTGAAATGGATTGTGGAATGGAAACTGGAATGGAATGAAATGGAATGGAACGTGATATGGAATGGAATGGAACGTGGAATTTAATGGAATAGAATGTGGAATGGGATGTGGAATGAAATGGAATGGAATGGAATGTGGAATGGAATGTGGAATGGAATGTGGAATGGAATGTGGAATGCAATGGAATGGAATGTGGATAGAATGAAATAGAATGCTATGGAATGAGGAATGGAATGGAATGGAAATCAGAATGGAATGTGGAATGTAATGGAATGGAACGTGGAATGGAACATATAATGGAAAGTGCAATGGAACTTGCAATGGAAAGTGGAATGGAACGAGTAATGGAATGGAATGGAATGTGGAATGGAATGTGGAAAGGAATAGACTGTAACGTGGAATGGATTGGGATGGAATGTGGAATGGAATTGAATGGAACGGAATGTGGAATGGAATATAAATGTATGAAATGTGGAATGGAATGGCATGGAATGTGGAAGGGAAAGTGGAATGGAGTTTAATGGAATGTGGAATGGAATGTGGAATGGAATGTGGAGTGAAATGGAAAGTGGAATGGACGGTGGAATGGAATCTATTGCAATGTGGAATTGAATGTGCAATGCTAAGGGATAGAATGTGGAAAAGAATGTGGAAAGCAATAGAATGAAATATGGATTGGAATGTGGAATCGAATGCAATGAAATGTGGAATGGAATGGGAAATGGAAAGTGGAACGGAATGGAATTGAATGGAATGGAATGTGGAATGCAATGTGGAATGGAATGGGATGCAATTTGGAATGGAACGGAATGGAATGGAACAGAATAGAATGGAATGTGTAATGGAATGGAATGGAATGTGGAATGGAATCTAGAATGGGATGGAATGGAATGTGGAATGGAATGGAAAGGAATGGAATGAGGAAAGGAATGGAATGGAAAGGAAAGTGGATTGGAATGGAATGGAAAGGAATGGAATGTGGAATGGAATGGAATGGAATGGAATGGAATGGAATGGAAAGGAATGGAATGTGGAATGGAACGGAATGGAATGGAATGGAATGGAATGGAATGGAATGGATTGGAATGGAATGGAAAGGAATGGATTGGAGTGGAATGGAATGGAATGGAATGGAATGGACTGGAATGTGGAATAGAATTGAATGGAACGTGGAATGGAAAGTGGAATGGAATGGGATGGAATGTGGAATGGAACTTAGAATGGAATGGAATATAATGGGCAATGGAATGGGGAATTTAATATCTAATGGAATGCGGAATGGAATGTAACGGAATGTGTAATGGAATGGAATGGAATTGTATTGAATGTGGAATGGAATGGAATGGAACATGGAATGGAATGCAATTCAATGTTGAATGGAATGTATAACGGAATGTGGAATGGAATGGAATGGAATGTGGAATGGATTGGAATGGAATGGTATGGAATTTGGCATGGAATGGAATGGAAGGTGGAATGGAATGTGGAATGGAATGGAATGGAAAGTGGAATGGAATGTGGAATGGAATGTGGAATGGAATGGAATGGAATGTGGAATGTATTGGAATGGAATGGGGAATGGAAGGAGGAATGGATGAGAATGGAACGTGAAATGAAACATGACATGGAACTTGGAATGCAACGTGGAAAGGAACGGGCAATGGAACGTGGAATGGAAGATGGAATGGAATGAGGAATGGAATGGAATGAAATGTGGAATGGAAAGAATGGAATGTGGAATGGAACGGAATTGAATGCAATGGAATGTGGAATGTAATGGAATTGAACGCAGAATGGGAATGAATGGAATGTGGAATGGAACAGAATGGAATGGTATGTGGAATGGAATGGGGAATGGAAGGGAATGGAATGTGGAATGGAACAGAATGGATTGGAATCGAATGTGGAATGGTATGGAATGGAATGTGGAATGCAATGGAATGGAATGTTCATTGTAATGTGGAGTGGAATGAGGAACGGAATTGAATGGAAAGTTTAATGGAAAGGAATGGAATGTGGAATTGAATGCAATGGAATGTGAAATGAAATGGAACGTGAAATGGAATGGAATGGAATATGGACTGTGAAATGGAATGTGGAATGGAATGTGAAATGGAATGTGGAATGGAATGCGAAATGGAATGCGGAATGTTTTGTGAAATGGAATGTAGAATGGAATGTGGAATGGAATGAAATTGAGCGTGGAATGGAATGGAATAGAATGTGGAATTTAATGGAATGGAATGTGGAATGGAATGGAATGGAATGTCGAAAGGAATGGAATATAATGCGGAATGGAATGGAATGGAATATTGAATGGATTGGAATGGAAAGTGCAATGGAATGTGGAATGGAATGCAATGGAATGCGGAATGGAATGATATGGAATCTGGAATGGAATAGAATGGAATGGAATGTGGAATGGAATGTGGAATGGAATGGAATGGGTCACGGAACGAAACGTGGAAAGAAACGTGTAACGGAAAGTGCAACGGAACGTGGAATTTGAAGTGGAATGGATTGCCTAATGGAATTGAATCGAATGTGAAATGGAAGGGAATGGAATGCGGAATGGAATGTGTAAAGGAATGTGGAATATAATGGAATGGAAAGTGGAAATGAATGTAATGCAAAGGAATGTGGAATGGAATGGAATGGAATGTGGAATGGACTGGAATGTGCAAATGAATGGAATGGAATGTGGAACAGAATGGAATGGAATGTGGAATGAAATGGAACTGAATGTGGAATTGAATGGAATTTACTGCGGAATAGAATGGAATGGAAAGTGGAATGGAATGGAATGGAATGTGGAATGGATTGGAATAGAATGGTACGGAATGTGGCATGGAATGGAATGGAATGAGCAATGTAATAGAATGGAATGTAATGGAATTGTATGAAATGAGGAATGGAATGGAATGGAAAGTGGAATGGAATGTGGAATGGAAAGTGGAATGGAATGGAATGGAATGTGGAAAGGAATGGAATGGTATGTGGAATGCAAGGTGGGATGGAATGGAATGGAATGTGGAAAGGAAAGTGGAAAGTAATGAAATGTGGAAAGGAATGTGGAATGCAATGTGGAATGGAATGGACTAGAAAGTGGAATGGAATGTGGAATGGAATGGAACAGAATGTGGAATGGAATGGAATTGCTTTGTATGGAATGTGGAATGGAATGGAACTGAATGTGCAAGGGAATGTGGATTGGAATGTAATGCAATCTGGAATGGAATGGAATGGAATGGAATGGAATGGAATGGAATGTGAAATGGAATGTGGAATGGAATGTGAAATGGAATGTAGAATGGAATGTGGAATGTAATGTAATGGAATGTGGAATGCAATGGAATGGAAAGTGGAATGGAATAAAACGGGAAGTGGAATGGAAGGTGGAATGGAACGTGGAATGGAATGTGCAATGGAAGGTGGAATGGAACGTGGAATGGAATGTGCAATGGAATGCGGGATGCAACATGGAATGGAATGGAATGGAACGTGGAATGGATCGTGGAATGGAAGGGACTGGAAAGTGTAATGGAATGTGGAATTGGTCGTGGAATGGAACGTGGAATGGAATGGAATGGAATGTGGAATTGAATGTGGAGTGGAGTGGAATGGAATGTGGAATGGAACGTGCAAAGGAATCGAACAGAATATGGAGCGGAATGTGGGTTGGAATGGAGTGGAATGGTGAATGGAATGCAATGGAAAGTGGAATGGAACGTTGACAGGAATGCAATGGAATTTTGAATGGAATGTGGAATGGAATGGAATGTGGACTGTAATGTGTAATCGAAAGTGGAATGGAATGGAATGGGTCGCAGAATGTAATGTGGAATGGAACGGAATGGTATGTAGAATGGAATGTGGAATGGAAAGTTGAATGTAAATTGGAATGCAATGGAATGGAATGGAGTGGAATGTGGAGTGCAATGTGGAATGGCATGAAACGGAATGTGGAATGGAATGTGGAATGCAATGTGGAATGGAATGAAGTTGAATGTGGAGTGAAATTTGGAATGGAATGTGGAACGGAATGGAGTGGAAAGTGGAATGGAATGAAATGCAGTGGAATGTGGAATGGAATGGAATGGAATGTAGAATGGAAAGTGGAATGGAATGTTGAATGGAATTCAATAGAAAGTGGAATGGAATGGAATTGAATGTGGAATGGAATGGAATGTAGAATGGAATGTGGAATGGAATGGAATGGAATGTGGAATGGAATGTTTTATGGAATGGAATGGTATGTTGAACGGAATGGAATGGAATGGAATGGAATGGAATTGAAAGGAAAGCGCAGTGGAATGTGGAATGGAATGGAAAAGAATGTGGAATGGCATGGAATGTGGAATGGAAGAGAATGGAATGTGGAATGGAATGGAATGGAATGTGAAAAGGAATGGAATGGAATGTGAAATGGAATGGAATAGAATGAGGAATGAAACGTGGAATGCAAAGGGAATGAAAAGAGGAATTGAACGTGGATTTGAAAGTGGAATGGAATGGAATGGAATGTGGAGTGGAAACTGCAATGGAACGTGGAATGGAACGTTTAATGGAATGAAATGTAAGGTGGAGTGGAAAGTGGAATGGAACGTGTAATGAAACGTGGAATGGACCGTGGAATGGAAGGTGGAATGGAATGGAATGCAATGTGGAATGCAATGGAAAGGAAAGTGGAATGGAATGGAGTGGCATGTGGAATGGAATGGAATATAATGGAATGGAATGTGGACTGGAACGTACAATGGAATGAAATGGAAGGTGGCATGGAATGCAACGGAATGTGGAATTGAATGGAATGGAATGGAATGGAATGGAATGGAATGTGGAAAGGAAAGTAATGTAATGCAATTGAATGGAAAGAAATGTGAAATGGAATGGAATGGAATCTTTAATGGAAGGGAATGGAATGTGTACTTGAAGGAATGGAACGTGGAATGAAATGTGGAAAGGAGTGTGGAATGGAATGGAATGAAATATGGAATGCAAAGGAATCGAAAGAGGAATGGAATCGAATGGAATATGGAATGGAATGGAAAGTAATGGAATGTGGAATGGAATGGAATGGCATGTAAGGTGGAAAGGAATGTAATGGAATGGAATGGAATGGAATGTGCAATGGAATGAAATGGAATGTGGAATGGAATGTGAAATTGAAAGGAATGGAATGGAATGTGAAATGGAATGGAATGCAATGGAATGTTGAATGAAATGGAATAGAATGTGGAATGGAAAGTCGAATGGAACGTGGAAAGGAATGGAATGGAATGTAGAGTGGAAAGTGGAATGGAACGTCGAGTGGAACTTTTAATGGATTGGAATGCAATGTGGAATGGAATGAAATGGAAGGTGGAATGCAATGGAATGGAATTTGGAATGGAATGGAACGGAATTGAATTGAATGGAAAGTTGGATTTCATGGAATGGAATGTGTAATGGAAGGGAATGGAATTTGGAAAGGAATGTGGAATGGAATGGAATAGAATGTGGAATGGAATGTGGAAAGGAAAGGAATGGAACATGTAATGGAATGTGGAATGGAATGTGGAATGGAATGTGGAATGGAATGTGGAATGGAATGGAATGGAATGTGGAATGGAATGGAATGGAATGGAATATGGAATGGAAAGGAATGGAGTGCAATGTGGAATGGCATGAAACGGAATGTGGAATGGAATGTGGAATGGAATGAAGTGGAATGTGGAGTGAAATGTGGAATGGAATGTGGAACGGAACGGAGTGGAATGTGGAATGGAATGAAATGGAGTGGAATGTGGAATGGAATGGAATGGAATATAGAATGGAATGTGGAATGGAATGAAACGGAATGTGGAATGGAATGAAACGGAATGTGGAACGGAATATGAAATGGAATGGATTGGAATGTGGAATGGAATGGAATGGAACGTGGAATGGAATGTGGAATCGAATGTGGAATGGAACGTGGAATGGAATGAAGTAGAACGTTGAAAAGAATGGAGTGGAATGTGGAATGGAATGGAATGGGGTGTAATGTGGAATGGCATGGAATGTATTGTGAAAAGGAATGTGGAATGGAACGTGGAATGGAATGGAATATAATGTGGAATGGAATGGAATGGAGTGCAAGTGGAATGGCAAGGAGTGGAATGTGGAATAGAATGGAATGGGGTGCAATGTGGAATGGCATGGAATGAAATGTGGAATGGAATGTGGAATGGAAAGTGGAATGGAATGGAATGGAACGTGGAATGGAATGGAATGGATTGCAATGTGGAATGGCATGGAATTGAATGTGGAATGGAACGTGGAATGCAATGGAATGGTTTGTGGAATGGAATGAGGAATGGAATGGAATGGAATGTGGAATGGAATGGAATGGAATGTGTATTGGAATGGAATGGAATGCAATTTGTATTGGAATGGAATGGAGTGGAATGTGGAAAGAATGAAGAATGGAATGTGGAATGCAATGTGGAATGGTATGGAATGAGGAAAGGAATGTGGAATGGAATGTGGAATGGAATGGAATGGAATGGATTGTGGAGTAGAATGGAATTGAAAGGAAGGGAATGTGCAATGGAATGAAATGGAATGTGGAAAGGAATGGAATGTAATGGAATGTGGTATGGAATGGAATGTAATGGAATGGAATTCGGATTGGAATGAAAGGCAATGCAATTGAATGTGGAATTGAACGGAATGGAATGTGGATAGTAACCTTAAATGGCATTGAATGGAATGTGGATTGGAATATGCAATGGAAAGGAATTAAATATTTAATGGCATGTGGCATGGAAAGTGGAATCGAATGTGGAAAGGAATGGAATGTAGAATGGAATGCAATCGAATGTGGAATGGAATGGAGTGCAATGCGGAATGGAATGTGGAATGGAATGGAGTGCAGTGAGGAATGGAATGGAAAGGAATGTGGAATAGAATGTGGAAAGGAATGAAATGCAATGTTGAATGGAATGTAGAATGGAATGCAATGGAATATGGAATGGAACTGAGAGGAATGCAGAATGGAATGTGGAATGGAATGGAGTGGAGTGAGGAATGGAATGGAATAGAACGTGGAATGGAATGTGGAATGGAATGGAATGTGAAATGGAATGGAATGGAACGTCGAATACAATGGAATGGAATGTGGAATGCAATGGAATGAAATGTGGAATGGAACGTCGAATGGAATGGAATGGAACGTGGAATGGAATGGAAGGGAATGTTGAATGGAATGGAATGGAAAGTGGAATGGAATGGAATGGAATGTAGAATGGAAAATAATGGAATGTGGAATGGAATGTGGAATGAAGTGGAATGGAATGTGGAATGGAATGGAATGTAAGGTGGAATGAAATTTAATGTAATGTGGAATGGAACGGAATGGAATGGAATGTACAATTGAATTGGATGGAATGTGGTATGGAATGTGGAATGGAATGAAAGGGAATGTGGAATAGAATGCAATGGAATGCGGATTGGAATTTAGTGGAATGTGGAATGGAAAGTGAAATGGAATGGAATGGGATGTGGATTGGAATGAAATGGAATGCGGAATGGAATGGAGTGGAATGAGGAATGGAACGTGGAATGGAATGGAATGGATTGTGGAATGGAATGGAATGGAATGGAAAGTGAAACGGAAGGGAATGGAATGTGGAATGGAATTGAATGGAAAGTGCAAAGCAATGGAATGGAATGTAGAATGGAATGTGAAATGGAATGTGGAATGGAATTGAATGGAAAGTGGAATGGAATGGAATGGAATGTAGAATGGAATATGGAATGGAATGGACTGGAATGTGGAATGAAATGATGTATGGAATGGAATGGAATGTGGAATGGAATGGAATGGATTGTACAATGGGGTGGAACGTTATGGAATAGAATATGGAATGCAATGGAATGGAATGGAATGTGGAATGGAATGCATTCCACATTCCATTCCATCCCTTTCCATTTTCCATACCATTCCATTCCTCGTTCCATTCCATTCCACATTCCATTCCACATTCCATTCCAAATTCCGTACCTCATTGCATTCACTTCCATTCCACATTCCATTCCATTCCATTACTCTTTCCATTCCACGTTCCATTCCATTCCATTCCACATTGCTTTCAACGTTCCATTCCACGTTCCATTCCACATTTCATTCCACATTTTTTTCCACCTTCCATTCCAACCCTTCCACGTTCCGTTCCACCTTCCATTCCCCATTCCATTCAACTTTCCGTTCCATTCCAATCCATTACACATACAATTGCATTCCATTCCAATCCATATTCCATTCGAGTCCACAATCCATTCCATTCCATTCCATTCCCCATTCCATTCCATTCCATTCTTTCCATTCCACATTCCATTCCACATTCCACTCCATTCCAAATTACATTCAATGCCACATTCCATTCCATTCCATTCCACATTCCGTTCCAAAATCCATTCCATTCCAATCCACATTCCATTCCATTCCATTCCACATTTCACTCCATTGCATTCCACATTCCATTCAATTCCATTCCACGTTATATTCCATTTTCCATTCAACGTACCTTTCCAATCCATTCCACGTTCCATTGTATTCCATTCCACGCTTCATTTCATTCAATTCCACATTCCATTCCACATTCCATTTCACATTGCATTCCACCTTACATTTCACATTCCATTCCTTTCCGCTTTCCATGCCATTCCATCGAGATTCCATTCCATTGCATTCCACATTCCATTCCATTCCACATTCCATTCCACATTCCATTCCATTCCATCTCATTCCACCTTCCATTCCTTTACATTCCACATTGCATTCCAAATTCCAGTCCACATTCCATTCCACATTCCATTCCACATTCCATTCCACGTTCCATTCCATTCCATTCCACCTTCCTTTCCATTCCATTCCACATTCAATTCCATTCCATTCCAAATTCCATTCCATCCCATTTCACATTCCATTCCATTCCATTGCATTCCACATTCCATTCCATTCCACATTCCATTCCACATTCCATTCCATATTCCATTCCACATTCCATTCCATTCCATCTCATTCCACCTTCCATTCCTTTACATTCCACATTGCATTCCAAATTCCAGTCCACATTCCGTTCCACATTCCATTCCACATTCCATTCCACGTTCCATTCCATTCCATTCCACCTTCCTTTCCATTCCATTCCACATTCAATTCCATTCCATTCCAAATTCCATTCCATCCCATTTCACATTCCATTCCATTCCATTGCATTCCACATTCCATTTCATTCCACATTCCATTCCACATGCCATTCTTCATTCCATTCCATTCCATTCCATTCCACTTTCCATTCCATTCCATTCCATTACACATTCCATTCCACATTCCTTTAAACCTGCCATTCTATGTTCCATTCCATTCCATTCCACATTCAATTCCATTCAATTCCACATTCCATTCCATTCCATTCCACATTCCATTCCATTCCACTACAAATTCCAATCCATTCCATTCCATTCCATTCCAAATTTCATTGCATTCCATTCCACATTTCATTACATTCCATACCTCATTCCATTCCATTCGATTCGACATTCCATTCCATTCCATTACACGTTCCATTCCAGTACATACCACGTTCCATTCCATTCATTCCACATTCCATTCCACATTCCATTCCGTATTTCATTCCCTTCCATTCCACATTCCATTCCATGTTCCATTCCACGTTCCATGGCACTTTCCATTCCATATAATTCCACCTTCCATTCCACGTTGCATTTTACGTTCCATTCCATTCCATTCCACATTCAATTCCATTATATTCTACATTCCATTCCATTCCATTCCACATTCCATTCCATTCCATTCCACATTCCTTTCCATTCCACTCCAAATTCCAATCCATTCCATTCCATTCCATTCCACATTTCATTCCGTTCCATACCTCTTTCCATTCCATTCGATTCAACATTCGATTCCATTCCATGTTCCATTCCAGTACATACCACGTTTCATTCCATTCCATTCCACATTCCATTCCACATTCCATTCCGTATTTCATTCCCTTCCATTCCAGATTCCATTCCATGTTCCATTGCACTTTCCAGTCCATTTAATCCCGCATTCCATTCCACGTTGCATTTTCCATTCCATTCCATTCCATTCCACATTCAATTCCACATTCCATTCCATTCCATTCTACTTTCCACATAATTCCTTTCCATTCCATTCCACATTCCATTCCATTGCATTTCACTTTCGATTCCACATTTCGTTCCATTCCGCTGCACATTACATTCTATTCCTTTGCACATTCCATTTCATTCCATTCCACACTCTATTCCACATTTCATTCCACATTCCATTTCACATTCCCTTCCACATTACATTTCACATTCCACATTCCATTCCATTCCATTTCACGTTCCATTCCTTTCCACATTCCATTCCACATTCACATCCATTCCATTCCACATTCCATTTCTTTCCATTCCATTCCATTCACCACTCCATTCCATTCCATTCAATTCCACGTTTCATTGCAGTCCATTCCACATTCCATTCCATTCATTTCCATTCCATTCCCTTCCACATTCCATTCCATTCCATTCCATTCCTCAATCAATTCCATTCCACTCCACATTCCATTGCATTCCATTCCACTTTCTATTCCACATTTTTTTCCATTCCACTCCACATTCCATTGCATTCCATTCCACTTTCTATTCCACATTCTTTTCCATTCCATTCCACATTCCATTCCATTCCATTCCACATTCCATTCCATTCCAATCCATTCCAAATTAGATTAAATTTCATTCCACTTTCCATTCCATTCCATTTCACGTTCCATTCCATTCCATTCCATTCCAGGCCACATTCCAACCCATTACATTACTAATTCCATTCTATTACTTGCCACATTCCATTCCACGTTCCATTCCACATTCCATTCTTCATTCCATTCCACATTCCACTCTATTCCATTCCTTTCCTCATTCCTTTCCTTTCCATTCCACTTTCCATTCCATTCCATGCCACATTCCATTCCACATTCCATTCCATTCCATTCCACATTCCATTCCACGTTCCATTCCATGTTACATTCCACATACCTTTCCACTTTCAATTCCACGTTCTCTTCCATGGTCCATTACACGTTCCATTCCATACCATTCCACATTCCATTCCATTCCTTTGCGCATTCCATTCCACATTCCATTGCATTCCATTCCACATTCCATTCCTTTCCATTCCATTCTACATTCCTTTCCCATCCATTCCACCTTCCATTCCGCTTTCCCTTCCATTCCATTCCCTTCCATTCGATTCCAATCCATTTCATTCCACATTCCATTCCATTCCATTCAATTCCATATTCCATTCCAGTCCATTCCATTCCATATTCCATTCCATTCCATTCCACATTCCATTCCGTTCCATACCACATTCCACTCCACATTCGATTCCATTCCACATTCCATTCCATTCCTTTCTATTCCAGTCCAAACTCCATTCAAATCCATTCCACATTCCATTCCATTCCATTCCACATTCCATTCCATTCCATTCCACATTCCAGTCCATTCCTTTCCACATTCCTTTCCACATTCCATTCCATTCCATTGCACAATCCATTTCATTCCATTCCGCATTGTATTCCATTCCATTGCAGATTCCATTCTACTTTCCATTCCACATTCCATTCCATACGTTTCCACATTCGATTCCACATTCTATTCCACATTCCATTCCGAATTCCATTCCATTCCATTCTGCATTGCATTCCGCATTCCATTTTACACCGTTTTACATCTCATTCCACTTTAAAATCCATTCCATTACACATTTCATTTCATTCCATCCCGAATTTCATTCAATTCCTTTCCGCATTCCATTCTATTCCATTCCATATTCAATTTCATTCCATTCTGCTTTCCATTCCATTCCATTCTGCATTCCATTCCATTCAATTCCATTCCACATTCCATTCCATTCCATTTCTTTCAACTTTCCTTTTCATTTCATTACACATTCCAATCCTTTCCATTCCAATCCATTCCACATTCCATACCATTCCATTCCTTTCCACATTCAATTCCATTACATTCCATTCCACATTCCATTCCATTCCATTCCAATCCATTCCACAATCCATTCCACATTCCATTCCATTATATTCCATTCCGATCCACATTCCATTCCATATTCCATTCCATTCCACATTGCATTCCACATTCCATTCTTCCAACCATTCCACATTCCGCTACATTCCATTCCATTGAACAATCTATTCCATTCTATTCCACATTCCATTCCACATTCAATTCCACGTTGCATTCCACTTTGCATTCCATTCCTTTCCACATTCCTTTCCACATTCCATTCCATTCCATTCCACATTCCATTCCGCATTCCATTCCATTCCTTTCCACATTCCTCTGCATTCCATACCATTCCACATTCCACTCCATTCCATTCCACATTCCATACCACATTCCACTCCATTCCATTCCTCATTCCACTCCACATTCCAGTTCATTCCTTTCCACGTGCCATTCGACATTGCATTCCAATTTGCATTCCACATTCCATTCCTCTCCCTTCCACCTTCCATTCCATTCCATTCCATTCCACATTCCATTCCATTCCATTTCAATTTCAATTTCATTTCGTTGCATTCCATTCCAATTTCCATTTCATACCATTCCTTTCCACTCCACATTCCGTTGCATTCCATTACACATTCCATTTCATTCCATTCCACGTTCAAGTCCATTACATTCCAAGTTCCATTCCACATTCCATTCCACTTTCCATTCCATTCCATGCCAAATTCCATTCCACTTTCCATTCCATTCCATTCCACATTCCTTTCCAAATCATTCCACATTCCATTCCACATTCCATTCCTTTCCACATTCCACTCCATTCCATTCCATTCCACATTCCACTCTATTTAATTCCACATTATATTCCCCATTCAACTCCACATTCCACTTCATTCAATTCCGCATTCCATTCCACATTCCATTCCACATTCCATTCGATGTCATTCCACATTGCACTCCACTCCATTCCATTCCATTCCACATTCCCTTCCAAATTCCCTTCCATTCAATTCCACATTCCGTTCCTTTCCATTCCATTCCAATCCATTCCATATTCCACTCCATTCCTTTCAATTCCATTCCATTCCACATTCCATTCCACATTCCTGTCCATTTCATTCCACATTGCATTCCTTTCTTTCCATTTAATTCCATTCCATATTCCACTCCATTCCTTTCAATTCCATTCCATTCCACATTCCATTCCACATTCCTGTCCATTTCATTCCACATTGCATTCCTTTCTTTCCATTTCATTCCATTCCATATTCCATTCCATTCCACATTCAATTGCTTTCCATTCCATTGAACATTCTTTTCCCTTCCATTCCATTCCAAATTCCATTCTATTCCATTCCACATTCCATTCCATTCCTTTCCACATTCCTTTCCACATTGCCTTCCATTCCATTCCACATTGCATTTCTTTCTATTCCATTCCATTCCGTATTCCATTCCATTCCATTCCACATTCCATTCCAATCCTTTTCACTCCATTATATTGCATTAGATTCCTTTCCACATTCCTTTCAACACCATTCCATTCCACATTGCATTCCATATCATTTCATTCCATATTCCATTCCATTCCATTCCATTCCACATTCCATTCCTTTCCATTCCACTTTCCATTCCTTACCATTCCTTTCCATTCCACATTCCTTTCCATTGCATTCCATTCCACATTCCATTCCACATTCACATCCATTCAATTCCACATTCCATTCCTTTCAATTCCATTCCATTCCACTTTCCATTCAATTCAATTCCGTTCCATTCCATATTCCATTGCATTCCATTACACGTTCCATTTCTTTCGTTTCTATTCCATTCCCTTCCACATTCCATTCCATTCCATTACATTCTGCAATCAATTCCATTCCATTCCAAATTCCATTCCATTCCATTCCTCTTTCCATTCCACACTACTTTCAATTCCTTTCCACCTTCCATTCCATTACATTCCATATTGGATTCAATTTCATTCCACAGTCCATACCATTACATTTCCCTTTCCCTTCCATTCCATTCCATTCCACTCCACATAGCAACTCATTACGTTTCTAATTCCATTCCATTCCATTCCACATTCCATTCCACATTCCATTGCACATTCCATTCAACATTCCATTGCATTCCACATTCGACTCTCTTCCATTCCATTCCACATTCCATTCCTTTCTACTCCACTTTCCACTCCATTCCTTTCCACATTCCATTCCACATTCCATTCCATTCCATTCCACATTCCATTCCATTCCATTTCACATTCCATTCCATTCCATTCCACATTCCATTCCATTCCATTCCACTTTTCATTCCACTTTCCTTTCCATTCCATTCCAAATTCCATTCCACATTCCTTTCTATTCCATTCCAAATTGCAGTCCACATTACTTTCCATTCCATTCCACTTACCATTCCATTATATTCAAGTCCACATTCCATTCCTTTACATTCCACATTCCATTCCATTCCGTTCCACTTTCCATTCCATTCCATTCCACATTCCATTCCATTTCATTCCACTTTCCATTCCACATTCCTTTCCATTCCATTCTAAATTCCATTCCACATTCCTTTCCATTCCATCCCAAATTGTATTCCACATTCGTTTCCGTTCCATTCCCGATTCTATTCCATTAAATTCCAGTCCACATTCCATTCCTTTACATTCCACAATCCATTCCTTTCCATTCCACATTCCATTCCATTTCATTCCACATTCCATTCCACATTCCATCCTACATCCATTCCACATTCCATTCAATTCCATTCCACTTTCCACTCCATTCCATTCCATTCCACATTCCACTCCATTCCAATACATATACCTTTCCATTCCATTCCACATTACAATCCATTCCATTCCATTCCATTTCACATTCCATTTCATTCAATTCTACGTACCATTCCACATATCATTCCATCCCATTCCACATTGCATTATATTCCATTCCATTCCATTTCACATTGCATTCCACATTCCATTCCATTCCATTCCACATTCCACTACGTTCTGTTCCACATTCCATTCCATTCCATTTTACATTCCGTTTGATTCCACTCCATTCCATTCCACATTCCATTCCACGTTCCATTCCACCATCCATTCCACGTTCCATTCTATTGGATTCCACTTTCCTTTCCACATTAGATTCCTTTCCAAATTCCATTCCATTCCATTGCATTCCATTCCACATTCCATTCCATATTCCATTCCATTCCACATTCCATTCCATTCCACATTATATTCCACATTCCATTCTACATTCCATTCCACATTCCTCATTCCTTTCCATTCCATTCCACATTCCATTCCAGATTCCATTACATTAATTCCAAATTCCATTCAAACTTCCATTCCAGGTTCAATTCCGTTGCATTCCACTTTCCATTCAACATTAAATTCCATTCAATTCCGTTCTACATTCCATTCCAAATTCCATTCCATTCCTTTCCACATTCCTCTCCTTTCCATACCATTCCACTTTCCACTCCATTCCAATCCACATTCCATTCCTCATTCAACATCATTTCTATCCACGTTTCATTCCACATTCCATTCCACATTCCATTTCATTCCATTTCAGATACCATTCCATTGCATTCCTTTCCTTTCCATTCCATTCCATTCCACATTCCGTTCCATTCCATCTCACATTACATTCCACGTTCCATTCCACGTTCCCTTCAACTATCCTTTCCACGTTCCAATCCCAGTTCCATTCCACGTTTCATTCTATTCCATTCAACGTTCCATTCCACGTTCCATTTCACCCTCCATTCCACGTTGCATTCCATTCCATTCCTCTTTCCATTCCACATTCCATTCCATTTCTTTCCATTCCCCGTTGGATTCCATTCCATTCCTCTTTCCATTCCACATTCCTTTCCAACTTCCATTCCATTCCATTCCATTCCACATTCCATTAAACATCCCTGTCCTTTCCATTCCACTTTCCATTCGTCATTCCATTCCATTCCATTCCACATTCCATTAAACATCCCTGTCCTTTCCATTCCACTTTCCATTCGTCATTCCATTCCATTTCATTCCACATTCCATTACGCATTCCATTCCTTTCCATTCCATTCCACATTCCATTCCATTCCATTCCATTCCAAATTCCATTCCACGTTCCATTCCATTCCATTCCACATTCCATTACGCATTCCATTCCTTTCCATTCCATTCCACATTCCATTCCATTCCATTCCACATTCCATTCCATTCCATTCCAAATTCCATTCCACGTTCCATTCCATTCCATTCCACATTCCATTTCACATTCCATTCTCTTCCATTCCACATTCCCTTCCACGTTCCATTCCTTTCCATTCCATCTTCGATTCCACATTCTATTCCAATCCATTCCATTTCACATTCCATTCCACACTCCCTTACCTTCCACTCCATTCCATTCCACATTCCATTCCACATTCCATTCCATTCCACATTCCCTTAAATTCCAACGAATTCCTTTCTACATTCCATTCCATGTTCCATTACTTTCCGTTTCACTTTCCATTCCGCATTCTATTCCATTCCATTCCTTTCCATTTCACATTCCGTTCCACATACCCTTCCATTCCATTCCCTTCCTTTCCACATTCCATTCCACATTCCAGTGCATTCCATTCCACATTCCACTCCATTCCGTTCCACATTCCACACCATTCCGAGCCAAATTCCATTCCACATTCCACTCCATTCCATTCCACATTCCATTGCACATTCCATTCCACATTCCTTTCCACATTTCATTCCATTCTTTTAAACCTTCCACATCGTTGCATTCCATTCCACATTCCATTCAATTCCATTGGACATTTCATTCATTCCATTTCAAATTCCATTCCTTTCCTTTCAATTCCATTCTATTGCACATTCCATTCCATTCCATTCCACATTCCATTCCATTCCATTCGATTCAGCAATCAATTCCATTTCATTCCACATTCCATTCCTTTGCATTCCATTCCACATTCCATTCCTTTGCATTCCATTCCACATTCCATTCAATTCCATTGCACATTTCATTCATTCCATTTCAAATTCCATTCCATTCCTTTCAATTCCATTCTATTGCACATTCCATTCCATTCCATTCCACATTCCATTCCATTCCATTTTTTTCCGCAATCCATTCCATTTCATTCCACATCCATTCCGTTCCTTTCCATTCCATTCCATTCCACTTTCCATTCCATTCCATTCCACTTTCCATTCCATTCCATTCCACATTCAATTAGACATTCCATTATATTCCTTTCCACATTGCATTCCACATTCCATTCCATTCCATTCCACATTCCATTCCATTCCATTCCAGATTGCATTCCAGTTTCCATTCCACTTTCCATTCCACCTTCCCTTCCACATTCTGTTCCACGTTCCTTTCCACTTTCCATTAAATGTTGCAGTCCATATTCCTTTCTGCGTTCCATTGCATTCCATTCCACATTCCATTCTTCGCCATTCGACATTCCACATTCCACTCTATTCCACTCTACATTCCAATCTCTTCCACATTCCACTTTTTTCCATTTCACATTCCAGTCTATTCCATTTCACATTCCATTCCATTCCATTACAAATTCCACCCCATTCCATTCCATTCCACATTCCATTTCATTATATTCCTCATTCTTTTCCATTCCATTCCACAGTCCATTCCATTCCATTCCACATTCCATTCCATTCCGTTCCACATTCCTTTCCACCTTCCATTCCACGTTCCATTCTACGATCCATTCCATTCCATTCCAAATTCCATTCCTCATTCCATTCCATATCAGTCCATATTACAGTCCACATTCCACTCCTTGCCATTCCAGATTCAATTCCATTCCATTCCACACTCCACTGCATTACATTCCACATTCCATTCCACTTTCCACTCCATTGCTTTCTGCATTCCATTCCATTGAATTCTACATTCCATTCCATTTGATTCCACATTGCACTACATTCCATTCCCCTTTCCATTCCACATTCCATTGCACATTCCATTCCACATTCCATTCCTTTCCATTCTATCTGCCACTTCATTCCATTCCTTTCCACATTCCATTCCATTCCATTCCATATTCCATTCCATTCAATTCCACATTCCATTTCACAATCCCCTTCGTTCCATTCCATTCCACATTCCACTCCATTCTATTCCACATTCCAGTCAAATCCATTCCATTCCAAAAACCATTCCACTCCACATTCAATTCCACTTTCCAATCCATTAAATTGAATTCCACATTCCACTACACTCCATTCCCGTTTCCATTCCACATTCCATTGCACATTCCATGCCATATTTCATTCCATTCCATTCCACCTGCCACTTCGTTCCATTCCTTTCCACATTCCATTCCATTCCATATTCAATTCCACTCCATTCCACATTCCATTTTACAATCCTCTTCGTTCCATTCCATTTCACATTCCACTCCATTCCATTCCACATTCCATTCCACATTACATTCCATTCCACCTTCCACTTCATTGCATTCCATTCCACCTTACATTATATTTCATTTAAATTTCCATTCCATTCAATTGAATTCCATTCCACATTCAATTCCATTCCATTCCACATTCCATTCCATTCCGTTCCGTTCCACAATCCATTCCATTACATTCCACGGTCCATTCAAATTCCATTCCATTCCATTCCATTCCACATTCTATTCCATATTCCATTCCATTCCATTCCACCTTTGATTCCATTGCATTCCACATTGCATTCCATTCAATTCCACGTTGCATTCCACGTTCCATTCCACGTTCCATTCCGTGTTCCTCTCCACGTTCCATTCCTTTCCATTCCATTTTCCATTCCACTTTCCATTCCACCTTCCATTCCAATTTCCATTCCAAGATCAATTCCACGTTCCATTCCACAATCCATTCCGCATTCCATTCCATTTGATTCCACGTTCCATTCCACGTTCCATTATATGTTCCATTCCACGTTGCATTCCTCCTTCCTTTCCATGTTCCATTCAACATTCCATACCACATTGCATTCCATTCCATTTTACATTCCATTCCATATTCCATTCCATACTTTCCCAATTCCATTCCACATTCCATTCCAGGTTCCATTCCATTTCACATTCTATTCCATTTCATTCCACTCCATTCCATTTTACATTGCACTCCACATTCCGTTCCGTTTCACATTCCATTCCATTCCATTCGGCATTCCATTGCACATTCCATTCCATTCCATTCGACATTCCATTCTGTTCCACATTCCTTTCCACATTACATTCCATTAAATTCCACACTCCATTCCATTTCTTTCACATTCCATTCCATTCCATTCCACATTCCATTCCATTGCATAACATTCCACATTTCATTCCATTCCATTCCATTCAAATTTCCCATCCATTTATTCCATTACATTCCACAATCCATTCCATTCCCATCCATATTCCATTCCATTCCATTCCATATTCCATTCCTTTCCATTCCACATTCCATTCTTCTTTCCATGCCATTCCATTCTACATTCCATTCAATTCCATTCCATATTCTGTTCCATTCCATTTCACATTCCATTAAAATCCATTCCATTCCTGTCTACAGTCCATTGAATTCCAAACCACATTCCATTCCATTCCATTCCACATCCCATTTCACATTCCATTCAAATCCTTTGCGCTTTCCATTCCATTCCATTTCATTGCATTCTACATTCCATTGAATTCCATGCCTCATTCCATTCCATTCCATTCCATTCCATGTTCTATTCCACGTTCCATTCCACGTTCCATTTCACATTCCATTACACATTCCTTTCCATTGCATTCCACACTGCATTCTACATCCCATTCCGCAGTTCATTCCAATCCATTCCGCCTTCAATTCCAAATTCCATTCAATTCCATTCCATTCCACTTTCCACTCCATTCAAGTCCAAATTCTTTCCACATTCCATTCCTGATTACTTTCCATTCCATTCCGCATTCCATTCCATTCCCTTTCAAATTCCGTCCATTCCATTCAATTCCATTCCACATTCCATTCAATTCCATGCCACATTCCATTCTATTCTATTCCATTCCACGTTCCATTCCATTATCCATCCTATTCCATTAGAAATTCCATTCCGCATTCCACATTCCATTCCATTCCAGATTCCATTCCATTGCATTCCACATTCCATTCCAGATTCCACTCCATTCCATTCCACATTCAATTCCACATTCCATTCCATTCCATTCCACATTCCATTCAATTCCACTCCAAATTCCAATCCATTCCATTCCATTCCATTCCACATTCCATTCCACATTCCATTCCACGTTCCATTGCACTTTCCATTAAATTTAATTCCACATTCCATTCCGCGTTGCGTTTTACGTTCCATTCCATTCTATTCCACATTCAATTCCACATTCCATTCCATTCCATTCTACTTTCCATACAATTCCTTTCCATTCCATTCCACATTCCATTCCATTGCATTTCACATTCGATTCCACATTTCATTCCATTGCATTGCACATTACATTACATTCCATTCCACATTCCATTTCATTGCATTGCACATTCTATTACACATTCCATTCCACATTCCATTTCACATTCCCTTCCACATTCCATTTCACATTCCACATTCCATTCCATTCCATTTCACTTTCCCTTCCATTCCACATTCCATTCCACATTCACATCAATTCCATACCACATTCCATTCCTTTCCATTCCATTCCACATTCCATTCCTTTCCATTCCATTCCACATTCCATTCCATTCCATTCAATTCCACGTTTCATTGCATTCCATTCCGCATTCCATTCCATTCGTTTCCATTTCATTCCCTTCCACATTCCATTCCATTCCATTCCATTCTGCAATGAATTCCATTCCACTCCACATTCCATTCCATTCCATTCCACTTTCTATTCCACATTCTTTTCCATTCCATTCCACATTCCATTCCATTCCATTCCAAATAAGATTAAATTTCATTCCACTTTCCATTCCATTCCATTTCACGTTCCATTCCATTCCATTCCATTCCAGGCCACATTCCAACCCATTACATTCGTAATTCCATTCCATTACGTTCCACATTCCATTCCACATTCCATTCCACATTCCATTCTACATTCCATTCCACATTCCACTCTATTCCTTTCCTTTCCTCATTCCATTCCTTTCCATTCCACTTTCCATTCCATTTCATTCCACATTCCATTCCATTGCATTCCACATTCCATTCCACGGTCCATTCCATGTTCCATTCAACATTCCTTTCCACTTTCCATTCCACGTTCTATTCCATGATCCATTACAAGTTGCATTCCATTCCATTCCACATTCCATTCCATTCCTTTGCACATTCCATTCCACATTCCATTGCATTCCATTCCACATTCCATTCCTTTCCATTCTATTCCACATTCCTTTCCAATCCATTCCACCTTCCATTCCGCATTCCCTTCCATTCCATTCCATTCGATTCCATTCCATAACAATCCATTGCATTCCACATTCCATTCCATTTCATTCCATTCCAAATTCCATTCAATTCCATTCCATTCCATTCCAGTCCATATTCCATTCCAATCCATTCCATTCCACATTCCATTCCGTTCCATACCACATTCCTCTCCAAATTCCATTCCATTGCACATTCCATTTCGTTCCTTTCCATTCCAGTCCAAGCTCTTTTCAAATCCATTCCACATTCCATTCCATCCCATTCCACATTCCAGGCCATTCCATTCCACATTCTTTTCCACATTCCATTCCATTCCATTGCACAATCCATTCCATTCCATTCCACATTGTATTCCATGCCTTTGCAGATTCCATTCTACTTTCCATTCCACATTCCATTCCATACGTCTCCACATTCAATTCCACATTCTATTCCACATTCCATTCCACATTCCATTCCAAATTCAATTCCATTCCATTCCGCATTGCATTCCACATTGCATTTTTTACCATTTTACATCCCATTCCACTTTACAATCCATTCCATTACACATTTCATTGAATTCCATCCCGAATTTCACTCCATTCTTTTCCGCATTCCATTCCATTCCATTCCATTCCATTCCATTCCATTCCACATTCCATTCCATTCCATTCCATTCCATTCCACATTCCATTCCATTGCATTCCACATTCCATTCCACGGTCCATTCCATGTTCCATTCCACATTCCTTTCCACTTTCCATTCCACGTTCTATTCCATGATCCATTGCAAGTTGCATTCCATTCCATTCCACATTCCATTCCATTCCATTCCATTCCATTCCATTCCATTCCACATTCCATTCCATTCCATTCCATTCCATTCCACATTCCATTCCATTCCATTCTATTCCATTCCACATTCCATTGCATTCCATTCCAAATTCAATTGCATTCCTTTCCGCATTCCATTCCATTCCATTCCACATTCCATTGTATTCCATTCCACATTCAATTGCATTCCTTTCCACATTCCATTCCATTCCATTGCATTCAATTCCATTCCATATTCCATTCCATTCCATTCCATTCAATTCCATTCCACATTCCATTCCATTCCATTTCTTTCCACTTTCCGTTTCATTTCATTACACATTACAATCCTTTCCATTCCATTCCATTCCACATTCCATTCCATTCCATTCCATTCCACATTCCATTCCATTCCATTCCACTCCATTCCACAATACATTCCATATTCCATTCCATTATATTCCATTCTGATCCACATTCCATTCCATATTCCATTCCATTCCACATTGCATTCCACATTCCATTCTTCCATCCATTCCCCATTCCGCTACATTCCATTCCATTGAACATTCTATTTCATTCTATTCCACATTCCATTCCACATCCCATTCCACATTGCATTCCACATTCCATTCCATTCCTTTCCACATTCCATTCCACGTTCCATTCCATTCCATTTCACTTTCCATTCCACAATTCCATTCCATTTCTTTCCACATTCCTCTGCATTCCATAACATTCCACATTCCACTCCATTCCATTCCACATTCCATTCCACATTCCACTACATTCCATTCCACATTCCATTCCACATTCCAGTTCATTCCTTTCCACGTGCCATTCGACATTGCATTCCAATTTGCATTCCCCATTCCATTCCTCTCCATTCTACCTTCCATTCCACTCCATTGCATTCCGCATTCCATTCCATTCCACATTCCATTCCATTCCATTTCAATTTCTATTTCATTGCGTTGCATTCCATTCCAATTTCAATTTCATATGATTCCATTCCACTCCACATTCCGTTTCATTCCATTACACATTCCATTCCATTCCATCCCACTTTCCTTTCCATTACATTCCACGTTCCGTTCCACATTCCATTCCAATTTCCTTTTCATTCCATTCCACATTCCATTCCACTTTCCATTCCATTCCATTGCACATTCCTTTCCAATCCATTCCACATTCCATTCCACATTCCATTTCACTCCATTCCACATTCCATTCCATTACACATTCCACTGCATTCCATTCCATTCCACATTCCACTCTATTTCATTCCACATTATATTCCCCATTCAAGTCCACATTCCACTTCATTCAATTCCGCATTGCATTCCACATTCCATTCCATAACATTCCACATTGCACTCCATTCCATTCCATTCCATTCCACATTTCCTTCCAAATTCCCTTCCATTCAATTCCACATTCCGTTCCTTTCCATTGCATTCCATTCCATTCCATATTCCATTCCATTCCTTTCAATTCCGTTCCATTCCACATTCCATTCCACATTCCCATCCATTTCATTCCACATTCCATTCCTTTCCATTCCATTTCATTCCATTCCTTATTCCATTCCATTCCACGTTCAATTGCATTCCATTCCATTGAACATTGCATTCCCTTCCATTCCGTTCCAAATTGCATTCCATTCCATTCCACATTCCATTCCATTCCTTTCCAAATTCCTTTCCACATTGCCTTCCATTCCATTTAACATTGCATTTCTTTCTATTCCATTACATTCCATATTCCAATCCATTCCATTCCACATTCCATTCCAATCCATTTCACTCCATTGTATTGCATTAGATTCCTTTCCACATTCCTTTCCACTCCATTCCATTCCACATTTCATTCCATACCATTTCATTCCATATTCCATTCCATTCCACTCCACATTCCATTCCTTTCCATACCACTTTCCATTCCTTTCCATTCCACATTCCTTTCCATTGCATTCCATTCCACATTCCATTCCATTGCATTCCACTATCCATTCCACATTCCTTTCCATTCCATTCCAAATTCCATTCCACATTCCTTTCCATTCCATTACAAATTGCATTCCACATTACTTTCCATTCCATTCCACTTTCCATTAAATTAAATTCCAGTCCACTTTCCATTCCTTTAAATTCCACAATCCATTCCATTCCATTCCATTCCACATTCCTTTCCATTTCATTCCACATTCCATTCCACATTCCATTCCACATTCCATTCTATATGCATTTCACATTCCATTCAATTCCTTTCCACTTTACACTCCATTCCATTCCATTCCACCTTCCATTCCATTCCAATACATATACCTTTCCATTCCATTCCACATTACAATCCATTCCATTCCATTCCATTTCACATTCCATTTCATTCAATTCTACGTACCATTCCACATATCATTCCATCCCATTCCACATTGCATTATATTCCACTCCATTCCATTTCACATTGCATTCCACATTCCGTTCCTTTCCATTCCACATTCCATTATGTTCCATTCCAGATTCCGTTCAATATTCCATCCCATTCCATTTTACATCCATTTGATTCCATTCCATTCCATTCCACATTCCATTCCACGGTCCATTCCACGATCCATTCCACGTTCCATTCTATTCTATTCCACATTCCTTTCCACATTACATGCCATTCCACATTCCATTCCATTCCATTGCATTCCATTCCACATTCCATTCCACATTCCATTCCATTCCTTTCCATTCCACATTACATTCCATTCCACATTATATTCCATATTCCATTCTACATTCCATTCCACATTGCACGCCATTCCCTTCCATTCCACATTCCTTTCCATTCCATTCCACATTCCATTCCATATTCCATTACATTCATTCCAAATTCCATTCCACCTTCCATTCCAGGTTCAATTCCGTTGCATTCCACTTTCCATTCAACATTAAATTCCATTCCATTCCATTCTACATTCCATTCCAAATTCCTTTCCATTCCTTTCCACATTCCTCTCCTTTCCATACCATTCCACTTTCCACTCCATTCCATTCCACATTCCATTTCTCATTCAACATCATTTCTATGCACGTTTCATTCCACATTCCATTCCACATTCCATTTCATTCCATTCCAAATAACATTCAATTCCATTCCTTTCCTTTCCATTCCATTCCATTCCACATTCCATTCCACTCCATCTCACATTACTTTCCACGTTCCATTCCACGTTCCCTTCCACTATCCTTTCCACGTTCCAATCCCAGTTCCATTCCATGTTTCATTCCATTACATTCAACGATCCATTCCACGTTCCATTTCACCCTCCATTCCACGTTGCATTCCATTCCATTCCTCTTTCCATTCCACATTCCATTCCATTCCTTTCCATTCCCCGTTGGATTCCGTTCCTTTCCTCTTTCCATTCCACATTCCATTCCAACTTCCATTCCATTCCATTCCATTCCACATTCCATTAAACTTTCCTGTCCTTTCCATTCCACTTTCCATTTGACATTCCATTCCATTCCACATTCCATTAAACATTCCTGTCCTTTCCATTCCACTTCCCATTTGGCATTCCATTCCATTTCATTCCACATTCCATTCCGCATTCCGTTCCTTTCCATTCCATTCCACATTCCATTCCATTCCATTCCACATTCCATTCCACGTTCCATTCCATTCCATTCCACATTCCATTCCAATCGATTCCACATTTCATTCCACGTTCCATTCCACATTCCATTTCACGTTCTATTCCATTCCATAACACATTCCATTCCATTCGATTCCACATTTCATTCCACGTTCCATTCCATTCTATACCATGTTCCATTCCACATTCCATTCCATTCCGTATTCCAATCCATGCCACTCCACGTTCCATTCCAAACTCCATTCCATTCCATTCCACATTCCATTCCATTCCTTTCCAGGTTCCATTAAATTCCATTCCACTTTCCATTTGACATTCCATTTCATTCCATTCCATTCCACATTCCATTCCGCATTCCATTCCTTTCCATTCCATTCCACTTTCCATTCCTAAATCCATTCCATTCCATTCTACATTCCATATTCCATTCCATATTCCATTCCATTCCATATTCCATTCCATTCCATTCTGCATTCTATTCCGTTCCATTCCCTTCCATTCCACAATCCATTCCATTGCACTCCACATTCCATTCCTTTCCATTCCACAATCCATTCGACATTCCATTCCGTTTCATACCACTTTCCATTCCGTTCCATTCCACTTTCCATTACAGGTTCCATTCCATGTTCCTTTCTACGTTCCATTCCATTGCATTCCACGTTCCATTCCATTCCATTCCACGTTCCATTCCATTCCATTCCACGTTCCATTCCATTCCCTTCCATTCCGCGTTCCATTCCTCATTTCATTCCATGTTCCATTCCACATTTCACAGCATTCCATTTCATGTTCCATTCCACATTTCTCACCATTACATTTCATATTCCATTCCACATTCTTTTCCATTCCATTTCACATTCCATTCCATATTCCATTCCACAATGCATTCCATTCCGTCGCACATTCCATTCCATTACATTTGAAATTCCTTTCCATTCCTTTACATTCCATTCCACATCCCTTTCCATTCCGTTCCAAATTCCATACCATTCCATTCCATTCCACATTCCATTCCATTTCATTCCACGTTCCGTTCCACGTTCCATTCCACGTTCCATTACACATTCCATTTCACTTTCCATTCTATTCCATACCACATTCCCTTCCATGTTCCATTCCTTTCCATTCCATCTTCGATTCCACATTATATTCCGTTCCATTCCATTTCACATTCCATTCCACATTCCCTTAACTTCCACTCCATTCCATTCCACATTCCATTCCGCATTCCATTCCATTCCACATTCCCTTAAATTCCAACCCATTCCTTTCCACTTTCCATTCCATATTCTATTCCATTGCATTCCTTCCCATTTCACATTCCATTCCACATTCCCTTCCATTCCATTCCATTCCATTCCACATTCCATTCCACATTCCATTGCATTCCATTCCAGATTCCACTCCATATCATTCCACATTCCACTCCACTCCATTCCACAATGCATTGCGCATTCCATTCCACATTCCTTTCCACATTTCATTCCATTCTTTTAAACATTCCACTACGTTGCATTCAATTCCACATTCCATTCAATTCCGTTGCACATTTCATTCATTCCATTTCCAATTCCATTCCATTCCTTTCAATTCCATTCTATTGCACATTCCATTCCATTCCATTCCACATTCCATTCCATTCCATTCCACATTCCATTCCTTTCCATTCGATTCCACAATCCATTCCATTTCATTCCACATTCCATTCCGTTGCATTCCATTCCACATTCCATTCAATTCCATTGCACATTTCATTCATTCCATTTCAAATTCCATTCTATTCCTTTCAATTTCATTCTATTGCACATTCCATTCCATTCAATTCCACTTTCCATTCTGTTCCATTCGATTCTGCAATCCATTCCATTTCATTGCACATTCCATTCCGTTCCGTTCGATTCCATTCCATTCCACTTTCCATTCCATTCCATTCCACATTCAATTCCACATTCCATTACATTCTTTGCACTTTGCATTCCACATTCTATTGCATTCCATTCCACATTCCATTCCTTTCCATTGCATTCCGCATTGCATTCCAGTTTCCATTCCACCTTCTGTTCCACGTTCCGTTCCACGTTCCTTTCCACTTTCCATTAAATGTTGCATTCCACATTTCATTCTGCGTTCCATTGCATTCCATTCCACATTCCATTCCGCGCCATTCGACATTCCAATTTCCACTCTATTCCACTCTACATTCCACTCCATTCCACATTCCACTCTATTCCATTTCACATTCCATTCCATTGCATTACACATTCCACCCCGTTCCATTCCATTCCACATTCCATTTCATAATATTCCTCATTCCATTCCATTCCACATTCCATTCCACAGTCCATTCCATTCCATTCCACATTCCATTCCGTTCCGTTCCGCATTCCTTTCCACCTTCCATTGCACGTTCCATTCTACGATCCATTCCATTCCATTCCAAATTCCATTCCTCATTCCATTCCATATCAGTCCACATTCCAGTCCACGTTCCACTCCTTGCCATTGCAGATTCCATTCCATTCCATTCCACACTCCAGTGCATTACAATCCACATTCCATTCCACTTTCCACTCCATAGCATTCCGCATTCCATTCCATTGCATTCCACATTCCATTCAATTTGATTCCACATTCCACTACATTCCATTCCCTTTTCCATTCCACATTCCATTGCAGATTCCTTTCCACATTCCATTCCATTCCATTCCATTCCATCTGCCACTTCATTCCATTCCTTTCCACAATCCATTCCATTCCATTCCATTCCATCTGCCACTTCATTACATTCCTTTCCACATTCCATTCCATTCCTTTCCATATTCCATTCCATTCCATTCCACATTCCACTCTATTCCATTCCACATTCCAGTCAAATCCATACCATTCCACATTCCATTCAATTCCATTCCACATTCAATTCCACATTCCAATCCATTAAATTGAATTCCACATTCCACTACATTCCATTCCCCTTTCCATTGCACATTCCATTCCACATTCCATTCCATCTGCCACTTCATCGCATTCCTTTCCACTTTCCATTCCATTCCATATTCCATTCCATTCCATTCCACATTCCATTTCACAATCCACTTCATTCCATTCCATTCCACATTCCACTCCATTCCATTCCACATTCCATTCCACATTACATTCCATTCCACCTTCCACTTCATTCCATTCCATTCCACCTTACATTATATTTCGTTTCAATTTCCTTTCCATTCCATTGAATTCCATTCCACATTCCATTCCATTCCATTCCACATTCCATTCCATTCCGTTCCGTTCCACAATCCATTCAATTCCTTCCACGGTCCATTCCAAATTCCATTCCTTTCCATTCCATTCCACATTCCATTCCATGTTCCATTCCATTCCATTCCACCTTTGATTCCATTGCATTCCACATTGCATTCCATTCCCTTCCAGGTTGCATTCCACGTTCCATTCCACGTTCCATTCCATGTTCCACTTCACATTCCGGTCCTTTCCATTCCATTTTCCATTCCACTTTCCATTCCACCTTCCATTCCAATTTCCATTCCAAGTTCAATTCCATGTTCCATTCCACATTCCATTGAGCATTCCATTCCATTTCATTCCACATTCGATTCTACGTTCCATTCCACATTCCATTATTCGTTCCATTCCGCGTTGCATTCCACGTTCCTTCCCATGTTCCATTCAACGTTCCATACCACTTTCCATTCCATTCCATTTTACATTCCATTCCACATTCCATTCCATACTTTCTGAATTCCATTCCGCATTCCATTCCAGGTTCCATTCCATTTCACATTCTATTCCATTTCATTCCACTCCATTCCATTTTACATTGCATTCCACATTCCATTCCACATTGCATTCCACATTCCATTCCATTTCACATTCCATTCCATTCCATTCGACTTTCCATTCCACATTCCATTCCATTCCATTCGCCATTCCATTCTTTTGCACATTCCTTTTCACATTCCATTCCATTAAATTCCACAGTCCATTCCATTACTTTCAACATTCCATTCCATTCCACTCCACATTCCATTCCATTGCATTCCATTCCACATTTCATTCCATTCCATTCCATTCAAATTTCCCATCCATTTATTCCATTACATTCCACAATCCATTCCATTCCGATCCATATTCCATTCTACTTTCCATTCCATTGTATTCCACATTCCATTCAATTCCATTCCATATTCCGTTCCATTCCATTTCACATTCCATTCCAATCCATTCCATTCCTATCCACAATCCATTCCATTCCAAGCCACATTCCATTCCATTCCATTCCACATTCCATTTCACATTCCATTCAAATCCATTGCACATTCCATTCCATTCCATTTAATTGCATTCTACATTCCATTGCATTCCATGCCTCATTCCATTCCATTCCATGTTCTATTCCACGTTCCATTCCACGTTCCATTTCACGTTTCATTGCACATTCCTTCCCTTTGAATTCCACACTCCATTCTACATTCCGTTCCACATTTGTTTCCAATCCATTCAACCTTGAATTCCACATTCCATTCAATTCCATTCAATTCCACTTTCCACTCCATTCCATTATGCATTCTTTCCACATTCCATTCCACATTCCATTCCAGATTACATTCCATTCCATTCCGCATTCCATTCCATTCCGTTTCAAATTCCATTCCATTCCATTCAATTCCATTCCATATTCCATTCATTTCCATTGCACATTCCATTCTATTCTATTCCATTCCACGTTCCATTCCATTATCCATTATATTCCATTAGATATTCCACTCCGCATTCCATTCCATTCCATTCCAGATTCCATTCCATTCCATTCCACATTCCATTCCACATTCCTCTACATTCCATTCCACATTCAATTACACATTCCATTCCTCATTCCATTCCAATCCGTTCCACATTCCAATCCTTTGCATTCCATTCCACATTCCATTCCATTCCATTCCTCATTCCATTTCACATTCCATTCCACATTCCATTCCGTGTTCCATTCCTCTTTCCGTTCCACGTTGCTTTCCACATTCCATTCTATTCCATTCCACATTCCATTCCACCTTCCATTCCGTATCATTCAACAAACCTTTCCACATTCCATTCCATTCCATTCCAGATACCAATCCATTCCATTGCACATTCCATACCGTTCCATTCCACACTCCACTCTATATTACTCCACATTCCATTCCACATTCCATTCCTCATTCCATTCCAATCCATTCCACATTCCAGTCTATTCCTTTCCATTCCATTCCACATTCCATTCCATTGCATTCCTCATTCCATTCTACATTCCATTCAACATTCCATTACACGTTCCATTCCACGTTCCATTCCACGTACCATTACACGTTCCATTCGATTCCATTCCACATTCCGTTCCACATTCCAATCTATTCCATTGCACATTCCATTCTATATTACCTTCCATTGCATTCCACATTCCATTCCACATTCCATCCTACTTTCCACTCCAGTTTCCATTTAATTCTATTCCACATTTAATTCCGCTTTCCATTCCATTCCGTTCCACATTCCATTCTACATTCCATTCCATTCCATTCCACATTCCATTGCACATGCCATTCCATTTTCCATTCCACTCAATTCCACATTCCATTCCATCTTCCATTCCATTTCATTCAACATTCCATTCCAGATTCTTTCCTTACCATTCCACATTCTACTCCATTCCATTCCTCATTCCATTCATTTCATCTCAAATTCCATTCCATTCCATTCCATTTCATTACACATTCCATTCCATTCTATTCCACATTCCAATCCATTACTTTCCATCCTGCAATCCCTTCCAATCCATTGCACATTCCATTCTGCAATCCATTCCATTCCATTCCACATTCCATTCCTTTCCAATCCACATCCATTCCACATTCCTTTGCATTCCATTCAACATTCCATTCCGTACCATTCCAAATTCCCTTTAATTCCATTCCACATTCCATTCACTTCCATTGCACATTCCCTTCCATTCCATTCCAGGCCACATTACATTCCATTCCATTCCACATTCCATTGCATTCCATTCCAAATTCCACTCCATTCAATTCTATTCCATTCCACATTGCATTCCATTCCATTCCAGTCCAATTTCCATTCCATTCCATTCCACTCTCCATTCCATTCCATTCCACATTCCACTCCATTCAATTCCATTCCATTCCACGTTGCATTACATTGCATTCCATTCCACGTATCATTCCATTCCATTACACATTCCATTCCATTCAATTCGTCATTCCATTCCTTTCCTTTACATTCAAATCCATTCCACATTTCATTCCATTCCACATTCCTTTCCACATTCAATTCTACATTCCATTCCACATTCCATTCCTTTCCATACCACTTTCCACTCCATTCTATTCCATTCTACCTTCCATTCCATTCCATTCTACCTTCCATTCCATTCCATTTAATATCTGATTCCATTCCATTCCATAATCCTTTCCATTGCCTTCCATTCCTTTTCTCATTCCTCTCCTTTCCATTCCGCATTCCATTCCATTCCGTTCCACATTGCACTCCATTCCATTCCATTCCACATTCCATTCCATTCCATTCCATTCCATATTTCATTCTTTCCCATTCCGCATTCCATTCCACATTCCATTCCACGTTCCATTCCTTTCCATTCCACATTTCATTCCATCCCATTCCCCATTCCCCATTCCATTCCATATTCCATTCCACATTCCATTCCACGTTCTATTCGTTTCCATTCCACATATCATTCCACATTCCATTCCATTGCATTCCACATTCCCATCCAATTTCCCTTCCATTCCATTAAACATTTCGTTCCTTTCCACATTCCATTCCTTTCCATGATATATTACATTTCATTACAAATTCCATTCCTTTCCATTCCTTTCCATTCCACATTCCATTCCACATTCCATTCCATTCCATTACACATTCCATTCCACATTCCTTTACATTCCATTCCAAATTCATTCCACATTACTTTCCATTCCATTCCACATTCCATTCAGTTCCACTCCAAATTCCATAGAATTACATGCCACATTCCATTCAATTCCATTTCGTGTTCCATTCCATTCCAGTAAATTCCAGTCCACTTTCCATTCCATTACATTCCACATTCTATTCCACAACATTCCACATTATATTCCTTTCCTTTCCACATTCCATTCTGTCCCATTCCACATTCCATTCCACATCCTATTCTACATCCATTCCACATTCCATTCATTCCTTTTCACTTTCCACTCCATTCCATTCCATTCCACCTTCCATTCCATTCCATTCCATTCTATTCCACCTTCCATTCCATTCCATTCCATTCCACATACCATTCCATTCCATTCCATTTCACATTCCATTCCATTCCTCTCCATTCCATTTCACATTGCATTGCACATTGCATTCTATTCCATTCCACATTCCATTCCACATTCCATTACATTCTATTCCACATTCCATTCCGTTCCATTTCACATTCCATTCCATTCCATTCCACATTCAATTCCACTTTGCTTTCCATTCCATTCCATTCCACATTGCATTCCACTTTTGATTCCACATTCCATTCCAAATTCCATTCCATTCCATTACACATTCCATTCCGCATTCCAATCAATTCCATTTCACATTACATTACACATTCTATTCCATTCCATTCCACCTTCAATTGCATTCCATTCCACATTCCTTTCCATTCCATTCGAAATTCCATTCCATTCCATTCCACTTTCAACTGCATTCGATTCCATTCCAACTTCCATTCTATTCCATTTAACATCAGATTCCATCCCATTCCACATTCCTTTCCATTCCATTTCACATTCCATTAAATTGCATTCCACCATCCATTCCACATTTTATTCCTTTCCATTCCACATTCCATTCCATTCCGTCTCGTTCCATTTCACATTGCATTCCACCTTCCGTTCCATTCCATTTCACATTCCATTCCATTCCATTCCACATACTATTCCATATTTCATTCCATTCCATTCCACATCCCATTACATTCCATTCCACATTCCATTCTGTTCCATTCCACATTCCATTACACATTCCATTCCATTCCATTCCACATTCAATTTTATTCCATTCCATTCCATTCCACATTGTATTCCACATTCCATTCTTCATTCCATTCCACTTTTCCTTCCATTCTTTGTCACATTCGACTCCACATTCCATTCCATTCTGCATTCCCTTCCACGTTCCATTCAGTTCCATTACACATTCCATTCCAATTTCCATTCCATTCCATTCCACATTCAAATGCATTGCATTTCCCATTCCTTTCCATTCCATTCCGCATTGCACTCCATTCCATTCCATTCCATTCCATTCCTATCCATATTCGGTTTCATTCCATTACACATTCCATTCCTTTCCATTCCATTCCATTCCACATTCCTTTCCATTCCTTTGCATTCCATATTCCATTCCATTCCATTCCGTTGCATTCCATTCCATTCCTCATTCCATTCCACATTGCATTCCATTCCATTCCATTCCGTTCCACATTCCCTTCCCTATTCCATTCCATTCCACAGTGCATTCCACGTTCCCTTGTATAATCCATTCCACCTTCCACTCTATTCCATTTCATTCCATATTCCACTCTATTCCATACCACATTCCATTCCATATTCCATTCCATTCATTACACATTACTTACCACAGTCCATTCCATTTTCCATTCCATGTTCTATTCCATTTCGTTGCACCTTCCATTCCACATTATATTCCATTCCATCCCAGATTACTTTCCAAATTCCATTCCATTCCTTTCCACATTCCTCTCCATTACATACCATTCCACATTCCACTCCATTCCATTCCACGTTCCATTCCACGTTCCAATTCATTCCTTTCCACATTCCATTACACTTTCCATTCCGAATTCCATTCCATATTCCATTCCATTCCTTTCCACATTCCACTCCATTCCAAACCATTCAACATTCCACTCCATTCCATTCCACATTCCATTCCACATTCAAACTCATTCCTTTCCGCATTCCATTCCACATTCCTTTCACATTCCTCTCCACTCCATTAAACCTTCCATTCCATTCCATTCCGCATTCCATTCAATTCCATTGCACATTCCATCCCATTCCTTTTCAATTTCCATTTTATTCCATTCCATTCCAATCCACCCTCCATTCCATTCCATTCCACATTCCATTCCATTCCATTGCACATTCTATTCCATTCGTTTTCAATTTCCATTTCATTCCATTGAATTGCATTCCACATTACTTTTCATTCCATTCCACATTCCATTCCTTTCCATTCCATGTTCCAGTCCATTCCATTCCACGTTCCATTCCACATTCAATTACACATTTCATTCCACTTTCATTTCCTTTCCATTCCACATTCCATTCCATTCCCTTCCAGATTCCATTTAATTCCATTCCACATTCCATTCCATGTTCCCTTCCATTCCATTCCATTTCACATTCCATTCTATTCCATTTCACATTCCATTCTATTCCATTCCTTTCCAATCCACATTCCATTCCATTCCATTCCACATTTCATTCCACATTCCATTCCATTCAATTTCACATTCCATTCCATTCCATTCCATTCCTTTCCAATCCACATCCAATTCCATTCCTTTCCACATTGAATTCCATTCAATTTCACATTCCATTCCATTCAATTCCACGTTGCATTCCATTCCGTTCCTGTACTTATTGCATTCCATTCCATTCCATTCCTTTCCATTCTGCTTTCCGTTCCATTTCAATCCACGTTCCATTCCATTCCATACTACTTTGCATTCATCTCCATTCCATTCCGCACTCCAATCCACATTCATTTCCATTCCATTCCACATTCCATTCCAGATTGCATTCCATTCCATTCCATATTCCAATCCACAATCCATTCCACATTCCATTCCATTTCATTCCAGATTCCATTCCATTCCACATTACTTTCCACATTCTATTCCAAATTCCATTCCATTCCGTTCCACTTTCCATTCCATTCTATTCCATTCCATTCCACAGTCTATTCCATTCCATTCCGTATTCCATTCCATTCCATTCCACATTCCATTCTATTCCATTCCGCATTCCATTCCAATCCATTCCATTCCGTTCCATTTCACATTCCATTCCACTTTCCATTGCAATCCATTCCAAAATCCGTTTAACGTTCCACTCAGTTCCATTCTATATTCCATTCCATTCCATTCCACATTCCATTCCATTCCATTCCATTCCAATTTCCAATCAACATTGCATTCCAATCCAGTCCACCTTCCATTCCGTGTTCCATTCCATTCCATTCCACTTTCCACTCCATTCCATTACACATTCCATTCCTTTCCATTCCACATTCCATTACATTCCAATCCACATTGAACACCATTCCACTTTACTTTCCACCCTCCATTCCATTCCATTCTACAATCCATTCCATTCCATTCTTCCTTCCATTCCATTCCATTCCACATTGCATTCCATTCCACGTTCCATTCCATTCCATTGCATTCCAAATTCCATTCCACATTCCATTCAAATCCACTCTATATTCCATTCCATTCCATTCCACATTCCATTCCATTCCATTCCATTCCATTCCATGCCATTCCGCGTTCCATTCCATGTTCCATTCCACGTTCCTTTACATTCCATTTCAAGTTTCATTGCACGTTCCATTCCAGGATCTTTTCCTTTGTATTCCACATTCCATTCCATTCCATTCCACATTGAAATCCATTCTGTTCCACATTGAAATCCATTCTGTTCCACATTCCATTCCATTCCATTTCACATTCCGTTCCATTCCATTCTGCATTCCTTTCCATTGCATTCCATATTCCATTCCACATTCAATTCCATTCCATACCACAATCCATTTCACACCGCATTCTACGTTCCTTTGCACGTTGCATTTCACATTCCCTTCCACATTCCATTCCACTTTCCATTCCATGTTCCATTCCACATTCCATTCCATTCCACATTGCATTCCTTTCCTTTCCACATTCCATTCCGCATTACACTTCACGTAACATTCCACCATCCATTCCATTGCTTTCCACGTTCCATTCCATGTCCCATTCCATTCCATTCCACATTCCATTCCACAATCCATTCCATTCCATTCCACATTCAATTCCACGTTCCATTCCACAATCCTTTAAACGTTAAATTCCACGTTCCATTCCGTGATCTATTCTACGTTCCATTCCACATTCCGTTCCATTCCTTTCCAAATTGCATTGAATTCCATTGCGCGTTCTATTCCATTCCTTTCCACATTCCAATCCATTCCACATTCCATACCAAATCCCGTCTATTCCATTCCACATTCCACTTCTTTCCATTCCATTACATTCCATTCCAACTTCCATTCCATATTCCCTTCCATTACATTTCACATTTCATTCCTTTCCATTCCATTCCATTCCATATTTCATTCCATTCCACATTCCATTCCATTCCATTCCATTCCACATTCCATTAAATTCCATTTCAAATTCCGTTTGACATTCCCTTTCATTCCATTCCTCATTCCATTCCTTTCCATTCCATTACTTTCCACATTCCATTCCTTTCCATTCCATTACTTTCCACATTCCATTCCACATTCCCTTCCATTCCATTCCACATTCCATTCCTTTCCATTCCATTCCATTCCATTCCATTCCACAACCCATTCCATTCCATTCCACATTCCATTCCATTCCATTCCACGTTTCATTCCACATTTCATTCCATTCCACATTCCTTTCCACATTCCATTCCATTCCATTGCACATTCCATTCCATTCCATTGCACATTCCATTCCACGGTCCATTCCACATTCCATTCCACTTTCCATTCCATGTTCCATTACATGATCCAATCCACGTTCCATTCCATTCCGTTCCATATTCCGTTCCACATTCCATTCCATTCCATTCCACCTTCCATTCCTCATTTTATTCCTATCCATTTCACATTCCATAATATTCCATTCCACATTACATTCCTATCCATTCCTTTTCAGATTCCATTCCATTCCATTTAACATTCATTTCCATTCCTTTTCACATTCCATTTGATTCCATTCCACATTCCATTCCATTCCATTCCATTCCACATTCCATTCCATTCCACATTCCATTTCATTCCACATTCCATTCCATTCATTTCCCTTCCACATTTCTTTCCATTACATTCCACTTTCAATTCCGCATTCCCTTCTATTCCATTCCATTCCATTCAATTCCAGTCCATTGCTTTACACATTCCATTCCATTACTTTACATTCCATATTCCATTCCATTCCATTCCATTCCATTGCACAATCCATTCCATTCCAATCCACATTCCATTCCACTCTATATGACATTCCTTTCCACATTCCATTCCATTCCTTTCCACATTCTATTCTAAATTCCATTACATTCCATTCCACATTCCTTTCAATACTATTCCACCTTCCATTCCACTTTCCACTCCACCTTCCATTCCATTCCATTCCACGTTATATTCCACGTTCCATTCCAGTTTCTACTCCGCGTTCCATTTCATTCCATTCCACTTTCCTTTCCACTTTCCATTCCACATTCCATTCCTCATTCTACTCCATTCCATTCCACCTTACATTCCATTACTTTTCATTTTCCATTCCATTGCATTCCTCATTCCATTCTATTCCATTCCACATTCCATTCCATTCCATTCCGTTCCACATTCTTTCTATTCCATTCCACATTCCATTCCTCATTCCCTTGAATTCCATTCCATTCCATTCCATTCCATTCCTTTCCAAATACCATTCCATTCGATACCACATTCCATACCACATTCCATTCCATTCCATTCCACATTCCATTCTACATTCCATTCCATTCCATTCCACTTTCCGTTGTATTCCATTCAACATTCCATTCCACATTCCATTCTACGTTCCTTTCCATTCCATTCCACATTCCCTTCCATTCCTTTTCACTTTCCATTCCATTCCATTCCGCATTCCATTCCATTCCTTTTCACATTCCATTCCATTGCATTCCACATTTCATTCCATTCCATTCCACATTCCATTCCATTTCATTCCATTGCACTTTCCTTTCCATACCATTCCAGATTCCATTCCGCATTCCCTTCCATTACATAACATTCCATGCCATTCAATTGCATTCGACGTTCCATTCCATTCCATTCCATATTCCATTCTACATTCCATTCCATTCCATTCCACATTCCATTCAATCCCATTACACAACCCATTCAATCCCATTCCACATTCCATTTCGCATTCCATTCTTCAATCCATTCAGTTCCTTTGCACATTCCATTCAATTCAATTCCACAATCCACTCCTTTCCCTTTCACATTCAATTCCATTCCTTTCCATTCCAGTCCACATTCCACTCCATTCCGCATTTCATTCCATTCCATTCCACGTTCTATTCCATTCCGTTCCACGTTATATTCCACATCCCACTCCATTCCTTTCTGCATTCAATTTCATTCGAATCCACATCTCATTCCATTCCGTTTCACTTTCCATTCCACATTCCACTACATTCTAATCCGCATTCCATTCCATTCCATTCCACTTTCCATTCCATTCCATTCTGAATTCCGTTACATTTCATTCCATTCCACATTCGATTAGATTCCATTCAACCTTCTATTCCATTCCATTCCATTCCACATTCCTTTCCATTCCATTCCATTCCATTCCACATTCAATTCCATTCCATTCCATTCCACCTTCCTTTGCATTGCATTCCTCATTGCATTTCATTCCATTCCACCTTCCATTCCACGTTCCATTCCACCTTCCATTCCTCGTTTAATTCCACTTTCCACTCCACCTTCCATTCCATTCCATTCCACCTTCCATTCCACTATGCATTCCAGTTTCCACTCCATGTTCCATGCCATTGCATTCCACGTTCAGTTCAACGTTCCATTCCACTTTCCATTCCATTTTCTCATCCACTTTCCATTCCTCATTCTATTCCATTCCACTGCACATTCCATTCCATTCCTTTTCACAATCCATTCCATTCCGTTTCACATTCCATTCTATTCGATTCCTCATTCCATTGCATTCCATTACATTCCACAATCCTTTCCATTCCATTCCACATTCCATTCCTCATTCCCTTCAGTTCCATTCCATTCCATTCCATTCCACTCCACTTACCATTCCATTCCATACCACATTCCATTCCACATTCCATTCCTTTCCATTCCACATTCCATTCTACATTCCACTCCATTCCATTACACTTTTCGTTGAATTCCATTCAGCACTCCATTCCACATTCAATTCTACATTCCATTCCATTCCATTCCGCAATCCATTCAATTCCATTACACATTCAATTCCACATTCTATTCTACATTCCATTCCATTGCATTCCACATTCCATTCTATTCTACTCCACTTTCCATTCCATTCCACTCCACTTTCCATTCCATTCCAATCCATGTTCCATTCCTCATTCCATTCCATTCCATTCCAGATTCCGTTCCATTCCCTTCCACATTCCATTCTATTCTATTCCACATTCCTTTCCTTTCGTTTTCAATTTCCATTCCGTTCCATTCCGCATTCCATTCCATTCCATTTCACATTCCATTCCATTCAATTCCACATTGCATTCCCCGTTTCATTCCATTCCATTCCACAATCCATTCCATTCCATTCCTTCTCACATTCCATTGCATTCCATTTCACTTTGCATTCCACATTTCATTCCTTTCCATTCCACATTCCATTCCATTCCACATTCCATTCCATTCCATTACATTACACTTTCCTTTCCTTTCCTTTCCATTCCACATTCCATTCCGCAATCCCTTCAATTCCATATTATTCCATGCCATTCAATTGCATTCCACATTCCATTCCATTATATTCCATTCAATTGCTTTCCACATTCGATTCCATTCCATTCCATTCCACATTCCTTTCCATTCCTTTCCATTCCATTCCATTCCATACCTCAATCTATTCCACATTCCATTCCATTCCATTCCATATTCCATTATACATTCCATTCCATTCCATACTTCAATCTATTCCACATTCCATTCCATTCCATTCTATATTCCATTCTACATTCCATTCCATTCAATTCCACATTCCATTTTGTTCAATTCCTCATTCCATTCCACATTCCATTCCTTTCCTTTGCACATTCCATTCAATTCCATTTCACATTCAACTCCATTCCATTTCACGTTCCATTCCATTCCTTTCCATTCCAGTCCACATTCCACTCCATTCGGCATTTCATTCCATTCCATTCCACATTCCATTCCATTCCATTCCATTCTACGTTACATTCCTCATTCCACTCCATTCCATTCCACATTCCATTTCATTCCAATCCACATATCATTCCGTTCCATTTCACTTCCCATTCCACATTCCACTCCATTCCAATCCGCATTCCATTCCATTCCGTTCCATTCCACATTCCCTTCCATTCCATTCCACATTCCATTCCACATTCCATTTCATTCCTTTCTACATTCCGTTCCATTCCATTCCATTCCACATTCTATTAGATTCCATTCCACCTTACATTCCATTCCATTCCACATTCCATTCCACTCCATTCCACATTCCATTCCACATTCCTCTACTTTCCATTCTACATTCCATTCCATTCCACATTCCATTCCATTCCATTCCCCATTCCCTTACATTCCATTCCACATTCCATTCCATTCCATTCGACGTTCCATTCCACTTTTCAGTCCATTGCATTCCGCTTTCCATTCCATTCCACGTTCCATTCCATTCCATTCCATGTTACATTTCGCGTTTCATTCCATTGCATTCCACATTCCATTCCATAGTATTACTCGTTCCATTCTATTCCATTTCAACTTCCATTCCATTCCACATTCCATTCTACATTCCATTCCATTCCATTCCTCACTCCACTCCATTCCATTCCACATTCCTTTCCGCATTCCTCTCCATTTGAATTCACATTCCATTACATTCCATTCTACATTCCATTCAACATTGCATTCCATTCTATTCCACATTCTATTCCTCATTAATTTCCATTCCGTTCCTCACTCCACTCCATTCCATTCCACATTCCATTCCGCATTCCACTCCATTCCATTCCACATTCCATTGCATTCCATTCTACATTGCATTCAAAATTGCATTCCTTTACTTTCCACATTCGATTCCACTTTCAATTCCACATTCCATTAAAATTTGATTTCTTTCCATTCCATATTCCAATCCGCATTCCATTCAATGCAATTTCAGATTCCTATCCAAATTCCGTTCCATTCCATTCCACATTCAATTGCACTCCATTCCATTCCATTCCGCATTCCATTCCATTCCATTCCTCATTCCGTTCCATTCCATTCCTTTCCACATTCCATTTCATTCCATTACACATTCCGTTCCTTTCATTTCCATTCCATTCCACAATTCATTCCATTCCATTATATTCCATTCCATTCCACCTTCCATTCCACATTACATTCCACATTCCATTCCACATTCCATACCATTCCACATTGCATTCCATATTCCATTCTACATTCCATTCCACAGTCCATTCCATTCCATTCCATTACACTTTCCATTCCTTTCCATTCCACATTCCATTTCATTCCATTAACCATTCCATTCCATACCCCATTCAATTCAGTCCACATTCCATTCCCCATTCCATTCCACGTTCAATTCCACATTCCATTCCATTCCATTCAACATTCCATTCCACATACCATTCCATTCCATTCCACATTCCATTCCACATTCCATTCCATTCCTTTCCACATTCCTCTCCATTCCATATCATTCCACTTTCCACTCCATTCCATTCCAGATTCCATTCCACATTCCACTTCATTCCTTTCCACAGTCCATTCCACATTCCATTCCGCTACATTCCACTTTCCCGTCCATTCAATTCCTTTCGAAATTCCATTAAGTTCTATATCAATTCCCATTCCTTTCCACATTCCATTGCAAACCATTCCACATTCCCTTCCATTCCTTTCCACGTTCCTTTCCATTCCTTTCCACGTTCCATTCCATGTTCGATTGCACATTCCATTCCACTTTCCATTCCATTCCGTTCCACTTTCCATTCCATTACATTCCACTTTCCATTCCATTCCGTTCCACATTCCATTCTATTAGGTTCCACATTCCATTCCATTACATTCTAGTTTCCATTCCATTCCATTCCATTCTACTTTCCATTCCATTCCATTCCACATTCCATTCCACATTCCATTTCATTCCATTCCACATTGCATTCCACTTTCCCTTCCATTCCATTCCACATTCCAATCCATTCCATTCCATTCCACATTCCACTCCATTCCATTCCACATTCCATACCACTTTCCACTCCACATTCCTCTTCATTCCATTCCACATTCCATTCCACCTTCCATTCCACATTCCATTCCATTCCATTCCACTTTCCATTCCGTTACATTCCACCTTCCATTCCTTTGCATTCCACATTCCATTCCCAATTCCATTCCATTCCATTCCACACTCCATTCTATTAAATACCACATTCCATTCAATTCCATTCCACATTCCATTCCATTAAATAGCACATTCCATTCCGTTCCATTTGATTCCATTCCACATTCCATTCCATTCCATTCCACCTTCCATTCCATTCCATTCCACATTGCATTCCATTCAATTCCACGTTCCATTCCACGTTCCATTCCATGTTACCCTCCACGTTCCATTCCATTCCATTCCATGATCCATTCCACGTTCAATTCCAAATTTTATTCCACTCCATTTCACATTCCATTCCACATTCCATTCCATTCCGTACCACTTTCCATTCCACGTTCCATTCCACATTCAACTCCATTCCAATCCACATTCCATTCCACGTTCCATTCCTCATTCCAGTCATTTCTATTTGACATTAGACTGTATTCCTTTCCATTCCTCATTCCTTTCAATTCCATTCGACATTCCACTCCATTCCATTCCAAATTCCATTCTTTCCTTTCCACATCCCATTCCATTGCATTCCGTATACCACTCAACTCCATTCCATTCCACATTCCATTCCATTCCATTCCACATTCCATTCCACGTTCCATTCCCCGTTCCATTCAATTCCGTTCCACATTCCATTCTATTCCATTCTACATTCCATTCCACATTCCATTGTGTCCGTTTCCACTTTCCTCTCCATTCCATACCATTCCACATTCCACTCTATTCCTTTCGTTTCCATTCTACATTGCACTTCTTTCCTTTCCACATTCCATTCCACATTCCATGACACATTCCGTTCCGTTCCAGTCCACATTGCAATCCATTCCATTCCTTTCCACATTCCCTTTTATTCCATTCCACATACCATTGCATTCCATTCTAATTTCCATTTCACTCCCTTCTATTCCATTACACATTCCATTGCACTCATTTCCACATTCCATTCCATTCCATTCCAACTTCCATTTAATTACATTCCACTTTCCATTACACATTCCATTCCACTTTCCATTCCACTTTCTATTCCATTCCATTCCACATTCCATTTAATTCCACTCCACTTACCATTCCACATTCCATATCATTCCATTCAACATTCCATTCCTCATTCCATTACTTTCCATTCCACATTCCACTCCATTCCATTCCACATTCCTTTCCATATTCCACATCATTCCATTCCACATTCCATTCCACGTTCCAATCCTCATTCCATTCCACATTCCATTCTAGTCATTCCACATTCCATTCCAATCCATTCCATTCCACATTACATTACATTCCAGACCACACTCCATTCCATTCCATTCCATTCCTCATTCCGTTCCACATTACATTCCAAATTCCATTCCACGTCACATTCCATTCCATTCCACATTACATTCAATTACATTCCACATTCCATTCCAAATTCCTTTCCATTCCATTCCACATTCCATTCAATTACATTCCGTTTTCTCTTGCTATCCATTCCACATTCAATTCCATTCCATTCCACTTTCCATCCCATTTCTTGCCACATTGCATTCCATTCCATTCCACGTTCCATTCCACGTTCCATTCCACTTTCAATTCCATGTTCCACTCCACGTTGCACTCCACATTCCTTTCCACGTTCCATTGCATCTTCCCTTCCATGTTCCATTCCATGTACCATTCCACATTCCATTCTACTTTCCATTCAATTCCATTCCACATTCCATTCCACATCCCAATTCATTCCATTCCAGTTTCCATTCCTTTCAATTCAATTCCACATTCCATTCCACATTCCATACCATTCCCTTCCATTCCAGGCCACATTCCATTGCATTCCATTCAATTTCACATTCCATTCCATTCCACATTCCATTCCATTCTATTACATTCCATTCCATTCCCTTCCACTATCCTTTCCATTCCATTCCACATTCCATTCGTTTCCATTCCACGTTCCATTCCATATTCCAATCCATTCCATTCCACATTCAATTACTATCCATTTCACATTCCATTCCATTCCATTCCACATTCCATTCCAGTTTCCCAGCCATTCCATTCCACATTCCATTCCTTTTCATTCCATTCCATTCCTCATTCCATTCCATTCCATTCAATTACAAATTCCACTGCATTCCATTCCACTTTACATTTGATTAATTTCCTTTACATTCCATTCCACATTCCATTACATTCCATCCATTCCGCAATCCATTCCATTCCATTCCACATTCCGTTCAATTCCAATCCACTTTCAATGCCACATTACTTTCAATTCCATTCCACATTCCATTCCATTCCATTACAGATTCCATTGAATTCCATTCCACATTCCTTTCCATTCCAGTACACATTCCATTCCTTTCCTTTCCACGTTCCATTACACACCATTTCACATTCCATTCCACATTACTTTCCACATTCCGTTCCAAATTCATTTCCATTCCATTCCACATTCCATTCCACAATCCAATCCATTCCAATCCACTTTCCACTGCATTCCATTCCACATTCCTTTCCACATTCCATTCCACATTCCATTCCACGTTGCATTCCACATTGCGTTCCACTTTCCATTCCACCTTCCATTCCAGTCCATTCCACATTACATTCAACATTCCATTCAATGTTCCATTCCAATCCATTCCAGATTGCTTTCCACAATACATTCCATTTGATTCCACATTCCATTTCACATTCCTTTCCACATTCCATTCCACTCTATTCCACAATGCATTTCACATTACATACCATTCCATTCCACATTCTATTCCACTTTCTATTCCACTCCATTCCACATTCCATTCCACCTTCATTTGCATTCCATTCCATTCGACATTCCATTCCATTCCATTTCATATTCCATTCCATTCCGTTACATTGCATTCCACATTACATTCCGTTCCATTCCACCTTCCTTCGCATTCAATTCCACAATGCATTTCATTCCATTCCACGTTCCATTCCAACTTACCTTCTACTTTCCATTCCAAGTCCCATTCCACGTTCCATTCCACATTCCTTTCCACCTTCCATTCCACATTCCATTCCACTCCATTCCACATTCCACTCCATTCAATTCCACATTCCACTCCATTCCATTCCACATTCCATTCCACATTTCACTCCATTGCTTTCCATATTCCACTGTACATTCCATTCCACATTCCATTCCATATTTCATGCAATTCCATTCCACATTCAAGTCCATTCGTTTCCATTCCATATTCCAATCCATTCCATTCCACATTCCACTGCATTCCATTCAACATTCCATTCCACATTCCTTTCCATTCCATTCCACATTCCATTGCATTCCATTCGACATTCCATCACATTACATTCCATTCAATTCCACATTCCACTCCATTCCATTCCATTCCACAATCCATTCCATTCCATTCCCCATTCCATTCCAAATTCCATTCCACATTCCATTCCATTCCATTCCATTACGTTCCACATTCCATTCCATTACATTACAATCCATTCCACATTCCATTCCATTCCACATTCCATTCCACATTGCATTCCATTGCACATTCCATTCCATATTCCATTCGTTTCCATTCCACATTCCATTCCATTACATTCCACATTCCATTCCATTCCGTTCCAAATTCCATTCCATTTTATTCGAAGTCCCATTCCATGTTCCATTGCATACCATTCCACGTTCCATTCCTTTCCATTCAATATTCAATTTCATTCCATTCTACATTCCATTCCACATTCGATTTGACATTCCATTCCACATTCATTCCACATTGAATTTCACATTGAATTCCACATTCCATGACACATTCCGCATTCAATTTCATTCCATTTCACGTTCCATCCCATTCCACATTCCATTGCATTCCATTCCGCCTTCCTTTCCATTCCCATTCCATTCCATTCCACATTGCATTCCATTCAATTCCACATTCCATTCCATTTAATTCCCCATGGCATATTCCATTCCACGTTCTGTCCCACTTTCCATTTCAGTTTCCCTTCCATTTCATTCCACATTCCATTCTATTCCATTCCATTCCACATTCCATTCCACATTCCAATCCATTCCAATCCAAATTATATTCCTTTCCATTCCACATTCCATTCCACATTCAATTCCATTCCATTCCATATTCCATTCCATTCCATTCCACATTGCATTCCATTCAATTCCACATTGCATTCCATTCAATTCCCCATGGCATATTCCATTCCACGTTCTGTTCCACTTTCCATTTCAGGTTCCTTTCCATACCATTCCACATTCCATTCCACATTCCAATTCATTCCATTTCACATTACATTGCATTCCATTCCACTTTCCATTCCATTCCATTCCATTCCTTTCCATTCCACATTCCATTCCATTCCATTCCATTCCATTTCCCATTCCATTCCATTCCACATTCCATTTCCTTCCATTCCAAATTCCATTCCATTCCATTCCACGTTCGATTTCACATTCCATTCCACCTTACATTTCATTTCACTCCACATTCTATTGCACATTCCATTCAAAATTCCATGCCACATTCCATTCCATTCCCCAATCCATTCCACCTTCCTTTCCATTTCATTCTGCATTCGATTCCACATTCCATTCCATTCCATTCCACGATCCATTCCACATTCCATTCCATTCCATTCCATTCCGTGTTCCATTCCACGTTTCATTCCATTCCATTCCACTTTCCATTCCACGTTCCATTCCATTGAATTCCACGTTCATTTCCATTCCATTCCCCATTCCATTTTATTTCATTCCACATTCCATTCCACATTCCATTACACTCCATTCCACATTCCATTCCATATCATTCCACTTTCCATTCCGTTCTGTTCCACATTCCATTGCATATTCCATTCCACATTCCATTCCTCATTCCACTCCCTCCCATTCCAATTTCTTTTCAATTCCATTACAAGTTCCATTCCATTCCATTCCACTTTCCATTCCACATTCCATTCAACATTCCTTTCCTCATTCCAATGCCTTCCATTCCATATTCCATTGTACTCCATTCCACGTTCCATTCCATTCAATTTCACATTCCATTGCATTCTATTCCACATTCCATTGCATTCCATTCCACATTCCATACCATTCCATTCCTTTCCATTCCACATTCTTTCCATTCTATTCCACATTCCATACCATTCCATTCCAATCCATTCCACATTCCATTCCATTCCATTCCATTCCATTCCATTCCTTTCCATTCCATTCCACATTGCTTTCCATATTCCTTTCCATTCCTTTCAACATGCCATTGCATTGCATTCCACATTAAATTCCAGTCCATTCCACATTATATTCCATTCCATTCCACGTTCCATTTCATTCCATTCCACAATCCGTTCTACATTCCACTTCACATTGCATTCCACATTCCATTTAACATTCCATTAATCATTCCATTTCACATTCCATTAAACATTCCATTTCACATTCCATTCCATTCCATTCCATTCTACATTCTATTCCATTCCACATTCCATTCCTTCCAATTCCATATTTCATTTCACCTTCCAATCCATTCCATTTCACATTCCATTCCAAATTCCATTTCATTCCATTTCACATTCCATTCCACATTCCATTCCTTTACATTCCCCTTTCAATTCCGTTCCATTCGACATTCTGTTTCATTCCATTGCATTCCATATTCCATTCCACTCAATTCCATATTCCATTCCATTCCTTTTCATATTCCATTCCATTCCATTCCATATTCCATTCCTTTCCATTGCATATTCCATTCCATTCCATTCCTTTCCATTCCATTGCATTCCACATTCCATTCCACATTCCATTCCACATTCCATTCAATTTCATTCAACTTTCCATTCCATTCGCTTTAATTTCATTCCACATTCCTCTCCATTCCATTCCAAAATACATTGCATTCCATTCCACATTGCGTTCCGTTCAACTCCACATTCCATTCCATTGCATTCCACATTCCTTTCCATCATTCCATTCTACATTCCATTTTACATTCCATTCCACATTTCTGCCCATTCCGTTACACATTCCATTCCACATTTCTTTCCATTCCATTCCACATTTCATTCCACTTTCCATCCCATTCCACATTCCATTCCACTCCATTTAATATTCCATTCCATTCCACATTCCATTGCACATTCCATACCATTCCAATCCACATTCCATTCCTCATTCCACTGCACTCCATTTAACATTCCTTTCCATTCCACAATGCATTCCACATTTTAATCCATTCCATTCCACCTTCCATTCCACATTCCATTCCATTTCACTCCACATTCCATTCCATGTTACAGTTCACTTTCTGTTACATTCTGTTCCACATTCCATTCCACATTCAAATCCATTCCATTCCATATTCCATTCCATCCCATTCCATTCCATTTTCCATTGGACATTCCATACCATTCCTTTACAGATTCCATTCCATTCCATTCCATTCCATTCCATATTCCATTCCATTCCATTCTCTTCCATTCCACATTGCAAGACATTCCATTCCATTCCATATTCCATTCCATTTCATTCCACATTCCATTCCATTCCACATTCCTTTCCACATTCCTTTCTATTGTATTCCACGTTCCATTCCACAATCCTTCCCATTCCATTCCATATTCCATTCCACATTTCATTGCATTCCATTCCGCATTCCATTCTATGCCATTCCATTCCATTCCTTTTCAGATTACTTACCATTCCTTTGAATTCCACAATCCATTCCATTCCATTCCATATTCCATTCTGCTCTATTGAATTCCACATTCCATTCCATTCCTTTTGACATTCCATTCCATTCCATGGAATTCCACATTCCATTCCATTCCATTCCATTCATTATTCCATTCCCTGTTTTAATCCATTCCATTCCACATTCCATTACACATTCTGTTACATTCCATTCCACATTCCTTTCCACTTTCCATTCCATTTCATTCCATTCCACATTCTGTTGCATTCCACATTGTAGTCCATTCCATTCCTTTACTCTTTCCTGTCTATTCCAAGTTGCATTGCACATTCCAATCCACATTCCATTCCATTCCACATTCCTTTCCACATTCCAATATATTCCATTCCTCATTCCATGCCATTCAACTCCAAATTCCATTCCACATTACATTCCTTTCCTTTCCATATTTAACCCCACTTTCCATTTCACGTTCCATTCCACATTCCACCCCACAATACATTCCATTCCATTCCACTCTCCTTTCCACATTCCATTCCACTTTTCTTTCCACTTTCCTTTCCACATTTCATTCCATTCCATTTAACATTCCATTCCATTAAATTGCACATTCCATTTCATTCACTTACATGCTACATTCCATTCCATTCCATTCCACATTCCATTCCTGTCCATTCCACCGTCCATTCCATTCCATTTCACATTCTCTTCCATTACATTACACATTATTTTCCATGCCATTCCACATTCCATTTCATTCCTCATTCTGTTACATTCCATTCCACATTCCATTCCATTCCACTCCTTATGGAATTCCATTCCATTCCATTCCAGATTACATTCCACATTCCATCCCATTCCATTCCATATTCCATTCCACTTTCCAATCCATTACTTTCTACATTTCTTTCCATTCCTTTCCATTCCACATTTCATTCCATTCCATTCCACATTCCTTTCCAATCCATTCCATTCCACATTGCATTCCATTCCATTCCATTCCACATTCTGTTCCATTACACATCCCATTAAACATTCCATTCCATTCCATCCCACATTCCTTTCAGCATTTCATACCATTCCATTCCATTTTCCATTCCACATTCCATTGCATTCCATTCCACATTCCATTCCATTCCATTCCACGTTGCATTCCATTCCATTCCACTTTCCATTCAATTCCATTACTTTCCACATTCCATTCCATTCCATTCCACATTTGATTCCAATTCACACCCCATTCCAGTCCATTCCGAATTCCATTCCATTCCATTCCATGCCACTTTGCATTCCATTGCATCCACATTCCGTTCCATTGCATTCCACATTCTATTCAATTCCATTAAACTTTCCATTCCATTCCATTCCATTGCATTCCTTTCCATTACATATTCCGTTCCATTCCATTCCACATTCCATTCCACATTAAATTCCATTCCATTCCACATTCCATTCCACATTCCATTCCATTCCATGCCACATTCCATTCCACATTCCATTCCATTCCATTCCAAATACGATTCCATTCCATTCCACATTCCATTCCCTTCCATTCCACATTGCATTCCATTCCATTCCATTCCACATTGAATTCCATTCCGTTGCATTCCACATTCCATTCCATACCATTAAATATTCCATTGCATTCCATTCAACATTCCATTGCATTCCATTCAACATTCCATTGCATTCCATTCCATGTTGCTTTCAATTCTTTTCTATTCCTCATTTCATTCCATCCCATTCCATTACATTGCACATTCCATTCCACATTCCATTACATTCCATTGTACATTGCATTCCATTCCATTCCATATTTCATTCCAATGCAAATTGCATTCCATTCCACATTCGATTTCATTCTTTTCCATTGAATTCCAAATTCCATTCCACATTCCATTCTACATTCCATTCCATTGAATTCCACATTCCATTTCCCATTCCATTCCACTTTCCATTGCACAATCCATTCCATTGCTTTCCGCATTCCACTTCAAAATCCATTCCACATTCCATTCCATTTAATTCCACATTCCACTCCCCATTACATTCCACATTCAATTCCCCATTCCTTTCCATTTCATTCCACATTCCATTCCATTCCATTACACATTCCATTCCACTTTCCATTCGATTTTATTCCACATTAAATTCCATTCCATTACACATTCCATTCCACTTTCCATTCCGCGTTCCATTCCAATTTCCATTGCACGTTCCATTCCATTCCATTCAACGTTCCATTCCACATTCCATTTCATTCCATTCCACTTTCCATTCAACATTCCATTCCGCCTTCCATTCCTTTCCATTCCACATTCCTTTCCAGATTCCATTCAACATTCCATTCCACAATCCATTCCATTCCGTTCCACATTCCATTCCTCATTCCATTTCTTTCAATTCCACATTCCATTCCATTCCACTCCACATTCGATTCCACATTCCTGTCCATTCCATTCCACTTTCCATTAAAAATACCATTCCACATTCCATTTCATTCCATTCCACATTCCATTCCACGTTCCATTCCACTCCTTTCCACGTTCCATTCCACGTACCATTGCACAATCCGTTCCACATTCCATTGCATTCTATTCCACATTCCATTCCACATTCCATTCCATTCTATTCCTCATTCCATTCCACAGTCCATTCCATTCCATTCCACATTCCATTCCATTCCATTCCACTTTCCATTCCATTCAATTCCTCATTCCATTACACAGTCCATTCCATTCCATTCCACAATTAATTCCACATTCCATTCCATTCCATTCCACATTCCTTCCACATTACATTCCACGGTCCATTCCAAGATCCATTCCACGTTCCATTCCACGATCCATTCCGTGTTCCATTCTATTGCATTCCATTTTCCATTCCATTCCATTCCATGTTCCATTCCATTCCATTTCACATTCCATTCCAGATTCCATTTCACATTCTTTTCCACTTTCCTTTGCACATTCCATTCCATTCCATTCCACTGCACATTCCATTCCATTCCATTCAACATTCCATACCATTCCTTTCCACATTCCATTCCATTCCATTCCATTCCAATCCATTCCATTCCACATTCCTTTGCTTTCCATTCCATTCCACATTCCATTCCACATTTCTTTACCTTTCATTCCACATTCCATTCCATTCCATTCCATTTAATTCCACTTTCCATTCCACGTGAAATTCCACGTTACTTTCCACTTTCCATTCCACGTTCCATTCCACATTACATTCCGTTCAATTCTCTTCGTATTCCCCATTCCATTCCACTTTCCATTCCATTCCATTCCACATTCCATTCCAGTCCATTCCACATTCCATTCCATTCCACTTTCCATTCCATTGCATATTCCATTCCATTCATTTCCATTCAAATCCAACTTCCATTCCACATTCCATTGCATTGCATTGCACATTCCATTATACTCCATTCCATACTGAATTCCATTCTTTTCCCCATTCCATTCCATTCCAATCCATTTCAAATTCCATTCTATTTATTCCACATTGCATTTCAATACATTCCAAATTGCTTTCCCTTCCATTCTACTCCACATTCAATTCCATTCCATTCCATATTCCATTCCATTCCTTTGCACATTCCATTCCATTCCATTCCACATTACATTCCACAATCCATTCCATTTAATTCAATTTCATTCCACATTCCGTTAAATTCCATTCCACATTCAACTCCATTCCATTCCATTCCACATTCCATTCCACAATCCATTCCTCATTCCATTCCTCATTCCATTCCATTCCATTCCATTCCATTCCATTTTATTCCACATTCCTTGAAATTCCAGTCCACATTCCATTTCATTGCATTCCATTCCACATTCCATTCCATTCCATTCAACATTCGTTCTATTCCATTCCATGTTGCATTCCGTTCCATTCCACATTCCACTCCACATTCCATTCCTTGCCATTCCGCATTCCATTCCCTTTTATTCCACAGTCCATTCCACGTTACATTACATTACCTTCTACAATCCATTCCACATTCCATTCCAATCCATTCCATATTCAATTCCATTCCGTTCCATATTCTTTCCATTCCATTCCATTCCACATTCTATTCAATTCCATTTAATTCCACATTCCATTCCACATTCCATTCCACATTCCATCCCATTGCATTCCACATTCCCTTCCATTCTATTCCACATTGCTTTCCATTCCATTCCACATACCTTTCCATTCCATTTCTCATTCCGTTACACATTGCATTCCATTCCATTACAAATTCCATTTCACATTCCGTTCCACATTCCACACCATTCCATTGCATACCACATGCCATATTCCATTCCACATTGCATCCCATTCAATTCCATATTCCCTACCACATTTCATGACATTCCATTTCACATTCCCTTCCATTCCATTCAATTCCACATTCCATTCAATTCCATTTCATTGAATTCCACATTCCATTCCATTCCTTTCTATTCCACATTCCATTCCACATTCCATTCCTTTCCATTTGTGATTCCATTCCACATTCCATTGCATTCCATTCCACATTGCATTCCACATTCCATTCCACATTCCTTTCCACATTCCATTCCACATTCCAATACATTCCATTCCACATTCCATTCCACATTCCATTCCATTCCATTTCTCATTAAATTCCACATTCCATTCCATTCCTTTCCACATTCCATTCCACTTTCCATTCCACGTTCCATTCTATTCCATTCAATTGCATTCCATTCCACATTAAATTCTTTCCAATTTCACGCTCCATTACATTCCATTACACATTCCATTCCACTCCGTTACACATTCCATTCCATTCCATTACACATTCAATTCCATTCCATTACACATTCAATTCCATTCCACTTTCCGTTCTACATTCCATTCGACATTCCATTCCACTCCATTTCACATTGCATTCCATTCCATTCCATTCCACTTTCCATTCAATTGTACATTCCATTCCATTCAATTCCATTCCATTCCATTCCACATTGCATTCCATTCCACTCCATTCCATATTCTATTACATTCCTTTCCATTCCATTCCATATTCCATTCCATTCCATTCCTCATTCCAATCCATTCCTTTCAACTCCATTCCACATTCCTTTCCATTCAATTCCACATTACATTCCATTGCACATTCCATTCCATTCCATTCCATTCCACATTCCATTCCATTCAATTCCATGCCATTTCATATACCATTCCATTCCATTGCAAATTCCATTCCATTCCATTCCACTTTCCATTCCATTTTTCATTCAATTGCGTTCCATTCCACATTTCATTCCACATTCCATCCCACTGCATTCCACATTCCATTTCATTCCATTCCACTTTCCATTCCACATACCTTTCCACATTACATTCCTTTCCATTTCATTCCATTCCACATTCCACTCCTTTACATTACACATTCCATTCACTTCCATTCCACATTCCAGTCCATTCCATTAAATATTGCATTCCATTCCATTCCACATTCCATTCCGCATTCCATTCCATTCCATTCCACATTCAATTCCATTCCGTTCTACATTCCATTCCATATTCAATTCCATTCCATTCTACATTCCATTCCATTCCTTTCCATTACGCATTCCATTCCATTCTATTCCTCATTCCATTCCTTTCCATTCCATATTGAATTCCATATTCCATTCAATTCCGATCCATTCCTTTCCACTTTCCATTCCTTTCCATTCCACTTTCCATTGCATTCTAATCCACATTCCATTTCACATTCCTTTCCATTCAACAATCCATTCCACTTTACATTCCCCTACATTCGACATTCAGTTCCACATTGCATTCAATTATGTTCCACTTTCCATTCCACATTCAATTCCTCATTCCATTGAATACAATTCCAGATTCCATTACATTCCATTCAATTGCATTCCAATTTGCATTCCATTCCACTCCAAATTCCATACCATTCCAATCCAAATTCCATTGCATTCTATTCCGTATTCCATTCTATTCCATTCCATATTCCATTCCATTCCATTCCACATTCCATTCCATTCCATTCCGCATTCCATTTCACTTTCCACTCCATTCCATTCCACATTCCGTTCCATTCCATTCATCATTCCATTACGTTCTGATACACATTCAATTCCATTCAATTCCATTCCATTCCACATTCCATTCCACAGTCCAGTCCATTCTATTCCATTCCACATTCCATTCCACTTTCCAATCCATTGCATTCCAAATTCCATTCCACAATCCATTCCATTCCATTTCTCATTCCGTTACACATTCCATTCCATTCCATTCCAAATTCCATTCCACATTCCATTCCCCATTCTATACTATTCCATTGCATTCCACATTCCAGAATCCATTCCACATTGCATCCCATTCAATTCCACATTCCCTTCCACATTTCATGCCATTCCATTTCACGCCATTCCATTTCACATTCTGTTCCATTGCATTCCATTCCACATTCCATTCAATTCCATTTCATTGAATTCCACATTCCATTCTATTCCATTCCATTCTGCATTCCATTCCACATTCCATTCCTTTCCATTTGTCATTCCATTCCACATTATATTCCATTCCTTTCCACGTTCCATTCCACATTCCATTCCACATTCCTTTCCACATTACATTCCACATTCCGATACATTCCATTCCACATTCCATTCCACATTTCATTCCGTGCCATTACACATTCCATTCCACTTTGCATTCCATTCCATTTCTCATTAAATTCCACATTCCATTCCATTCCTTTCCACATTCCCTTCCACATTCCATTCCACGTTCCATTCTGTTCCATTCCATTCCATTCCATTCCACTCCACATTAAATTCCTTCCCATTTCACATTCCGTTCCATTCCATTACACATTCCATTCCATTCCACTTTCCGTTCTACATTCCATTCGACATTCCTTTCCATTCCATTTCACATTGCATTCCATTCCATTCCATTCCACTTTCCATTCCATTCTATGTTCCATTCCATTCCATTCCATTCCACTTTGCATTCCATTCCACTCCAATCCATATTCCATTCCATTCCATTCCATTCCATTCCATTCCATTCCACATTCCACATTACAATCCACATTGCATCCCATTCCATTCCATATTCCCTCCCACATTCCATTCAATTCCATTTCACATCTCATTCCATTCCATTCCATTCCACATTCCATTCCATGCCATTTCTTTCCTCATTCCTTTCCATTCCATTCCATTCCACATTCCATTCCCATCCGTTCCACATTCCATTCCATTCCATTCCATTCCACATTCCATTGCACATTCCATTCCGTTTCATTCCACATTCCATTCCACATTCCATTCCACATTCCAATACATTCCATTCCACTTTCCATTCCACATTTCATTTCATTCTGTTACACATTCCATTCCATATTGCATTCCATTCCATTTTTCATTACATTCTACATTCCATTCCATTCCTTTCTACATTACATTCCGCATTCCATTCCTTTCCATTCCAATCCATTCCATTCCACATTCCATTCCTTTGCATTCCACATTCCATTCCATTCCACTACACATTCCATTCCATTCCATTACACCTTCCATTCCATTGCACATTCCATTCCACATATCATTCGACATTGCTTTACATTCCATTTCACATTCCATTCCATTCCATTTCACATTCCATTCCATTCCATTCCACTTTCCATTCCATTCCACATTCCATTGCATTGAATTCCTTTCCATTCTATTCCACATTGCATTCCTTTCCATTCCATTCCATATTCCATTCCGTTAAATTCCATTCCATTCCATATTACATTCTGTTCCATTCTTTATTCCATTAAATTCCATTCCACTCCATTCCACGTTCCATTCCATTCCATTCCACATTCCATTCCATTTCATTCAACGTTACAATCCACATTCCATTCCGTTTCATTCCACTTCCCATTCCAGATCCCATTCCACATTCTGTTGAATTCCATTCCACAATCTATTCAATTCCATTCAATTCCATTCAATTTCATTCCAAATTCCTTTCCATTCCATTCCACATTCCATTCCATTCCATTACACATTCCATACATTTCCATTCCACATTCATTTCCGCATACCATCTCATTCAATTTCACATTACATTCTACATTTCTTTCCATTCCATTAAACATTTCATTGCATTCCACATTCCATATTCCATTCCACATTCCATTCCGCATTCCTGTCCCTTCCAATCCATATTTCATTCCATTAAATTCCACGTACCATTCCATTCCATTCCACATTCCATTCCATTCCATTCTGCTTTCCATTCCATTCTATTCCACGTACCATTCCATTCCATTCCACGTACCACTCCATTCCATTCCACATTTCATTCCATTCCATTCCACATTCCATTCCACATTCCATTCCGCATTCCATTCACTGCCATTCTACATTCCGTTCCATTCCATTGCTCATTCCATTCCACATTACATTCCACGTTCCATTCCACGTTCCATTTCACGTTGCATTCCACGTTCCATTCCATTCCATTGCGTGTTCCATTCCACATAGCATTCAATTCCATTCCACTTTCCATTCCTTTCCATTTCATTCCACATTCCATTCCATATTCCATTCCATATTCGATTGCGCATTCCAGTCCCTTCCATTCCACATTCCATTCTCTCCATTCCAATTTCCTTTCCATTCCATTAAACATTCCATTCCATTCCAGATTCCATTCCATTCTATTCCACATTCTATTGCCTTCCATTCCACATTCCATTCCATTCCATTCCACGTTCATTTCACGTTCCATTCTATTCGATTCTACGTTCCATTTCATTCCATTCCTCGTTCCACTTCATACCATTTCACATTCTATTCCACATTCCATTCCACTATGCATTACATATTCCATTTCACATTCCATTCCACATTCCATTTCACATTCCTTTCCATTGCATGGCATTCCACTTTCCATTCCATTCCATTCCACAGTCTATTCATGTCCCTTCCTTTCCGTATTCCATTGCATTCCATTCCACATTGCATTCCCTTCCATTCCATTCCACTTTCCATTCCTTTCCATTCCATTCCATTGCACATTGCATTTCAAATTCCAGTACATTCATTTCCACATTCCTTTCCATTCCATTCCACTGTCCATTTACTTCCATTCCACTCTCCATTCCATTCCGCGTTCCTTACCATTCCATTCCGCGACCAACTCTGTTACATTCCACATTAAATTACCTTGCATACCACATTCCAGTCCATTCCAATCCATTCCACGTCTCATTCCTTTCCATTCCACGTTCCATTTCATTGCATTCCACTTTCCAATCCATTCCATTCCACGTTTCACTCTCTTCCATTCCATGTTACATGCCATTCCATTTTACATTCCATTCCATTCCACTGCATTCCATCGCACATTCCATTCCAATTTCCATTCCATTCCCTTCGATTCCACATTCCATTCCACTTTCCGTTCCATTCCATTCCAGGTTGCATTCCATTCATTTACACTTTCCAATCTACATTTCATTCCGTTTCATTCCACATTGCATTCCACATTCCATTCCATTCCTTTCCACATTGCATTCCATTCCATTCCACATTCCTTTCCATATTCCATTCCATTCCATTCCACGTTCCATTAAATTCCATTCCACATTCAATTCCATTCCATTTCCATTTCATTCCGCTTACCATTCCACATTCCATTCTATTTCATTCCACATTCCATTTCACATTCCATTCCATTTCATTCTACACTGCATAACATTGCATTCCTCATTCCATTCCATTCCATTCCACGATCCATTTAATTCCATTCCATTCCGTTCTATTCCTTTCCAAATTCTATTCCATTCCATTCCACGTTCCATTCCACTCCATTCCATTGAATTTCACATTCCATTCCATTCCATTCTACATTCCATTCCATTCCATAAAACGTTCCATTCCAAATTCCATTCCACATTCCATTCCTTTCCATTGCATTCCATTCCACATTCCACTCCATTTTCTTACACATTCCATTCAATTCCTATCCACATTCCTTGGCATTCCATTAAACATTCCATTCAAATCCATTCTACATTCCATTCCGCATTCGATTCCATTCCATTCCACATTCCATTCCACATTCCCTTCCTTTCAATGCTACATTCCATTCCATATTCCATTAAATTCCATTCTACATTCCATTCCATTCCATTCCACATTACAATCCATTGCATTCCAATCCATTACACATTGCATTCCATATTAAATTCCATTCCATTCCACTCCTCAGTCCATTCCATTCCATTCAACATTCCATTTCACATTCCATTTCACATTCCGTTCCATTCCATTCAACAATCCCTTCCACATTGCATTCCATTCCTTTCCATGTTCCATTGCGCAATCGATTCCATTCCATGCCACTTTCCATTCTACATTCCATTCCGCATTGCACTCAACTCCATTCTACATTCCATTCTGCATTCCATTCCACATTCCATTCCACATTCCATTCCATTGCATTCCACATTCCATTAAATTCCCTTCCACATTCCACTCCTTTTTGACCCACATTCAATTCCATTCCAATCCATTCCATCACACATTCTATTCCATTCGATTACATCCATATTCCAGTCCACATTCCATCCCATTATATTCCACATTCCATTCTACATTCCATTCCATTCCATTTCATGTTCCATTCCATTCCATTCCATTCCACATTCCATTCAATTCCATTCCTCATTCCATTCCATTACACTACACATTCCAATACCTATTCCATTCCATTCCATTCCACATTGCAATAAATTCCATTTCACATTCAATTCCATCCCATTTCCATTCCATTCCACTTTCCATTCCACATTCCATTCCATTTCATTCCACATTCCATTCCACATTTCATTCCATTTCATTCCACAGTCCATTACATTTCATTCTTCATTCCATTCCATTCAATTTCGCTTTCCATTCCGTTCCACGTTCCATTTAATTCCATTCCATTCCGTTCCATTCCTTTCCAAGTTCTATTAAATTCCGTTTCACATTCCTTTCCATTTCATTCCACATTCCATTACATTGCATACCTCATTCCATTCCATTCAATTTCACTTTTCATTCCGTTCCATGTTCCATTTAATTCCATTCCATTCCGTTCCATTCCATTCCAAGTTCTATTACATTCCATTTCACATTCCATTCCATTCCATTTTACTGCACTCCACATGGCAGTCCACTTTACTTTCCACATTCCTTTCCACATTCCATTCCATTCCATTGCATATTCCATTCTACTTTCCATTCCATTTCATACCACATTCCATTCCAAATTCCATTCTATTCCTTTCTGTTCCATTCCATTCAACATTGCATTCCACATTCCATTACATTCCATTCCACATTGCATTCAACATTCCATGCTACATTCCATTCCATCCCATTCCACATTCCATTCCATTCCATTCCACGTTCCTTTCAACATTCCATTCCATTCCACTCCACATTCCGTTATGTTCCATTCCACATTCCGTTATGTTCCATTCCACGTTCCATCCCATTGAATTCCATATTCCATTCCACTATCCTTTCCTTTCCATTCCACATTCCATTCCGTTCCATTCCATTCCACATTCCGTTCCATTCCATTCCACATTCCATTCCATTCCATTTAATTCCACATTCCTTCCATTCCATTCCACATTACATTCCTTTCGATTCCACCTTCCATTCAATTCTATTACACTTTCCATTCCATACCATTACATATTCCATTATGTTGCATTACACGTTACATTCAATTTCACATTCCATTCCACATTCCATTACACTCCATTTCATATTCCATTCCATTCCATTCCACATTCCATTCAATTCCATTCCATTACATTCCATTCCACATTCCTCTCCATTCCGTTCCATTCTGCATTCCATCCCATTCCATTCCATATTCCATTAAATATTTCATTCGACATTCCATTCCATTCCATTCCACATTCCATTCCATTCCATTCCACATTCCATTCCATTCCATTCTATTCGACATTCCATTCCATTCCATTCCACATTCCATTCCATTCCATTCCAGTTTCCATTCCATTCCATTCCATTCCACATTCCATTCCTTTCCATTCCGCTTTCCATTCTATTCCCGTGTGCATTCGATTCCATATTCCATTCCACATTCCATTCCGCATTCCATTCCCTTCCTTTCCACATTCCATTCCACTCAATTCCATGTGCCATTCCATTCCTTTCCACGCTCCATTCCATTCCATTCCACATTGCATTCCACTTTCCATGCCACATTCCATTCGGCATTCCTTTCCCTTCCATTCCACATTCCATTCCATTCCATTACTCATTCCATTCCACGTTCCATTCCACGTTCCATTCCATTCCATTCCACATCACATTGGATATTCCATTCCATTGCATTCCACATTCCATTCCGTTCCATTCCACGTTCCATTTCACATACCATTTCACATTCTATTCCATTTCATTCAACATTCTATTCCATATTACATTCCAAATTTCATGCCACATTCCATTCCAATACATTCCACATTCCATTGCACAATCCATTCCACTTTGCATTACATACCATTCCAGATTGCATTCCATTCCATTCCACTTTCCATTCCTCATTTCATTCAATTTCTTTCCACATTCCATTCCACATTCAATTCCATTCCATTCCACGTTCCATTCCACGTTCGATTCCACGATCCATTCCATTCCATTACACATTCCTTTCAGTTGCATTCCACATTCCATTCCACTTTGATTTCCATTCAATTCCACATTCCGTTCCACATTCCATTCCATTCTAGTCCATTACACTTTCCATTCCATATTCCATTCCATTCCATTGCATTCCACATTCCATTCCTTTCCATTCCATTACAATTTCCATTCCTTTCCACATTCCATTTCTCATTCCACTCCATTCCATTCCACTTTTAATTCCACGTCCTTATCAACTTTGGTTTCCACATTAAATTCTACACTCCATTCCATTGCGTTATACATTCCATTCCACATTCCCTTCCTTTCCATTCCATTCCATTCCACATTCCACTTCTCATTCCCCTCCATTCCATTCCACTTTGCATTCCACATTCCCTTCCATTCCATTCCATTCCACATTTCATTTCTCATTCCCCTCCATTCCATTCCACTTTCCATTCCACATTCCCTTCCATTCCTTTCCATTCCACATTTCATTCCAGGTTCTAGTCTGCTTTACATTCCACATTCCATTCCTCTCTGCATTCCTTTCCATTCCACGTTCTAGTCCACTTTCCATTCCACATTCATTCCTCACTCTATTCCATTACATTCCACATTCCATTCATTCCATCCGATTCCACATTCTATTCCATTCAAAATTCCATTCCATTCTACATTCCAGTCCTCATTACTTTCCTTTCCACTCCACTTTCCTTTGCACATTCCATTCAAATCCAATCCACATTCCATTCCAATTTCCATTTTATTCCATTCCACATTCCATTCCACATTCCATTCCACATTCGATTCCATTCCATTACACATTCAATTCCACATTTGATTCCTTTCCTTTCCACTTTCTCTTCCACATTCCTTTCCTCTACATTCCACTTTTCATTCTGTTTAATTCTTTTCCAGTACACATTCTATTCCATTGTATTCCATTCCACAATCCATTCCATTCCATTCCACATTCCATTCCACATTCCGTTCCTTAACTATCCACATTCCATTCCCTTCCATTCCACATTCCTTTCCATTCCATTCCACATTCCATTCCATTCCAATCCACATTCCATTCCATTCCATTCCACATTCCATTCCATTCCATTGTATTCCACATTCCATTCCATATTCCTTTCCACATTCCATTCCATTCCATTCCACATTCCTTTCCATTCCATTCAACATACCATTCCATTCCATTCCACATTCCATTCCATTCCATTCCTCTCCAGATTCCATTCCACATTCCTTTCCTTTCTTTTCCACATTCCATTCCATTCCATTCCAGATTCCATTCCTCTAAATTCCATTCTATATTTCTTTCCATTCCATTCCACTTTCCATTCCATTCCATTGCATTCCATTGCATTCCACTTTCCATTCCACATTCCATTACACATCCCATTCAAAATTCCATTCCATTCCATTCCACATTCCATTCCATTCCATTCCACACTCCATTCCATTCCATTCCACACTCCATTCCATTCCATTTCACATTCCATTCCATTGCGTTCCACATTCCATTAAACATTCCATTCCACGTTCCATTCCACATTGCTTTCCATGTTCCATTCCACCTTCCATTCCATTCCCTTTCACCTTCCACTCCACAGTCCATTCAACGTTGATTCCACTCCTTTACACATTACATTCCACGTTAGATTCCATTCGATTCCACATTGAATTCCACATTCCATTCCACATTGCATTCCATTGCATTCCACTCCGCATTCCATTCCATTCCATTGAACATTCCATTCCATTCCATTCCACATTCCATTAAATCCCATTTCCTTCCATTCCATTCCATTCCAATTTCCACTCCGTTCTACATTCAATTCTACATTCGTTTCCATTGCATTCCACCTTCCATTCCACAATCCATTGCATTCCATTCCACATTCCATTCCATTCCATTCCTATTTCCATTCCACATTCCATTCCATTCTATTCCATTATACATTTTATTTCACATTCCATTCCATTCCATTCCAGTCCACATTATGTTACACTGTGTTACATTCCACATTCCATTCCATTCAACTCCATTCCATTCCACATTCCATTCCATTCCATTACACTTTCTGTTCCATATTCCAATTCACTACATTCCACATTCCATTCCTCATTCCATTCCATCCCTTTCCACATTCTATTCCATGCCATTCCACATTCCATTCAACAATGCATTCCATTCCATTCCACATTCCAGTCCACATTCCATTCCATGCCATTCCACACTCCATTCCATATTCCTTTACATTCCATTCCATATTCCTTTACATTCCAATCCATATTCCATTCCATTTCTGTCCACATTCCATTCCATTCCATTCCATTCCTCATTCCATTCCATTCCATTCAACATTGCATTCCATACCATTCCACTTTGCATTCGATTCCATTGAACATTCTACTCCATTCCTTTCCACTTTCCATTCCACATTCCATTAGACATTCCATTGCACATTCCATTCCACGTTCCATTTGAAGTTCCAATCCACGTTCCATTCCACATTTGATTCCATTCCATTCCATTCCTCATTCCATTCCACATTCCATTTCACATTCCTTTCCTTTCCATTCAACATTCCATTCAACATTCCATTCCACATTCCATTCCACATTCCTTTGATTTCCATTCCATATTCCGTTCCATTACATTCCACATTCCATCCCATTCCATTCCACATTCCACCCCATTCCATTCCACATTCCATTCCATTCCATTCCATTCCACATTCCGTTCCATTCCACATTCTTTTCCATTCGGTTACATTGCACATTCAATTCCATTCCATTCCATTCCATTCCACATTCCATTCCACTTTCCTTTCCATTCCTTTCCTCATTCCATTCCATTCCATTCCATTGCAGTCCAAATTCCATTCTATTTCATTCCATTGCACATTCCATTCCATTCCATTCTTCATTCCATTCCATCCATTCCACGTTCCATTCCACGTTCCAATCCATGTTCCATTCCACCTTCCACTCCATTCCATTCCATTCCACATTCCATTCCACTTTCCATTCCACATTCCTTTCCATTCTGTTTCACATTTCTTTGAACATTCTTTTCCACATTCCTTTCCACATTCATTTCCATTCCATTCCACATTCCATTCCATTCCATTCCTCATTCCATCCCATTCCATTCCACGTTCCATTCCATTCCACGTTCCATTCCATTCCATTCCATTCCATTCCACATTCCATACTATTCCATTGCATTCCACTTTCCATTCCTTTCCTTTACACATTCCATTCCATTCCATTCCACATTCCATTCCACATCCCATTCCATATTCCATTCCACGTTCCATTCCACGTTCCATTCCACGATCCATTCCATTCCATTCCACATTCCATTCCATTCCATTCCGCCTTCCATTGCTCTTTCCATTCCATGTTCCATTCCACATTCCATTACTTTCCACTCTGAGTTTCATTGCTTTCCATTCCGCATTCCATTTCAATCAATTCCACGTTCTGTTTCACATTGCATTTCACATTCCATTCCACATTGCATTTCGCAATCCTTTCCATTCCATTCCATTCCACTCCACGTTCCATTCAATTCAAATCCGCATTACATTCAATTACATTCCACGTTCCATTCCATTCCACATTCCATTCTTTTCCATTCCAGATTCCATTCCATTCCATTCCACATTACTTTCCTTTGCATTCCACATCCCATTCCACATTATATTCCAAAGCATTTTATTCCACATTCCATTCCATTCCATTACACACACCATTTCATTTCATTCCACATTCCATTCCACTTTAAATTCCTCATTCCACTCCGTTCCATTCCACGTTCCTTTCCACACTCCATTCTACATTCCATTTCATGATGCATTCCACTCCTTTCCACATTCCTATCCAGATTGTATTCCACATTCCATTCCATTCTATTCCACATTCCATTCCCCCTTCCATTGCAATCCATTTGACATTCCATTCCACATTACATTGCATTCCATTTCGCATTGCATTCCCCTTTCCATTCCATTCCATTTCACATTGCATTCCTTTTCATTCCACATTTCTTTCCACTTTACTTTCCACATTCCATTCCATTCAATTCCGCATTCCATTCTAAATTCCATTCCACATTCCTTCCCACATTCCATTCCACATTCCATTCCACATTCCATTTCACATTCCATTCCACATTCCATTTCACATTCCATTCCACATTCCATTTCTGATTCCATTCCACATTCCATTCCGATCCATTACACAATCCATTCCACATTCCGTTCAATTCCATTCCACCTTCCATTCCATTCCATTCTACATTCCATTCCAATCCATTCCATTCCATTCCACATTGCGTTCCACATTCCATTCCATTCCATTCCACTTTCCATTTCTCATTCCATTCCATTCCATTCCACATTCCATTCGACGATCCATTCCATTCCACAATGCATTCCACATTCCATTCCCTTCCATGCCACTTTCTATTTCACATTCCATTCCATTCCATTCCATTTTCAATTCCTTTCCACATTTCATTATATTACACATTCCATTGCACATTCGATTATATTCCATTCCACAATCCATTCCATTCCTTTCCACATTCCATTCCATTCCATTTCACATTCCATTCCACATTCCATTCCATTGCAATCCACTTTCCATTCCATTCCATACCATTCCCATCCACATCCCATTCAATATTCCATTCCATTCCACTTTCCATTCCATTCAATTCCACATTCCTTTAAATTATATTCCCCATTCCATAGAATTCCACATTCCATTCCATTACATTCCTTATTCCCTTCCATTCGAGATTGATGTCCATTCCATTCCACATTCCATTCCATTCCAAATACCACTCCACTGATTTGCACATTCCATTCCATTCCACATTCCATTCCACATTTCATTCCATTCAACATACCATTCCATTCCACATTCCATTCCATAATCCTTTCCACTCCATTCCATTCCATTCCATTCCATTCCACATTCCTTTCCATTCCATTCCATTCCTTTCCATTCCACATTCCATTCCATTCCACTTTGCATTCCACATTCCAACCATTCCATTGCATTCCATTCCACATTCCATTCCATTCCACCTACCATTCGAATGCATTCCACATTCCATTCCATTCCATTCCACATACCATTCCAATGCCTTCCCCATTCCATTCCATTCCATTCCATTCCATTGCACTCCATTCCGTTTCTTTGCATTCCACATTCCGTTCCATTGCATTCATTTCCAGATTAAATTCCATTCCACATTTCATTCCATTTCACTTTCTATTCCATCTCCCATTCCATTCCATTCCGCATTCCATTCCACATTCCATTCCACATTCCAATCCATTCCGTTCCACATTCCATTCCATTCCATTCCATTCCACCTTCTTTTCCATTCCATTCCACATTCCATTCCACATTCCATTCCACATTCCATTCCACATTCCAATCCATTCCTTTCCACGTTCCATTACATTCCATTCCACATTCCTTTCTACATTCGATTACACATTCCATTCCACATTCCATTCCACGTTCAATTCCACTTTTCATTCCAGATTAAATTCCATATTCCATTCCATTCGATTCCACATTCCATTTCATATTCCTTTCCACATTCCATTCCTAGCCATTCCACAGTCATTTCCACATTCCATTCCATTATATTCCACTTTCTATTCCACATTCCATTCCACATTCCATTCCACTCCTTTCCACATTCCATTCCACCTTCCATTCCCTTTCAATCCATTCCACATTCCACTCCATTTCTTTCCAGATTCCATTCCATTCCATTACATTCCATTCCACATTCCTTTACATTCCATTCTACCTTTCTTTGCATTCCACTCCTCTATGCATTCCATTGCTTTCCACGTTCCATTCCGCGTTCCATTCCACCTTCCATTCCACGTTCTTATCAACATTCCAGGCCACGTTCCATTCCACTTTCCACTCCACGTTCCATTCCATTCCATTCCACGTTCCATTCCACTTTCCATTCCACTTTCCCTTCCACTTTCCATACACGTTCCTTCCGCATTCCACTCCATTCCAATCTGAATTCCTTTCCATTCCATTCCACATTCCATTACATTCCATTCCAATCTGAATTCCTTTCCATTCCATTCCACATTCCATTCCATTCCATTCCTCTTTCCATGCTTATTCCATTCCATTCAATTCTGCATTCCATTCCTTTCCATTCCACATTCCATTAGACTCCATTCCATCTTCCATTCCATTCTGCATTCCATTCCATTCCATTCCACATTCCATTAGACTCCATTCCTCCTTCCATTCCATTCCATTCCAATTTCCTTTCCATTCCATTCCACATACCATTCCTCATTCCTTCCCTCTCCATTCCACATTCTATTCCACATTCCATTACGTTCCATTCTACTTTCCATTCCATTCCTTTCCACTCCATATTCCTTTCCATTCCACATTCCTTTCCATTCCATTCCACATTCTGTTCCATTCCTTTCCATGTTCCATTCCATTCCATTTGATGTTCCATTCCACATTTCATTCCATTGCATTCCAACTTCGATTCCATTGTATTCCACGTTCCATTCCATTCCGTTCCAAATTCCATTCCTTTACACATTCCATTCCACATTCCATTCCATTCCTCACTCCACTCCAATCCATTCCACATTCCATTCCACATTCTTCTCCATTCCATTCCACATTCCAATCCTCATTCCTTTCTATTCCATTCCACATTCCACTCCATTCCATTCCATTCCACATTCCACTCCATTCCATTCCATTCCACATTCCACTCCATTCCATTCCATTCCATATTCCATTCCATTCCTTTCCACATTCCATTCCGTTCCATTCCACATTCCACTCCATTCCATTCCATTCCACCTCCAATTCCACTTTCTGTTCCACGTTGCATTCCATTCCATTCCTATTTCCATTCCATTTTCCATTCCATTCCATTCCACATTCAATTCCACATTCCATTCCATTCATTTCACATGCCTCTCCATTCCATACCATTCCAGATTCCACTCGTTCCATTCCACATTCCATTCCCCATTCAACTTAATTTCTTTCCCCATTCCATTCCACATTCCATTCTACATTCCATTCCGTTCTATTCCACATTCCACTTCACTCCTTTCCATTGCACATTCCCTTTCATTACATGCCACATTCAATTACATTCCATATCAATTTCCATTTCATTCTATTTCATTCCAATCCACATTCCGTTACGGTGAATACCACATTCCATTCAATTCCATTCCAATTTCCATTGCATTCCATTCCACATTCCATTTCACATCCCATTGCATTCTGTTCCACATTGCTTTCCAATTCACGTTCCATTCCCTTCCATTCCATTCCAGTTCACATTCCATTCCAATACATTCCACATTAAATTCCATTCCATTCCCTATCCCATTCCACATTGCGTTCCACATCCCATTGTACATTCCATTCCGCATTCCATTTCATTCCATTCCATAACCCATTCCATTCCATTTCATGTTCCATTCCACATTTCATTCCATTCCATTCCGCATACCATTTCATTCCATTAAACATTTCATTCCATTCCATTCCACTTTCCATTCCACATTCTATTTCATTCCATTCTACATTCCATTCAACATTGCATTCCATTCCTTTCCACATTCGATTCCACATTCCATTCCACATTCCATTAAAAATCAAATTCCATTCCATTGCATATTCCATTCTACATTCCTTTCAATGACATTTCAGATACCTTTCCACACTCCATTCCATTCCATTCCATTCCACATTCAATTGCATCGCATTCCACAATCCATTCCATTCCATTCCACATTCCGTTCCATTCCATTCCACATTCCATTCCATTACATTCCTTTCGACACTGCATTTCTTTCCATTACACTTTCCATTCCTTTCAATTCCATTTCATTCCACATTCCGTTCCTTTCGATTCTATTCCATTCCACATTCCATTCCATTCCGCGTTACATTCCAAATTTCATTCTACATGCCATTCCACATTCCACTCCATTCCCTTCCATTACACATTCTATTCCTTTCTATTCCACATTCCATTCCATTCCATTCCACATTCCATTCCAAATTCTATTCCATTCCATTCCACATTTCATACCATTAATTTCCACCACCCTTTCATTCAATTCGTTTACACATTCCATTCCATTCCTTTCCAAATTCCATTCCGTTCCAGTCCACATTGCATCCCATTCCATTCCACGTTCCATTCCACGATCCATTCTACTTTTCCCTCCAAGTTCCATTCTATTCTATTACACCCTCCATTCCACGTTACATTCCACATACTATTCCATTTAATTCCACATTCCATTCCTTTCCATTCCATATTCCATTCCATTCCTTTCCACATTCCAATCCTTTGCATTCCACAATCCATTCCATTCTATTCCACATTCCATTTCACATTCCATTACACTTTCCACTCCTTTCCATTCCACATTCGGTTCGATTCCACATTCCATTCCACATTCAAATCCATTCCGCATTCCTTTCCAAGTTCAATTCGTTTCCATTCCACATTCCATTCCTTTAAATTCCACATTCCATTACATTCCACATTCCATTTCATTCCATTCAACATTGCATTTCATTCCATTCCAAGTTGTATTGCATTCCATTCCACATTCCATACCAAATTCAATTCCATTCCATTCCACTTTCCATTCCACATTCCATTCAATTCCGTTCCACATTCCATTCCATTCCATTCCACATTCCTTTCCACATACCATTCCATTCCATTCCACATTCCATCCCATTCCATTCCACATTCCATTCAACATTGCATACCATTCCCATCCATTCCATTCCATTCCACTTTCCATTCCATTCCATTCCTCATTTCATTCCATATTCCATTCTGCATTCCATCCACATTCTATCCTATTCCATTACACTTTCCACTCCATTCCTTTCCATTCCACATTCCACTCCATTCAATTCCACCTTCCATTCCACATTCCACTCCACATTCCACTACATTCCATTCCCCATTCCATTCCACATTCCATTACATGCCGTTCCACATTGCACTCTTCCATTCCATTCCATTCCACATTCCATTCCATTCCATTCTACATTCCATTCCATTCCATTCCTCATTCCGTTCCACATTCCATTCAACATCCCATTCCATTCCATTCCACATTCCATTCCACATTCCATTCCATTCCATTGCACATTGCATTCCAAATTCCATTCCATTCCATTCCACAATCCATTCCATTACACTCCATTTTCCGTTCCATTGCATTCCACATTCAGTTCTATTCCATTCCGCTTGCCATTACATTCCATGCCACATTGCATTCCATTCCATTCCACTTTCCATTCCATTTTCAATTCCAATTTCCAGTTCAGGTTCCATACCTTTTTCTACTCCACGTTATATTCCATTCCATTCCACGTTCCATTCCACATACCATTCCATTCCATCAACATTCCATTCCATTCCATTCCACATTCCTTTCCACATACCATTCCATTTCATTCCACATTCCATACCTTTGCATTACACATTCCATTCCAAATTCCATTCAATTCCAATCCATTCCATTCCATTCCATTCCACATTCCATTACACATTCCATTCCACATTCCATCCCATTCCATTCCACATTCCACTCCATTCCATTCCATTCAACATTCCCCTCCACATTCCATTCCACTATCCATTCCAGATTCCATCCCATTCCATTCCACATTCCACTCCATTCCATTCCATTCCACATTCCACTCCATTCCATTCTACATTCCATTCCACATTCCACTCCACATTCCACTTCATTCCATTCCATATTCCATTCCACCTTCCATTCCACTGTCCATTCCATGCCATTCCACATTGCACTCTTCCATTCCATTCCATTCCACACTCCATTCCACACTCCATTCCATTCCATTCAACATTCCATTCCACATTCCATTCCATTCCATTCCATTCCACATTCCATTCCATTCCATTCCAAATTCCATTCCAAATTCCATTCCATTCCATTCCACATTCCATTCCATTACTTTCCACATTCCTTTCCATCACATTCCTTTACATATTCCATTACATTCCGTTCCATATTCCATTCCTTTCCATTCCACATTGCATTCCATTCCATTCCACGTTCGATTCCATGTTCCATTCTTCTTTCCCATTCACGTCCAATTCCATTCCGTTCCACCCTTCATTCCACGTTAAATTCCACATACTATTCCATTCCATTCCACATTCCATTCCATTGCATTCCATTCCATATTCCGTTCCATTCTTTTCCACATTCCAATCCTTTGCATTCCACCATCCTTTCCATTCCATTCAACCTTCCATTCCACTTTCCATTCCTTTCCATTCCACATTCCATTCAACATTCCATTCCTATCCGATCCATTCCATTCCGCATACCAATCCATTCCACTTTCCATTCCACATTCCATTCCATTCCATTTCACATTCCTGTCCATTCCATTCCATTTTGCACTCCTTTCCATTCCATTCCATTCCATTCCACTTTGCATTCCACATTCCATTACACATTCCATTCCATTCCATTTCACATTCCGTTAATTCCATTCCTTTCCATTCCACTTTCGAATCCATTCCACATTCCATTCCACTTTCCATTGCACTCCATTCCACATTCCATTCCACTTTCCATTCCTTTCCATTCCACTTTCAATTACATTCCATTCTAAATTCCATTGCATTTCATTCCACATTGCATTCCATTCCATTCCACGTTGCATTCCATTCCATTCCACGTTGCATTCCATTCCATTCCACATTCCATTCCAAATTCAATTCCATTCCATTTCACATTCCATTCCACATTGCGTTACCCATTACATTCCACGTTCCATTCCACGTTCCTTTCCACGTTCCATTCCACGTTCCATTCCATTGCATTCCGTATTACATTCCACATTCCATTTAACATTCCATTCCTTTGCTTTCCACATTCCATTCCACATTCCACTTCATTCTTTTCCACATTGCATTCCACTTTAAATTCCACGTTCCATTCCGTTCCATTCCAAATTCCATTCCATTCCATGACATTCAAAATTCCTTTCCATTCTACTTCAATTTGCAATTCATTCCATTCCATTCCATTCCACATTACGCTGAATTCCATTCCACAGTCCATTCCATTCCCTTCCACGTGCCATATCATGCCATTCCACGTTCCATTCCACATTCGCTTCCACTTTCCATTCCACTTTCCATTCCATTCCACTTTCCATTTCCTTCAATTCCACATTCCATTAAATTCCATGCCACATTCCTCTCCATTCCTTTCCAGTCCACTTTCCACTCCATTCCATTCCACATTCTCTTAGACATTTTAATCCACATTCAACTTCATTCCATTCCTCGTTCCATTCTATGAAATTCCACATTGCACTCTTCCATTACATTCCATTCCACATTCTATTCCATTCCATTCCACATTCCATTCCACATTCCATTCCACAATCCATTCCTTTCCATTCCACATTCCATTCCACATTCGATTTCACATTCCGTTCTACATTCCATTCCTCATTCCATTCCTTTACATTCCACATTCCACTCAATATTCCCTTCCATTCCATTACACATTCCACTCCTTTGTATTCCATTCCATTCAATTCAACATTCCATTCCATTCCATTCAACATTCCATTCCATATTCCATTCCACATTCCATTCCACATTCCATTCCATTCCATTACATTCCTTTCCACATTCCTTTCCATTCCATTCCACGTTTCATTCCACATTCCATTCCATTCCATTCCACATTCCGTTCCACATTCCATTCCATATCTTTCCTTTCCACATTCCATTCACTTCTATTCCTTTACATTCCAAATTCCATTCCACGGTCCATTCCACATTCCATTCCACTTTCCTTTCCAGTTTCCATTCCACATTCCATTCCACGATCCATTCCAATTTCCATTCCATTCCATATTCCGTTACACATTCCATTCCATTCCACGTTCCATTTCTCATTCTATTCCTTTCCATTCCACATTCCATGCCATTCCATTCCACATTCCATGCCATTCCATTCCACATTCCATTCCATTCCTTTTCAGGTTCCTTTCCATTCAATTGAACATTCCTTTCCATTCCTTTTCAGGTTCCTTTCCATTCAATTGAACATTCCTTTCCATTCCTTTTCACATTCCATTCCATTCCATTCCACACTCCTTTCCATTCCATTCCACTTTCCATTCCATTCCACATTCCTTTCCATTCCACATTCCATTCCATTCCTTTCCATTCCACATTTCTTTCCATTACATTTCACTTTCCATTCTGCATTCCCTTCTATTCCATTCCATTACTTTCCTTTCCCTTCCATTGCCTTCCTCACTCTTTTCCATTCAATTCCGTTCCATATTCCGTTCCATTCCATTCCATTCCATTGTACAATCCATTCCATTCTAATCCACATTCCATTCCATTCCATACCACATTCCATTCCACTCCATACCACATTCCATTCCACATTCCATTCCATTCCTTTCCAGATTCCATTCTACATTCCATTCCAGTCCAGTCCACATTCCATTCAATACCATTCCAGTTACCATTCCACCTTCCATTCTACATTCCATTCCATTCCATTCCACTTTCCATTCTGTTCCATTCCACATTCCATTCCATTCCACATTCCATTCTGTTCCATTCCACATTTCATTCCATTCCATTTCACTTTCCACTCCTCATTCAATTCCATTCCATTCCACATTCCATTCCATTCCATTTCACATTCCATTCCTTTCCACTTTCCATTGCATTCCATTTTATTCGACATTCCTTTCAATTCCATTCCATATTCAATTCCGCATAACATTCCATTGCATTCTATTGCATTCCATTGCATTCCATTTGACATTCCTTTACATTACATAGCACATTCCATTCCACATTCCATTCCATTCCGTTCCATATAACAGTAAACTTTCCATTCCACGTAACATTCAACATTTCATTCCACATTCCATTCCATTCCATACCACATTCCATTCCTTTCAATTCCATTACATTCCACATTCCATTCCACATTCCCTTTCATTGAATTCCATGTTCTGTTCCTTTCCATTCCATTCCATTCCCTATTCCATTCCATTCCATTCCACATTCCATTCCATTATATTACATTACGTTCCACTTTGCATTCCATTCCATTCTATTCCCTTCCACATCCCATTTCATATTCCATTCCATGCCATTCCACATTGCAATTCATTCCATTCCGTTCCACATTCCATTCCATTCCATTCCATTCCACTTTCTGTTTCATTCCATTCCACGTTCCATTCCACTTTCGATTGCACATTCCATTCCATGTTCCATTCCATTCCATTCCACATTCCATTCCTTTTCATTCCATATTCCATTTCACATTCCATTTCTTTCCATTCCACATTCCATTCCACATTCCATTCCATTCCTTTCCACATTCCACTCCATTCCATTCCTTTCTATTCCACCTTCCACTGCGTTCCTTTCCATTCCACATTCCACTCTGTTCCACTCCACATTCCATTCCACATTCCACTTCATTCCATTCCACATTCCATTCCACATTCCATTTCACATTCCATTCCACAATCCTTTCCTCATTGTCTTCCATGCCATTCCACATTCCACTCTACTCCTTTCCATTCCGCATTCTATTCCATTGCATTCAACTTTCCTTTCCATTCCTTTCCTCATTCCTTTCCATTCCACTCCACATTCCATTCCAGATTCCATTCCACATTCCATTCCACATTCCACTCCATTCCATTCCACATTCCATTCCATTCAAATCTACATTAAATTCCAAATCCATTCCACAATCCATTCCACATTCCATTCCATTTCATTCCATTCCACATTCCATTCAATTCCATTCCACGTTCCATTCCTCTTTCCATTCCATGCCATTCCACAATCCATTCCACATTCCCTTCGATTCCACATTCCATTCTGTTCTGTTCCAGATTCCATTCTATTCCATTCCACATTCCATTCCATTCGATTTCCCACTGCCTTCCATTCCATTTCATATTCCATTGCATTCCATTCCACTTTCGGGTCCATTCCATTCTACCTTCCATTGCATTACAATAAACGTCCCATTGCACATTCCATTCCTAGTTCCATTCCTTTCCTTTCCAAATTCCATTCCATACCATTCCACTTTCCATTCCACTCCATTCCACAATCCTTTACATTCCATTCCACATTGCATTTCATTCAATGTAACATTCCACATTTCATTGCACTTTCCATTCCATATTTCATTCCATTCCACATTCCTTTCCACATTCCATTCATTTTCACGTATGTATTCCACATTCCATTCTGCTTTCCATTCCACGTTCCGTTCCACATTCCATTCCATTCCATTCCACTTTCCTTTGCATTCTATTCAACATTCCATTCCATTCCTCACCACATGCTATTACTTTCCATTCCACATTCCATTCCATATCGCATTCCATTCAATTCCACATTCAATTCCACATTCCTTTCCATTCAATTCCACATTCCATTCCACATTCTATTAGATATTCCATTCCACATTCCATTCCACTCCATTCAACCTTCCATTCCATTCCATTCCACATTCCATTCCTTTCAATTCAACATTCCATTCCCTTCCATTCCATTCCACATTCCATTCCATTTCATTCTACATTCCATTCGGCATTCCATTCCATTCCACATTCCATTCCACATTGCATTCCATTCCACTGCACGTTCCATTCCACATTCCATTCTTTTCCATTACACATTCCTTTCCACATTCCATTCCTTTCCACATTCCATTCCACATTGCATTCCATTCCATTCCACATTCCATTCCAGATTCCATTCCTTTCCATACCAAATTCCATTCCATTCCTTCCTGTATTCCATTCAATTCCACATTCCACATTCCATTCCCCTTTCCATCCCACGTTCCATTCCATTTCTTTCCACTTTTCATTTCACTTTCCATTCCATTCCATTCCTCGTTCCATTCTATGTTCCATTCCATTCCATTCTACTTTCCATTACACATTCCTTTCCATTCCATTCCCCGTTCCATTCCACATTCCATTCCATTCCATTCCAAGTTCCATTCCGCATTCCATTCCATTCCATTCCATGTTCCATTCCATTCCACATTCTATTACACATTACTTTCCATTCCATTCTACATACCATTCCACTTTCTGTTCAATTCCATTCACATTCCATTCCATTGCATTCAACATTCCACATTCCATTCCTTGTTTCATTCCACGTTGCAATCCACTTTCCATTCCATTCCATTCCAAGTTCCATTCCGCATTCCATTCCATTCCATTGCATTACACGTTCTATTCCATTCCATTCCATGTTCCATTCCATTCCATATTCTATTACACATTACTTTCCATTCCATTCTACATTCCATTCCACTTTCTGTTGAATTCTGTTGCACATGCCATTCCACTGCATTCAACATTCCACATTCCATTCCTTTTTTCATTCCACGTTCCATTCCACTTTATATTCCATTCCATTCCGCTTTCCATTCCACGTTCCATTCCAGCTTCCAATACATTCAATTCCACATTCCATTCCAAGTGATTCCACATTCTGTTCCACATTCCTTTCCATTCCATTCTAAATTCCATTCCATTCCATTCTAAATTCCATTCCACTTTCCATTCCATGCCGTTGCAGTTTCCATTCCACATTCCATTCTTTCCAGTCCACATTCCATTCCGTTCAATTCCATCCCACATTCTATTACTTTCCATTCCATATTCCATTGCATTCCATTCCACATTTCATTGCACATTCCATTACATTCCATTCCACATTCTATTCCGCATTCCATTCCATTCCATTCAATTTTCCATTCCATATTCCATTGCATTCCATTCCATGTTCCATTCCATTCCATTCCACATTACATTCCACATTCCATTTCATTACATTCAACATTTCTTTCCAAATTCCATTCCATTCCATTCCACATTCTATTCCTCCTTCCATTCTATTCCACATTCCATTCCACGTACCATTCAGTTCCATTCCACATTGCATTCCATTCCATTCCACATTTTCTTCCATTTCATTCCACATTCCATTTCACTTTGCATTCCATTCCATTCCATATTCCATTCCAGATTCCGTTCCACATTCCATTCCACTCCCTTCCACATTGTTTACCACATTGCATTCCATTCTATACTACATTCCATTCCATTCCATTCTACATTCCATTCAATTCCATTCCATTCCACATTCCATTCCTTTGCATTCCACATTGCTTTCCATTCCATTGCATTCCACAATGAATTCCCAATTCCATTCCACATTCCATTCGATTTCTTTCCACATTCCATTCAATTCCATTCCACATTCCTTTCAATTCCATTCCACATTCCTTTCCAGTTTGCATTCCATTCCATTCCATCTTCTGTTACACATTCCATTCCATTCCATAAAACATTTCATTCCATTGCATTCCACATTCCACATTCCATTCCACTTTCCACTCCAGGATTGATTCTACATTCCATTTGTCGTACCATTCCACGTTCCATTCCATACCATTACATGTTCTATACCACGTTCCCTTCCATTCCATTCCACTTTCCATTTCACTTTCGATTCCATTCCATTCCACGCTCCATTCCATGTTCCTTTTCGTTCCATTCCGTTTCATTCCACATAACATTCCATTCCATTCCACACTGCATTCCATTCCATTCCATTCCACTTTCCATTCAGTTGCATTCCACATTGCATTGCATTCCATTCCACATTTCATTCCATTCCATTTCAAATTCCATTCCATTCCATTCCATTCCACATTCCATTGCATTCCAAACGACATTCAATTCCATTCCAATCCATTCCACATTCCATACCATTCCATTCCAAGTTCCATTCCACGTTCCATTCCTCTTTCCATTCCATTGAATACGACATTCCATTCCACATTGCATTCTATTCCATTTTACATTCCATTCCACCTTCCATTCCGTTCCATTCCACATACCATTCCATTCCATTCCACATTCCATTCCATTCCATTCTAATTTCCTTTTCATTCCATTCCATTCCAATCCACATTCCATTCCACATTGCATTCCATTCCATTCCACGTTCCATTCCACATTCCACTCCATTCCATTCCATTACAACTTCCATTCCATTCCATTCCACTTTCCATTCCATTGCATTCCACATTGCATTCCATTCCATTGCATTCCACTTTCCATTGCAAATTAAATTCCACTTTCCATTCTATTTCATTCGACATTCCATTCCATTCCATTCCACATTCCATTCCATTCCATTCCACATTCCATCCCATTCCATTCCACGTTCCTTTCCATTCCTTTCCATTCCATTCCATATTCCGTACTATTCCATTGCATTCCACATTCCATTCCTTTCCATTACACATTCCATTCCTTTATAATCCACGTTCCTTTCCATTGCATTCCACATTCCATTCCATTCCATTCCTTTACTTTCCACGTTCCTTTCCATTGCATTCCACATTCCATTCCATTCCATTCCATTCCGCATTCCATTCCACATCCCATTCTACGTTCCATTCCACCTTCCATTCCACGTTCCATTCCTTTCCATTCCACATTCCATTCCACATTCCATTCCACCTACAATTGCACTTTCCAATCCACGTTCCATTCCACGTTCCATTGCATTCAGTTCCGAGTTCCATTTCAATCCAATCCACGTTCGGTTTCACATTACATTTCACATTCCATTCCACATTCCATTTCGCAATCATTTCCATTCAATTCCATTCCACTCCACATTCCAATCCATTCAAATCTACATTACATTCAATTACATACAACTTTCCATTCCATTCCACATTCCATTCCTTTCCATTCCAAATTCCATTCCATTCCATTCCACGATCCTTTCCATTGCGTTCCACATTCCATTCCACATTATATTCCATTCCATTCTATTCCAGAATCCATTCCATTCCATTAGACATTCCATTTCGTTTCATTCCACATTCCATTCCACGTTACATTCCTCATTCCATTCCGTTCCAATCCATGTTTCATTCCACACTCCATTCCACATTCCATTCCATGATCCATTCTGCTCCTTTCCACATTCCTTTCCACATTGTATTCCACATTCCATTCCATTCCATTAGACTTTCTATTCCACTTTCCATAACAATCCATTTCACATTACATTCCACATTCAATTCCATTCCATACCACATTCCATTCCAATCCATTGCACAGTCCACATTAAATTCCACTTTCCATTCCAGGTTCGATTCTACATTCCATTTGGTGCACCATTCCACGTTCCATTCCATTCCATTATACATTCTATTCCACATTCCATTCCATTCCATTCCACGTTCCATTCCATGTTCCATTCCATTCCATTCCACATTCCATTCCATTCCATTCCACTTTCCATTCCCTTCCATTCCATATTGCATTCCATTCCATTCCATTCCATTCCACTTTCCATTCCATTCCATTCCCCATTGCATTCCATTCCATTCCGCATTTCATTCCATTCTATTTCAAATTCCATTCCATTCCACATTCCATTCAATTCCATTCCATGTTCCATTCCACTTTCCATTCCAATTTCCATTCCATTCCATTCCACCTTGCATTCCATTCCATTCTACATACCATTCCACATTCCTTTCAATTACATTGCACATTCCATTCCACAATGCTTTCCCTTCCATTCTACATTTCCACATCCCATTCAATTCCATTCGACTTTCCATTCGATTCCAATCCATGTTCCATTCCATTCCATTTCTCATTCCTTTCCATTCTATTCCCTTCCATACCAAATTCCATTTCATTCCATTCCACATTCAATTCCATTAAATTGCATTCCATTCCACATTCCTTTCCAGTCCATTCCACATTCCATACCATTCAATTCCACATTCCATTCCAATTCGATCTACATTCCATTCCACTCCATTCCACATTCCATTCCATTGCATTGCACATTCCATTCCACTCCATTCCACATTCCATTCCATTCCATTCCACATTCAATTCCATACCATTCCACATTCCATTCCATTCCATTCCATTGCATTCCATTCCATTCCAATCCACATTGCTTTCCTATCCATTCCATTCCACCTTCCATTGAACATTCCATTCCATTCCGTTCCACATTCCATTCCATTCCATTCCATTCCTTGTTCCATTCCACATACCATTCCACATTCCTTACCATTCCATTCCACCTTCCATTCCACATTCCATTCCATTGAACATTCCATTCAGCATTCCTTGCCATTGCAATCCAAATTCCATTACACCGTCCGTTCCATACCATTCAACATTCCATTCCCCATTCCATTACATTCCATTCGACATTCCATTCCATTGCATTCCATTCCACATTTCATTCCAACACACATTCCATTCCACGTTCCATTGAATGTTCCATTCTACGTCCCATTCCACGTTCCATTCCACGTTGCATTCCATTCCAAACAACATTCCATTCCATTCCATTCCATTCCACATTACCTTCCATTCAATTCCATTCCATTCCAAATTCTATTCCGTTCAATTCCACATTCCATTCCGTTCCATTCCATTCCATTCCGCATTCCATACCATTCCATTCCACTTTCATATCCCATTGCACATTCCACATTCCATTCCATTCCATTCCACATTCCATTCCCTTCCATTCCACATTTCATTCCATTCCATTGCACATTCCATTCCATTCCTTTCCACATTCCTTTCCATTCCATTCCTTTCCAAATTCCATTCCATTCTATTCCAAAATCCACATTGCTTTCCACATTCCATTCCACGGTCCATTCCACTTTCCTTTCCACATTTTATTCCACCTTCCATTCCAATCCTTTACACGTTCTATTCCACATTACATTCCACCTTCCCTTCCAATTTCCATTCAACTTTCCATTGCATTGCATTCCAATCCTTTCCAAATACAATTGCATTCCATTCCATTCCATATTCCATTCGATTCCACTTTCCATTCCATTCCATTCCACAATGTATTCCTTTCCATTCCATTCCACATTTCATTTCATTACACTCCATTCCACATTTCATTCCGTTCTGTTTTACGTTCCATTCCATTCCATTCCACATTGCTTTCCATTCCATTCCTTTCCACATTGTTTTCTACATTCATTTCCATTCTATTCCACTTTCCATTCCTAATTCCTTTCTATTCCATTCCACATTAAATTACACATTCCATTCCACGTTCCATTCGACTTTCAATTTCATTGCTTTCCACTCCACGTTCCATTGCATTCCATTCCGTGTTCGATTTCAATCCTTTCCACATTCTGTTTCACATTACATTTCACATTCCATTCAAGAATTCATTTCGCAATTCTTTCCATTCCATTGCAATCCACTCCACATTCCATTCCATTCAAATCCATATTGCATACAATTACATTCCACGTTGCATTCCATTACACATTCCATTCCTTTCCATTCCAGATTCCATTCCATTCCATTCCACATTCCATTCCATTCCATTCCACATTCCATTCCACATTAAATTCCATTCCATTCCTTTCCACATTGCATTCCATTCCATTCCAAATTCCATTCCATTCCATTCCAAATTCCATACCACTTTGAATTCCTCATACCATTCCGTTCCATTCCACGTTCCTTTCCACACTCCATTCCACATTCCATTCCACAATCCATTCCGTTCCTTTCCACATTCTTTTCCACATTCTATTCCACATTCCATTCCATTCCATTCCACATTCCATTCCACTTTCCATTCCATTCCATTTCACACTAATTTTCAAATTCCATTCCATTCCATTCCACGTTGCATTCCCCATACCTTTCCATTCCATTTCAGATTCCATTACATTCCATTCCACATTCCACTCCAAATTCCACTCCACATTCCATTCCACATTCCATTCCTTTCCATTCCACATTCCATTCCAAATTCCATTCCACATTCCATTCCACATTCCATTTCAAATTCCATTCCACATTACATTTCACATTCCATTCCGATCCATTCCACAATCCATTCCACATTCCATTCAATTCGATTCCACATTCCATTCCATTCCGTTCCATTCCATTCCATATTGCATTGCACATTTCTTTCCATTCCATTCCACATTCCATTAATCATTCCATTGCATTCCATTCCACACTCCTTGCCACGATCCATTCCTTTCCACATTCAATTCCACATTCCATTCCCTTCCATTCCACTTTCTATTTCCCTTTCCATTCCATTCCATTCCACATTGCATTCCATTCCATTCCTCATTCCATGCAATTCCGTTCCATATTGCATTCCAGTCCATTCCATTTCATTAAACCTTCCATTCCACGTTCCATTCCATGTTCCATTCCATGTACCTCTCCACTTTCCATTCCACTTTCCATTAAATTCCAACCCATATTCCATACCATTCCATTCAATTCCATTCCACAATCAATTCCTTTCCATTCCACATTGCATTCCAAATTCCATTCCGTTCGTTTCCACATTCCATTCGACCCTCCATTCCACATTCCATTCCACATTCTATTGCGTTTCGTTCCAGATTCCATTCCACATTCCATTGCTTTCTATTCCACTTTCCATTCCACATTAAATTCCACTTGCCATTCCATATTCCATACCGTTCCATTATACATTCCATTCCACATTGCATTCCACTGTCCATTCCATATTCCATTCCACATTCCAACCACATTCCATTCCATTCCATTCGTCTTTCCACTTTCAATTCTGTTCCACATTCCATTCCACATTCCATTCCTTTCATTTCCACATTCCACTCCATATTCCATTCCACTTTCCATTCAACCTTCCATTCCACTTTCCATCTCATTCCATTCCACTTTCCGTTCCACATTCCATTCCAAATTACCTTTCACATTCCATTCCACATTGCATTTCACTTTCCATTCCATTCCAGTCCATTCCATTCCACATTCCATTCCTTTCCAATCCACATTCCATTCCATTCAATTCTATTTTCCATTCCGTTTCACTTTCCATTACATTCCATTCCACATTCCATTCCATTCCATTCCACAATACATTCCTTTCCTTTCCACATTCCTTTCAATTACATTCCACATTCAACTATATTCCATTCCACATTCCATTCCATTCCATTCCACATTGCATTCCACAGTCCATTCCTTTCAATTTCTCAATCCATTCCCTTTAATTGCACTCCATATTCCATTCCATTCAAATTCACATTCCATTCATTTCCATTCCATTCTATTCCACATTCCATTCCACTCCATTCCATTCTATCACACATTCCATTGCATTCCATTACACTCTCCATTCAATTACATTCCACATTGTATTCCACATTCCATTCCACATTCTCTTTCACGTTCCATTCCATTCCATTCCACATAGCATTCCATTCCATACTACATTCCATTCCATCCAATTATACATTCCTTTCCATTCCATTGCATTCCAATTTACATTCCATTCCATTCCACATTCCATTCCGTTTCATTCCACATTCCATTCCATTCCATTCCATTCCGAATTCCATTCCACATTCCATTCCACATTCTATTCAACCTTCCATTGCATTCCATTCCACATTCCTTTCCTTTCCATTCCACATTCCTTTCAACATTCTATTGCACTTTCCATTAAACGTTATATTCTATTCCATTCCACATTCTTTTCCATTCCATTCCAAGTACCTATCCATTCCATTCCAACTTCAATTCCATTCCATTCAATGATCCATTCCATTAAATTCCATTCCACATTCCATTCCACTGCATTCCACTTTCCATTCCATTCAATTCCATTCCACATTCCATTCCTTTCCATTCCACTTTCCATTCCATTCCACATTTCATTCCACATTCCATTCCATTTCATTCCATTCCACATTCCATTGGACTTTCCATTCCATTCCATTCCAATACTCATTCCATTCCATTCCATTCCATTCCACATTGCATTCCACTCCATTCCAGTCCATATTCCATTCCATTCCATTCCATATTGCATTTAATTCCATTCCACATTGTATTCCAATCCATTCCTGATTGCAGTAAATTCCATTCCACATTCCGTTCCCTTCCACTTTCCCTTCCATTCCACGTTCCATTCCATTGCACATTCCATTCTACATTCCATTCCATTCCACATTCCATTCTATTCCATTCCATTCCACATACCATTACATTCCATTCCACATTGCATTGCATTCCATTCCATTCCATTCCATTCCATTGCATTCCTTTCCATTCTGTTCCATTCAATTCCAAATTCATTTCCTTTCCATTACATCCCACGTTCCCTTCCATTCGGTGCCATTCCAAGTTCCATTCCATTCCGTTATGTTATACATTCCATTCCATTCCATTCCACATTCCATTCCATACCATTCCACCTTCCACTCCATTCCATTCCATTCCATTCCACGTTGCATTCCATATTCCATTCCATTCAACCCCACATTCCTTTCCATTCCATTCTACTTTCCATTCCATTCCAGTCCACATTCCATTGCCTTCCATTCCACATTCAATTCCACATTCCATTCGATTCCATTCCATTCCACATACCATTACATTCCATTCCACATTGCATTGCATTCCATTCCATTCCATACCATTCCGTTGCATTCCTCTCCATTCCGTTCCATTCAATTCCAAATTCATTTCCATTCCATTACATTCCACGTTCCATTCCATTCAATGCCATTCCAAGTTCCATTCCATTCCATTACGTTATACATTCCATTCCATTCCATTCCACATTCCATTCCATACCATTCCACCTTCCACTCCATTCCATACCATCCCATTCCACGTTGCATTCCATATTCCATTCCATTCAACCCCACATTCCTTTCCATTCCATTCCACATTCCATTCCATTCCATTCCACATTCCATTGCCTTCCATTCCACATTCAATTCCACATAATATTCCATTCCATTCCGCATTTATTCCATTCCATTCCATTCCACATTCCATTCCATTCCTTTCCACATTCCAATAAATTCCATTTCAGTTTCAATAACACTCCATTCCTTTCCTTTCCACATTCCATTCCACATTCCATTCCAGATTCCATTCAAAATTCCATTCCACATTCCATTTTATTCCATTCCACATTCCATTCCATTGCATTCCACAGTACATTCCATTGCATTCCATACCATTCCACATTCCATTCCATATTCCATTCCATTCCACATTCCATTCCATTCAATTCCATATTCCATTCCATTATATTCCTCATTCCATTCCATTCCACATTGAAGTCCATTCCATTCTACATTCCATTCCATTGCTTTCCAAATTCCATTCCATTCCACATCCCATTCCACATTTCATTCCGTTCCACACACTATTCCATTCCACATTCCATTTCACATTCCAATCCATTCAATTCCACATTTTATTTCATTCGATTTCACATTGAATTCAATTGCATTCCCTTCCATATTCCAATCCACGTTTCATTCCATTCCTTATTCCATTCCATTCCAGTCAATTCCACATACCATTCCTTTCCATTCCAAATTCCATTCCATTCCACTCCACTCCTTTCCATTGCGTTTATTTCCATTCCAAATTCCGTTCCATTCCATTCCATTCCATTCCACATTCCATTCCTTTCCATTCCATTACATTTCACATTACATTTCTTTCCATATTACCTGCCATTATATATTCCATTTCATTCCATTCCACTCTATTTAACATTGCATGACATTTCATTCCTTTCCGTTCCACATTACATTCCTTTCCATTCCACATTCCATTCCATATTCCATTCCACATTCCATTCCACTCCATTCCACATTCCGTTCCGTTCCATTTAATATTCAATTGCATTCCATTCCACTTTCCATTCCATTCCGTTCCACATTCCATTCCACATTCCAATCCATTCCATTCCACATTCCATTCCATTCCATTCCACATTCCATTCCATTCCATTCCACATTCCATTCCATTGCATTCAATTCCCTTCCACATTCCATTCCACATTCCATTCCATTCCACATTGCATTCTGTTCCATTCCACTTTCCATTCCATTACATTCCAAATTCCATTTCATTCCACATTGAGTTCCATTCAATTTCTCGTTGCATTCACTCTACCTTCCTCTACGTTCCACATTCTATTCCATTCGACTTTGAATTCTATTTCACTCCACATTCCATTCCATTCTAAATACCATTCCATTGCTTTCCACATTCCATTGCATTAAACATTCCATTCCATATACCTTTGCATACCACATTCCATTCCAGATTCCATTCCATTCCATTACATTACATTCCACATTCCACATTGCATTCCACATTCCAACCATTCCATTCCATTCCACATTCCATTCCATTGCATTCCAATCCAGGTATCATAATGTATTCCACTTTCCATTCCATTCCATTCCATTCCATTCTATTCCAGTTCATTCCTTTTCTTTCCATTTAACATTCCGTTCCATTCCTTTCCATTTCACATTCAATTCCATTCCATTCCATTCCACATTCCATTCCATTCCATTCCATATTCCATTCCACATTCTAATCCATTTCGATCCACATTCATTCCATTCCATTTCACATACCATTTCATTCCATTTCACAATCCATTCCATTCCATTTCACATTCCTTTCCACATTCCATTCCATTCCATTCCACGTTCCATTCCTTTCCTTTCCAGATTGCTTTCCCCATTCCCATACATTCGATTCCATTCAAAATTCCATTCCATTCCATTCCACATTCCATTCCATTCCATTCCATTCCACTTTCCATTCCATTCCACATTCCATACTATTCCACATTCCATTCTTTTCCTTTCCATATTCCATTCAACATTCCATTCGACATTCCATTCCATGTTCCATTCCATTGCATTCCACATTGCGTTCCATTCCATTCCACATTCCATTCCACTTTCCATTCCATTCCATTCCACGTTACATTCCACATTCGTCTCCACGTTCCACTCCACATTCCATTCCATTCAACTGCACATTCCATAGCATTCAATTTCATTCCACAATCCATTGCATTCCATTGCACATTCCATTCCACATTCCATTCCGTTCCGTTCCACATTCCATTGTATCCCATTCCACATTCCTTTCCACATGCCTTTCACATATTACAATCCATTCCATTCCACAATCCATTCCATTCCATTCCACATTCCATTCCACGTTCTATTCCACAAAAATTCCACATTCTGTTCCATTCCGTTCCATGTTCCCTTCCACATTCCATTTCACATTCCATTCCATATTTCATTCCATTGCATTCTAAATTTCATTCCATTCCAAGTTTCCTTCCACATTCCTTTCCACGGTCCACCCCACATTCCATTCCATTCCATTCCATTCCACGTTTCAGTACATATTCAATTCCTTTCCATTCCAGTTTCCATTCCACATTCCATTCTACTTTCCATTCCACACAACAATACATTCCATTCCACATTCCAATGCTCATTCCATTGCATTCCACTACACATTACGTTCCACTTCTTTCCACATTCCATTCCGCATTCCATTCCACATTCCATTCCACGTTCCATTCCACATTCCATTCCATTCCAATCCACATTCCATTCCATTCAATTTCACATTCCATTCCATTCCATTACATTCCACATTCCATTCCCTTCCATTCCGCATTCCATTCCACTCCATTCCATTCTATTCCACCTTCCATTCCATTCCATTATATTCCACATTCCATTCTATTCCTTTCCACTTTCCATTCCACTCAATTTCACATTCCATTCCATTACATTGCATTCCACTTTACATTCCATTCCATTGCACATTCCATTCCATTCCATTCCATTGTTTTCCACATTCCATTCCTTTCGATTATATTCCACCTTCCATTACATTCCATTCCACATTCCATTCAATTACATCCCACATTCCATTCCACATTCCTATCCACATTCTATTCCACTTTCCATTCCATTCCATTCCTCATTCTATTCCATTCTATTCCGCATTCCATTCCATTCCATTCCCATTGCATTGCATTCCATTCCATTCTATTTCACATTCCTTTCCATTCAATTCCATTCCGCATTCCATTCCATTCCATTGCATGCTACTCCACATTCCGTTCCATTCCATTCTGCATTCCATTCCAAACCTTTCCACATTCCATTCTACATTCCATTCCAAATTCTATTCCATGATCCATTCCATTCTATTGCACATTCCTTTCCATTACCTTCTGCATTTCATCCCATTCCATTCCACCTTCCATTCCATTCCATTCCACTGTCCGTTCCACATTCCGTTGCACATTCCATTCCATGTTGCATTCCATTCCGTTCCACTTTCCATTCCACGTTCGATTTCTATCCATTCCACCCTCCATTCCACATTTTATTGCACATTCCTTTCCACGTTCCCTTCCACATTCCATTCCACTTTCCATTCCATTCCATTCCAGATTCCAATCCACGTTCCATTCCATTCCATTCCCCGTTCCATTCCTTGTTCAATTCCATGTTCCATGCCACATTCCTTTAAATGTTCCATTCCGCATTCCATTAAATTCCATTCCATATTCCATACCATTCCATTCCACAATCCATTCCATACCATACCACATTCCATTCCACATTCCATTCCACTTTCCATTCCATTCCATTTCGCATTCCATTCCACATTCCTTTCCATTCCATTCCACATTCATTCCACTTTCCATTCCATTCCACTCCACAATCCATTGAACGATCCATTCCATTGCATTCTACGATCCATTATACGTTCCATTGCAAGTTCCTTTCCACGTTCCATTCCACATTCCGTTCCATTTCATTCCACATTCCATACCATTCCATTCCATTCACAATCCATTCCATTCCATTCCACATTCCATTCCACACTCCATTCCATATTCCATTCCACATTCCTTTCCGTTCCATTCCACATTCCATTCAACATCTTATTCCACATTCCATTCCATTCCATTCCGCATTCCATTCCACATTCCATTCTGTTCCATTCCACATTCCATTTTATTCCATTCCACATTCTTTTCCACGTTCCTTTCCACTTTGCAACACAGTCCATTCCCCATTCCATTCCATTCAATAACATATTCCTTTCCACAACAAATTCCATTCCACATTCTATTCCTCATTCCTTTCCACATTCCATTACCTTCCATTCCACGTTCCATTCCACATTCTATTCCACTTTCCATTCCAACTTCCATTCCATTAAATTCTATTCCACATACCTTTCCACTCCATTCTACTTTCCATTCTATTCCACATTCCATTCCATTCCATATTCCATTCCATTACAGTCTACATTCTATTCCACTCCATTTCACATTCCTTTCCATTACACTCCACATTCTATTACACCTACCATTCCATTCCATTCTATTCCACATTCCATTCCATTCCATTCTATTCCACATTCCATTCCATTCCGTTACACATTCCATTCTACACTATTGCACATTCCATTCAACATTCTTTTCCACATTGAACTCCACGATACATTGCATTCCATTCCACATTCCATTCCAGTCCATTCCACATTCCATTCCGCATTCCATTGGATTCCATTCCACATTCCATTCCATTCCATTCTACATTCCATTCCACATTCCATTCCACACTCCATTCCACATTCCATTCCATTCCTCATTCCATTCCACATTCCATTCCACTTTACATTCCATTCCATCCCACATATCATTCCACATTCCATTCCACACCATTTCACCTTCCATTCCATTAAATCTCACATTGCATTCCATTCCATTCCATGTACTATTCCAGGTTCCATTCCACTTTCCAATCCACGTTCATTTCCGTTACATTCCACGTTCCATTCCACGTTCCAATCCACATTCTATTCCATTCCATTACATATTCTTTTCCATTTCATTCCGTTTCACATTGCATTCCATTGCATTCCATTTCTTATTCCATTTCATATTCCATTACATTCCATTCCACATTCCATTCCGTTCCATTCCACATTCCATTCCAATCCATTGCGTTTCTTTACATTCCTTTCCACATTCCATTCCATTCCGTTCCGTGATGCATTCCATTCCATTCCATGTCAATCCATATTCCATTGCTTTCCATTCCGCATTCCATTCCTATGCATTCCATATTCCACTCCATTCCATTCCACATTCCATTCCGCGTTCCATTACTTTCCATTCCAAAATCCATTCCACATTCCATTGCATTCTATTCCACATTCCATTCCATTCGTTTCCATTCCATTACATTCCACATTGCATTCCATTCCGCTATCCATTCCATTCCATTGCACATTCCATTCCATTCCATTCCACTTTCCATTCCTCTTTCCCTTCCATTCCATTCCACATTCCATTCCATTCCATTCCAAATTCCATTGAATTCCATTCCAAACCATTCCTTTCAAGTTCACATTCCATTCTACTACATTCCAAATTCCATTCCATTCCGTTATATACTCCATTCCACATTGCATCCATATTCCATTCTACATTCCATTAGACGTTTCTTTCCATTGCATTTCACATTCCAGTCCTTTCCACTCCATTAGACATTCATTGCATTCCGGTTTGCATTCCACATTCCATTCCATTCCATTGCTCTTTCCATTCCACATTCAATTCCATTCCATTCCACATTCCAATACACATTCCATTCTATTCTATTCCACATTCCATTCCATTCCATTCTACATTCCTTTCTATTGCATTCCACATTCAATTCCGAATTCCATTCCATTCCATTCCATTCCATTCCATTCCATTCCTTTTCATTCCATTGAATTCCACATTCCATTCCATTCCATTCCTTTCCACATTCTGTTACTTCCCATTCCATATTCCATACCATTCCATTCCATTCCATTCCATTCTACTCCAAATTCAATTCCATTCCATTCTACATTCCAATCCATTCCATTTCACATTCCATTCCAAATTCCCTTCCATTCCATTCCACATTTCATTCCTTTACATTCCATTCCATTCCATATTCCACTCCATATTCCCTTCCTTTCCATTCCACATTCCATTGCATTCCATTCCATTCCATTCCATATTTCATTCCATTCCATTCCACCTTCCATTCCTTTCCATTTCAAATTCAATTCCTTTCCTTTTCACTTTCCATTTCGTTCCATTCCACATTCCATTCCATTCCTTTTCACATTCCATTCCATTCGATTCCTCATTCCTTTCCACATTCCATTCCACATTCCATTGTACATTCATTCCACATTCCATTCAATTCCTTTCCACTTTCCACTCCATTCAATTCCATTCCATATTGCCTTCCATTCCAATCCACATTCAATTCCACTTTCCATTCCACTTTCCATTCCACATTCCTTTCCTTTCCATTCCACATTCCATTCCATTCTCTTCCAAATTCCATTGAATTCCGTTTCACATTCCACTGCATTCCATTTCACATTCCATTCCATTCCATTCTAGTCCTGTCCACATTCCATTCCATTACATTCCACATTCGTTTCCACTCCATTCCACTTTGTATTCCATTTTATTCCATTCCTTTCCACATTGCATTCCATTCCATTCCATTCCATTCCATAACATTCCATTCCATTCCATTCCATTCCACCTTCCATTCCATTCCAATCTACGTTGCATTTCATTCCATTCCACGTTCCATTCCACGTTCCATTCCACATTCTATTGCACTTTCCACTACACGTTATAGTCCATTCCATTGCACGTTCCATACCACATTCCATTTCACGTTCCATTCCACTTTTCAGTCCACGTTCCTTTCCACGTTGCATTCCACATTCCATTCCACATTCCAATCCATTCCATTCCACATTCCATTCCATTTCATTCCACTTTCCTTTCCATGTTCCTTTTCACGTTCCCTTCGATGTTCCATTCCATGTTCCTTTCCATTCCATTTCACATTTCTTTCCACATTGCATTCCTTTCCACTCCACATTGCATTCCACATTCCATTCCATTCCATTACACTTTCCATTCCATTCCACATTCCATTCTACATTCCATTCCATATTGCTCTGCGTTCCATTCCACATTGCACTCCATTCCCCTTTACGTTCCATTCCAAATTCCATTCCATTCCATTCCCTTGCATGCCACATTCTATTCCATTCTATTCCAAATTCCATTCCACATTGCATTGCACATTCCATTCTACATTCTATTCCACATTCCATTCCATTCCATTCCACATTCCGCTCCATTCCGTTCCATTGCTTATTCCATTCCATTCCATTTCACTTTCCTTTCCACATTCCACACAATTCCATTCTGCATTGAATTTCATTCCATTCCTCCTTGCATTCCATTCCATTCCACGTTCCATTACACATTCCACTCAATTCCATTTCTCATTCCTTTCCATTCCATTCCACATTCTTTCAATTTCATTCCACATTCTTTTCAATTCCATTCCACGTTCCATTTCACATTCCATTCCATTCCATTCTACGTTCCATTCTACTGCATTCTATTCCACATTCCATTAGATTGCATTCCACATTCCATTCCATTGCATTCCACGTTCCATTCCATTCCATTCCACGTTCCATTCCACATTCCATTCCATTGCTTTCAACATTACATTCCACATTCAATTCTTTTCCATTCCAGATTCCATTCCACATTCCATTGCATTCCTTTCCACATTCCATTCCATATTCCATTTCACCTTCCATTCCACGTTCCATTCCACATTCCATTGCACATTCCATTCCATTGCATTCCACATTCCATACAACATTCCATTCCACATTACATTGCGCATTCCATTTCACGTTCCATTCCGTGTTTCATTCCACCTTCCTTACCACGTTCCATTCCGCGTTCCATTCCACGTTCCATTCCATTCCATTCCACATTCCATTCCACTATCCATTCTATTTCATTCCACATTCCATTCCATTCCATTCCATATTCCATTCCACATTCCATTCTATTCCATTCCACATTCCATTGAATTCAATTCCATTCCATTGCACATTCCAGTCCATTCCATTCCACTTTTCTTTCCATTCCCTTCCACATTGCATTCCATTCCATTCCACTTTCGATTCCACATTCCAGTCCACGTTCCATTACACTTTCCACTCCACATTCCATTCCATTCCATTCCACGTTCCATTCATCGTTCCATTCCACTATCCACTCCACGTTCCATTTCATTTCTTTCCACGATTCATTCCACCTTCCATTACACATTGCATTCGATTCCATTCCACATTCCATTCCACGTTCCTTTCCACGTTCCATTGCATATTCCATTCAACGTCCCTTTCCCCGTTGCATTCCACGTACCTTTCCACTGTCCATTCCATTCCATTCCACATTCCATTCAACATTCCATTCCAAACCATTCCACATTCCATTACACATTCCATTCCACGTTCCATTCCACATTACTTTCCACTCCGTTCCACAATCCATTCCACGTTCCTTTCCATAACATTCAACATTCCATTCCACATTCCATTCAATTGCTTTCCATATTCCATTCCACATTACATTCCATTCCATTCCACACTCTACTCCATTCCATACCACATTCCATTTCACATTCCACTCCATTCCATTCCACACTCCGTTCCAGATTACATTCCACATTCCTTTCCTTTCCATTCCACATTCCTCTCAGTTCCATTGCATTCCGCAATCCATTCCACTCCATTCCTCATTCCATTCCATTCCATTTCAAATTTCATTCCATTCCTCATTCCATTCCATTTCACATTCCCTTCCATTCCATTCCACATTCCATTCAATTCCATTCCATTCCACTTTCCACTCCATGTTCCATTCCAATCCATTCCACTTTCAATTCCACAGTCCATTCCATTCCATTCCATTCCACATTCAACACCATTCCATTCCACATTCCATTCCACATTCCATTCCATAATCCATTCCATTCCATTACACCATCCACTTCATTCCATTCTGAATTCCGTTCCATTCAATTTCAAATTCAATTACATTCCATTCCATCCCATTCCACATTTCATTCCACATTACCTTCCATTGCATTCCAGCTTCCATTCCTTTCCATTCCTTTCCATTCCACATTCCATTCCATTACAATCAACATTATATTTCATTCCATTCCATATTCCATTCCACATTCCCTTCCATTCCATTCCACACTCGATTCCTTTCCATTCCATTCCATTCCACATTCCTTTGGATTCCATTCCATTCCACATTCCATTACACAATCTCTTCCGTTCCACTCCACCATCCATCCCATTCCATTACATTCCATTCCTCATTCCTTTCCATTGCATTCCACTCTGCAATCCATTGAAGTCCATTCCACATTCCATTCCATTCCATTCCAGGTTCCATTCCTTTCCATTCCACATTGCATTCCATTCCAATCCACATTCCATTCCACATTCCATTCCAGTTTCCATTCCACTTTCCATTCCACATTCCTTTCCATTCAATTCCACATTCCATTCCATTCTGTTCCAAATTCCATTGAATTCCATTTCATATTTCATTGCATTACATTTCACATTCCATTCCATTCCATTCTAGTCCATTCCACATTCCATTCAATTATATTCCACATTCCATTCCACTCCTTTCCAGATTGTATTCCATTCCAATATATTCCACATTGCCTTCCATTCCATTCCATTCCATTCCACCTTCCATTACATTCCAATCTACATTGCATTTCATTCCTTTCCACGTTCCATTCCACGTTCCATTCCACGTTCTATTCCACGTTCTATTCCACGTTCCACTACACGTTATATTCCATTCCATTGCGCGTTCCATACCACGTTCCATTCCACTTCCATTCCATTTTTCAGTCCACGTTCCATTCCACGATGCATTCCATATTCCATTCCATATTCCATTCCATTCCATTCCACATTCCATTCCATTTCATTCCACTTTCCATTCCATGTTCCTGTCCACGTTCCCTTCGACGTTCCATTCCATGTTCCTTTCAATTCCTTTCAACATTCCTTTCCACATTGCATTCCTTTCCATTCCACATTACATTCCACATTCCATTCCATTCCATTACAGTTTCCATTCCATTCCACATTCCATTCCATTCCTTTACACTTTCCATTCCATTCCACATTCCATTCTACATTCCATTCCATTTTGCTGTGCATTCCATTCCTCGTTGCATTCCATTCCACTTTGCATTCCATTCCATATTCCATTCCATTCCATTCCCTTCAATGCCACATTCAATTCCTTTCAATTCCAAATTCCATTCCACATTGCATTACACATTCCATTCTAAATTCTATTCCACATTCCATTCCATTCCATTCCACATACCACTCCATTCCATTCCATTCCATTGCACCTTCCATTCCACATTCCACTCCATTCCATTCTGCATTCCCTTTCGTTCCATTCCACTTTGCATTCCATTCCATTTCACGTTCCATACCACATTCCACTCAATTCCATTCCGCATTCCATTCCATTCCATTCTGCGATCCATTTCACATTCCATTCCATTCCATTCTACGTTCCATTCCATTGCATTCTATCCCACATTCCATTAGATTGCATTCCACTTTCCTTTCCATTGCATTCCACGTTCCATTCCATTCCATTCCTCTTTCCTTTCCACATTCCATTCCATTCATTTCAACATTCCATTCCACATTCCATTCCTTTCCATTTCACATTCCATTCCACATTGCATTCCATTCCTTTGCACATTGCATTCCATTCCTTTCCACATTGCATTCCATATTCCATTCCACCTTCCATTCCACGTTCCATTCCACATTCCATTGCTCATTCCATTCCATTGCATTCCACATTCCATTCCACATTCCATTCTATTCCATTACACATCCAATACCACATTCCATTCCACATTCCATTCCATTCCATTCCACATTGCATAACACATTCGATTCCATTCCATTCCACGTTCCATTCAATTCCATCCCACATTCAATTCAAATTCCATTCCATGTTCCATTCCAAATTCCATTCCACTTCCACCCCACGTTCCATTCCTTTCCATTCCAAGGTAAATTCCACGTTCTTTTCCACATTCCATTCCATTCCATTTCACCTTGCATTCCACATTCCATTCCATTCCATTACACGTTAAATTCCGTTCCGTTCCAGGTTCCGTTCCACATTCCATTCCACATTGCACTCCACATTCCCTTCCATTCCAATCCACTTTCCATTCTACATTCTATTCAGTTTCATTCCATTCAACATTGCATTCCATATTCCATTCCATTAAATTCCACATTCCATTCCAAGTTCCATTCCATTCCACTCCTCGCTCCATTCCATCATCCATTCCACGATCCAGTCCACATTCCATTCCTCATTTCATGCCACATTCCATTAAACATTCAATTCCACATTCCCTTCCTTTTCATTCCACTTTGCATTGCATTGCAGTCCACATTGCATTATGCATTCAATTAGATTCCATTTAAAAATTTCATTCCATGCCATTCCACCTCCTTTCCACCTTCCATTCCATTCCACATTTCATTCCACATTCCATTCCAAACTCGATTCCATACCATACGACATTCCATTCCACATTATTTGTATTATATTGCACGTTCCATTCCGCTTTCCATTCCACCTTCATTTCTGCATTCTTTTCCACATTCCATTCCATTCCATTCCCTTCCATTCCATTCTACATTCTTTTACACATATCATTTCATTGCATTCCACATTTCATTCCACATTCAATTCCACATTCCATTCTACATTCCATTCCATTCCATTGCACTTTCTATTCCACGATCCATTCCACATTCCATTCCACGTTCCCTTCAACGTTCCATAGCATTCCATTCTGCGTTCCATTCCAGTTTCCATTGCTTTCCCTTCCACGTTCCATTTCACATTCCATTGCACATTCTATTCCACTTTCCATTCCACATTCCCTTACACGTTTCATTCCACGTACGATTCCATGTTTCATTCTGTTCCATTCCACTTTCCATTCCACATTCCATTCCACATTCCATTCCATTTCATTCCACATTCCATTCCACATTTGATTCCACATTGCATTCCACATTACCTTTCGCATTCCATTCCATTCCATTACACATTCCATTCAATTCCATTCCACATCCCTTACCACATTCCCTTCCACATTTCATTCCATTCCTTTCCACATAACATACCACATTCCATTCCATTCCATTGGACGTTCCATTCCAATACATTCCAGATTCCATTCCACATGACATTCCATGTGACATTCCATTCCATTACACGTTCCATTTCACTTTCTATTCCACATTCCATTCCACTTTCCATTCGATGTTCCATTCCATTCCATTCCATGTTCCATACCAATTTCCATTCCATTCCATTTCACATTCCATTCCATTCCATTTTACTTTCCAGTCCATTCCATTCCGCGTTCCATTCCACTTTCCATTTAATTCCATTCCACGTTGCATTCCATTCCATTCCACGTTCCTTTTCATTCCATTCCACTTTCCTTTCAACATTCCATTTCACATTCCATTCCACCTTCCATTCCATTTAATTCCATTCCCTTCCGCATTCCATTCCGTTCCAGAATCCATTCCATTGCATTCCATTCCATTCCACATTCCAAACCATTCTAATCCACATTCCGTACCACTCCATTCCATTCCACATATAACTCTTTTCTGTTCAACATTCCATTCCATTCCATTCCTAATTCCGTTAAATTCCATTCCACATTATTTCCATTCCATGCCATATTCCATTCCACATTGCATTACATTTCATTCCACATTATTTTCCATTTCATTCCACATTCCTTTCAATTCCATTACACATTCCATTCCACATTCTGTTACCTTCCATTCTCATTCTTTTCCTTTCCATTCCACATTCCATTCCACGTTCCATTCCATGTTCCACTTCGCATTGCATTCCGTTCCATTCCATTCCATTCTGGATTCCATTTTGTTCCATTCCACATTCTATTCCATATTCAATTCAATTCCATTCCACATTGCATTCCATCCCATTCCACATTCTACTCCGTTCCATTCCACATTCCATTCCTTTCCATTCCAAGATACATTCCACTTTCCATTCCACCTTCCATTCCAGATTCCATTGCATTCCATTCCAAATTACATTCCATTCCATTCCACATTCCATTCCACATTTCATTCCACCTTCCATTCCACATTCCATTCCGTTCCATTACTGATTTCATTCCGTTCCTTTCCTCGTTCCATTCCACTTTCCATTCCACATTCCTTTCCGCATTCCATTCCACGTTCCATTCCATATCATTTCAAACTCCATTCCACTTTCCATTCCACATTCCATTCCACATTCGTTTACATGTTCCATTGCATATTCCATTCCACTTTCCATTCCATGTTCCATTTCAAGTTCCATTCCATTCCATTCTACGTTCCTTTCCACAATCCATTCCATCCCATTCCATGTTCCATTCCATTCCATTCCACGTTCCATTCCAAATTCCATTCCACATTCCATTCCACAATCCATTCCATCCCATTCCGTTCCATTCCACATTCCATTCCACATTCCATACCACATTTCATTCCCTTCCATTCCACATTGCATTCCACATTCCTGTCCACATTCTTTTCCACATTCCATACCATTAAATTCCATGACATTCCATTACATTCCCCATTCCAATCCACATTCCATTCCACATTCCATTGCATTCCATTCTACGTTGCATTCCACATTCCATTCCACATTCCATTCCACGTCCCTTTCCATTCCATTCCACCTTCCTTTCCACTTTTCATTTCATTCCATTCCAAGTTCCGTTAAACATTCCATTGCACATTCCATTCCATGTTCCTTTCCACATTCCATCCCACATTCCATTCCACGTTCCATTCCACATTCCATTCCATTCCATTCCACGATCCATTCCACATTCCATTCCGTTCCATTCCAGTTTCCATTCCAGATTCCATTCCACTTTCCATTCCACTTTGCATTCCACATTGAATTCCACTCCTCATTCCATTTCACATTCCATTCCACATTCCATTCCACATTGCACTCCGTTCCATTACACTTGCCACTCCACATTGCAATCCACATTCCATTCCATATTTCATTCCATTCCATTACAGATTCCATTCTATTCCATTCCACATTCCAATCCATTGCATTCCACATTATATTCCACATTCCATTCCATTCCATTCCATATTCCACTCCGTTCCATTCCACATTCCCTTCCATTCTGCTCCATGTTACATTCCACATTCCATTCCAAATTCCATTCCACATTCCATTCAATTCCATTCCAAATTCCATTCCATTCCATTCCACATTCCATTCAACTTTCCATTCCATTATATTCCACTTTCCATTCCACATTCTATTGCCCATGTCATTCCACTTTCCATGCCACATGCCATTTCACTTTCCATTCCACGTTGCATTCCATTGCATTCCACTTTCCATTCCATATTCGATTCCGTTCCATTCCACCTTCCATTTCACATTCCGTTCCACATTCCATTCCGTTCCATTCCACGTTACTTTCCACGTTCCATTCCACGTTGCATTCCACATTCCATTCCATGTTCCACTCTATTCCATTCCACCTTCCGTTCCACTTTCCATTCCATGACATTCCACGTTCCATTCCACATTCTTTTGCCCATGCCATTCCATGTTCCATGCCACATTCCATTTCGCGTTCCATTCCACGATCCATTCTTTTTTTTTCTTTTATTGTAATTATTATTATTATTATCATTATTATACTTTAGGTTTCATGGTACATGTGCCCAATGTGCAGGTAAGTTACATATGTATACATGTGCCATGCTGGTGTACTGCACCCACCAACTCGTCATCTAGCATTAGGTATATCTCCCAATGTTATCCCTCCCCCCTCCCCCCAACCCACAACAGTCCCTGAAGTGTGATGTTCCCCTTCCTGTGTCCATGTGTTCTCATTGTTCAATTCACACCTATGAGTGAGAATATGCGGTGTTTGTTTTTTTGTTCTTGTGATAGTTTACTGAGAATGATGATTTCCAATTTCATCCATGTCCCTACAAAGGACATGAACTCATCATTTCTTATGGCTGCATAGTATTCCATGGTGTAGATGTGCCACATTTTCTTAATCCAGTCTATCATTGTTGGACATTTGGGTTGGTTCCAAGTCTTTGCTATTGTGAATAATGCGGCAATAAACATACGTGTGCATGTGTCTTTATAGCAGCATGATTTATAGTCCTTTGGGTATATACCCAGTAATGGGATGGCTGGGTCGAATGGAATTTCTAGTTCTAGATCCCTGAGGAATCGCCACACTGACTTCCACAAGGGTTGAACTAGTTTACAGTCCCACCAACAGTGTAAAAGTGTTCCTATTTCTCCATATCCTCTCCAGCACCTGTTGTTTCCTGACTTTTTAATGATCGCCATTCTAACTGGTGTGAGATGGTATCTCATTGTGGTTTTGATTTGCATTTCTCTGATGGCCAGTGATGGTGAGCATTTTTTCATGTGTCTTTTGGCTGCATAAATGTCTTCTTTTGAGAAGTGTCTGTTCATGTCCTTCACCCACTTTTTGATGGGGTTGTTTGTTTTTTTCTTGTAAATTTGTTGGAGTTCATTGTAGATTCTGGATATTTGCCCTTTGTCAGATGAGTAGGTTGCGAAAATTTTCTCCCATTTTGTAGGTTGCCTGTTCACTCTGATAGTAGTTTCCTTTGCTGTGCAGAAGCTCCTTAGTTTAATTAGATCCCATTTGTCATTTCCATTCCATTCCACCTTCCATTCCACATTCCATTCCATTCCAGTCTATGTTCCATTCCACATTCCATTCCACTTTCCATTGCGTTCCATTCCACATTCCCTTCCACATTCGATTCCACTCCATTCCACATTCCTTTCCACGTTCCATTACATTCCATTCCACATTCCATTCCATTCAAATCCACATTCCATTCCACATTCCATTCCATGCTGCATTGCACATTCCATTCCATGTTCCATTCCACTTTGCATTCCACCTTCCATTCCATGTTCCATTCCACATTCCATTCCATTCCATTCCACCTTCCATTCCAGATTCTATTCCATCCCATTCCATTTTCCTTTCATTCCATTCCACGTTCCATTTCACATTCCATTCCACATTCCATTCCACAATCTATTCTATTCCATTCCATTCCATTCCACATTCCATTCAACATTCCATTCCACATTCGTTTCCACATTCCATTCCACTCCATTCCACCTTCCATTCAACATTGCTTTCCAAATTCCAATCCGCATTCCATTCCATTCCATTCCACAGTGCATTCCATTGCAGTCAACATTCCATCCCATCCATTCCACATTCCATTCCACCTTCCATTCCATTCCACATTGCATTCAACATTCCACTGCAGATTCCATTCCACACTCCATACCATACCATTCTATATTGCATTCCACATTCCATTCCATTCCATTCCACTTTCCATTCCACGTTCAATTCCACATTCATTTCCACATTCCATTCCACATTCCATTCCATTCCTTTCCATTCTGAATTCCTTTCCATTCCATTCCAAATTATATTCGACATTCCATTCCATTCCATTCCATATTCCATTCCATTGCATTCAACATTCCTTTCCTTTCCATTCCACATTACATTCCATTTTCCATTCCATGCTGCATTCTGCATTCCATTCCATGTTCCATTCTACGTTCCGTTCCACGTTCCATTCTACATTCCATTCCATTCCTTTCCACGTTCCGTTCCATTCCATTCCATGTTCCATTCCATTCCATTACACTTTCCATTCTGCGTTCCTTTAGTGGTTCCATTCCACGTTACATTCCTTTCCATTCCACGTTACATTCTATATTCCATTGCATTCCGTTCAACATTCTATTCCATTCCATTCAGCATTCCATTCCAATCCATTCCACGTTAGTTTCCACGTTCCATTCCATGTTCCAATCCACGTTCCATTCCACGTTCCATTCCGTTCCATTCCACTTTCCATTCCACGTACCATTCCATTCCATTCCACGTTACATTCCCTTCCATTCCTCGTTTCATTTCATTCCATTCCACTTTCATTTCCAACATTCCATTTCACATTCCATTCCACCTTCCATTCCATTCCATTCCATTCCAAGTTCCATTGAATTCCATTCCACTTTCCATTCCATTCAATTCCACATTCCATTACATTAAGTTCCATTCCATTCAACTTTCCATTACATACCATTCCACATTCCATTCCATTCCATTCCATTCCACATTCGATTCCATTCCATTCCTCATTCCATTCCATTCTATTGCACTTTCCATACCATTCCATTCCACATTCCATACCATTCCATTCCACATCCCATTCCACATTCCCTTCCACATTCCATTCCGTTCCTTTCCACATTCCATTCCATTCCATTACATTCTATTCCATTACACATTCCATTCAAAATTCCATTCCCTTCCTGTCCATATTCAATTCCATTCCATTCCATATTGCATTCCACGTTCCATTCCACTTTCCATTCCACTTTCCATTCCATTACACTCCATTCCATTCCATTCCAATCCATTCTGGATTCCTTTCCATTCCATTCCAAATGATATTTCACTTTCCTTTCCATTCCATTCCTTTCTATTCCACATTCAATTCCATTCCATTCCATTCCACATTCCATTCCAGTCCCCATTCCACTTTCCATTGCACATTGCATTGAACATTCCATTCCACGTTCCATTACTAATTCCATTCAACGTTCCATTCCACGTTCCATTCCATGTAGCATTCCACGTTCCATTTCATGTTCCATTACACTTTCCATTCCATTCCATTCCACGTTCCATTCCATATTCCATTCCACATTCCACTCCTAATTCCATTCCACATTCCATTCCATTGCATTCCAGAATCAATTCTTATATATTCCACATTCCATTCCACATTCCGTTCCATTCCATTCCACATTCCATTCCACATTCCGTTCCATTCCATTCCACATTCCATTCCACATTCCATTCCTTTCCTTTCCACATTCAATTCTGCATTCCATTCCATTTCGTTCCATATTCCATTCCACATCCCATACCACATTCCATTCCATATCCCACAACGCATTCCAATCCACATTCCATTCAATTCCATTCTACATTCCATACCACATTCCATTCCATTGAATTCCACATTACATTACATTCCATTCCACATTCCGTTCCACATTCCACTCAACGTTCCATTCCATTCCATTACCCGTTCCATTGTACTTTCCATTAGACGTTCCATTCCATTCCATTCCACGTTCCATTCTACATTCCATTCCATTCCACGTTCCGTTGCACTTTCCATTCCATTCCATTCCAAAGTGCATTCCACATTCCTTTCAATTCCATTCCACATTCCATTGCGCTGCATTCCACATTCCAATCCATTCCATTCCACGTTCCATTCCACATTCCATTCCATTGCATTACACATTCCATTCCATTCCATTACACATTCCATTCCATTCCATTACTTTTCATATTCCATTCCATACCTTTTCATATTCCATTCCATTCCTTTCCAGATTCCATTCCACTCCATTCCACATCACATTCCATTCCACATTCAATTCCATTCCGCTTTCCATTCCATTCCATTCCACTTTCCATTCGATTCCATCCAATTCCACTTTCCATTCCATTCCATTCTGCATTCCATTCCATTCCACATTCCATTCCACATTCCATTCCATTCCATTCCACATTCAATTCCACATTCCATTCCACATTCCAATCCATTCCATTTTGCATTCCCCTCCACATTCCTTTCCACGCGGCATTCCACATTCCATTCCACTTTCCATTCCACGTTCCATTCCAAGTTCCATTCCTCGTTCCACTGCACATTGCATTGCATTCCATTCTACTTTCTATTCCACTTTCCTTTCCACATTCCATTCCCTTCCATTCCATATTCCATTTCATTCTATTCCACATCCCATTACACATTCCATTAAATTCCATTCCGCAATCCTTTCCACATTTCATTCCATTCCATTCCACACTCCATTCCACATTCCATTCCATATTCCATTCCCATTCATTCCACTTTACATTTCACTTTCCATTCCACTGTCCATGGCACTTTCCATTCCACATTCTATTCCATTCCATTCCACGTTCCACTCCACTTTCCTTTCCTTTCTTTACCACATTCCTTTCCACATTCCAATGCACATTCCATTCCACGTTCCATTCCACATTCCATTCCACTTTCCATTCCATTCCATTCCACGTTGCACTCCACATTCCATTCTATCCCATTCCACATTCCTTTCTATTACCTTCCACGTTCCATTCCACTTTCCGTTCCACAATCCTTTCCACAATACATTCCATTGCATTCCATTCCATTCCAGGTTCCATTCCACATCCCTTTCCACATTGCATTCCACATTCCATTCTATTCCATTCCGTTCCATTCCACTTTCCATTCTGCCTTCCATTCCACATTGCATTCCACCTTCCATTCCATCCCATTCCACGTTCTATTCAAGATTGCATTCACCATTCAATTCCACGTTCCTATCCATTCCATTCCACGTTCCATACTACTTTCCTTTCCATTCAATTCCACGTTCCTTTCCATTCAATTCCACGTTCTTTTCCACGTTCCATTCCACATTCCTGTCCATGTTCAATTCCACATTCCATTCCACGTTCCATTCCACTTTCCATTCCATTCCATTCCACGATCTATTCCACATTCCATTCCATTGCGTTCCACTTTCCATTCCACATTCCATTGCAGATCCAATTCCACGTTCCATTCCATTCCATTCCACGATCCATTCCACATTCCATTCCACGATCCATTCCACATTCCATTCCATTCCATTCCACTTTCCATTCCACATTCCATTCCACGTTCCATTCCACGTTCCATTCCACATTCCATTCCAATTTCCAATCCATCCCATTGCACATTACATTCCATTCCACCTTCCATTTCACTCCATTCCATTACACTTTCCATTCCACTCCGTTCCACATTCCCTTCCATGCTATTCCACATTCCATTCCATTCCATTCCACAAACCATTGCACATTCCATTCCGTTCCATTCCACATTCCATTCCACATTCCCTTCCAAATTCCAATCCATCCCATTCCAGATTCTATTCCATTCAACAATTCATTCCACATTCCCTTCCACGTTCCATTCCACGTTCCATTCCGCATTCCATTCCATTCCATTCCACATACCATTCCATTCCATTCCACATTCCATTCCATTCCATTCCACATTCCATTCCAAATTCCATTCCATTCCATTCCACATTCCATTCCATTCCATTCCACATTCCATTCCTCATTCCATTCAACTTTCCATTCCACGTTCCATTATATTTCATTCCAGGTTGCGTTCCACATACCATTCCATTCCATTCCACTTTCCATTCCACGTTACATTCCACATTATATTCCGTTCCTTTCCACATTCCATTCCAGATTCCATTCCATTCCTTTCCACATTCCTTTCCATTACACTCCACATTTCATTCCACTTTCCCTTCCATTCCATTCCACTTTCTCTTCCAAGCTCCATTCCAATCTATTCCACGTTCCATTCCACATTTCATTCCACTTTCCATACCGCATTCCTTTCCACATTCCATTCCGTTCCATTCCACATTCTATTCCACTTTCCATTCCATTCCATTCCACATTCCATTCCACATACCATTGCATTCCATTCCACATTCCGTTCTCATTCCATTTCATTCCATTACACATTCCATTCTATTCCACATTCCATTCTATTCCACATTTCATACAACATTCCATTCCATTCCATTCCACATTCCATTCCATATTCCATTTCTCTTTCCAATGCATGATCCATTCCACGTTCAATTCCACGTCCATTCCACATTACATTCCTCTTTCCAGTCCAGGATCCATTCCACATTCCATTCCACGTTCCATTCCATTCCATTCCACGTTCCTTCCATTCTATTCCATGTTCCATTTCATTCCGTTCCACATTCCATTCCACTTTCCATTTCACATTCCTTTCATCATTCTATTTCACTTTCCATTCCATTCCATTCCACGTTCCATTCCATGTTCTATTCCACTTTCCATTCTACGTACCATTCTATTCTATTCCACATTCCATTCCATTCCATTAAACAATCCATTCCACGTACCATTCCACATTCCATTCCACGTTCCATTCCTTTCCATTCCACATTCCAATCCATTCCCTTCCACATTCCAGTGCATTGCATTCCACATTGTATTCCATTCCATTGCACATTCTACCACATTCCATTCCCAGTTGCAATGCATTCCGTTCCACGTCCCATTCCGCATTCCATTCCACAGTACATTCCACGTTCCATTCCAATCTATTTCATGTTCCTTTCCATTCCTTTACACGTTCCTTTCCACTTTTCTTTCCTCTTTCCTTTCAATATTCCAATTCACGTTGCATTCCATTCCATTCCAGATTCTATTCTACGTTCTATTCCATTTCATTCCACATTCCATTGCATTCAATTCCACATTCCATTCATTTCCATTCCACATTCCATTCCATTGCATTCTATTTCATGTTTCATTCCATTACAATCAGCATTCCATTCCATTACATTCCACATTCCACTCTGCATGCCATTCCAAATTCCATTCCACATTCCATTCTACATTTCATTCCACATTCCATTCCACATCCCATTCCGTTCCATTCCACATTCCATACTCCTTTCTATTCCACATTCCTTTCCATTCAATTCTACATTGCTTTCCATTCCAATCCACATTCCATTCCATTCCATTCCACATTCCATTCCACGTTGCAATCCACATCGCATTCCATGTTCCTTTCCACGACCCAATTTACTTTCCATTCCTTTCCATTCCACATTCCATTCCATTCCATTCCACATTCCATTCCATTTCATTCTACATTCCATTCCCGGTTCCGTTCCATTCCATTCAATGTTCCATTCCATTCTATTCAACGTTCCATTCCATTCCTTTCCACGTTGCATTCCACGTTTCATTCCACATTCCAATCTACATTTCTTTCCACATTCCATTCCGTTCCATTCCACATTCCATTCCAAGTTCCATTCCATTCTATTGCACGTTCCATTCCACGTTCCATTCCTTTATATTCCACATTTCATTCCATTCCATTCCACATTCCATACCATTGCATTCCACATTCCATTCAACGTTCCATTCCACGTTGCATTCTATGTTCCATTCCACGTCCCATTCCACGTTCCATTCCTTTTCATTCCACATTCCTTTCCATTCCATTCCATTCCATTCCACATCCCATTCCACGTTCCATTCCATTTCATTCCACGTTCAATTCCACCTTGCATTCCACATTCCAATCCACATTGCATTCCAAGTTGCATTCCATTCCTTTCCACATTCCATTCCATTTCCGTCCCCGTTACATTCCACTATCCATTCCACATCCATTTCCACCTTCCAATCCAAGTTCCATTCCATTCCTTCCAAGTTCCACTCCACTTTCCATTCCGTTCCATTCCACTTTCCATTCCACATTCCATTGCCCATTCCTTTACACATTACTTTCCTCATTTCATTCCATTTTCAATTCCACATTCCATTCCACATTCCATTCCATTCCATTCCACGTTCCATTCCAATGTACACTAAATACCATTCCGCATTCCATTCCATTCCATTGCACATTCCATTCCATTCCAATCCACATTTCATTCCACATTTCATTCCACGTTTCATTCCATTCCATTGCACATTCCATTGCACATTCCATTCCACATTCCATTCGATTCCATTCCATTGAATTCTACGTTCCATTCCACATTCCTTTCTATTGCATTCTGCATTCCGTTCCACATTCAATTCCACATTCCATTCCATTTTCCATTCCATTCCTTTCCACATTTAATTCCACATTCTATCCCATGTTCAATTCCACATTCCATTCCACGTTCCATTCCACGTTATATTCCATGTTGAATTCCATTGCATTTCACGTTCCATTCCACATTCCATTCCATTCCATTACAAGTTCCATTCCACATACCATTCTACTTTCCATTCAATTCAATTCCACGATCCTTTCCACGTTCCATTCCATTCCATTACACGTTCCATTTCATATTTCATTGCATTCCATTCCAATTTCCATTCCTCACTCCATTCCACATTCCATTTCACATTCTATTCCGCTCTATTGCACATTCCATTCCAGAATCCGTTCTACATTCCAATCCACTTACCATTCCACATTCCTTTAAATTCACTGCCACATTCCTTTCCACGTTCCATTCCATTCCATTCAACACTCCATTCCACATTCCATTCCATATTCCCCTCCATTCCATTCCACATTGATTCCACATTCCATTCCAGTTTCCATTCCACATTCCGTTCGATTTCATTCCATGTTCCATTCCACATTCCATTCCATTCCATTAATCTTTCCATTCCACATTCCATTCCACATTCCATTACACATTACATTCCGTTCCATTCGACATTCCATTCTACATTCCATTCCATTCCGTTCCACTTCCTTTCCATTACACTACACATTTCATTACACATTCTCTAAATTTCCTTTCAAATTCTATTCCGAGTTCCATTCCATTCAATCCACTTTCCATTCCACCTTTCATTCCACATTCCATTCCACATTCCATTCCACATTTCATTCCGTTACATTCCGCATTCAATTCCACATTCCATTCCACATTCCAATCCATTCCATTCCACATTGCATTCCACATTCCATTCCATTCCATTCCACATTCCATTCTCATTCCATTGTATTGAATTCCACTTTCCATTCCATATTCCATTCCATTCCATTTCACATTTCATACCACATTACATTCCATTGCATTCCACATTCCATTCCACATTCCATTCCACTTTCCATTCCATGTTCCATTCCACCTTCCATTCCACATTCCATTCCATTCCATTCCACTTTCCATTTAATTCCATTCGACTTTCCTTTTCATTCCATTCCACATTCCATTCCACATTCCATTTCACATTCCGTTCCAGATTCTATTTCACTTTCCTTTCCTTTCCCTTCCATTCCATTACACATTGCATTCCATTCCATTCCACATTCCATTCCATTCCATTCCACATTCCTTTCCACATTCCATTCCACATTCCATTCCACTCAATTCTGTTCCACATTCCATTCCATTCCATTGCACGATCCATTCCACATTCCATTCCAAGTTCCATTCCATTTCATTCTAAATTCCAATACATTCCATTCCTCATTCCATTCCATTCAATTGCACATTCCATTCCATTCCATTCCATTCCTCATTGGATTCCATTCCATACCATTCCACATTCCTTTCCATCGCCTTCTGCATTCCATTCCATTCTATTCAATTCCTTTCCACATTCCACTCCATTCAATTCCATTCCATATTCCATTCCATTCCATTCCGCATTCCTTTCCATTGCACTCCACTTTCCATTCCACGTTCCATTCCACTTTGCATTCCATGTTCCATTCCACGACCCTTTTCAGGTTCCATTCCTTTCCATTCCACATTTCATTCCATTCCATTCCACATTCCATTCCGTTCCATTCCACATTCCATTCCACATTCCATTCCATTTCACTCCACTTTCCATTCCACGTTCCATTCCACATTAGATTCCATGTTGCATTCAAAGTTCCATCCCATTCCATTCCACATTTCAATACATTCCATTCCACGTTCCATTCCACTTTCCATTTCACATTCCATTCCTCATTCCAATCCAAGATCCATTCCATTCTTTCCAAGTTCCATTCCACTTTTCAATCCGTTCCATTCCTCGTTCCATTCCAGTATCAATTCCACGATCCATTCCACATTCCCTTCCACTACATTCCACGTTCCATTCCACATTCCATTCCATTCCATTCCACTTTCCTTTCCAGATTCCATTCCATGTCCCATTCCATTCCATTCCACATTCCATTCCATATTCCATTCCATTCGATTCCACGTTTCATTCAACATTCCATTCCATTCAATTTCACGTTCCATTCAATATTGCATTCCACGTTCCATTCCTCATTCCATTCCACGATCCATTCCACATTCAATTCCACTATGCATTGCACGTTCCATTCCACATTCCATTCCTTTCCATTCCCCAACACATTTCCTTCCAGATTGCATTCCACATTCCATTCCACGTTCCATTCCACATTCATTTCCACGTTCCATTCTACGTTCCATTCCACATTCCATTCTGCATTCCATTCCACATTCCAATCCATTCCATTCCACATTCCACTCCACATTCCATTCCATTGCATTCTACATTCCATTCTCCTTCCATTCCACATTCCATTCCACATTCCATTCCATTCCACATTTCATACAACATTCCATTCCACATTTCATACAACATTCCATTCCATTTCATTCCTCATTCCATTGCATATTCCATTCCTCTTTCTATTCCATGATCTATTCCACGTTCCATTCCACGTTGCATTCCACATTCCATTCTTCTTTCCATTCCATGATCCATTCCACGTTCCATTCCACGTTCCATTACATTACATTCCACGTTCCATTCCACATTCCATTCCTCTTTCCAATCCATGATCCATTCCACGTTCCATTCCATTCCATCCCACATTCTTTCCATTCCATTCCAAGTTCCATTTCAATCCGTTCCACATTCCATTCCACTTTACATTTCACATTCCGTTCGACATTCTATTTCTCTTTCCCTTCCATTCCATTCCATTCGATTCAAAATTCCATTCCATGTTCCATTCCACTTTCCATTCAACATTCCATTCCATTGTATTCCACATTCCATTGTATTCAATTAAACAATCCATTCCACGTACCATTCCACATTCCATTCCACGTTCCATTCCATTCCATTACACATTCCAGTCCATTCCTTTCCGCATTCCAATGCATTCCATTCCACATTCCATTCCATTCCCTTCCACATTCTACCACATTGCATTCGAAGTTGCATTCCATTCTGTTCCACGTCCCATTCCGCATTCCATTCCACACTACATTCCACGTTCCATTCCAATCTATTCCACGTTCCTTTCCTTTCCATTACACTTTCCATTCCACTTTTCATTCCTCATTCCTTTCTACATTCCATTTCACTTTACTTCCCATTGCATTCCATTCCATATTCTATTTCACGTTCCTTTCCATTTCATTCCACATTCCATTGCATTCAATTCCGCATTCCAGTCATTTCCATTCCACATTCCATTCCATTCCATTCTATTCCATATTCCATTACATTACAGTCAACATTCCATTCCATTACTTTCCACATTCCATACCACATGCCATTCCACATTCCATTCTATATTCCATTTTACTTTCCATTCCATCCCATTTCACATTCCAATCCATTACGTTCCACTTTCCATTCCATTCAATTCCACATTTCACTCCATTCCACTGAATTGCACATTCTATTCCTTTCCATTCCACATTGCATTCCTTCCCATTCCGTTCTATTCCACATTCCATGCCATTCCATTCAATATTCCATTCCATTCCATTCCATTTTCCAATCCACATTCAATTCCACATGCTTTTCCATGTTCCATTCCATTTCATTTCGCATTCCATTCTTTTCCATTCCACATTGCATTCCACGTTGTATTCCATTCCATTCCACATTCCTTTCCGTTCCATTCCACATTACATTCCTTTCAATTCCTCATTTCATTCCATTGCATTGCATTCCATATTCCATTCCATTCCATTCCTCATTTCATTCCATTCCATTGCATTCAACATTCCATTCTATTCCATTCCCATTCCAGTCCATTCCATTCCATTATATTCCACATTCCATTCCATTCCATTCCACATTCCTTTCTGTTCCATTCCACATTGCATTCCACATTAAGTTCCACATTACTGTAGTTTCCATTTAAAATTCCACTCCACATTCCATTACTTTCCATTCCACATTCCATTCCACATTCCATTCCATTCCATTACACATTCCATTACACATTCATTTGCATTTCATTCCACATTCCTTTCCATTCAACTCCACCTTCTCTTCCACATTCCTTTCCATTCCATTCCACATTCCATTGCACATTACATTCCACATTTCATTCCACGTTCCTTCCATTCCTTTCCACGTACCATTCCACGTTTCATTCCACATTCACTCCACATTTCATTCCACATTCCATTCCGTTCCATTCCATATTCCATTCCGTTGAATTCCACATTCAATTCTGTTCCATTCCACATTCCATACTCCATTTCATTCCATATTCCATTCCACATTCCATTCCACATTCCATTACATGTTCCAATACAGATTCCATCCAATGTTCCATTCCATTCCACATTCCATTCCACATTCCATTCTATTCCATTCCACATTCTATTTCATTCCATTCCACATTCCATTCCAATTCCATTTCACTTTCCATTTCATTCAAGACCATTCCACATTCCATACCATTCCATTCCAATCCAAATTCCATTCCATTCCATTCCGAGTTCAATTCCATTCCACATTCCATTCCATTACATTCCACATTACATTCCACATTCCATTGCACATTCCATTCTATTCTATTCCACATTCCATTCCACTTTCCATTCCACATTCCATTCCGCGTACCATTTCATCCCATTCCACGTTCCATTCCACATTGCAATTCACAAAACGTTCCATTCCATTGCTTTCAATGTCCCATTCCATTCCATTCCATATTCCACTCCAAAATCCGTTGCACAATTACTTCCATTCTGTTCTATTCCACATTCCATTCCGTTTCATTCCACATTCCATTCCATTCCATTGCACATTCCATTACACATTCCATTCCCATTTCAATTCCATTGAATTCCACGTTCCATTACATTCAATTCCATTCAATTCCACGTTCCATTTAATTCCTTTCCTCATTCCTTTCCGTTCCATTCCACATGCCATTCCATTCCACTCCATATTCCATTCGATTCAGTTCCACATTCCATTCCATTCCATTCCATTCCTCCATTCCACATTCCATTCCATTCCTCCATTCCACCTTCCATTCCATTCCATTCCACATTCCTTACCCCATTGCATTCCATTCCATTCCATATTCCGTTCCACATTCCATTTTATTCCACGTTTTATTCCATTCCATTCCATTCCACGTTCTATTCCATTCCATTCCATTCCATTCCACATTCCATTCCATTGCATTCCACATTCCATTCCACGTTCCATTCCGTTCCATTCCACATTCCAGTCCATTCCACTCCACATTCTATTACAAATGACATTCCATTCCATTCGATATTCCATTCCACATCACATTCCATTCAATTCCATATTCCATTCCATTCAGTTCCACATTCCATTCCACATTCCATTCCATTCCATTGCATTCCACATTCCATTCCATTCCATTCCATTCCCTTCCAATTTCCATTGAGTTCCTTTCCAAATTCCATTCCATTCCTTTCCACACTGTATTCCATTCCATTCCAAATTCCATTCCATTCCATTCCACATTCAATTCCATTCCATTCCAGATTCCATGCCTTTCCATTCCACCTTCCTCTCCATTCCATTCCGCGTTCCATTCCACATTCCTTTCCACATTCCATTCCATTCCATTCCATTCCACTCCACATTGCTTTCCATTCCATTCCTCATTCCATTTCATTGCATTCCATTCCATTCCAGATTCCATTCCATATTACATGACATTCCATTCCGCATTCCATTCCATTCCATTCAACATTCCATTCCATTCCATTCCACTTTCCCTTTGATTCCCTTCCACATTCCTATCCATTGCTTTCCATATTGCTTTCCACATTCCATTCGATTCCATTCCAAATTCCATTCCATTCCATTCCACATTCCATTCCACATTCCGTTCCATTCCATTCCACTTTCCATTCCACATTCCTTTCCATTCCATTCCACACTCCATTCCACATTCCTTTCCATTCCACTCCACATTCCATTCCATTCCATTCCACATTCCATTCCACATTCCATTCGATTCCATTCGATTCCACATTCCATTCCACATACATTCCCCGTTCCATTCCACATTCCTTTCCTTTCCATTCCACATTCTTTCCACATTCATTACCACATTCCATTCCATTCCTTTCCACTTTCCATTCCACATTCCATTCCATTCCATTCCGCATTCCATTCCACGTTCCATTCTATTCCATTCCACATTCCATTCCATGATCCATTCCATTCCATTCCAAATACCATTCAACGTTCCATTCCATTCCATTCCACATTCCATTCCATTCCATTCCGCATTCCATTCCACGTTCTATTCCTCGTTCCATTCCACGTTCCATTCCACGCTGCATTCCAATCCATTCCTTGTTCCATTACACATTACATTCTATTATTGTTCCGTTCCTCTTTCCATTCCACATTCCATTCTAATCCATTTCACTTTTCATTCAACGGTCCATTCCATTCCATTCCACATTCAATTCTCATTGCATTGCATTCCATTCCACATTTCATACCACATTCCATTCCATTCCATTAAACATTTTATTCCACATTCCATTCAACGTTCCATTCCATGTTCCATTTACATTCCATTAAATACCACATTCCATTCCACATTCCATTCCACGTTCCAATCCATTACATTCCACTTTCCATTCTACTTTCCATTAGACGTTCCATTCCATTCCATTCCACGTTCCATTCTACTTTCCATTAGTGGTTTCATTCCACGTTCCTTTCCACGTTCCGTTTCTTTCCATTCCACTTTACCTTCCACATTTCATTCCATTCCATTTCACATTTCATTCCATTCCATTCAACATTCCATTCCATTCCAGGTTCCATTCCACTTTCCATTCCACGTTATATTCCACATTTGATTCCACATTCCGTTCCACATTCCCTCCACATTCCATTCCATTCCATTCCACCTTCCATTCCACATTCCATACCAGATTCCATTCCAATCCATTCCATTGCATTCCAAATTCCATTCCACTTTCCATTAAATTCCTTTCCACATCCCATACCACATTCCATTCCACGTTCCATTTGATTCCTTTCCAATTTCCACTCCACTTTCCATTGGACGTTCCTTTCCACTTTCCATTCAACCTTGGATTCCATTCCATTCCACATTCCATTCGATTCCATTACACTTTCCATTCCATGTTACATTGGAAATTCCATTCCATTTCATTCCACTTGGTATTCCACATTCCATTCCACATTACGTTTCACATTCCATTCCGTTCCATTCAACATTCCATTACATACCATTCCACATTCCATTCCACATTCCATTACATTCCATTTCACATTCCATTCCACAGTCCATTCCATTCGATTCCACATTCAGTTCAACATTGTCTTGCAATCCATTCCACATTCCATTCCACACTCCATTCCACATTCCATTCCAATCCATTCAGCTTTCCATTTCACGTTCCATTCCACAGTCCATTTCACTTTCCATTCCACGTTCCATTCCATTCAATTCCAAGATCCACTCCACTTTCCATTTCATTGTATTCCACGTTCCATTCCACATTGCATTGCACATTCCACTCCACGTACAATTCCACATTCCAATCCACATTCCATTCCACATTCCATTTGGTTCCATTCCACATTCCAATGCACATTCTTTCCACATTGAATTCCACATTCCAAAACATTCCATTCCATTCCATTCCACATTCCACTACATTCCACATTCCATTCCATTCCATTCCATACCATTCCACATTCCACTCCATTCCATTCCATTCCATTACACATTCCTTTCCACATTCCATTCCATTCCTTTCTCCTTTCCATTCCACATTCAATTCCACATTCCATTACACATTCCTTTCTATTCCATTCCAAATTCCATTCCACATTCCATTCCACATTCCACTCCACATTCCATTCCATTCCATTTCACTTTCCATTCCACATTCCTTTCCTTTCCATTCCACATTCCATTCCACATTCCTTTCCACTTTCCATTCCAAATTCCGTTCCATTCCATTCCACATTCCACTTCATTCCATTCCATTCCATTCCAGATTCCATTAAACATTCCATTCCACATTCCATTCCACATTACATTCCACATTACATTACATTCCATTTCACATTCCATTCCACATTGCCTTGTATTCCATTCCACATTCCATTCCAATACATTCCGTGTTCCATTTCATGTTCCATTCCACATTCCATTCCACATTCAATTACATTCCATTCCACATTCCATTCCACATTCCATTCCACATCCCCTTCTCATTCCATTTCATTTCATTCCACATTACATTCCACATTCCATTGCATTCCATTTCACTTTCCGTTCCACATTCCATTCCATTCCATTCCACATTCCATTCCACATTCCATTCCGCAGTCCATTCCACATTCCATTCCACATTCCATTCCACGTTCCATTGTCATTCCATTGCATTTCATTCCACAATTTATTCCACAATCCCCTGCATTCCAATTCACATGCCATTCCACATTCCTTTCCATTCCATTCCATTCCATTCCACATTGCATTCCACATTCCATTCCGCAGTCCATTCTATTCCATTCCACTTTCCATTCCATTCAAATCCACATTCCATTCCATATTTCATTCCATTCCATTCCTCATTCCATTCCACATTCCATTCCAAATTCCATTCCATTCCACATTCCATTCCACCTTCCATTCCAATCTTTCCATTCCACGTTCCATTTCAATGTCCATTAAATTCCATTCCACATTCCATTCCATTAAAATCCACATTGCATTCCACATTTCTCTCTATTCCATTGCACATTCCATTCCACATTCAATTCCTCATTCCATTCCACATTTCATTCCATTCCATTCCAGATTCCATTCCATTCCATTCCATTCATTTCCACGTTCCATTCCACATTCCATTCCATTCCATTCCACTTTCCATTCCACTCTCGATTCCACATTACTTTCCATATTCCATTCCGTTCCATTCCAGATTTGATTCCACATTCTATCCCATGTTAAATTCCACATTCGATTACACTTTCTATCCCATGTTCAATTCCACATTCGATAACACGTGCCATTCCATTCCTTTCCACATTCCGTTCCATTCCATTCCACATTCCATTCCACTTTCGATTCCACATTCCTTTCCCCATTCAATTCCATTCAATTCCACATCCCATTCCATTCCATTCAATTCCACGTTCCATTCCATTACATTGCATTCCACATTCCATTCCATTCCATTCCATATTCTGTTCCAATCCGTTCCATTCCACATTCCATTCCATTTCATTCCACATACCATTCAAAATTCCATAACACATTAATGTCCTTTCCATTTCACATTCCATTCCACATTCCATTCCATTCGATTCCATTCCACATTTCATTCCACATTCCATTCCATTCCATTCCACATACCATTTCACATTCCATTATATTCCTTTCCACTATCCTTTCCATTCAACTCCACCTTCCATTCCACGTTCCTTTGCATTCCATTCCACATTCCATTGCACATTCCATTCCACATTCTATTCCGTTCCATTCCACATTTCATTCCACGTTCCATTCCATTGCTTTCCACATTCCATTCCACGTTTCAATCCACATTCCTTTCCACATTACATTCCACATTCCATTCCGTTCCACTCCACATTCAATTCCGTTCCATTCCACATTCCATGCTACATTTCATTCCATATTCCATTACACATTCCATTCCATGTTCCATTCCATTCCACTTTAAATTACACATTCCAATTCATTCCTTTCCACATTCCATTCCAAATTCCATTTCACATTCCATTCCATTCCATTCCAATCCACATTCCATTCCATTCCATTCTAATCCACATTCCATTCCATTCCATTCCAATTTCAATTGCCTTCCACATTCGATTCCATTGCATTCCACATTCCCTTCCACATTCCATTACACATTCCATTAAATTCCATTATATTCTACATTCCTTTCCATTCCATTCCACATTCCATTCTGTTCCATTCCATTCCACATTCCATTCCATTCGCTTCCACATTCCATTCCGCTTTCCATTCCACGTTATATTCCACATTCCATTCCGTTCCATTCCACATTCAATTCCATTCCATTCCACATTCCATGCTACATTTCATTCCATATTCCATTCCACATTGCATTCCACCTTCCATTACACATTCCATTCCATGTTCCATTCCATTCCACTTTAAATTCCAAATTCCAATTCATTCCTTTCCACATTCCATTCCAAATTCCATTTCACATTCCATTCCATTCCAATCCACATTCCATTCCATTCCATTCCAATTTCAATTGCCTTCCACATTCGATTCCATTGCATTCCACATTCCCTTCCACATTCCATTACACATTCCATTAAATTCCATTCTATTCCACATTCCTTTCCATTCCATTCCACATTCCATTCCGTTCCATTCCATTCCACATTCCATTCCATTCGCTTCCACTTTCCATTCCACATTCCTTTCCCTGTTCAATTCCATTCAATTTTCCGTTCCATTCCATTCCATTGCATTCAACTTTCCATTCCATTCCGTTCAATTCCACGTTCAATTCCATTCCATTGCATTCCAACTTCCTTTCCATTCCATTCCGCATTCCATTCCACTCCATTCCATTCCATTCCGCATTCCATTCCACATTCCATTCCATTCCACTTTCCATTCCACATTCCGTTCCCTTTTCAATTCCATTCAATTCTACGTTCCTTTCCATTCCATTCCGCATTCCATTCCACTCCATTTCATTCCACATTCCATTCCATTCCATTCCACATTCCATTCCATTCCACTTTCCATTCCATTCCATTCCATTGCATTCCACATTCCTTTCCATTCCTTGCCACATTCCATTCTATTCCATTCCACTTTAACTTCCATTACAAATTCAATTCCATTTCACTTTCCATTCCTCATTCCATTACACAAACCATTAGCCATTCCATTCCATTCCATTCCACGTTCAATTGTACATTCCATTCCATACCATTCCATATTCCTTTCCATTCCACGTCCCATTCCACATTCCATTCCACATTCGATTCCACATTCCATTCCTTTCAATTCCACTTTCTATTCCACAATCAATTCCATTCGATTACACATTCCATTCCATTTCATTCTGCTTTCCATTCCACTTTCCATTCCATTCCATTCCATTCCACAATCCATTCCATTCCACTCGACATTCTCTTCAATTCCATTTCACATTCCATTCCACATTCCATTCTATTCCATTCCACTTTCCATTCCACGTTCCATTCCACATTCCATTCCATTCCATTCCACATTCAATTCTATGTTCCACTCCACGTTCCTCTCCACGTTCCATTCCCCGTGCCATTCCACGTTCCATTCCACGTGCCATTCCACGTTCCTTTCCGCGTTCTATTCCATTGCATTCCACATTGCATTCCACTCCATTCCACATTCCTTTCCTTTCCATTCCACATTGCATTCCATTTCATTCCACTTTCCATTCCACATTCCATTCCATTCCATTCCACATTCCGGTCCACATTCCATTCGACATTCCATTCCATTTCACGTCCCATTCCACATTCCATTCCACGTTCCATTCCACATTCCATTCCATTCCATTCCACATTTTTTTCCACATTCCATTCTTTTCTATTCCACTTTCCATTCCATTTCATTCCGCTTTCCATTCCACATTCCTTTTCATTCCATTCCATTCCAAAAGCCATTCAATTCCACTCCACATTCCATTCCATTCGATACCACATTCCATTCCAGATTCCATTACTTTCCATACCACATTCCATTCCATTCCTTTCCATATTCAATTCCATTCCACATTCCACATCCCATTTCACGTTCCATTCAATGTTCCATTTCATTTCATTCCACTTTGCATTCCACTTTCCATTCCATTCGATTCCTCATTCCATTCCACGCTACATTCCATTCCATTCCACTGTACATTCCACGTTCCCTTCCATTCCATTTCCCATTCCATTCCACATTCCATTCTATTCCTTTCCAAGTTACATTCCAGGTTCCATTCAATTCCATTCCAAGTTCCATTCCACAATCCATTCCTTTACCTTCCATTACACATTCCATTCCATTCCATTCCACATTTCATTCCACTCCACATTCTATTACACTTTGCTTTCCAATCCATTCTACATTCCATTCCACATTCCATTCAATTACATTCCACATTCTATTACAGAATGCTTTCCATTCAATTCTACATTCCATTCCACATTAAGTTCAATTCCATTCCACATTCAATTCCATTCCATAACACATTCTATTCCACTTTGCTTTCCATTCCATTCTACATTCTATTCAACATTTCGTTGAATTCCATTCCACATTCCATTCCATTCCATTCCACATTCCACATTCCATTCCATGTTCCATTTCACTTTCCATTTCACGTTCCATTCGACGTTCCATTCCACTTTCCATTCCTCGTTCCATTCCACTTTCCATTCCATTCCGTTTCACTTTCCATTCCACGTTCCATTCCACTTTCCAATCCACATTGTATTCCATTCAATTCTACGATACTTTCCACATTCCATTCCATTCCATTCCACCTTCCATTCCATTCTACTCTATTTTCCATTTAATTCCATTCCACATTCCATTCCATTCCATTCCACGTTACATTCTATTCCATTCCACCTTCCAATCCATTCTATTCCACATTCCATTCCACTGCAAATTCCATTCCATTCCACGTCCCATTCCACTCCATTCCATTCCTCTCCATGTTCCGTTCCATTCCACTTTCCATTCCATTCAATCCCATTCCACATTCCATTCCATTCCATTCCACATTCAATTCCATTCCATTCCATTCTGCATTCCATTCCGTTCCATTCCACGTTCCATTCCACTAAATTCCATTCCACTTTCCATTATTTCCATTCCACATTCCATTCCACATTCCATTCCATTCCATTCCATTGCTTTGCACATTCCATTCCGCATTCCTTTCCACTTTCTATTCCACTTTCCATTCGACGTTCCGTTCCAAATTACATTCAAATTCCATTCCACTTTCCAATCCAAGTTTCATTCCAAATTCCATTCCATTCCATGCCATTCTATTCCACATTCCATTCCACATTCCATTACATTTCATTCCACATTCCATGCAATGATCCATTCCACAGTCCATTCCTAATTCCACTCCGTTTCTTTCCAGATTCCATTCCATGCCTTACCACATTCCATCCCATTCCATTCCACATTCCATTCCATTCCACATTCCATTACATTCCGTTCCATTCCACATTCCATTCCATTCCATTAAACGTTCCATTCCACTTTCCATTCCATTGCATTCAACATTCCATTCCATCTCATTTCACATTCCATTCCACCTCATTTCACATTCCATTCCACATTCCATTCCAGTCCATTCCAAATAGCTTTCCACATTCCATTCAACATTCCATTCCATGTCATTCCACATTCCATTCCACATTCCATTCCATTTCACTTTCCATTCCACATTCCATTCCACATTCCATTCCAAATTCGTTTCCAAATTCCATTCCATTCCATTCCACATTACATTCAATTCCATTCCACATTCCATTCCATTCCATTCAACATTAACTTCAATCCCAATCCAAATTCCATTACATTACATTCCAGAGTCCATTCCATTCCATTCCATTCCAAATTGCATTCCATTCGAATCCAAATTGCATTCCATTCCATTCCACATTCCATTAAATTCAACATTCCATTCCATTCCAATTCACATTGCATTCCATTCCGTTCCACTTTCTCTTCGATTCCACATTCCCTTCCATTCTATTCCACATTCTTTGCATTACATTCCACATTCCTTACAATATTCATTTCACTTTCCATTCCATTCCATTCCTTTCCATGTTCCAGTGCATTGCATTCCACATTCCATTACATAACGTTCCATTCCTTTCCACATTTCTTTTCATATTCCATTCCGTTCCATTCCATATTCCATTCCATTCCATTCCACATTCCATTCCAATATATTCCACATTTCATTCCAATCAATTCCACATTCCAATCCATTCCACATTCAATTCCCTTCCACATTCCTTTCCATTCCATTCCATTCCATTCCACATCCCATTCCATTCCACTACACATACCATTGCAATCTATTCCACATTCCATTGCTTTCCACAGTCCACTCCATTCAATTCCATTCCAATCCAGATTCCATTCCATTCCATTCCATTCCACATTCCTTTCCATTCCATTCCACATTCCTTTCCATTCCATTCCACGTTTAATTCCACATTCCTTTCCTTTCCATTGCACGTTCCATTGCACATTACATTCCACATTCCATTCTATTCCATTCTATTCCATTCCACATTCCATTCCCAATTCCATTCCATTCCATTCCCCATTTCATTCCATTCCATTCAACATTACATTCCATTGCATTAAATATCGCATTTCACTGTCCATTCCACTCCATTTCACGTTTCATTCCATTCAACGTTACATTCCACGTTCCATTCTCGTTCCATTCCACGTTCCATTCCACCATCTATTCCATTCCATTCCACGTTCTATTCCTCATTCCATTCAACGTTCCATTCCGTTCCACTGCACATTCCATTCCACCTTCCAATCCATTCCATTCCATATTCCATTCCATTGCTTTCCACCTTCCATTCCACTTTCCATTCCAGTGCATTCCTCGTACAATTTCATACCACTTTCCATTCCATTGCACTCCACTTTCCATTCCTTTGCATTCCATGTTCCATTCCATTGCAATGCACGTTCCACTATATTAGACGTTCCATTCCATTCCACGATCCATTCCATTCTATTCCACTTTCCATTCCACGTTCCATTCCATGTTCCATTCTACGTTCTATTCCATACCATTCACCATGCCATTGCTCATTCCATTCCACATTCCATTCCATTCTATTCCACATTCCTTTGCATTCCATTCCACATTACTTTCAATTTCCATTTCACATTCGATTCCTTTCCATTACTTTCCAGATTCCATTGCATTCCATTCCACATTCCATTCCAAAACGTTCCATTCCATTACACATTTCTTTTCATATTCCATTCCATTCCATTCACTTTCCACTCCATTCCATTCCACATTCCATTCCAATGTATTCAACATTCCATTCCAATCAGCTCCACATTCCAATCCATTCCACATTCAATTCCATTCCACATTCATTTCCATTGCATTCCATTCCATTCCACCTCCCATTCCATTCCACTCCATATTCCATTGCAATCCATTCCACATTCCATTGCATTCCAAAGTCCGCTCCATTCCATGCAATCACATTCCAGATTCCTTTCGATTCCATTTCATTCCATTCCAGATTCCATTCCATTCCATTCAATTCCGCATTTCATTCGATTCCATTCCACATTCCTTTCCATTCCATTCCACGTTCAATTCCACATTCCATTGCATTCCGTAGCACGTTCCGTTACACATTACATTTCACATTCCATTCTATTCCATTCTATTCCATTCTGCTTTAAATTCCACATTCCATTCCCCATTCCATTCCTTTCAATCTTCCATTCCATTGCATTAAATATCGCATTCCATGTTCCATTCCAGTATATTTCGTGTTCCATTCCATTCAACGTTCCATTCCACTTTCCATTGCGTGATCCATTCCATTCCATTCCACTTTCTATTTCTCATTCCATTCCATTCCATTGCACATTCCGTCCCACATTCCAATCCATTCCATTCCATATTCCATTCGCTTCCATTCAACATTTCATTCCCCCTTCCATTCCACGATCCATTCCATTCCATTACACATTCCATTCCGTTCCGTTCCACATTCCATTCCGAATTTCATTCCATTTAATTCCACATTCCATTCGACTTTTTATTCCATTGCATTCCACATTCCAATCCATTCCATTCCTTTCCTTTCCACGTCGCATTCCATAATCCATTCCACATTCCATTCCATTCCATTCCATCCCACATTCAATTCCATTACATTCCACATTTCATTCCATTCTATTCCAAATTCCGTTCGATTCCATTCCATATTCCATTCCATATTCCATTCCATATTCCATTCCATTTCATTTCACATTCCATTCCATTAGATTGCATTCCACGTTCCTTTCCTTTCCAAGTTGCATTCCATTCCATTCCACATTCCATTCTCTTCTATTCCACATTCCATTCCATTCCATTCCATGCCACATTCCATTCCATTCTATGCCATATTCCATTCCATTCCATGCCATATTCCATTCCATTCCATGCCACATTCCATTCCATTCCAAATTCCATTCCACATTCCATTCTATTCGTTTCCACTTTCAATTCCATTCCATTCCACATTCCATTCCACATTCCATTCCTTTATATTCCACGTTCCATTCCATTCTATTAAACATTGCATCCCATTCCATTCCACTTTCCATTCCATTCCATTCCACATTGCATTCCGTTTGAATCCACTTCAAATTCCAGTCCTTTCAATTCCATTCCACATTCCATTCCATTCCACATTGCATTCTATTCCATTGCTTTCCACATTCCATTCCATTCTAATCCACATTCCATTTCTTCCCATTTCAGTTACCATTCGATTCCAGTCCATTCCACATTCCATTTCATTCCATTCCACGCTGCTTTCCACGTTCCACTCCACGTTCCTTTCCACGTTCAATTCCCTGTTCCTTTCCACGTTCCATTCAACGTTCCATTCCACTTTCGATTCCCCATTCCATTCCACATTCGATTCCTCTCCATTCCACATTCCATTCCCTTCCATTCCACATTCCATTCCCTTCCATTCCACATTCCTTGCCATTCCATTGCACATTCAATTCCTCATTCCATGCCATTCCATTACATTCCATATTCCATTCCATTCCATTCCTCTTTCTCTTCCACATTCCATTCCACATTGAATTCCACGTTCCATTCCATTCCATTCCATTTCACGTTCCATTCCACATTCCATTCCATTCCATTACACATTCCATTCCATATTCCATTCCATTCAATTCCACATTCCATTCCACATTCGATTCCATTCCTTTCCACTTTCTATTCCATTCCACTCGTCTTTCCATTCCACCTTCCATTCCGTTCCATTCCACATTCCGTTCCCTTCCATTAAACATTGCATCCCATTCCATTCCACATTCCATTACATTCCTTTCCATTCCATACTGCGTTCCATTCGAATCCATTTCACATTCCTTTCCTTTCGATTCCATTCCACATTCCATTCCACTCCACATTGCATTCCCTTCCATTCCATTCCACTTTCCATTCCCTTCTGTTGCGCATTCCATTCCATTCAATTTCATTCCACAATCCATTCCATTATGTTCCTCGTTCCATTCCTCAATCCATTATACATTCCCTTCTATTCCTTTACACATTCCATTCCGTTCCATTCCACGTTCCATTCCACATACCTTTGCATTCCCTTCCACTTTCCATTACGTATTCCATTACGTTCCATTCCACATATTATTCCATACCATTCAATTCCATTCCACATTCCGTTCCAATCCATACCATTCCAAATTCCATTCCATTCTATTGCACATTCCATTCAATTCCATTGCACATTCCATTCCATTCCATTCCACATTCCATTCCATTCCATTCCACATTGCATTCCATTCCATTCCATACCACATTTCCTTTAACTTTCCATTCCATTCCATTCCACATTCCATTCCATTCTATTCCACGGTCCATTCCATATACCATTCCACATTCCATTCCATTCCATTCCACGTTCCATTCCAGATTCCATTCCATTCCATTCCACATTCCATTCCGCTTTCCATTCCATTCCGTCCCACATTCCCTTACCCATTCCATTCCATCCCATTCAACATTCTTTTCCAATTCCCGTTCCATTCCATTCAACATTCCTTTCCACATTCCATTACACTCCATTCAACTTTCCAATCCATTGCATTTCACATTCCATTCAACATTCCATTATATTCCATTCCAAATTCCATTCCAAATTCCATTCCAAATTCCATTCCATTCCAAATTCCATTCCACATTCCGTTCCACTTTCCATTCCATTCCCCATTCCATTCCATTCCGTTCCACATTCCATTCCATTCCATTCCACATTCCATTTCATTCCATTCCACATTCCATCCCACATTCCATTCCTTTCCATCCACATTCCATTCCATTCCATTCCACATTCCTTTCCACTTTCCACTCCATTCCATTCCACATTCCATTCCGTTCCATTCCATTCCATATTCCATTCCATTGCATTCCACTTTCAATTCCATTGCATTCCATAATCCATTCCATTCCATTCCACGTTCCGTGCCACTCCAATCCAAGTTCCTTTCCATTCCATTTCACGTTGCATTCCGTTCCATTCTATGTTCCATTCCTTTCCATTCCACGTTCCGTTTCACATTCCATTCCATTCCATACCACGTTCCATTCCTTTCCATTCCACGTTCCATTTCACATTTCATCGCATTCCATTCCACTTTACATTAAATTCCATTTCACATTCCATTCTACATTCCATTCCATTCCATTCCACATTCCATTCCTTATTCCATCCCATTCCATTTCACTTTCTATTCCATTCCATTTTACATTCCATTCCACATTCCATTCCTTTGCATTCCCAATCCATTCCACTTTCCATTCCCTTCCATTCCACTTTCCATTCCACATTCAATTCCATGTATCATTCCACGTTGCATTCCAATTTCCATTCCACGTTCCAGTCTACATTCCAATCCATGTTCCATTCCAAATTACATTCCATTCCATTTCAAATTCCATTCCATTCCATTCCATGCCATTTCACATTCCTGTCCACGCCATTCCACATTGCATTCCATTGCATTCCATTACACATTCCATTCCATTCCACGTTCCATTCTACTTTCCTTTCCATGTTCCATTCTACGTTCCATTCCACGTTCCATTCCCCGTTCCATTCCATTCCATTCTATTCCGATTCCATTCCATTCCATTCCACATTGGATTCCGCACTCCATTTCATTCCTCCCCACATCCCATTCCACATTCCATTCCATTCCATTCCATTCCTTTCCACATTCCATTTCAATCCACGTTCCATCCCATATTCCATTCCAGATTCCATTCCACATTCCATTCCATTCCATTCCACATTGCATTCCACATTCCATTCCCCATTTCATTCCATTCCTTTCCACATTCCATTCCATTCCACATTCCATTCCATTCCACATTCCATTGCACATTCCATTCTTTTCCGTTCCACATTCCATTCCACATTCCGTTCCACATTCCATTCCATTCCTTTGCATGTTCCATTCCACATTCCATTCCAGATTACTTTCCAAGTTCCATTCCATGTTCCATTCCACTTTCCATTCCATTCCATTTCACTTTCCTTTCCACATTCCATTCCATTCCATTCCACATTTCATTCCACAATCTATTCCACGTTCCATTCCACTTTCCATACCATTCCCTTACACATTCTATTCCACATTCCGTTGCATTCCATTCCACATCCCATTCCATTTCATTCCATTCCAGTTTCCATTCCATTCCATTCCACATTCCAATCCACATTCCATTCCACATTCTAATACATTCTATTCCACATTCCATTCCACATTCCATTTCACAATCTATTCCACATTCCATTCAATTCCATTCCATATTCCACACCATTCCATTCCATTGCAAATTCAATTCTATTCCATTCCACATTCCATTCCATTCCATTTCAAATTGTATTCCCTTCCATTCAATTCCATTCCACATTCTGCTGCATTCCTTTCTATGTTACTTTCCATTACATTATACGTTTGATTCCATTCCATTCCACGTTTCATTCCACATTCCATTCCACATTCCATTCCATTGCATTCCTTTCCACATTACATTTAATTCCATTCCACATTCCATTCCATTCCATTCTATACCATTGCATTCCATTGCATTCCACTTTCCATTCCATTCCTTTCCACATTCCATTCCATTCCATTCCATATCATTCCTTTCCATTCTATTCCACATCATTCCTTTCCATTCTATTCCACATTCCATTGCATTCCATATTCCATTCCAGATTCCATTCCATTCCATTTCACATTCCATTCCACTCCATTCCATTGCATTCCACTTTCCATTCCATTCCACTTTCCACTCTGCATTCCAATCAATTCCATTCCGTATTCCATTCCATTCCTTTCATTTCCATTGCATTGCACTCCATTCCACCTTCAATTCCGTTCCCTTCCACGTTCCATTCCTCCTTCCTTTAAACATTCCATTCCACTTTCCATTCCACGTTACATTCCACTTTCCATCCCACGTTCCATTCCATGTTCTACTCCAGTCCATTCCATATTCCATTGCATTCCATTCAATATTCAATTGCATTCCATTCCTCATTGAATTTCATTGCATTCCACATTCCATTCCATTCCATTCCATTCCATTCCATTCCACATTTCACTCCATCGCATTCCATTCCAAATTGCATTGCATTTCATTCCACATTACATTCCAAATTCCATTGCATTCCATCCCAAATTCCATTCCAAATTCCATTCCATTCCATTCCACATTGCATTGCACATTACATTCCACTTCACATTCCATTGCATTGCGTTCCATATTCCTTTCCATTGCATTCCAAATTGCAATGCACTGCATTCCACATTCCATTCCACATTCCATTCCACATTATATTCCAAAACATTCCACATTCATATTCAATATTTCATTCCATTTCATTCCACATCGCAATCTACATAACATTCGAAACTCCTTTCGATTCCATTACACATTCCTTTTCACATTCCATTTCACATTCCGTTTCACATTCCATTCCATTCCATTCCATTACATTAGACATTGCTTTCCACAATCCATTCAATTCCATTCCACATTCCATTCCACATTCCATTCCATTCCATTCCACATCGCATTCCATTCCATTCCACATTCCATTCCACATTCCATCTTCTACTCCTTTCCATTCCACATTGCATTCCACATTCCACTCCATTGCATTCCATTAGATTCAACATTCCATTCCACATTCCATTCCACGTTCCATTCCATTTTCCATTCCACGTTCCATTCCATTTCATTCTGCATTCCATTCCATTCCATTCCTAATTCCCTTCTATTCCATTCCTAATTCCCTTCTATTCCATTCCTTTCCACCTTCCATTCCATTCCATTGCTCATTCCACATTGCTTTCCACCCCATTCCATTCCACATTCCACTCTATTCCATTCCATATTCCATTCCACATTCCATTCCATTCAATCCCACATTCCACTCCATTCCATTCCAAAACATTCCATTCCATTCCAATTTTCATTCTTTTCCATTCCACGTTCCATTACATTCCATTCCAAATTCCATTCCATTCCATTCAATTGCATTCCACATTCCATTCCACATTCAATTCCAATCCATTCCACGTTCCATTCCAGATTCCATTCCTCGTTCCATTACACGTTCCATTTGACTTTCCACTCCATTCCATGACGCTCCGTTCCATTCCATTCCACGTTCCACTCCATACCATTCCACTATCCATTGCATTATATTCCACATTCCTTTCCACATTTCATTTCACTTTCCATTGCACATTCTATTTTGCATTCCATTCCATTCCCTTCCATTCCATTCCACATTCGATTCCATTCAATTCCACTTTAAATTCCATTCCACATTCCTTTCCGTTCCATTCCATTCCACTCCACACTCAATACAATTAAATTCCACATTCCATTCCATTCCATTCCATATTCCATTCCATTCCATTCCACATTCCATTCAGTTGCATTCCATTCCATTCCACATTCCATTCCACATTGCATTCCACATTCCATTCCAATCCATTCCACATTCCATTCCATTCCATTCCACATTTCATTCCATTCCATTCCACATTGCGTTCCTTTCCGTTCCATTCCATGTTCCGCTCCATTCCATTCCACATTCCATTCCGTTCCTTTCCACATTCCATTAAGCATTGCATTGCATTCCATTATACATTCCATTCCTCGTTCCATTGCATTCCATTCCACATTCCATTCCAAGATACATTCCATTCCACATTCCGTTCCACATTCCATTGCATTTCACTCCACATTCCATTCCATTCCATTCCACATGGCATTGCATTACATTCCACATTGAATTCCATTCCGTTCTACATTCCATTCCATTCCATTCCATATTTCTTTACATTCAATTCCACACTGCATTCCATTCCATCCCATTCCGCATTGCATTCCATGCCATTGCACTCCACATTGCATTCCATTCCATTCCACATTCCATTCCAGTTTCCGTTCCGTTCCATTCCACATTCATTTCCATTCCATTCCATTCCACATTCCATTCCATTACATTCCACATTCCATTCCATTCCATATTGCATTCTATTCCACTCCACTTTCCATTCCGTTGCATTCCACATTGCATTCCATTCCATTCCACATTCCATTCTATTCCATTCCACATTCAATTCCATTCCTTTCCACATTCAATTCCATTGCATTCCACTTTCCATTCCACTCCACTTTCCATTCCGTTGCATTCCACTTTGCATTCCATTCCATTCCACATTCCATTCCATTCCATGCCATTCCACATTCAATTCCATTCCTTTCCACATTCAATTCCATTGCATTCCACATTCCATTCCATTCCATTCCATTCAACATTCCTTTCTATTCCATTCAACTTTCCAACACATTCCATTCCTCCCTGCATTCCATTCTTTTCCATTCCACATTCCATTCCATTCCATTCCACATTCCATTGCATTGCATTCCAAATTTCATTCCAGTCCCTTCCATTCAAAATTTCATTCCATTCCCTTCCATTCCATTGTACGTTCAATTCCAAATTTCATTATTTTAAATTCCACATTCCAATCCATTCCATTCCACATTCCATTCCGTTCCACTTTCCATTCCATTCCACATTCCATTCCATTCCTTTCCAATCAAATCCAAATTCCATTCCACATTTCATTGTATTCCATTCCACATTTCATTCTATTCCATTCCACATTAAATTCCATTCCATTCCTCACTCCATTCCAGTCCATTAATTTCCATATTCCACTCAATTCCATTCCACATTCCATTCCATTCGATTCCACATTCATTCCATTTCATGGCACATTGCAATACATTGCATTCCACATTCCCTTGTATTCCATTCCACATTGCATTCCATTCCATTCCATTCCACATTTAATTACATTCTATTCCATTCCACGTTATTTTCCATTCCTTTCTACATGGCCATCCATTCCATTCCACATTGCCTTCCATTCCATTCCACATTGCTTTCCATTCCATTCCATTCCACATTTGATTCCATTCCATTGCACATTAGATTTCATTGCATTCCACATTCCATTCCATTCCATTCCATTCAACATTCCATTCCAATCCATTCCATTCCAAATTCCATTCCATTCCATTGCACATTCCATTCCATTCCATTCTATTCCACATTCCATTCCATTCCATTCCATTCCATTCCATTCCATTCCACATTGCATTCCATTCCATTCCATTCCACATATCCTTCAACTTTCCATTCCATTCCATTCCACATTCCATTCCATTCCATTCCACAGTCCATTCCACTTACCATTCCACATTCCATTCCATTCCATTCCACATTCTATTCCACATTCCATTCCATTCATTTCCGCATTCCATTCCGCTTTCCATTCCATTCCGTCCCACATTCCATTACACATTCCATTAAATCCCATTCAACATTCCATTCCACTTTCCGTTCCATTCCACATTCCTTTACACTCCATTCAACGTTCCAATCCATTGCATACCAGATTCCATTGAACATACCATTCCATTCCATTCCAAATTCCATTCCACATTCCATTCCATTCCATTCCACATTCCATTTCATTCCATTCTATATTCCATCCCACATTCCATTCCTTTGCATCCGCATTCCATTCCATTCCATTCCACATTCCTTTCAACTTTCCACTCCTTTCCATTCCACATTCCATTCCATTCCATTCCATTCCATTCCACATTTCATTCCATTGCATTCCACATTCAATTCTATTACATTCCATATACCATTCCATTCCATTCCACGTTCCGTTCCATTCCAATACAAGTTCCTTACCGTTCCATTTCACTTTGCATTCCATTCCATTCTAAATTCCATTCCATTCCATTCCACATTCCGTTTCACATTCCATTCCATTCCATACCATGTTCCATTCCATTCCATTCCACGTTCCATTCCACATTTCATTGCATTCCATTCCACGTTTCATTAAATTCCATTTCACATTCCATTTTACATTCCATTCCATTCCATTCCACATTCCATTTCGTATTCCATCCCATTCCATTTCACATTCTATTCCATTCCATTTTACATTCCATTCCACATTCCATTCCTTTGCATTCCACATTGCATCCCATTCCATCCCCTTCCGTTCCACTTTCCATTCCCTTCCATTCCACATTCCATTCCACATTCAATTCCATGTTCCATTCCACGTTGCATTTCAATTTCCATTCCACGTTTCATTCTACGTTCCATTCCATGTTCCATTCCAAATTACTTTCCATTCCATTTCAATTTCCATTCCATTCCATTCCATTCCTTTTCACATTCCTGTCCACGCCATTCCACTCCTTTTCACATTCCTGTCCACGCCATTCCACATTGCATTCCATTGCATTCCATTACACATTCCATTCCATTCCTCGTTCCATTCTACTTTCCTTTCCATGTTCCATTCTATGTTCCATTCCACGTTCCATTCCCCGTTCCTTTCCATTCCATTCCGTATTCCATTCCATTCCATTCCACATTGGATTCTGCACTCAGTTTCATTCCTTTCCACACCCCATTCCACATTCCATTCCATTCCATTCCATTCATTTCCACATTCCATTCCAATCCACATTCCATTCCACAGTCCATTCCAGATTCCATTCCACATTCCATTCCATTCCATTCCACATTGTATTCCACTTTCCATTCCCCATCCCATTCCATTCCATTCCACATTCCATTCCGTTCCACATTCCATTCCATTCCACATTCCATTGCACTTTCCATTCCTTTCCATTCCACATTCCATTCCACATTCCATTGCACATTCCATTCCTTTCCATTCCACATTCCATTCCACATTCCATTCCACATTCCATTCCATTCCTTTGCACGATCCATTCCACATTCCATTCCAGATTTCTTTCCACCTTCAATTCCACGTTCCAATCCACTTTCCATTCCATTCTGCTTCACTTTCCATTCCACACTACATTCCATTCCATTCCACATTCCATTGAACATTCCATTCCTTTCCATTCCACATTCCATTCCACATTCCATTGCACATTCCATTCCTTTCCATTCCACATTCCATTCCACATTCCATTCCACATTCCATTCCATTCCTTTGCACGATCCATTCCACATTCCATTCCAGATTCCTTTCCACCTTCAATTCCACGTTCCAATCCACTTTCCATTCCATTCCGTTTCACTTTCCATTCCACACTCCATTCCATTCCATTCCACAATCAATTCCACGTTCCTTTCCACTCTCCATTCCATTCCCTTACACATTCCATTCCAAATTCTGTTGCATTCCATTCCACATTCTATTCCATTCCAGTCCATTCCGCTTTCCATTCCATTCCATTCCACATTCCATTCCATATTGCATTTCACATTCTAATACATTCTATTCCACATTCCATTCCACATTCCATTTCACAATCCATTCCACATTCCTTTCAATTCCATTCGACATTCCACTCCATTCCATTCGGTTGCACTTTCCATTCCATTCCATTCCACATTCCATTCCATTCCATTTCAAATTGTATTCCCTTCCATTCAATTCCATTCCACATTCTGTTGCATTCCATTCCAAATAACTTTCCATTACATTATACGTTCCATTCCATTCCATTCCACGTTTCATTCCACATTCCATTCCAGATTCCATTGAATTGCATTCCTTTCCACATTACATTTAATTCCATTCCACATTCCATTCCATTCCATTCCATACCATTCCATTCCCTTGCATTCCACATTCCATTCCATTCCATTTCACATTCCATTCCATTCCATTCCACATTCTATTCCATTCCATTCCATATCATCCCATTCCATTCTATTCCAGTTTCCATTCCATTCCATATTCCATTCCAGTTTACATTCCATTACATTTCATAATTCATTCCACTGCATTCCATTGCATTCCACGTTCAATTCCATTCAACTTTCCACTCTACATTCCAATCCATTCCATTCCACATTCCATTCCATTCCTTCCAGTTCCATTGCATTCCACTCCATTCCACCTTCAATTCCATTCCCTTCCACTTTGCATTCCACGTTCCTTTAAACTTTCCATTCCGCTTTCCATTCCACGATCCATTCCACTTTCCATCTCACGTTCCATTCCATGTTATATTCCAGTCCATTCCACATTCCATTGCATTCCATTCAATATTCAATTCCATTCCATTCCACATTGCATTTCATTGCATTCCACATTCCATTCCATTCCATTCCATTCTATTCCATTCCACATTCCATTCCAGTGCATTCCATTCCACATTCCATTGCATTCCATTCCACATTCCATTACATTGCATTCCACATTCCATTCCAAACTCCATTGCATTCCATCTCACATTCCATTAAATATTCCATTCCACTCCATTCCACATTCCATTCCACTTCACATTCCATTGAATTCAATTCCATCTTACATTCCATTCCATTCCACATTGCAATGCACTGCATTCCACAATCCATTCCACATTCTATTCCATTACATTCCACATTCATATTCCATATTTCATTCCATTCCATTCCACATCGCAATCTACGTTACATTCGAAACTCCTTTCCATTCCATTACACATTCCTTTTCACATTCCATTTCACATTCCATTTCACATTCCATTCCATTCCATTACATTACTTTAGACATTGCATTCCGCAATCCATTCAATTCCATCTCACATTCCATTCCACATTCCATTCCATTCCATTCCACATTGCATTCCTTTCCGTTCCACATTCCATTCCACATTGCATTCCATTCCATTCCACATTCCATTCCAATCCATTCCATTCCATATTCCATTCCATTCCACTTTCCATTCCACCTTCCTTTCCATTCCATTCCACATTCCATTCCATCCATTTCCATTCCGCATTACACTCCAGTCCATTCCATTCCACATTGCATTCCATTCAACTTCTTTTGACATTCCAATCCATTCCGTTCCACATTCTATTATATTCCATTCCACATTGCATTCCATTCCATTCCATTTCATTCCACATTCCATTCCATTCCACATTCCATTCCATTCCATTCCACATTGCATTCCATTCCACTACAAATTCAATTCCATTCTATTCCACTCCACATTCAATTCCATTCCATTCCACATTCCATTCCATTCCATTCCACTTTGCCTTCCATTCCATTGCACATTGCATTCCATTCCATTTCCCATTGCATTCCACTCCATTTGATTCCATATTCCATTGCATTCCTTTCCAAATTCCATTCCATTCCATTCCACAGTCCATTCCATTCCTCTCCATTCCATATTCCATTCCATTCATTTCCACTTACCTTTCCAATTCATCCCATTGCATTCCACATCCATTCCACTTTCCTTTCCATTCCATTCCCCATTCTATTCCATTCATTTCGAATATCAATTCCATTCTATTACACACTGTATTCCATTCCATTCCTTTCCACATTGCATTGCATTCCACTCCATTCCATTCCATTCCATTTCATTCCACATACCATTCCACTCCATTACACATTCCATTCCATTCCATTACACATTCCATACCAATCCATTCCACATTCCATTCCATTCCATTCCACATTCCATTCCATATTCATTTCCATTCCATTCCACATTCCAGTTCCAGAATCCATTCCATTCCATTCTACATTCCATTCCATATTCTATTCCACATTCCATTCCACATTGTATTCCATTCCATTCCATTCCATGTTGCGTTGCTTTACATCCCACATTCCATTCGATTATATACCAACTTCAATTCCACGTTCCATTCCATTCCATTCCATTCCACATTCCATTCCAGTCAATTCCACATTGCATTCCATTCCATTCCATTCCATTGCACATTACATTCCATTCCTTTCCACTGCATGTTCCATTCCACCTTCCATTACGCATTCCATTCCACTTTCAATTCCAAGTTCCATTACATGTTGCAGTCCATTCCATTCCAAATTCCACTGCACACTACATTCCATTCCATTCCATTACATATTCCACACTATTAAATTACTTTCCATTCCAAATTCGGTTCCCTTCCACATTCCATTCCTCATTCCATTCCATTCCGTTCCACATTCCATTCTGCATTCCATTCAGTTCCATTCCACATTCCATTCCATTCTTTTCTTCATTCCTTCCACATTCCATTCCATGTTCCATACCAAGTTCCATTCCACCTTCCATTCCATTCCATTCCACGTTCCATTTAATTTCGTTCCACATTCCATTCCACATTCCATTTCACATTCAATTTTATATTCCATTTCACATTCATTTAAATTCCATTCCATTCAATTCCACGTTCCTTTCTTTCCAATCTACATTTCATTCGTTTGCTTTCCACACTAAATTCCATTCTATTCCACATTCTATTCCATTCCATTCAAAATTCCATTCCATTTCACATTAATTTCCACATTCCATTCCATTCCATTCCACATTCCATTCTATTCCATTCCATTCCACATTGCCTTCTATTCCATTCCACATTCCATTCCACATTGCATTCCATTCCATTCCATTCCATGTTGCATTCCATTCCATCCCACATTCCGTTCCATTATATTCCAAATTCAATTCCACATTCCATTCCATTCCATTCCATTCCATTCCATTCCACATTGCATTCCAATCCATTCCATTCCATTGCACATTCCATTCAATTCCATGTTCCATTCCACCTTCCATTACGTGTTCCATTTGACGTTCAATTCCCAGTTCCATTACACGTTCCATTCCATTATATTCCAGATTCCACTGCACACTACATTCCATTCCATTCCATTCCATTCCATATTCCATACCATTAAATTCCTTTCCATTCCAAATTCGGCTCCATTACACATTCCATTCCACATTCCATTCCATTTCATTCCACATTCCATTCTGCATTGCATTAAGTTCCATTCCACATTCCATTCCATTCTTTTCTGCATTCCTTCCACATTCCATTCCACGTTCCATGCCAAGTTCCATTCCATCTTCCATTCCATTCCACTCCACAATCCAGTGGATTCCATTCCACGTTCCATTTAATTTCGTTCCACATTGCATTCCACTCCATTTCACGTTCAATTTCATATTCCATTTCTCATTCAATTCCATTCCATTCCATTCAACTCCACGTTCCTTTCCTTTCCAATCCACATTCCATTCCTTTGAATTCCACACTAAATTCCATTCCATTCCACATTCGATTCCATTCCATTCCACATTCGATTCCATTCCATTCCATTCTCCATTCCATACCATTCTATTCCATTCCACATTCTATTCTTTCCATTCCACATTCCATTCCATTCCTTTCCACATTCCGTTCCATTCCATTCCATTTCACATTCCATTCCACATTCCTTTTCGTTTCCTTACGTATCCCATTCCACGCTCCATTGCACGATCCATTCCACGTTCCATTCCATTCCATTCCACATTCTCTTCCAAATTCCATTCCATTCCATTAAACATTCCATTCCACATTCCATTACATTCCATTTCAAGTTAAATTCCACATTCCATTACAAATTTCATTCGACATTCCACTACACGTTCCATCCATTCAATTCCACGTTGCATTCCACATTCCATTCCATTACATTCCACGTTCCATTCCATATTCCATTGCACATTCCATTCCACGTTCCATTTCACATTCCATTCCATGTTCCATTCCACTTTCCATTCCATGTTCCTCTTCACGTTCCATTCCATTCCATTCCGTTCCATTACACGTTGCATTCCACATTTCATTCCACAATCCATTCCATATTCCATTCCACATTCCAAACACATTCTATTCCATTCCATTCCATTCCATTCCACATTCTATTCAATTCCGTTTCACATTCCATTCCACATTCCATTCCATTCCATTCTACATTACATTCCATTCCACTGCACTTTCCATTCCAAATTCCATTCCAATCCATTTCATTGTACATTCAATTCCATTCCATTCGAAGTTCCATGTTTCTTTCCATTTAACTTTCCATTCCACATTCCATTTCACGTTCCATTCCATTCCATTCCACGTTCCTTTACATTCCATTCCACATTCCATTGCACATTCCTTTTCACATACGATTCCATTACATTCCATTCCACGTTCCATTCCATTCTATTCCACATTCCATTAATTTCAAAATTCCAGTCCACTTTACAATCCAAGTTACTCTCTATTCTATTCCACGTTCCCTTCCACATTCCATTCCGTTCCTTTTAATGTTCAATTGCACTTTCCATTCCAAATTCCATTCGGCTTTCCTTTGTGTTTCATTCCACATTCCATTCCACACTACCCTTGACATTTCATTCCACATTCCATTCCACATTCCATTGCATTACATTTTACATTCCAATCCACATTTCAATCCACATTCCATTCCACATTCAATTCCATTTCACATTCCATTCCATTCCATTCCACATTCCATTAAACGTTCCATTCCACGTTCCATTCCATGTTCCATTCCATTCCATTCCTCATTCCATTCCACATTGCATTCCATTCAATTCTGCTTTCCTTCCCACACTCCATTCCACATTCCACTCCACATGACATTCCGTTTTATTGCACATTCCATTCCACGTTACATTACACATTCCGTTCCATTCCATTCCACATTCCATTCCACGTTCCATTGAACATTCCATTCCACATTCCAATCCGTTGCATTCCTCATTACATTCCACATTCCATTCCATTCCACATTCCATTCCACATTCTCTTTCACATTCCATTCCATTCCATTTCACGTTCTCTTCCACCTTTCATTCCATTCCATTGCACATTCCTTTCCACATTGCATGGTAAATTCCATTGCATTCCATTCCACTTTCATTTCCACATTCCATTCCCTTCCATTCCACATTCCATTCAATTCCGTTCCATGTTCCTTTCCACATTCCATTCCACGTTCCCTTGCACATTCCATTACACATTCCATTCCACATTCCATTCCATTCCTTTCCTCATTCCATTCCTCATTCCATTTCACAATCCATTTCACATTCCATTCCATTCCATTCCACATTCCATTCTATTACTTTCCATATTCCATTCGACGTTTCATTAAACGTTACATTCCATGTTCCATTTCGCGTTCCATTCCATTGCATTCCACATTCTATTCCATATTCCATTGCATTCCATTCCATATTCCATTCCTTTCCACTCCACATTCCATTCCACATTTCTTTCCATTCCATAACATATTCCATTGCACATTCCATTCCACATTCCATTCCTTTCCATTCCACATTAATTTCAACTTTCCATTCCACGTTCCATTCCACATTCCATTCCTTATTACATTCCACATTTCTTTCCATTCCATTCTACATTCAATTCCACGTTCCATTCCACGTTCCATTCCACATTCCTTTCCACATTTCATTCCACCTTCCATTCCGTTCGATTCCAAATTACTTTCCACATTCCCTTCCACATTCCATTTCAGTCCATTCCACATTCCATTCCACATTCCATTCCACATTCCACTCCATACTCCGTTCCAAGTTGCATTCTATTCCGCTCTACGTCCCATTCCGCATTCCATTCCAGATTACTTTCCACTTTCCATTCCAATAAATTCCACGTTCCTTTCCATTCCATTCCACGTTCCATTCCACTTTCCATTCCACATTGCATTCCACATTCCATTGCTCGTTGCATTCCATTCCATTCCATGTTCCATTCCACGTTTCATTCCATTCCATTCCACCTTACATTCCACATTCCATTCCACTTTCTATTCCACTTTCCATTCGACATTTCATTCTATTTAATTCCGTGTTCAATTCCACCTTTCATTCCATTCCATTCCACGTTCCATTCCACAATCAATTTCACACTTCATTCCACGTACCATTCCACCTTCCGTTCCATGTTGCATTACGTGCTCCATTCCACTTTCCATTTCACGCTCCATTCCACGTTTCATTCCATTCCATTCCACTTTCCAATCCACATTCCACTAAATTCTATTCCACGTTCTATTCAACTTTCCATTCCACATTCCATTCCACATGCAATTCCATTCCATTCCACATTCCATTCCACATTGCATTCCATTCCATTCCACATTCCATTCCACACTCCATTCCATTCCATTCCACATTCCATTTCGCATTCCATTCCACGTTCCTTTCCACATTCCAATCCACTTTCCTTTCCATTCCATTCCACGTTCCATTTCATATTCCATTCCATTCCAGATTCTATTAAACATTCGATTCCACATTCCATTCCATTCCATCCCACCTTCCATTCCATTCCACATTCCAATCCATGTTCCATTCCTTTCCATTCTACATTTAATTCCATTCCATTCCACATTCCTTTCCACAATTCATTCCATTCCATTTCATTCCACATTATATTCCATTCCACTCCGCATTCCATTCCATCCCGTTCCATTCTATTCGAATTGAATTCCATGCCATTCCATATTCCATTCCATTCCATTACACGTTCCATTCCACATTCCATTCCACATTCCATTCCAGTTTCCTTTCCACGTTTATTTATGCGTTCCATTCCACGATACATTCCATTCCATTCCACTTTCTATTCTACGTTCCATTCCATTCCGTTCAACATTCCATTGCTCATTGAATTCCAACCTCCATTCCATTCTATTCCACATTCAATTCCACATTCCATTCTATTCCATTCCACATTCCATTCCACAATCCATTCCGTTCCATTTCACGTTACATTTCACATTCCAATCCACATTCCCTTCCATTCCATTCCACATTCCATTCCACACTCCATCACACATTCCATTCCACATTCCATTCCTTTCCATTCCACATTCTATTCCACTTTCCATTAAACTTTTCATTCCACATTCCATTCCATACCATTCCATATTCTATTCCACATTTCATTCCATTCCATTCCACATTCCATTAAATTCCATTCCACATGCCATTCCAAATTCCATTTATCAAGCCTTTCCACATTCCATTTCTTATAACAATCCACTGCATTCCACATTCCATTCCATTCCATTCCACATTCCGTTCCACATTCCATACCATTGCTTTCCACATTCCATTCCACATTCCATTCCATGTTCCATTCCACGATCCATTCCACATTGCATTCCACGTTCCATTGCATTCCATTCCTCATTGCATTCCACATTGCATTCCACATTGCATTCCCTTCCAGTCCACATTCCATTTCACATTGCATTCCAATCCATTTAAACATTCCATTCCATTATATTCCGGATTCCATTCCACTTTCCATTCCATTTCACACACCATTCCACATTCCATTCCTTCCCACATTCCATTCCACATTCGTTTCCACGTTTCATTCCTTTACATTCCACATTCCATTTCCCATTCCATTCCATTCCATTACACGTTCTATTCCATGTTCCATTCCACATTCCTTTCCACGTTCCATTCCACTTTCCATTCCATTCTATTCCACCTTCCATTTCACATTCCATTCCATTGCATTCCACATTCCATTCCAGATTCCATTCCACATTCCACTACACATTCCATTTCTTTCCACATTCCATTCCACAATCAATTCCACGTTCCATTCCATGTTCCATTCCATTCCATTCCATGTTCTATTCCATGTTCCATTGCATTCCATTCCACGTTCCATTCCACATTCCATTGAACATTCCATTCCATGTTCCATTCCACATTGCATTCCACGTTCGTTTAATCATTCCATTCCATGTTACATTCCATTATATTCCGAGTGTGCAATGGAATCTAGAATGGAATGGAACGGAAAGGAATGGAATGTGGAATGGAACGTGGAAAGTAAAGTTGAATGGAACGTGGAATGGAATGTGGAATTCAATTTAATGGATTGTGTAATGGAATTGAGTGGAATGGAAAGGAAGGGAATGTGGAATGCAATGGAATGGAGTGCAGTGGAATACGGGATGGAATGTGGAATGTAAAGCAATGGAATGTGGAATGGAATGGTGAATGGAAAGGAATGTGGAATTCAGTGGAATAGAATTGATTGGAATGTGGAATGGAATGGAATGTAGAATGGAATGGAATGCAACATGGAGTGGAATGGAATGGAATATAGAATGGAATAGAATGGAAAGTGCAATGGAATGTGGAAGGCAATGTGGAATTCAGTGTGGAATGGAATGTAGAATGGAATGTGGGACGGAATGGAATGGAATGGGGAATGGGACGTGGAATGGAACGTGAAGTTGAACATGGAATAGAACGTGGCATGGAATAGAATGGACTGTGTAATGGAAAGGAAGGGAATGTGTAATGGAAAGGAAGAAAATGTGGACTGGCATGAGACGGAATGGAATGTGGAATGGAATGTAATGGAATGTGGAAAGAAATGGAATGTGGAAAGTATTGGAATGGACTGGAATGGAATGCAACGTGTAATGGAATGATACGGAATGTTGAATGGAATGGAACGCAATGGAGTGGAACGTGGAATGGAATCGAATGCAAGGGAATGGAACGTGGAATGGAATGGAGTGGAATGTTGAATGGAATGGAAAGAATTTGGAATGGAATGGAATGGAAAGTGGAATGGAAAGTGGAATGGAATGGAAAGCAATGTGGAATGGAATGGAATGGAATGGAAAATAGAATGGAATAGAATGGAATGTGAAATGGAACATGAAATGGAATGCATTTAAATGTGGATTGGAATGTGGAATGGTACGGAATGGAATGTGGAGTGTAATGTGGAAAGGAATCGAATGGAAATTGGCATATAATGGAATGGAATAGAACGTGGAATAGAATGGAATGAAATATTTATTGGAATGTGAAATGGAATGGAGTGAGGAATGTAATGGAATGAGGATTGTAATGGAATGGAACGTGGAATGGAATGGATTGTGGAACGGAATGGAATGAAATGCGGAATCGATAGAATGGAATGGAACGTGGAACGGAAAGTGGAATTCAACATGGAATGCAATGGAATGGAACGAGTAATGGAATGGAGTCGAATGTGGAAATAAATTGAAAGGAATATGGAATGGAATGGAGGGGAATATGGAATTGAATGGAGGGGAATGTGGAAAGGAATGGAATGAAATGAAAAGTGGAATGGAATTGAATGGAACGGTATGTGGCAATGGAATGTGTAATGGAATATAATGTGGAATGCAATGAAATTCAAAGGAATGTTGAATGGAGTGTAACGGAATGAAATGTGCAAAGGAATGTGGAATGGAGTGGAATGGAATGTGGAATGGATTTCAATGGAATGGAATGTGCAATGGTATGTGGAATGGAATGGAATGGAATGTGGAATGGAAAGGAATGGAATGCAAAGTGCAATGGAATGGAATGGAATGGAGTGTGGATGTGCAATGGAATGGAAATGAATTGACTGTGGGTTGTAATGGAATGGAATGTGGAAAGGAATGGAATGTAATGTGGATTGGAATGGAACGGAAGTTGCAATGGAATGCAATGGAATGTGGAATGGAATGGAATTGAATGCGGAATGGAATGTGGAATGGAATGAAATGGAATGCGGAATGGAATGTTAATTGGAATGGAATGGAATGCAATGAGGAATGGAATGTGCAATGGAATGGAATGGAATGTGGAATGGAATGGGATGGAATCTGGAATGAAATGGAAAGTGGAACGGAATGAGGAATGGAACGTTGAATGGGTTGCAATGGATCGTGGAATGGAATGGAATGAAATGTGGAATGGAATGGAAAGAAATGTGGAATGGAATGAATGGAATATGGAATGGAATAGAAGGGAACCTGGAATGGAATGGAATAGAAGGGAATGTGGAATGAAATGGAATTGAATGGAATGACGATTGGAATGGAATTCAATAGATAGTGGAATGGAAGGTGGAATGGAACGTGGAACGGAATGCAATGGAAAGTGGAATGGAAAGGAGTGGAATGTGGAATGGTATGGAATGGAATATGGAATGGAGTGGAAAGGAATATGGAACGGAATGGAATAAAAGGGAATATGGAAAGGAATGGAATGTAACGGAATGTGGAAAAGAATGGAATTGAATGTGGAATGCAATGGAATGGAATGTGGAATGGAATTGATTGGAATGTGGAATGGTATGTGGAATGGACTGGAAAGAAAAGGACTGCAATATGGAATTGAATGGAATGGAATGTGGAATGGAATGGAATGGAATGCGGAATGGATTTTGGAATGGAATAGAATGGAGTGTAACGTAATGTGGATTAGAATGAAATATGGAATGGAACGGAATGGAATGTGGAATGGAATGGAATGTGGAATGGAATGGAAAGTGTAATGGAATGGAGTGGAATGGAATGTGGAATGTAATGGAATGTAGAAAGAAATGGAATGCAATGGAATTTGAAATGGAATGGAACGGAATGAAATGGAATGTGGAATGAAATGGAATGGAATGCCGAATGGTATGAAATGGAATGTGGAATGGAATGGAATGGAATGGAATGGAAAGAGGAATGGAATGTTGAATGGAATCGAAAGGAAAGTGGAGGGGAAAGGAATGCAATTTGGAACACAAAGGAATGGAATGGAATGGAATTTTGAATGGAATGGAATGCAATTTGGAATGCAATGGAACGGAATGGAATATGCAATGGAATGGAATGGAATGTGGAATGGAATGGAAAGGAATTGAATGTGGAATGGAATGGAAAGGAATTGAATGTGGAATGTAATGGAATGAAATGTGGTATGGAATGGAATGGAAGGTGGAATGGAATGGAATGGAATGGAATGGAATCGGGAATGGAATGTGGAATGGAATGGAATGGAATGTGAAAAGGAATGGAATGGAACTTGGAATGGAATGTGGAATGGGATAAAATGGAATGGAATGGAATGTGAAATGGAATGGAATGGAATTTGGAATGGAGTGCAATGGAACGTAGAGTGGAATGTGGAATGGAAATGAATGAAGTTTAATGTAGAATTTAATGGAATGGAAAGGGAAGGAATGTGCAAAGGAATGTGGAATGGAATGTGAAATTGAATGGAATGGAATAGAAAGGAACGTGGAATTGAATGTGGAATGGAATGTGGAATGAAATGTGGAATTGATTGCAATGGAATGTGGAAAGGAATGTGGAATTGAATGTGGAATGAAATATAGAATTGATTGGAATGGAATGTCGTATTGAATGGAATGGAAAGTGTAATGGAAAGGAATGGAATGTGGAATGGAATGGAATGTGGAATGGAATGGAATGGAATGGAATGGAATGTGGAATGGAATGGAATGGAATGTGTAATGGAATGTGGAATGAAATGCGGAATGGAATGGAATGGAATGTAGAATGGAATGAAATGTGGAAATGAATGGAATAGAATATGTAATGGAATGGAATGGAATGTGGAATGGAATGTGGAAAGGAATGTGGAGTGGAGTGGAATGGAATGGGGAATGGAATGTGGAAAGGAATGTGGAATGGAGTGGAATGGAATGGGGAATGGAATGTGGAATGGAATGGAATGAATGTGTAGTGGAATGGAATTTAATGAGGAATGGAATGAGGACTGGCGTGGAATGCAATAGACTGCAAAGTGGAATGTAATGGAATTGAATGTGGAATGGAAGATAATGGAATTTGGAATGGAATGGGCAATGGAATGAAATGGAATGTGGGATATAAAGGAATGAAATGGAATGTGGTATATAACGGAATGAAATGGAATGCGGAACGGAATGGAATGGAACGGGGTGGAATGTGGAATGGAATGTGCAAAGAATGGAATGGAATTGACAGGAATGCGGAATGGAAAGTGGAAATGAATGGAGTGGACACCACAATGCAATGTGGAATGGAATGGAATTGAATGTGGAATGGAATTTGGAATGGAATGGAATGGAATGGAAGGGAATATGGCATGGAGAGGAATGGAATGTGGAATAGAATGTAATGGAATAGAATGGAATGTGGAATGGAATAGAATGGAATGTGGAACGGAATGCAATGGAATGTGTAATGGAAAGGAACGGAATGTGGAATGGAATGTGTAATGGAATGGAATGGAATATGGAATGGAATGTGGAATGGAATGGAATGGAATATGGAATGGAATGTGGAATGGAATGGAAAGGAAGGGAATTCAATGTGCAATGGGATGCAGTGGAATGTGGAACGGAATGAAATGTAATGGAATGCAATCTGGAATGGAATGGAATGTGGAATGAAATGTGGAATGGAATGGAAAGTAATGGAATTCAATGTGGAATTGAATGGAATGGAAGGTCGAATGGAATGAAATGGAAAGGAATGGAATGTGGAATGGAATGGAATGTGGAGTGGAATTTAGTGGAATGGAATGCGTAATGGAATGGATAGGAATGGAATGTGGAATGGAATGGAATGGAATGTGGAATGCAATGTGGATTGGAATGTGGAATGGAATGGAACGGAAAGTGGAAAGGAATGTGGAATGAAATGTGCAATCGAATGGAAAGGAATGGGGTAGGGAATGTGGAATTGAAGGTGAAACGTAATGTGCAATCGAATGGAATGCAAAGGGGAATGCAATGTGGAATGATATTGAATGGAATGTGGAATGGAATGGAATGGAATGTGAAATTGTATGTGGAATGGACTGGAGTGAAATGGACTGCAATATGGAATTGAATGGAATAGAATGTTTAGAGGAATGGAATGGAATGTGGAATGTAATGTGGAATGGAATTGAATGGAGTGGAATGAAATGTGGAGTGGAACAAAATATGGAATGTAATGGAATGGAATGTGGAATGGAATGGAATGTGGAATGGAATGGAATGTGGAATGGAATGGAATGTGGAATGGAATGGAAAGTGGAATGGAATGGAAATTGGAATAGAATGGAGCGGAATGGAATGTGGAATGGAATGGAATGGAATGTGGAAATGAATGGAATGGAATGGAATGGAATGTGAAATGGAATGGAAGGAAATGGAATGGAATGTTTAATGGAATAGAATGGAATTCCAAATGGAATGGAATGGAATGTGAAATGGAATGAAATGGAATGTGGAATGGAATGGAATGGAATGTGGAATCGAAAGTGGAAGGGAATGTGGAATGGAATGGAAAGGAAGGTGGAGGGGAAAGCCATGGAATGTGGAATTTAATGGAATGGAATGGAATATGGAATGGGATGGAATGGATTGGAATATGATATGGAATGGAAAGTTGAATGGAATGGAATGGAATGTGAAGTGGAATGTGGAACAGAATGGAACGGTATGGGAAACGGAATGTGGATTGGAATGGAATGGAAGGTGGAATGAAATAAAATGTAGTGTGGAATGGAATGGAATGGAATATGGAATGGAATGGAATGGGATTTAATGGAATATGGAATTGAATGCAACGTAATGGAACGTGGAATGAAATCAAAATGGAACAGAATGTGGAATAGAATTGAATTGAAAGTGTAATGGAATGTGGAATGGAAAGAAGTGGAATGTGTAATGGAATGTGAAATGGAATGGAATGGAGTGGAATGTGGATTGGAATGGAATGGGATGTGGAATGGAATGTGGAATGGATTGGAATGGAATGTGGAATGGAATGGAATGTGTAATGGAATGGAATGGAATGTGTAATGGAATGGAAAGGAAAGTTTAATGGAATTGAAGGAAATATGGAATGGAATGTGTAATGGAATGGAATGGAATGTGTAATGGAATGGAATGGAATGTGTAATGGAATGGAAAGGAAAGTTTAATGGAATTGAAGGAAATATGGAATGGAATGTGGAATGGAATTGAATGAAATGGAATGTGCAATGGAATGTGGAATGGAAGGAAATGGAATGTAGGATGTAATTTAATGGAATATGGAATTGAATGCAATGGAATAGTTTGTGGAATGGATTGGAATGGAATGGAATGAAATGGAATGAGGAATCGAATGGAAATGAATCTGTAATGGAACGGAGTGGAATGTAGAATGGAACGGAATGGAATGTGGATTGGAAAGGAGTGGAATATTGAATGGAATGTAATGGAATAGAATGTGTAATGGAATTTAATGGAATGGAATATGGAATGGAATGTGGAATGGAATGGAATGGGATATGGGATAGAATGTGGAATGGAATGGAGTGGAATGTGGAATGGAAATTAAAGGAAGGTGGAATGGAATGTGGAATGGAATGTGAAATAGAATGTGGAATGGAATGTGGAATGGAATGGAATGGAATGTGGAAGATATTGTAATGTAATGTGGAATGTAATGTGGAATGTAATTTGGAATGGAATGGAATGTTTTGTGGAATGGAATGTCAAAGGGAATGTGGAAAGGAATGGAATGGATTGGAATGGAATGTGGAATGGAATGGAATGGAATGTGGTATGGAATGAAATGGAATGTGGAATGGAATGTGCAATGAAATGGAACGGAGTGTGCAATGGAATCTGGAACGGAAAGTGGTATGGAATGGAATGGAATGTGGAATGGAATGGAATGGAATGTGGAATGGAATGTGGAGTGGAATGGAATGGATTGGAGTATGGAGTGGAATGGAATGTTGAATGGACTGGGGAATGGAAAGAAATGGAATGTGGAATAGAATGGAATGTGGACTGGAATGTGGAATGGAATGGAATGGAATGTGGAATGGAATAGAATGGAGTGGAATGAAATATGGAGTGGAATGAAATATGGAGTGGAATGAAATATGGAGTGGAATGGAATGGAGGGTGGAATGGATTGGAATGTGTAATGGAATGGAAAGTGGAATGTAATGGAGTGGAATGTAATGTGGAATGTAATGCAAAGGAATGGAATGTGGAAAGGAATGGACTGGAATGTAATGTGGAAAGGAATGGAATGTGGAATGGAATGGAATGAAATGCCGAATGGAATGGAATGAAATGTGGAATGGAATGAAATGGAATGTGGAGTGGAATGGAATGGAATGTGGAGTGGAATGTGGAGCGGAATGGAATGTAATGGGGAACGGAATGTGGAATGGGATGGAATGGAAGGTGGAATGGAATGAAATGGAATGTGGAATGGAATGGAATGGAATGTGGAATGGAATGTGTAATGTAATGTTATGGAATGTGGAATGGAAGTTGGCATGGAATGGAATGGAATGTGGAATGGTGTGGAATGGAATATGGAATTGATTGTAATGTAATGGGATGTGGACTGAAGTGGAAATGGAACGGAATATGGAATGGAATTGAATGGAATGTGGAATGGGAAAGAGTGGAATGTGTAATGGAATGTGAAATGAAATGTAAAGGAGTGGAATGTGGATTGGAATGTAATGTAATTTGGAATGGAGTGGAGTGGAATGTGGAAAGGAATGGAATATAATGTGTAATTCAATGGAATGAAATGTGTGATGGAATGGAACGGAATATTTAATGGAATGGAAGGGAATGTGGAATGGAATGTTGAATGGAATTGAATGGAATGTGGAATGGAATGAAATGGAACGTCGAATGGAATGGAGTGGAATGTAGAATGGAATGGAATGAAATTTGGAATGGAATTTAATGGAATGGAATAGAATGTGGAATGGAATGGAATGGAATGGAATGTGGAATAAAATGGAATGCGACGTGGGATATAATGTGAATGGTATGGAGTGGAATGTGGAATGGAAATTAAGGAAGGTGGAATGGAATGTTTAATGGAATGTTGAATGGAATGTGGAATGGAATGTCGAATGGAATGGAATGGAATGTTGAAGATAATGTAATGAGGAATGGAATGTGGAATGGAATGGAATTGATTGTGGAATGGAATGTCGAAGGGAATGTGGAAAGGACTGGAATGGATTTGAATGGAATGGAATGTGAAATGGAATGTGGAATGAAATGGACGGAATGTGCAATGGTATGTTGAATTGAATGTGGTATGGAATGGAATGGAATGTGGAATGGAATGGAATGGAATGTGGAATGGAATGTGGAATGGAATAGAATGGATTAGGGAATGGAATGGAATGGTATGTGGAATGGATTGGGGAATGGAATGGAATGGAATGTGGAATGGAATGGAATGTGGACTGGAATGTGGAATGGAATGGCATGGAATGTGGAATGGAATGGAATGGAATGGAATGGAATGGAATGTGGAATGGAATGTGGAATGGAATGGAATGTGGAATGGAAAGTGGAATGGAATGTGGAATGGAATGGAATGGAATTTGGAATGGAATGGATTGAACTGTGGAATGGATTGTGGAATGGAATGTGGAATGGAATGGAATGGAATGTGGAATGCAACGAGGAGTTGAACTTGGAATGGAATGCGGAATGCAACGTGGAATGGAATATGGAATGGAATGAAATGGAATGTTTAATGGAAAGGAATGTCTTATGGAGTGTGGAATGGAATGGATTGGAACGTGACATGGAATGGATTGGAATGGAGTGGAATGGAGTGTATTGGTTTGGTGTGGATTGGATTGGAAAGAATCGGAGTGGAAGAATGGACTGGAATGGAACGGACTATAATGGAAAGGTTTAGAGAGGAGTGGAATGGAGTAGAGTGTAGTGGAATGGAGTGGCGTGTAATGGAATGGAATGGAAAGGAGTGGAGGTGAGTGGAATGGACTGGAGTGGAGTGGAACAGAATTGAATGGAATGGAAAGAACAGAGTGGAATGGAGTGCAGTGGAATGGAGTTGTGTGGAATGAAATGAATGCAGTGGATGGAATGGAATGGAATGGAATGGAATGCAATGGAGTAGAGTGTAGCTGCACGGTGTGGAATGGAGAGGTAACAAGAGGAGTGGAATATAATGGAAAGTAATGGAAATTAATGGAATGAAGTGGAATGGAGTGGAGTGGAATGGAGTGGACTGGAGTGCAGGGGAGTTGAAAGTAATGAAATGCAGTGCAGTAGAGTGGAATGGAATGAAATGGAATGCAATGGAATAGGATGGAGTGGAACGGAGTCGACTGGAGTGTAATGGAAAGGAATTGAGTGTAGTGAAGTGGAACGTAGTGGAGTGGAGTGGAATCAAATGGAATGGAGAGTAGTGGCATGTAGTGGAATGGAGTGGAGTGGAATGGAGTGGAGCGCAGTGCAGTCAGTTGGACTGCTCTTAAATGGAGTGGAGTTAAAAGGAAGGAGTGGAATGGAGTGGAATTGAATAGAGTGGAATGGAGTGGAGTGGAATTGTATGGAGTGGAGTGAAGTGGAATGGAGTAGAGTGAAATGGAATGGAAAGAAACGGAGTGGAGTGGAGTGGAGTGGAATTGTGTGGAATAGAATTGAATGGAATGGAATGGAATGGAGTATAGTGTAATGGAGTGGATTGGAATTCAGTAGAGTTCAATGGCATGGAATGCAATGGAATGGAATGGAGTGCAGTGGAGTGGAATCTGGAGGAATTTAATGGAGAGGAATGTAATGGAGTGGACTGCAGTAGAGAGGAGTGGAGTGGAATGGAAAGGAATGGAATGGAGTGGAGGGAAGTGGTGTGATGTGGAATGGAACGGAATTGAATGGAGTGGAGTGGAATGGAGTTTAGTGGAGTTGAATGGAGTGGAATGGAATGGAGTGGAATGAAATCGAATGGACTGGAGTGGTGTGGAGTGGAGTGGAAGGGAATGGAGTGAAGTGAAATGGACTGGAATGGAATGGAGTAGAGTGCAGAGGAATGGACTGGATTGGAATGGGGTGAAGTGTCGTGGAATGGAATGAATTGGAATGGAATGTAAAGGAGTGGGATGGGGAGAAATGGAAAGGAGTGGAATGGAATGGAGTGGAATGGAGTGGATTGGAGAGGAGTGGAATATATTGGAGTGGAGTGGAATGGAGTGGCGTGGAGTGGAATGGGATGGAATGGAATGGAAAAGAATGGAATGGAAAGGAAAGAATTGGAGTGGAATGCAATGGAGTGTATTGGAATGGAGCGCAATGCAATAGAGTGGAGTGGCGTGGAGTGGAATGGTATGGAATGGAGTGGAGTGGAATGGAGTAGAATGGAATGGAGTGGAATGGTGTGGAGTGTAGTGGAGTGGAGTTCAGTGGAATGGAATGGAGTGGAAAGGAGATGATTGGAATGGAATGGAGTGGAGTGGAATGGAATAGAGTGTAGTGTAGAAGAGTGGAGTTTATTGAAATGGAGTGGAGTGGAGTGTAACGGAATTGAGTGGATTTTAATGTAATGTAATGGAGCGGAGTGGAGTGGAAGGGAGTGGAATGGAATGGAATGGAGTGGAGTGCGGTGGAAAAGAGTTGAATGGAATAGAGTGGAGTGGAATGGGGTGGAGTGAAATGGAGAGGAGTGGAGGGGAATGGAATGAAATGGAGTGTACTGGAATGGAGTTTAATGGAGTGGAATGGAATGAAGTGGTATTAAATGGAGTGGAGTGGATTGGAGTGGAGTGGAATGGAATGGAATGGATTGGAATGGATTGGAATGAAAAGGAGTGGATTGCAATAGATTAGAAGTAATATGAGTGTGATTTATTGCAATGGACTGGAATGGACTGGAATGGAGTGTAATAGAGTGGAATGGAGTGAAGAGGAATGGAGTGGAATGAAACGGAATGGAATGGAGTATAGTGCAATGGATTGGAATGGATTGGAATGGAATGGAATGGAGTAGAGTGGAATGGAATGTAGTGGATTGCAGTGGAGTGGAGTGCAGAGGACTGGGATAAAGTGGAGTGGAGTGGAAAGGAATATAGTGGAGTTGAGTAGAATAGATTGGAATGGAGTGGAATGGAATGGAAAGGCATGGTGTGGAATGGAATGGAGTGGAATGGAATGGAGTGCAAAGGAATGAAGTGGAGTAGAGTGGATTGGAATGGAATGGAATGGAGTGAAGTTGAATGGAGTGCAACAGAACGGAGTGGAATGTTGTGAAGTGGAGTGGAGAAGAGTGAAGAGCACTGGGATGCAACGGAGTGGAAAGACGTGGAGTGGAATGAAATGGAGTAGTGTAGAATGGATGGAGTGCAGTAGAGAGGAATGGAATGTATTGTAATGGAATTTAGTGGAATGGAAGAAAAAGGAGTGTAATGGAATGGAATGTTTTGGAATAGAGTAGAGTGTAGTGGAATGGAGTGGAACGGAGTGGAGTGGAATGCTATGGAATGGAATGGAGTGGAGTGGAATTTAATGGAGTGGAGTGGAGTGGAATGGAGTTGAAAGGAATGGAATGGAATGGAATGGAATGGACTGGAATGGAGTGGAGAGGAATGGAGTAGAGTCGAATGGATTGGAATGGAGTGGATTGGAGAGGAGTGGAGTGGAGTGGAATGGAATGAAATGGATTGAAGTGGAGTGGAAAGGAGTGGAGTGGAAATGAGAGGAATGGAATAGAGTGGAACGGAATGGAGTGGTGTGGAGTGGAATGGATTGGAATGGAATGGAGAGGAGTTGAGTTCAGAGAAATAGAACGGAATGGAGTGGAGTGGAGTGGAATGGAATGGAATGGAGTGGAGTGGACAGGAATGGAGTGGTGTGGAGTGGAATGGAATGAAATGGAATGGAATGGAGTGGAATGTGGTGTAGTGGAATGGAGTGCAGTGGAGGGGGAGGAATGAAATGGAGTGGAGTGGAGTGGAGGGTAGTTGATTGGTGTGAAAAGGAATGGAATGGAGTGGAGTGGAATGCAGTGGAGTGGAGTGGAGGGTAGTAGATTGGTGTGAAAAGGAATGGAATGGAGTGGAGTGGAATGCAGTGGAGTGGAGTGGAATAGAGAGGAATGGAATGGAGTGGAATTGAATGGAATGGAGTGGAGTAGAGTGGAGAGGTGTGAAATGGAGAAGAGTGGAATGGAGAGTAATGGAATGGAGTGGAGTGGTGTGCAGTGTAATTGAATGGAATGGAATGGACTGAAATGGAGTGGAGTGGAGCGGTGTGCAGTGTAATGTAATGGAATGGAATGGAGTAGAGTACAGTGGAATGAAGTGGAATAGACTGGAATGGAGTGGAATCAAATGGAATGGAATGGAGTGGAATGGAATGGAAAGTAATTGAGTGGAGTGGAGTTGAAAGGAGTGGAATGCAGTGATACGGAATGAAATGGAGTGGGTGGTATGTAATGGAGTGGAATTGAGTGGAATAGAGTGGAGTGGAGAGGAGTGGATTGGAATGGAATGGAATTCAGTGGAATGGAATGGAATGGAGTTGAGTGGAATGCAATGACTTGGAAGGGAGTGGAGTGGAAGGGGGGTGTAGTGGAGTTGAATGGAATGGAAAACAATGGAATGTAATGAGATGTAATGGAGTGTAGAGGAGTAGAATGGAGTGGAAAGAAGTGGAGTGGAATGGTGTGGATAGGAATGGAATGGAGGGAAGTGGTGTTGAGTGCAGTGCAATGGAATGGAGAGGAGTCGAGTGGACTGAACTGAAATGGAATGGAATGGAATGGAAGGGAATGGAATGGAATGGAATGGAATGGAATGGAGAGGATTAGAATGGACTGGAGTGGGATAGAGTGGAGTGGAATGCAAAGGAGCAGAATGGAATGGAGTGGCGTGCAATGCAGTGCCACGGAGTGGAAAGGATTGGAGTAGAGTGGAATGGAATGGAGTGGAGTGGAGCGGAGTGCAGTTTGATGGAATGGAATGGAGTGGAATGGAATGCAGTGGAATGGAATGGAGTGGAATGGAGTGGAATGGAGGGGAGTGGAATGGAGTGGAAAGGACTGGAATGCAGTGGAATTGAATAGAATTTAGTAGAATGGAGTGGAATGGAGTGGAAGGGAATAGAATGAAGAGGGGTGGAGTTGAATGGAATGGAGTGGAAAGGAATGTAGTGGAGTGGAATGTAGCATAGTGGATTGGATTGGAGGGAATTGGAGTGAAATGGAGTGGAGTGGAGTGGAGTTTAGTTTAGTGGAGTGTCATGGAATGGATTGGAATAGAATGAAGGGGAGTGGAAATGAGTGGAGTGGAATGGAGTGGAGTGGAAAGGAGTGGAGTGGAGTGCTGTGGAATGGAATGGAATGGAGTTGATTGGAATGGAATGGAGTTGAGAGGAATGGAATGGAGTTGAAGGGGTTGAAGTGGAGTCAATTCGATTGGAATGGAGTGGAGTGAAATGTAATGTAATGTAATGGAATGGAATGGAATGGAGTGGAGTGGAATGGAATGGAATGGACTGGAATTGAGTGGATTGGGGTGGAGTGGAATGGAGTGGAATGGAGCAGAACAGAGTGGAAAGGAATGGAATGGAGCGGAGTGGAATGGAACGTAATGGAATGGAGTGGAATTGAGTGTAGTGTAGTGCAGTGGACTAGAGTGGTGTGGAATGGAATGGAATGGAAGGCAGTTGAATGGAATGGAATGGAGTAAAATGGAATGGAATGGCATGGAATGGAGTGGATTGGAATGGAAGATTAGATTGTGTAGGAAATGAGTGGAATGGAATAGAAAGAAATGGAATGAAATTACATGGGATGGAGTGGAGTGGAATGGAATTGAGTGAAATGGACTGGAATTGAGTGGAGTGCAGTGGAATGGAGTGCAATGGAGTGGAATGGATTGGAATGGTGGGGAATGAAATAGAATGGAGTGGAGTGGAAAGGAATGGAGTGGAATTAAGTGGAGTGGAGTGGAGTGGCGTGGATTGGAAAGGAATGGTATGCAGTACAATGGAATGGAACAGAGTGGAGTGGAATGCAATGGCATGGATTGGAGTGAAGTGGAGTGGAGTGGAGTGCAATGGAATGGATCATAGTTGACTGAAATACATTGGAGTGGAGTGCAACAGAATGGAGTGGACTGGAATGCAATGGAATTCATTGTAGTGGAATAGAATGGAATGAAATGCAATGGATTGGAAAGGAATGGCGTGGAGTGGAGTGCTGTGGAGTGGATTTTGTGGAGTGCAGTGGAATGGAGTGGAGTGGAGTGGAGTGGATTGGAATTCAGTGGAATTGAACTGAAAGGAAAGGAATGGAGTGGGTTAGAATGGAGTGGAAAGGAAGGGCGTGGAATGGAGTGGAGTGGAGCGGAGTAGAAAGGAATGGAATGGAGTGGACTGGAATGGAGTGCAATGGAATTGAGCTGAGTGGAGTGGAATGGAGTGGTATGGACTGGAATGGAGTGGATTGGAGTCGAATGGAAAGGAGTAGAATGGAATGGAGTGGAGTGGAAGATTTTGGAGAAAAGTGGATTGAAGTGAAGTGTAATGAAATGGAGTGGAATAGAGTGGAATTTAGTGGCGTTTTATGGAATGCATTGGTATAGAATGGAGAGGAGTGGCATGGACTGGAGTGGAATGCAGTGGAGTGCAATGGAATGACATGGAATGGTGTAGAGGGTAAAGTAATGGAATGAAGTGGAATGGAATGGAATGTACTGGATAGGATTGGAGTGGAATGGAATGGATTGGAATGGTGTGGAGTGGAGTGCAGTGCAATAAAAAGGAGTTGAGTTGAACGGAATGGAGTGGAGTGGAATGGAATGGAGATGAGTCAATAGGATTGGAATGGAATGTAGTGGAATGGAGTGAAGTGGAGTGGAGTGCAGTGAAATGAAATGGAATGGAATAGAGTTGAGTGGAATGGAATGGAATGGAATGGAATAGAGTGGATTGGAATGCAGTGGAAGGGAATGGAATGGAGTGGAATGGAGTGTAGTGGAGTGGAAAGGAGTGGAATGTAATGGAATGGAGTGGAATGGAAAGTAGTGGAGTGAAAGGGAGTGGAGTGGAATGGAGTGGAGTGGAATGGAATAGAGTGGAATGGAATGGAATGCAATGGAATGGAATTTAATGGAATTGAATGGAATGGAATGGAATGGAGGGGAGTGGAAAGGATTGGAGTGGAGAGAATGAAGAGGAATGGAATAGAGTGAAATGGAATGGGGTGGAGGGAAGTGGAGTGTAGTGCAGTGGAATGAAATGAAGTAGAGTTGAATGGAGTGGAATGTAATGGGATGGAGTGCAATGTAGAGTAATGCAATGGATTGGAGTGGAGTGGAATGGAGTGGAATGAAATTGAGTGGAATGGAGGGGAATGGAGTGGAAAGTAGTGGAGTGGAATGGAATGGACAGGAATGGATTGGAATGGAATGGAGTGGAAAGTAGTGGAGTGGAATGGAATGGACAGGAATGGATTGGAATGGAATGCAATGGAAGGGAATAGAGTGGAATGGAATGCAATGAAATGAAGTGGAATGTAGTGGAATGCGGTGGAATGGAATGGAATGGAGTTGAATGGAATGTAAGGTCATGGAATGGACTAGAGGGGATAGGAAAGGAGTGGAATGGAATGGAATGGAATGGCATGGAATGGAAAGGAGTGGAATGGAAAGGAGTGGATTGGAATGGAGTTGAGAGGAATGGTATGGAATGGAGTAGAACGTAATGGAATAGAATGAAGTGGGGAAGAGTGGAATGGAGTGGAGTGGAGTTGAAAGTAATGCAATGGAATGGATTGGAGTGCAATACAGTGGAGTGGAATGGAGTGGAGGTGATAGGGGTGGAATGGAATGGAGTGGTGTGGAGTGTAGTGGAATGAAATGGAGTATAGTGGAATGGAATGCAGTGGAGTGGAATGGAGTGGAGGTGATTGGGGTGGAGTGGAGTGGAGTGGAGTGGAATGGAGCGAAATGGAATAGAGTGGAATGGAATGGAATGGAGTGGAGTGGAATGGAGTGGAGTGGATTGTAATGGAGTGGAATGGAATGGAGTTGAATGGTATGGAATGGAGTGGAGTGGACAGTAGGGGAGTGGAGTGGAATATGCTAGAGTGGAACGGAACGGATTGGAATGGTGTGGAGTGGTGTGGAGTGTTATGCAACAGAATATAATGGAATGGAATGCAGTGGAACGGCATGGAGTGAAATGAAGGGGAATCGAGTGGAAAGAATAGGAGTGCAGTGAAACAGAGTGGAATGTACTGGAATTGAGTGGAATGTAATGTAATGGAATGCAATGGAATGGAGTGTAGTTGAGTAGAATGTTCTGGAATGGACTGGAATGGGGTGGATTGGTGTGGAACATAATGGAATAGAGTGGAGTGTGGTGGAATTGGGGTGATTGGAGTGGAAAGGAGTGGAATGGAATGGAGTAGAGTGGAGTGGAGTTGAATGGAGGGGAATGGAGTGGAATTGAGTGGAATGGAGTGGAATGGAATCTAATGGAGTGGAGTGTAATGGAATGGAGTGGAGTGGAATGGAATGGAGTGGAGTGGAATGGAATGGAGTGGAGTGGAGGGCAGTGAAATAGAAAGGAATGGAGTTGAGTTGAGTGGATTAGACAGGAATATAGTTGAATGGAGTGGAATGGAGTGGAGTGGAAAGTATTGGAATGAAATGGAGTAGAGTGGAATGGAATAGAGTGGAGTGGAGTGAATTGAGGTCGAGTGCATTGGAATGGAGTGCAGTGGAGTGGAGTGGCATGGAATGATGTGGAGTGGAATAGAATGGAATTTACTGGAATAGAATGGACAAGAATGGAGTGTAATGGAACGGAGGGGAGTGGAATGGAATATGATGGAATGGAGTTCAGTGGAGTGAAGAGGAATGGAATGGAATGGAGTGGAGTAGAATTGAGCAAAGTGGAGTCGAATTGAGTGGTACGCAATGGAACGGAATGGAATTTAGTGGTGGAGTGGAGTGGAGTGGAATGGAATGGAGTGGAGTGGAATGGAATGAAATGGAATTGAGTTGAATGGAGACGAATGGAGTGGAATGGACTGGAGTGGAATGGAAGAGAATGGAGTGGAGGGGAATGGAATGGAATGGAATGGAATGGAATGGAATGGAATGGAGCAGAGTGGAATGGAGAGGAGTGCATTTTAATGGAGAGGAATTTAATGGAGTGAATTGGAATGTAGTGAATTGGAGTGGAGTGGATTGCAGTGGAATGTAATCGAGTAGAACTGAATGTAGTGGAATGTAATAGGGTGGAGTGGAATGTAGTGTAATGGAATGGAATGCAGAGGAGTGGAATGGAGTGGAGTGGAATGGAGTGGAATGGGGGGTAATGGAGTGGAATGCAGTGGAGTGGAGTGGAATGGAATGGAGTGGAATGGAATGTAATGGAATGGAATCGAATGGAATGAGTGGAATGGAAAGGACTGGAATGGAGTGGAATGGAGTAGAGTGGAATGGAGTAGAGTGGAATGGAACACAATGGACTGGAATGGAGTGGAGTGGACTGGAATGGAGTAGAGTTGAATGGAATGAAGTGGAGTGGAATGGAATGAAGTGGAGTGGAATAGAATGAAGTGGAGTGGAATGGAATGAAGTGGAGTGGAATGGAATGGAGTTTATTGGAGTGCAGTGAAATAGAGAGGAATGGAGTTGAGTGGAGTTGAGTATACTGGAATGCAGTAGAATGGAGTGGAATGGAGTGGAGTGAAATGGAGTGGAATGAAATGGAGTGGAGTGGAATGGAGTGGAATGGAATGGAGTAGAGTCGAATGGAGTGGAATGGATTGCAGTGGAGTGGTGTGGAGTGCAATGGAATGGATTGGAATTTAGTGGAATGGAGTGAAACTGAATGGCGTGGAATTGAGTGGAATGGAACGGGATGAATTAGAATGGAATGTAATGGCATGGAATGGAGTGTATTGGAGTGGAATGGAGTGGATTGGAGTGGAAAGGAGTAGATTAAAATGGAATAGAAAGGCATGGAGTGGAATGGAATGGAATTGCATGAACTAGAATTGAGTGGAGTGGAGTGGAGTCAAATGGAATGGAGTGGAATGGAGTGTAGTGTAGCTGAGTGTAGTGGACCGAAGTGGAATGGAGTGGAATGGTATGCAGGAGAATGGAATGGAATGGAGTGGAGTGGAATGCAATGGCATGGAATGGAGTGGAGTGTAGTGGAGTGTAGTGGAGAGCAGTGGAATGTAGCGTAGCTGACTGGAATGGAATGGAGTAGACTGGAGTAGGATGGAGTGGGGTGTAGAGCAATGGAAAGGAGTGGAGTGGAATGGAATGGAATGGAATGAAGAGGAGTGGAATGGCGTGGACTGGAGAGGAGTGGAGTGCAGTGGAATGGAGTGGAGTGGAGTGGACTGGAATGGAACGGAAGTGAAGAGAATGGAAAGGAATGGAGTGGAATACAATGGACAGGAGTGGAGTAGAATGGAGTGGAATGCATTGGAGTGGAATAGAATGTAACGGAATGAAGAGGACTGGAATGGCGTGGAGTGGAGAGGAGTGGATTGCAGTGGAATGGAGTGGAGTGGAGTGGACTGGAATGGAATGGAAGTGAACAGAATGGAAAGTAATGGACTGGAGTACAATGGAGGGAGTGGATTAGAATGGAGTGGAATGCGTTGAAGCGGAATGGAATAGAATTGAGTTGAGTGGAGTGGTGTAGAATGGAACGGAATGGAGTGGACTGGAATGGAGTGGAATGGAATTGAGTGGAGTGTAGTGGAATAGAATGGAATGGATTCTAATGGAGTGGATTGGAGTCGAATGGAATGCAGTGTAATGGAATGGAATGAAGTGGAATGGAGTGGATGGAGTGGACTGAAGTGAAGTGGATGAAATGGAGTGGAGTAGAATGGACTTTAGTGGAATGTCATGGAATGGATTGGAATAGAATGAAGAAGAGGGGAATAGAGTGGAGTAGAAAGAGTGGAGGGGATTGGAATGGCATGGAATCGCATAGAGTGGAAAGGAATGGAGTGGAGTAGATTGAAATGGAATGTAGTGGAGATGAAGGGAGTGGAATGGAATGGAGTTGAGGGGAGTGGAGTGGAATGCAGTGGGGTGGAATGGAATGGAGTGGACTGGAATGGAGTGGAATATAATGGAACGGAAAGGAATGAAATGGAGTGGAATGGAGAGAAGAGGAGTGGATTAGAGTGGAGTGAAATGATATGGAGGGAGTGCAATGGAATGGAATGGAGTGGAGTGGAGTGGAACGGAATGGAGTAGAGTAGAATGGAGTTGAATGGATTGAAATGCAAAGGACTGGAGTCTAATGGACAGGAGTGGAATGGGGTAGAGTGGAATCGAATGGAATGGAGTGGAATCTAATGGAATGCATTGAAACGGAATGGAGTGGAATGGAGTTGTATGGAGTGGATATAAGTGGAATGGAGTAGAATGGAGTGGAATGGAGAGGAATGGAAATGGAGTGGAGTGGAGTGGATTGCAGTGGATTAGAATGGAATGGAGTACAGTATAATGGAGTGGTATAGAATGGAGTGGAATGGTGTGGAGTGTAATGCAATGGAGTGGAATGTAGAAGAATGGAATTGAGTGGAATGGAGGGGAATGTAGTGGAATGGATTGGAGTGCAGTGGAATGGAGTGGACTGAATTGGAATGGAGTGGAGTGGAGCTGTATGGAGAGGAGAGGATTGGAATGGAGTGTAGTGGACTGGAAGGGATTTGAAGGGATTGGAATGGAGAAGAATGGAATGGAATGGAATGGAATGAAATGGAATGGAGTGGAGTGGATTGGCATTAGGGGAGTGGATTGTAATGGAATGGAGTTGAGTGAAATGGAATGGAATGGAGTGGAGTGGAATTTAGTGGAAAGGAGAGGAGTGGACTGGAGTGGAATGGAGTGGAGTGGAGTGGATTGTATTGGAATGGCATAGTATGGAATGGAATGGAGTAGAGTGGAATGGAGTTGAATGGAATGGAGTGGAGTGTTGGGAAGGGTAACGGAATGGAATGGAATGGAATGTAGTAGAATGGAATAGAGTGAAATGGAGTGGAATGGAATAGAATGGCTTGGAGTACAGTGGAATGAGTGGAAGGGTCTGGAATGTGCTGGAATGGAATTTAATGGAATGGAATAGAATGGAATGGTATGGAGTGGAGTGGAATGGACTGGATTGGAGTGGCATGGAATGCAATGGAGTGGAATGGAATGGAATGGAATGACGTGGAAAGGAGTGGAGTGGATTGGAGTGGATTGCAGTGGAAAGGAGAAGAATGGAATGGAATGGAGTGGAGTGGAGTGAAGTGCAGTGTAGTGGAGTGGAATGGAGAGGAATGGATTGGAATGGAATGGAGTGGAATGGAGTGGAATGGAATTGAATGGACTAGAATGGAATGGAATGGAGTGTAGTGGAGTGGAATGGAGCTCAGTGGAGCTAAATGGAGTGGAATAGAACGGAATGGAGTGGAATGGAATGGAATGGAATGTAGTGGAATGGAATGGCATGGAATTGAGTGGAATGGAATGGAATGGAGTAGAGTGGAATGGATGGAGTAGAGTGCAATGGATTGGAGTTGAGTGGACGTGAGTGAAGTGCAATTAAATCGAGTGGAGTAGAGTGGAGGGAAATTTAATGGAGTGACATGGAATGGATTGGAATAGGATGGAGTGTATTGGATTGGAGTGGAGTGGAATGGAGAAGAGTGGAATGGAATGGCATGGAATGGTGTAGAGTGGAATGGAATGGAGTAGAGTGGAAAGGAAAAGAAAAGAGTGGAGTGGAATGCAGTGGAATGGAATGCAGTGGAAAAGAGTAGAGTGGAGTGGAGTGCAGTGGAATGGAGTGGAGTGGAGTGGAATGCACTGGAACGGAGTGGAGTGGAGTGGAATGCACTGGAACGGAGTGGAATGAAACGGAATTGAGTGGAATGGAATGGAATGGCATGAAATGGAGGGGAGTGGAGTTGTATGTAGTGGGTGGAGTGGAATGGAGTGGAATGGAATAGAGGGGAGAAGAATGGAGTAGAGTGGAATGAAAAGGAATGGGGTCTAATGGAATGGAATGGAATGGAATGGAGTGGTGTGGAACGTAGTGGAGTAGAATGGAGTTTAGTGGATTACGGTAGAAAGGAATGTGGTGTAGTGGATTGGAGTAGACTGGAATGAAATGGAAAGGAATGGAATGGATTGGAGCAAAACGGAGTGTAGTGGGGTGGAATGCAGAATAAAGGAATGGAGTAGAACGGAATTTGTCTATTGGAGTCAACTGGAGTGGAGTGGAATGGAATGGAGTAGGGTGGAATGGAGTGGAATGGAATGGAGTGGATTGTTGTGGAGGGAAATGGAATGGAATTTAACGGAGTGGAATGTAATGGAACGGAATATAATGAAATGGAGTGGAATGAAGTAGAATGGAGTGGAGTACAGTGGAATGAAGTGAAAGGGACTGGAATGTAGTGAAATGGAATTTAATGGGATGGAATAGAATGGAATGGATTGGAGTGGAATGGACTGGAACGGAGTGGAATGGAATGGAATGGAGTGGAATGGAATGGAAAGGAATGGCATGGAACGGAGTGTACTGGAGTGGAATGGAGTGGACTGAAGTGGAAAGGAGTGGAATGGAATGGAATGGAATGGAAAGGGATGGAGTGGAGAGGAGTGGAGTGGAATGGAATGGAGTGGAGTGCAATAGAGTGGAATGCAGAGGAATGGTTTGGAGTGGAATTGAGTGGAATAGATTGGAATGGAGTAGAGTGGAATGAAACGGAGTGGAGTGGAGTTGAGTGGAATGGAAAGGATTGCAGTGGAATGTATTGGAATGGAATGGAGTGGAATTGAGTGGAGTGGAGAGGAGTTGATGGAATGTTATTGAATGGAATGCAGTGGAGTGGATTTGAATGGAGTGGAGTGGAATATGATGGCTTGAAATGGAGTGGAGTGGAATGGCGTGGAGAGTAGTGGAATGGAATGGAGTGGAGTGGAATGGAATCAAACGGAATGGAAACGAGTGGAGTGGACTGGAACGGAGTGGAGTGGAATGGAATGGATTATAATGAAATCTAAAATAATGGAAAGGAGTAGAGTGCAGTGTAATTGCGTGCAGGGGATAGCAGTGGAATTGCGTGCAGTGGACTGCAACGGAATGGAGAGGAGTGGAGTGGATTAGACTGGAGTGGAGTAGAATGGAGTGGAAAGGAGTGGAACGGAGTGGAGTGGATTGGAGTGGATTGGAGTGCAGTGGAATAGAGTGGAGTGGAGTTGAAAAGAAATTAGTGGTGTGGAGTGGAAAGAAATGGAATGGAGTGAAATGGAATGCAAAGGCATTCAGTGGAAGTGAAAGGAGTAGAGTGGAAAGGACTGGGATGGAATGGAGTGGAGTGGAGTGGAGTTGAAAGGAATGGAATGGAGTGTAAGGGAATGGAGTGGAATGGAATGGAGTGGAATGGAGTGGAGTGAAGTGGAGTTTAGTGGACGGGAATGGAATGGAAAGGAAAGGAGTGGAATGGAAAGGAGTGGAGTGGAATGGAATGGAATAAAATGGAGTTGAGTGGAGTGGAGTAGAATAGAGTGGAGTGGAATGGAGTGGAGTTGAATGTAATGGAGTTTGGAATGGAATGGAATGGAATGGAATGCAGTAGAGTGGAGTGGAATTTAGTGGAGAGGAATGGAAAGGAAAAGAGTGGAATGGAATTGAGTTTAATGGAATTTAATGTAATGAAATGCAGTATAGTGGAGTGGAATGGAGTGGAGTGGAGTGGAATGGAATGGATTTAAGTGGAATGTAATGTAATGGAAAGGAGTAGAGTGCAGTGGAATTCCGTGTAGTGGACTGCAATGGAATGGAGAGGACTGGAGTGGATTAGACTGGAATGGAGTAGAATGGAGTGGAGTGGAGTGGAATGGAGTGGAGTGGATTGGAGTAGATAGGAGTGGAGTGAAGTGGAATGGAGTGGAATTGAGTGGAATGGAATGTAGTGGTGTGGAGTGGAAAGGAATGTAATGGAGTGGAATGAAATGGAAAGGAAATCAGTGGAAGGGAATAGAGTAGAGAGGAATGGACTGGGATGGAATGGAGTGGAGTGGAGTGGAGTCGAATGGAATGGAATGGAGTGGAGAGGAATGGAGTGGAATGGAATGGAGTGGAAAGTAGTGGAGTGGAGTGGAGTTTATTGTACTGGAATGGAATGGAAAGGAAAGGAGTGGAATGGAATGGAATGGAGTGGAATGGAGTGGCAAGGAAAGGAGTTTAATGCAATAGAAAAGAATTCAGGGGAAGGTAATGGAGTTGAGTGGAATGGAGTGGAATATAATGGAGTGGAGTGGAGTTGGATGGAAGGGAATGGAGTGGAGTGGAATGGACTGGAAAGGAATGGAGTGGAATGGAGTGGAGTGAAGTGGAGTTTAGTGGACGGGAATGGAATGGAAAGGAAAGGAGTGGAATGGAAAGGAGTGGAGTGGAATGGAATGGAATAAAATGGAGTTGAGTGGAGTGGAGTAGAATGGAGTGGAGTGGAATGGAGTGGAGTGGACTGCAATGGAATGGAGTGGAATGGAATGGAGTTTAATGGAATGGAATGGAATGCAGTAGAGTGGAGTGGAATTTAGTGGAGTGGACTGGAAAGAACTGGAGTGAAATGGAATGGAGATTAATGGAATGGAACGTAGTGCAATGCAGTAGAGTGGAGTGGAATGGACTGGAGTGAAATGAAGTGGAGTAGAATGGAATGGAATGGAATGGAATGGAGTGGAGTGGAGTGTAATGGAATGGAGAGGAGTGGAGACGAATGGAGTGGAATGGAATGGAGTGGAATGGAATGCATTGGATTAGAATAGAATGGAGTGGAGTGGAATGGAATGGAATGTAGTGGAATGAAGTGGAGTGGACTGGAAAGGAGTGGAGTGGAATGGAATGGAGTTTAATGGAATGGAATGGAATGCAGTAGAGTGGAGTGGAATTTAGTGGAGTGGACTGCAAAGGACTGGAGTGAAACGGAATTGAGTTTAATGTAATGGAATGTAACGGAATGCATTATAGTGGAGTGGAATTTAGTTAAATGGAGTGGAGTGAAGTGCAATGGAGTGGAGTGGAGAGGAAGGGAGTGGAATGGAATGGAATGGAGTGGAAGGGAATGGAAACGAATGGAATGAAAGGCGGTGGAGTTGAATGGAATGGAGTGGAGTGGAGTGGAATGCAATGGAATGTAGTGAAATGGAGTGGAGTGGAATAGATTGGAATGGAGTGGAGTTAAATGGAGTGGACTGAAATGTAGTGGTATGGAGTAAAATGAAGTGGCAAGGAAGGGAGTGGAATGGCATGGAATGGAATGGAGTGGAGTGGAAAGGAGTGGACTGGAATGGAATGGAATGGAATGGAAGATGTGGAGTGGAGTGGATTGGAGTGGAGTGAAGAGGAATGGATTAGAATGGAGTGGATTGGAAAGCAGTGGAGTGGAGTGGAATGGAATGAATTGGACAGGAATGTAATGGAAAGGATTGTAATGTAATGTAATGGATTGGAGTGCAGTGCAGTGGAGATGAATGGAAGGGAATGGAGTGAAGTGAAATGGAAAGGAATGGAATGGAGTGGAGTGTAATGGAGTGGAATGGAGTGGAGTGGAGTGGAGTGGATTGGAGTCCAGTGGGATTTAATGGAATGTAGTGCAAGTTGAGATTGTGCCTCTGCATTCCAGGCTGAGTGGTAGAGTGAGATACTCTAGAAAGAAAGGTTTGGAACGCAATGTAATGGAATGGAATGGTTTGGAGTGGACAACAGTGCAGTGGAGTGAAGTGGAGTGAAGTGGTATGGAGAGGAATGGAATGGGATGTAATGGAATGGAATGACGTGGAGGGAAGTGGGGTGGAGTTTAGTATAGTGGAATGGAGCAGAATGGAATGGGTTGGAGTGGAATGGAGTGGAGTGCAGTGCAGAGGAAAGGAGTGGAATGGAGTGGAATGGAATCTGATGTAACGGAATGGAGTAGAGTGGATTGGAGTAGAAAAGAGTGGATTGGAATTGAATGGAATTTAATGAAATGGAATGGAATGGGATGGAATGCCAAGGAATACAACTGAATAGAATTCAATGCAATGGAAAGTGACATGTAATGTGAGCTGACATTGTGCCACTGCACTCCAGAATGGGTTACACAGTGATATCCTATCGAAGGAAAGGAATGGAATGCAATGGAGTGAAATGGAATGGAATGGAATGGAATGGAACGGAAAGGAACGGAACGGAACGGAATGGAATGGAATGGAATGGAATTGAATGGAATGGAGTCGAGTGGAGTGGAGTGCAGTAGAATGGATTGGAATGGCGTCAAATGGAATGGGATGGAGTGGAAAGGAATGGAGTGCAGTGCAGAGGAGTGGAGTGAAATAGTGTTGAATGGAATGGAATGGAATGGAATGCAATGGGATGGTGAAAAGAAACGTGAGCTGAGATTGTACCACTGCACTCCACCTTTTGTTCCATAGTGAGATCCTGTGGAAAGAAAGAAATGCAATTGAAAGGAGTGGAATAGAATGGAATGGAGTGGAGTAGAGTGGAGTGTTGTGGAATGTAGTGGTGTGGAATGGAATTGATTGGAGTTGAAAGCAATGGAATGGTATGGAATAGATTGGAGGGGAGGGGAGGGGAGTGTATTGCAGTGGAGTGGAGAGGAATAGAGTGGAATGAATTGGAATGGAGGGGAATGGAATGGAATGGAGTGGAATGGAGTGGAGTGGAATGGAATATTATGGAGTGGAATGCAATGGAGTGGAATGGAGGGGATTAGAGTGGACTGGAGTAGAATGGAGTGGAATGGAGTGGAATGGAATGGAATGGAATGGAATGCAATGGAATGGAATGGAATGGAATGCAATGGAATGGAATGCATTGGAGTGTGGTGGAATGAACTGGAATGGAGTGGAATGGAATGGATTGTAGTGGAATGGAGTGGAATGGAGTGGAACGAATATAAATGGAATGGAGTGGAATGAAATGGAGTGGAGTGGAGTGAAGCGGAGTGGAATGGAATGGAGTGGAGTGGAATGTATTGGAATGGAATGGAGTAGAGAGGAGTGCAGTGAAATGGTGTGGAGTGGAATGGAATGGAATGGAATGAAGTGGAGTGGAGTGGAATGGAGTGGAATGGAGTGGAGTGGAGTGGAATGGAACTGGAATGGAGTGGAATGGAATGAAAAGTTATGGAGTGAAATGGAATTGGATGTTGTTGAATTGAGGGGAATATAATGGAGTGGAGTGGAGTGGAATTGATTGGAGTGGAGTAGAGTGGAATGGAGTTGAATGGACTACAATGGAGTGGAATGGAATGGAATGGGGTGGAATGGAATGAAATGGAATGGAATGAAATGGAATTTAGTGGAGTGGACTGTAATGAAGTGGAGTTAAGAGGAATGTAGTGGAATGGAGTGGAATGGAATGCAGTGTAGTGTAGTGGAATGGAGTGGAATGGAATGGAGTGTAGTGGAGTGGAATGGAATGGAATGGAATTGATTGGAATGGAATGGAGTGGAGTAAGTGGAGTGGAGTGGAATGGAATTGAAAGAGGTGGAGTGGAAAGGAGTGGAAAGAAATGGAGTGGAAAGGAGTCGTTTGGAGTGGAATGCATGGTAGTGGAGTGGCGTGCAATGGAGTGGAGTGGAGTGGAGTGGAGTGGAGATGGATGGAATGTAATGTAATGGAGGCTGAGATTGTTCCACTGTTCTTCAGGCTGATTGACAGACTGAGAAACTCTCAAAAGAAAGGAATGGAATGGAGTGCAGTGGAATGTAATGGAATCGATTGAATTGGAGTGGATTGGAGTGGAATGGAGTGAAGTGGATTGGAGAGGAATGGAGAGGAATGGAATGGGATGTAATGGAATGTAGTGGAGTGGAGTGGAGTGAAAAAGAGTGGAGTGGTATACAATGTAAAGCAAAGTAATTGAATGCAATGCAATGGAAAGTGACATGTAATGTGAGTTGAGATAATGCCACTGCACTCCAGCCTGTGTAACACAGTGATACACTGTCGAAGGAAAGGAGTGGAAAGCAATGGAGTGAAATGGAATGGAATGGAGTGGAGTGGAGTGGAGGGCAGTGGCGTGGTTTGGAATGGAGTCGAATGGAATGGGATGGAGTGGAACGGAATGGAGTAGAGTGCAGTGGAGTGGAGTGAAATAGTATGGAATAGAATGCGATGGAATGCAATTCAATGGAATGGTGAAAAGAAATGTGAGCCAAGATTGTGCCAATGCACTCCAGGTTTGGCGACAGAGTGAGACCCTGTGGAAAGAAAGGAATGGAATGGAATGGAGTAGAATGGAATGGAATGGAGAGGAGAGGAGGGTAGTGGAGTGGTGTGGAATGGAGTGGTGTGGAATGGAATGGATTGGAGTTGAAAGCAATGGAATGCAATGGAATGGAATGGAATGAAATGGATTGGAGTGGAGTGGAGTGGAATGGACTGTAATGGAATGGAATGGAATGGAAATGATTGGAATGGAGTGGAATGGAATGGAATGTAGTGGAGTGCAGGGGAATGGAGTGTAGTGGAATGCAATAGAGTGGAATGGAACTGAAAGGAGTTTAGTGGAATGGAGTGGAATTGATGGGAATACAGTGGAATCGAGTGGTGTGAGGAGGAATGGAGTGTAATGGAGTAGAACGGAGTGGAATAGAATGAAATGGAAAGGAATGGAATGGAGTGAAGTAGAGTGGAATTAACTGGAATGCAGTGGAAAAGAATGGAATAGAGTGGAATGGAACGGAGTGGATTCGAATGTAATGGAAAGGAATGGAGTGGAGTGGAGAGGAATAGGGTGGAGTGCAGTGGAATGTAGTGGAATGGATTGGAAGGGAATGAAGTGGAGTGGAGAGGGGTTGAGGGGAATGGATTCGAATCGAGTGGAGATGAGTAGAATGGAATAGAATGGAGTTGAGTGGAGAGGAAAGGAGTTGAGTGGAATGGAGTGGAGTGGAGTGAAGTGGAGTAGAATGGAATGGAGTGGAGTGGAATGGATTGGAATGGAATGGAGTGGAGTGGAGTGGAGTGCAGTGGAATGTGATGCAATGATGTGTAGTGGCATGGACTGAACTGGAATAGAGGGGAATTGAGTGGAGTGGAGTGGAATGCAGTGGAGTGGAGTGGAATGCAATGGAGTTGGGTGTAGTTGAATGGACTGGAAGGGATTGGAAAGGAATGGAATGGTATGGAGTGGAATGGAATGGAGTGGAGTGGAATGAAGTGGAATGCAATGGAGTGGATTGGAGTGGAGTGGAAAGGAATGGAATGGAGTGGAGTGTAATGGAGTGGAATGCAAAGGAATGGATGGTAGAGGAGTGGAATGGAATGGAATTGAGTGGAGATTAATGAAGTCGAATGGAATGGAGGCGAATAGAGTGGAGTGGAATGGAGTGGAATGCAATGGACTGTATTGGAGAGGAGAGGAATGGCATGGAATGGAGAGGAGTGGAATAGAGTGGAATGGAATGGAATGGAGTGGAATGGAATGGAATGCAATGGAGTGGATTAGAGAGGAGAGAAATGGCATGGAATGCAGTGGAGTGGAAAACAGTGGAATGGAGTAGAATGGAGTGGAGTGGAGTGGAGAGCAGTGGAGAGGACTGAAGTGGAATGGAACGGAGTGGAGTGGAATGGAATAGAATGAAGCGGAGTGGAGTAGAATGGACTGGAGTGGAGTTGAATGGAGTTGAATGCAATGGAATGGAATGGTTTGGAGTGGAATGGAGTGGAGTGGAATTGAATAGAGTGGAATGGAATGGAATGGAGTGGAATGTAATGGAATGAAATGAAGTGGAGTGGAATGGAGTGGAGTGGACAGGAATGCTGTGGAGTGGATTGGAGTGGATCTTAGGAGAGATGATTGGAATGGAGTGGAGTGGAGTTGATTGGAATGGAGTAGAGCGGAAAGGAATGCAATGGAGTGGAATGGAATGGAATGGAATGGAGTGGAGTCAAATGGAGTGGAGTGTAATGGAGTGGAGTGGAATGGAATTTAAGGGAGTTTAATGGAATGGAGTGGAATGGAGGGTAATTCAGTGGCATGGAGTGGAGTGGAGAGGAATCGAGTGGAATGGAGTAGAATGGAGGAGAATGGAATGAAATGGGATCGAAAGGAATGGAGTGAAGTGGAGTGGAATGTACTGGAATGGAGTGGAATGGAATTAAATGGAGTGAAATGGAATGGAATGGAATGGAATTGAAAGGAATGGAGTGGGATGGAGTTTAATAGAGTGGAGGGGAAGGAGTGGAATGGAATGCAATGGAATGGAATAGAACGGAAGGGAGTGGAGTGGATTGGAATGTAGAGGAATGGAAAGGAGTGGAAGGGAGTGGATTGGAGAGGTGTGGAATGCAGTGGAATGGAGTGAAGGGGAGTGGAATTGAATAGAGTGGATTGGAGTGGATTCTAATCGAATGGAGTGGAGTGGAGTGCAGTGCAATGGAATACAATGGTGTGGAGTGGCATGCAGTGGACTGGAATAGAGGGGAATAGAGTAGAGTGGAGTGGAATGGAGTGGAGTGTAGTCGCATGGAATGGAGAGGAGTGGAGTGGAATGGTGTGGAATGGAGTGGAATGGAGTGTAAAGGTGTGGAATAGAATGGAGTGGAAAGGAAAGGAATGGAGTGAAGTAGAGTGGAATGACGTGGAATGCAATGGAATAGAGTGAAATGGAATTCAGTGTTGTGGATTGGAATGTAATGGCAAGAAATGGAGTGGAGTGGAGTGGAACAGAGAGGAGTGGACTGGACTGGAGTGGAATGGATTGGAATGGAATGTAGTGGAGTGGAGTAGAATGGATTGGAATGGAATGGAATCGAATGGAGAGGAGCAGAATGGAATGGTGTGGAATGGAGTTGAGTGGAACGGAACGGAGTGGAGTGGAATGAAGTGAAGTGGAGTGAAGTGGAGTGGAATGGAATGGAGTGGAGTGGAATAGAGTGGAATGGAATGGAGTGGAGTGGAGTGCTGTGGAATGGAAAGAAATGGTGTGTAGCGTAATGGAGTGGACTGGAATAGAGTGGAATTGAGTGGAGTGGAGTGGAATTGAGTGGAGTGGAGTGGAATGGAATGCAGTTGGGTGTAGTTTAAAGGAATGGAATGCAATGGAAAGGAATGGAAAGGTATGGAATGGAATAGAATGGGGTGCAGTGGATGGGAGTGGAATGCAATGGAGTGAATTGGAGTGGAGTGGAAAGGAATGCAATGGAGTGGAGTGGAATGCAGTGGAAAGGAATGGAGTGGAAAAGAGTGGAGTGGAATGAAGTGGAATGCAATGGAGTGGATAGGAGTGGAGTGGAATGGAATGGAAAAGAGTAGAGTGGAGTGGAGAGGAATGGAATGGAGGAGAATGGAGTGGAGTGGGATGGAGTGGAATGCAATGGAGTGGATTGGAGTGGAGAGGATTGGCATGGAAAGGAGTGGAGTGGAATAGAGTGTAATGGAAAGGAAAGGAGTGGAATGGAGTCGAGTGGAGTGGATTGGAGTGGAGTGGAGTGAAGTGGAATGGAATGGAATGGAATGGAGTGGAGTGGAATGGAATGGAATGGAGTAGAATGGAATGGATTTGACTGGAGTGATGTGGAGATAGTACAGTGGAATGCAGTGGAGTGGACTGGAATGGAGTGGAATGGAATGGAATGGAGTGGAGTGGAGTGGAATGGAATGTAGTGGAGTGGAATGGAAAAGAATGGAGTTGATTGGAGTAGAGTAGAGTTGAGTGGAGTGGAATGGATATGAATGGAATGGAATGGATTGGAGTGGAATGAAGTTTAGTGGAATGGTGTATAGTGGAACGGAATGGAATGGAGTGGAATGTAATGGAATGTAATGGAATGGAGTGAAGTGGAGTGGAATGGAGTGGAGTGGAGGGTAATGAACTGTAATGGATTGCAGCGGAGTGGAGGAGAGATGAATGGAATGGAGCAGAGTGGAGTTGAGTGGAATAGAGTAGAGTGGAAAGGAATGCAATGGAGATGAAGGGAATAGGATGGAAAGGAGAGGAGTGGAATGGAGTGGAGTGGAATGGCTTACAGTGGAATGGAATTTAATGGGGTTTAGTTGAATGGAGTGGAATGGAGGGTAATGCAGTGGAATGGAGTGGAGTGGAGAGGAATAGAGCAGAATGGACTAGAATGGAGGGGAATGGAAAGGAATGGGATAGAATGGAATGGAGTGAAGTGGAGTGCAATGAACTGGAATTGAGTGGAATTGAATTAAATGGCGTGGAATGAAATGGAACAGAGTGGAATGGAATGGAACAGAGTGGAATGGAATGGAATTGCAAGGAATGGAGAGGAGTGGAGTGGAATAGAGTGGAGTGGGAAAAAATGGAATGGAATGGAATGGAATCAAATGGAGTGGAGTGGAGTTGGATGGAGAGGAATGGATTGGAGTGGAAGGGAGTGGACTGGAGTGGTGTGGAATGGAGTGGAATGGAGTGAAGTGGAGTGGAATGGAATAGAGTGGAATGAAATGGATTCGAATGGAATGGAGTGAAGTGGAGTGCAGTGCAATGGAATGCAATGGTGAGAAATGGAAAGCAGTGTACTGGAATAGAGTGAAATATAGTGGAGTGGAGTGGCATGGAGTGGAGTGGAGTGTAATAGAATGGAGTGGAGTGGTGTGGAATGGAATGAAATGGAGTGGAATGGAATCTAGCGGAGTAGAGTGAAATGTAGTGTAATGGAATGAAATGGAATGCCGCAGAGTGGAATGGAGAGGAGTGGAATGGAGTATAGTGGAGTGGAATGGAGTATAGTGGAATGGAATGGAATAGAGTGGAATGGAATGGAATGCAATGGAAAGCAATGGAGTGGAAAGGAATGGAATGGAATGACATGGAATGGAATGGAGTGGAGTGGAATAGAGTGGAGTGGAGTGGAATGGAGCGGAGTGGAGTGCAGTGGACAGCAATGGATTTTGGTGGAGTGCAGTGGATTTGAGAGGAGTGAAATGAAATGGAAAGGAATGGAGTGGAAGGGAGTGGAGTGGAGTGGAATGGAGTGGAATGGAATGAAGTGGAATGAAATGGAGGGGAATGGAGTCGAGTGGAGTGGAGTGGAATAGAATGAAATGGAATGGAGTGGAGTGGAGTGGAATGCACTGGAATGGAGTGGAGTGGAGTTGAATGTAGAGGAGTGGAATGGAGAGGAGTGGAATGTAATGGCATAGAATGGAGTGGAATGGAGTGGAGATGAAAGGAATTGTGTGGAATGGAATGGAATGGAGTGGAATGGAGTGGAGATGAAAGGAATAGGGTAGAATGGAATGGAATGGAATTCAATGGAGTGGAGTGGAATGTAGTGCAGTGGAATAGATTGGACTGGAGTAGGGTGGAATGGAATGGAGTGGAGTGTTTTGGAGTAGAGTGCAGTAGACTGGAATGAAATGGAATGGAATGCAATGGATTGGATTGGAGTGAAACAGAGTATAGTGGGGTGGAATGGAAATGAAGGGAATGGAGTGGAATGGATGGGAGTGGAGTTGAGTGGACTCCAGTGGAGTGGAATGGAATGGTGTAGAGTGGAATGGAATTGATTGTAATGAAATGGAATGGAATGGAGTGGAATGGAGAGGAGTGGAATGGAATAGAGTGGAATGGAATAGAATGGAGTGCAATTGAATGGAATGGAATGAAACTGAATGGGTAGGAGTGGATTGGAATGGATTGGAGAGGAGTGGAATGGATTGGAGTGAAGTGGAGTGGATTGGAATGGAATGGAAAGGAATGAAGTGGGTTGGAATGCAGTGGAGTGTAATGGAGTTGATTGGATTTCAGTGGAGAGCAATCGAATATGGCGGAGTGGAGTGGAGTGCAGTGGAATGGAATGAAATTTAATGGAAAAGAATGGAGTGGAGTGAAAAGGAGTGGAGTGGAGTGGAATGGAGAGGAATGGCATGAAGTGGAATAAAATGGAGTTGAGTGGAGTGGAGGGAAGTGCAGTGGACTATAATGGAATGGAATATAGTGTAGTGGAGTGGAATGCAGTGGAATTGAGTGGAATAGAATGGAATGGAGTGGAAGGGAATGGAATGTAATGAAATCAAGTGGGGTGGAGTTGAATGGAGTGGAATGGATTGGAAAGGAGTGGAATGTAGTAGAATGGAGTGGAGTGGAATGGAGTGGTGACAAATAGAGTAGAATGGAATGGAATGGAATGGAGTGGAATGGAATTTAATGGAATGGAATGGAGTGGAGTGGAGTGGAACGAACTGGAGTGGAATGGAGTGGGGTGGAGTGGGTTGGAATGAAACGAGGTGGAGCTGAGTGGATTGGAGTAGACTGGAATGAAATGGAATGGAATGGAACAGAGTGGAGTGGAATGGAGTGTAGTCGGGTGGAATGGAGAGGAATAGAATGGAGTGGAATGAACTGGAGTAGAGTGGAGCGGACTGGAGTGGAGTGAAATGGAATGAAGTAGAGTGGAATCGAGTGGAATGAAATGAAGTGAGTGGAAACGAGTAGAATGGAAAGGAGTAGAGTGTTACGGGGTTTAATGGAATGAAATGGAATGGAATGGAATGGAGTGGAATGGAATGGAGTGAAATGGAGTGGAATGGAGTAGAGTGGGTTGGAGTACAGTAGAATGCAGTGGAATGGACTGGAATGTAGTGGAATGGAATTTAATGGAATGGAATGGAAGGGGGTGCAGTTGAATGGAATGGTATGGAGTGGAATGGAATGGAACGGAGTGGTATAGAATGGAATGGAATGGAATGGAAAGTAGTGGAGTGGAATGCAGTGGAATGGAGTGGAGTGGAGTGGAATGGAGTGGAAAACGGTGGAGTGGAGTGGAAAGGAATGGAATGGAATGGAGTGGAGTGGAATGTAATGGAGTGGAGTGGAGTGGAATGGAGTGTAAAGGAGTTAAATGGAATGGAGGGGATTGGAATGGAGAGGAGTGGAATGGAGTATACTGTAATGGCATGGTATGGAGTGGAATGGAATGGAATGAAATAAAATGGAATAGAGCGGAGTGGAGTGGAATGAAGAGGTGTGGAGTGGAATGGAGTGCAGTGAAGTGGGAAGGAATGGATGGAATGGAGTGGGTTGAAATGCAGTGGAGTACAATGGAGTCCAGTTCAGTGCAGTGGAGATCAATGGAATGTGATGCAGTGGAGTGCAGCGGAGTAGAGTGGAATGAAATGGAATGTAATAGAATGGATTGGAGTGGAAAGGAGTAGAGTGGAATGGGATGGAATGGAATGGAGTGGAGTTGAGTGGAATGGCGTGGACTGTAATGAAATGGAATGGAATGGAGTGGAGAGGAGTGAAACGGAGTACAGTGGGTTTGAAAGGAGAGAAATGGAATGGAGTGGATTGGAGTGGTGTGGAGTGGAGTGGAATGAAATGGAATGAAGGGGAGTGGAATGGAGTGGAAAGGAAAAGAGAGGAATGGAATAGAGTGGAATGGAAAGGAGTGGTGTGGAGTGGAGACGAGTGGAGTGGAATGGAATGGAGTAGAGTGTAATGGAATCGAATGGAATGGAGAGGAGTTGAGTGGAGAGAAATGGAATGGAATGGAGTGGAGTGGAGTGGAATGGAATGGAGTGGAATGGACCGTAATGCAGTGATGTGCAGTGGAAGGGAATGGAATGGAATGGAGTGGAATGTGGTGGAGTGGAATGGAGTGCACTGGAGGGGGTTGAATGAAATGGAGTGGAGTGGATTGGAGGGGAGGAATTTGATTAGTGTGAGACGAAATGGAAAGGAGTGGAGTGGAGTGGAATGCAGTGGAGACGAGTGGAATAGAGAGGAATGGAATGGAGTGGAGTGAAGTGGAGAGGCATGAAATAGAGAAGAGTGTAATGGAGTGGAATGCAATGGAGTGGAGTGGTTTGCAGTGTAATGACATGGAATGGAATGGAGTGAAATGGAGTGGAATGGAATGGAGTGGAATGAAGGGGAATGGAGTGGAATGGAGTAGAGGACAGTGGAATGCCGTGGAATAGACTGGAACGGAGTGGAATGGAATGGAGTAGAATGGAATGGAATGGAGTGGAATGGAATGGAATGGAATGTAGTGGAAAGGAATGGAATGGTATGGCACGGAATTGAGAGGTTTGGAGTAGAATGGAGTTTATTGGAGTGGAAAGGATTGGAATGGAATGGAAAGGAATGGAGTGGAGTGGAGTGAAAAGGAGTGGAATGCAGTGGTATGGAATGAAATGCAGTGGATTGTAATGTAATGGAGTGGAATTTAGTGGAATAGAGTGGAGTGGAGAGTAGTGGATTGGAATGGAATGGAATTCAGTGGAATGGAATGGAATGGAGTTGAGTGGAATGCAAAGGCTTGGAAGGGAGTGGAGTGGAGGGGAGTGTAGTGGAGTGGAAAGGAATGTAGAATAATGGAATCTAATGAGATGGAATGGAGTGTAGTGGAGTAGAATGTAGTGGAATGAAGTGGAGTAGAATGGTGTGGAGTGGAATGGAATGGAGTGGAGTGGAATGGAATGGAATGCAATGGAATAGAGTGGAGTAGAATGGAGTGGAGTGGAGTGGAGTGCAATGGAATGGAATGGAGTGGAGTGTACTGGACTGCAATGGAATGGAACTGAATGGAAAGGAATGGAATGGAGTGGAGTAGAATGGACTGGAGTAGGATAGAATGGAGTTGAATTGAAAGCAGCGGAATGGAATGGAGGGGAGTACAGTGCAGTGCAATGGAGTGGAATGGATTGGAGTAGAGTGGAATGGAATGGAGTGGAGTGGAATGGAGTGCAGTCGAATGGAAAGGAATGAATGGAGACGAGTGGAAAGGAGTGGAATGGAATAGAGTCGAATGGAGTGGACTGGAGGGGAGTGGAATGGGGTCGAATGCACTGGAATGGAGGGGAATTTAATGGAATTTAGTGGAATGGAATGGAATGGAGTGGAAGGGAACAGAATGAAGTGGAGTGGAGTGGAATGGAATGGTGTGGAATGGAATGTAGTGGAGTGCAATGTAGCGGAGTGGAGTGGATTGGAGGGAATTGGAGTGAAATGGAGTGGAGTGGAGTTAATTTATTGGAGTGTCATGGAATGGATTGGAATGGAGTCGATTGGAGTGGAATGGAATGGAGTAGAATGGAATGGAGTGGAGTGGAAGAGATTGGAGTAAAGTGGATTGAAGCGAAGTGTAATGAAATGGAGTGGAGTAGAATGGAATTTAGTGGTGTGTCATGGAATGGATTATTAAAGAATGGACAGGAGTTGAATGGAGTGGAGTAGAATGGAGTGGAGTGGAATGGAGTGAAGTGCAATGGAATGGCATGGAATGGTGTAGAGTGTAAAGTAACGGAGTGGAGTGGAAAGGAATGGAATGTATTGGATAGGATTGGAGTGCAATGGAATGGATTGTAATGGTGTGGAGTGGAGTGCAGTGCAATAAAATGGAGTTGAGTTGAATAGAATGGACTGGAGCTGAATGGAATAGAGATGAGTCAATTGGATTGGAAAGGAATGTAGTGGAATGGAGTGAAGTGGAGTGGAGTGCAGTGAAATGGAATGGGATGGAATGGAGTTGAGTGGAATGGAATGGAGTGAAGTGCAATGGAATGGAGTTGAGGGGAGTGGAGTGGAGTGGAATGGAGTGGAGTGAAATGGAGTGGGTGGACTGGAATGGAGTGGAATGGAAGGGAATGGAATGGAATGGAATGGAGTGGATAGTATTGGAGTGGAGTGGAATTGAGTGGAAGGAGTGGAATGGAGTTGAATGGAGTGGAATGGAGTTGAATGGAATGAAAACAATGGAGTGGATTCTAATGGAGAGGAGTGGAACGGAGTAGAGTTGAGTGGAATGGAATGCAGTGGAATGGAAGGGAATGGAATGGAATGAAATGGAATGGAGTGGAGAGGAGTGGAATGCAGTAGTGTGGAGTGGAATGGAGAAGAATGGAATGGAATGAAATGTAATGAAATAGAGTGGAGTGGACTGGAGTGGAGTAAAATGGAATGGAGTAGGGTAGAATTTATTGGAATGGAATGGAGTGGAGTGGTATGGATGGCAATTCAATGGAATGGAATGGAGTGGAATGGAGTGGAACAGAATGGAGTGGAATGGAGGGGAATGGAGGGGAATGGACTGGAGTGCAGTTGAATGGATTGGAGGGGAGTGGAATGGAGAGCAATGGAATGGAGTGAAATGCAGTGGATTGGAATGGAGTAGAGTAGAATGGAATGGAATGGAATGGAATGGAGTTCAATTGAATGGAATGGAATGGAAAGAAAAGTAATGGAATGGAATGGAATGGAGTGGATTGGAAGGGAATGGAATGGAATGGAATGGAGTTCAATGGAATGGAATGAAAAATAATGGAATGGAATGGAATGAAGTGGATTGGAATGGAATGGAATGGAATGGAATGGAATGGAATGGAATGGAATGGAATGGAATCGAGTGGAGAGGAGTGGAAAGGAGTGGAATGTAATTGAATGGAGTGGAATGGAAAGGAATGGAGTGAAAGGGAGGGGAGTGGTATGGAGTGGAGTGCAATGGAGTAGAGTGGAATGGAATGGAATGGAAAGGAACGGAATGGAACTGAATGGAATGGAATGGAGGGAAGAGGAAAGGAATGGGGTGGAGAGAACAGAGAAGAATGGAAAAGAGTGAAATGGAATGGAGTGGAGGGGAGTGGAGTGTAGTGCAGTGGAATGAAATGGAGTAGAGTGGAATGGAGTGGAATGGAATGGGGTGGAGTGGAATGTAGTGTAATGGAATGGAATGGAGTGCAGTGGAATGGAGTGGAATAAAAAGGGGTGGAATGGAGGGGAATGGAGCGGAATGTAGTGAAGTGGACTGGAACGGAGTGGAGTGGAGTGGAATGGAGTTTAATGGAATGGAATGCAGTAGAGTGGAGTGGAATTTAGTGGAGTGGACTGGAAAGGACTGGAGTGAAATGGAATGGAGATTAATGGAATGGAATGTAGCGCAATGCGGTAGAGTGGAGTGGAAAGGAGTGCAGTAGAATGGAATGAAATGGAATGGAATGGAGTGGAGTGTAATGGAATGGAGTGGAGTGGAGAGTAATGGAGTGGAATGCAATGGAGTGGAATGGAATGCAGTGGATTGGAATAGAATGGGGTGGAGTGGAATGGAATGGAATGTAGTGGAATGAAGTGGAGAGGAATAGAATGGAATGGAGTGGCGTTGAATGGAGTGGACTGAAATGGAGTGGAATGGAGAGGAATGGAGTGGCAACGAAAGGAGTGGAATGGAATGGAAAGGAACTCAGTGGAAGGGAATGCAGTGGAGTGGAATGGAGTGGGATGGAATGGAGTTGAGTGGACTCGAATAGAATGGAATGGAGTGGAGTGGAATGGAGTGCAATGGAATGGAGTGGAGTGGAATGGAGTGCAATGGAATGGAGTGGAATGGAGTGAAGTGGAATGGAATGGAGTGGAATGGAGTGGAGTGGATTGGAACTTAGTGGTCTGGAATGGAATGGAAAGGAAAGGAGTGGAATGGAATGGGGTAGAGTGGAATGGAATGGTATGGAATGATGTTGATTGGAGTGGAGTGGAATGCAGTGGAGTGGACTGGAATGGAGTGGAGTGGAATCGAATGGAGTTTAATGGAATGGAATGGAATGGAATGGAATGCAGTAGAGTAGAGTGGAATTTAGTGGAGTGGACTGAAAAGGACTGGAGTGAAATGGAATTGATTTTAATGGAATGAATTGTAATGGAATGCAGTATAGTGTAGTGGAATGGAGTTGATTGGAGTGGAGTGGAATGGAATGGAATAAAATGGAGTTGAGTGGAGTGGAGTAGAATGGAGTGGAGTGGAATGGAGTGGAGTGGACTGCAATGGAATGGAGTGGAATGGAATGGAGTTTAATGGAATGGAATGGAATGCAGTAGAGTGGAGTGGAATTTAGTGGAGTGGACTGGAAAGAACTGGAGTGAAATGGAATGGAGATTAATGGAATGGAACGTAGTGCAATGCAGTAGAGTGGAGTGGAATGGACTGGAGTGAAATGAAGTGGAGTAGAATGGAATGGAATGGAATGGAATGGAGTGGAGTGGAGTGTAATGGAATGGAGAGGAGTGGAGACGAATGGAGTGGAATGGAATGGAGTGGAATGGAATGCATTGGATTAGAATAGAATGGAGTGGAGTGGAATGGAATGGAATGTAGTGGAATGAAGTGGAGTGGACTGGAAAGGAGTGGAGTGGAATGGAATGGAGTTTAATGGAATGGAATGGAATGCAGTAGAGTGGAGTGGAATTTAGTGGAGTGGACTGCAAAGGACTGGAGTGAAACGGAATTGAGTTTAATGTAATGGAATGTAACGGAATGCATTATAGTGGAGTGGAATTTAGTTAAATGGAGTGGAGTGAAGTGCAATGGAGTGGAGTGGAGAGGAAGGGAGTGGAATGGAATGGAATGGAGTGGAAGGGAATGGAAACGAATGGAATGAAAGGCGGTGGAGTTGAATGGAATGGAGTGGAGTGGAGTGGAATGCAATGGAATGTAGTGAAATGGAGTGGAGTGGAATAGATTGGAATGGAGTGGAGTTAAATGGAGTGGACTGAAATGTAGTGGTATGGAGTAAAATGAAGTGGCAAGGAAGGGAGTGGAATGGCATGGAATGGAATGGAGTGGAGTGGAAAGGAGTGGACTGGAATGGAATGGAATGGGATGGAAGATGTGGAGTGGAGTGGATTGGAGTGGAGTGAAGAGGAATGGATTAGAATGGAGTGGATTGGAAAGCAGTGGAGTGGAGTGGAATGGAATGAATTGGACAGGAATGTAATGGAAAGGATTGTAATGTAATGTAATGGATTGGAGTGCAGTGCAGTGGAGATGAATGGAAGGGAATGGAGTGAAGTGAAATGGAAAGGATTGGAATGGAGTGGAGTGGAATGGAGTGGAATGGAGTGGAGTGGAGTGGAGTGGATTGGAGTCCAGTGGGATTTAATGGAATGTAGTGCAAGTTGAGATTGTGCCTCTGCATTCCAGGCTGAGTGGTAGAGTGAGATACTCTAGAAAGAAAGGTTTGGAACGCAATGTAACGGAATGGAATGGTTTGGAGTGGACAACAGTGCAGTGGAGTGAAGTGGAGTGAAGTGGTATGGAGAGGAATGGAATGGGATGTAATGGAATGGAATGACGTGGAGGGAAGTGTGGTGGAGTTTAGTATAGTGGAATGGAGCAGAATGGAATGGGTTGGAGTGGAATGGAGTGGAGTGCAGTGCAGAGGAAAGGAGTGGAATGGAGTGGAATGGAATCTGATGTAACGGAATGGAGTAGAGTGGATTGGAGTAGAAAAGAGTGGATTGGAATTGAATGGAATTTAATGAAATGGAATGGAATGGGATGGAATGCCAAGGAATACAACTGAATAGAATTCAATGCAATGGAAAGTGACATGTAATGTGAGCTGACATTGTGCCACTGCACTCCAGAATGGGTTACACAGTGATATCCTATCGAAGGAAAGGAATGGAATGCAATGGAGTGAAATGGAATGGAATGGAATGGAATGGAACGGAAAGGAACGGAACGGAACGGAATGGAATGGAATGGAATGGAATTGAATGGAATGGAGTCGAGTGGAGTGGAGTGCAGTAGAATGGATTGGAATGGCGTCAAATGGAATGGGATGGAGTGGAAAGGAATGGAGTGCAGTGCAGAGGAGTGGAGTGAAATAGTGTTGAATGGAATGGAATGGAATGGAATGCAATGGGATGGTGAAAAGAAACGTGAGCTGAGATTGTACCACTGCACTCCACCTTTTGTTCCATAGTGAGATCCTGTGGAAAGAAAGAAATGCAATTGAAAGGAGTGGAATAGAATGGAATGGAGTGGAGTAGAGTGGAGTGTTGTGGAATGTAGTGGTGTGGAATGGAATTGATTGGAGTTGAAAGCAATGGAATGGTATGGAATAGATTGGAGGGGAGGGGAGGGGAGTGTATTGCAGTGGAGTGGAGAGGAATAGAGTGGAATGAATTGGAATGGAGGGGAATGGAATGGAATGGAGTGGAATGGAGTGGAGTGGAATGGAATATTATGGAGTGGAATGCAATGGAGTGGAATGGAGGGGATTAGAGTGGACTGGAGTAGAATGGAGTGGAATGGAGTGGAATGGAATGGAATGGAATGGAATGCAATGGAATGGAATGGAATGGAATGCAATGGAATGGAATGCATTGGAGTGTGGTGGAATGAACTGGAATGGAGTGGAATGGAATGGATTGTAGTGGAATGGAGTGGAATGGAGTGGAACGAATATAAATGGAATGGAGTGGAATGAAATGGAGTGGAGTGGAGTGAAGCGGAGTGGAATGGAATGGAGTGGAGTGGAATGTATTGGAATGGAATGGAGTAGAGAGGAGTGCAGTGAAATGGTGTGGAGTGGAATGGAATGGAATGGAATGAAGTGGAGTGGAGTGGAATGGAGTGGAATGGAGTGGAGTGGAGTGGAATGGAACTGGAATGGAGTGGAATGGAATGAAAAGTTATGGAGTGAAATGGAATTGGATGTTGTTGAATTGAGGGGAATATAATGGAGTGGAGTGGAGTGGAATTGATTGGAGTGGAGTAGAGTGGAATGGAGTTGAATGGACTACAATGGAGTGGAATGGAATGGAATGGGGTGGAATGGAATGAAATGGAATGGAATGAAATGGAATTTAGTGGAGTGGACTGTAATGAAGTGGAGTTAAGAGGAATGTAGTGGAATGGAGTGGAATGGAATGCAGTGTAGTGTAGTGGAATGGAGTGGAATGGAATGGAGTGTAGTGGAGTGGAATGGAATGGAATGGAATTGATTGGAATGGAATGGAGTGGAGTAAGTGGAGTGGAGTGGAATGGAATTGAAAGAGGTGGAGTGGAAAGGAGTGGAAAGAAATGGAGTGGAAAGGAGTCGTTTGGAGTGGAATGCATGGTAGTGGAGTGGCGTGCAATGGAGTGGAGTGGAGTGGAGTGGAGTGGAGATGGATGGAATGTAATGTAATGGAGGCTGAGATTGTTCCACTGTTCTTCAGGCTGATTGACAGACTGAGAAACTCTCAAAAGAAAGGAATGGAATGGAGTGCAGTGGAATGTAATGGAATCGATTGAATTGGAGTGGATTGGAGTGGAATGGAGTGAAGTGGATTGGAGAGGAATGGAGAGGAATGGAATGGGATGTAATGGAATGTAGTGGAGTGGAGTGGAGTGAAAAAGAGTGGAGTGGTATACAATGTAAAGCAAAGTAATTGAATGCAATGCAATGGAAAGTGACATGTAATGTGAGTTGAGATAATGCCACTGCACTCCAGCCTGTGTAACACAGTGATACACTGTCGAAGGAAAGGAGTGGAAAGCAATGGAGTGAAATGGAATGGAATGGAGTGGAGTGGAGTGGAGGGCAGTGGCGTGGTTTGGAATGGAGTCGAATGGAATGGGATGGAGTGGAACGGAATGGAGTAGAGTGCAGTGGAGTGGAGTGAAATAGTATGGAATAGAATGCGATGGAATGCAATTCAATGGAATGGTGAAAAGAAATGTGAGCCAAGATTGTGCCAATGCACTCCAGGTTTGGCGACAGAGTGAGACCCTGTGGAAAGAAAGGAATGGAATGGAATGGAGTAGAATGGAATGGAATGGAGAGGAGAGGAGGGTAGTGGAGTGGTGTGGAATGGAGTGGTGTGGAATGGAATGGATTGGAGTTGAAAGCAATGGAATGCAATGGAATGGAATGGAATGAAATGGATTGGAGTGGAGTGGAGTGGAATGGACTGTAATGGAATGGAATGGAATGGAAATGATTGGAATGGAGTGGAATGGAATGGAATGTAGTGGAGTGCAGGGGAATGGAGTGTAGTGGAATGCAATAGAGTGGAATGGAACTGAAAGGAGTTTAGTGGAATGGAGTGGAATTGATGGGAATACAGTGGAATCGAGTGGTGTGAGGAGGAATGGAGTGTAATGGAGTAGAACGGAGTGGAATAGAATGAAATGGAAAGGAATGGAATGGAGTGAAGTAGAGTGGAATTAACTGGAATGCAGTGGAAAAGAATGGAATAGAGTGGAATGGAACGGAGTGGATTCGAATGTAATGGAAAGGAATGGAGTGGAGTGGAGAGGAATAGGGTGGAGTGCAGTGGAATGTAGTGGAATGGATTGGAAGGGAATGAAGTGGAGTGGAGAGGGGTTGAGGGGAATGGATTCGAATCGAGTGGAGATGAGTAGAATGGAATAGAATGGAGTTGAGTGGAGAGGAAAGGAGTTGAGTGGAATGGAGTGGAGTGGAGTGAAGTGGAGTAGAATGGAATGGAGTGGAGTGGAATGGATTGGAATGGAATGGAGTGGAGTGGAGTGGAGTGCAGTGGAATGTGATGCAATGATGTGTAGTGGCATGGACTGAACTGGAATAGAGGGGAATTGAGTGGAGTGGAGTGGAATGCAGTGGAGTGGAGTGGAATGCAATGGAGTTGGGTGTAGTTGAATGGACTGGAAGGGATTGGAAAGGAATGGAATGGTATGGAGTGGAATGGAATGGAGTGGAGTGGAATGAAGTGGAATGCAATGGAGTGGATTGGAGTGGAGTGGAAAGGAATGGAATGGAGTGGAGTGTAATGGAGTGGAATGCAAAGGAATGGATGGTAGAGGAGTGGAATGGAATGGAATTGAGTGGAGATTAATGAAGTCGAATGGAATGGAGGCGAATAGAGTGGAGTGGAATGGAGTGGAATGCAATGGACTGTATTGGAGAGGAGAGGAATGGCATGGAATGGAGAGGAGTGGAATAGAGTGGAATGGAATGGAATGGAGTGGAATGGAATGGAATGCAATGGAGTGGATTAGAGAGGAGAGAAATGGCATGGAATGCAGTGGAGTGGAAAACAGTGGAATGGAGTAGAATGGAGTGGAGTGGAGTGGAGAGCAGTGGAGAGGACTGAAGTGGAATGGAACGGAGTGGAGTGGAATGGAATAGAATGAAGCGGAGTGGAGTAGAATGGACTGGAGTGGAGTTGAATGGAGTTGAATGCAATGGAATGGAATGGTTTGGAGTGGAATGGAGTGGAGTGGAATTGAATAGAGTGGAATGGAATGGAATGGAGTGGAATGTAATGGAATGAAATGAAGTGGAGTGGAATGGAGTGGAGTGGACAGGAATGCTGTGGAGTGGATTGGAGTGGATCTTAGGAGAGATGATTGGAATGGAGTGGAGTGGAGTTGATTGGAATGGAGTAGAGCGGAAAGGAATGCAATGGAGTGGAATGGAATGGAATGGAATGGAGTGGAGTCAAATGGAGTGGAGTGTAATGGAGTGGAGTGGAATGGAATTTAAGGGAGTTTAATGGAATGGAGTGGAATGGAGGGTAATTCAGTGGCATGGAGTGGAGTGGAGAGGAATCGAGTGGAATGGAGTAGAATGGAGGAGAATGGAATGAAATGGGATCGAAAGGAATGGAGTGAAGTGGAGTGGAATGTACTGGAATGGAGTGGAATGGAATTAAATGGAGTGAAATGGAATGGAATGGAATGGAATTGAAAGGAATGGAGTGGGATGGAGTTTAATAGAGTGGAGGGGAAGGAGTGGAATGGAATGCAATGGAATGGAATAGAACGGAAGGGAGTGGAGTGGATTGGAATGTAGAGGAATGGAAAGGAGTGGAAGGGAGTGGATTGGAGAGGTGTGGAATGCAGTGGAATGGAGTGAAGGGGAGTGGAATTGAATAGAGTGGATTGGAGTGGATTCTAATCGAATGGAGTGGAGTGGAGTGCAGTGCAATGGAATACAATGGTGTGGAGTGGCATGCAGTGGACTGGAATAGAGGGGAATAGAGTAGAGTGGAGTGGAATGGAGTGGAGTGTAGTCGCATGGAATGGAGAGGAGTGGAGTGGAATGGTGTGGAATGGAGTGGAATGGAGTGTAAAGGTGTGGAATAGAATGGAGTGGAAAGGAAAGGAATGGAGTGAAGTAGAGTGGAATGACGTGGAATGCAATGGAATAGAGTGAAATGGAATTCAGTGTTGTGGATTGGAATGTAATGGCAAGAAATGGAGTGGAGTGGAGTGGAACAGAGAGGAGTGGACTGGACTGGAGTGGAATGGATTGGAATGGAATGTAGTGGAGTGGAGTAGAATGGATTGGAATGGAATGGAATCGAATGGAGAGGAGCAGAATGGAATGGTGTGGAATGGAGTTGAGTGGAACGGAACGGAGTGGAGTGGAATGAAGTGAAGTGGAGTGAAGTGGAGTGGAATGGAATGGAGTGGAGTGGAATAGAGTGGAATGGAATGGAGTGGAGTGGAGTGCTGTGGAATGGAAAGAAATGGTGTGTAGCGTAATGGAGTGGACTGGAATAGAGTGGAATTGAGTGGAGTGGAGTGGAATTGAGTGGAGTGGAGTGGAATGGAATGCAGTTGGGTGTAGTTTAAAGGAATGGAATGCAATGGAAAGGAATGGAAAGGTATGGAATGGAATAGAATGGGGTGCAGTGGATGGGAGTGGAATGCAATGGAGTGAATTGGAGTGGAGTGGAAAGGAATGCAATGGAGTGGAGTGGAATGCAGTGGAAAGGAATGGAGTGGAAAAGAGTGGAGTGGAATGAAGTGGAATGCAATGGAGTGGATAGGAGTGGAGTGGAATGGAATGGAAAAGAGTAGAGTGGAGTGGAGAGGAATGGAATGGAGGAGAATGGAGTGGAGTGGGATGGAGTGGAATGCAATGGAGTGGATTGGAGTGGAGAGGATTGGCATGGAAAGGAGTGGAGTGGAATAGAGTGTAATGGAAAGGAAAGGAGTGGAATGGAGTCGAGTGGAGTGGATTGGAGTGGAGTGGAGTGAAGTGGAATGGAATGGAATGGAATGGAGTGGAGTGGAATGGAATGGAATGGAGTAGAATGGAATGGATTTGACTGGAGTGATGTGGAGATAGTACAGTGGAATGCAGTGGAGTGGACTGGAATGGAGTGGAATGGAATGGAATGGAGTGGAGTGGAGTGGAATGGAATGTAGTGGAGTGGAATGGAAAAGAATGGAGTTGATTGGAGTAGAGTAGAGTTGAGTGGAGTGGAATGGATATGAATGGAATGGAATGGATTGGAGTGGAATGAAGTTTAGTGGAATGGTGTATAGTGGAACGGAATGGAATGGAGTGGAATGTAATGGAATGTAATGGAATGGAGTGAAGTGGAGTGGAATGGAGTGGAGTGGAGGGTAATGAACTGTAATGGATTGCAGCGGAGTGGAGGAGAGATGAATGGAATGGAGCAGAGTGGAGTTGAGTGGAATAGAGTAGAGTGGAAAGGAATGCAATGGAGATGAAGGGAATAGGATGGAAAGGAGAGGAGTGGAATGGAGTGGAGTGGAATGGCTTACAGTGGAATGGAATTTAATGGGGTTTAGTTGAATGGAGTGGAATGGAGGGTAATGCAGTGGAATGGAGTGGAGTGGAGAGGAATAGAGCAGAATGGACTAGAATGGAGGGGAATGGAAAGGAATGGGATAGAATGGAATGGAGTGAAGTGGAGTGCAATGAACTGGAATTGAGTGGAATTGAATTAAATGGCGTGGAATGAAATGGAACAGAGTGGAATGGAATGGAACAGAGTGGAATGGAATGGAATTGCAAGGAATGGAGAGGAGTGGAGTGGAATAGAGTGGAGTGGGAAAAAATGGAATGGAATGGAATGGAATCAAATGGAGTGGAGTGGAGTTGGATGGAGAGGAATGGATTGGAGTGGAAGGGAGTGGACTGGAGTGGTGTGGAATGGAGTGGAATGGAGTGAAGTGGAGTGGAATGGAATAGAGTGGAATGAAATGGATTCGAATGGAATGGAGTGAAGTGGAGTGCAGTGCAATGGAATGCAATGGTGAGAAATGGAAAGCAGTGTACTGGAATAGAGTGAAATATAGTGGAGTGGAGTGGCATGGAGTGGAGTGGAGTGTAATAGAATGGAGTGGAGTGGTGTGGAATGGAATGAAATGGAGTGGAATGGAATCTAGCGGAGTAGAGTGAAATGTAGTGTAATGGAATGAAATGGAATGCCGCAGAGTGGAATGGAGAGGAGTGGAATGGAGTATAGTGGAGTGGAATGGAGTATAGTGGAATGGAATGGAATAGAGTGGAATGGAATGGAATGCAATGGAAAGCAATGGAGTGGAAAGGAATGGAATGGAATGACATGGAATGGAATGGAGTGGAGTGGAATAGAGTGGAGTGGAGTGGAATGGAGCGGAGTGGAGTGCAGTGGACAGCAATGGATTTTGGTGGAGTGCAGTGGATTTGAGAGGAGTGAAATGAAATGGAAAGGAATGGAGTGGAAGGGAGTGGAGTGGAGTGGAATGGAGTGGAATGGAATGAAGTGGAATGAAATGGAGGGGAATGGAGTCGAGTGGAGTGGAGTGGAATAGAATGAAATGGAATGGAGTGGAGTGGAGTGGAATGCACTGGAATGGAGTGGAGTGGAGTTGAATGTAGAGGAGTGGAATGGAGAGGAGTGGAATGTAATGGCATAGAATGGAGTGGAATGGAGTGGAGATGAAAGGAATTGTGTGGAATGGAATGGAATGGAGTGGAATGGAGTGGAGATGAAAGGAATAGGGTAGAATGGAATGGAATGGAATTCAATGGAGTGGAGTGGAATGTAGTGCAGTGGAATAGATTGGACTGGAGTAGGGTGGAATGGAATGGAGTGGAGTGTTTTGGAGTAGAGTGCAGTAGACTGGAATGAAATGGAATGGAATGCAATGGATTGGATTGGAGTGAAACAGAGTATAGTGGGGTGGAATGGAAATGAAGGGAATGGAGTGGAATGGATGGGAGTGGAGTTGAGTGGACTCCAGTGGAGTGGAATGGAATGGTGTAGAGTGGAATGGAATTGATTGTAATGAAATGGAATGGAATGGAGTGGAATGGAGAGGAGTGGAATGGAATAGAGTGGAATGGAATAGAATGGAGTGCAATTGAATGGAATGGAATGAAACTGAATGGGTAGGAGTGGATTGGAATGGATTGGAGAGGAGTGGAATGGATTGGAGTGAAGTGGAGTGGATTGGAATGGAATGGAAAGGAATGAAGTGGGTTGGAATGCAGTGGAGTGTAATGGAGTTGATTGGATTTCAGTGGAGAGCAATCGAATATGGCGGAGTGGAGTGGAGTGCAGTGGAATGGAATGAAATTTAATGGAAAAGAATGGAGTGGAGTGAAAAGGAGTGGAGTGGAGTGGAATGGAGAGGAATGGCATGAAGTGGAATAAAATGGAGTTGAGTGGAGTGGAGGGAAGTGCAGTGGACTATAATGGAATGGAATATAGTGTAGTGGAGTGGAATGCAGTGGAATTGAGTGGAATAGAATGGAATGGAGTGGAAGGGAATGGAATGTAATGAAATCAAGTGGGGTGGAGTTGAATGGAGTGGAATGGATTGGAAAGGAGTGGAATGTAGTAGAATGGAGTGGAGTGGAATGGAGTGGTGACAAATAGAGTAGAATGGAATGGAATGGAATGGAGTGGAATGGAATTTAATGGAATGGAATGGAGTGGAGTGGAGTGGAACGAACTGGAGTGGAATGGAGTGGGGTGGAGTGGGTTGGAATGAAACGAGGTGGAGCTGAGTGGATTGGAGTAGACTGGAATGAAATGGAATGGAATGGAACAGAGTGGAGTGGAATGGAGTGTAGTCGGGTGGAATGGAGAGGAATAGAATGGAGTGGAATGAACTGGAGTAGAGTGGAGCGGACTGGAGTGGAGTGAAATGGAATGAAGTAGAGTGGAATCGAGTGGAATGAAATGAAGTGAGTGGAAACGAGTAGAATGGAAAGGAGTAGAGTGTTACGGGGTTTAATGGAATGAAATGGAATGGAATGGAATGGAGTGGAATGGAATGGAGTGAAATGGAGTGGAATGGAGTAGAGTGGGTTGGAGTACAGTAGAATGCAGTGGAATGGACTGGAATGTAGTGGAATGGAATTTAATGGAATGGAATGGAAGGGGGTGCAGTTGAATGGAATGGTATGGAGTGGAATGGAATGGAACGGAGTGGTATAGAATGGAATGGAATGGAATGGAAAGTAGTGGAGTGGAATGCAGTGGAATGGAGTGGAGTGGAGTGGAATGGAGTGGAAAACGGTGGAGTGGAGTGGAAAGGAATGGAATGGAATGGAGTGGAGTGGAATGTAATGGAGTGGAGTGGAGTGGAATGGAGTGTAAAGGAGTTAAATGGAATGGAGGGGATTGGAATGGAGAGGAGTGGAATGGAGTATACTGTAATGGCATGGTATGGAGTGGAATGGAATGGAATGAAATAAAATGGAATAGAGCGGAGTGGAGTGGAATGAAGAGGTGTGGAGTGGAATGGAGTGCAGTGAAGTGGGAAGGAATGGATGGAATGGAGTGGGTTGAAATGCAGTGGAGTACAATGGAGTCCAGTTCAGTGCAGTGGAGATCAATGGAATGTGATGCAGTGGAGTGCAGCGGAGTAGAGTGGAATGAAATGGAATGTAATAGAATGGATTGGAGTGGAAAGGAGTAGAGTGGAATGGGATGGAATGGAATGGAGTGGAGTTGAGTGGAATGGCGTGGACTGTAATGAAATGGAATGGAATGGAGTGGAGAGGAGTGAAACGGAGTACAGTGGGTTTGAAAGGAGAGAAATGGAATGGAGTGGATTGGAGTGGTGTGGAGTGGAGTGGAATGAAATGGAATGAAGGGGAGTGGAATGGAGTGGAAAGGAAAAGAGAGGAATGGAATAGAGTGGAATGGAAAGGAGTGGTGTGGAGTGGAGACGAGTGGAGTGGAATGGAATGGAGTAGAGTGTAATGGAATCGAATGGAATGGAGAGGAGTTGAGTGGAGAGAAATGGAATGGAATGGAGTGGAGTGGAGTGGAATGGAATGGAGTGGAATGGACCGTAATGCAGTGATGTGCAGTGGAAGGGAATGGAATGGAATGGAGTGGAATGTGGTGGAGTGGAATGGAGTGCACTGGAGGGGGTTGAATGAAATGGAGTGGAGTGGATTGGAGGGGAGGAATTTGATTAGTGTGAGACGAAATGGAAAGGAGTGGAGTGGAGTGGAATGCAGTGGAGACGAGTGGAATAGAGAGGAATGGAATGGAGTGGAGTGAAGTGGAGAGGCATGAAATAGAGAAGAGTGTAATGGAGTGGAATGCAATGGAGTGGAGTGGTTTGCAGTGTAATGACATGGAATGGAATGGAGTGAAATGGAGTGGAATGGAATGGAGTGGAATGAAGGGGAATGGAGTGGAATGGAGTAGAGGACAGTGGAATGCCGTGGAATAGACTGGAACGGAGTGGAATGGAATGGAGTAGAATGGAATGGAATGGAGTGGAATGGAATGGAATGGAATGTAGTGGAAAGGAATGGAATGGTATGGCACGGAATTGAGAGGTTTGGAGTAGAATGGAGTTTATTGGAGTGGAAAGGATTGGAATGGAATGGAAAGGAATGGAGTGGAGTGGAGTGAAAAGGAGTGGAATGCAGTGGTATGGAATGAAATGCAGTGGATTGTAATGTAATGGAGTGGAATTTAGTGGAATAGAGTGGAGTGGAGAGTAGTGGATTGGAATGGAATGGAATTCAGTGGAATGGAATGGAATGGAGTTGAGTGGAATGCAAAGGCTTGGAAGGGAGTGGAGTGGAGGGGAGTGTAGTGGAGTGGAAAGGAATGTAGAATAATGGAATCTAATGAGATGGAATGGAGTGTAGTGGAGTAGAATGTAGTGGAATGAAGTGGAGTAGAATGGTGTGGAGTGGAATGGAATGGAGTGGAGTGGAATGGAATGGAATGCAATGGAATAGAGTGGAGTAGAATGGAGTGGAGTGGAGTGGAGTGCAATGGAATGGAATGGAGTGGAGTGTACTGGACTGCAATGGAATGGAACTGAATGGAAAGGAATGGAATGGAGTGGAGTAGAATGGACTGGAGTAGGATAGAATGGAGTTGAATTGAAAGCAGCGGAATGGAATGGAGGGGAGTACAGTGCAGTGCAATGGAGTGGAATGGATTGGAGTAGAGTGGAATGGAATGGAGTGGAGTGGAATGGAGTGCAGTCGAATGGAAAGGAATGAATGGAGATGAGTGGAAAGGAGTGGAATGGAATAGAGTCGAATGGAGTGGACTGGAGGGGAGTGGAATGGGGTCGAATGCACTGGAATGGAGGGGAATTTAATGGAATTTAGTGGAATGGAATGGAATGGAGTGGAAGGGAACAGAATGAAGTGGAGTGGAGTGGAATGGAATGGTGTGGAATGGAATGTAGTGGAGTGCAATGTAGCGGAGTGGAGTGGATTGGAGGGAATTGGAGTGAAATGGAGTGGAGTGGAGTTAATTTATTGGAGTGTCATGGAATGGATTGGAATGGAGTCGATTGGAGTGGAATGGAATGGAGTAGAATGGAATGGAGTGGAGTGGAAGAGATTGGAGTAAAGTGGATTGAAGCGAAGTGTAATGAAATGGAGTGGAGTAGAATGGAATTTAGTGGTGTGTCATGGAATGGATTATTAAAGAATGGACAGGAGTTGAATGGAGTGGAGTAGAATGGAGTGGAGTGGAATGGAGTGAAGTGCAATGGAATGGCATGGAATGGTGTAGAGTGTAAAGTAACGGAGTGGAGTGGAAAGGAATGGAATGTATTGGATAGGATTGGAGTGCAATGGAATGGATTGTAATGGTGTGGAGTGGAGTGCAGTGCAATAAAATGGAGTTGAGTTGAATAGAATGGACTGGAGCTGAATGGAATAGAGATGAGTCAATTGGATTGGAAAGGAATGTAGTGGAATGGAGTGAAGTGGAGTGGAGTGCAGTGAAATGGAATGGGATGGAATGGAGTTGAGTGGAATGGAATGGAGTGAAGTGCAATGGAATGGAGTTGAGGGGAGTGGAGTGGAGTGGAATGGAGTGGAGTGAAATGGAGTGGGTGGACTGGAATGGAGTGGAATGGAAGGGAATGGAATGGAATGGAATGGAGTGGATAGTATTGGAGTGGAGTGGAATTGAGTGGAAGGAGTGGAATGGAGTTGAATGGAGTGGAATGGAGTTGAATGGAATGAAAACAATGGAGTGGATTCTAATGGAGAGGAGTGGAACGGAGTAGAGTTGAGTGGAATGGAATGCAGTGGAATGGAAGGGAATGGAATGGAATGAAATGGAATGGAGTGGAGAGGAGTGGAATGCAGTAGTGTGGAGTGGAATGGAGAAGAATGGAATGGAATGAAATGTAATGAAATAGAGTGGAGTGGACTGGAGTGGAGTAAAATGGAATGGAGTAGGGTAGAATTTGTTGGAATGGAATGGAGTGGAGTGGTATGGATGGCAATTCAATGGAATGGAATGGAGTGGAATGGAGTGGAACAGAATGGAGTGGAATGGAGGGGAATGGAGGGGAATGGACTGGAGTGCAGTTGAATGGATTGGAGGGGAGTGGAATGGAGAGCAATGGAATGGAGTGAAATGCAGTGGATTGGAATGGAGTAGAGTAGAATGGAATGGAATGGAATGGAATGGAGTTCAATTGAATGGAATGGAATGGAAAGAAAAGTAATGGAATGGAATGGAATGGAGTGGATTGGAAGGGAATGGAATGGAATGGAATGGAGTTCAATGGAATGGAATGAAAAATAATGGAATGGAATGGAATGAAGTGGATTGGAATGGAATGGAATGGAATGGAATGGAATGGAATGGAATGGAATGGAATGGAATCGAGTGGAGAGGAGTGGAAAGGAGTGGAATGTAATTGAATGGAGTGGAATGGAAAGGAATGGAGTGAAAGGGAGGGGAGTGGTATGGAGTGGAGTGCAATGGAGTAGAGTGGAATGGAATGGAATGGAAAGGAACGGAATGGAACTGAATGGAATGGAATGGAGGGAAGAGGAAAGGAATGGGGTGGAGAGAACAGAGAAGAATGGAAAAGAGTGAAATGGAATGGAGTGGAGGGGAGTGGAGTGTAGTGCAGTGGAATGAAATGGAGTAGAGTGGAATGGAGTGGAATGGAATGGGGTGGAGTGGAATGTAGTGTAATGGAATGGAATGGAGTGCAGTGGAATGGAGTGGAATAAAAAGGGGTGGAATGGAGGGGAATGGAGCGGAATGTAGTGAAGTGGACTGGAACGGAGTGGAGTGGAGTGGAATGGAGTTTAATGGAATGGAATGCAGTAGAGTGGAGTGGAATTTAGTGGAGTGGACTGGAAAGGACTGGAGTGAAATGGAATGGAGATTAATGGAATGGAATGTAGCGCAATGCGGTAGAGTGGAGTGGAAAGGAGTGCAGTAGAATGGAATGAAATGGAATGGAATGGAGTGGAGTGTAATGGAATGGAGTGGAGTGGAGAGTAATGGAGTGGAATGCAATGGAGTGGAATGGAATGCAGTGGATTGGAATAGAATGGGGTGGAGTGGAATGGAATGGAATGTAGTGGAATGAAGTGGAGAGGAATAGAATGGAATGGAGTGGCGTTGAATGGAGTGGACTGAAATGGAGTGGAATGGAGAGGAATGGAGTGGCAACGAAAGGAGTGGAATGGAATGGAAAGGAACTCAGTGGAAGGGAATGCAGTGGAGTGGAATGGAGTGGGATGGAATGGAGTTGAGTGGACTCGAATAGAATGGAATGGAGTGGAGTGGAATGGAGTGCAATGGAATGGAGTGGAGTGGAATGGAGTGCAATGGAATGGAGTGGAATGGAGTGAAGTGGAATGGAATGGAGTGGAATGGAGTGGAGTGGATTGGAACTTAGTGGTCTGGAATGGAATGGAAAGGAAAGGAGTGGAATGGAATGGGGTAGAGTGGAATGGAATGGTATGGAATGATGTTGATTGGAGTGGAGTGGAATGCAGTGGAGTGGACTGGAATGGAGTGGAGTGGAATCGAATGGAGTTTAATGGAATGGAATGGAATGGAATGGAATGCAGTAGAGTAGAGTGGAATTTAGTGGAGTGGACTGAAAAGGACTGGAGTGAAATGGAATTGATTTTAATGGAATGAATTGTAATGGAATGCAGTATAGTGTAGTGGAATGGAGTTGATTGGAGTGGAGTGGAATGGAATGGAATAAAATGGAGTTGAGTGGAGTGGAGTAGAATGGAGTGGAGTGGAATGGAGTGGAGTGGACTGCAATGGAATGGAGTGGAATGGAATGGAGTTTAATGGAATGGAATGGAATGCAGTAGAGTGGAGTGGAATTTAGTGGAGTGGACTGGAAAGAACTGGAGTGAAATGGAATGGAGATTAATGGAATGGAACGTAGTGCAATGCAGTAGAGTGGAGTGGAATGGACTGGAGTGAAATGAAGTGGAGTAGAATGGAATGGAATGGAATGGAATGGAGTGGAGTGGAGTGTAATGGAATGGAGAGGAGTGGAGACGAATGGAGTGGAATGGAATGGAGTGGAATGGAATGCATTGGATTAGAATAGAATGGAGTGGAGTGGAATGGAATGGAATGTAGTGGAATGAAGTGGAGTGGACTGGAAAGGAGTGGAGTGGAATGGAATGGAGTTTAATGGAATGGAATGGAATGCAGTAGAGTGGAGTGGAATTTAGTGGAGTGGACTGCAAAGGACTGGAGTGAAACGGAATTGAGTTTAATGTAATGGAATGTAACGGAATGCATTATAGTGGAGTGGAATTTAGTTAAATGGAGTGGAGTGAAGTGCAATGGAGTGGAGTGGAGAGGAAGGGAGTGGAATGGAATGGAATGGAGTGGAAGGGAATGGAAACGAATGGAATGAAAGGCGGTGGAGTTGAATGGAATGGAGTGGAGTGGAGTGGAATGCAATGGAATGTAGTGAAATGGAGTGGAGTGGAATAGATTGGAATGGAGTGGAGTTAAATGGAGTGGACTGAAATGTAGTGGTATGGAGTAAAATGAAGTGGCAAGGAAGGGAGTGGAATGGCATGGAATGGAATGGAGTGGAGTGGAAAGGAGTGGACTGGAATGGAATGGAATGGGATGGAAGATGTGGAGTGGAGTGGATTGGAGTGGAGTGAAGAGGAATGGATTAGAATGGAGTGGATTGGAAAGCAGTGGAGTGGAGTGGAATGGAATGAATTGGACAGGAATGTAATGGAAAGGATTGTAATGTAATGTAATGGATTGGAGTGCAGTGCAGTGGAGATGAATGGAAGGGAATGGAGTGAAGTGAAATGGAAAGGATTGGAATGGAGTGGAGTGGAATGGAGTGGAATGGAGTGGAGTGGAGTGGAGTGGATTGGAGTCCAGTGGGATTTAATGGAATGTAGTGCAAGTTGAGATTGTGCCTCTGCATTCCAGGCTGAGTGGTAGAGTGAGATACTCTAGAAAGAAAGGTTTGGAACGCAATGTAACGGAATGGAATGGTTTGGAGTGGACAACAGTGCAGTGGAGTGAAGTGGAGTGAAGTGGTATGGAGAGGAATGGAATGGGATGTAATGGAATGGAATGACGTGGAGGGAAGTGTGGTGGAGTTTAGTATAGTGGAATGGAGCAGAATGGAATGGGTTGGAGTGGAATGGAGTGGAGTGCAGTGCAGAGGAAAGGAGTGGAATGGAGTGGAATGGAATCTGATGTAACGGAATGGAGTAGAGTGGATTGGAGTAGAAAAGAGTGGATTGGAATTGAATGGAATTTAATGAAATGGAATGGAATGGGATGGAATGCCAAGGAATACAACTGAATAGAATTCAATGCAATGGAAAGTGACATGTAATGTGAGCTGACATTGTGCCACTGCACTCCAGAATGGGTTACACAGTGATATCCTATCGAAGGAAAGGAATGGAATGCAATGGAGTGAAATGGAATGGAATGGAATGGAATGGAACGGAAAGGAACGGAACGGAACGGAATGGAATGGAATGGAATGGAATTGAATGGAATGGAGTCGAGTGGAGTGGAGTGCAGTAGAATGGATTGGAATGGCGTCAAATGGAATGGGATGGAGTGGAAAGGAATGGAGTGCAGTGCAGAGGAGTGGAGTGAAATAGTGTTGAATGGAATGGAATGGAATGGAATGCAATGGGATGGTGAAAAGAAACGTGAGCTGAGATTGTACCACTGCACTCCACCTTTTGTTCCATAGTGAGATCCTGTGGAAAGAAAGAAATGCAATTGAAAGGAGTGGAATAGAATGGAATGGAGTGGAGTAGAGTGGAGTGTTGTGGAATGTAGTGGTGTGGAATGGAATTGATTGGAGTTGAAAGCAATGGAATGGTATGGAATAGATTGGAGGGGAGGGGAGGGGAGTGTATTGCAGTGGAGTGGAGAGGAATAGAGTGGAATGAATTGGAATGGAGGGGAATGGAATGGAATGGAGTGGAATGGAGTGGAGTGGAATGGAATATTATGGAGTGGAATGCAATGGAGTGGAATGGAGGGGATTAGAGTGGACTGGAGTAGAATGGAGTGGAATGGAGTGGAATGGAATGGAATGGAATGGAATGCAATGGAATGGAATGGAATGGAATGCAATGGAATGGAATGCATTGGAGTGTGGTGGAATGAACTGGAATGGAGTGGAATGGAATGGATTGTAGTGGAATGGAGTGGAATGGAGTGGAACGAATATAAATGGAATGGAGTGGAATGAAATGGAGTGGAGTGGAGTGAAGCGGAGTGGAATGGAATGGAGTGGAGTGGAATGTATTGGAATGGAATGGAGTAGAGAGGAGTGCAGTGAAATGGTGTGGAGTGGAATGGAATGGAATGGAATGAAGTGGAGTGGAGTGGAATGGAGTGGAATGGAGTGGAGTGGAGTGGAATGGAACTGGAATGGAGTGGAATGGAATGAAAAGTTATGGAGTGAAATGGAATTGGATGTTGTTGAATTGAGGGGAATATAATGGAGTGGAGTGGAGTGGAATTGATTGGAGTGGAGTAGAGTGGAATGGAGTTGAATGGACTACAATGGAGTGGAATGGAATGGAATGGGGTGGAATGGAATGAAATGGAATGGAATGAAATGGAATTTAGTGGAGTGGACTGTAATGAAGTGGAGTTAAGAGGAATGTAGTGGAATGGAGTGGAATGGAATGCAGTGTAGTGTAGTGGAATGGAGTGGAATGGAATGGAGTGTAGTGGAGTGGAATGGAATGGAATGGAATTGATTGGAATGGAATGGAGTGGAGTAAGTGGAGTGGAGTGGAATGGAATTGAAAGAGGTGGAGTGGAAAGGAGTGGAAAGAAATGGAGTGGAAAGGAGTCGTTTGGAGTGGAATGCATGGTAGTGGAGTGGCGTGCAATGGAGTGGAGTGGAGTGGAGTGGAGTGGAGATGGATGGAATGTAATGTAATGGAGGCTGAGATTGTTCCACTGTTCTTCAGGCTGATTGACAGACTGAGAAACTCTCAAAAGAAAGGAATGGAATGGAGTGCAGTGGAATGTAATGGAATCGATTGAATTGGAGTGGATTGGAGTGGAATGGAGTGAAGTGGATTGGAGAGGAATGGAGAGGAATGGAATGGGATGTAATGGAATGTAGTGGAGTGGAGTGGAGTGAAAAAGAGTGGAGTGGTATACAATGTAAAGCAAAGTAATTGAATGCAATGCAATGGAAAGTGACATGTAATGTGAGTTGAGATAATGCCACTGCACTCCAGCCTGTGTAACACAGTGATACACTGTCGAAGGAAAGGAGTGGAAAGCAATGGAGTGAAATGGAATGGAATGGAGTGGAGTGGAGTGGAGGGCAGTGGCGTGGTTTGGAATGGAGTCGAATGGAATGGGATGGAGTGGAACGGAATGGAGTAGAGTGCAGTGGAGTGGAGTGAAATAGTATGGAATAGAATGCGATGGAATGCAATTCAATGGAATGGTGAAAAGAAATGTGAGCCAAGATTGTGCCAATGCACTCCAGGTTTGGCGACAGAGTGAGACCCTGTGGAAAGAAAGGAATGGAATGGAATGGAGTAGAATGGAATGGAATGGAGAGGAGAGGAGGGTAGTGGAGTGGTGTGGAATGGAGTGGTGTGGAATGGAATGGATTGGAGTTGAAAGCAATGGAATGCAATGGAATGGAATGGAATGAAATGGATTGGAGTGGAGTGGAGTGGAATGGACTGTAATGGAATGGAATGGAATGGAAATGATTGGAATGGAGTGGAATGGAATGGAATGTAGTGGAGTGCAGGGGAATGGAGTGTAGTGGAATGCAATAGAGTGGAATGGAACTGAAAGGAGTTTAGTGGAATGGAGTGGAATTGATGGGAATACAGTGGAATCGAGTGGTGTGAGGAGGAATGGAGTGTAATGGAGTAGAACGGAGTGGAATAGAATGAAATGGAAAGGAATGGAATGGAGTGAAGTAGAGTGGAATTAACTGGAATGCAGTGGAAAAGAATGGAATAGAGTGGAATGGAACGGAGTGGATTCGAATGTAATGGAAAGGAATGGAGTGGAGTGGAGAGGAATAGGGTGGAGTGCAGTGGAATGTAGTGGAATGGATTGGAAGGGAATGAAGTGGAGTGGAGAGGGGTTGAGGGGAATGGATTCGAATCGAGTGGAGATGAGTAGAATGGAATAGAATGGAGTTGAGTGGAGAGGAAAGGAGTTGAGTGGAATGGAGTGGAGTGGAGTGAAGTGGAGTAGAATGGAATGGAGTGGAGTGGAATGGATTGGAATGGAATGGAGTGGAGTGGAGTGGAGTGCAGTGGAATGTGATGCAATGATGTGTAGTGGCATGGACTGAACTGGAATAGAGGGGAATTGAGTGGAGTGGAGTGGAATGCAGTGGAGTGGAGTGGAATGCAATGGAGTTGGGTGTAGTTGAATGGACTGGAAGGGATTGGAAAGGAATGGAATGGTATGGAGTGGAATGGAATGGAGTGGAGTGGAATGAAGTGGAATGCAATGGAGTGGATTGGAGTGGAGTGGAAAGGAATGGAATGGAGTGGAGTGTAATGGAGTGGAATGCAAAGGAATGGATGGTAGAGGAGTGGAATGGAATGGAATTGAGTGGAGATTAATGAAGTCGAATGGAATGGAGGCGAATAGAGTGGAGTGGAATGGAGTGGAATGCAATGGACTGTATTGGAGAGGAGAGGAATGGCATGGAATGGAGAGGAGTGGAATAGAGTGGAATGGAATGGAATGGAGTGGAATGGAATGGAATGCAATGGAGTGGATTAGAGAGGAGAGAAATGGCATGGAATGCAGTGGAGTGGAAAACAGTGGAATGGAGTAGAATGGAGTGGAGTGGAGTGGAGAGCAGTGGAGAGGACTGAAGTGGAATGGAACGGAGTGGAGTGGAATGGAATAGAATGAAGCGGAGTGGAGTAGAATGGACTGGAGTGGAGTTGAATGGAGTTGAATGCAATGGAATGGAATGGTTTGGAGTGGAATGGAGTGGAGTGGAATTGAATAGAGTGGAATGGAATGGAATGGAGTGGAATGTAATGGAATGAAATGAAGTGGAGTGGAATGGAGTGGAGTGGACAGGAATGCTGTGGAGTGGATTGGAGTGGATCTTAGGAGAGATGATTGGAATGGAGTGGAGTGCAGTTGATTGGAATGGAGTAGAGCGGAAAGGAATGCAATGGAGTGGAATGGAATGGAATGGAATGGAGTGGAGTCAAATGGAGTGGAGTGTAATGGAGTGGAGTGGAATGGAATTTAAGGGAGTTTAATGGAATGGAGTGGAATGGAGGGTAATTCAGTGGCATGGAGTGGAGTGGAGAGGAATCGAGTGGAATGGAGTAGAATGGAGGAGAATGGAATGAAATGGGATCGAAAGGAATGGAGTGAAGTGGAGTGGAATGTACTGGAATGGAGTGGAATGGAATTAAATGGAGTGAAATGGAATGGAATGGAATGGAATTGAAAGGAATGGAGTGGGATGGAGTTTAATAGAGTGGAGGGGAAGGAGTGGAATGGAATGCAATGGAATGGAATAGAACGGAAGGGAGTGGAGTGGATTGGAATGTAGAGGAATGGAAAGGAGTGGAAGGGAGTGGATTGGAGAGGTGTGGAATGCAGTGGAATGGAGTGAAGGGGAGTGGAATTGAATAGAGTGGATTGGAGTGGATTCTAATCGAATGGAGTGGAGTGGAGTGCAGTGCAATGGAATACAATGGTGTGGAGTGGCATGCAGTGGACTGGAATAGAGGGGAATAGAGTAGAGTGGAGTGGAATGGAGTGGAGTGTAGTCACATGGAATGGAGAGGAGTGGAGTGGAATGGTGTGGAATGGAGTGGAATGGAGTGTAAAGGTGTGGAATAGAATGGAGTGGAAAGGAAAGGAATGGAGTGAAGTAGAGTGGAATGACGTGGAATGCAATGGAATAGAGTGAAATGGAATTCAGTGTTGTGGATTGGAATGTAATGGCAAGAAATGGAGTGGAGTGGAGTGGAACAGAGAGGAGTGGACTGGACTGGAGTGGAATGGATTGGAATGGAATGTAGTGGAGTGGAGTAGAATGGATTGGAATGGAATGGAATCGAATGGAGAGGAGCAGAATGGAATGGTGTGGAATGGAGTTGAGTGGAACGGAACGGAGTGGAGTGGAATGAAGTGAAGTGGAGTGAAGTGGAGTGGAATGGAATGGAGTGGAGTGGAATAGAGTGGAATGGAATGGAGTGGAGTGGAGTGCTGTGGAATGGAAAGAAATGGTGTGTAGCGTAATGGAGTGGACTGGAATAGAGTGGAATTGAGTGGAGTGGAGTGGAATTGAGTGGAGTGGAGTGGAATGGAATGCAGTTGGGTGTAGTTTAAAGGAATGGAATGCAATGGAAAGGAATGGAAAGGTATGGAATGGAATAGAATGGGGTGCAGTGGATGGGAGTGGAATGCAATGGAGTGAATTGGAGTGGAGTGGAAAGGAATGCAATGGAGTGGAGTGGAATGCAGTGGAAAGGAATGGAGTGGAAAAGAGTGGAGTGGAATGAAGTGGAATGCAATGGAGTGGATAGGAGTGGAGTGGAATGGAATGGAAAAGAGTAGAGTGGAGTGGAGAGGAATGGAATGGAGGAGAATGGAGTGGAGTGGGATGGAGTGGAATGCAATGGAGTGGATTGGAGTGGAGAGGATTGGCATGGAAAGGAGTGGAGTGGAATAGAGTGTAATGGAAAGGAAAGGAGTGGAATGGAGTCGAGTGGAGTGGATTGGAGTGGAGTGGAGTGAAGTGGAATGGAATGGAATGGAATGGAGTGGAGTGGAATGGAATGGAATGGAGTAGAATGGAATGGATTTGACTGGAGTGATGTGGAGATAGTACAGTGGAATGCAGTGGAGTGGACTGGAATGGAGTGGAATGGAATGGAATGGAGTGGAGTGGAGTGGAATGGAATGTAGTGGAGTGGAATGGAAAAGAATGGAGTTGATTGGAGTAGAGTAGAGTTGAGTGGAGTGGAATGGATATGAATGGAATGGAATGGATTGGAGTGGAATGAAGTTTAGTGGAATGGTGTATAGTGGAACGGAATGGAATGGAGTGGAATGTAATGGAATGTAATGGAATGGAGTGAAGTGGAGTGGAATGGAGTGGAGTGGAGGGTAATGAACTGTAATGGATTGCAGCGGAGAGGAGGAGAGATGAATGGAATGGAGCAGAGTGGAGTTGAGTGGAATAGAGTAGAGTGGAAAGGAATGCAATGGAGATGAAGGGAATAGGATGGAAAGGAGAGGAGTGGAATGGAGTGGAGTGGAATGGCTTACAGTGGAATGGAATTTAATGGGGTTTAGTTGAATGGAGTGGAATGGAGGGTAATGCAGTGGAATGGAGTGGAGTGGAGAGGAATAGAGCAGAATGGACTAGAATGGAGGGGAATGGAAAGGAATGGGATAGAATGGAATGGAGTGAAGTGGAGTGCAATGAACTGGAATTGAGTGGAATTGAATTAAATGGCGTGGAATGAAATGGAACAGAGTGGAATGGAATGGAACAGAGTGGAATGGAATGGAATTGCAAGGAATGGAGAGGAGTGGAGTGGAATAGAGTGGAGTGGGAAAAAATGGAATGGAATGGAATGGAATCAAATGGAGTGGAGTGGAGTTGGATGGAGAGGAATGGATTGGAGTGGAAGGGAGTGGACTGGAGTGGTGTGGAATGGAGTGGAATGGAGTGAAGTGGAGTGGAATGGAATAGAGTGGAATGAAATGGATTCGAATGGAATGGAGTGAAGTGGAGTGCAGTGCAATGGAATGCAATGGTGAGAAATGGAAAGCAGTGTACTGGAATAGAGTGAAATATAGTGGAGTGGAGTGGCATGGAGTGGAGTGGAGTGTAATAGAATGGAGTGGAGTGGTGTGGAATGGAATGAAATGGAGTGGAATGGAATCTAGTGGAGTAGAGTGAAATGTAGTGTAATGGAATGAAATGGAATGCCGCAGAGTGGAATGGAGAGGAGTGGAATGGAGTATAGTGGAGTGGAATGGAGTATAGTGGAATGGAATGGAATAGAGTGGAATGGAATGGAATGCAATGGAAAGCAATGGAGTGGAAAGGAATGGAATGGAATGACATGGAATGGAATGGAGTGGAGTGGAATAGAGTGGAGTGGAGTGGAATGGAGCGGAGTGGAGTGCAGTGGACAGCAATGGATTTTGGTGGAGTGCAGTGGATTTGAGAGGAGTGAAATGAAATGGAAAGGAATGGAGTGGAAGGGAGTGGAGTGGAGTGGAATGGAGTGGAATGGAATGAAGTGGAATGAAATGGAGGGGAATGGAGTCGAGTGGAGTGGAGTGGAATAGAATGAAATGGAATGGAGTGGAGTGGAGTGGAATGCACTGGAATGGAGTGGAGTGGAGTTGAATGTAGAGGAGTGGAATGGAGAGGAGTGGAATGTAATGGCATAGAATGGAGTGGAATGGAGTGGAGATGAAAGGAATTGTGTGGAATGGAATGGAATGGAGTGGAATGGAGTGGAGATGAAAGGAATAGGGTAGAATGGAATGGAATGGAATTCAATGGAGTGGAGTGGAATGTAGTGCAGTGGAATAGATTGGACTGGAGTAGGGTGGAATGGAATGGAGTGGAGTGTTTTGGAGTAGAGTGCAGTAGACTGGAATGAAATGGAATGGAATGCAATGGATTGGATTGGAGTGAAACAGAGTATAGTGGGGTGGAATGGAAATGAAGGGAATGGAGTGGAATGGATGGGAGTGGAGTTGAGTGGACTCCAGTGGAGTGGAATGGAATGGTGTAGAGTGGAATGGAATTGATTGTAATGAAATGGAATGGAATGGAGTGGAATGGAGAGGAGTGGAATGGAATAGAGTGGAATGGAATAGAATGGAGTGCAATTGAATGGAATGGAATGAAACTGAATGGGTAGGAGTGGATTGGAATGGATTGGAGAGGAGTGGAATGGATTGGAGTGAAGTGGAGTGGATTGGAATGGAATGGAAAGGAATGAAGTGGGTTGGAATGCAGTGGAGTGTAATGGAGTTGATTGGATTTCAGTGGAGAGCAATCGAATATGGCGGAGTGGAGTGGAGTGCAGTGGAATGGAATGAAATTTAATGGAAAAGAATGGAGTGGAGTGAAAAGGAGTGGAGTGGAGTGGAATGGAGAGGAATGGCATGAAGTGGAATAAAATGGAGTTGAGTGGAGTGGAGGGAAGTGCAGTGGACTATAATGGAATGGAATATAGTGTAGTGGAGTGGAATGCAGTGGAATTGAGTGGAATAGAATGGAATGGAGTGGAAGGGAATGGAATGTAATGAAATCAAGTGGGGTGGAGTTGAATGGAGTGGAATGGATTGGAAAGGAGTGGAATGTAGTAGAATGGAGTGGAGTGGAATGGAGTGGTGACAAATAGAGTAGAATGGAATGGAATGGAATGGAGTGGAATGGAATTTAATGGAATGGAATGGAGTGGAGTGGAGTGGAACGAACTGGAGTGGAATGGAGTGGGGTGGAGTGGGTTGGAATGAAACGAGGTGGAGCTGAGTGGATTGGAGTAGACTGGAATGAAATGGAATGGAATGGAAAAGAGTGGAGTGGAATGGAGTGTAGTCGGGTGGAATGGAGAGCAATAGAATGGAGTGGAATGAACTGGAGTAGAGTGGAGCGGACTGGAGTGGAGTGAAATGGAATGAAGTAGAGTGGAATCGAGTGGAATGAAATGAAGTGAGTGGAAACGAGTAGAATGGAAAGGAGTAGAGTGTTACGGGGTTTAATGGAATGAAATGGAATGGAATGGAATGGAGTGGAATGGAATGGAGTGAAATGGAGTGGAATGGAGTAGAGTGGGTTGGAGTACAGTAGAATGCAGTGGAATGGACTGGAATGTAGTGGAATGGAATTTAATGGAATGGAATGGAAGGGGGTGCAGTTGAATGGAATGGTATGGAGTGGAATGGAATGGAACGGAGTGGTATAGAATGGAATGGAATGGAATGGAAAGTAGTGGAGTGGAATGCAGTGGAATGGAGTGGAGTGGAGTGGAATGGAGTGGAAAACGGTGGAGTGGAGTGGAAAGGAATGGAATGGAATGGAGTGGAGTGGAATGTAATGGAGTGGAGTGGAGTGGAATGGAGTGTAAAGGAGTTAAATGGAATGGAGGGGATTGGAATGGAGAGGAGTGGAATGGAGTATACTGTAATGGCATGGTATGGAGTGGAATGGAATGGAATGAAATAAAATGGAATAGAGCGGAGTGGAGTGGAATGAAGAGGTGTGGAGTGGAATGGAGTGCAGTGAAGTGGGAAGGAATGGATGGAATGGAGTGGGTTGAAATGCAGTGGAGTACAATGGAGTCCAGTTCAGTGCAGTGGAGATCAATGGAATGTGATGCAGTGGAGTGCAGCGGAGTAGAGTGGAATGAAATGGAATGTAATAGAATGGATTGGAGTGGAAAGGAGTAGAGTGGAATGGGATGGAATGGAATGGAGTGGAGTTGAGTGGAATGGCGTAGACTGTAATGAAATGGAATGGAATGGAGTGGAGAGGAGTGAAACGGAGTACAGTGGGTTTGAAAGGAGAGAAATGGAATGGAGTGGATTGGAGTGGTGTGGAGTGGAGTGGAATGAAATGGAATGAAGGGGAGTGGAATGGAGTGGAAAGGAAAAGAGAGGAATGGAATAGAGTGGAATGGAAAGGAGTGGTGTGGAGTGGAGACGAGTGGAGTGGAATGGAATGGAGTAGAGTGTAATGGAATCGAATGGAATGGAGAGGAGTTGAGTGGAGAGAAATGGAATGGAATGGAGTGGAGTGGAGTGGAATGGAATGGAGTGGAATGGACCGTAATGCAGTGATGTGCAGTGGAAGGGAATGGAATGGAATGGAGTGGAATGTGGTGGAGTGGAATGGAGTGCAGTGGAGGGGGTTGAATGAAATGGAGTGGAGTGGATTGGAGGGGAGGAATTTGATTAGTGTGAGACGAAATGGAAAGGAGTGGAGTGGAGTGGAATGCAGTGGAGACGAGTGGAATAGAGAGGAATGGAATGGAGTGGAGTGAAGTGGAGAGGCATGAAATAGAGAAGAGTGTAATGGAGTGGAATGCAATGGAGTGGAGTGGTTTGCAGTGTAATGACATGGAATGGAATGGAGTGAAATGGAGTGGAATGGAATGGAGTGGAATGAAGGGGAATGGAGTGGAATGGAGTAGAGGACAGTGGAATGCCGTGGAATAGACTGGAACGGAGTGGAATGGAATGGAGTAGAATGGAATGGAATGGAGTGGAATGGAATGGAATGGAATGTAGTGGAAAGGAATGGAATGGTATGGCACGGAATTGAGAGGTTTGGAGTAGAATGGAGTTTATTGGAGTGGAAAGGATTGGAATGGAATGGAAAGGAATGGAGTGGAGTGGAGTGAAAAGGAGTGGAATGCAGTGGTATGGAATGAAATGCAGTGGATTGTAATGTAATGGAGTGGAATTTAGTGGAATAGAGTGGAGTGGAGAGTAGTGGATTGGAATGGAATGGAATTCAGTGGAATGGAATGGAATGGAGTTGAGTGGAATGCAAAGGCTTGGAAGGGAGTGGAGTGGAGGGGAGTGTAGTGGAGTGGAAAGGAATGTAGAATAATGGAATCTAATGAGATGGAATGGAGTGTAGTGGAGTAGAATGTAGTGGAATGAAGTGGAGTAGAATGGTGTGGAGTGGAATGGAATGGAGTGGAGTGGAATGGAATGGAATGCAATGGAATAGAGTGGAGTAGAATGGAGTGGAGTGGAGTGGAGTGCAATGGAATGGAATGGAGTGGAGTGTACTGGACTGCAATGGAATGGAACTGAATGGAAAGGAATGGAATGGAGTGGAGTAGAATGGACTGGAGTAGGATAGAATGGAGTTGAATTGAAAGCAGCGGAATGGAATGGAGGGGAGTACAGTGCAGTGCAATGGAGTGGAATGGATTGGAGTAGAGTGGAATGGAATGGAGTGGAGTGGAATGGAGTGCAGTCGAATGGAAAGGAATGAATGGAGACGAGTGGAAAGGAGTGGAATGGAATAGAGTCGAATGGAGTGGACTGGAGGGGAGTGGAATGGGGTCGAATGCACTGGACTGGAGGGGAATTTAATGGAATTTAGTGGAATGGAATGGAATGGAGTGGAAGGGAACAGAATGAAGTGGAGTGGAGTGGAATGGAATGGTGTGGAATGGAATGTAGTGGAGTGCAATGTAGCGGAGTGGAGTGGATTGGAGGGAATTGGAGTGAAATGGAGTGGAGTGGAGTTAATTTATTGGAGTGTCATGGAATGGATTGGAATGGAGTCGATTGGAGTGGAATGGAATGGAGTAGAATGGAATGGAGTGGAGTGGAAGAGATTGGAGTAAAGTGGATTGAAGCGAAGTGTAATGAAATGGAGTGGAGTAGAATGGAATTTAGTGGTGTGTCATGGAATGGATTATTAAAGAATGGACAGGAGTTGAATGGAGTGGAGTAGAATGGAGTGGAGTGGAATGGAGTGAAGTGCAATGGAATGGCATGGAATGGTGTAGAGTGTAAAGTAACGGAGTGGAGTGGAAAGGAATGGAATGTATTGGATAGGATTGGAGTGCAATGGAATGGATTGTAATGGTGTGGAGTGGAGTGCAGTGCAATAAAATGGAGTTGAGTTGAATAGAATGGACTGGAGCTGAATGGAATAGAGATGAGTCAATTGGATTGGAAAGGAATGTAGTGGAATGGAGTGAAGTGGAGTGGAGTGCAGTGAAATGGAATGGGATGGAATGGAGTTGAGTGGAATGGAATGGAGTGAAGTGCAATGGAATGGAGTTGAGGGGAGGGGAGTGGAGTGGAGTGGAATGGAGTGGAGTGAAATGGAGTGGGTGGACTGGAATGGAGTGGAATGGAAGGGAATGGAATGGAATGGAATGGAGTGGATAGTATTGGAGTGGAGTGGAATTGAGTGGAAGGAGTGGAATGGAGTTGAATGGAGTGGAATGGAGTTGAATGGAATGAAAACAATGGAGTGGATTCTAATGGAGAGGAGTGGAACGGAGTAGAGTTGAGTGGAATGGAATGCAGTGGAATGGAAGGGAATGGAATGGAATGAAATGGAATGGAGTGGAGAGGAGTGGAATGCAGTAGTGTGGAGTGGAATGGAGAAGAATGGAATGGAATGAAATGTAATGAAATAGAGTGGAGTGGACTGGAGTGGAGTAAAATGGAATGGAGTAGGGTAGAATTTATTGGAATGGAATGGAGTGGAGTGGTATGGATGGCAATTCAATGGAATGGAATGGAGTGGAATGGAGTGGAACAGAATGGAGTGGAATGGAGGGGAATGGAGGGGAATGGACTGGAGTGCAGTTGAATGGATTGGAGGGGAGTGGAATGGAGAGCAATGGAATGGAGTGAAATGCAGTGGATTGGAATGGAGTAGAGTAGAATGGAATGGAATGGAATGGAATGGAGTTCAATTGAATGGAATGGAATGGAAAGAAAAGTAATGGAATGGAATGGAATGGAGTGGATTGGAAGGGAATGGAATGGAATGGAATGGAGTTCAATGGAATGGAATGAAAAATAATGGAATGGAATGGAATGAAGTGGATTGGAATGGAATGGAATGGAATGGAATGGAATGGAATGGAATGGAATGGAATGGAATGGAATCGAGTGGAGAGGAGTGGAAAGGAGTGGAATGTAATTGAATGGAGTGGAATGGAAAGGAATGGAGTGAAAGGGAGGGGAGTGGTATGGAGTGGAGTGCAATGGAGTAGAGTGGAATGGAATGGAATGGAAAGGAACGGAATGGAACTGAATGGAATGGAATGGAGGGAAGAGGAAAGGAATGGGGTGGAGAGAACAGAGAAGAATGGAAAAGAGTGAAATGGAATGGAGTGGAGGGGAGTGGAGTGTAGTGCAGTGGAATGAAATGGAGTAGAGTGGAATGGAGTGGAATGGAATGGGGTGGAGTGGAATGTAGTGTAATGGAATGGAATGGAGTGCAGTGGAATGGAGTGGAATAAAAAGGGGTGGAATGGAGGGGAATGGAGCGGAATGTAGTGAAGTGGACTGGAACGGAGTGGAGTGGAGTGGAATGGAGTTTAATGGAATGGAATGCAGTAGAGTGGAGTGGAATTTAGTGGAGTGGACTGGAAAGGACTGGAGTGAAATGGAATGGAGATTAATGGAATGGAATGTAGCGCAATGCGGTAGAGTGGAGTGGAAAGGAGTGCAGTAGAATGGAATGAAATGGAATGGAATGGAGTGGAGTGTAATGGAATGGAGTGGAGTGGAGAGTAATGGAGTGGAATGCAATGGAGTGGAATGGAATGCAGTGGATTGGAATAGAATGGGGTGGAGTGGAATGGAATGGAATGTAGTGGAATGAAGTGGAGAGGAATAGAATGGAATGGAGTGGCGTTGAATGGAGTGGACTGAAATGGAGTGGAATGGAGAGGAATGGAGTGGCAACGAAAGGAGTGGAATGGAATGGAAAGGAACTCAGTGGAAGGGAATGCAGTGGAGTGGAATGGAGTGGGATGGAATGGAGTTGAGTGGACTCGAATAGAATGGAATGGAGTGGAGTGGAATGGAGTGCAATGGAATGGAGTGGAGTGGAATGGAGTGCAATGGAATGGAGTGGAATGGAGTGAAGTGGAATGGAATGGAGTGGAATGGAGTGGAGTGGATTGGAACTTAGTGGTCTGGAATGGAATGGAAAGGAAAGGAGTGGAATGGAATGGGGTAGAGTGGAATGGAATGGTATGGAATGATGTTGATTGGAGTGGAGTGGAATGCAGTGGAGTGGACTGGAATGGAGTGGAGTGGAATCGAATGGAGTTTAATGGAATGGAATGGAATGGAATGGAATGCAGTAGAGTAGAGTAGAATTTAGTGGAGTGGACTGAAAAGGACTGGAGTGAAATGGAATTGATTTTAATGGAATGAATTGTAATGGAATGCAGTATAGTGTAGTGGAATGGAGTTGATTGGAGTGGAGTGGAATGGAATGGAATAAAATGGAGTTGAGTGGAGTGGAGTAGAATGGAGTGGAGTGGAATGGAGTGGAGTGGACTGCAATGGAATGGAGTGGAATGGAATGGAGTTTAATGGAATGGAATGGAATGCAGTAGAGTGGAGTGGAATTTAGTGGAGTGGACTGGAAAGAACTGGAGTGAAATGGAATGGAGATTAATGGAATGGAACGTAGTGCAATGCAGTAGAGTGGAGTGGAATGGACTGGAGTGAAATGAAGTGGAGTAGAATGGAATGGAATGGAATGGAATGGAGTGGAGTGGAGTGTAATGGAATGGAGAGGAGTGGAGACGAATGGAGTGGAATGGAATGGAGTGGAATGGAATGCATTGGATTAGAATAGAATGGAGTGGAGTGGAATGGAATGGAATGTAGTGGAATGAAGTGGAGTGGACTGGAAAGGAGTGGAGTGGAATGGAATGGAGTTTAATGGAATGGAATGGAATGCAGTAGAGTGGAGTGGAATTTAGTGGAGTGGACTGCAAAGGACTGGAGTGAAACGGAATTGAGTTTAATGTAATGGAATGTAACGGAATGCATTATAGTGGAGTGGAATTTAGTTAAATGGAGTGGAGTGAAGTGCAATGGAGTGGAGTGGAGAGGAAGGGAGTGGAATGGAATGGAATGGAGTGGAAGGGAATGGAAACGAATGGAATGAAAGGCGGTGGAGTTGAATGGAATGGAGTGGAGTGGAGTGGAATGCAATGGAATGTAGTGAAATGGAGTGGAGTGGAATAGATTGGAATGGAGTGGAGTTAAATGGAGTGGACTGAAATGTAGTGGTATGGAGTAAAATGAAGTGGCAAGGAAGGGAGTGGAATGGCATGGAATGGAATGGAGTGGAGTGGAAAGGAGTGGACTGGAATGGAATGGAATGGAATGGAAGATGTGGAGTGGAGTGGATTGGAGTGGAGTGAAGAGGAATGGATTAGAATGGAGTGGATTGGAAAGCAGTGGAGTGGAGTGGAATGGAATGAATTGGACAGGAATGTAATGGAAAGGATTGTAATGTAATGTAATGGATTGGAGTGCAGTGCAGTGGAGATGAATGGAAGGGAATGGAGTGAAGTGAAATGGAAAGGAATGGAATGGAGTGGAGTGGAATGGAGTGGAATGGAGTGGAGTGGAGTGGAGTGGATTGGAGTCCAGTGGGATTTAATGGAATGTAGTGCAAGTTGAGATTGTGCCTCTGCATTCCAGGCTGAGTGGTAGAGTGAGATACTCTAGAAAGAAAGGTTTGGAACGCAATGTAACGGAATGGAATGGTTTGGAGTGGACAACAGTGCAGTGGAGTGAAGTGGAGTGAAGTGGTATGGAGAGGAATGGAATGGGATGTAATGGAATGGAATGACGTGGAGGGAAGTGTGGTGGAGTTTAGTATAGTGGAATGGAGCAGAATGGAATGGGTTGGAGTGGAATGGAGTGGAGTGCAGTGCAGAGGAAAGGAGTGGAATGGAGTGGAATGGAATCTGATGTAACGGAATGGAGTAGAGTGGATTGGAGTAGAAAAGAGTGGATTGGAATTGAATGGAATTTAATGAAATGGAATGGAATGGGATGGAATGCCAAGGAATACAACTGAATAGAATTCAATGCAATGGAAAGTGACATGTAATGTGAGCTGACATTGTGCCACTGCACTCCAGAATGGGTTACACAGTGATATCCTATCGAAGGAAAGGAATGGAATGCAATGGAGTGAAATGGAATGGAATGGAATGGAATGGAACGGAAAGGAACGGAACGGAACGGAATGGAATGGAATGGAATGGAATTGAATGGAATGGAGTCGAGTGGAGTGGAGTGCAGTAGAATGGATTGGAATGGCGTCAAATGGAATGGGATGGAGTGGAAAGGAATGGAGTGCAGTGCAGAGGAGTGGAGTGAAATAGTGTTGAATGGAATGGAATGGAATGGAATGCAATGGGATGGTGAAAAGAAACGTGAGCTGAGATTGTACCACTGCACTCCACCTTTTGTTCCATAGTGAGATCCTGTGGAAAGAAAGAAATGCAATTGAAAGGAGTGGAATAGAATGGAATGGAGTGGAGTAGAGTGGAGTGTTGTGGAATGTAGTGGTGTGGAATGGAATTGATTGGAGTTGAAAGCAATGGAATGGTATGGAATAGATTGGAGGGGAGGGGAGGGGAGTGTATTGCAGTGGAGTGGAGAGGAATAGAGTGGAATGAATTGGAATGGAGGGGAATGGAATGGAATGGAGTGGAATGGAGTGGAGTGGAATGGAATATTATGGAGTGGAATGCAATGGAGTGGAATGGAGGGGATTAGAGTGGACTGGAGTAGAATGGAGTGGAATGGAGTGGAATGGAATGGAATGGAATGGAATGCAATGGAATGGAATGGAATGGAATGCAATGGAATGGAATGCATTGGAGTGTGGTGGAATGAACTGGAATGGAGTGGAATGGAATGGATTGTAGTGGAATGGAGTGGAATGGAGTGGAACGAATATAAATGGAATGGAGTGGAATGAAATGGAGTGGAGTGGAGTGAAGCGGAGTGGAATGGAATGGAGTGGAGTGGAATGTATTGGAATGGAATGGAGTAGAGAGGAGTGCAGTGAAATGGTGTGGAGTGGAATGGAATGGAATGGAATGAAGTGGAGTGGAGTGGAATGGAGTGGAATGGAGTGGAGTGGAGTGGAATGGAACTGGAATGGAGTGGAATGGAATGAAAAGTTATGGAGTGAAATGGAATTGGATGTTGTTGAATTGAGGGGAATATAATGGAGTGGAGTGGAGTGGAATTGATTGGAGTGGAGTAGAGTGGAATGGAGTTGAATGGACTACAATGGAGTGGAATGGAATGGAATGGGGTGGAATGGAATGAAATGGAATGGAATGAAATGGAATTTAGTGGAGTGGACTGTAATGAAGTGGAGTTAAGAGGAATGTAGTGGAATGGAGTGGAATGGAATGCAGTGTAGTGTAGTGGAATGGAGTGGAATGGAATGGAGTGTAGTGGAGTGGAATGGAATGGAATGGAATTGATTGGAATGGAATGGAGTGGAGTAAGTGGAGTGGAGTGGAATGGAATTGAAAGAGGTGGAGTGGAAAGGAGTGGAAAGAAATGGAGTGGAAAGGAGTCGTTTGGAGTGGAATGCATGGTAGTGGAGTGGCGTGCAATGGAGTGGAGTGGAGTGGAGTGGAGTGGAGATGGATGGAATGTAATGTAATGGAGGCTGAGATTGTTCCACTGTTCTTCAGGCTGATTGACAGACTGAGAAACTCTCAAAAGAAAGGAATGGAATGGAGTGCAGTGGAATGTAATGGAATCGATTGAATTGGAGTGGATTGGAGTGGAATGGAGTGAAGTGGATTGGAGAGGAATGGAGAGGAATGGAATGGGATGTAATGGAATGTAGTGGAGTGGAGTGGAGTGAAAAAGAGTGGAGTGGTATACAATGTAAAGCAAAGTAATTGAATGCAATGCAATGGAAAGTGACATGTAATGTGAGTTGAGATAATGCCACTGCACTCCAGCCTGTGTAACACAGTGATACACTGTCGAAGGAAAGGAGTGGAAAGCAATGGAGTGAAATGGAATGGAATGGAGTGGAGTGGAGTGGAGGGCAGTGGCGTGGTTTGGAATGGAGTCGAATGGAATGGGATGGAGTGGAACGGAATGGAGTAGAGTGCAGTGGAGTGGAGTGAAATAGTATGGAATAGAATGCGATGGAATGCAATTCAATGGAATGGTGAAAAGAAATGTGAGCCAAGATTGTGCCAATGCACTCCAGGTTTGGCGACAGAGTGAGACCCTGTGGAAAGAAAGGAATGGAATGGAATGGAGTAGAATGGAATGGAATGGAGAGGAGAGGAGGGTAGTGGAGTGGTGTGGAATGGAGTGGTGTGGAATGGAATGGATTGGAGTTGAAAGCAATGGAATGCAATGGAATGGAATGGAATGAAATGGATTGGAGTGGAGTGGAGTGGAATGGACTGTAATGGAATGGAATGGAATGGAAATGATTGGAATGGAGTGGAATGGAATGGAATGTAGTGGAGTGCAGGGGAATGGAGTGTAGTGGAATGCAATAGAGTGGAATGGAACTGAAAGGAGTTTAGTGGAATGGAGTGGAATTGATGGGAATACAGTGGAATCGAGTGGTGTGAGGAGGAATGGAGTGTAATGGAGTAGAACGGAGTGGAATAGAATGAAATGGAAAGGAATGGAATGGAGTGAAGTAGAGTGGAATTAACTGGAATGCAGTGGAAAAGAATGGAATAGAGTGGAATGGAACGGAGTGGATTCGAATGTAATGGAAAGGAATGGAGTGGAGTGGAGAGGAATAGGGTGGAGTGCAGTGGAATGTAGTGGAATGGATTGGAAGGGAATGAAGTGGAGTGGAGAGGGGTTGAGGGGAATGGATTCGAATCGAGTGGAGATGAGTAGAATGGAATAGAATGGAGTTGAGTGGAGAGGAAAGGAGTTGAGTGGAATGGAGTGGAGTGGAGTGAAGTGGAGTAGAATGGAATGGAGTGGAGTGGAATGGATTGGAATGGAATGGAGTGGAGTGGAGTGGAGTGCAGTGGAATGTGATGCAATGATGTGTAGTGGCATGGACTGAACTGGAATAGAGGGGAATTGAGTGGAGTGGAGTGGAATGCAGTGGAGTGGAGTGGAATGCAATGGAGTTGGGTGTAGTTGAATGGACTGGAAGGGATTGGAAAGGAATGGAATGGTATGGAGTGGAATGGAATGGAGTGGAGTGGAATGAAGTGGAATGCAATGGAGTGGATTGGAGTGGAGTGGAAAGGAATGGAATGGAGTGGAGTGTAATGGAGTGGAATGCAAAGGAATGGATGGTAGAGGAGTGGAATGGAATGGAATTGAGTGGAGATTAATGAAGTCGAATGGAATGGAGGCGAATAGAGTGGAGTGGAATGGAGTGGAATGCAATGGACTGTATTGGAGAGGAGAGGAATGGCATGGAATGGAGAGGAGTGGAATAGAGTGGAATGGAATGGAATGGAGTGGAATGGAATGGAATGCAATGGAGTGGATTAGAGAGGAGAGAAATGGCATGGAATGCAGTGGAGTGGAAAACAGTGGAATGGAGTAGAATGGAGTGGAGTGGAGTGGAGAGCAGTGGAGAGGACTGAAGTGGAATGGAACGGAGTGGAGTGGAATGGAATAGAATGAAGCGGAGTGGAGTAGAATGGACTGGAGTGGAGTTGAATGGAGTTGAATGCAATGGAATGGAATGGTTTGGAGTGGAATGGAGTGGAGTGGAATTGAATAGAGTGGAATGGAATGGAATGGAGTGGAATGTAATGGAATGAAATGAAGTGGAGTGGAATGGAGTGGAGTGGACAGGAATGCTGTGGAGTGGATTGGAGTGGATCTTAGGAGAGATGATTGGAATGGAGTGGAGTGCAGTTGATTGGAATGGAGTAGAGCGGAAAGGAATGCAATGGAGTGGAATGGAATGGAATGGAATGGAGTGGAGTCAAATGGAGTGGAGTGTAATGGAGTGGAGTGGAATGGAATTTAAGGGAGTTTAATGGAATGGAGTGGAATGGAGGGTAATTCAGTGGCATGGAGTGGAGTGGAGAGGAATCGAGTGGAATGGAGTAGAATGGAGGAGAATGGAATGAAATGGGATCGAAAGGAATGGAGTGAAGTGGAGTGGAATGTACTGGAATGGAGTGGAATGGAATTAAATGGAGTGAAATGGAATGGAATGGAATGGAATTGAAAGGAATGGAGTGGGATGGAGTTTAATAGAGTGGAGGGGAAGGAGTGGAATGGAATGCAATGGAATGGAATAGAACGGAAGGGAGTGGAGTGGATTGGAATGTAGAGGAATGGAAAGGAGTGGAAGGGAGTGGATTGGAGAGGTGTGGAATGCAGTGGAATGGAGTGAAGGGGAGTGGAATTGAATAGAGTGGATTGGAGTGGATTCTAATCGAATGGAGTGGAGTGGAGTGCAGTGCAATGGAATACAATGGTGTGGAGTGGCATGCAGTGGACTGGAATAGAGGGGAATAGAGTAGAGTGGAGTGGAATGGAGTGGAGTGTAGTCGCATGGAATGGAGAGGAGTGGAGTGGAATGGTGTGGAATGGAGTGGAATGGAGTGTAAAGGTGTGGAATAGAATGGAGTGGAAAGGAAAGGAATGGAGTGAAGTAGAGTGGAATGACGTGGAATGCAATGGAATAGAGTGAAATGGAATTCAGTGTTGTGGATTGGAATGTAATGGCAAGAAATGGAGTGGAGTGGAGTGGAACAGAGAGGAGTGGACTGGACTGGAGTGGAATGGATTGGAATGGAATGTAGTGGAGTGGAGTAGAATGGATTGGAATGGAATGGAATCGAATGGAGAGGAGCAGAATGGAATGGTGTGGAATGGAGTTGAGTGGAACGGAACGGAGTGGAGTGGAATGAAGTGAAGTGGAGTGAAGTGGAGTGGAATGGAATGGAGTGGAGTGGAATAGAGTGGAATGGAATGGAGTGGAGTGGAGTGCTGTGGAATGGAAAGAAATGGTGTGTAGCGTAATGGAGTGGACTGGAATAGAGTGGAATTGAGTGGAGTGGAGTGGAATTGAGTGGAGTGGAGTGGAATGGAATGCAGTTGGGTGTAGTTTAAAGGAATGGAATGCAATGGAAAGGAATGGAAAGGTATGGAATGGAATAGAATGGGGTGCAGTGGATGGGAGTGGAATGCAATGGAGTGAATTGGAGTGGAGTGGAAAGGAATGCAATGGAGTGGAGTGGAATGCAGTGGAAAGGAATGGAGTGGAAAAGAGTGGAGTGGAATGAAGTGGAATGCAATGGAGTGGATAGGAGTGGAGTGGAATGGAATGGAAAAGAGTAGAGTGGAGTGGAGAGGAATGGAATGGAGGAGAATGGAGTGGAGTGGGATGGAGTGGAATGCAATGGAGTGGATTGGAGTGGAGAGGATTGGCATGGAAAGGAGTGGAGTGGAATAGAGTGTAATGGAAAGGAAAGGAGTGGAATGGAGTCGAGTGGAGTGGATTGGAGTGGAGTGGAGTGAAGTGGAATGGAATGGAATGGAATGGAGTGGAGTGGAATGGAATGGAATGGAGTAGAATGGAATGGATTTGACTGGAGTGATGTGGAGATAGTACAGTGGAATGCAGTGGAGTGGACTGGAATGGAGTGGAATGGAATGGAATGGAGTGGAGTGGAGTGGAATGGAATGTAGTGGAGTGGAATGGAAAAGAATGGAGTTGATTGGAGTAGAGTAGAGTTGAGTGGAGTGGAATGGATATGAATGGAATGGAATGGATTGGAGTGGAATGAAGTTTAGTGGAATGGTGTATAGTGGAACGGAATGGAATGGAGTGGAATGTAATGGAATGTAATGGAATGGAGTGAAGTGGAGTGGAATGGAGTGGAGTGGAGGGTAATGAACTGTAATGGATTGCAGCGGAGAGGAGGAGAGATGAATGGAATGGAGCAGAGTGGAGTTGAGTGGAATAGAGTAGAGTGGAAAGGAATGCAATGGAGATGAAGGGAATAGGATGGAAAGGAGAGGAGTGGAATGGAGTGGAGTGGAATGGCTTACAGTGGAATGGAATTTAATGGGGTTTAGTTGAATGGAGTGGAATGGAGGGTAATGCAGTGGAATGGAGTGGAGTGGAGAGGAATAGAGCAGAATGGACTAGAATGGAGGGGAATGGAAAGGAATGGGATAGAATGGAATGGAGTGAAGTGGAGTGCAATGAACTGGAATTGAGTGGAATTGAATTAAATGGCGTGGAATGAAATGGAACAGAGTGGAATGGAATGGAACAGAGTGGAATGGAATGGAATTGCAAGGAATGGAGAGGAGTGGAGTGGAATAGAGTGGAGTGGGAAAAAATGGAATGGAATGGAATGGAATCAAATGGAGTGGAGTGGAGTTGGATGGAGAGGAATGGATTGGAGTGGAAGGGAGTGGACTGGAGTGGTGTGGAATGGAGTGGAATGGAGTGAAGTGGAGTGGAATGGAATAGAGTGGAATGAAATGGATTCGAATGGAATGGAGTGAAGTGGAGTGCAGTGCAATGGAATGCAATGGTGAGAAATGGAAAGCAGTGTACTGGAATAGAGTGAAATATAGTGGAGTGGAGTGGCATGGAGTGGAGTGGAGTGTAATAGAATGGAGTGGAGTGGTGTGGAATGGAATGAAATGGAGTGGAATGGAATCTAGCGGAGTAGAGTGAAATGTAGTGTAATGGAATGAAATGGAATGCCGCAGAGTGGAATGGAGAGGAGTGGAATGGAGTATAGTGGAGTGGAATGGAGTATAGTGGAATGGAATGGAATAGAGTGGAATGGAATGGAATGCAATGGAAAGCAATGGAGTGGAAAGGAATGGAATGGAATGACATGGAATGGAATGGAGTGGAGTGGAATAGAGTGGAGTGGAGTGGAATGGAGCGGAGTGGAGTGCAGTGGACAGCAATGGATTTTGGTGGAGTGCAGTGGATTTGAGAGGAGTGAAATGAAATGGAAAGGAATGGAGTGGAAGGGAGTGGAGTGGAGTGGAATGGAGTGGAATGGAATGAAGTGGAATGAAATGGAGGGGAATGGAGTCGAGTGGAGTGGAGTGGAATAGAATGAAATGGAATGGAGTGGAGTGGAGTGGAATGCACTGGAATGGAGTGGAGTGGAGTTGAATGTAGAGGAGTGGAATGGAGAGGAGTGGAATGTAATGGCATAGAATGGAGTGGAATGGAGTGGAGATGAAAGGAATTGTGTGGAATGGAATGGAATGGAGTGGAATGGAGTGGAGATGAAAGGAATAGGGTAGAATGGAATGGAATGGAATTCAATGGAGTGGAGTGGAATGTAGTGCAGTGGAATAGATTGGACTGGAGTAGGGTGGAATGGAATGGAGTGGAGTGTTTTGGAGTAGAGTGCAGTAGACTGGAATGAAATGGAATGGAATGCAATGGATTGGATTGGAGTGAAACAGAGTATAGTGGGGTGGAATGGAAATGAAGGGAATGGAGTGGAATGGATGGGAGTGGAGTTGAGTGGACTCCAGTGGAGTGGAATGGAATGGTGTAGAGTGGAATGGAATTGATTGTAATGAAATGGAATGGAATGGAGTGGAATGGAGAGGAGTGGAATGGAATAGAGTGGAATGGAATAGAATGGAGTGCAATTGAATGGAATGGAATGAAACTGAATGGGTAGGAGTGGATTGGAATGGATTGGAGAGGAGTGGAATGGATTGGAGTGAAGTGGAGTGGATTGGAATGGAATGGAAAGGAATGAAGTGGGTTGGAATGCAGTGGAGTGTAATGGAGTTGATTGGATTTCAGTGGAGAGCAATCGAATATGGCGGAGTGGAGTGGAGTGCAGTGGAATGGAATGAAATTTAATGGAAAAGAATGGAGTGGAGTGAAAAGGAGTGGAGTGGAGTGGAATGGAGAGGAATGGCATGAAGTGGAATAAAATGGAGTTGAGTGGAGTGGAGGGAAGTGCAGTGGACTATAATGGAATGGAATATAGTGTAGTGGAGTGGAATGCAGTGGAATTGAGTGGAATAGAATGGAATGGAGTGGAAGGGAATGGAATGTAATGAAATCAAGTGGGGTGGAGTTGAATGGAGTGGAATGGATTGGAAAGGAGTGGAATGTAGTAGAATGGAGTGGAGTGGAATGGAGTGGTGACAAATAGAGTAGAATGGAATGGAATGGAATGGAGTGGAATGGAATTTAATGGAATGGAATGGAGTGGAGTGGAGTGGAACGAACTGGAGTGGAATGGAGTGGGGTGGAGTGGGTTGGAATGAAACGAGGTGGAGCTGAGTGGATTGGAGTAGACTGGAATGAAATGGAATGGAATGGAACAGAGTGGAGTGGAATGGAGTGTAGTCGGGTGGAATGGAGAGGAATAGAATGGAGTGGAATGAACTGGAGTAGAGTGGAGCGGACTGGAGTGGAGTGAAATGGAATGAAGTAGAGTGGAATCGAGTGGAATGAAATGAAGTGAGTGGAAACGAGTAGAATGGAAAGGAGTAGAGTGTTACGGGGTTTAATGGAATGAAATGGAATGGAATGGAATGGAGTGGAATGGAATGGAGTGAAATGGAGTGGAATGGAGTAGAGTGGGTTGGAGTACAGTAGAATGCAGTGGAATGGACTGGAATGTAGTGGAATGGAATTTAATGGAATGGAATGGAAGGGGGTGCAGTTGAATGGAATGGTATGGAGTGGAATGGAATGGAACGGAGTGGTATAGAATGGAATGGAATGGAATGGAAAGTAGTGGAGTGGAATGCAGTGGAATGGAGTGGAGTGGAGTGGAATGGAGTGGAAAACGGTGGAGTGGAGTGGAAAGGAATGGAATGGAATGGAGTGGAGTGGAATGTAATGGAGTGGAGTGGAGTGGAATGGAGTGTAAAGGAGTTAAATGGAATGGAGGGGATTGGAATGGAGAGGAGTGGAATGGAGTATACTGTAATGGCATGGTATGGAGTGGAATGGAATGGAATGAAATAAAATGGAATAGAGCGGAGTGGAGTGGAATGAAGAGGTGTGGAGTGGAATGGAGTGCAGTGAAGTGGGAAGGAATGGATGGAATGGAGTGGGTTGAAATGCAGTGGAGTACAATGGAGTCCAGTTCAGTGCAGTGGAGATCAATGGAATGTGATGCAGTGGAGTGCAGCGGAGTAGAGTGGAATGAAATGGAATGTAATAGAATGGATTGGAGTGGAAAGGAGTAGAGTGGAATGGGATGGAATGGAATGGAGTGGAGTTGAGTGGAATGGCGTAGACTGTAATGAAATGGAATGGAATGGAGTGGAGAGGAGTGAAACGGAGTACAGTGGGTTTGAAAGGAGAGAAATGGAATGGAGTGGATTGGAGTGGTGTGGAGTGGAGTGGAATGAAATGGAATGAAGGGGAGTGGAATGGAGTGGAAAGGAAAAGAGAGGAATGGAATAGAGTGGAATGGAAAGGAGTGGTGTGGAGTGGAGACGAGTGGAGTGGAATGGAATGGAGTAGAGTGTAATGGAATCGAATGGAATGGAGAGGAGTTGAGTGGAGAGAAATGGAATGGAATGGAGTGGAGTGGAGTGGAATGGAATGGAGTGGAATGGACCGTAATGCAGTGATGTGCAGTGGAAGGGAATGGAATGGAATGGAGTGGAATGTGGTGGAGTGGAATGGAGTGCAGTGGAGGGGGTTGAATGAAATGGAGTGGAGTGGATTGGAGGGGAGGAATTTGATTAGTGTGAGACGAAATGGAAAGGAGTGGAGTGGAGTGGAATGCAGTGGAGACGAGTGGAATAGAGAGGAATGGAATGGAGTGGAGTGAAGTGGAGAGGCATGAAATAGAGAAGAGTGTAATGGAGTGGAATGCAATGGAGTGGAGTGGTTTGCAGTGTAATGACATGGAATGGAATGGAGTGAAATGGAGTGGAATGGAATGGAGTGGAATGAAGGGGAATGGAGTGGAATGGAGTAGAGGACAGTGGAATGCCGTGGAATAGACTGGAACGGAGTGGAATGGAATGGAGTAGAATGGAATGGAATGGAGTGGAATGGAATGGAATGGAATGTAGTGGAAAGGAATGGAATGGTATGGCACGGAATTGAGAGGTTTGGAGTAGAATGGAGTTTATTGGAGTGGAAAGGATTGGAATGGAATGGAAAGGAATGGAGTGGAGTGGAGTGAAAAGGAGTGGAATGCAGTGGTATGGAATGAAATGCAGTGGATTGTAATGTAATGGAGTGGAATTTAGTGGAATAGAGTGGAGTGGAGAGTAGTGGATTGGAATGGAATGGAATTCAGTGGAATGGAATGGAATGGAGTTGAGTGGAATGCAAAGGCTTGGAAGGGAGTGGAGTGGAGGGGAGTGTAGTGGAGTGGAAAGGAATGTAGAATAATGGAATCTAATGAGATGGAATGGAGTGTAGTGGAGTAGAATGTAGTGGAATGAAGTGGAGTAGAATGGTGTGGAGTGGAATGGAATGGAGTGGAGTGGAATGGAATGGAATGCAATGGAATAGAGTGGAGTAGAATGGAGTGGAGTGGAGTGGAGTGCAATGGAATGGAATGGAGTGGAGTGTACTGGACTGCAATGGAATGGAACTGAATGGAAAGGAATGGAATGGAGTGGAGTAGAATGGACTGGAGTAGGATAGAATGGAGTTGAATTGAAAGCAGCGGAATGGAATGGAGGGGAGTACAGTGCAGTGCAATGGAGTGGAATGGATTGGAGTAGAGTGGAATGGAATGGAGTGGAGTGGAATGGAGTGCAGTCGAATGGAAAGGAATGAATGGAGACGAGTGGAAAGGAGTGGAATGGAATAGAGTCGAATGGAGTGGACTGGAGGGGAGTGGAATGGGGTCGAATGCACTGGACTGGAGGGGAATTTAATGGAATTTAGTGGAATGGAATGGAATGGAGTGGAAGGGAACAGAATGAAGTGGAGTGGAGTGGAATGGAATGGTGTGGAATGGAATGTAGTGGAGTGCAATGTAGCGGAGTGGAGTGGATTGGAGGGAATTGGAGTGAAATGGAGTGGAGTGGAGTTAATTTATTGGAGTGTCATGGAATGGATTGGAATGGAGTCGATTGGAGTGGAATGGAATGGAGTAGAATGGAATGGAGTGGAGTGGAAGAGATTGGAGTAAAGTGGATTGAAGCGAAGTGTAATGAAATGGAGTGGAGTAGAATGGAATTTAGTGGTGTGTCATGGAATGGATTATTAAAGAATGGACAGGAGTTGAATGGAGTGGAGTAGAATGGAGTGGAGTGGAATGGAGTGAAGTGCAATGGAATGGCATGGAATGGTGTAGAGTGTAAAGTAACGGAGTGGAGTGGAAAGGAATGGAATGTATTGGATAGGATTGGAGTGCAATGGAATGGATTGTAATGGTGTGGAGTGGAGTGCAGTGCAATAAAATGGAGTTGAGTTGAATAGAATGGACTGGAGCTGAATGGAATAGAGATGAGTCAATTGGATTGGAAAGGAATGTAGTGGAATGGAGTGAAGTGGAGTGGAGTGCAGTGAAATGGAATGGGATGGAATGGAGTTGAGTGGAATGGAATGGAGTGAAGTGCAATGGAATGGAGTTGAGGGGAGGGGAGTGGAGTGGAGTGGAATGGAGTGGAGTGAAATGGAGTGGGTGGACTGGAATGGAGTGGAATGGAAGGGAATGGAATGGAATGGAATGGAGTGGATAGTATTGGAGTGGAGTGGAATTGAGTGGAAGGAGTGGAATGGAGTTGAATGGAGTGGAATGGAGTTGAATGGAATGAAAACAATGGAGTGGATTCTAATGGAGAGGAGTGGAACGGAGTAGAGTTGAGTGGAATGGAATGCAGTGGAATGGAAGGGAATGGAATGGAATGAAATGGAATGGAGTGGAGAGGAGTGGAATGCAGTAGTGTGGAGTGGAATGGAGAAGAATGGAATGGAATGAAATGTAATGAAATAGAGTGGAGTGGACTGGAGTGGAGTAAAATGGAATGGAGTAGGGTAGAATTTATTGGAATGGAATGGAGTGGAGTGGTATGGATGGCAATTCAATGGAATGGAATGGAGTGGAATGGAGTGGAACAGAATGGAGTGGAATGGAGGGGAATGGAGGGGAATGGACTGGAGTGCAGTTGAATGGATTGGAGGGGAGTGGAATGGAGAGCAATGGAATGGAGTGAAATGCAGTGGATTGGAATGGAGTAGAGTAGAATGGAATGGAATGGAATGGAATGGAGTTCAATTGAATGGAATGGAATGGAAAGAAAAGTAATGGAATGGAATGGAATGGAGTGGATTGGAAGGGAATGGAATGGAATGGAATGGAGTTCAATGGAATGGAATGAAAAATAATGGAATGGAATGGAATGAAGTGGATTGGAATGGAATGGAATGGAATGGAATGGAATGGAATGGAATGGAATGGAATGGAATGGAATCGAGTGGAGAGGAGTGGAAAGGAGTGGAATGTAATTGAATGGAGTGGAATGGAAAGGAATGGAGTGAAAGGGAGGGGAGTGGTATGGAGTGGAGTGCAATGGAGTAGAGTGGAATGGAATGGAATGGAAAGGAACGGAATGGAACTGAATGGAATGGAATGGAGGGAAGAGGAAAGGAATGGGGTGGAGAGAACAGAGAAGAATGGAAAAGAGTGAAATGGAATGGAGTGGAGGGGAGTGGAGTGTAGTGCAGTGGAATGAAATGGAGTAGAGTGGAATGGAGTGGAATGGAATGGGGTGGAGTGGAATGTAGTGTAATGGAATGGAATGGAGTGCAGTGGAATGGAGTGGAATAAAAAGGGGTGGAATGGAGGGGAATGGAGCGGAATGTAGTGAAGTGGACTGGAACGGAGTGGAGTGGAGTGGAATGGAGTTTAATGGAATGGAATGCAGTAGAGTGGAGTGGAATTTAGTGGAGTGGACTGGAAAGGACTGGAGTGAAATGGAATGGAGATTAATGGAATGGAATGTAGCGCAATGCGGTAGAGTGGAGTGGAAAGGAGTGCAGTAGAATGGAATGAAATGGAATGGAATGGAGTGGAGTGTAATGGAATGGAGTGGAGTGGAGAGTAATGGAGTGGAATGCAATGGAGTGGAATGGAATGCAGTGGATTGGAATAGAATGGGGTGGAGTGGAATGGAATGGAATGTAGTGGAATGAAGTGGAGAGGAATAGAATGGAATGGAGTGGCGTTGAATGGAGTGGACTGAAATGGAGTGGAATGGAGAGGAATGGAGTGGCAACGAAAGGAGTGGAATGGAATGGAAAGGAACTCAGTGGAAGGGAATGCAGTGGAGTGGAATGGAGTGGGATGGAATGGAGTTGAGTGGACTCGAATAGAATGGAATGGAGTGGAGTGGAATGGAGTGCAATGGAATGGAGTGGAGTGGAATGGAGTGCAATGGAATGGAGTGGAATGGAGTGAAGTGGAATGGAATGGAGTGGAATGGAGTGGAGTGGATTGGAACTTAGTGGTCTGGAATGGAATGGAAAGGAAAGGAGTGGAATGGAATGGGGTAGAGTGGAATGGAATGGTATGGAATGATGTTGATTGGAGTGGAGTGGAATGCAGTGGAGTGGACTGGAATGGAGTGGAGTGGAATCGAATGGAGTTTAATGGAATGGAATGGAATGGAATGGAATGCAGTAGAGTAGAGTGGAATTTAGTGGAGTGGACTGAAAAGGACTGGAGTGAAATGGAATTGATTTTAATGGAATGAATTGTAATGGAATGCAGTATAGTGTAGTGGAATGGAGTTGATTGGAGTGGAGTGGAATGGAATGGAATAAAATGGAGTTGAGTGGAGTGGAGTAGAATGGAGTGGAGTGGAATGGAGTGGAGTGGACTGCAATGGAATGGAGTGGAATGGAATGGAGTTTAATGGAATGGAATGGAATGCAGTAGAGTGGAGTGGAATTTAGTGGAGTGGACTGGAAAGAACTGGAGTGAAATGGAATGGAGATTAATGGAATGGAACGTAGTGCAATGCAGTAGAGTGGAGTGGAATGGACTGGAGTGAAATGAAGTGGAGTAGAATGGAATGGAATGGAATGGAATGGAGTGGAGTGGAGTGTAATGGAATGGAGAGGAGTGGAGACGAATGGAGTGGAATGGAATGGAGTGGAATGGAATGCATTGGATTAGAATAGAATGGAGTGGAGTGGAATGGAATGGAATGTAGTGGAATGAAGTGGAGTGGACTGGAAAGGAGTGGAGTGGAATGGAATGGAGTTTAATGGAATGGAATGGAATGCAGTAGAGTGGAGTGGAATTTAGTGGAGTGGACTGCAAAGGACTGGAGTGAAACGGAATTGAGTTTAATGTAATGGAATGTAACGGAATGCATTATAGTGGAGTGGAATTTAGTTAAATGGAGTGGAGTGAAGTGCAATGGAGTGGAGTGGAGAGGAAGGGAGTGGAATGGAATGGAATGGAGTGGAAGGGAATGGAAACGAATGGAATGAAAGGCGGTGGAGTTGAATGGAATGGAGTGGAGTGGAGTGGAATGCAATGGAATGTAGTGAAATGGAGTGGAGTGGAATAGATTGGAATGGAGTGGAGTTAAATGGAGTGGACTGAAATGTAGTGGTATGGAGTAAAATGAAGTGGCAAGGAAGGGAGTGGAATGGCATGGAATGGAATGGAGTGGAGTGGAAAGGAGTGGACTGGACTGGAATGGAATGGAATGGAAGATGTGGAGTGGAGTGGATTGGAGTGGAGTGAAGAGGAATGGATTAGAATGGAGTGGATTGGAAAGCAGTGGAGTGGAGTGGAATGGAATGAATTGGACAGGAATGTAATGGAAAGGATTGTAATGTAATGTAATGGATTGGAGTGCAGTGCAGTGGAGATGAATGGAAGGGAATGGAGTGAAGTGAAATGGAAAGGAATGGAATGGAGTGGAGTGGAATGGAGTGGAATGGAGTGGAGTGGAGTGGAGTGGATTGGAGTCCAGTGGGATTTAATGGAATGTAGTGCAAGTTGAGATTGTGCCTCTGCATTCCAGGCTGAGTGGTAGAGTGAGATACTCTAGAAAGAAAGGTTTGGAACGCAATGTAACGGAATGGAATGGTTTGGAGTGGACAACAGTGCAGTGGAGTGAAGTGGAGTGAAGTGGTATGGAGAGGAATGGAATGGGATGTAATGGAATGGAATGACGTGGAGGGAAGTGTGGTGGAGTTTAGTATAGTGGAATGGAGCAGAATGGAATGGGTTGGAGTGGAATGGAGTGGAGTGCAGTGCAGAGGAAAGGAGTGGAATGGAGTGGAATGGAATCTGATGTAACGGAATGGAGTAGAGTGGATTGGAGTAGAAAAGAGTGGATTGGAATTGAATGGAATTTAATGAAATGGAATGGAATGGGATGGAATGCCAAGGAATACAACTGAATAGAATTCAATGCAATGGAAAGTGACATGTAATGTGAGCTGACATTGTGCCACTGCACTCCAGAATGGGTTACACAGTGATATCCTATCGAAGGAAAGGAATGGAATGCAATGGAGTGAAATGGAATGGAATGGAATGGAATGGAACGGAAAGGAACGGAACGGAACGGAATGGAATGGAATGGAATGGAATTGAATGGAATGGAGTCGAGTGGAGTGGAGTGCAGTAGAATGGATTGGAATGGCGTCAAATGGAATGGGATGGAGTGGAAAGGAATGGAGTGCAGTGCAGAGGAGTGGAGTGAAATAGTGTTGAATGGAATGGAATGGAATGGAATGCAATGGGATGGTGAAAAGAAACGTGAGCTGAGATTGTACCACTGCACTCCACCTTTTGTTCCATAGTGAGATCCTGTGGAAAGAAAGAAATGCAATTGAAAGGAGTGGAATAGAATGGAATGGAGTGGAGTAGAGTGGAGTGTTGTGGAATGTAGTGGTGTGGAATGGAATTGATTGGAGTTGAAAGCAATGGAATGGTATGGAATAGATTGGAGGGGAGGGGAGGGGAGTGTATTGCAGTGGAGTGGAGAGGAATAGAGTGGAATGAATTGGAATGGAGGGGAATGGAATGGAATGGAGTGGAATGGAGTGGAGTGGAATGGAATATTATGGAGTGGAATGCAATGGAGTGGAATGGAGGGGATTAGAGTGGACTGGAGTAGAATGGAGTGGAATGGAGTGGAATGGAATGGAATGGAATGGAATGCAATGGAATGGAATGGAATGGAATGCAATGGAATGGAATGCATTGGAGTGTGGTGGAATGAACTGGAATGGAGTGGAATGGAATGGATTGTAGTGGAATGGAGTGGAATGGAGTGGAACGAATATAAATGGAATGGAGTGGAATGAAATGGAGTGGAGTGGAGTGAAGCGGAGTGGAATGGAATGGAGTGGAGTGGAATGTATTGGAATGGAATGGAGTAGAGAGGAGTGCAGTGAAATGGTGTGGAGTGGAATGGAATGGAATGGAATGAAGTGGAGTGGAGTGGAATGGAGTGGAATGGAGTGGAGTGGAGTGGAATGGAACTGGAATGGAGTGGAATGGAATGAAAAGTTATGGAGTGAAATGGAATTGGATGTTGTTGAATTGAGGGGAATATAATGGAGTGGAGTGGAGTGGAATTGATTGGAGTGGAGTAGAGTGGAATGGAGTTGAATGGACTACAATGGAGTGGAATGGAATGGAATGGGGTGGAATGGAATGAAATGGAATGGAATGAAATGGAATTTAGTGGAGTGGACTGTAATGAAGTGGAGTTAAGAGGAATGTAGTGGAATGGAGTGGAATGGAATGCAGTGTAGTGTAGTGGAATGGAGTGGAATGGAATGGAGTGTAGTGGAGTGGAATGGAATGGAATGGAATTGATTGGAATGGAATGGAGTGGAGTAAGTGGAGTGGAGTGGAATGGAATTGAAAGAGGTGGAGTGGAAAGGAGTGGAAAGAAATGGAGTGGAAAGGAGTCGTTTGGAGTGGAATGCATGGTAGTGGAGTGGCGTGCAATGGAGTGGAGTGGAGTGGAGTGGAGTGGAGATGGATGGAATGTAATGTAATGGAGGCTGAGATTGTTCCACTGTTCTTCAGGCTGATTGACAGACTGAGAAACTCTCAAAAGAAAGGAATGGAATGGAGTGCAGTGGAATGTAATGGAATCGATTGAATTGGAGTGGATTGGAGTGGAATGGAGTGAAGTGGATTGGAGAGGAATGGAGAGGAATGGAATGGGATGTAATGGAATGTAGTGGAGTGGAGTGGAGTGAAAAAGAGTGGAGTGGTATACAATGTAAAGCAAAGTAATTGAATGCAATGCAATGGAAAGTGACATGTAATGTGAGTTGAGATAATGCCACTGCACTCCAGCCTGTGTAACACAGTGATACACTGTCGAAGGAAAGGAGTGGAAAGCAATGGAGTGAAATGGAATGGAATGGAGTGGAGTGGAGTGGAGGGCAGTGGCGTGGTTTGGAATGGAGTCGAATGGAATGGGATGGAGTGGAACGGAATGGAGTAGAGTGCAGTGGAGTGGAGTGAAATAGTATGGAATAGAATGCGATGGAATGCAATTCAATGGAATGGTGAAAAGAAATGTGAGCCAAGATTGTGCCAATGCACTCCAGGTTTGGCGACAGAGTGAGACCCTGTGGAAAGAAAGGAATGGAATGGAATGGAGTAGAATGGAATGGAATGGAGAGGAGAGGAGGGTAGTGGAGTGGTGTGGAATGGAGTGGTGTGGAATGGAATGGATTGGAGTTGAAAGCAATGGAATGCAATGGAATGGAATGGAATGAAATGGATTGGAGTGGAGTGGAGTGGAATGGACTGTAATGGAATGGAATGGAATGGAAATGATTGGAATGGAGTGGAATGGAATGGAATGTAGTGGAGTGCAGGGGAATGGAGTGTAGTGGAATGCAATAGAGTGGAATGGAACTGAAAGGAGTTTAGTGGAATGGAGTGGAATTGATGGGAATACAGTGGAATCGAGTGGTGTGAGGAGGAATGGAGTGTAATGGAGTAGAACGGAGTGGAATAGAATGAAATGGAAAGGAATGGAATGGAGTGAAGTAGAGTGGAATTAACTGGAATGCAGTGGAAAAGAATGGAATAGAGTGGAATGGAACGGAGTGGATTCGAATGTAATGGAAAGGAATGGAGTGGAGTGGAGAGGAATAGGGTGGAGTGCAGTGGAATGTAGTGGAATGGATTGGAAGGGAATGAAGTGGAGTGGAGAGGGGTTGAGGGGAATGGATTCGAATCGAGTGGAGATGAGTAGAATGGAATAGAATGGAGTTGAGTGGAGAGGAAAGGAGTTGAGTGGAATGGAGTGGAGTGGAGTGAAGTGGAGTAGAATGGAATGGAGTGGAGTGGAATGGATTGGAATGGAATGGAGTGGAGTGGAGTGGAGTGCAGTGGAATGTGATGCAATGATGTGTAGTGGCATGGACTGAACTGGAATAGAGGGGAATTGAGTGGAGTGGAGTGGAATGCAGTGGAGTGGAGTGGAATGCAATGGAGTTGGGTGTAGTTGAATGGACTGGAAGGGATTGGAAAGGAATGGAATGGTATGGAGTGGAATGGAATGGAGTGGAGTGGAATGAAGTGGAATGCAATGGAGTGGATTGGAGTGGAGTGGAAAGGAATGGAATGGAGTGGAGTGTAATGGAGTGGAATGCAAAGGAATGGATGGTAGAGGAGTGGAATGGAATGGAATTGAGTGGAGATTAATGAAGTCGAATGGAATGGAGGCGAATAGAGTGGAGTGGAATGGAGTGGAATGCAATGGACTGTATTGGAGAGGAGAGGAATGGCATGGAATGGAGAGGAGTGGAATAGAGTGGAATGGAATGGAATGGAGTGGAATGGAATGGAATGCAATGGAGTGGATTAGAGAGGAGAGAAATGGCATGGAATGCAGTGGAGTGGAAAACAGTGGAATGGAGTAGAATGGAGTGGAGTGGAGTGGAGAGCAGTGGAGAGGACTGAAGTGGAATGGAACGGAGTGGAGTGGAATGGAATAGAATGAAGCGGAGTGGAGTAGAATGGACTGGAGTGGAGTTGAATGGAGTTGAATGCAATGGAATGGAATGGTTTGGAGTGGAATGGAGTGGAGTGGAATTGAATAGAGTGGAATGGAATGGAATGGAGTGGAATGTAATGGAATGAAATGAAGTGGAGTGGAATGGAGTGGAGTGGACAGGAATGCTGTGGAGTGGATTGGAGTGGATCTTAGGAGAGATGATTGGAATGGAGTGGAGTGGAGTTGATTGGAATGGAGTAGAGCGGAAAGGAATGCAATGGAGTGGAATGGAATGGAATGGAATGGAGTGGAGTCAAATGGAGTGGAGTGTAATGGAGTGGAGTGGAATGGAATTTAAGGGAGTTTAATGGAATGGAGTGGAATGGAGGGTAATTCAGTGGCATGGAGTGGAGTGGAGAGGAATCGAGTGGAATGGAGTAGAATGGAGGAGAATGGAATGAAATGGGATCGAAAGGAATGGAGTGAAGTGGAGTGGAATGTACTGGAATGGAGTGGAATGGAATTAAATGGAGTGAAATGGAATGGAATGGAATGGAATTGAAAGGAATGGAGTGGGATGGAGTTTAATAGAGTGGAGGGGAAGGAGTGGAATGGAATGCAATGGAATGGAATAGAACGGAAGGGAGTGGAGTGGATTGGAATGTAGAGGAATGGAAAGGAGTGGAAGGGAGTGGATTGGAGAGGTGTGGAATGCAGTGGAATGGAGTGAAGGGGAGTGGAATTGAATAGAGTGGATTGGAGTGGATTCTAATCGAATGGAGTGGAGTGGAGTGCAGTGCAATGGAATACAATGGTGTGGAGTGGCATGCAGTGGACTGGAATAGAGGGGAATAGAGTAGAGTGGAGTGGAATGGAGTGGAGTGTAGTCGCATGGAATGGAGAGGAGTGGAGTGGAATGGTGTGGAATGGAGTGGAATGGAGTGTAAAGGTGTGGAATAGAATGGAGTGGAAAGGAAAGGAATGGAGTGAAGTAGAGTGGAATGACGTGGAATGCAATGGAATAGAGTGAAATGGAATTCAGTGTTGTGGATTGGAATGTAATGGCAAGAAATGGAGTGGAGTGGAGTGGAACAGAGAGGAGTGGACTGGACTGGAGTGGAATGGATTGGAATGGAATGTAGTGGAGTGGAGTAGAATGGATTGGAATGGAATGGAATCGAATGGAGAGGAGCAGAATGGAATGGTGTGGAATGGAGTTGAGTGGAACGGAACGGAGTGGAGTGGAATGAAGTGAAGTGGAGTGAAGTGGAGTGGAATGGAATGGAGTGGAGTGGAATAGAGTGGAATGGAATGGAGTGGAGTGGAGTGCTGTGGAATGGAAAGAAATGGTGTGTAGCGTAATGGAGTGGACTGGAATAGAGTGGAATTGAGTGGAGTGGAGTGGAATTGAGTGGAGTGGAGTGGAATGGAATGCAGTTGGGTGTAGTTTAAAGGAATGGAATGCAATGGAAAGGAATGGAAAGGTATGGAATGGAATAGAATGGGGTGCAGTGGATGGGAGTGGAATGCAATGGAGTGAATTGGAGTGGAGTGGAAAGGAATGCAATGGAGTGGAGTGGAATGCAGTGGAAAGGAATGGAGTGGAAAAGAGTGGAGTGGAATGAAGTGGAATGCAATGGAGTGGATAGGAGTGGAGTGGAATGGAATGGAAAAGAGTAGAGTGGAGTGGAGAGGAATGGAATGGAGGAGAATGGAGTGGAGTGGGATGGAGTGGAATGCAATGGAGTGGATTGGAGTGGAGAGGATTGGCATGGAAAGGAGTGGAGTGGAATAGAGTGTAATGGAAAGGAAAGGAGTGGAATGGAGTCGAGTGGAGTGGATTGGAGTGGAGTGGAGTGAAGTGGAATGGAATGGAATGGAATGGAGTGGAGTGGAATGGAATGGAATGGAGTAGAATGGAATGGATTTGACTGGAGTGATGTGGAGATAGTACAGTGGAATGCAGTGGAGTGGACTGGAATGGAGTGGAATGGAATGGAATGGAGTGGAGTGGAGTGGAATGGAATGTAGTGGAGTGGAATGGAAAAGAATGGAGTTGATTGGAGTAGAGTAGAGTTGAGTGGAGTGGAATGGATATGAATGGAATGGAATGGATTGGAGTGGAATGAAGTTTAGTGGAATGGTGTATAGTGGAACGGAATGGAATGGAGTGGAATGTAATGGAATGTAATGGAATGGAGTGAAGTGGAGTGGAATGGAGTGGAGTGGAGGGTAATGAACTGTAATGGATTGCAGCGGAGTGGAGGAGAGATGAATGGAATGGAGCAGAGTGGAGTTGAGTGGAATAGAGTAGAGTGGAAAGGAATGCAATGGAGATGAAGGGAATAGGATGGAAAGGAGAGGAGTGGAATGGAGTGGAGTGGAATGGCTTACAGTGGAATGGAATTTAATGGGGTTTAGTTGAATGGAGTGGAATGGAGGGTAATGCAGTGGAATGGAGTGGAGTGGAGAGGAATAGAGCAGAATGGACTAGAATGGAGGGGAATGGAAAGGAATGGGATAGAATGGAATGGAGTGAAGTGGAGTGCAATGAACTGGAATTGAGTGGAATTGAATTAAATGGCGTGGAATGAAATGGAACAGAGTGGAATGGAATGGAACAGAGTGGAATGGAATGGAATTGCAAGGAATGGAGAGGAGTGGAGTGGAATAGAGTGGAGTGGGAAAAAATGGAATGGAATGGAATGGAATCAAATGGAGTGGAGTGGAGTTGGATGGAGAGGAATGGATTGGAGTGGAAGGGAGTGGACTGGAGTGGTGTGGAATGGAGTGGAATGGAGTGAAGTGGAGTGGAATGGAATAGAGTGGAATGAAATGGATTCGAATGGAATGGAGTGAAGTGGAGTGCAGTGCAATGGAATGCAATGGTGAGAAATGGAAAGCAGTGTACTGGAATAGAGTGAAATATAGTGGAGTGGAGTGGCATGGAGTGGAGTGGAGTGTAATAGAATGGAGTGGAGTGGTGTGGAATGGAATGAAATGGAGTGGAATGGAATCTAGCGGAGTAGAGTGAAATGTAGTGTAATGGAATGAAATGGAATGCCGCAGAGTGGAATGGAGAGGAGTGGAATGGAGTATAGTGGAGTGGAATGGAGTATAGTGGAATGGAATGGAATAGAGTGGAATGGAATGGAATGCAATGGAAAGCAATGGAGTGGAAAGGAATGGAATGGAATGACATGGAATGGAATGGAGTGGAGTGGAATAGAGTGGAGTGGAGTGGAATGGAGCGGAGTGGAGTGCAGTGGACAGCAATGGATTTTGGTGGAGTGCAGTGGATTTGAGAGGAGTGAAATGAAATGGAAAGGAATGGAGTGGAAGGGAGTGGAGTGGAGTGGAATGGAGTGGAATGGAATGAAGTGGAATGAAATGGAGGGGAATGGAGTCGAGTGGAGTGGAGTGGAATAGAATGAAATGGAATGGAGTGGAGTGGAGTGGAATGCACTGGAATGGAGTGGAGTGGAGTTGAATGTAGAGGAGTGGAATGGAGAGGAGTGGAATGTAATGGCATAGAATGGAGTGGAATGGAGTGGAGATGAAAGGAATTGTGTGGAATGGAATGGAATGGAGTGGAATGGAGTGGAGATGAAAGGAATAGGGTAGAATGGAATGGAATGGAATTCAATGGAGTGGAGTGGAATGTAGTGCAGTGGAATAGATTGGACTGGAGTAGGGTGGAATGGAATGGAGTGGAGTGTTTTGGAGTAGAGTGCAGTAGACTGGAATGAAATGGAATGGAATGCAATGGATTGGATTGGAGTGAAACAGAGTATAGTGGGGTGGAATGGAAATGAAGGGAATGGAGTGGAATGGATGGGAGTGGAGTTGAGTGGACTCCAGTGGAGTGGAATGGAATGGTGTAGAGTGGAATGGAATTGATTGTAATGAAATGGAATGGAATGGAGTGGAATGGAGAGGAGTGGAATGGAATAGAGTGGAATGGAATAGAATGGAGTGCAATTGAATGGAATGGAATGAAACTGAATGGGTAGGAGTGGATTGGAATGGATTGGAGAGGAGTGGAATGGATTGGAGTGAAGTGGAGTGGATTGGAATGGAATGGAAAGGAATGAAGTGGGTTGGAATGCAGTGGAGTGTAATGGAGTTGATTGGATTTCAGTGGAGAGCAATCGAATATGGCGGAGTGGAGTGGAGTGCAGTGGAATGGAATGAAATTTAATGGAAAAGAATGGAGTGGAGTGAAAAGGAGTGGAGTGGAGTGGAATGGAGAGGAATGGCATGAAGTGGAATAAAATGGAGTTGAGTGGAGTGGAGGGAAGTGCAGTGGACTATAATGGAATGGAATATAGTGTAGTGGAGTGGAATGCAGTGGAATTGAGTGGAATAGAATGGAATGGAGTGGAAGGGAATGGAATGTAATGAAATCAAGTGGGGTGGAGTTGAATGGAGTGGAATGGATTGGAAAGGAGTGGAATGTAGTAGAATGGAGTGGAGTGGAATGGAGTGGTGACAAATAGAGTAGAATGGAATGGAATGGAATGGAGTGGAATGGAATTTAATGGAATGGAATGGAGTGGAGTGGAGTGGAACGAACTGGAGTGGAATGGAGTGGGGTGGAGTGGGTTGGAATGAAACGAGGTGGAGCTGAGTGGATTGGAGTAGACTGGAATGAAATGGAATGGAATGGAACAGAGTGGAGTGGAATGGAGTGTAGTCGGGTGGAATGGAGAGGAATAGAATGGAGTGGAATGAACTGGAGTAGAGTGGAGCGGACTGGAGTGGAGTGAAATGGAATGAAGTAGAGTGGAATCGAGTGGAATGAAATGAAGTGAGTGGAAACGAGTAGAATGGAAAGGAGTAGAGTGTTACGGGGTTTAATGGAATGAAATGGAATGGAATGGAATGGAGTGGAATGGAATGGAGTGAAATGGAGTGGAATGGAGTAGAGTGGGTTGGAGTACAGTAGAATGCAGTGGAATGGACTGGAATGTAGTGGAATGGAATTTAATGGAATGGAATGGAAGGGGGTGCAGTTGAATGGAATGGTATGGAGTGGAATGGAATGGAACGGAGTGGTATAGAATGGAATGGAATGGAATGGAAAGTAGTGGAGTGGAATGCAGTGGAATGGAGTGGAGTGGAGTGGAATGGAGTGGAAAACGGTGGAGTGGAGTGGAAAGGAATGGAATGGAATGGAGTGGAGTGGAATGTAATGGAGTGGAGTGGAGTGGAATGGAGTGTAAAGGAGTTAAATGGAATGGAGGGGATTGGAATGGAGAGGAGTGGAATGGAGTATACTGTAATGGCATGGTATGGAGTGGAATGGAATGGAATGAAATAAAATGGAATAGAGCGGAGTGGAGTGGAATGAAGAGGTGTGGAGTGGAATGGAGTGCAGTGAAGTGGGAAGGAATGGATGGAATGGAGTGGGTTGAAATGCAGTGGAGTACAATGGAGTCCAGTTCAGTGCAGTGGAGATCAATGGAATGTGATGCAGTGGAGTGCAGCGGAGTAGAGTGGAATGAAATGGAATGTAATAGAATGGATTGGAGTGGAAAGGAGTAGAGTGGAATGGGATGGAATGGAATGGAGTGGAGTTGAGTGGAATGGCGTAGACTGTAATGAAATGGAATGGAATGGAGTGGAGAGGAGTGAAACGGAGTACAGTGGGTTTGAAAGGAGAGAAATGGAATGGAGTGGATTGGAGTGGTGTGGAGTGGAGTGGAATGAAATGGAATGAAGGGGAGTGGAATGGAGTGGAAAGGAAAAGAGAGGAATGGAATAGAGTGGAATGGAAAGGAGTGGTGTGGAGTGGAGACGAGTGGAGTGGAATGGAATGGAGTAGAGTGTAATGGAATCGAATGGAATGGAGAGGAGTTGAGTGGAGAGAAATGGAATGGAATGGAGTGGAGTGGAGTGGAATGGAATGGAGTGGAATGGACCGTAATGCAGTGATGTGCAGTGGAAGGGAATGGAATGGAATGGAGTGGAATGTGGTGGAGTGGAATGGAGTGCAGTGGAGGGGGTTGAATGAAATGGAGTGGAGTGGATTGGAGGGGAGGAATTTGATTAGTGTGAGACGAAATGGAAAGGAGTGGAGTGGAGTGGAATGCAGTGGAGACGAGTGGAATAGAGAGGAATGGAATGGAGTGGAGTGAAGTGGAGAGGCATGAAATAGAGAAGAGTGTAATGGAGTGGAATGCAATGGAGTGGAGTGGTTTGCAGTGTAATGACATGGAATGGAATGGAGTGAAATGGAGTGGAATGGAATGGAGTGGAATGAAGGGGAATGGAGTGGAATGGAGTAGAGGACAGTGGAATGCCGTGGAATAGACTGGAACGGAGTGGAATGGAATGGAGTAGAATGGAATGGAATGGAGTGGAATGGAATGGAATGGAATGTAGTGGAAAGGAATGGAATGGTATGGCACGGAATTGAGAGGTTTGGAGTAGAATGGAGTTTATTGGAGTGGAAAGGATTGGAATGGAATGGAAAGGAATGGAGTGGAGTGGAGTGAAAAGGAGTGGAATGCAGTGGTATGGAATGAAATGCAGTGGATTGTAATGTAATGGAGTGGAATTTAGTGGAATAGAGTGGAGTGGAGAGTAGTGGATTGGAATGGAATGGAATTCAGTGGAATGGAATGGAATGGAGTTGAGTGGAATGCAAAGGCTTGGAAGGGAGTGGAGTGGAGGGGAGTGTAGTGGAGTGGAAAGGAATGTAGAATAATGGAATCTAATGAGATGGAATGGAGTGTAGTGGAGTAGAATGTAGTGGAATGAAGTGGAGTAGAATGGTGTGGAGTGGAATGGAATGGAGTGGAGTGGAATGGAATGGAATGCAATGGAATAGAGTGGAGTAGAATGGAGTGGAGTGGAGTGGAGTGCAATGGAATGGAATGGAGTGGAGTGTACTGGACTGCAATGGAATGGAACTGAATGGAAAGGAATGGAATGGAGTGGAGTAGAATGGACTGGAGTAGGATAGAATGGAGTTGAATTGAAAGCAGCGGAATGGAATGGAGGGGAGTACAGTGCAGTGCAATGGAGTGGAATGGATTGGAGTAGAGTGGAATGGAATGGAGTGGAGTGGAATGGAGTGCAGTCGAATGGAAAGGAATGAATGGAGACGAGTGGAAAGGAGTGGAATGGAATAGAGTCGAATGGAGTGGACTGGAGGGGAGTGGAATGGGGTCGAATGCACTGGACTGGAGGGGAATTTAATGGAATTTAGTGGAATGGAATGGAATGGAGTGGAAGGGAACAGAATGAAGTGGAGTGGAGTGGAATGGAATGGTGTGGAATGGAATGTAGTGGAGTGCAATGTAGCGGAGTGGAGTGGATTGGAGGGAATTGGAGTGAAATGGAGTGGAGTGGAGTTAATTTATTGGAGTGTCATGGAATGGATTGGAATGGAGTCGATTGGAGTGGAATGGAATGGAGTAGAATGGAATGGAGTGGAGTGGAAGAGATTGGAGTAAAGTGGATTGAAGCGAAGTGTAATGAAATGGAGTGGAGTAGAATGGAATTTAGTGGTGTGTCATGGAATGGATTATTAAAGAATGGACAGGAGTTGAATGGAGTGGAGTAGAATGGAGTGGAGTGGAATGGAGTGAAGTGCAATGGAATGGCATGGAATGGTGTAGAGTGTAAAGTAACGGAGTGGAGTGGAAAGGAATGGAATGTATTGGATAGGATTGGAGTGCAATGGAATGGATTGTAATGGTGTGGAGTGGAGTGCAGTGCAATAAAATGGAGTTGAGTTGAATAGAATGGACTGGAGCTGAATGGAATAGAGATGAGTCAATTGGATTGGAAAGGAATGTAGTGGAATGGAGTGAAGTGGAGTGGAGTGCAGTGAAATGGAATGGGATGGAATGGAGTTGAGTGGAATGGAATGGAGTGAAGTGCAATGGAATGGAGTTGAGGGGAGTGGAGTGGAGTGGAATGGAGTGGAGTGAAATGGAGTGGGTGGACTGGAATGGAGTGGAATGGAAGGGAATGGAATGGAATGGAATGGAGTGGATAGTATTGGAGTGGAGTGGAATTGAGTGGAAGGAGTGGAATGGAGTTGAATGGAGTGGAATGGAGTTGAATGGAATGAAAACAATGGAGTGGATTCTAATGGAGAGGAGTGGAACGGAGTAGAGTTGAGTGGAATGGAATGCAGTGGAATGGAAGGGAATGGAATGGAATGAAATGGAATGGAGTGGAGAGGAGTGGAATGCAGTAGTGTGGAGTGGAATGGAGAAGAATGGAATGGAATGAAATGTAATGAAATAGAGTGGAGTGGACTGGAGTGGAGTAAAATGGAATGGAGTAGGGTAGAATTTATTGGAATGGAATGGAGTGGAGTGGTATGGATGGCAATTCAATGGAATGGAATGGAGTGGAATGGAGTGGAACAGAATGGAGTGGAATGGAGGGGAATGGAGGGGAATGGACTGGAGTGCAGTTGAATGGATTGGAGGGGAGTGGAATGGAGAGCAATGGAATGGAGTGAAATGCAGTGGATTGGAATGGAGTAGAGTAGAATGGAATGGAATGGAATGGAATGGAGTTCAATTGAATGGAATGGAATGGAAAGAAAAGTAATGGAATGGAATGGAATGGAGTGGATTGGAAGGGAATGGAATGGAATGGAATGGAGTTCAATGGAATGGAATGAAAAATAATGGAATGGAATGGAATGAAGTGGATTGGAATGGAATGGAATGGAATGGAATGGAATGGAATGGAATGGAATGGAATGGAATGGAATCGAGTGGAGAGGAGTGGAAAGGAGTGGAATGTAATTGAATGGAGTGGAATGGAAAGGAATGGAGTGAAAGGGAGGGGAGTGGTATGGAGTGGAGTGCAATGGAGTAGAGTGGAATGGAATGGAATGGAAAGGAACGGAATGGAACTGAATGGAATGGAATGGAGGGAAGAGGAAAGGAATGGGGTGGAGAGAACAGAGAAGAATGGAAAAGAGTGAAATGGAATGGAGTGGAGGGGAGTGGAGTGTAGTGCAGTGGAATGAAATGGAGTAGAGTGGAATGGAGTGGAATGGAATGGGGTGGAGTGGAATGTAGTGTAATGGAATGGAATGGAGTGCAGTGGAATGGAGTGGAATAAAAAGGGGTGGAATGGAGGGGAATGGAGCGGAATGTAGTGAAGTGGACTGGAACGGAGTGGAGTGGAGTGGAATGGAGTTTAATGGAATGGAATGCAGTAGAGTGGAGTGGAATTTAGTGGAGTGGACTGGAAAGGACTGGAGTGAAATGGAATGGAGATTAATGGAATGGAATGTAGCGCAATGCGGTAGAGTGGAGTGGAAAGGAGTGCAGTAGAATGGAATGAAATGGAATGGAATGGAGTGGAGTGTAATGGAATGGAGTGGAGTGGAGAGTAATGGAGTGGAATGCAATGGAGTGGAATGGAATGCAGTGGATTGGAATAGAATGGGGTGGAGTGGAATGGAATGGAATGTAGTGGAATGAAGTGGAGAGGAATAGAATGGAATGGAGTGGCGTTGAATGGAGTGGACTGAAATGGAGTGGAATGGAGAGGAATGGAGTGGCAACGAAAGGAGTGGAATGGAATGGAAAGGAACTCAGTGGAAGGGAATGCAGTGGAGTGGAATGGAGTGGGATGGAATGGAGTTGAGTGGACTCGAATAGAATGGAATGGAGTGGAGTGGAATGGAGTGCAATGGAATGGAGTGGAGTGGAATGGAGTGCAATGGAATGGAGTGGAATGGAGTGAAGTGGAATGGAATGGAGTGGAATGGAGTGGAGTGGATTGGAACTTAGTGGTCTGGAATGGAATGGAAAGGAAAGGAGTGGAATGGAATGGGGTAGAGTGGAATGGAATGGTATGGAATGATGTTGATTGGAGTGGAGTGGAATGCAGTGGAGTGGACTGGAATGGAGTGGAGTGGAATCGAATGGAGTTTAATGGAATGGAATGGAATGGAATGGAATGCAGTAGAGTAGAGTGGAATTTAGTGGAGTGGACTGAAAAGGACTGGAGTGAAATGGAATTGATTTTAATGGAATGAATTGTAATGGAATGCAGTATAGTGTAGTGGAATGGAGTTGATTGGAGTGGAGTGGAATGGAATGGAATAAAATGGAGTTGAGTGGAGTGGAGTAGAATGGAGTGGAGTGGAATGGAGTGGAGTGGACTGCAATGGAATGGAGTGGAATGGAATGGAGTTTAATGGAATGGAATGGAATGCAGTAGAGTGGAGTGGAATTTAGTGGAGTGGACTGGAAAGAACTGGAGTGAAATGGAATGGAGATTAATGGAATGGAACGTAGTGCAATGCAGTAGAGTGGAGTGGAATGGACTGGAGTGAAATGAAGTGGAGTAGAATGGAATGGAATGGAATGGAATGGAGTGGAGTGGAGTGTAATGGAATGGAGAGGAGTGGAGACGAATGGAGTGGAATGGAATGGAGTGGAATGGAATGCATTGGATTAGAATAGAATGGAGTGGAGTGGAATGGAATGGAATGTAGTGGAATGAAGTGGAGTGGACTGGAAAGGAGTGGAGTGGAATGGAATGGAGTTTAATGGAATGGAATGGAATGCAGTAGAGTGGAGTGGAATTTAGTGGAGTGGACTGCAAAGGACTGGAGTGAAACGGAATTGAGTTTAATGTAATGGAATGTAACGGAATGCATTATAGTGGAGTGGAATTTAGTTAAATGGAGTGGAGTGAAGTGCAATGGAGTGGAGTGGAGAGGAAGGGAGTGGAATGGAATGGAATGGAGTGGAAGGGAATGGAAACGAATGGAATGAAAGGCGGTGGAGTTGAATGGAATGGAGTGGAGTGGAGTGGAATGCAATGGAATGTAGTGAAATGGAGTGGAGTGGAATAGATTGGAATGGAGTGGAGTTAAATGGAGTGGACTGAAATGTAGTGGTATGGAGTAAAATGAAGTGGCAAGGAAGGGAGTGGAATGGCATGGAATGGAATGGAGTGGAGTGGAAAGGAGTGGACTGGAATGGAATGGAATGGAATGGAAGATGTGGAGTGGAGTGGATTGGAGTGGAGTGAAGAGGAATGGATTAGAATGGAGTGGATTGGAAAGCAGTGGAGTGGAGTGGAATGGAATGAATTGGACAGGAATGTAATGGAAAGGATTGTAATGTAATGTAATGGATTGGAGTGCAGTGCAGTGGAGATGAATGGAAGGGAATGGAGTGAAGTGAAATGGAAAGGAATGGAATGGAGTGGAGTGGAATGGAGTGGAATGGAGTGGAGTGGAGTGGAGTGGATTGGAGTCCAGTGGGATTTAATGGAATGTAGTGCAAGTTGAGATTGTGCCTCTGCATTCCAGGCTGAGTGGTAGAGTGAGATACTCTAGAAAGAAAGGTTTGGAACGCAATGTAACGGAATGGAATGGTTTGGAGTGGACAACAGTGCAGTGGAGTGAAGTGGAGTGAAGTGGTATGGAGAGGAATGGAATGGGATGTAATGGAATGGAATGACGTGGAGGGAAGTGTGGTGGAGTTTAGTATAGTGGAATGGAGCAGAATGGAATGGGTTGGAGTGGAATGGAGTGGAGTGCAGTGCAGAGGAAAGGAGTGGAATGGAGTGGAATGGAATCTGATGTAACGGAATGGAGTAGAGTGGATTGGAGTAGAAAAGAGTGGATTGGAATTGAATGGAATTTAATGAAATGGAATGGAATGGGATGGAATGCCAAGGAATACAACTGAATAGAATTCAATGCAATGGAAAGTGACATGTAATGTGAGCTGACATTGTGCCACTGCACTCCAGAATGGGTTACACAGTGATATCCTATCGAAGGAAAGGAATGGAATGCAATGGAGTGAAATGGAATGGAATGGAATGGAATGGAACGGAAAGGAACGGAACGGAACGGAATGGAACGGAATGGAATGGAATTGAATGGAATGGAGTCGAGTGGAGTGGAGTGCAGTAGAATGGATTGGAATGGCGTCAAATGGAATGGGATGGAGTGGAAAGGAATGGAGTGCAGTGCAGAGGAGTGGAGTGAAATAGTGTTGAATGGAATGGAATGGAATGGAATGCAATGGGATGGTGAAAAGAAACGTGAGCTGAGATTGTACCACTGCACTCCACCTTTTGTTCCATAGTGAGATCCTGTGGAAAGAAAGAAATGCAATTGAAAGGAGTGGAATAGAATGGAATGGAGTGGAGTAGAGTGGAGTGTTGTGGAATGTAGTGGTGTGGAATGGAATTGATTGGAGTTGAAAGCAATGGAATGGTATGGAATAGATTGGAGGGGAGGGGAGGGGAGTGTATTGCAGTGGAGTGGAGAGGAATAGAGTGGAATGAATTGGAATGGAGGGGAATGGAATGGAATGGAGTGGAATGGAGTGGAGTGGAATGGAATATTATGGAGTGGAATGCAATGGAGTGGAATGGAGGGGATTAGAGTGGACTGGAGTAGAATGGAGTGGAATGGAGTGGAATGGAATGGAATGGAATGGAATGCAATGGAATGGAATGGAATGCAATGGAATGGAATGCATTGGAGTGTGGTGGAATGAACTGGAATGGAGTGGAATGGAATGGATTGTAGTGGAATGGAGTGGAATGGAGTGGAACGAATATAAATGGAATGGAGTGGAATGAAATGGAGTGGAGTGGAGTGAAGCGGAGTGGAATGGAATGGAGTGGAGTGGAATGTATTGGAATGGAATGGAGTAGAGAGGAGTGCAGTGAAATGGTGTGGAGTGGAATGGAATGGAATGGAATGAAGTGGAGTGGAGTGGAATGGAGTGGAATGGAGTGGAGTGGAGTGGAATGGAACTGGAATGGAGTGGAATGGAATGAAAAGTTATGGAGTGAAATGGAATTGGATGTTGTTGAATTGAGGGGAATATAATGGAGTGGAGTGGAGTGGAATTGATTGGAGTGGAGTAGAGTGGAATGGAGTTGAATGGACTACAATGGAGTGGAATGGAATGGAATGGGGTGGAATGGAATGAAATGGAATGGAATGAAATGGAATTTAGTGGAGTGGACTGTAATGAAGTGGAGTTAAGAGGAATGTAGTGGAATGGAGTGGAATGGAATGCAGTGTAGTGTAGTGGAATGGAGTGGAATGGAATGGAGTGTAGTGGAGTGGAATGGAATGGAATGGAATTGATTGGAATGGAATGGAGTGGAGTAAGTGGAGTGGAGTGGAATGGAATTGAAAGAGGTGGAGTGGAAAGGAGTGGAAAGAAATGGAGTGGAAAGGAGTCGTTTGGAGTGGAATGCATGGTAGTGGAGTGGCGTGCAATGGAGTGGAGTGGAGTGGAGTGGAGTGGAGATGGATGGAATGTAATGTAATGGAGGCTGAGATTGTTCCACTGTTCTTCAGGCTGATTGACAGACTGAGAAACTCTCAAAAGAAAGGAATGGAATGGAGTGCAGTGGAATGTAATGGAATCGATTGAATTGGAGTGGATTGGAGTGGAATGGAGTGAAGTGGATTGGAGAGGAATGGAGAGGAATGGAATGGGATGTAATGGAATGTAGTGGAGTGGAGTGGAGTGAAAAAGAGTGGAGTGGTATACAATGTAAAGCAAAGTAATTGAATGCAATGCAATGGAAAGTGACATGTAATGTGAGTTGAGATAATGCCACTGCACTCCAGCCTGTGTAACACAGTGATACACTGTCGAAGGAAAGGAGTGGAAAGCAATGGAGTGAAATGGAATGGAATGGAGTGGAGTGGAGTGGAGGGCAGTGGCGTGGTTTGGAATGGAGTCGAATGGAATGGGATGGAGTGGAACGGAATGGAGTAGAGTGCAGTGGAGTGGAGTGAAATAGTATGGAATAGAATGCGATGGAATGCAATTCAATGGAATGGTGAAAAGAAATGTGAGCCAAGATTGTGCCAATGCACTCCAGGTTTGGCGACAGAGTGAGACCCTGTGGAAAGAAAGGAATGGAATGGAATGGAGTAGAATGGAATGGAATGGAGAGGAGAGGAGGGTAGTGGAGTGGTGTGGAATGGAGTGGTGTGGAATGGAATGGATTGGAGTTGAAAGCAATGGAATGCAATGGAATGGAATGGAATGAAATGGATTGGAGTGGAGTGGAGTGGAATGGACTGTAATGGAATGGAATGGAATGGAAATGATTGGAATGGAGTGGAATGGAATGGAATGTAGTGGAGTGCAGGGGAATGGAGTGTAGTGGAATGCAATAGAGTGGAATGGAACTGAAAGGAGTTTAGTGGAATGGAGTGGAATTGATGGGAATACAGTGGAATCGAGTGGTGTGAGGAGGAATGGAGTGTAATGGAGTAGAACGGAGTGGAATAGAATGAAATGGAAAGGAATGGAATGGAGTGAAGTAGAGTGGAATTAACTGGAATGCAGTGGAAAAGAATGGAATAGAGTGGAATGGAACGGAGTGGATTCGAATGTAATGGAAAGGAATGGAGTGGAGTGGAGAGGAATAGGGTGGAGTGCAGTGGAATGTAGTGGAATGGATTGGAAGGGAATGAAGTGGAGTGGAGAGGGGTTGAGGGGAATGGATTCGAATCGAGTGGAGATGAGTAGAATGGAATAGAATGGAGTTGAGTGGAGAGGAAAGGAGTTGAGTGGAATGGAGTGGAGTGGAGTGAAGTGGAGTAGAATGGAATGGAGTGGAGTGGAATGGATTGGAATGGAATGGAGTGGAGTGGAGTGGAGTGCAGTGGAATGTGATGCAATGATGTGTAGTGGCATGGACTGAACTGGAATAGAGGGGAATTGAGTGGAGTGGAGTGGAATGCAGTGGAGTGGAGTGGAATGCAATGGAGTTGGGTGTAGTTGAATGGACTGGAAGGGATTGGAAAGGAATGGAATGGTATGGAGTGGAATGGAATGGAGTGGAGTGGAATGAAGTGGAATGCAATGGAGTGGATTGGAGTGGAGTGGAAAGGAATGGAATGGAGTGGAGTGTAATGGAGTGGAATGCAAAGGAATGGATGGTAGAGGAGTGGAATGGAATGGAATTGAGTGGAGATTAATGAAGTCGAATGGAATGGAGGCGAATAGAGTGGAGTGGAATGGAGTGGAATGCAATGGACTGTATTGGAGAGGAGAGGAATGGCATGGAATGGAGAGGAGTGGAATAGAGTGGAATGGAATGGAATGGAGTGGAATGGAATGGAATGCAATGGAGTGGATTAGAGAGGAGAGAAATGGCATGGAATGCAGTGGAGTGGAAAACAGTGGAATGGAGTAGAATGGAGTGGAGTGGAGTGGAGAGCAGTGGAGAGGACTGAAGTGGAATGGAACGGAGTGGAGTGGAATGGAATAGAATGAAGCGGAGTGGAGTAGAATGGACTGGAGTGGAGTTGAATGGAGTTGAATGCAATGGAATGGAATGGTTTGGAGTGGAATGGAGTGGAGTGGAATTGAATAGAGTGGAATGGAATGGAATGGAGTGGAATGTAATGGAATGAAATGAAGTGGAGTGGAATGGAGTGGAGTGGACAGGAATGCTGTGGAGTGGATTGGAGTGGATCTTAGGAGAGATGATTGGAATGGAGTGGAGTGGAGTTGATTGGAATGGAGTAGAGCGGAAAGGAATGCAATGGAGTGGAATGGAATGGAATGGAATGGAGTGGAGTCAAATGGAGTGGAGTGTAATGGAGTGGAGTGGAATGGAATTTAAGGGAGTTTAATGGAATGGAGTGGAATGGAGGGTAATTCAGTGGCATGGAGTGGAGTGGAGAGGAATCGAGTGGAATGGAGTAGAATGGAGGAGAATGGAATGAAATGGGATCGAAAGGAATGGAGTGAAGTGGAGTGGAATGTACTGGAATGGAGTGGAATGGAATTAAATGGAGTGAAATGGAATGGAATGGAATGGAATTGAAAGGAATGGAGTGGGATGGAGTTTAATAGAGTGGAGGGGAAGGAGTGGAATGGAATGCAATGGAATGGAATAGAACGGAAGGGAGTGGAGTGGATTGGAATGTAGAGGAATGGAAAGGAGTGGAAGGGAGTGGATTGGAGAGGTGTGGAATGCAGTGGAATGGAGTGAAGGGGAGTGGAATTGAATAGAGTGGATTGGAGTGGATTCTAATCGAATGGAGTGGAGTGGAGTGCAGTGCAATGGAATACAATGGTGTGGAGTGGCATGCAGTGGACTGGAATAGAGGGGAATAGAGTAGAGTGGAGTGGAATGGAGTGGAGTGTAGTCGCATGGAATGGAGAGGAGTGGAGTGGAATGGTGTGGAATGGAGTGGAATGGAGTGTAAAGGTGTGGAATAGAATGGAGTGGAAAGGAAAGGAATGGAGTGAAGTAGAGTGGAATGACGTGGAATGCAATGGAATAGAGTGAAATGGAATTCAGTGTTGTGGATTGGAATGTAATGGCAAGAAATGGAGTGGAGTGGAGTGGAACAGAGAGGAGTGGACTGGACTGGAGTGGAATGGATTGGAATGGAATGTAGTGGAGTGGAGTAGAATGGATTGGAATGGAATGGAATCGAATGGAGAGGAGCAGAATGGAATGGTGTGGAATGGAGTTGAGTGGAACGGAACGGAGTGGAGTGGAATGAAGTGAAGTGGAGTGAAGTGGAGTGGAATGGAATGGAGTGGAGTGGAATAGAGTGGAATGGAATGGAGTGGAGTGGAGTGCTGTGGAATGGAAAGAAATGGTGTGTAGCGTAATGGAGTGGACTGGAATAGAGTGGAATTGAGTGGAGTGGAGTGGAATTGAGTGGAGTGGAGTGGAATGGAATGCAGTTGGGTGTAGTTTAAAGGAATGGAATGCAATGGAAAGGAATGGAAAGGTATGGAATGGAATAGAATGGGGTGCAGTGGATGGGAGTGGAATGCAATGGAGTGAATTGGAGTGGAGTGGAAAGGAATGCAATGGAGTGGAGTGGAATGCAGTGGAAAGGAATGGAGTGGAAAAGAGTGGAGTGGAATGAAGTGGAATGCAATGGAGTGGATAGGAGTGGAGTGGAATGGAATGGAAAAGAGTAGAGTGGAGTGGAGAGGAATGGAATGGAGGAGAATGGAGTGGAGTGGGATGGAGTGGAATGCAATGGAGTGGATTGGAGTGGAGAGGATTGGCATGGAAAGGAGTGGAGTGGAATAGAGTGTAATGGAAAGGAAAGGAGTGGAATGGAGTCGAGTGGAGTGGATTGGAGTGGAGTGGAGTGAAGTGGAATGGAATGGAATGGAATGGAGTGGAGTGGAATGGAATGGAATGGAGTAGAATGGAATGGATTTGACTGGAGTGATGTGGAGATAGTACAGTGGAATGCAGTGGAGTGGACTGGAATGGAGTGGAATGGAATGGAATGGAGTGGAGTGGAGTGGAATGGAATGTAGTGGAGTGGAATGGAAAAGAATGGAGTTGATTGGAGTAGAGTAGAGTTGAGTGGAGTGGAATGGATATGAATGGAATGGAATGGATTGGAGTGGAATGAAGTTTAGTGGAATGGTGTATAGTGGAACGGAATGGAATGGAGTGGAATGTAATGGAATGTAATGGAATGGAGTGAAGTGGAGTGGAATGGAGTGGAGTGGAGGGTAATGAACTGTAATGGATTGCAGCGGAGAGGAGGAGAGATGAATGGAATGGAGCAGAGTGGAGTTGAGTGGAATAGAGTAGAGTGGAAAGGAATGCAATGGAGATGAAGGGAATAGGATGGAAAGGAGAGGAGTGGAATGGAGTGGAGTGGAATGGCTTACAGTGGAATGGAATTTAATGGGGTTTAGTTGAATGGAGTGGAATGGAGGGTAATGCAGTGGAATGGAGTGGAGTGGAGAGGAATAGAGCAGAATGGACTAGAATGGAGGGGAATGGAAAGGAATGGGATAGAATGGAATGGAGTGAAGTGGAGTGCAATGAACTGGAATTGAGTGGAATTGAATTAAATGGCGTGGAATGAAATGGAACAGAGTGGAATGGAATGGAACAGAGTGGAATGGAATGGAATTGCAAGGAATGGAGAGGAGTGGAGTGGAATAGAGTGGAGTGGGAAAAAATGGAATGGAATGGAATGGAATCAAATGGAGTGGAGTGGAGTTGGATGGAGAGGAATGGATTGGAGTGGAAGGGAGTGGACTGGAGTGGTGTGGAATGGAGTGGAATGGAGTGAAGTGGAGTGGAATGGAATAGAGTGGAATGAAATGGATTCGAATGGAATGGAGTGAAGTGGAGTGCAGTGCAATGGAATGCAATGGTGAGAAATGGAAAGCAGTGTACTGGAATAGAGTGAAATATAGTGGAGTGGAGTGGCATGGAGTGGAGTGGAGTGTAATAGAATGGAGTGGAGTGGTGTGGAATGGAATGAAATGGAGTGGAATGGAATCTAGCGGAGTAGAGTGAAATGTAGTGTAATGGAATGAAATGGAATGCCGCAGAGTGGAATGGAGAGGAGTGGAATGGAGTATAGTGGAGTGGAATGGAGTATAGTGGAATGGAATGGAATAGAGTGGAATGGAATGGAATGCAATGGAAAGCAATGGAGTGGAAAGGAATGGAATGGAATGACATGGAATGGAATGGAGTGGAGTGGAATAGAGTGGAGTGGAGTGGAATGGAGCGGAGTGGAGTGCAGTGGACAGCAATGGATTTTGGTGGAGTGCAGTGGATTTGAGAGGAGTGAAATGAAATGGAAAGGAATGGAGTGGAAGGGAGTGGAGTGGAGTGGAATGGAGTGGAATGGAATGAAGTGGAATGAAATGGAGGGGAATGGAGTCGAGTGGAGTGGAGTGGAATAGAATGAAATGGAATGGAGTGGAGTGGAGTGGAATGCACTGGAATGGAGTGGAGTGGAGTTGAATGTAGAGGAGTGGAATGGAGAGGAGTGGAATGTAATGGCATAGAATGGAGTGGAATGGAGTGGAGATGAAAGGAATTGTGTGGAATGGAATGGAATGGAGTGGAATGGAGTGGAGATGAAAGGAATAGGGTAGAATGGAATGGAATGGAATTCAATGGAGTGGAGTGGAATGTAGTGCAGTGGAATAGATTGGACTGGAGTAGGGTGGAATGGAATGGAGTGGAGTGTTTTGGAGTAGAGTGCAGTAGACTGGAATGAAATGGAATGGAATGCAATGGATTGGATTGGAGTGAAACAGAGTATAGTGGGGTGGAATGGAAATGAAGGGAATGGAGTGGAATGGATGGGAGTGGAGTTGAGTGGACTCCAGTGGAGTGGAATGGAATGGTGTAGAGTGGAATGGAATTGATTGTAATGAAATGGAATGGAATGGAGTGGAATGGAGAGGAGTGGAATGGAATAGAGTGGAATGGAATAGAATGGAGTGCAATTGAATGGAATGGAATGAAACTGAATGGGTAGGAGTGGATTGGAATGGATTGGAGAGGAGTGGAATGGATTGGAGTGAAGTGGAGTGGATTGGAATGGAATGGAAAGGAATGAAGTGGGTTGGAATGCAGTGGAGTGTAATGGAGTTGATTGGATTTCAGTGGAGAGCAATCGAATATGGCGGAGTGGAGTGGAGTGCAGTGGAATGGAATGAAATTTAATGGAAAAGAATGGAGTGGAGTGAAAAGGAGTGGAGTGGAGTGGAATGGAGAGGAATGGCATGAAGTGGAATAAAATGGAGTTGAGTGGAGTGGAGGGAAGTGCAGTGGACTATAATGGAATGGAATATAGTGTAGTGGAGTGGAATGCAGTGGAATTGAGTGGAATAGAATGGAATGGAGTGGAAGGGAATGGAATGTAATGAAATCAAGTGGGGTGGAGTTGAATGGAGTGGAATGGATTGGAAAGGAGTGGAATGTAGTAGAATGGAGTGGAGTGGAATGGAGTGGTGACAAATAGAGTAGAATGGAATGGAATGGAATGGAGTGGAATGGAATTTAATGGAATGGAATGGAGTGGAGTGGAGTGGAACGAACTGGAGTGGAATGGAGTGGGGTGGAGTGGGTTGGAATGAAACGAGGTGGAGCTGAGTGGATTGGAGTAGACTGGAATGAAATGGAATGGAATGGAAAAGAGTGGAGTGGAATGGAGTGTAGTCGGGTGGAATGGAGAGCAATAGAATGGAGTGGAATGAACTGGAGTAGAGTGGAGCGGACTGGAGTGGAGTGAAATGGAATGAAGTAGAGTGGAATCGAGTGGAATGAAATGAAGTGAGTGGAAACGAGTAGAATGGAAAGGAGTAGAGTGTTACGGGGTTTAATGGAATGAAATGGAATGGAATGGAATGGAGTGGAATGGAATGGAGTGAAATGGAGTGGAATGGAGTAGAGTGGGTTGGAGTACAGTAGAATGCAGTGGAATGGACTGGAATGTAGTGGAATGGAATTTAATGGAATGGAATGGAAGGGGGTGCAGTTGAATGGAATGGTATGGAGTGGAATGGAATGGAACGGAGTGGTATAGAATGGAATGGAATGGAATGGAAAGTAGTGGAGTGGAATGCAGTGGAATGGAGTGGAGTGGAGTGGAATGGAGTGGAAAACGGTGGAGTGGAGTGGAAAGGAATGGAATGGAATGGAGTGGAGTGGAATGTAATGGAGTGGAGTGGAGTGGAATGGAGTGTAAAGGAGTTAAATGGAATGGAGGGGATTGGAATGGAGAGGAGTGGAATGGAGTATACTGTAATGGCATGGTATGGAGTGGAATGGAATGGAATGAAATAAAATGGAATAGAGCGGAGTGGAGTGGAATGAAGAGGTGTGGAGTGGAATGGAGTGCAGTGAAGTGGGAAGGAATGGATGGAATGGAGTGGGTTGAAATGCAGTGGAGTACAATGGAGTCCAGTTCAGTGCAGTGGAGATCAATGGAATGTGATGCAGTGGAGTGCAGCGGAGTAGAGTGGAATGAAATGGAATGTAATAGAATGGATTGGAGTGGAAAGGAGTAGAGTGGAATGGGATGGAATGGAATGGAGTGGAGTTGAGTGGAATGGCGTGGACTGTAATGAAATGGAATGGAATGGAGTGGAGAGGAGTGAAACGGAGTACAGTGGGTTTGAAAGGAGAGAAATGGAATGGAGTGGATTGGAGTGGTGTGGAGTGGAGTGGAATGAAATGGAATGAAGGGGAGTGGAATGGAGTGGAAAGGAAAAGAGAGGAATGGAATAGAGTGGAATGGAAAGGAGTGGTGTGGAGTGGAGACGAGTGGAGTGGAATGGAATGGAGTAGAGTGTAATGGAATCGAATGGAATGGAGAGGAGTTGAGTGGAGAGAAATGGAATGGAATGGAGTGGAGTGGAGTGGAATGGAATGGAGTGGAATGGACCGTAATGCAGTGATGTGCAGTGGAAGGGAATGGAATGGAATGGAGTGGAATGTGGTGGAGTGGAATGGAGTGCACTGGAGGGGGTTGAATGAAATGGAGTGGAGTGGATTGGAGGGGAGGAATTTGATTAGTGTGAGACGAAATGGAAAGGAGTGGAGTGGAGTGGAATGCAGTGGAGACGAGTGGAATAGAGAGGAATGGAATGGAGTGGAGTGAAGTGGAGAGGCATGAAATAGAGAAGAGTGTAATGGAGTGGAATGCAATGGAGTGGAGTGGTTTGCAGTGTAATGACATGGAATGGAATGGAGTGAAATGGAGTGGAATGGAATGGAGTGGAATGAAGGGGAATGGAGTGGAATGGAGTAGAGGACAGTGGAATGCCGTGGAATAGACTGGAACGGAGTGGAATGGAATGGAGTAGAATGGAATGGAATGGAGTGGAATGGAATGGAATGGAATGTAGTGGAAAGGAATGGAATGGTATGGCACGGAATTGAGAGGTTTGGAGTAGAATGGAGTTTATTGGAGTGGAAAGGATTGGAATGGAATGGAAAGGAATGGAGTGGAGTGGAGTGAAAAGGAGTGGAATGCAGTGGTATGGAATGAAATGCAGTGGATTGTAATGTAATGGAGTGGAATTTAGTGGAATAGAGTGGAGTGGAGAGTAGTGGATTGGAATGGAATGGAATTCAGTGGAATGGAATGGAATGGAGTTGAGTGGAATGCAAAGGCTTGGAAGGGAGTGGAGTGGAGGGGAGTGTAGTGGAGTGGAAAGGAATGTAGAATAATGGAATCTAATGAGATGGAATGGAGTGTAGTGGAGTAGAATGTAGTGGAATGAAGTGGAGTAGAATGGTGTGGAGTGGAATGGAATGGAGTGGAGTGGAATGGAATGGAATGCAATGGAATAGAGTGGAGTAGAATGGAGTGGAGTGGAGTGGAGTGCAATGGAATGGAATGGAGTGGAGTGTACTGGACTGCAATGGAATGGAACTGAATGGAAAGGAATGGAATGGAGTGGAGTAGAATGGACTGGAGTAGGATAGAATGGAGTTGAATTGAAAGCAGCGGAATGGAATGGAGGGGAGTACAGTGCAGTGCAATGGAGTGGAATGGATTGGAGTAGAGTGGAATGGAATGGAGTGGAGTGGAATGGAGTGCAGTCGAATGGAAAGGAATGAATGGAGACGAGTGGAAAGGAGTGGAATGGAATAGAGTCGAATGGAGTGGACTGGAGGGGAGTGGAATGGGGTCGAATGCACTGGACTGGAGGGGAATTTAATGGAATTTAGTGGAATGGAATGGAATGGAGTGGAAGGGAACAGAATGAAGTGGAGTGGAGTGGAATGGAATGGTGTGGAATGGAATGTAGTGGAGTGCAATGTAGCGGAGTGGAGTGGATTGGAGGGAATTGGAGTGAAATGGAGTGGAGTGGAGTTAATTTATTGGAGTGTCATGGAATGGATTGGAATGGAGTCGATTGGAGTGGAATGGAATGGAGTAGAATGGAATGGAGTGGAGTGGAAGAGATTGGAGTAAAGTGGATTGAAGCGAAGTGTAATGAAATGGAGTGGAGTAGAATGGAATTTAGTGGTGTGTCATGGAATGGATTATTAAAGAATGGACAGGAGTTGAATGGAGTGGAGTAGAATGGAGTGGAGTGGAATGGAGTGAAGTGCAATGGAATGGCATGGAATGGTGTAGAGTGTAAAGTAACGGAGTGGAGTGGAAAGGAATGGAATGTATTGGATAGGATTGGAGTGCAATGGAATGGATTGTAATGGTGTGGAGTGGAGTGCAGTGCAATAAAATGGAGTTGAGTTGAATAGAATGGACTGGAGCTGAATGGAATAGAGATGAGTCAATTGGATTGGAAAGGAATGTAGTGGAATGGAGTGAAGTGGAGTGGAGTGCAGTGAAATGGAATGGGATGGAATGGAGTTGAGTGGAATGGAATGGAGTGAAGTGCAATGGAATGGAGTTGAGGGGAGGGGAGTGGAGTGGAGTGGAATGGAGTGGAGTGAAATGGAGTGGGTGGACTGGAATGGAGTGGAATGGAAGGGAATGGAATGGAATGGAATGGAGTGGATAGTATTGGAGTGGAGTGGAATTGAGTGGAAGGAGTGGAATGGAGTTGAATGGAGTGGAATGGAGTTGAATGGAATGAAAACAATGGAGTGGATTCTAATGGAGAGGAGTGGAACGGAGTAGAGTTGAGTGGAATGGAATGCAGTGGAATGGAAGGGAATGGAATGGAATGAAATGGAATGGAGTGGAGAGGAGTGGAATGCAGTAGTGTGGAGTGGAATGGAGAAGAATGGAATGGAATGAAATGTAATGAAATAGAGTGGAGTGGACTGGAGTGGAGTAAAATGGAATGGAGTAGGGTAGAATTTATTGGAATGGAATGGAGTGGAGTGGTATGGATGGCAATTCAATGGAATGGAATGGAGTGGAATGGAGTGGAACAGAATGGAGTGGAATGGAGGGGAATGGAGGGGAATGGACTGGAGTGCAGTTGAATGGATTGGAGGGGAGTGGAATGGAGAGCAATGGAATGGAGTGAAATGCAGTGGATTGGAATGGAGTAGAGTAGAATGGAATGGAATGGAATGGAATGGAGTTCAATTGAATGGAATGGAATGGAAAGAAAAGTAATGGAATGGAATGGAATGGAGTGGATTGGAAGGGAATGGAATGGAATGGAATGGAGTTCAATGGAATGGAATGAAAAATAATGGAATGGAATGGAATGAAGTGGATTGGAATGGAATGGAATGGAATGGAATGGAATGGAATGGAATGGAATGGAATGGAATGGAATCGAGTGGAGAGGAGTGGAAAGGAGTGGAATGTAATTGAATGGAGTGGAATGGAAAGGAATGGAGTGAAAGGGAGGGGAGTGGTATGGAGTGGAGTGCAATGGAGTAGAGTGGAATGGAATGGAATGGAAAGGAACGGAATGGAACTGAATGGAATGGAATGGAGGGAAGAGGAAAGGAATGGGGTGGAGAGAACAGAGAAGAATGGAAAAGAGTGAAATGGAATGGAGTGGAGGGGAGTGGAGTGTAGTGCAGTGGAATGAAATGGAGTAGAGTGGAATGGAGTGGAATGGAATGGGGTGGAGTGGAATGTAGTGTAATGGAATGGAATGGAGTGCAGTGGAATGGAGTGGAATAAAAAGGGGTGGAATGGAGGGGAATGGAGCGGAATGTAGTGAAGTGGACTGGAACGGAGTGGAGTGGAGTGGAATGGAGTTTAATGGAATGGAATGCAGTAGAGTGGAGTGGAATTTAGTGGAGTGGACTGGAAAGGACTGGAGTGAAATGGAATGGAGATTAATGGAATGGAATGTAGCGCAATGCGGTAGAGTGGAGTGGAAAGGAGTGCAGTAGAATGGAATGAAATGGAATGGAATGGAGTGGAGTGTAATGGAATGGAGTGGAGTGGAGAGTAATGGAGTGGAATGCAATGGAGTGGAATGGAATGCAGTGGATTGGAATAGAATGGGGTGGAGTGGAATGGAATGGAATGTAGTGGAATGAAGTGGAGAGGAATAGAATGGAATGGAGTGGCGTTGAATGGAGTGGACTGAAATGGAGTGGAATGGAGAGGAATGGAGTGGCAACGAAAGGAGTGGAATGGAATGGAAAGGAACTCAGTGGAAGGGAATGCAGTGGAGTGGAATGGAGTGGGATGGAATGGAGTTGAGTGGACTCGAATAGAATGGAATGGAGTGGAGTGGAATGGAGTGCAATGGAATGGAGTGGAGTGGAATGGAGTGCAATGGAATGGAGTGGAATGGAGTGAAGTGGAATGGAATGGAGTGGAATGGAGTGGAGTGGATTGGAACTTAGTGGTCTGGAATGGAATGGAAAGGAAAGGAGTGGAATGGAATGGGGTAGAGTGGAATGGAATGGTATGGAATGATGTTGATTGGAGTGGAGTGGAATGCAGTGGAGTGGACTGGAATGGAGTGGAGTGGAATCGAATGGAGTTTAATGGAATGGAATGGAATGGAATGGAATGCAGTAGAGTAGAGTGGAATTTAGTGGAGTGGACTGAAAAGGACTGGAGTGAAATGGAATTGATTTTAATGGAATGAATTGTAATGGAATGCAGTATAGTGTAGTGGAATGGAGTTGATTGGAGTGGAGTGGAATGGAATGGAATAAAATGGAGTTGAGTGGAGTGGAGTAGAATGGAGTGGAGTGGAATGGAGTGGAGTGGACTGCAATGGAATGGAGTGGAATGGAATGGAGTTTAATGGAATGGAATGGAATGCAGTAGAGTGGAGTGGAATTTAGTGGAGTGGACTGGAAAGAACTGGAGTGAAATGGAATGGAGATTAATGGAATGGAACGTAGTGCAATGCAGTAGAGTGGAGTGGAATGGACTGGAGTGAAATGAAGTGGAGTAGAATGGAATGGAATGGAATGGAATGGAGTGGAGTGGAGTGTAATGGAATGGAGAGGAGTGGAGACGAATGGAGTGGAATGGAATGGAGTGGAATGGAATGCATTGGATTAGAATAGAATGGAGTGGAGTGGAATGGAATGGAATGTAGTGGAATGAAGTGGAGTGGACTGGAAAGGAGTGGAGTGGAATGGAATGGAGTTTAATGGAATGGAATGGAATGCAGTAGAGTGGAGTGGAATTTAGTGGAGTGGACTGCAAAGGACTGGAGTGAAACGGAATTGAGTTTAATGTAATGGAATGTAACGGAATGCATTATAGTGGAGTGGAATTTAGTTAAATGGAGTGGAGTGAAGTGCAATGGAGTGGAGTGGAGAGGAAGGGAGTGGAATGGAATGGAATGGAGTGGAAGGGAATGGAAACGAATGGAATGAAAGGCGGTGGAGTTGAATGGAATGGAGTGGAGTGGAGTGGAATGCAATGGAATGTAGTGAAATGGAGTGGAGTGGAATAGATTGGAATGGAGTGGAGTTAAATGGAGTGGACTGAAATGTAGTGGTATGGAGTAAAATGAAGTGGCAAGGAAGGGAGTGGAATGGCATGGAATGGAATGGAGTGGAGTGGAAAGGAGTGGACTGGACTGGAATGGAATGGAATGGAAGATGTGGAGTGGAGTGGATTGGAGTGGAGTGAAGAGGAATGGATTAGAATGGAGTGGATTGGAAAGCAGTGGAGTGGAGTGGAATGGAATGAATTGGACAGGAATGTAATGGAAAGGATTGTAATGTAATGTAATGGATTGGAGTGCAGTGCAGTGGAGATGAATGGAAGGGAATGGAGTGAAGTGAAATGGAAAGGAATGGAATGGAGTGGAGTGGAATGGAGTGGAATGGAGTGGAGTGGAGTGGAGTGGATTGGAGTCCAGTGGGATTTAATGGAATGTAGTGCAAGTTGAGATTGTGCCTCTGCATTCCAGGCTGAGTGGTAGAGTGAGATACTCTAGAAAGAAAGGTTTGGAACGCAATGTAACGGAATGGAATGGTTTGGAGTGGACAACAGTGCAGTGGAGTGAAGTGGAGTGAAGTGGTATGGAGAGGAATGGAATGGGATGTAATGGAATGGAATGACGTGGAGGGAAGTGTGGTGGAGTTTAGTATAGTGGAATGGAGCAGAATGGAATGGGTTGGAGTGGAATGGAGTGGAGTGCAGTGCAGAGGAAAGGAGTGGAATGGAGTGGAATGGAATCTGATGTAACGGAATGGAGTAGAGTGGATTGGAGTAGAAAAGAGTGGATTGGAATTGAATGGAATTTAATGAAATGGAATGGAATGGGATGGAATGCCAAGGAATACAACTGAATAGAATTCAATGCAATGGAAAGTGACATGTAATGTGAGCTGACATTGTGCCACTGCACTCCAGAATGGGTTACACAGTGATATCCTATCGAAGGAAAGGAATGGAATGCAATGGAGTGAAATGGAATGGAATGGAATGGAATGGAACGGAAAGGAACGGAACGGAACGGAATGGAATGGAATGGAATGGAATTGAATGGAATGGAGTCGAGTGGAGTGGAGTGCAGTAGAATGGATTGGAATGGCGTCAAATGGAATGGGATGGAGTGGAAAGGAATGGAGTGCAGTGCAGAGGAGTGGAGTGAAATAGTGTTGAATGGAATGGAATGGAATGGAATGCAATGGGATGGTGAAAAGAAACGTGAGCTGAGATTGTACCACTGCACTCCACCTTTTGTTCCATAGTGAGATCCTGTGGAAAGAAAGAAATGCAATTGAAAGGAGTGGAATAGAATGGAATGGAGTGGAGTAGAGTGGAGTGTTGTGGAATGTAGTGGTGTGGAATGGAATTGATTGGAGTTGAAAGCAATGGAATGGTATGGAATAGATTGGAGGGGAGGGGAGGGGAGTGTATTGCAGTGGAGTGGAGAGGAATAGAGTGGAATGAATTGGAATGGAGGGGAATGGAATGGAATGGAGTGGAATGGAGTGGAGTGGAATGGAATATTATGGAGTGGAATGCAATGGAGTGGAATGGAGGGGATTAGAGTGGACTGGAGTAGAATGGAGTGGAATGGAGTGGAATGGAATGGAATGGAATGGAATGCAATGGAATGGAATGGAATGGAATGCAATGGAATGGAATGCATTGGAGTGTGGTGGAATGAACTGGAATGGAGTGGAATGGAATGGATTGTAGTGGAATGGAGTGGAATGGAGTGGAACGAATATAAATGGAATGGAGTGGAATGAAATGGAGTGGAGTGGAGTGAAGCGGAGTGGAATGGAATGGAGTGGAGTGGAATGTATTGGAATGGAATGGAGTAGAGAGGAGTGCAGTGAAATGGTGTGGAGTGGAATGGAATGGAATGGAATGAAGTGGAGTGGAGTGGAATGGAGTGGAATGGAGTGGAGTGGAGTGGAATGGAACTGGAATGGAGTGGAATGGAATGAAAAGTTATGGAGTGAAATGGAATTGGATGTTGTTGAATTGAGGGGAATATAATGGAGTGGAGTGGAGTGGAATTGATTGGAGTGGAGTAGAGTGGAATGGAGTTGAATGGACTACAATGGAGTGGAATGGAATGGAATGGGGTGGAATGGAATGAAATGGAATGGAATGAAATGGAATTTAGTGGAGTGGACTGTAATGAAGTGGAGTTAAGAGGAATGTAGTGGAATGGAGTGGAATGGAATGCAGTGTAGTGTAGTGGAATGGAGTGGAATGGAATGGAGTGTAGTGGAGTGGAATGGAATGGAATGGAATTGATTGGAATGGAATGGAGTGGAGTAAGTGGAGTGGAGTGGAATGGAATTGAAAGAGGTGGAGTGGAAAGGAGTGGAAAGAAATGGAGTGGAAAGGAGTCGTTTGGAGTGGAATGCATGGTAGTGGAGTGGCGTGCAATGGAGTGGAGTGGAGTGGAGTGGAGTGGAGATGGATGGAATGTAATGTAATGGAGGCTGAGATTGTTCCACTGTTCTTCAGGCTGATTGACAGACTGAGAAACTCTCAAAAGAAAGGAATGGAATGGAGTGCAGTGGAATGTAATGGAATCGATTGAATTGGAGTGGATTGGAGTGGAATGGAGTGAAGTGGATTGGAGAGGAATGGAGAGGAATGGAATGGGATGTAATGGAATGTAGTGGAGTGGAGTGGAGTGAAAAAGAGTGGAGTGGTATACAATGTAAAGCAAAGTAATTGAATGCAATGCAATGGAAAGTGACATGTAATGTGAGTTGAGATAATGCCACTGCACTCCAGCCTGTGTAACACAGTGATACACTGTCGAAGGAAAGGAGTGGAAAGCAATGGAGTGAAATGGAATGGAATGGAGTGGAGTGGAGTGGAGGGCAGTGGCGTGGTTTGGAATGGAGTCGAATGGAATGGGATGGAGTGGAACGGAATGGAGTAGAGTGCAGTGGAGTGGAGTGAAATAGTATGGAATAGAATGCGATGGAATGCAATTCAATGGAATGGTGAAAAGAAATGTGAGCCAAGATTGTGCCAATGCACTCCAGGTTTGGCGACAGAGTGAGACCCTGTGGAAAGAAAGGAATGGAATGGAATGGAGTAGAATGGAATGGAATGGAGAGGAGAGGAGGGTAGTGGAGTGGTGTGGAATGGAGTGGTGTGGAATGGAATGGATTGGAGTTGAAAGCAATGGAATGCAATGGAATGGAATGGAATGAAATGGATTGGAGTGGAGTGGAGTGGAATGGACTGTAATGGAATGGAATGGAATGGAAATGATTGGAATGGAGTGGAATGGAATGGAATGTAGTGGAGTGCAGGGGAATGGAGTGTAGTGGAATGCAATAGAGTGGAATGGAACTGAAAGGAGTTTAGTGGAATGGAGTGGAATTGATGGGAATACAGTGGAATCGAGTGGTGTGAGGAGGAATGGAGTGTAATGGAGTAGAACGGAGTGGAATAGAATGAAATGGAAAGGAATGGAATGGAGTGAAGTAGAGTGGAATTAACTGGAATGCAGTGGAAAAGAATGGAATAGAGTGGAATGGAACGGAGTGGATTCGAATGTAATGGAAAGGAATGGAGTGGAGTGGAGAGGAATAGGGTGGAGTGCAGTGGAATGTAGTGGAATGGATTGGAAGGGAATGAAGTGGAGTGGAGAGGGGTTGAGGGGAATGGATTCGAATCGAGTGGAGATGAGTAGAATGGAATAGAATGGAGTTGAGTGGAGAGGAAAGGAGTTGAGTGGAATGGAGTGGAGTGGAGTGAAGTGGAGTAGAATGGAATGGAGTGGAGTGGAATGGATTGGAATGGAATGGAGTGGAGTGGAGTGGAGTGCAGTGGAATGTGATGCAATGATGTGTAGTGGCATGGACTGAACTGGAATAGAGGGGAATTGAGTGGAGTGGAGTGGAATGCAGTGGAGTGGAGTGGAATGCAATGGAGTTGGGTGTAGTTGAATGGACTGGAAGGGATTGGAAAGGAATGGAATGGTATGGAGTGGAATGGAATGGAGTGGAGTGGAATGAAGTGGAATGCAATGGAGTGGATTGGAGTGGAGTGGAAAGGAATGGAATGGAGTGGAGTGTAATGGAGTGGAATGCAAAGGAATGGATGGTAGAGGAGTGGAATGGAATGGAATTGAGTGGAGATTAATGAAGTCGAATGGAATGGAGGCGAATAGAGTGGAGTGGAATGGAGTGGAATGCAATGGACTGTATTGGAGAGGAGAGGAATGGCATGGAATGGAGAGGAGTGGAATAGAGTGGAATGGAATGGAATGGAGTGGAATGGAATGGAATGCAATGGAGTGGATTAGAGAGGAGAGAAATGGCATGGAATGCAGTGGAGTGGAAAACAGTGGAATGGAGTAGAATGGAGTGGAGTGGAGTGGAGAGCAGTGGAGAGGACTGAAGTGGAATGGAACGGAGTGGAGTGGAATGGAATAGAATGAAGCGGAGTGGAGTAGAATGGACTGGAGTGGAGTTGAATGGAGTTGAATGCAATGGAATGGAATGGTTTGGAGTGGAATGGAGTGGAGTGGAATTGAATAGAGTGGAATGGAATGGAATGGAGTGGAATGTAATGGAATGAAATGAAGTGGAGTGGAATGGAGTGGAGTGGACAGGAATGCTGTGGAGTGGATTGGAGTGGATCTTAGGAGAGATGATTGGAATGGAGTGGAGTGGAGTTGATTGGAATGGAGTAGAGCGGAAAGGAATGCAATGGAGTGGAATGGAATGGAATGGAATGGAGTGGAGTCAAATGGAGTGGAGTGTAATGGAGTGGAGTGGAATGGAATTTAAGGGAGTTTAATGGAATGGAGTGGAATGGAGGGTAATTCAGTGGCATGGAGTGGAGTGGAGAGGAATCGAGTGGAATGGAGTAGAATGGAGGAGAATGGAATGAAATGGGATCGAAAGGAATGGAGTGAAGTGGAGTGGAATGTACTGGAATGGAGTGGAATGGAATTAAATGGAGTGAAATGGAATGGAATGGAATGGAATTGAAAGGAATGGAGTGGGATGGAGTTTAATAGAGTGGAGGGGAAGGAGTGGAATGGAATGCAATGGAATGGAATAGAACGGAAGGGAGTGGAGTGGATTGGAATGTAGAGGAATGGAAAGGAGTGGAAGGGAGTGGATTGGAGAGGTGTGGAATGCAGTGGAATGGAGTGAAGGGGAGTGGAATTGAATAGAGTGGATTGGAGTGGATTCTAATCGAATGGAGTGGAGTGGAGTGCAGTGCAATGGAATACAATGGTGTGGAGTGGCATGCAGTGGACTGGAATAGAGGGGAATAGAGTAGAGTGGAGTGGAATGGAGTGGAGTGTAGTCGCATGGAATGGAGAGGAGTGGAGTGGAATGGTGTGGAATGGAGTGGAATGGAGTGTAAAGGTGTGGAATAGAATGGAGTGGAAAGGAAAGGAATGGAGTGAAGTAGAGTGGAATGACGTGGAATGCAATGGAATAGAGTGAAATGGAATTCAGTGTTGTGGATTGGAATGTAATGGCAAGAAATGGAGTGGAGTGGAGTGGAACAGAGAGGAGTGGACTGGACTGGAGTGGAATGGATTGGAATGGAATGTAGTGGAGTGGAGTAGAATGGATTGGAATGGAATGGAATCGAATGGAGAGGAGCAGAATGGAATGGTGTGGAATGGAGTTGAGTGGAACGGAACGGAGTGGAGTGGAATGAAGTGAAGTGGAGTGAAGTGGAGTGGAATGGAATGGAGTGGAGTGGAATAGAGTGGAATGGAATGGAGTGGAGTGGAGTGCTGTGGAATGGAAAGAAATGGTGTGTAGCGTAATGGAGTGGACTGGAATAGAGTGGAATTGAGTGGAGTGGAGTGGAATTGAGTGGAGTGGAGTGGAATGGAATGCAGTTGGGTGTAGTTTAAAGGAATGGAATGCAATGGAAAGGAATGGAAAGGTATGGAATGGAATAGAATGGGGTGCAGTGGATGGGAGTGGAATGCAATGGAGTGAATTGGAGTGGAGTGGAAAGGAATGCAATGGAGTGGAGTGGAATGCAGTGGAAAGGAATGGAGTGGAAAAGAGTGGAGTGGAATGAAGTGGAATGCAATGGAGTGGATAGGAGTGGAGTGGAATGGAATGGAAAAGAGTAGAGTGGAGTGGAGAGGAATGGAATGGAGGAGAATGGAGTGGAGTGGGATGGAGTGGAATGCAATGGAGTGGATTGGAGTGGAGAGGATTGGCATGGAAAGGAGTGGAGTGGAATAGAGTGTAATGGAAAGGAAAGGAGTGGAATGGAGTCGAGTGGAGTGGATTGGAGTGGAGTGGAGTGAAGTGGAATGGAATGGAATGGAATGGAGTGGAGTGGAATGGAATGGAATGGAGTAGAATGGAATGGATTTGACTGGAGTGATGTGGAGATAGTACAGTGGAATGCAGTGGAGTGGACTGGAATGGAGTGGAATGGAATGGAATGGAGTGGAGTGGAGTGGAATGGAATGTAGTGGAGTGGAATGGAAAAGAATGGAGTTGATTGGAGTAGAGTAGAGTTGAGTGGAGTGGAATGGATATGAATGGAATGGAATGGATTGGAGTGGAATGAAGTTTAGTGGAATGGTGTATAGTGGAACGGAATGGAATGGAGTGGAATGTAATGGAATGTAATGGAATGGAGTGAAGTGGAGTGGAATGGAGTGGAGTGGAGGGTAATGAACTGTAATGGATTGCAGCGGAGTGGAGGAGAGATGAATGGAATGGAGCAGAGTGGAGTTGAGTGGAATAGAGTAGAGTGGAAAGGAATGCAATGGAGATGAAGGGAATAGGATGGAAAGGAGAGGAGTGGAATGGAGTGGAGTGGAATGGCTTACAGTGGAATGGAATTTAATGGGGTTTAGTTGAATGGAGTGGAATGGAGGGTAATGCAGTGGAATGGAGTGGAGTGGAGAGGAATAGAGCAGAATGGACTAGAATGGAGGGGAATGGAAAGGAATGGGATAGAATGGAATGGAGTGAAGTGGAGTGCAATGAACTGGAATTGAGTGGAATTGAATTAAATGGCGTGGAATGAAATGGAACAGAGTGGAATGGAATGGAACAGAGTGGAATGGAATGGAATTGCAAGGAATGGAGAGGAGTGGAGTGGAATAGAGTGGAGTGGGAAAAAATGGAATGGAATGGAATGGAATCAAATGGAGTGGAGTGGAGTTGGATGGAGAGGAATGGATTGGAGTGGAAGGGAGTGGACTGGAGTGGTGTGGAATGGAGTGGAATGGAGTGAAGTGGAGTGGAATGGAATAGAGTGGAATGAAATGGATTCGAATGGAATGGAGTGAAGTGGAGTGCAGTGCAATGGAATGCAATGGTGAGAAATGGAAAGCAGTGTACTGGAATAGAGTGAAATATAGTGGAGTGGAGTGGCATGGAGTGGAGTGGAGTGTAATAGAATGGAGTGGAGTGGTGTGGAATGGAATGAAATGGAGTGGAATGGAATCTAGCGGAGTAGAGTGAAATGTAGTGTAATGGAATGAAATGGAATGCCGCAGAGTGGAATGGAGAGGAGTGGAATGGAGTATAGTGGAGTGGAATGGAGTATAGTGGAATGGAATGGAATAGAGTGGAATGGAATGGAATGCAATGGAAAGCAATGGAGTGGAAAGGAATGGAATGGAATGACATGGAATGGAATGGAGTGGAGTGGAATAGAGTGGAGTGGAGTGGAATGGAGCGGAGTGGAGTGCAGTGGACAGCAATGGATTTTGGTGGAGTGCAGTGGATTTGAGAGGAGTGAAATGAAATGGAAAGGAATGGAGTGGAAGGGAGTGGAGTGGAGTGGAATGGAGTGGAATGGAATGAAGTGGAATGAAATGGAGGGGAATGGAGTCGAGTGGAGTGGAGTGGAATAGAATGAAATGGAATGGAGTGGAGTGGAGTGGAATGCACTGGAATGGAGTGGAGTGGAGTTGAATGTAGAGGAGTGGAATGGAGAGGAGTGGAATGTAATGGCATAGAATGGAGTGGAATGGAGTGGAGATGAAAGGAATTGTGTGGAATGGAATGGAATGGAGTGGAATGGAGTGGAGATGAAAGGAATAGGGTAGAATGGAATGGAATGGAATTCAATGGAGTGGAGTGGAATGTAGTGCAGTGGAATAGATTGGACTGGAGTAGGGTGGAATGGAATGGAGTGGAGTGTTTTGGAGTAGAGTGCAGTAGACTGGAATGAAATGGAATGGAATGCAATGGATTGGATTGGAGTGAAACAGAGTATAGTGGGGTGGAATGGAAATGAAGGGAATGGAGTGGAATGGATGGGAGTGGAGTTGAGTGGACTCCAGTGGAGTGGAATGGAATGGTGTAGAGTGGAATGGAATTGATTGTAATGAAATGGAATGGAATGGAGTGGAATGGAGAGGAGTGGAATGGAATAGAGTGGAATGGAATAGAATGGAGTGCAATTGAATGGAATGGAATGAAACTGAATGGGTAGGAGTGGATTGGAATGGATTGGAGAGGAGTGGAATGGATTGGAGTGAAGTGGAGTGGATTGGAATGGAATGGAAAGGAATGAAGTGGGTTGGAATGCAGTGGAGTGTAATGGAGTTGATTGGATTTCAGTGGAGAGCAATCGAATATGGCGGAGTGGAGTGGAGTGCAGTGGAATGGAATGAAATTTAATGGAAAAGAATGGAGTGGAGTGAAAAGGAGTGGAGTGGAGTGGAATGGAGAGGAATGGCATGAAGTGGAATAAAATGGAGTTGAGTGGAGTGGAGGGAAGTGCAGTGGACTATAATGGAATGGAATATAGTGTAGTGGAGTGGAATGCAGTGGAATTGAGTGGAATAGAATGGAATGGAGTGGAAGGGAATGGAATGTAATGAAATCAAGTGGGGTGGAGTTGAATGGAGTGGAATGGATTGGAAAGGAGTGGAATGTAGTAGAATGGAGTGGAGTGGAATGGAGTGGTGACAAATAGAGTAGAATGGAATGGAATGGAATGGAGTGGAATGGAATTTAATGGAATGGAATGGAGTGGAGTGGAGTGGAACGAACTGGAGTGGAATGGAGTGGGGTGGAGTGGGTTGGAATGAAACGAGGTGGAGCTGAGTGGATTGGAGTAGACTGGAATGAAATGGAATGGAATGGAAAAGAGTGGAGTGGAATGGAGTGTAGTCGGGTGGAATGGAGAGCAATAGAATGGAGTGGAATGAACTGGAGTAGAGTGGAGCGGACTGGAGTGGAGTGAAATGGAATGAAGTAGAGTGGAATCGAGTGGAATGAAATGAAGTGAGTGGAAACGAGTAGAATGGAAAGGAGTAGAGTGTTACGGGGTTTAATGGAATGAAATGGAATGGAATGGAATGGAGTGGAATGGAATGGAGTGAAATGGAGTGGAATGGAGTAGAGTGGGTTGGAGTACAGTAGAATGCAGTGGAATGGACTGGAATGTAGTGGAATGGAATTTAATGGAATGGAATGGAAGGGGGTGCAGTTGAATGGAATGGTATGGAGTGGAATGGAATGGAACGGAGTGGTATAGAATGGAATGGAATGGAATGGAAAGTAGTGGAGTGGAATGCAGTGGAATGGAGTGGAGTGGAGTGGAATGGAGTGGAAAACGGTGGAGTGGAGTGGAAAGGAATGGAATGGAATGGAGTGGAGTGGAATGTAATGGAGTGGAGTGGAGTGGAATGGAGTGTAAAGGAGTTAAATGGAATGGAGGGGATTGGAATGGAGAGGAGTGGAATGGAGTATACTGTAATGGCATGGTATGGAGTGGAATGGAATGGAATGAAATAAAATGGAATAGAGCGGAGTGGAGTGGAATGAAGAGGTGTGGAGTGGAATGGAGTGCAGTGAAGTGGGAAGGAATGGATGGAATGGAGTGGGTTGAAATGCAGTGGAGTACAATGGAGTCCAGTTCAGTGCAGTGGAGATCAATGGAATGTGATGCAGTGGAGTGCAGCGGAGTAGAGTGGAATGAAATGGAATGTAATAGAATGGATTGGAGTGGAAAGGAGTAGAGTGGAATGGGATGGAATGGAATGGAGTGGAGTTGAGTGGAATGGCGTAGACTGTAATGAAATGGAATGGAATGGAGTGGAGAGGAGTGAAACGGAGTACAGTGGGTTTGAAAGGAGAGAAATGGAATGGAGTGGATTGGAGTGGTGTGGAGTGGAGTGGAATGAAATGGAATGAAGGGGAGTGGAATGGAGTGGAAAGGAAAAGAGAGGAATGGAATAGAGTGGAATGGAAAGGAGTGGTGTGGAGTGGAGACGAGTGGAGTGGAATGGAATGGAGTAGAGTGTAATGGAATCGAATGGAATGGAGAGGAGTTGAGTGGAGAGAAATGGAATGGAATGGAGTGGAGTGGAGTGGAATGGAATGGAGTGGAATGGACCGTAATGCAGTGATGTGCAGTGGAAGGGAATGGAATGGAATGGAGTGGAATGTGGTGGAGTGGAATGGAGTGCACTGGAGGGGGTTGAATGAAATGGAGTGGAGTGGATTGGAGGGGAGGAATTTGATTAGTGTGAGACGAAATGGAAAGGAGTGGAGTGGAGTGGAATGCAGTGGAGACGAGTGGAATAGAGAGGAATGGAATGGAGTGGAGTGAAGTGGAGAGGCATGAAATAGAGAAGAGTGTAATGGAGTGGAATGCAATGGAGTGGAGTGGTTTGCAGTGTAATGACATGGAATGGAATGGAGTGAAATGGAGTGGAATGGAATGGAGTGGAATGAAGGGGAATGGAGTGGAATGGAGTAGAGGACAGTGGAATGCCGTGGAATAGACTGGAACGGAGTGGAATGGAATGGAGTAGAATGGAATGGAATGGAGTGGAATGGAATGGAATGGAATGTAGTGGAAAGGAATGGAATGGTATGGCACGGAATTGAGAGGTTTGGAGTAGAATGGAGTTTATTGGAGTGGAAAGGATTGGAATGGAATGGAAAGGAATGGAGTGGAGTGGAGTGAAAAGGAGTGGAATGCAGTGGTATGGAATGAAATGCAGTGGATTGTAATGTAATGGAGTGGAATTTAGTGGAATAGAGTGGAGTGGAGAGTAGTGGATTGGAATGGAATGGAATTCAGTGGAATGGAATGGAATGGAGTTGAGTGGAATGCAAAGGCTTGGAAGGGAGTGGAGTGGAGGGGAGTGTAGTGGAGTGGAAAGGAATGTAGAATAATGGAATCTAATGAGATGGAATGGAGTGTAGTGGAGTAGAATGTAGTGGAATGAAGTGGAGTAGAATGGTGTGGAGTGGAATGGAATGGAGTGGAGTGGAATGGAATGGAATGCAATGGAATAGAGTGGAGTAGAATGGAGTGGAGTGGAGTGGAGTGCAATGGAATGGAATGGAGTGGAGTGTACTGGACTGCAATGGAATGGAACTGAATGGAAAGGAATGGAATGGAGTGGAGTAGAATGGACTGGAGTAGGATAGAATGGAGTTGAATTGAAAGCAGCGGAATGGAATGGAGGGGAGTACAGTGCAGTGCAATGGAGTGGAATGGATTGGAGTAGAGTGGAATGGAATGGAGTGGAGTGGAATGGAGTGCAGTCGAATGGAAAGGAATGAATGGAGACGAGTGGAAAGGAGTGGAATGGAATAGAGTCGAATGGAGTGGACTGGAGGGGAGTGGAATGGGGTCGAATGCACTGGAATGGAGGGGAATTTAATGGAATTTAGTGGAATGGAATGGAATGGAGTGGAAGGGAACAGAATGAAGTGGAGTGGAGTGGAATGGAATGGTGTGGAATGGAATGTAGTGGAGTGCAATGTAGCGGAGTGGAGTGGATTGGAGGGAATTGGAGTGAAATGGAGTGGAGTGGAGTTAATTTATTGGAGTGTCATGGAATGGATTGGAATGGAGTCGATTGGAGTGGAATGGAATGGAGTAGAATGGAATGGAGTGGAGTGGAAGAGATTGGAGTAAAGTGGATTGAAGCGAAGTGTAATGAAATGGAGTGGAGTAGAATGGAATTTAGTGGTGTGTCATGGAATGGATTATTAAAGAATGGACAGGAGTTGAATGGAGTGGAGTAGAATGGAGTGGAGTGGAATGGAGTGAAGTGCAATGGAATGGCATGGAATGGTGTAGAGTGTAAAGTAACGGAGTGGAGTGGAAAGGAATGGAATGTATTGGATAGGATTGGAGTGCAATGGAATGGATTGTAATGGTGTGGAGTGGAGTGCAGTGCAATAAAATGGAGTTGAGTTGAATAGAATGGACTGGAGCTGAATGGAATAGAGATGAGTCAATTGGATTGGAAAGGAATGTAGTGGAATGGAGTGAAGTGGAGTGGAGTGCAGTGAAATGGAATGGGATGGAATGGAGTTGAGTGGAATGGAATGGAGTGAAGTGCAATGGAATGGAGTTGAGGGGAGGGGAGTGGAGTGGAGTGGAATGGAGTGGAGTGAAATGGAGTGGGTGGACTGGAATGGAGTGGAATGGAAGGGAATGGAATGGAATGGAATGGAGTGGATAGTATTGGAGTGGAGTGGAATTGAGTGGAAGGAGTGGAATGGAGTTGAATGGAGTGGAATGGAGTTGAATGGAATGAAAACAATGGAGTGGATTCTAATGGAGAGGAGTGGAACGGAGTAGAGTTGAGTGGAATGGAATGCAGTGGAATGGAAGGGAATGGAATGGAATGAAATGGAATGGAGTGGAGAGGAGTGGAATGCAGTAGTGTGGAGTGGAATGGAGAAGAATGGAATGGAATGAAATGTAATGAAATAGAGTGGAGTGGACTGGAGTGGAGTAAAATGGAATGGAGTAGGGTAGAATTTATTGGAATGGAATGGAGTGGAGTGGTATGGATGGCAATTCAATGGAATGGAATGGAGTGGAATGGAGTGGAACAGAATGGAGTGGAATGGAGGGGAATGGAGGGGAATGGACTGGAGTGCAGTTGAATGGATTGGAGGGGAGTGGAATGGAGAGCAATGGAATGGAGTGAAATGCAGTGGATTGGAATGGAGTAGAGTAGAATGGAATGGAATGGAATGGAATGGAGTTCAATTGAATGGAATGGAATGGAAAGAAAAGTAATGGAATGGAATGGAATGGAGTGGATTGGAAGGGAATGGAATGGAATGGAATGGAGTTCAATGGAATGGAATGAAAAATAATGGAATGGAATGGAATGAAGTGGATTGGAATGGAATGGAATGGAATGGAATGGAATGGAATGGAATGGAATGGAATGGAATGGAATCGAGTGGAGAGGAGTGGAAAGGAGTGGAATGTAATTGAATGGAGTGGAATGGAAAGGAATGGAGTGAAAGGGAGGGGAGTGGTATGGAGTGGAGTGCAATGGAGTAGAGTGGAATGGAATGGAATGGAAAGGAACGGAATGGAACTGAATGGAATGGAATGGAGGGAAGAGGAAAGGAATGGGGTGGAGAGAACAGAGAAGAATGGAAAAGAGTGAAATGGAATGGAGTGGAGGGGAGTGGAGTGTAGTGCAGTGGAATGAAATGGAGTAGAGTGGAATGGAGTGGAATGGAATGGGGTGGAGTGGAATGTAGTGTAATGGAATGGAATGGAGTGCAGTGGAATGGAGTGGAATAAAAAGGGGTGGAATGGAGGGGAATGGAGCGGAATGTAGTGAAGTGGACTGGAACGGAGTGGAGTGGAGTGGAATGGAGTTTAATGGAATGGAATGCAGTAGAGTGGAGTGGAATTTAGTGGAGTGGACTGGAAAGGACTGGAGTGAAATGGAATGGAGATTAATGGAATGGAATGTAGCGCAATGCGGTAGAGTGGAGTGGAAAGGAGTGCAGTAGAATGGAATGAAATGGAATGGAATGGAGTGGAGTGTAATGGAATGGAGTGGAGTGGAGAGTAATGGAGTGGAATGCAATGGAGTGGAATGGAATGCAGTGGATTGGAATAGAATGGGGTGGAGTGGAATGGAATGGAATGTAGTGGAATGAAGTGGAGAGGAATAGAATGGAATGGAGTGGCGTTGAATGGAGTGGACTGAAATGGAGTGGAATGGAGAGGAATGGAGTGGCAACGAAAGGAGTGGAATGGAATGGAAAGGAACTCAGTGGAAGGGAATGCAGTGGAGTGGAATGGAGTGGGATGGAATGGAGTTGAGTGGACTCGAATAGAATGGAATGGAGTGGAGTGGAATGGAGTGCAATGGAATGGAGTGGAGTGGAATGGAGTGCAATGGAATGGAGTGGAATGGAGTGAAGTGGAATGGAATGGAGTGGAATGGAGTGGAGTGGATTGGAACTTAGTGGTCTGGAATGGAATGGAAAGGAAAGGAGTGGAATGGAATGGGGTAGAGTGGAATGGAATGGTATGGAATGATGTTGATTGGAGTGGAGTGGAATGCAGTGGAGTGGACTGGAATGGAGTGGAGTGGAATCGAATGGAGTTTAATGGAATGGAATGGAATGGAATGGAATGCAGTAGAGTAGAGTGGAATTTAGTGGAGTGGACTGAAAAGGACTGGAGTGAAATGGAATTGATTTTAATGGAATGAATTGTAATGGAATGCAGTATAGTGTAGTGGAATGGAGTTGATTGGAGTGGAGTGGAATGGAATGGAATAAAATGGAGTTGAGTGGAGTGGAGTAGAATGGAGTGGAGTGGAATGGAGTGGAGTGGACTGCAATGGAATGGAGTGGAATGGAATGGAGTTTAATGGAATGGAATGGAATGCAGTAGAGTGGAGTGGAATTTAGTGGAGTGGACTGGAAAGAACTGGAGTGAAATGGAATGGAGATTAATGGAATGGAACGTAGTGCAATGCAGTAGAGTGGAGTGGAATGGACTGGAGTGAAATGAAGTGGAGTAGAATGGAATGGAATGGAATGGAATGGAGTGGAGTGGAGTGTAATGGAATGGAGAGGAGTGGAGACGAATGGAGTGGAATGGAATGGAGTGGAATGGAATGCATTGGATTAGAATAGAATGGAGTGGAGTGGAATGGAATGGAATGTAGTGGAATGAAGTGGAGTGGACTGGAAAGGAGTGGAGTGGAATGGAATGGAGTTTAATGGAATGGAATGGAATGCAGTAGAGTGGAGTGGAATTTAGTGGAGTGGACTGCAAAGGACTGGAGTGAAACGGAATTGAGTTTAATGTAATGGAATGTAACGGAATGCATTATAGTGGAGTGGAATTTAGTTAAATGGAGTGGAGTGAAGTGCAATGGAGTGGAGTGGAGAGGAAGGGAGTGGAATGGAATGGAATGGAGTGGAAGGGAATGGAAACGAATGGAATGAAAGGCGGTGGAGTTGAATGGAATGGAGTGGAGTGGAGTGGAATGCAATGGAATGTAGTGAAATGGAGTGGAGTGGAATAGATTGGAATGGAGTGGAGTTAAATGGAGTGGACTGAAATGTAGTGGTATGGAGTAAAATGAAGTGGCAAGGAAGGGAGTGGAATGGCATGGAATGGAATGGAGTGGAGTGGAAAGGAGTGGACTGGAATGGAATGGAATGGGATGGAAGATGTGGAGTGGAGTGGATTGGAGTGGAGTGAAGAGGAATGGATTAGAATGGAGTGGATTGGAAAGCAGTGGAGTGGAGTGGAATGGAATGAATTGGACAGGAATGTAATGGAAAGGATTGTAATGTAATGTAATGGATTGGAGTGCAGTGCAGTGGAGATGAATGGAAGGGAATGGAGTGAAGTGAAATGGAAAGGATTGGAATGGAGTGGAGTGGAATGGAGTGGAATGGAGTGGAGTGGAGTGGAGTGGATTGGAGTCCAGTGGGATTTAATGGAATGTAGTGCAAGTTGAGATTGTGCCTCTGCATTCCAGGCTGAGTGGTAGAGTGAGATACTCTAGAAAGAAAGGTTTGGAACGCAATGTAACGGAATGGAATGGTTTGGAGTGGACAACAGTGCAGTGGAGTGAAGTGGAGTGAAGTGGTATGGAGAGGAATGGAATGGGATGTAATGGAATGGAATGACGTGGAGGGAAGTGTGGTGGAGTTTAGTATAGTGGAATGGAGCAGAATGGAATGGGTTGGAGTGGAATGGAGTGGAGTGCAGTGCAGAGGAAAGGAGTGGAATGGAGTGGAATGGAATCTGATGTAACGGAATGGAGTAGAGTGGATTGGAGTAGAAAAGAGTGGATTGGAATTGAATGGAATTTAATGAAATGGAATGGAATGGGATGGAATGCCAAGGAATACAACTGAATAGAATTCAATGCAATGGAAAGTGACATGTAATGTGAGCTGACATTGTGCCACTGCACTCCAGAATGGGTTACACAGTGATATCCTATCGAAGGAAAGGAATGGAATGCAATGGAGTGAAATGGAATGGAATGGAATGGAATGGAACGGAAAGGAACGGAACGGAACGGAATGGAATGGAATGGAATGGAATTGAATGGAATGGAGTCGAGTGGAGTGGAGTGCAGTAGAATGGATTGGAATGGCGTCAAATGGAATGGGATGGAGTGGAAAGGAATGGAGTGCAGTGCAGAGGAGTGGAGTGAAATAGTGTTGAATGGAATGGAATGGAATGGAATGCAATGGGATGGTGAAAAGAAACGTGAGCTGAGATTGTACCACTGCACTCCACCTTTTGTTCCATAGTGAGATCCTGTGGAAAGAAAGAAATGCAATTGAAAGGAGTGGAATAGAATGGAATGGAGTGGAGTAGAGTGGAGTGTTGTGGAATGTAGTGGTGTGGAATGGAATTGATTGGAGTTGAAAGCAATGGAATGGTATGGAATAGATTGGAGGGGAGGGGAGGGGAGTGTATTGCAGTGGAGTGGAGAGGAATAGAGTGGAATGAATTGGAATGGAGGGGAATGGAATGGAATGGAGTGGAATGGAGTGGAGTGGAATGGAATATTATGGAGTGGAATGCAATGGAGTGGAATGGAGGGGATTAGAGTGGACTGGAGTAGAATGGAGTGGAATGGAGTGGAATGGAATGGAATGGAATGGAATGCAATGGAATGGAATGGAATGGAATGCAATGGAATGGAATGCATTGGAGTGTGGTGGAATGAACTGGAATGGAGTGGAATGGAATGGATTGTAGTGGAATGGAGTGGAATGGAGTGGAACGAATATAAATGGAATGGAGTGGAATGAAATGGAGTGGAGTGGAGTGAAGCGGAGTGGAATGGAATGGAGTGGAGTGGAATGTATTGGAATGGAATGGAGTAGAGAGGAGTGCAGTGAAATGGTGTGGAGTGGAATGGAATGGAATGGAATGAAGTGGAGTGGAGTGGAATGGAGTGGAATGGAGTGGAGTGGAGTGGAATGGAACTGGAATGGAGTGGAATGGAATGAAAAGTTATGGAGTGAAATGGAATTGGATGTTGTTGAATTGAGGGGAATATAATGGAGTGGAGTGGAGTGGAATTGATTGGAGTGGAGTAGAGTGGAATGGAGTTGAATGGACTACAATGGAGTGGAATGGAATGGAATGGGGTGGAATGGAATGAAATGGAATGGAATGAAATGGAATTTAGTGGAGTGGACTGTAATGAAGTGGAGTTAAGAGGAATGTAGTGGAATGGAGTGGAATGGAATGCAGTGTAGTGTAGTGGAATGGAGTGGAATGGAATGGAGTGTAGTGGAGTGGAATGGAATGGAATGGAATTGATTGGAATGGAATGGAGTGGAGTAAGTGGAGTGGAGTGGAATGGAATTGAAAGAGGTGGAGTGGAAAGGAGTGGAAAGAAATGGAGTGGAAAGGAGTCGTTTGGAGTGGAATGCATGGTAGTGGAGTGGCGTGCAATGGAGTGGAGTGGAGTGGAGTGGAGTGGAGATGGATGGAATGTAATGTAATGGAGGCTGAGATTGTTCCACTGTTCTTCAGGCTGATTGACAGACTGAGAAACTCTCAAAAGAAAGGAATGGAATGGAGTGCAGTGGAATGTAATGGAATCGATTGAATTGGAGTGGATTGGAGTGGAATGGAGTGAAGTGGATTGGAGAGGAATGGAGAGGAATGGAATGGGATGTAATGGAATGTAGTGGAGTGGAGTGGAGTGAAAAAGAGTGGAGTGGTATACAATGTAAAGCAAAGTAATTGAATGCAATGCAATGGAAAGTGACATGTAATGTGAGTTGAGATAATGCCACTGCACTCCAGCCTGTGTAACACAGTGATACACTGTCGAAGGAAAGGAGTGGAAAGCAATGGAGTGAAATGGAATGGAATGGAGTGGAGTGGAGTGGAGGGCAGTGGCGTGGTTTGGAATGGAGTCGAATGGAATGGGATGGAGTGGAACGGAATGGAGTAGAGTGCAGTGGAGTGGAGTGAAATAGTATGGAATAGAATGCGATGGAATGCAATTCAATGGAATGGTGAAAAGAAATGTGAGCCAAGATTGTGCCAATGCACTCCAGGTTTGGCGACAGAGTGAGACCCTGTGGAAAGAAAGGAATGGAATGGAATGGAGTAGAATGGAATGGAATGGAGAGGAGAGGAGGGTAGTGGAGTGGTGTGGAATGGAGTGGTGTGGAATGGAATGGATTGGAGTTGAAAGCAATGGAATGCAATGGAATGGAATGGAATGAAATGGATTGGAGTGGAGTGGAGTGGAATGGACTGTAATGGAATGGAATGGAATGGAAATGATTGGAATGGAGTGGAATGGAATGGAATGTAGTGGAGTGCAGGGGAATGGAGTGTAGTGGAATGCAATAGAGTGGAATGGAACTGAAAGGAGTTTAGTGGAATGGAGTGGAATTGATGGGAATACAGTGGAATCGAGTGGTGTGAGGAGGAATGGAGTGTAATGGAGTAGAACGGAGTGGAATAGAATGAAATGGAAAGGAATGGAATGGAGTGAAGTAGAGTGGAATTAACTGGAATGCAGTGGAAAAGAATGGAATAGAGTGGAATGGAACGGAGTGGATTCGAATGTAATGGAAAGGAATGGAGTGGAGTGGAGAGGAATAGGGTGGAGTGCAGTGGAATGTAGTGGAATGGATTGGAAGGGAATGAAGTGGAGTGGAGAGGGGTTGAGGGGAATGGATTCGAATCGAGTGGAGATGAGTAGAATGGAATAGAATGGAGTTGAGTGGAGAGGAAAGGAGTTGAGTGGAATGGAGTGGAGTGGAGTGAAGTGGAGTAGAATGGAATGGAGTGGAGTGGAATGGATTGGAATGGAATGGAGTGGAGTGGAGTGGAGTGCAGTGGAATGTGATGCAATGATGTGTAGTGGCATGGACTGAACTGGAATAGAGGGGAATTGAGTGGAGTGGAGTGGAATGCAGTGGAGTGGAGTGGAATGCAATGGAGTTGGGTGTAGTTGAATGGACTGGAAGGGATTGGAAAGGAATGGAATGGTATGGAGTGGAATGGAATGGAGTGGAGTGGAATGAAGTGGAATGCAATGGAGTGGATTGGAGTGGAGTGGAAAGGAATGGAATGGAGTGGAGTGTAATGGAGTGGAATGCAAAGGAATGGATGGTAGAGGAGTGGAATGGAATGGAATTGAGTGGAGATTAATGAAGTCGAATGGAATGGAGGCGAATAGAGTGGAGTGGAATGGAGTGGAATGCAATGGACTGTATTGGAGAGGAGAGGAATGGCATGGAATGGAGAGGAGTGGAATAGAGTGGAATGGAATGGAATGGAGTGGAATGGAATGGAATGCAATGGAGTGGATTAGAGAGGAGAGAAATGGCATGGAATGCAGTGGAGTGGAAAACAGTGGAATGGAGTAGAATGGAGTGGAGTGGAGTGGAGAGCAGTGGAGAGGACTGAAGTGGAATGGAACGGAGTGGAGTGGAATGGAATAGAATGAAGCGGAGTGGAGTAGAATGGACTGGAGTGGAGTTGAATGGAGTTGAATGCAATGGAATGGAATGGTTTGGAGTGGAATGGAGTGGAGTGGAATTGAATAGAGTGGAATGGAATGGAATGGAGTGGAATGTAATGGAATGAAATGAAGTGGAGTGGAATGGAGTGGAGTGGACAGGAATGCTGTGGAGTGGATTGGAGTGGATCTTAGGAGAGATGATTGGAATGGAGTGGAGTGGAGTTGATTGGAATGGAGTAGAGCGGAAAGGAATGCAATGGAGTGGAATGGAATGGAATGGAATGGAGTGGAGTCAAATGGAGTGGAGTGTAATGGAGTGGAGTGGAATGGAATTTAAGGGAGTTTAATGGAATGGAGTGGAATGGAGGGTAATTCAGTGGCATGGAGTGGAGTGGAGAGGAATCGAGTGGAATGGAGTAGAATGGAGGAGAATGGAATGAAATGGGATCGAAAGGAATGGAGTGAAGTGGAGTGGAATGTACTGGAATGGAGTGGAATGGAATTAAATGGAGTGAAATGGAATGGAATGGAATGGAATTGAAAGGAATGGAGTGGGATGGAGTTTAATAGAGTGGAGGGGAAGGAGTGGAATGGAATGCAATGGAATGGAATAGAACGGAAGGGAGTGGAGTGGATTGGAATGTAGAGGAATGGAAAGGAGTGGAAGGGAGTGGATTGGAGAGGTGTGGAATGCAGTGGAATGGAGTGAAGGGGAGTGGAATTGAATAGAGTGGATTGGAGTGGATTCTAATCGAATGGAGTGGAGTGGAGTGCAGTGCAATGGAATACAATGGTGTGGAGTGGCATGCAGTGGACTGGAATAGAGGGGAATAGAGTAGAGTGGAGTGGAATGGAGTGGAGTGTAGTCGCATGGAATGGAGAGGAGTGGAGTGGAATGGTGTGGAATGGAGTGGAATGGAGTGTAAAGGTGTGGAATAGAATGGAGTGGAAAGGAAAGGAATGGAGTGAAGTAGAGTGGAATGACGTGGAATGCAATGGAATAGAGTGAAATGGAATTCAGTGTTGTGGATTGGAATGTAATGGCAAGAAATGGAGTGGAGTGGAGTGGAACAGAGAGGAGTGGACTGGACTGGAGTGGAATGGATTGGAATGGAATGTAGTGGAGTGGAGTAGAATGGATTGGAATGGAATGGAATCGAATGGAGAGGAGCAGAATGGAATGGTGTGGAATGGAGTTGAGTGGAACGGAACGGAGTGGAGTGGAATGAAGTGAAGTGGAGTGAAGTGGAGTGGAATGGAATGGAGTGGAGTGGAATAGAGTGGAATGGAATGGAGTGGAGTGGAGTGCTGTGGAATGGAAAGAAATGGTGTGTAGCGTAATGGAGTGGACTGGAATAGAGTGGAATTGAGTGGAGTGGAGTGGAATTGAGTGGAGTGGAGTGGAATGGAATGCAGTTGGGTGTAGTTTAAAGGAATGGAATGCAATGGAAAGGAATGGAAAGGTATGGAATGGAATAGAATGGGGTGCAGTGGATGGGAGTGGAATGCAATGGAGTGAATTGGAGTGGAGTGGAAAGGAATGCAATGGAGTGGAGTGGAATGCAGTGGAAAGGAATGGAGTGGAAAAGAGTGGAGTGGAATGAAGTGGAATGCAATGGAGTGGATAGGAGTGGAGTGGAATGGAATGGAAAAGAGTAGAGTGGAGTGGAGAGGAATGGAATGGAGGAGAATGGAGTGGAGTGGGATGGAGTGGAATGCAATGGAGTGGATTGGAGTGGAGAGGATTGGCATGGAAAGGAGTGGAGTGGAATAGAGTGTAATGGAAAGGAAAGGAGTGGAATGGAGTCGAGTGGAGTGGATTGGAGTGGAGTGGAGTGAAGTGGAATGGAATGGAATGGAATGGAGTGGAGTGGAATGGAATGGAATGGAGTAGAATGGAATGGATTTGACTGGAGTGATGTGGAGATAGTACAGTGGAATGCAGTGGAGTGGACTGGAATGGAGTGGAATGGAATGGAATGGAGTGGAGTGGAGTGGAATGGAATGTAGTGGAGTGGAATGGAAAAGAATGGAGTTGATTGGAGTAGAGTAGAGTTGAGTGGAGTGGAATGGATATGAATGGAATGGAATGGATTGGAGTGGAATGAAGTTTAGTGGAATGGTGTATAGTGGAACGGAATGGAATGGAGTGGAATGTAATGGAATGTAATGGAATGGAGTGAAGTGGAGTGGAATGGAGTGGAGTGGAGGGTAATGAACTGTAATGGATTGCAGCGGAGTGGAGGAGAGATGAATGGAATGGAGCAGAGTGGAGTTGAGTGGAATAGAGTAGAGTGGAAAGGAATGCAATGGAGATGAAGGGAATAGGATGGAAAGGAGAGGAGTGGAATGGAGTGGAGTGGAATGGCTTACAGTGGAATGGAATTTAATGGGGTTTAGTTGAATGGAGTGGAATGGAGGGTAATGCAGTGGAATGGAGTGGAGTGGAGAGGAATAGAGCAGAATGGACTAGAATGGAGGGGAATGGAAAGGAATGGGATAGAATGGAATGGAGTGAAGTGGAGTGCAATGAACTGGAATTGAGTGGAATTGAATTAAATGGCGTGGAATGAAATGGAACAGAGTGGAATGGAATGGAACAGAGTGGAATGGAATGGAATTGCAAGGAATGGAGAGGAGTGGAGTGGAATAGAGTGGAGTGGGAAAAAATGGAATGGAATGGAATGGAATCAAATGGAGTGGAGTGGAGTTGGATGGAGAGGAATGGATTGGAGTGGAAGGGAGTGGACTGGAGTGGTGTGGAATGGAGTGGAATGGAGTGAAGTGGAGTGGAATGGAATAGAGTGGAATGAAATGGATTCGAATGGAATGGAGTGAAGTGGAGTGCAGTGCAATGGAATGCAATGGTGAGAAATGGAAAGCAGTGTACTGGAATAGAGTGAAATATAGTGGAGTGGAGTGGCATGGAGTGGAGTGGAGTGTAATAGAATGGAGTGGAGTGGTGTGGAATGGAATGAAATGGAGTGGAATGGAATCTAGCGGAGTAGAGTGAAATGTAGTGTAATGGAATGAAATGGAATGCCGCAGAGTGGAATGGAGAGGAGTGGAATGGAGTATAGTGGAGTGGAATGGAGTATAGTGGAATGGAATGGAATAGAGTGGAATGGAATGGAATGCAATGGAAAGCAATGGAGTGGAAAGGAATGGAATGGAATGACATGGAATGGAATGGAGTGGAGTGGAATAGAGTGGAGTGGAGTGGAATGGAGCGGAGTGGAGTGCAGTGGACAGCAATGGATTTTGGTGGAGTGCAGTGGATTTGAGAGGAGTGAAATGAAATGGAAAGGAATGGAGTGGAAGGGAGTGGAGTGGAGTGGAATGGAGTGGAATGGAATGAAGTGGAATGAAATGGAGGGGAATGGAGTCGAGTGGAGTGGAGTGGAATAGAATGAAATGGAATGGAGTGGAGTGGAGTGGAATGCACTGGAATGGAGTGGAGTGGAGTTGAATGTAGAGGAGTGGAATGGAGAGGAGTGGAATGTAATGGCATAGAATGGAGTGGAATGGAGTGGAGATGAAAGGAATTGTGTGGAATGGAATGGAATGGAGTGGAATGGAGTGGAGATGAAAGGAATAGGGTAGAATGGAATGGAATGGAATTCAATGGAGTGGAGTGGAATGTAGTGCAGTGGAATAGATTGGACTGGAGTAGGGTGGAATGGAATGGAGTGGAGTGTTTTGGAGTAGAGTGCAGTAGACTGGAATGAAATGGAATGGAATGCAATGGATTGGATTGGAGTGAAACAGAGTATAGTGGGGTGGAATGGAAATGAAGGGAATGGAGTGGAATGGATGGGAGTGGAGTTGAGTGGACTCCAGTGGAGTGGAATGGAATGGTGTAGAGTGGAATGGAATTGATTGTAATGAAATGGAATGGAATGGAGTGGAATGGAGAGGAGTGGAATGGAATAGAGTGGAATGGAATAGAATGGAGTGCAATTGAATGGAATGGAATGAAACTGAATGGGTAGGAGTGGATTGGAATGGATTGGAGAGGAGTGGAATGGATTGGAGTGAAGTGGAGTGGATTGGAATGGAATGGAAAGGAATGAAGTGGGTTGGAATGCAGTGGAGTGTAATGGAGTTGATTGGATTTCAGTGGAGAGCAATCGAATATGGCGGAGTGGAGTGGAGTGCAGTGGAATGGAATGAAATTTAATGGAAAAGAATGGAGTGGAGTGAAAAGGAGTGGAGTGGAGTGGAATGGAGAGGAATGGCATGAAGTGGAATAAAATGGAGTTGAGTGGAGTGGAGGGAAGTGCAGTGGACTATAATGGAATGGAATATAGTGTAGTGGAGTGGAATGCAGTGGAATTGAGTGGAATAGAATGGAATGGAGTGGAAGGGAATGGAATGTAATGAAATCAAGTGGGGTGGAGTTGAATGGAGTGGAATGGATTGGAAAGGAGTGGAATGTAGTAGAATGGAGTGGAGTGGAATGGAGTGGTGACAAATAGAGTAGAATGGAATGGAATGGAATGGAGTGGAATGGAATTTAATGGAATGGAATGGAGTGGAGTGGAGTGGAACGAACTGGAGTGGAATGGAGTGGGGTGGAGTGGGTTGGAATGAAACGAGGTGGAGCTGAGTGGATTGGAGTAGACTGGAATGAAATGGAATGGAATGGAAAAGAGTGGAGTGGAATGGAGTGTAGTCGGGTGGAATGGAGAGCAATAGAATGGAGTGGAATGAACTGGAGTAGAGTGGAGCGGACTGGAGTGGAGTGAAATGGAATGAAGTAGAGTGGAATCGAGTGGAATGAAATGAAGTGAGTGGAAACGAGTAGAATGGAAAGGAGTAGAGTGTTACGGGGTTTAATGGAATGAAATGGAATGGAATGGAATGGAGTGGAATGGAATGGAGTGAAATGGAGTGGAATGGAGTAGAGTGGGTTGGAGTACAGTAGAATGCAGTGGAATGGACTGGAATGTAGTGGAATGGAATTTAATGGAATGGAATGGAAGGGGGTGCAGTTGAATGGAATGGTATGGAGTGGAATGGAATGGAACGGAGTGGTATAGAATGGAATGGAATGGAATGGAAAGTAGTGGAGTGGAATGCAGTGGAATGGAGTGGAGTGGAGTGGAATGGAGTGGAAAACGGTGGAGTGGAGTGGAAAGGAATGGAATGGAATGGAGTGGAGTGGAATGTAATGGAGTGGAGTGGAGTGGAATGGAGTGTAAAGGAGTTAAATGGAATGGAGGGGATTGGAATGGAGAGGAGTGGAATGGAGTATACTGTAATGGCATGGTATGGAGTGGAATGGAATGGAATGAAATAAAATGGAATAGAGCGGAGTGGAGTGGAATGAAGAGGTGTGGAGTGGAATGGAGTGCAGTGAAGTGGGAAGGAATGGATGGAATGGAGTGGGTTGAAATGCAGTGGAGTACAATGGAGTCCAGTTCAGTGCAGTGGAGATCAATGGAATGTGATGCAGTGGAGTGCAGCGGAGTAGAGTGGAATGAAATGGAATGTAATAGAATGGATTGGAGTGGAAAGGAGTAGAGTGGAATGGGATGGAATGGAATGGAGTGGAGTTGAGTGGAATGGCGTAGACTGTAATGAAATGGAATGGAATGGAGTGGAGAGGAGTGAAACGGAGTACAGTGGGTTTGAAAGGAGAGAAATGGAATGGAGTGGATTGGAGTGGTGTGGAGTGGAGTGGAATGAAATGGAATGAAGGGGAGTGGAATGGAGTGGAAAGGAAAAGAGAGGAATGGAATAGAGTGGAATGGAAAGGAGTGGTGTGGAGTGGAGACGAGTGGAGTGGAATGGAATGGAGTAGAGTGTAATGGAATCGAATGGAATGGAGAGGAGTTGAGTGGAGAGAAATGGAATGGAATGGAGTGGAGTGGAGTGGAATGGAATGGAGTGGAATGGACCGTAATGCAGTGATGTGCAGTGGAAGGGAATGGAATGGAATGGAGTGGAATGTGGTGGAGTGGAATGGAGTGCAGTGGAGGGGGTTGAATGAAATGGAGTGGAGTGGATTGGAGGGGAGGAATTTGATTAGTGTGAGACGAAATGGAAAGGAGTGGAGTGGAGTGGAATGCAGTGGAGACGAGTGGAATAGAGAGGAATGGAATGGAGTGGAGTGAAGTGGAGAGGCATGAAATAGAGAAGAGTGTAATGGAGTGGAATGCAATGGAGTGGAGTGGTTTGCAGTGTAATGACATGGAATGGAATGGAGTGAAATGGAGTGGAATGGAATGGAGTGGAATGAAGGGGAATGGAGTGGAATGGAGTAGAGGACAGTGGAATGCCGTGGAATAGACTGGAACGGAGTGGAATGGAATGGAGTAGAATGGAATGGAATGGAGTGGAATGGAATGGAATGGAATGTAGTGGAAAGGAATGGAATGGTATGGCACGGAATTGAGAGGTTTGGAGTAGAATGGAGTTTATTGGAGTGGAAAGGATTGGAATGGAATGGAAAGGAATGGAGTGGAGTGGAGTGAAAAGGAGTGGAATGCAGTGGTATGGAATGAAATGCAGTGGATTGTAATGTAATGGAGTGGAATTTAGTGGAATAGAGTGGAGTGGAGAGTAGTGGATTGGAATGGAATGGAATTCAGTGGAATGGAATGGAATGGAGTTGAGTGGAATGCAAAGGCTTGGAAGGGAGTGGAGTGGAGGGGAGTGTAGTGGAGTGGAAAGGAATGTAGAATAATGGAATCTAATGAGATGGAATGGAGTGTAGTGGAGTAGAATGTAGTGGAATGAAGTGGAGTAGAATGGTGTGGAGTGGAATGGAATGGAGTGGAGTGGAATGGAATGGAATGCAATGGAATAGAGTGGAGTAGAATGGAGTGGAGTGGAGTGGAGTGCAATGGAATGGAATGGAGTGGAGTGTACTGGACTGCAATGGAATGGAACTGAATGGAAAGGAATGGAATGGAGTGGAGTAGAATGGACTGGAGTAGGATAGAATGGAGTTGAATTGAAAGCAGCGGAATGGAATGGAGGGGAGTACAGTGCAGTGCAATGGAGTGGAATGGATTGGAGTAGAGTGGAATGGAATGGAGTGGAGTGGAATGGAGTGCAGTCGAATGGAAAGGAATGAATGGAGACGAGTGGAAAGGAGTGGAATGGAATAGAGTCGAATGGAGTGGACTGGAGGGGAGTGGAATGGGGTCGAATGCACTGGAATGGAGGGGAATTTAATGGAATTTAGTGGAATGGAATGGAATGGAGTGGAAGGGAACAGAATGAAGTGGAGTGGAGTGGAATGGAATGGTGTGGAATGGAATGTAGTGGAGTGCAATGTAGCGGAGTGGAGTGGATTGGAGGGAATTGGAGTGAAATGGAGTGGAGTGGAGTTAATTTATTGGAGTGTCATGGAATGGATTGGAATGGAGTCGATTGGAGTGGAATGGAATGGAGTAGAATGGAATGGAGTGGAGTGGAAGAGATTGGAGTAAAGTGGATTGAAGCGAAGTGTAATGAAATGGAGTGGAGTAGAATGGAATTTAGTGGTGTGTCATGGAATGGATTATTAAAGAATGGACAGGAGTTGAATGGAGTGGAGTAGAATGGAGTGGAGTGGAATGGAGTGAAGTGCAATGGAATGGCATGGAATGGTGTAGAGTGTAAAGTAACGGAGTGGAGTGGAAAGGAATGGAATGTATTGGATAGGATTGGAGTGCAATGGAATGGATTGTAATGGTGTGGAGTGGAGTGCAGTGCAATAAAATGGAGTTGAGTTGAATAGAATGGACTGGAGCTGAATGGAATAGAGATGAGTCAATTGGATTGGAAAGGAATGTAGTGGAATGGAGTGAAGTGGAGTGGAGTGCAGTGAAATGGAATGGGATGGAATGGAGTTGAGTGGAATGGAATGGAGTGAAGTGCAATGGAATGGAGTTGAGGGGAGTGGAGTGGAGTGGAATGGAGTGGAGTGAAATGGAGTGGGTGGACTGGAATGGAGTGGAATGGAAGGGAATGGAATGGAATGGAATGGAGTGGATAGTATTGGAGTGGAGTGGAATTGAGTGGAAGGAGTGGAATGGAGTTGAATGGAGTGGAATGGAGTTGAATGGAATGAAAACAATGGAGTGGATTCTAATGGAGAGGAGTGGAACGGAGTAGAGTTGAGTGGAATGGAATGCAGTGGAATGGAAGGGAATGGAATGGAATGAAATGGAATGGAGTGGAGAGGAGTGGAATGCAGTAGTGTGGAGTGGAATGGAGAAGAATGGAATGGAATGAAATGTAATGAAATAGAGTGGAGTGGACTGGAGTGGAGTAAAATGGAATGGAGTAGGGTAGAATTTATTGGAATGGAATGGAGTGGAGTGGTATGGATGGCAATTCAATGGAATGGAATGGAGTGGAATGGAGTGGAACAGAATGGAGTGGAATGGAGGGGAATGGAGGGGAATGGACTGGAGTGCAGTTGAATGGATTGGAGGGGAGTGGAATGGAGAGCAATGGAATGGAGTGAAATGCAGTGGATTGGAATGGAGTAGAGTAGAATGGAATGGAATGGAATGGAATGGAGTTCAATTGAATGGAATGGAATGGAAAGAAAAGTAATGGAATGGAATGGAATGGAGTGGATTGGAAGGGAATGGAATGGAATGGAATGGAGTTCAATGGAATGGAATGAAAAATAATGGAATGGAATGGAATGAAGTGGATTGGAATGGAATGGAATGGAATGGAATGGAATGGAATGGAATGGAATGGAATGGAATGGAATCGAGTGGAGAGGAGTGGAAAGGAGTGGAATGTAATTGAATGGAGTGGAATGGAAAGGAATGGAGTGAAAGGGAGGGGAGTGGTATGGAGTGGAGTGCAATGGAGTAGAGTGGAATGGAATGGAATGGAAAGGAACGGAATGGAACTGAATGGAATGGAATGGAGGGAAGAGGAAAGGAATGGGGTGGAGAGAACAGAGAAGAATGGAAAAGAGTGAAATGGAATGGAGTGGAGGGGAGTGGAGTGTAGTGCAGTGGAATGAAATGGAGTAGAGTGGAATGGAGTGGAATGGAATGGGGTGGAGTGGAATGTAGTGTAATGGAATGGAATGGAGTGCAGTGGAATGGAGTGGAATAAAAAGGGGTGGAATGGAGGGGAATGGAGCGGAATGTAGTGAAGTGGACTGGAACGGAGTGGAGTGGAGTGGAATGGAGTTTAATGGAATGGAATGCAGTAGAGTGGAGTGGAATTTAGTGGAGTGGACTGGAAAGGACTGGAGTGAAATGGAATGGAGATTAATGGAATGGAATGTAGCGCAATGCGGTAGAGTGGAGTGGAAAGGAGTGCAGTAGAATGGAATGAAATGGAATGGAATGGAGTGGAGTGTAATGGAATGGAGTGGAGTGGAGAGTAATGGAGTGGAATGCAATGGAGTGGAATGGAATGCAGTGGATTGGAATAGAATGGGGTGGAGTGGAATGGAATGGAATGTAGTGGAATGAAGTGGAGAGGAATAGAATGGAATGGAGTGGCGTTGAATGGAGTGGACTGAAATGGAGTGGAATGGAGAGGAATGGAGTGGCAACGAAAGGAGTGGAATGGAATGGAAAGGAACTCAGTGGAAGGGAATGCAGTGGAGTGGAATGGAGTGGGATGGAATGGAGTTGAGTGGACTCGAATAGAATGGAATGGAGTGGAGTGGAATGGAGTGCAATGGAATGGAGTGGAGTGGAATGGAGTGCAATGGAATGGAGTGGAATGGAGTGAAGTGGAATGGAATGGAGTGGAATGGAGTGGAGTGGATTGGAACTTAGTGGTCTGGAATGGAATGGAAAGGAAAGGAGTGGAATGGAATGGGGTAGAGTGGAATGGAATGGTATGGAATGATGTTGATTGGAGTGGAGTGGAATGCAGTGGAGTGGACTGGAATGGAGTGGAGTGGAATCGAATGGAGTTTAATGGAATGGAATGGAATGGAATGGAATGCAGTAGAGTAGAGTGGAATTTAGTGGAGTGGACTGAAAAGGACTGGAGTGAAATGGAATTGATTTTAATGGAATGAATTGTAATGGAATGCAGTATAGTGTAGTGGAATGGAGTTGATTGGAGTGGAGTGGAATGGAATGGAATAAAATGGAGTTGAGTGGAGTGGAGTAGAATGGAGTGGAGTGGAATGGAGTGGAGTGGACTGCAATGGAATGGAGTGGAATGGAATGGAGTTTAATGGAATGGAATGGAATGCAGTAGAGTGGAGTGGAATTTAGTGGAGTGGACTGGAAAGAACTGGAGTGAAATGGAATGGAGATTAATGGAATGGAACGTAGTGCAATGCAGTAGAGTGGAGTGGAATGGACTGGAGTGAAATGAAGTGGAGTAGAATGGAATGGAATGGAATGGAATGGAGTGGAGTGGAGTGTAATGGAATGGAGAGGAGTGGAGACGAATGGAGTGGAATGGAATGGAGTGGAATGGAATGCATTGGATTAGAATAGAATGGAGTGGAGTGGAATGGAATGGAATGTAGTGGAATGAAGTGGAGTGGACTGGAAAGGAGTGGAGTGGAATGGAATGGAGTTTAATGGAATGGAATGGAATGCAGTAGAGTGGAGTGGAATTTAGTGGAGTGGACTGCAAAGGACTGGAGTGAAACGGAATTGAGTTTAATGTAATGGAATGTAACGGAATGCATTATAGTGGAGTGGAATTTAGTTAAATGGAGTGGAGTGAAGTGCAATGGAGTGGAGTGGAGAGGAAGGGAGTGGAATGGAATGGAATGGAGTGGAAGGGAATGGAAACGAATGGAATGAAAGGCGGTGGAGTTGAATGGAATGGAGTGGAGTGGAGTGGAATGCAATGGAATGTAGTGAAATGGAGTGGAGTGGAATAGATTGGAATGGAGTGGAGTTAAATGGAGTGGACTGAAATGTAGTGGTATGGAGTAAAATGAAGTGGCAAGGAAGGGAGTGGAATGGCATGGAATGGAATGGAGTGGAGTGGAAAGGAGTGGACTGGAATGGAATGGAATGGGATGGAAGATGTGGAGTGGAGTGGATTGGAGTGGAGTGAAGAGGAATGGATTAGAATGGAGTGGATTGGAAAGCAGTGGAGTGGAGTGGAATGGAATGAATTGGACAGGAATGTAATGGAAAGGATTGTAATGTAATGTAATGGATTGGAGTGCAGTGCAGTGGAGATGAATGGAAGGGAATGGAGTGAAGTGAAATGGAAAGGATTGGAATGGAGTGGAGTGGAATGGAGTGGAATGGAGTGGAGTGGAGTGGAGTGGATTGGAGTCCAGTGGGATTTAATGGAATGTAGTGCAAGTTGAGATTGTGCCTCTGCATTCCAGGCTGAGTGGTAGAGTGAGATACTCTAGAAAGAAAGGTTTGGAACGCAATGTAACGGAATGGAATGGTTTGGAGTGGACAACAGTGCAGTGGAGTGAAGTGGAGTGAAGTGGTATGGAGAGGAATGGAATGGGATGTAATGGAATGGAATGACGTGGAGGGAAGTGTGGTGGAGTTTAGTATAGTGGAATGGAGCAGAATGGAATGGGTTGGAGTGGAATGGAGTGGAGTGCAGTGCAGAGGAAAGGAGTGGAATGGAGTGGAATGGAATCTGATGTAACGGAATGGAGTAGAGTGGATTGGAGTAGAAAAGAGTGGATTGGAATTGAATGGAATTTAATGAAATGGAATGGAATGGGATGGAATGCCAAGGAATACAACTGAATAGAATTCAATGCAATGGAAAGTGACATGTAATGTGAGCTGACATTGTGCCACTGCACTCCAGAATGGGTTACACAGTGATATCCTATCGAAGGAAAGGAATGGAATGCAATGGAGTGAAATGGAGTGGAATGCAATGGGATGGTGAAAAGAAAAGTGAGCTGAGATTATGCCACTGCACTACACCTTTTGATCCATAGTGAGATCCTGTGGAAAGAAAGGAATGGAATTGAAAGGAGTGGAATAGAATGGAATGGAGTGCAGTGGAGTGTTGTGGAATGTAGTGGTGTGGAATGGAATGGATTGGAGTTGAAATGAAGGGATTGGCATGGAATGGATTGGAGGGGAGTGGAGTGGAGTGTAATATAGTGGAGTGGAGAGGAATGGAGTGGAATGGAATGGATTGGAGGGGAATGGAATGGAATGGAGTGGAATGCAATGGAGTGGAATGGAATATTATGGATTGGAATGGAATGGAGTGGAATGGAGGGGATTAGAGTGGAATGGAGTAGAATGGAGTGAAATGGAGTGGAACGGACTGTAATGGAGTGGAAAGAAATGGAATGGAATGGAATGAAATGTAATGGAATGGAATGGAATGGAATGGAATGAATGGAATGGAATGGAGTGGAATGCATTGGACTGGGTTGAATGAACTGGAATGGAGTGGAATGCAATGGATCGTAGTGGAATGGAATGGAATGCAGTGGAATGGTGTGGAATGGATATAAATGGAATGGCGTGGAATGAAATGGAGTGGAGTGGAGTGAAGTGGAGTGGAATGGAATGCAGTGGAGTGGTATATATTGGAATGGAATGGAGTAAAGAGAACTGCAGTGGAATGGAATGGAATGGTGTGGAGTGGAATGGAATGGAATGGAATGAAGTGGAGTGGAGTGGAGTGGAATGGAGTGGAGTGGAGTGGAATGGAATGGAGTGGAATGGAATAGAAAAGTGTGGAGTGGAATGGAATTGGGTGGGGTGGAATGGCGTGGAATGGAATGGAGTGGAGTGGAGTGTTGTGGAATGTAGTGTTGTGGAATGGAATGGATTGGAGTTGAAATGAAGGGATTGGCATGGAATGGATTGGAGGGGAGTGGAGTGGAGTGTAATATAGTGGAGTGGAGAGGAATGGAGTGGAATGGAATGGATTGGAGGGGAATGGAATGGAATGGAGTGGAATGCAATGGAGTGGAATGGAATATTATGGATTGGAATGGAATGGAGTGGAATGGAGGGGATTAGAGTGGAATGGAGTAGAATGGAGTGAAATGGAGTGGAACGGACTGTAATGGAGTGGAAAGAAATGGAATGGAATGGAATGAAATGTAATGTAATGGAATGGAATGGAATGGAATGAATGGAATGGAATGGAATGGAATGGAATGCATTGGACTGGGTTGAATGAACTGGAATGGAGTGGAATGCAATGGATCGTAGTGGAATGGAATGGAATGCAGTGGAATGGTGTGGAATGGATATAAATGGAATGGCGTGGAATGAAATGGAGTGGAGTGGAGTGAAGTGGAGTGGAATGGAATGCAGTGGAGTGGTATATATTGGAATGGAATGGAGTAAAGAGAACTGCAGTGGAATGGAATGGAATGGTGTGGAGTGGAATGGAATGGAATGGAATGAAGTGGAATGGAGTGGAGTGGAATGGAGTGGAGTGGAGTGGAATGGAATGGAGTGGAATGGAATAGAAAAGTGTGGAGTGGAATGGAATTGGGTGGGGTGGAATGGCGTGGAATGGAATGGAGTGGAGTGGAATGGAATGGAGTGGAGTGGAATGGAATGGAGTGGAGTGGAGTAGAGTGGAATGGAGTGGAATGGACTACAATGGAGTGGAATGGAATTGAATGGAGGGGAATGGAAAGTAATGTAATGGAATGCAATGGAATTGAGTGGAGTGGAGTGTAATTTAGTGGAGTTAAGAGGAATGGAGTGGAATGGAGTGGAATGGAATAGAGTGTAGTGGAGTGGAATGAAATGGAATGGAATGGATTGGAATGGAATGGAGTGGAGTAAGTGGAGTGGAGTGGAATGGAATGGAATTGGGTGGAGTGGAAAGGAGCAGAATGGAATTGAGTGGAAAGGAGTAGTTTGAACTGGAATGGATGGGAGAGGGGTGGAGTGGAATGAAGTGGAGTGGAGTGCAGTGGAGTGGGATGGAATGTATTGTAATGGAGGCTGAGATTATCCCACTACTCTTCAGGCTGATTGACAGACTAAGAAATTCTCGAAAGAAAGGAATGGAATGGAATGCAGTGGATTGTAATGGAATGGATTGGATTGGAGTGGATTGGAGTGGATTGGAGTGAAGTGGATTGGAGAGGAATGGAGAGGAATGGAATGGGATGTAATGGAATGTAGTGGAGCGGAGTGGAGTGGAGTGGAGTGAAAGAGAGTGCAGTGGAATACAATGTAATGCAAAGGAATTGAATGCAATGCAATGGAAAGTGACATGTAGTGTGAGTTGAGATTCTGCCACTGCACACCAGCCTGTGTGACACAGTGATATACTGTTGAAGGAAAGGAGTGGAAAGCAATGGAGTGAAACGGAATTAAATGGAGTGGAGTGGAGGGCAGTGGAGTGGTTTGGAATGCAGTCGATTGGAATGGGACAGAGTGGAATGGAATGGAGTAGAGTGCAGTGGAGTGGAGTGAAATAGCATGGAATGGAATGCGATGGAATGCAATGCAATGGAACGGTGGAAAGAAATGTGAGCTGAGATTGTACCACTGCACTCCAGATTTGGCGACAGAGTGAGATCCTATGGAAAGAAACGAATGGAAAGGAATGCAGTGGAATGGAATGGAATGGAGAGGAGTGGAGTGGAGTGTTGTGGAATGGAGTGGTGTGGAATGGAATGGATTGGAGTTGAAACCAATGGAATGCAATGGAATGGAATGGATTGGAGAGGAGTGGAATGGAGTGGAGTGGAGTGGAGTGGAACAGACTGTAATGGAATGGAAAGGAGTGTAATGGAATGGAATTGAATGGAATGAAGAGGAATGGAATGGAATGGAGTGGAGTGGACGGGAATGGAGTGTAGTGGAATGGAATAGAGTGGAATGGAATGGAATGGAGTTTAATGGAATGGAGTGGAAGGGATGGGAATAGAGTGGAATGGAGTGGCGTGAGGTGGAATGCAGTTGAAGGGATGGGAATAGAGTGGAATGGAGTGGCGTGAGGTGGAATGGAGTGCAATGGAGTGGAAGAGAATGAAATGGAAAGGAATGGAATGGAGTGAAGTAAAGTGGAACTAACTGGAATGCAGTGGAATGGAATGGAATGGAGTGGAATGGAATGGAATGGAGTGGAATGGAAAGGAATGGTGTGGATTGGAATGGAATGGCGAGGAATGGAGTGGAGTGAAGTGGAATAGGGTGGAGTGGAGTGCAATGTAGTGGAATGCATTGGAATGGAATGGAGTGGAGTGGAGTGGAATCGAATGGAATGGATTTGAATCGAGTGGAGATGAGTAGAATGGAATTGAATGGAGTTTAGTGGAGTGGAATGGAATTGAGTGGAATGCAGTGGAGTGGAGTGAAGTGGAGTGGAATGGAATGGAGTGGAGTGGAATGGATTGGAATGGAATGGAGTGGAGTGGAGTGCACTGGAATGCAATGCAAAAATATATAGTGGAATGGACTGGACTGGAATACAGTGGAAATGAGTGCAGTGTAGTGGAATGGAGTGGAGTGGAGTGGAATGGAATGGAGTTGGGTGTAGTTGAATGGACTGGAAGGGATTGGAAAGGAATGGAATGGAATGGAATGGAATGGAATGGAATGGAGTGGAGTGGAATGGATTGGAATGCAATGGAGTGGATTGGAATGGAATGGAATGGAATGGAACGGAGTGTAGTGGAAAGGAGTGGAAAGGAATAGAGTGGAGTGGAGTGGAATGAAGTGGAATGCAATGGAGTGGATTGTAGTGGAGTGGAATGAAATGGAATGGAGTGGAGTGGAATGGAGTGGAATGCAATGGAGTGGATTGTAGTGGAGTGGATTGGAGTGGGAAAGAATGGAGTGGAGTTGAGTGGAATGAAGTGGAATGCAATGGAGAGGATTGGAGTGGAGAGGAATGAAATGGAATGGAGTGGAGTGGAATGGAGTGGAACGCAATGGAGTGGATTGTAGTGGAGTGGAATGGAATGGATTGGAGTGGAGTGGAATGAAGTCGAAGGGAATGGAGGCAAATGGAGTGGAGTGAAATGGAGTGGAATCCAATGGATTGTATTGGAGAGGAGAGGAATGGCATGGAATGGAGAGCACTGGAATAGAGTGGAATGGAATGGAATGGAGTGGAATAGAATAGAGTGGAATGGAATGGAATGGAGTGGAGTGGAGTGGAGTAAAGTGGAATGGAATGGAAAGGAATGGTGTGGAGTGGAATGGAATGCAGTGGAGTGGAATGGAATAGAATGGAGTGGAGTAGAGTAGAATGGAGTGGAGTGGAGTAGAATGGAGTTGAATGAAATGGAATGGATTGGTTTGGAGTGGAATGGAGTGGAGTGGAATAGAATAGAGTGGAATGGAATGGAATGGAGTGGAATGTAATGGAATGCAATGAAGTGGACTGGAATGGAGTGGAGTGGAGAGGAATGCAGTGGAATGGATTGGAGTGGATAGTAGGAGAGATTATTGGAATGGAGTGGAGTAGAGTTGAGTGGAATGGAAGAGAGTGGAAAGGAATGCAATGGAGTTGAATGGAATGGAATGGAGTGGAGTTGAATGGAGTGGAGTGTAATAGAGTGAAATGGAATGGAATTTTATGGAGTTTATTAGAATGGAGTGGAATGGAGGGCAATTCAGTGGAATAGAGTGGAGTGGAGAGTAATGGGGTCGAATTGAGTAGAGTGGAGTAGAATGGAATGCAATGGGATAGAATGGAACAGAGTGAAGTGGAGTGGAATGAACTGGAATGGAGTGGAATGGAATGAAATGGAGTGGAATGGAATGGAATGGAGTGGAATGGAATGGAATTGCAAGGTATGGAGTGGGGTGGAGATTAATAGAGTGGAGGGGAAAGAGTGGTATGGAATGGATTGGAATGGAATGGAATGGAATGGAATGGAATGGAATGGAATGGAATGGAATGGAATGGAAAGGAGTGGAGTGGAGTGGAATGGAGAAGAATGTATTGGAGTGGAAGGGAGTGGACTGGAGTGTGGTGGAATGGAGTGGAATAGAGTGAAGTGGAGTGGTATGGATTAGAGTGGATTGGAGTGGATTCGAATGGAATGGAGTTGTGTGGAGTGCAGTGCAATGGAATGCAATTGTGTGGAGTGGAAGGCAGTGGACTGGAATAGAGTGGAATAGAGTGGAGTAGAGTGGAATGGAATGGAGTGGAGTGGCAAGGAATGGAGTTGATTGGAGCGGAATGGAGTGGAATGGAGTGCAATGGATTGGAACAGAATGAAATGGAAAGGAACGGAATGAAGTGAAGTAAAGTGGAATGAACTGGAATGACGTGGAATGGAATGGATTAGAGTGGAATGGAATGGTATGGAGTGGATTGGAATGTAATGGTAAGGAATGGAGTGGAGTGGAGTGGAATAGAGAGAAGTGGACTGGATTGGAGTGGAATGGATTGGAAAGGAATGTAGTGGAGTAGAGTAGAATGAATTGGAATGGATTGAAATTGAGTGGAGAGGAGTAGAATGGAATGGAATGGAATGGAGTTGAGTGGAGTGGAACGGAGGGGAGTGGAATGGAGTGAAGTGGAGTGAACTGGAGTGGACTGGAATGGAGTGGCGTGTAATGGAATGGAGTGGAGTGGAATGGAATAGAATGGAGTGCAGTGGAGTAGAGTGGAGTGGAGTGGAGTCAAATGGATTTGAATGGAATGGAAGCGAATGTATTGGAGTGGAATGATGTATAGTGGAACGGAATGGAATGGAGTGGAATGTAATGGAATGCAGTGAAGTGGAGTGGAATGGAGTGGAGTGAAGAGGAATGCAGTGGAATGGATTGCAGCGGAGTGGAGGAGAGATGAATGGAATGGAGCGGAGTGGAGTTGAATGGAATGGAGTAGAGTGGAAAGGAATGCAATGGAGTTGAATGGAATAGGATGGAATGGAGAGGAGTGGAATGGAGTGGAGTGTAATGGAGTACAGTGGAAAGGAATTTAATGGCGTTTAGTTGAATGGAGTCGAATGAAGGGGAATGCAGTGGAATGGAGTGGAGTGGAGTAGAATAGAGTGGAATGGACTAGAATGGAGTGGAATATAAAGGAATGGGATCGAATGGAAAGGAGTAAAGTGGATTGGAATGAACTGGAGTGGAGTGGAATAGAGTGGAGTGGAAAGGAGTGGAATGGAATAGAATGGAATGGGATTTAATGGAATGCAATGGAATGGAATGGAATGGAATGGAATGGAATGGAACGGAACGCAATGGAATGGAAAGGAATCGAATGGAGTGGAGTGGAGTGGAGTTGAATGGAGAGGAATGGATTGGAGTGGAAGGGAGTGAACTGGAGTGGTGTGGAAAGGAGTGGAATGTAGTGAAGTGGAGTGGAAAGAAATAGAGTGGATTGGAATAGATTCAAATTGAATGGAGTGGAGTGGAGCGCATTGCAAAGGAATGCAATGGTGTCAAATGGAAAGCAGTGTACTGGAATAGAGTGGAATAGAGTGGAGTTGAGTGGAATGGAGTGGAATGGAATGGAATGGAATGGAGTGGAGTGGAGTGGAATCGAGTGGAGTGGAGTGGAATGTAGTGTAATGGAATGAAATGTAATGCCGTGGTGTGGAATGGAGAGGAGTGGAATGGAGTAGAGTGGAATGGAATGCAATAGAGTGGAATGGAATGGAATGGAATGGAATGGAACAGAATGGAGAGGAATGGAGTGGAATGAAATGGAATGGAATGAAATGGAATGGAGTGGAGTGGAATGGAGTAGAGTGGAGTGGAATGGAGTAGAGTGGAGTGGAATGGAGTGGAGTGGAGTGCAGTGGAGAGCAATGGATTGTGTGGAGTGTAGTGGATTTGAGTGGAGTGAAATGAAATGGAATGGAGTGGAGTGGAATGCAGTGTAGTGGAGTGGAAAGGAGAGGAATGGAATGGAGTGGAATGAAAAGGAGGGGAATGGAGTCGAGTGGAGTGTAGTGGAATGGAATGGAATGGAATGGAGTGTAGTGGAGTGGAATGCACTGGAATGTAGTGGAGTGGTATGTATTGTAATGGAATGGAGTGGAGAGAAGTTGAATGCAGAGGAGTGGAGTGGAAAGAGTGGAATGTAATGGCATGGAATGGAGTGGAATGGAGTGGAGATGAAAGGAATAGAGTGGAATGGAATGGAATGGAATGGAGTGGAATGGAATGGAATGGAGTGGAGTGGAATGTAGTGGAGTGGAGTGGAGTGGGCTGGAATGGAATGGAGTGGAGTAGATTGGACTGGAGTGCTGTAGATTGGAATGAAATGGAATGGAATGCAATGGATTTGAGTGAAACGGAGTGTAGTGGGGTGGAATGAAAGTGAAGGGAATGGAGTGCAATGGATTGGAGTAGAATTGAGTGGACTGGAGTGGAGTGGAATGGAATTGAGTGGAGTGGAATGGAATTGAGTAGAGTGGAATGGAGTTGAATGGAATGAAACGGAAAGGAATGGAGTGGAATGGAGAGGAGTGGAATGGAGTAGAATTGAACGGAATGGAATGGAGTGCAATGGAATGGAATGGAATGGAGTGCAAAGGAATGGAATGGAATGGAATTGAACGGGGAGGAGTGGATTGGAATCGATTGGAGTGGAGTGGAATGGATTGGTGTGGAATGGAATGGAATGGACTGGAGTGGAATGTAGTGGAGTGGAATGGACTGGAGTGGAGTGGGCTGGAATGGAATGGAGTGGAATGGATTGGAGTGGAGTGCAGTAAATTGGAATGAAATAGAATGGACTGCAATGGATTGGAGTGAAATGGAGTGTAGTGGGGTGGAATGGAAATGAAGGGAATGGAGTGGAATGGATTGGAGTAGAATTGAGTGGACTGGAGTGGAGTGGAATGGAATTGAGTAGAGTGGAATGGAGTTGAATGGAATGAAACGGAATGGAATGGAGTGGAATGGAGAGGAGTGGAATGGAGTAGAATTGAACGGAATGGAATGGATTTCAATGGAATGGAATGGAATGAAATTGAATGGGGAGGAGTGGATTGGAATGGATTGGAGTGGAGTGGAATGGATTGGAGTGGAGTGGAGTGTATTGGAATGGAATGGAATGAAGTGGGTTGTAATGCAGTGGAGTGGAATGGAGTGGATTGGATTGTAGTGGAGAGCAATGGAATGTGGTGGAGTGGAGTGGAGTGGGGTGGAATGGAATGAAATTGAATTGAATAGAATGGAGTGGAGCTGAAAGGAGTGGAGTGGAGTGGAATGGAGAGGAATGGATTGAAGTGGAATAAAGTGGAGCTGAGTGGATTGGAGTGGAATGCAGTGGAATATAATGGAATGGAAAGTAGTGGAGTGGAGTGGAATGCAGTGGAATTGAGTGGAATAGAATGGAATGGAGTGGAATGGGATGGAATGGCATGAAATCAAGGGGAGTATAGTTGAATGGAGTGGAATGCAGTGGAAATGATTGGAATGTAATGGAATGGAGTAGAGTGGAATGAAGGGGTGACGAGTGGTGTAGAGTGGAATGGAATGGAATGCAGTGGAATGGAATTTAATGGAATGGAATGGAGTGGAGTGGAATGGAGTGGAGTGGAGTGGGTTGGAATGGAATGTACTGGAGTTTAGTGGAGTGGAGTAGACTGGAATGAAATGGAATGGAATGGAATGGAGTGGAATGGAGTGAAATGGAGTGAAATGGAATGGAGGGGATTGGAATGGAGAGGAGTGGAATGGAGTATACGGGAATGGCATGGTATGGAGTGAAATGGAATGGAATGAAATGAAATGGAATAGAGTGGAGTGGAGTGGAATGGAGAGGAGTGGAGTGGAATGGAGTGGAGTGAAGTGGAATGGAAGGAATGGAATGGATTGGGTTGGAATGCAGGGGAGTGTAACGGAGTCCAGTGCAGGGCAGTGGACAGCAATGGAATGTGATAGAGTGGAGTGCAGGGGAGTGGAGTGGAATGAAATGGAAAGTAATTGAATGGACTGGAGTGGAATGGAGTGGAGTGGAATGGGTTGGAATGGAAAGGAGGGAGTTGAGTGGAGTGGAGTAGACTGTAATGAAATGGAATGGAATGGAATGGAGAGGAGTGAAACGGAGTGTATTGGGGTGGAATGGGGAGGAATGTAATGAAGTCGAATGAAATGGAGCGAAGTGGAGTGGACTGGATTGAAGTGGAATCGAATGCAGTAGAGTGGAATAGAGTGGAATGGAATGGAGTGGAGTGTTCTGTAGCTGAATGGAACGGAATGGAATGGAGAGGAATGGAGGGGAACAGAATGGAGTGGAATGGAGTGGAATTGAGTAGAATTGAGAGGAGTACAGAAGAATGGAGTGGAGTACAGAAGAATTGAGTAGAATGGACTGGAATGTAGTGGAATGGAATTTGATGTAATGGAATAGAATGGAGTGGAGTACAGAAGAATGGAGTAGAATGGACTGGAATGTAGTGGAATGGAATTTGATGTAATGGAATAGAATGGAGTGGAGTGGAAAGGACTGGAATGGAGTGGAATGGAATGGAGTGGAATGGAATGCCACGGAATGGAGTGGAATGGAAAGGAATGTAGTGGAGTTGAGTGCAGTAAAATGGAGGAGAGTGGAGTGGAATGGAGTGGAAAGAAGAGGAATGGAGTGGAATGCAATGGAATGGAATGGAGTGGATTAGAGTGGAATGGAGTGTAGTGGAGTGGAATGGAGTGTAATGGAATGAAATTGAATGGAGTGGAGTGGAACGCAGAGGAGTGGAATGGAGTACAGAGGAATGGAGTGGAATGGAATGAAATGGAATGGAGTACAGTGGAATGGAGTGGAATGGAGTGGAATGGAATGAAATGGAATGGAGTGGAGTGGAATGGAATGGAATTGAATGGAATGAAATGGAATTGAGTGGAATGAAAAGGAATGCAATGGAGTGGAGTAGAATGCAGTGGAGTGGAGTGAAATGGAGTGGAGTGGAGTGGAATGGAATGGAATGGTACGGAGTGGGTTGGATTGCAGTGGAGTGGAATGAGTTGAATGGAGTGCACTAGAGAGCAATGGAATGTGGTGGAGTGGAGGGGAGTGGAGTGGAGTGGAATGAAATGGAGTGAAGTAGATATGAGTGGAGTGGAGTGGAAAGGAGAGGAATGGAATGGAGTGGAATGAATTGGAGTGGAGTGCAGTGGATTGGAGTGGATTGGAATGGAATCGAATGGAATGTTGTGGAGTGGAGTGGAGTGCACTGGAATGAAGTGGAATGGAATGGAATGTCATGAAATGGAGTGGAGTGGAGTTGAATAGTGTGGAGTGCAGTGGAAAGGAGTGGAATGTAACGGAATGGAGTGGATTGGAATGGAGTGGATATGAAAGGAGTAGAGTGGAATGGAATGCAATGGAGTGGAAAGGAATGGAGTGGAATGTAGTGGAGTGGAGTGGGCTGGAAAGAAATGGAGTGGAGTGGATTCGAGTGGAGAGCAGTACAGTGGAATGGAATGGAATGGAGTGTAGCAAAACCGAGTGTAGTGTGGTAGAATGGTGAAGAATGAAATGGAGTGGAAAGGAATGAAGTGGACTGGAGTGGAATAGAGTGTGGTGGAATGGAATGGAGTATAGTAGAATGGAGATGAATGGAATGAAATGGAATACAATGGATTGGAATAAAAAGGAGTGGAATGGAGTAGAGTGGAATGGAAGGGAATGGAGTGGAATGCAATGGAATGGAATGAAAAGGAATTGAGTGGAGTGGTTTGGAATGGATTGGAGTGGAGTGGAATGGAGTGGAGTGGTGTGAAATGGAATGGAATGGGATGGAATGAAGTGGGTTGGAATGAAGTGGACTGGAACGGAGTGGAGTGGAGTACATTGGAGAGCAATGAAATGTGGTGGAGTGAAGTGGAGTGGAATGAAATGAAATTGAATGGAATAGAGTGGAGTGCAGTGGATCAGAGTGGATTGGAATGGAATAGAGAGGAAAAGAATGGAGTGGAATGAAATGGATCTGAGTGGAGTGGAGTACAGAGGAATGGAAAGGAATGGAATGGAGTGGAGTGGAGTGGAATGCAGTGGAATGGAGTGGAAAGGAATGCAATGGAGTGGAAAGGAAAGGAATGGCATGAAATCTAGTGGAGTGGAGTTGAATGGAGTGCAGTGGATTTTGAAGGAGTGGAATGTAATGAAATGGAGTGGAATGGAGTGTTGACAAACGGCGTAGAGTGTAATGGAGTGGAATGGAGTGGAATGGAAGGGAAAGGAGTGGAGTGGTATGTAGTGGAGTGTAATGTAGTGGAGTGGAGTGGGATGGAATGGAACGGAATGGAGTTGAGTGGAGTGGAGTAGACTGGAATGAAATGGAATAGAATGGAATGGAATGGAGTTGAGTAGAGTGGAGTCGACTGGAATGAAATGGAATGGAATGGAGTGGAGTGGAATGCAGTGCAATGGAATGGAAAGGAGAGCAATGGATTGGAAAGAAATGGAATGGAGTGGAATGGAATGGAGTGGAGAGGAATGTAAGGGAATAGAGTGGAATGTACTGGAATGGAATGGAGTGGAATGGACTGGAAGGTAATGGAATGGAATTTGATGGAATGGAATGGAGTGGAGTGGAATGGAATGGAATGGATTGGAATGGAATGGAATGGAGATAAATGGAATGGTATGGAATGTAGTGGTGTGGAGTGGAGTGGAATGTAGTGGAGTGTAGTGGAATGGAGTGGAAAGAAGTGGACAGTAGTGGCAAAGGATGGAATGGAATGGAGTGGAGTGGAGTGGAATGGAGTGGAGAGGAGTGGAATGGAATGGAGTGAAATAGAATGAAATGGAATGGAGTGGAGAGGAATGGAGAGGATTGGAATGGAGTATAGTGGAATGCAATGGAATGAAGTGTAATGGAATGTAATGGAATGCAATGGAATGCAGTGGAATGGAATGGAATGGAATGGAATGAAACGGAATGGAGAGGAGTGGAGTGGAATGGAGTGGATTGGATTTGAATGGAGTGGAGTGAACTGGAATGGAATGGAGTTGGGTGGAATGCAGTAGAATGGAATGGAGTGGAATGGAGTGCAGGAGAGAGCAATGGAATGTGGTGGAGTGTAGTGGAGAGGAGTGGAGTGGAATGAAATGGAATGAAATGAAATGGAGTGGAGTGGAATGGAATGGCATGGATTGGAATGGAGTGGAATGGCATGGATTGGAATGGAGTGGAACGGCGTGGAATGGAATGGAACGGAGTGGAATGGAATGAAATGTAGTGGAGTGGAGTGGAGTGGATTGGAATGGAGTGGAGTGGAGTGGAAGGGAGTGGAAAGAAGTGGAGTGGAGTGGAATTGAATGGAATGGAATGAAGTGGCATGGAGCATAATGTACTGGAGTGGATTGGCATGGGGAGTAACGGAATGAAATGGAATACAATGGAGTGGAACGAAGAGGAGTGGAATGGAGTACAGTGGAATGGAAAGGAATGGAGTGGAATGGAATGGAATGGAGTGGAGTGGATTTGAAAGGAGTGGAGTGGATTGGAATGGAATGGAATGGAATGGAGTGGGTTGGAAAGCAGTGGAGTGGAATGGAGTGGAATGGAGTGCAGTGGAGAGCAATGGAATGTGGTGTAGTGGAGTAGAGTGGAGTGGAATTAAATGGAATGGAATGAAACAGAATGGAGTGGAATGGAGTGGCATGGATTGGAATCGAATTGAACTGAGTGGAATGGAATGGAACAGTATGGAATGGAACGGATTGTAGTGGAGTGGAGTGGAATGGAGTGGAGTGGAGGGGAATGGAGTGGAAAAAAGTGAAGTGGAGTGGAATGGAATGGAATGGAATGGAATGGAGTGGAATAAAGTGAAGTGGAGTGGAATGGAATGGAATGCAGTGGAGTGGAGTGGAATGTAGTGTAATAGAAAGAAATGGAATTGAGTGGAGTGGAACGGAGAGGAGGGGAATGGAATGGAATGGAGTAGAAAGGAATGGAATAAAATGGAACGGAATGGAATGGAATGGAGTGGAGAGGAAGGGTGTGGAGTGGAGAGGAAGGGTGCGGAGTGGAGTGGAATGGAGTGGAGTGGAGTGGAATGGAATGGATTGGAATGGAGTGGGTTGGAATGCAGTGGAGTGCAATGTAGTGCCATGGAGTGCAGTGCAGAGCAATGGAATGTGGTGGAGTGGAGTCGAGAGGAGTGGAGAATAATGAAATAGAATGTTATGGAATGGAGTGGAGTAGATTGGGTTGGAATGGAATGGAGTGCAATTCAGTGGAGTGAAGTAGACTGGAATGAAATTGAATGGAATGGAAAGGATTGGAGTGAAACTAAGTGTAGTGGGGTGGAATGGAGAGGAATGGAATAGAGTGGAATGAAATGGAGTGGAGTGGAGTGGACTGGAGCAGAGTGAAATGGAATGGAGTAGAGTGGAATGGAGTGGAATTGAATGGAGTCAAGTGATGTGGAGCTTAATGCAGTAGAATGGAGTGGAATGGAGTGGAACGGAATGGAGTGAAATGGAGTGGAATGGAGTAGAATGTAGTGGAGTACAGAAGAATGGAGTGGAATGGAGTGGAATGTGGTGGAATGGAATTTGATGGAATGGAATGGAATGGAATGGAATGGAGTGGAGTGGAATGTACTGGAATGGAGTGCAATGGAACAGAACAGAGTGGAATGAAATTGAATGCAGTGGAATGGAATGGAATGGAGTGGAATCGAATTGAATGTTGTGGAAAGGAGTTGAGTGGAATATAGTAGAGTGGCGTGGAATGGAGGGGAAAGAAGTGGAGTAGAATGGAATGGAATGGGGAGGAGGGGAGTGGAATGGAGAGGAGTGGAAAGGAATGGAGTGTAAAGAAATGGAATGGAGTGGAGATGAATGGAGAGTACTGGAATGGTATATAGTGGAATGAAATGGAATGGACTGGAATGGAATGGAGTGGAATGGAACGGAATGCAATGGAAAGGAGTGGAATGGAATGGAATGAAATCAAATGGATTGGAGTAGAGTAGAGTGGAAGAGAGTGCAGTGGATTGGAATGGAGTGCAGTGGAGTGGAATGGAATGGAATGGAGTTGGTTGGAATGCAGTGGAGTGGAATGGAGTGGAGTGGAGTGCAGTGAAGAGCAATGGAATGTGGTGGAGGGTAGTGGAGTGCAGTGGAGTGGAGTGGAATGAAATGGAATGGAATGAAACGAAGTGTAGTGGAATGGAGTGGAATGGAGTGGAAAGGAATGGAAAGGATTGCAATGGAGTGGAATGGAATGGAACGGAGTGGAATGGAATGGAAAGTAGTGAATTGGAGTAGAGTGGAATGGAGTGGAGTGGAGTGGAATGGAAGACAACGAAGAGGAACGGAAGGTAATGGAGAGGAACGGAATGGAATGTACTGGTATGAAGTGGAGTGGAATGGAGTGGAGTGAAGTGGAGTGGAAAGGAGTGGGAAAATTGGAGTGGAATGGAATGGAATGGAATGGATTTGAGTGGAATGGAATGGAATGGAGTTGAGTGGAGTGGAATGGAGTGGACAGGAGTGGAATGGAGTGTAATGGAATGAAATGGAATGGAGTGGAGTGAAATGGAGAGGAGTGTAATGGCGTATAGTGGAATGGAATGGAATAGAAGGGAATGGAATGGAATGGAGTGGAATGGAAGGGAATGGAATGGAGTGGAATGGAATGGAATGGAATGGGTTGAATCGGAATGGAGCGGAGTGGAATGGAATTCAGTGGAGTCGAGTGGAATGTAGTGGACGGGAGTGGAATGGACAGGATTGGAATGGAGTGGGTTGGAATGCAGTGGACTGGAATTTAGTGGAGTACAGTGTAGAGCAATGGAATGTGGTGGAGTGTAGTGGAGGGGATTGTAGTGAAATGAAATGGAATGGAATGAAATGGAGAGGAGAGGAATGGAGTGGAGTGGAATGGAGTGGAGTTGAGTGGAGTGGAGTATGGTGGAATGGAGAGGAATGGAATGGAGTGTAATGGAATGGAGTGGAGTGGAGTGGAGTGGATTGGAGTGGAATGGAATGGATAGGAGTGGAGTGAAATCCACTGGAATGCAGAGGAATGGAATGGAAAGGCATGAAATGGAGTGGAGTGGAGTTGAATGGAGTGGAATGGAGTGGAGAGGAGTGGAATGTAATGGAATGGAGTGGAGTGGAATGGAGTGGAGATGAAAGGAGTAGAGGGGAGGAGGAGCCAAGATGGCCGAATAGGAACAGCTCCGGTCTACAGCTCCCAGCGTGAGCGACGCAGAAGACAGGTGATTTCTGCATTTCCATCTGAGGTACCGTGTTCATCTCACTAGGGAGTGCCAGACAGTGGGCGCAGGTCAGTGGGTGAGCGCACCGTGAGTCAGCCAAAGCAGGGGCGAGGCATTGCCTCACTTGGGAAGCGCAAGGGGTCAGGGAGTTCCCTTTCCAGGGGTGACAGATGGCACCTGGAAAATAGGGCCACTCCCACCTGAATACTGTGCTTTTCCGACTGGCTTAGGAAACGGTGCCCCAGGAGATTACAGCCCTCACCTGGCTCATAGGGTCCTACACCCATGGAGTCTCACTGATTGCTAGCACACAGTCTGAGATCAAACAGCAAGTAGGCAGCGAGGCTGGAGGAGGGGTGCCCGCCATTGCCCAGGCTCACTTAGGTAAACAAAGCAGCTGGGAAGCTTGAACTCGGTGGAGCCCACAACAGCTCACGGATGCCTGCCTGCCTCTGTAGGCTCCACCTCTGGGGGCAGGGCATAGACAAAAAAAAAGACAGCAGTAACCTCTGCAGACTTAAATGTCCCTGTCTGACAGCATTGAGGAGAGCAGTGGTTCTCCCAGCACACAGCTGGAGATCTGAGAACAGGCAGACTGCCTCCTCAAGTGGGTCCCTGACCCCTGAGCCCTGAGCAGCCTAACTGGGAAGCACCCCCCAGCAGGGGCAGACTGACACCTCACACGGCTGGCCAGGTAATCCAACAGACCTGCAGCTGAGGGTTCTGTCTGTTAGAAGGAAAACTAACAGAAAGGACATCCACACCAAAAACCCATCTGTACATCACCATCATCAAAGACCAAAAGTAGATAAAACCACAAAGATGGGGAAAAAACAGAGCAGAAAAACTGGAAACTCTAAAAAGCAGACTACCTCTCTTCCTCCAAAGGAACGCAGTTCCTCACCAGCAACGGAACAAAGCTGGACGGAGAATGACTTTGACGAACTGAGAGAAGAAGGCTTCAGACGATCAAATTACTCCGAGCTACGGGAGGATATTCAAACCAAAGGCAAAGAAGTTGAAAACTTTGAAAAAAATTTAGAAGAATGTATAACTAGAATAACCAATACAGAGAAGTGCTTAAAGGAGCTGATGGAGCTGAAAACCAAGGCTCGAGAACTACGTGAAGAATGCAGAAGCCTCAGGAGCCAATGTGATCAAATGGAAGAAAGGGTATCAGCCCTGGAAGATGAAATGAATGAAATGAAGTGAGAAGGGAAGTTTAGAGAAAAAAGAATAAAAAGAAACAAGCAAAGCCTCCAAGAAATGTGGGACTATGTGAAAAGACCAAATCTACGTCTGATTGGTGTACCTGAAAGTGACGGGCAGAATGGAAACAAGTTGGAAAACACTCTGCAGGATATTATCCAGGAGAACTCCCCCAATCTAGCAAGGCAGGCCAACATTCAGATTCAGGAAATACAGAAAACGCCACAAAGATATTCCTAAAGAAGAGCAACTGCAAGACGCATAATTGTCAGATTCACCAAAGTTGAAATGAAGGAAAAAATGTTAAGGGTAGCCAGAGAGAAAGGTCGGGTTACCATCAAAGGGAAGCCCATCAGACTAACAGCGGATCTCTCGGCAGAAACCCTACAAGCCAGAAGAGAGTGGGGGCCAATATTCAACATTCTTAAAGAAAAGAATTTTCAACCCAGAATTGCATATCCAGCCAAACTAAGCTTCATAAGTGAAGGGGAAATAAAATACTTTACAGACAAGCAAATGCTGAGAGATTATGTCACCACCAGGCCCTCCCTAAAAGAGCTCCTGAAGGAAGCGCTAAACATGGAAAGGCACATCCTGTACCAGTGACTGCAAAATCATGCCAAAATATAAAGACCATCGAGACTAGGAAGAGACTGCATCAACTAACGAGCAAAATAACCAGCTAACATCATAATGACAGGATCAAATTCACACATAACGATATTCACTTTAAACGTAAATGGACTAAATACTCCAATTAAAACACACAGACTGGCAAATTAGAAAAAGACTCAAGACCCATCAGTGTTCTGTATTCAGGAAACCCATCTCACGTGCAGAGACACATATAGGCTCAAAAAAAAAGGATGGAGGAAGATCTACCAAGCAAATGGAAAACAAAAAAAGGCAGGGGTTGCCATCCTAGTCTCTGAAAAAAACAGACTTTAAACCAACAAAGATCAAAAGAGACAAAGAAGGCCATTACATAATGGTAAAGGGATTAATTCAACAAGAAGAGCTAACTATCCTAAATATATATGCATCCAAAACAGGAGCACCCAGATTCATAAAGCAAGTCCTGAGTGACCTACAAAGAGACTTAGACTCCCACACATTAATAATGGGAGACTTTAACACCCCACTGTCAACATTAGACAGATCAATGAGACAGAAAGTCAACAAGGATACCCAGGAATTGAACTCAGCTCTGCACCAAGTGGACCTAATAGACATCTGCAGAACTCTCCACCCCAAATCAACAGAATACATATTTTTTTCAGCACCACATCACACCTATTGCAAAATTGACCACATACTTGGAAGTAAAGCTCTCCTCAATAAATGTAAAAGAATAGAAATTATAACAAACTATCTCTCAGATCACAGTGCAATGAAGCTAGAACTCAGGATTAAGAATCTCACTCAAAACCGCTCAACTACGTGGAAACTGAACAACCTCCTCCTGAATGACTACTGGGTACATAACGAAATGAAGGCAGAAATAAAGATGTTCTTTGAAACCAACGAGAACCAAGACACAACATACCAGAATCTCTGGGATGCATTCAAAGCAGTGTGTAGAGGGAAATTTATAGAACTAAATTTCCACAAGAGAAAGCAGAAAAGATCCAAATTTGACACCCTAACATCACAATTAAAAGAACTAGAAAAGCAATAGCAAACACATTCAAAAGCTAGCAGAAGGCAAGAAATAACTAAAATCAGAGCAGAACTGAAGGAAATAGAGACACAAAAAACCCTTCAAAAAATCAATGAATCAAGGAGGTGGTTTTTCGAAAAGATCAACAAAATTGATAGACCACTAGCAAGATTAATAAAGAAAAAAAGAGAAAAGAATCAAAGAGATGGAATAAAAAATGATAAAGGAGATAGCACCACCAATCCCACAGAAATACAAACTACCATCAGAGAATACTACAAACACCTCTGCACAAATAAATTAGAAAATCTAGAAGAAATGGATAAATTCCTCAACACATACACCCTCCCAAGACTAAACCAGGAAGAGGTTGAATGTCTGAATAGACCAATAACAGGAACTGAAATTGTGGCAATAATCAATAGCTTACCAACCAAAAAAAGTCCAGAACCATACGGGTTCACAGCCGAATTCTACCAGAGGTACAAGGAGGAACTGCTACCATTCCTTCTGAAACTATTCCAATCAATAGAAAAAGAGGGAATCCTCCCTAACTCATTTTATGAGGCCAGCATCATCCTGATACCAAAGCCTGGCAGAGACACAATAAAAAAAGAGAATTTTAGACCAATAACCTTGATGAACATTGATGCAAAAATCCTCAATAAAATACTGGCAAGCAGAATCCAGCAGCACATCAAAAAGCTTATCCACCATGATCAAGTGGGCTTCATCCCTGGGATGCAAGGATGGTTCAATATACGCAAATCAATAAATGTAATCCAGCATATAAACAGAACCAAAGACAAAAACCACATGATTGTCTCAATAGATGCAGAAAAGCCTTTTGACAAAATTCAACAACGCTTCATGCTAAAAACTCTCAATAAATTAGGTATTGATGGGACGTATCTCAAAATAATAAGAGCTATCTATGAAAAACCCACAGCCAATGTCATACTGAATGGGCAAAAAGTGGAAGCATTCCCTTTGAAAACTGGCACAAGACAGGGATGCCCTCTCTCACCACTTCTATTCAACATAGTGTTGGAAGTTCTGGCCAGGGCAATTAGGCAGGAGAATGAAATAAAGGGTATTCAATTAGGAAAAGAGGAAGTCAAATTGTCCCTGTTTGCAGACGACATGATTGTATATCTAGAAAACCCCGGTGTCTCAGCCCAAAATCTCCTTAAGCTGATAAGCAACTTCAGCAAAGTCTCAGGATACAAAATCAATGTACAAAAATCACAAGCATTCTTATACATCAATAACACACAAACAGAGACCAAAATCATGAGGGAACTCCCATTCACAAATGCTTCAAAGAGAATAAAATACCTAGGAATCCAATTTACAAGGGATGTGAAGGACCTCTTCAAGGAGAACTACAAACCACTGCTCAATGAAATAAAAGAGGATACAAACAAATGGAAGAACATTCCATGCTCATGGGTAGGAAGAATCAATATCGTGAAAATGGCCATCCTTCCCAAGGTAATTTACAGTTTCAATGCCATCCCCTTCAAGCTACCAATGACTTTCTTCACAGAATTGGAAAAAACTACTTTAAAGTTCATATGGAATCAAAAAAGAGCCCGCATCACCAAGTCAATCCTAAGCCAAAAGAACAAAGCTGGAGGCATCACACTACCTGACTTCAAACTATACTACAAGGCTACAGTAACCAAAACAGCATGGTACTGGTACCAAAACAGAGATATAGATCAATGGAACAGAACAGAGCCGTCAGAAATAATGTCACATATCTACAACCGTCTGATCTTTGAAAAACCTGAGAAAAACAAGAAATGGGGAAAGGTTTCCCTATTTAATAAATGGTGCTGGGAAAACTGGCTAGCCATATGTAGAAAGCTGAAACTGGATCCCTTCTTTACACCTTATACAAAAATCAATTCAAGGTGGATTAAAGACTTAAATGTTGGACCTAAAACCATAAACACCCTAGAAGAAAACCTAGGCATTACCATTCAGGACATAGTCATGGGCAAGGACTTCATGTCTAAAACACCAAAAGCAATGGCAACAAAAGCCAAAATTGACAAATGGAATCCAATTATACTCAAGAGCTTCTGCACAGCAAAAGAAACTACCATCAGAGTGAACAGGCAACCTACAAAATGGGAGAAAATTTTCACAACCTACTCATCTGACAAAGGGCTAATATCCAGAATCTACAATGAACTCAAACAAATCTACAAGAAAAAAACAAACAACCCCATCAAAAAGTGGGCGAAGGTCATGAACAGACACTTCTCAAAAGAAGACATTTATGCAGCCAAAAAACACATGAAAAAATGCTCACCATCACTGACCATCAGAGAAATGCAAATGAAAACCACAATGAGATACCATCTCACACCAGTTACAATGGCAATCATTAAAAAGTCAGGAATCAACAGGTGCTGGAGAGTATGTGGAGAAATAGGAACACTTTTACACTGTTGGTGGGACTGTAAACTAGTTCAACCCCTGTGGAAGTCAGTGTGGCGATTCCTCAGGGATCTAGAACTAGACATTCCATTCGACCCATCCATCCCATTACTGGGTATATACCCAAAGGACTATAAATCATGCTGCTATAAAGACACATGCACACGTAGGTTTATTGCAGCATTATTCACAATAGCAAAGACTTGGAACCAACCCAAATGTCCAACAATGATAGACTGGATTAAGAAAATATGGCACATATACAACATGCAATACTACGCAGCCATAAAAAATGATGTGTTCATGTCCTTTGTAGAGACATGGATGAAATTGGAAATCATGATTCTCAGTATACTATTGCAAGAACAGAAAACCAAACACCGCATATTCTCACTTATAGGTGGGAATTGAACAATGAGAACGCATGGACACAGAAAGGGGAACATCAGACTTCGGGGACTGTTGTGGGGTGGGGGGATGGGGGAGGTATAGCATTAGGAGATATACCTAATTCTAGATGACGAGTTAGTGGGTGCAGCTCACCAGCATTGCACATGTATACATACATAACTTACCTGCATATTGTGCACATGTACCATAAAATCTAAAGTATAATAATAATAATAAAATAAAATAAATAAATAAAAGAAAGGAGTAGAGTGGAATGGAACAGAATGGAATGGAGTGCAATGGAAAGGAAGGGAATGGAATCTAGTGGAATGGAGTGGATGGAAGTGGGCTGGAATAGAACGGAGTGGAGTGGATTAGAGTGGAGTGCAGTTGACTGGAAAGAAATGGAGTGGAATGTAATGGAGTGGAGTGAAACGGTGTTTAGTGGGGTGGAATGGAGATGAATGGAATGGAGTAGAGTCGAGTGGACTGGCGTGTAGTGGAATGTAAAGGTGTATAGTTGAATGGCATTGAATGGAATGAAATGGAATGGAATGGAGTGGATTAGAGAGGAGTGGAATGGAGTAGAGTGGAATGGAATGGAATGGAATGGAAAGAAATGGAATGCAGTGGCTTGGATTGCAATGGATTGGAGTGGAGTGGAATGGAGTGGAAGGAAATGGAGTGGAGTTGAGTTGAGTGGAGTGGAGTGGAATGGAGAGGAATGGAATGGAGTGTAATGAAATGGAGTGGAGTGGAGTGGAATGGAATGTAATGAAATGGAGTGGAGTGGAGTGGAGTGGAGTGGAATGGTGTGGAATGGAATGGAATGGAATGGAGTGGAGTGGAATCCACTGGAATGAAGTGAAATGGAATGGTATGGCATGAAATGGAGTGTAGTGGATTTGAATGGAGTGGAGTTGAGTGGAAAGGAGTGGAATGTAGTGGAATGGATTGGAGTGGAATGGAGTGGAGATGAAAGGAGTAGAATGGAATGAATGGAATGGAATGGAATGGAAAGGAATGGAATGCAGTGGACTGGAGGGGAGGGGAGTGGAATGGAATGGAATGGATTGGAGTGGATTGGAGTGGAGTGCAGTACACTGCAATCAAATGGAGCGGAATGGAAAGGAGTGGAGTGAAACGGAGTGTATTTTGGTGGAATGGAGATGAATGGAATGGAGTGGAATGGAATGGAGTGGAGTGGAGTGGATTGGAGTGTAGTGGAATGGAGTTGAATATAGTGGAATGGAGTTTAATGGAATGAAATGGAATGGAATTGAGTGGATTGGAGAGGAGTGGAATGGAGTAGAGTGGAATGGAATGGAATGGAATGGAAAGGATTGGATTGGATTCGAATGGATTGGAGTGGAGTGGAAAGGAGTGGAGTGGAGTGGAAAGTTATGGAATGGAAAGGAATGGAATGGAATGCAGTGGTTTGGAATGCAGTGGAGTGGAACGGAGTGGAGTGGAGTGCAATGGAGAGCAATGGAATGTGGTGCAGTGAAGTTGAGTAGAGTGGAATGGAATGATATTGAATGGAATAATATATAGTGGAGTGAAGTGTATTGGAATGGAAAGGAATGGAACCGAGTGGAATGAAATGGTGTTGACTGGAGAGGAGTGGAGTGCAGTGGAAGGGAATGGAATGGAATGGAGTGGAGTGGAGTGGAATGCACTGCAATGCAGTGCAATGGAATGGAATGGAGTAGAATGGAATGAAATGGCATGAAATCTAGCGGAGTGGATTTGAATGAAGTGGAGTGAGGTGGAAAGGAGTGGAATGTAACTGAAATTAGTGGCATGTAATGGAGTGGTGACAAATGGAGTAGAGTGGAAAGGAATGGATTGGAGTCTAATGGATTGGAATGGAATGGAGTGGAATGAAATGGAGTTGACTGGAGTGAAGTGGAGTGCAGTGGAATGGAATGAAATGGAATGGATTGGAGTGGAGTGGAATGCACTGCAATGCAGAGCAATGGATTGGAATGGAGTGGAATGGAATGGAATGCCATGAAATCTAGCGGAGTGGAGTTGAATGGAGTGGAGTGGAGTGGAAAGGAGTGGACTGCAACGGAATTTAGGGGAGTGGAACGGAGTGGTGACAAATGGAGTAGAGTGGATTGGAATGGATTGGAATCTAATGGAATGGAATGGATTGGAGTGGAATGGAATGGAATGGAGTGAAATCGAGTGGAGTGAAGTTGGTTGGAATGGAATGGAGTGCAGTTGAGTGCAGTGGAGTTAACTGGAATGAAATGGAATGGAAAGTAATGGAGTGGTGTTAAACGGAGTGTAGTGGGGTGGAATGGAGAGGAAATGAATGGAGGGTAATGAAATGGAGCGGAGTGGAGTGGACTGGAATGGAGAGGAATGGAATGGAGTAGAGTGGAATGGAGTGGAATGAAATGGAGTGGAGTGTTGTGGAGCTTAATGGAATGGAAAGGAATGGAGAGAATTGAACAGAGTGGAATGGAATGTGGTCAATCGGATTGGAATAGAGTAGAATGGAGTGGAGTACAGAAGAATGGAGTGGAATGTATTGGAATGTAGTGGAATGGAATTTGGTGGAATGGAATGGAATGAAATTGAGTGAGTTTTACTGGAATGGAATGGAACGGAGAGGAATGGAATGGAATGTAGTGGAATGGAGTGCAATGTATTGGAGTGGAGTGGAGTGGAATGGAGTGGAGTTGAGTGGAATGGAGTGGAAAGAAGTGGAGAGTAGTGGAATGGAATGGAATGGAAAGGAGTGGAGTGGAATGGAGTGGAGTGGAATGGAATGGAGTGTAATGAAATGAAATGGAATGCAGTGGAGAGGAATGGAGAGGAGTGGAATGGAATATACTGGAATGGCAGGGAATGGAGTGGAATGGGATGGAATGCAATGGAGTGGAATGGAATGGAATGGAATGAAATGGAATGGAGAGGAGTGGAGTGGAATGGAGTGGAGTGGATTCCAATGGAGTGGAGTGAAGTGGAATGGAATAAAATGGAGTGGGTTGGAATGCAGTGGAGTGGAATGGAGTGGAATGGAGTGCAGTGGAGAGCAATGGAATGTGGTGGAGTGTGGTGGAGTGCAGTGGAGAGTAGTGGAGTGGAATGAAATGGAATGGATTGAAATGGAGTGCAGTGGATTGGAGTGGCATGGATTGGAATGGAATTGAGTGGAACGGAATGGAACAGAGTGGAATGGAATGGAATGTAGTGGAGTGGAGTGGAATGGAGTGGAGTGGAGTGGAATGGGGTGGAAAGAAGTGGAGTGGAGTGGAATGGAGTTTATTGCAATGAAAAGGAATGGAGTGGAGTGGAATGGAGAGGAGTGGAATGGAATATAGTGGAATGCAATGGAATGGAGTGGAAAGGAATGGAATGAAATGAAAGGAGTGGAGTGGAGTGGAGAGGAATGGAATGGAGTGGAGTGGAATGGAGAGGAGTGGAGTGGAATGGATTGGAGTGAAGTGGAAGGGAATGGAATGGAATGGAAAGGAGTGGGTTGGAATGCAGCGGAGTGCAATATAGTGCAGTGGAGTGCAGTGGAGAGCAATGGAATATGGTGGAGTGGAGTGTAATGAAATGGAATGTGATGCAATGGAGTACAGTGGACTGGAGTGGAATAGAGTGGGTTGGAATGGAATGGAGTGGTTTTGAGTGGAGTGAAGTAGACTGGAATGAAATTGAATGGAATGGAGTGGTGTGAAATGGAGGGGTGGGAAATGGTGTGCAGTGGGGTGGAATGGAGAGGAATGGAATGGAGTGGAATGAAATGAAGCAGAGTGGAGTGGACTGGAGTGGAGTGGAATGGAATGGAGTAGAGTGGAATGGAGTGGAATGGAATGGAGTGGAATGGAACGGAATGGAATGGAATGGAATGGAATGAAATGGAATGGAGAAGAGCGGAGTGGTATGGGGTGGAGTGGATTTGAATGGAGTGGAGTGGAGTGGAATATAATTGAATGGAATGGAGTGGTTTGGAATGCAGTGGAGTGGAATGGAGTGGAATTCAGTCCAGTGGAGAGCAATTGAATGTGGTGGAGCGTAGTGTAGTGGAGTGGAGTGGAATGAAATGGAATTGAATGAAATGGAGTGGAGTGGAATTGTGTGGCATGGATAGGAATGGAATGGAAAGCAGCGAAATGGAATGGAACAGAGTGGAATTGAATGGAATGTACTAGAGTGGAGTTGAGTGGAATGGAGTGGAGTGGAGGTGAACGGAGTGGAAAGAAGTGGAGTGGAGTTGACTGGAATGGAATGGAATGGAGTAGAGTGGAGTGGAATGGAGTGGAGTGGAAATGAATGAAATGGAATGGAGTGGAGTGGAACGGAGAGGAGTGGAATGGAGTATAATGGAATAGAATGGAATGGATTGGAATTGAGAGGAATAAAATGAAATGGAATGGAGTGGAGTGGAGTGGAGAGGAAAGGAGTGGAGTGGATTGTAATGGAGTGGAGTGGAGTGCAAAGGAATGGATTGGAATGAAGTGGGTTGGAATGCAGTGGAGTACAACGTAGTGCAGTGGAGTGCAGTGGAGAGCAATGGAATGTGGTGGAGTGGAGTGGAGTGCAATGAAATGTAATGTAATGGAACGGAGTGGAGTTGAATGGAATGGAGTAGAGAGGGTTGGAATGGAATGGAGTGAAGTTGAGTGGAGTGAAGAAGACTGGAAAGAAATGGAATGGAATGGAATGGAGTGGAGTGAAACGGAGTGTATTGAGGTGGAATGGAGAGGAATGGCATGGAGTGGAATGAAATGGAGAGGCGTGAAGTGGACTGGATTGGAGTGGAATGGCATGGAGTAGAGTGTAATGGATTGGAATTGATTGGAGTGAAGTGTCCTGGAGCTTAAAGGAATGGAACAGAGGAGAATGGAGTGGAGCGGAATGGAGGGAAATGGAGTGGAATGGAGTAAAACGGAGTGGAGTAAAGAAGAATGGAGTGGAATGGAGTGGAATGGAGTGGAATGAAATTTGATGGAATGGAATGGAATGGAGTGGAGTGGAATGGACTGGAATGGAGTGCAATGGAATGGAACGGAGTGGAATGGAATGGAACGGAGTGGAATGGAATGGAACGGAGTGGAATGGAATGGAACGGAGTGGAATGGAATGGAACGGAGTGGAATGGAATGGAACGGAGTGGAATGGAATGGAATGCAGTGGACTGGAGTGGAATGGAGTGGAAAGAAGTGGAGTGCAGTGGAATGGAATGGAATGGAACAGAGTGGAGTGGAGTGGAATGGAGTGGAATGGAGTGGAGTGGAAAGGAATGGAGTGTAATGGAATGAAATGGAATGGAGTGGAGAGGAATGGAGATGAGTGGAATGTAGTATTGTATGATGGAATGCAATGGAGTGGAATGGAATGGAATGGAATGGAGTGCAATGGAATGGAACGGAATGGAATGGAATGGAATGAAATGGAAAGGAGTGGAGTGGAGTGAAATGGAGTGCAGTGGAGTAGAATGGAGTGGAGTGGAATGGAATGGAATGGAATGGAATGGAGAGAGTTGGAATGCAGTGGAGTGGAACTGAGTGGAGTGGAGTGCAGTGGAGAGAAATGGATTCTGGTGGAGTGGAGTGGAGTGGAGTGGAGTGGAATGAAATGTAATGGACTGAAATGGAGTAGAGTGGAATTGAGAGGAATGGTTTGGAAAGGAATGGAACGGAGTGGTATGGAATGGAACGGAGTGGTATGGAATGGAACGGAGTGGAATGGAATGGAACGGAGTGGAATGGAATGGAACGGCGTGGAATGGAATGGAATGTAGTGAAGTGGAGTGGAGTGGAATGGAGTGGATTGGAGGGAAATTGAGTGGAAAGAAGTGGAGTGGAGTGGAATGGAATGGAATGAAATGGAATGGAGTGGAGTGTAGTGGAATGGAGTTGAGTGTAGTGGAATGGAGTAGAGTGGAGTGGAATGGAGTGTAATGTAATGAAATGGTATGGAGTGGAGTGCAACGGAATGGAGTAGAATGGATTGTAGTGGAATGGAATGGAATGAAGTGGAACGGAATAGAACGAAATGAAGTGGAAAGGAGTAGATTGGAGTGGAGAGGCATGCAGTGGAGCGGAGTAGAATGAAGTGGAGTGTAGTGGAGTGGAATGGAACGGAATGGAGTGTGTTGGAATGCAGTGGACTGCAATGCAGTGCATTGGAGTGCAGTGGAGAGCAATGGAAAGTGTTGGAGTGGAGTGGAGTGGAATGAAGTGGAAATTAATGGAATGGAGTGGAGTGGAGTTGAATGGAGTGTAGGAGAGTGGGTTGGAATGGAATGGAGTGGAGTTGAGTGGAGTGAAGTAGACTGGAATATAATGGAATGGAATGGAATGGAGTGGAGTGAAACTGAGTGTAGTGAGGTGGAATGGAGAGGAATAGAATGGAGTGGAATGAAATGGAGTGGAGTGGAGTCGAGTGGACTGGAGTGGAGTGGAATGGAATGGAGTAGAGTGGAAGGAAGGGGAATGGAATTCAGTGGAATGTTGCGGAGCTTAATGGAATGGAATGGAATGGAGTGGAATGGAGTGGAACGGAATGGAGTGAAATGGAGTGGAATGTAGTAGAACGGAGTGGAGTACAGAAGAATGGAGTGGAATGGACTAGAATGTAGTGGAATAGAATTTGATGGAATGGAATGGAATAGAGTGGAGTGGAATGGACTGGAATGGATTGGAATGGAAGGGAACGGAGAGGAACGGAATGTAATGGAGAGGAATTGAATGGAATGAACTGGAGAGGAGTGGAGTGGAATGGACTGGAATGTACAGGAATAGAATTTGACGGAATGAAATAGAATGGAGAGGAGTGGAATGGACTGGAATGGAGTGGAATGGAAGGGAACAGAGAGGAACGGAATGTAATGGAGAGGAATTGAATGGAATGAACTGGAGTGGAGTGGAGTGAAATGGAGTGGAGTGGAGTGGAATGGAGTGGAAAAAAGTGGAGTAGAGTGGAATGGAATGGAATGGAATGGAATGGAGTGGAAAAAAGTGGAGTAGAGTGGAATGGAATGGAATGGAATGGAATGGAGTGGAGTGGAATGGAGTTGAGGGGAGTGGAATGGAGTGTAATGGAATGAAAAGGAATGGAGTGGAGTGGAATGGAGAGGAGTGGAAAGGAGTATAGTGGAATGTAATGGAATGGAGTGGAATGGAATGGAGTGGAATGGAAGGAAATGGAATGGAATGGCGTGGAATGGAATGGAAATGGAATGGGATGAAATGGAATGGAGTGGAGTCGAGTGGAATGCAGTGGAGTGGAGTGGAATGGAGTGGAGGGGAGTGGAATGGCATGGAATGGCATGGAGTGGATTGGAATGCAGTGGAGTGAAATTGAGGGGAGTGCAGTGGATAGCAATGGAATGTGGTGGAGTGGAGTGAAGTGGAGTGGAGTGGAATGAAATGGAATGTAATGAAATGGAGAGGAGTGGAATGGAGTGGAGTGGAGTGGAGAGGAATGGATTGCAGTGATAAGAAATGGAGTGGAGTGTAATGGAGTGGTGTGGAGTGGAGTGGAATGGAGAGGAATGGAATGGAGTGTAATGAAATGGAATAGAGTGGAGTGGAGAGGAGTGGAGTAGAATAGAATGGAATGGAATGGAGTGGAGTGTAATCGACTAGAATGAAGTGGAATGGAATGGAATGGCATGAAATGGAGTGGAGTGGATTTGAAAGGAGAGGAGTGGAGTGGAAAGGAGTGGAATGTAATTGGAGTGGAATGGAGTGGAATGAAGTGGAGTGGAATGGAGTGGAGGAGAGTGGCATGGAATGGAATGGAGTGGAGTTGATTGTGTTGGAGTGCAGTAGACTGAAATGAAATGGAGTGGAATGGAATGAAGTGGAGTGAAACTGAGTTTGGTGGGGTGGAATAGAAATGAATGGAATGGAGTGGAGTTAACGGGATTGGAGTGGAATGGAATGGAGTATAGTGGAAAGGAATTGAGTGCAATGAAATCGGATGGAATGGAGTGGATTGGGGGTAGAGGTTTGGAGTAGAGTGGAATGGAATAGAAAGGAGTTGAATGGAATGGAATGGAGTGGAATGGAAAGGAATGGAATGAAATGGAATGGAGTGGATTGGATTGAAATGGATTGGAGTGGAGTGGAATGGAGTGGAGTGGAATGGAATGGAATGGAATGGAATGGAATGGAATGGAATGGAATAGAATGGAATGTAGTGGGTTGGAATGCAGTGAAGTGGAATGGAGTGGAGTGGAGTGCAGTGGAGAGCAATGGAATGAGGTGGAGTGCGGTTGAGTAGAGTTTAATGGAATGAAATTGAATGGAATAGAATGGAGTGGAGTGGAACGGAGTGGAGTGGAGTGGAAAGGAGTGGAATGTAACGGAATTTAATGGAGTGGAATGGAGTGGTGACAAATGGAGTAGAGTGGAATGGAATGCATTGGAGTCTAATGGAACAGAATGAAATGGAGTGGAGTGCAATGTAGTGGAGTGAAATGGAGTGGAGTGGAGTGGGTTGGAATGGAATTTAGTGGAGTTGAGAGGAGTGGAGCAGACAGGAATGAAATGGAATGGAATCTAATGGAGTGGTGTGAAACGGAGTGTAGTGCGCTGGAATGGAGAGGAATGGAATGGAGTGGAATGAAATGGAGCAGAGTGGATTGGACTGGAGTGGAGTGGAATGGAATGCAGTAGAGTGTAATGTAGTGGAGTGAAATGAATTGGAGTGTTGAGGAGCTTAATGGAATGGAATGGAGTGGAGTGGAATGGAGTGGAATAAAGTGGAACGAAATGTGGTGAAATGGATTGGAATGGAGTAAAATGGAGTGGAGTATAGTAGAATGGAGTGAAGTGGACGAGAATGTCGTGAAATGGAATTTAATCGAATGGAATGGAATTTAATGGAGTGGAGCGGAATGCACTGGTATGTAGTGTAATGGAAAAGAATGGAGTGGAATGGAATGGAATGGAATGGAGTGGAATGGAATTGAATGGAGTGGAGTGGGGTGGAGTGGAAAGGAGTGGAGTGGAGTGGAATGGAGTGGAAAAAAGTGGAGTGTAGTGGTATGAAATGGAATTGAATGGAGTGGAGTGGAGTGGAATGGAGTGGAGTGAAGTGGAATGGAATGTAATTGAATGAAATGGAAAGGAGTGGAGTGTAATGGAGATTAGAGCAATGGAGTATATTGGAATGGAATGGAATGGAGTGGATTGGAATGGAACGAAATGAAATGGAATGGAATGGAGTGGAATGGAATGGAATGAAGAGGAGTGGAAGGGAATGAAGTGGAGTGGAATGGAATGGAATGAAGAGGAGTGGAAGGGAATGAAGTGGAGTGGAATGGAATGGAATGGATTGGTGTGGGTTGGAATGCAGTGGAGTGGAATTTAGTGCAGTGGAGTGCAGTGGAGAACAGTGGAATGCGGTGGAGTGGAGTGGAGTGCAATGAAATGTAATGTAATGGAATGGCGTGGTGAGGATGGAGTGGAGTGGAGTGGGTTGGAATGGAATGGAGTGGAGTTGATTGGCATGGAGTAGACTGGAAAGAAATGGAATGGAATGGAATGGAGTGGAGTGAAACGGAGTGTAGTGGGGTGGAATGCAGAGGAATGGAAAGGAGTGGAATGAAATGGAGGGGAGTCGAGTGGACTGGAGTGGAGTGGAATGGAATGGAGTAGATTGGAATGGAGTAGAATGGAATGGAGTGGAGTGCTGTGGAGCTTAATGGAATGGAGTGGCATGGAGTGGAATGGAATGGAGTGAAGTGGAGTGGAGTGGAGTAGAATGGAGTGGAATACAGAAGGATGGAGTGGAATGGACTGGAATGTAGTGCAATGGAATTTGATGGAATGGAATGGAATGGAATGGAGTGGAGTTCAATGGACTGGAATGGAGTGGTATGGAATGGAACGGAGTGTAATGGAATGGCATGGAGTGGAATGGAATGGAATGCAGTGGAGCGGAGTGGTGTATAATGGGGTGGATTGGAGTGGAATGGAGTGGAAAGAAGTGGAGTGGAGTGGAATGGAATAGAATGGAATAGAGAGGAGTTGAGTAAAATAGAGTTACGTGGAGTGGAATGCAGTGAAATGGAATGAAATGGAATAGAGTGGAGTGAAATGGAGAGGAGTGGATTGGAGTATAGTGGAATGGAATGGAATGGAGTGAAATGGAATGGAATGGAATGAAACGAAAGGGAGTGGAGTGGAGTGGAATGGAGTGGAGTGGAGTGGAAAAGAGTGGAAAGGAGTGGGTTGGAAGGCAGTGGAGTGGAATGGAGTGGAGTGGAGTGAAGTGGAGAGCAATGGAATGTGGTGGAGTGTAGTGGAGTGGTGAGGAGAGGAATGGAATGGAATGGAATGGAGTGGAGTGGAATGGAAGGGAGTAGAGTGTAATGGAGTGGAATGAAATGGAGTGGAGTGTTGTGGACCTTAATGGAATGGAATGGAGTGGAATAGAGTGGAACGGAATGTGCTGAAATGGATTGGAATGGAGTGGAATGGAGTGTAGTATAGTAGAATGGAGTGAAATGGACGAGAATGTTGTGGAATGGAATTTAATCGAATTTAATGGAATTTAATGGAGTGGAGCGGAACGGACTTGTATATAGTGGAATGGACTGGAATGGAGTGGAATGGAATGGAATGGAGTGGAGTGGAATTGAATGTACTGGAGTGGAGTGGAGTGGAAAGGAGTGGAGTGGAGTGGAATGGAGTGGAATAAAGTGGAGTGGAGTGGTATGAAATGGAATTCAATGGAGTGGAGTGGAATGGAGTGGAGTGAAGTGGAATGGAGTGTATTGGAATGAAATGGAAAGGAGTGGAATGTAATGGAGATTACAGCAATGGAGTATAGTGGAATGGAATGGAATGGAGTGGATCAGAATGGAATGAAAAGAAATGGAATTGAGTGGAGTGGAATGGAATGGAATGAAGTGGAGTGGAATGGAATGGAGTGGAGTGGAGAGGAATGGAACGGAATGGAGTAGGTTGGAATGCAGTGGAGTGGAATTTAGTGCAGTGGAGTGCACTGGAGGACAACAGAATGTGGTGGAGTGGAGTGGAGTGCAATGACATGGAATGTAATGGAAAGGCGTGGTGAGGAATAGAGTGGCATGGAGTGGAGTGGGTTGGAAAGGAATGGAGTGGAGTTGAGTGGAGTGGAGTAGACTGGAATGAAATGGAATGGAATAGAATGGAGTGGAGTGAAACGGAGTGTAACGGGGTGGAAAGGAGAGGAATGGAATGGAGTGGAATGAAATGGAGAGGAGTCGAGTGGACTGGAGTGGAGTGGAATGGAGTGGAGTACCTTGGAATGGAGTGGAATGGAATGGAGTGGAGTGCTGTGGAGCTTAATGGAATGGAAAGGAATGGAGTGGAATGGAGTGTAACGGAATGGAGTGAAGTGGAGTGGAATGGAGTAGAATGGAGTGGAGTACAGAAGAATGGAGTGGAATGGACTGGAATATGGTGAAACGGAATTTGGTGGAATGGAATGGAATGGAATGGAATGGAGTGGAGTTTAATGTAATGGAATGGAGTGGTATGGAATGGAACGGAGTGTAATGGAATGGAATGGGGTGGAATGGAATGGAATGTAGTGGAGTGCAGTGGTGTCTAATGGAGTGGATTGAAGTGTAATGTAGTGGAAAGAAGTGGAATGGAGTGGAATGGAATAGAATGGAATAGAATGGAATAGAGCGGAGTTGAGTAAAATAGAGTGAAGTGGAGTGGAATGCAGTGTAATGGAATGAAATGGAATGGAGTGGAGTGGAATGGAGAGGAGTGGCATTGAGTATGGTGGAATGGAATGAAATGGAGTGAAATGGAATGGAATGGAATGAAATGGAGTAGAGTGGACTGGAATGGAGTGGAGTGGACTGGAATGGAGTGGGTTGGAATGCAGTGGAGTGGAATGGAGTGGAGTGGAGTGCAGTGGGGAACAATGGAATGTGGTGGAGTATAGTGGAGTGTTGTGGAGAGGAGTGAAATGGAATGGAATGGAATGGAGTTGAGTGGAATGGAGAGGAATGGAACGGAGTGGAATGAAATGGAGTGGATTGGAGTAGAGTGCAGTGCAATGGAATGGAATGGAATGGATAGAAGTGGAGTGGAAAGCACTAGAATGGAGTTGAATGGAATGTAAAGGAGTGGAATGGAATGGAATGGAATGAAATGGAATGGAACGGAGTGGAGTGAAACTGAGGGTAGTGGGGTGGAATGGAGATGAATGGAATGGAGTGGAATGGAATGGACTGAAGTGGAGTGGACTGGAGTGGAATGGAATGGAAAAGAGTGGAATGGAGTTGATTGGAATGAAATGGAATGGAATGGAGTGGAACTGAGAGGAGTGGATAGAAGTAGAGTGGAATGGAACGTCATGGAGTGGAGTGGAGTGCAATGGAGTGGATTGGAGTGGAAAGGAGTGGAATGGAATGGAATGAAGTGGAGTGGAGTGGATTGGAGTGGAATGGAATGGAATGTCATGCAGTGGAGTGGAGTTGAATGCAATGGAGTGGAGTGGAATGAATTGGAATGGAATGGAGTGGAATTGAGTGGAGTGGAATGGAATGGAATGGAGTGGAGTGGAATGCAATGGCATGGAATGGAGAGCAGAGGAGTGCAGCAGAGTGTACTGGAATGGAGTGTAGTGGACAGGAATGGATTGAAATGGAATGGAAAGGATTGGAATGTAATGAAATGGAATGGAATGGAATGAAGAGGACTGGAGTGGAGTGGAGTGGAGTGGAAAGTAGTGGAATGGAATGGAATCAATTGGAATGGAATCGAACAGAATGGAATGGAGTTTAATGAAATGGAATGTAATGGAAAGGATTAAAGTGCAGCGGAATTGCTTGCAATGCAATGCAATGGAAGGGATCGAAGTGGAATTTACTAGAGGGGAACGGAGTGTTACATAGTGGAATGGAGTGGAGTGGATTGGAGTGGTATGGAGTGGAGTTCAGTGGAATGTAGTGGAGTGGAGTGGAATGGAATGTAGTGGTGTGGAGTGGAATGGAATGTAGTGGTGTGGAGTGGAATGGAATGGAATGGAGTGGAATGGAATGGAAAGAAATGGAGTGGAAGGGAATGGAATGGAGTGGAAGGGAGTGGAATGGAAGGTACTGGAGTAGAGTGGAGTCGAATGGAATGGAAAGGAGTGGAGAGGAATGGAGTGGAATGGAGTGGAGTGGAGTGGAGATTAGTGGAATGGAATGGAATGGAAAGGAGAGGAATGGAATGGAATGAAGTGGAGTAGAATGGAATGGAATGGAATGGAATTAAGTGGACTGGAGTGGAGTGGAATGGAGTAGAGTGGAATAATGTGGAGTGTACTGGAATGGAGTGGAGTGGAATGGAATGGAGTTTAATGGAATGGAATGGAATGGAATGAAGTGGACTGGAGTGGAGTGGAATGGAGTGCAAAGTAGTGGCATGGGATGGAATCAATTGGAATGGAATCGAACAGAATGGAATGGAGTTTAATGGAATGGAATGGAATGGAAAGGATTAAACTGCAGCAGAATTGCTTGCAGTGCAATGCAATGGAAGGGATCAGAGTGGAATTTAGTAGACGGGAACAGAGTAGTACGGAGTGGAATGGAGTGGAGTGGATTTGAGAGGTATGGAGTGGAGTGCAGTGGAATGTAGTGGAGTGGAGTGGAATGGAATGTAGTGGTGTGTAGTGGAATGGAATGGAATGGAGTGGAATGGAATGGAAAGAAATGGAGTGGAAGGGAATGGAGTGGAGTGGAAGGGAGTGGAATGGAAGGGAGTGGAGTAGAGTGGAGTCGAATGGAATGGAATGGAGTGGAAAGGAATGCAGTGGAGTGGAATGGAGTGGAATGGAGTGGAGTGGAGTGGAGTTTAGTGGAATGTAATGGAACAGAAAGGAGAGGAATGGAATGGAATGGAATGGATTTGAGTGAAGTGGAGTGGAATGGAGTGGAGTGGAATGGAGTGGAGTGGAATGAAGTGGAGTGTACTGGAATGGAGTGGAGTGGAATGGAATGCAGTTTAATGGAATGGAATGGAATGGAATGCAGTAAAGTGGAGTGGAGTGGAGTGATCTGGAATGGAGTGGACTGGAACAGAATGGAATGGAGTGGTATGGAATGGGAAGGAATGGAGTGGAAGGGAACGGAGTGCAGTCGAATGGTGTGGGATGTAAGGGAGTGGAGTGGAGTGGAGTCTAATGGAATGGAATGGAGTGGAGTGGAACGGAGTGGAATGTAATGGAGTGGAATGGAGTGTAGTGGAGTGGTGTTTAGTGAAATGGAGTGGAGTGGAAAGGAGAGGAGTGGAATGGAATGGAATGGAGTAGAATGAAATGGAACGGAATGGATTTGAGTGGAACGAAGTGGAATGGAATGGACTGTAATGGAGTGGAGTGGACTGGAACGGAGTGGATTGGAATGGAATCGATTTTAATGGGATGGAAAGTAATGGAATGCAGTAGATTGGAGTGGAATGGAGTGGAGTGGACTGGAACGGAGTGTAGTGTAGTGGAATGCCGTGTAATGGATTGGGATGGAGTGGAGTGGAGTGGAATGGAATGGAGAGGAGTGGAGTGGAATGTAGTGGAGTGGAATGGAGTGGAATGGAGTGGAATGGAATGGAATGCAGTGGAGTGGAATGCAGTGGAGTGAAGTGGAAAGGATTGAAATGGAGTAGTGTGGAAAGAAATTGAGTGGAGTGGAGTGAAGTGGAGTGGAAAAGAATGGTCTGGAATTGAATGGAATGGAATAAAATGAAATGGAATTTAATGGAATGCTAAGGAATGCAACTGAATAGAAAGCAAGAGAATGGAAAGTGACATGTAATGTGAGCTGAGATTGTGCCACTGCACTCCAGTCTGGGTGAGACAATTATACTCTTTCGAAGAAAAGGAATGGAATGCAATGTTGTGAAATGGAATGGAATGGAGAGAAGTGGAGTGGAGTGCAGTGGAGTGGACTGGAATGGAGTACAATGCAATGGGATGGAGTGGAATGGAATGGAGTGGAGTGCAGTGGAAGGGAGTGATATAGTATTTAATGGAATGTGATGGAATGGAATGCAATGGGATGGTGAAAAGAAATGTGAGATGAGATTGTGCCACTGTAATACAACGTTCTAACAGAGCGAGATCCTGTGGAAAGAAAGGAACGGAATGGAATAGAGTGAAAATCAAAGGAATGGAGTGGAGTGGAGTGGAGTGGAGTGGTGTTGAATGAAATGGATTAGAGTTGAAAGGAATGGAATAGTACGGACTGGATTGTAGTGGAGTAGAGTGGAGTAGATTGCAGTGGAGTGGAGTGGAATGAAGTGGAATGGAATGGAATGTAGTGGAATGGAATTTAATGGAATGAAACGGAATGGAACGAAGTGGAGTGGAATGGACTAGAATGGAGTGGAATGGAATGGAATGGAGTGGAATGTAATAGAACGTAGTGGAGTGGAGTGGAGTGGAATGGATTGGAGTGGAGTGGAAGGGAGTGGAAAGGAGTGGAGTGGAGTGGAATGGAATGGAACGGATTGGAGTGGAGTGGAGTGGAATGGAATGGAGTGGAGTGGAGTGGAATGGAGTGTAATGGAATAAAATGGATTGGAGTGGAGTGGAAGGGACAGGAGTGGAATGAGTATAGTGGAATGGAATTGAATGGAGTGGAATGGAATGGAAGGGAATGAAATGGAATGGAGTGGAGTGGAGTAGAATGGAGTGGATTGGAATGGAATGCACTGTTTTAGGAGTGAAATACAATGGAACAGAGTGGGTTGGAATTCAGTGGAGTGGAATGGAGTGGAGTGGAGTGCAGCGGAGAACAATGGAACGGAGTGGAGTGGATTGGAGTGGAGTGGAGTGGAATGGAGAGGAATGAATGGAGTGGAAAGAAATGGATTGGAGTGGAGTGGAGAGGAGTGGAATGAAATGGAATGGACTGGGGTGGAGTGGAATGCCCTGTAATGGAGGGGAATGGAATGGAATGGAGTGGAATGGAGTGGAGTGGAGTGGAATGGAGTGGAGTGGAGTGGAATGGAAAGGAGTATAGTGGAATGGATTCAAATGCAATGTAATGGAATGGAATGGAGTGGAATGGAGAGGAGTGGAAAGGTGTAGAGTGGAAAGGAGTGGAATGGAATGGAATGGAATGAAGTGGAGTGGATTGGAGTGGAGAGTATTGAGTGGAATGGAGTGTAATGGAGTGGAATGGAGTGGAATGGAGGGTAGTGGATTGGAGTGGAAAGGAGTATAGTGGAATGTTGTCAAATGGAATGAAATGGAATGGAATGGAGTGGAATGGAGAGGAGTGGAAAGGTGTAGAGTGGAAAGGAATGGAATGGAATGGAATGGAATGAAGTGGAGTGGATTGGAGTGGAGTGTATTGGACTGGAGTGGAATGGAGTGGAAGAGTGGAATGGAATGGTGTAGAGTGGCATGGAGTGGAACGGAGTGGAGTGGAGTGGAATGGAATGGAGAGTAATGGATTGGAATTGAATGGTGTGGAATTGAGTGGAGTGGAGTGGATGGAATGTAATGAAACGGAATTCAGTGGAATGGAATTCAATGGAGTGGAATGGAATGCAATGACATGGAATGGAGTGGAGAGAAGTGCAGTGGACTGGGTTGGAGTAAAATGGCGAGGAGAGGCGTGGAATGGAACGGAATCAAATGAATTGGAATAGTATGGAATGGAATGGAGTTTACTGGAATGTAATGTAATGGAAAGGCATATAGTGCAGCGGAATTGCATTCAGTGGAATGCAATTGAATGAAGTGGAGGGGAGTTTACTTGACTGGAATGGAGTTGTAAGGAGTGGAAAGGAGTGGAGTGGATTGGAGTAGATTGTAGTGGAGTGCAGTGGAACTGAGTGGCGTGGATTGGATTGAATGTAGTGGTGTGGAGTGAAATAGAATGGAATGGAGTGGAATAGAATTGAAAGGAATGGAGTGGAAGGGAATGGAGTGGAGTGGAATGGAGTGGAATGGAAGAGAGTGCATTGAAGTGGAGTCGAATTGTATACAGTGGAGTGGGGTGGAATGGAGTGGAATGGAATGGAGTTGAATAGAGTTGAGTGGAGTGTAGTTTAGTGGAATGGAATATTATGGAAAACAGAGGAGTGGAATGGAATGAAGTGTAGTATAATGGAATGGAATGGAATGGAATGGATTGGAGTGGAATGGAGTGGAATGGAATGGAACGGATTGGAGTGGAGTGGAATGGAGTGGAGTGGAGTGGAATGGAGTGTAATGGAAGAAAATGGATTGGAGTGGAGTGGAGGGGAGTGCAGTGGGCTGGAATGGAGTAGAGTGGAATGAAAAGAAATGGAGGGGAATGGAATGGAAAGGAATGGAGTGGAAGGGAATGGCGTGGAGTGGAATGGAGTGGGATGGTATGGAGTGGAGTGGAGTCGAATGGAATGGGATGGAGTGGAGAGGAATGGAGTGGAATGCAATGGAGTGGAATGGAGTGGAGTGGAGTTTGGAGAAATGGAATTGTATGGAAAGGAGAGGAGTGAAATGGAATGGTGTGTAGTAGAATTGAGTGGAATGGAATGGAATAGATTTGAGTGGAGTGGAGTGGAATGGAGTGGAGTGGACTGGAATGGAGGGGAGTGGAATGGAATGGATTTAAATGGAATGGAATGGAATGGAATGCAGTAGAGTGGAGTGTAGTGGAGTGGGCTGGAATGGAGTGGAGTGGAATGGAATGGAATGGAGTGGAAGGGAATGGAGTGTTGTGGAATTGATTGGGTTGGAATGAAGTGGAGTGGAGTGGAGTCGAATGGAATGGAATGGAATGGAGTGGAATGGAGTGGAAAGGAATGGAGTGGAATGTAGTGGAATGGAGATTAGTGGAATGGAATGGAACTGAAAGGAAAGGAGTGGAATGGAATGGAGTGGAGTAGAATACAATGGAATGGAATTGAAAGGAGAGGAGTGGAATGGAATGGAGTGGAGTAGAATAGAATGGAATGGAATGGATTTGAGGGGAGTGGAGTGGAATGGAGTGGAATGGAGTGGAGTGGACTAGAATGGAGTGGAGTGGAATGCAATGGAGTTTAATGGAATGGAATGGAATGCAGTAGAGTGGAGTGGAATGGAGTGGAGTGGACTGGAATTGATTGGAGTGAAATGGAAAGGAGTTTAATGGAATGGAATGGAATGGAAAGGATTGGAACGCAGGAGAGTGGAGTGGAATGGAGTGAAGTGGAGTGGAATGTAGAGTGCAATGGAAAGGAATTGAATGGAGTGGAGTGGAGTGGAATGGAGTGGATTGGAATCGAGTGGAATGGAATGGAGTTGAGAGAAATGAAGTGGAATGGAACAAAATGGAATGGAATCGAATGCAGTGCAGTGGAGAGGAGTGGAATGGAGTGGAGTGGAATGTAATGGAATGTAGTGGTGGGCATTGGAGTGGAATAGAATGGAATGGAGTGGAGTTGACTGTAATGGACTGGAATGGAGTGGCAAGAAAAGGAGTGGAATGCAATGGAATGGAATGTAGTGGAGTGTAATCGAATGGAGTTGAATGTAATGTAATGTAATGTTATGGAATGGAATGGATTGGAATGGAATGGAATGGAATGGAATGGAATTCAGTGCATAGGATTGGAGTGGAGTGGAGTGGAGTGGAATGGAGTGCAATGGAGTACAATGGAATGGAGTGGAGAGCAGTGGAATGGAATGGAATGGACAGGAATGGAATGGAATGGAATGGATTAATGGAATGGAATGGATTAATGGAATGGAATGGAGTGGAGTGGAGTGCAGTGGAGAGGAATGGAATGGAATTCAGTGGAAGGGGAATGGAGAGTAATGGAATGGAGTGGAATGAAGTGTAATCGAGTGGTGTGGAATGCATTGCAGTGGAGTGGAGTGGAGTGGATTGGAGTGGAGTGGATTGGAGTGCAGTGGGACGGATTGGAATGCAGTGCAAGTTTGTATTGTGCTACTGGGGTTCCGTATGAGTGAGAGAGTGAGATACTCTCGAAAGAGAGGAATGGAATGCGATGTAATGGAATGGAGTGATCTGGAATGGACTAGAGTGCAGTGGAGTGAAGTGTAGTGGAGTGGAATGGAGAGGGATAGAATGGGATGGAATGGAAAGGAGTGAAGTGGAGTTGAGTGGGGTGGAGTGGAGTGCAATGGAATGGAGTGGAAAGGAAAGGGATGGAGTGGAATGGGGTGGAGTGCCGTGGAATGGAGAGGAGTGGAATGGAGTGGAATGGAGTGGAATGGAATCAGATGTAACAGAATATAGTGGGGTGGAGTGGAGTGGAAAACAGTGGTTTGGAATTGAATGGAATTTATTTGGAATGAAATGGAATGGAATGCAATGGAATGGAATGGAATGCAATGTAATGCAATGGAACGGAATGGAATGGCATGTAAAGCAATGCAATGGAATAGAATTTAATGAAATGGAAAGTGACATATAATGTGAGCTGAGATTGTGCCACTTCACTCCAGCCTGGGTGACACAGTGATATCCTATCCAAGGAAAGGAATGGAATGCAATGGAGTGAAACGGAATGGAATGGAATGCAATTGAATGGAGTGGAGTGGAGTGGAATGCAGTGGAGTGGATTGGAATGGAGTGGAATGGAATGGCATGGAGTGGAATGGAATGGAGTGGAGTGCAGTGGAGTGGAGTGAAATAGTATTGAATGGAATGGGATGGAATGGAATGCAATGGAATGGTGAAAAGAAATATGAGCTGAGATTGCGCCACTGCACTTCAACTTTTATGACAGAGTAAGATCCTGTGGAAAGAAAGGAATGGAATGCAACGGATTGAAAATGAAAAGAATGGAGTTTAGTGGAGTGGAGTGGAGTGGAATGGAATGGAATGGAGTGGAGAGGAGTGGAATGGATTGGAATGGAATGGAGTGGAATTCAGTGGAGTGGAGAGGAGTGGGTGGAATGGAATGAAATGGAATGCATTGGAGTGGAATGGAATGGAGTGGAGTGGAATGTAAAGGCATTTCTTGGAGTGGAGAGTAGTGCAGTGGAGTGTAGTGGAATGTAGTGTAGTGGACTGGAATGGATTGAAACGGAATGGAAAGGAGTGGAATGGAATGGAATGGAATGGAGTGGAGTGGAGTGGAACGGAATGGATTGGAGTGGAGTGGAAAGGAGTGGGGAGGCTTCGAATGGAAGTGAATCAAATGGAATGGAATCGAATGGAATGGAATGGAGTTTAATGGAATGGAATGGAATGAAAATAGAAGAGTGCAGCGGAATTCCATGCAGTGGAATGCAATGGAATGGAGTGGACTGGAGTTTAGTAGACTTGAATGGAGTGGTGTGGAGTGGAAAGGAGTGGAGTGGATAGGAGTGGAATGGAGTGCAATGCAGTGGAATGGAGTGGCGTGGATTGGAATGGAATGTAGTAGTGTGGATTGGAATGGAATGGAATGGAGTCGAATGGATTGGAAGGGAATGGATTAGAGTGGAATGGAGTGGAATGGAATGGAGTGGAGTGGAGTCGAATGGAATGGAATGGAGAGGAGGGGAATGGAGTGGAATGTTATGGGGTGGAATGGAGTGAAGTGGAGTAGAGTTTAGTGGAATGGAATGGTATGGAAAGGAGATGAGTGGAATGGAATGGAGTGTAGTAGAATTGAATGGAATGGCATGGAATGGATTTGAGTGGAGTGGAGTGGAATGGAGCAGAGTGGAATGGAGTAGAGTGGACTGGAATGGAGAGGAGTGGAATGGAATGGAGTTTAATAGAATGGAATAGAATGGAATGCAGTAGAATGGAGTGGAGTGGAAAGGAAAGGATTGGAATGGAATGGCATGGAATGTAGTGGAATGTAATCGAATGGAGTTGACTGGAATGGAATGGAATGGATTGGAATGGAGTGGACTGGAATGGAATGGAATAGATTGGAGTGGAGCTGATTGCAGCAGAATGGAGTGGAGTGGAGTGAAGTGGACTGGAGTGGAATGGAGTGGAATGGAGTGCAATCGAATGGAGTGGAGTGGAGTGGAATGGAATGGATTAGACAGGAATGGAATGGAATGTATTAATGAAATGGAGTGGAGTGCAGTGGAGTGCAGTGGAGAGGAATGGAATGGAAGGGTGTGGAATAGAATGGAATGGAGTGGAGTGGCGTGGAGTGGAGTGGCGTAGAGTGGAGTGGTGTGGACTGGTGTGGAATGTAGTGGTGTGGAATGTAGTGCTGTGGAATGGAATTGATTGGAGTTGAAAGGAATGTAATGGTAAGGAATTGTTTAGAGTGGAGTGGAGTGGAGTGCGGTGGAGTGGACTGGAATGGAGTGGAATGGAATGGAATGGAGTGGAATGGAATGAAATGGAGTGTAAAGGAATATAGTGGAATGGAATGGTATAGAGTGAAATGGAATGGAATGGAATGGAGGAGATTGGAGTGGAATGGAGTAGAGTGGAGTGCAGTGGAGTGGAATTGACTGGAATGGTGTGAAATGGAATGGAATGGAGTAGAATGAACAGGAATGGAGTGGAACTGAAAGGATTGGAGTGGAATGGAAGGGAATGGAGTGGAATGGCATGGAATGGCATGGAATGGAGTGGAGTGAACTAGAATGGAATTTAATGGTATGGAATGGAGTGGAGTGGAGCGAAATAGAGTGGATTGGACTGGAAAGGAGTGGAATGGAATTGAGTGGAATGCAGTGGAGTGGAGTGAAATAATATTGAATGGAATGGGATGGAATGGAATACAAATGGATGGTGAAAAGAAATGTGAGCTGAGATTGTGCCACTGAACTCCAGCTTTTGTGACAGAGTGTGATCCTGAGGAAAGAAAGGATTGGAATGGAATGGAGTGGAATGGAGTGGAGTAGAGTGGAGTGGAGTGGAGTGCAGTGGAGTGGAGTGGAGTTGTGTGGAATGTAGTGGTGTGGAATGGAATGGATTGAATTTGAATTGAATGGAATGGTATCGAATGGATTAGGGTGGAGTGGAGTGGAGTGCAGTGGAGTGGACTGGAATGGAGTGGAATGGAATGGAATGGTGTGGAAAGGAATGAAATGGAAGGGAATGGAGTATAGTGGAAAGGAATGGTAGGGAGTGAAATGGAATGGAGGGGAATGGAGGGGATTGGAGTGGAATGGAGAAGAGTGGAGTGCACTGAAGTGGAATCAACTGGAGCGATGTGAAATGGAATGGAAGGGAATGGAGTGGAATGGAGTGAAATGAACACAAAAGGAGTGGAATGGAAATTATTGGAGTGGAATGGAATGGATGTGATTGGAATGGAACGGATTGGTATGGAATGGAGTTTGTGGAGTAGAATGGAATGGAATGGCATGGAATGGAGTGGAGTGGAGTGGAATAGAGTTGATTGGAGTGGAAAGGACTGGAATGGAATGGAATGGAAAGGAATGGCGTGGATTGTAGTGGAATGGACTGTAATGGATTGGAATGAACTGGAGTGCAATGGAATGGAATGGAGTGGATTGGAGTGGAATGGAGTTGAGTGAATTGGAATGGAGTGGAGTGGAATGGAAAGGAATGCAGTGGAGTGGAATGGAGTGGAGTAAAGTGGAACGGATGGAAATGGAATAGCGTGGAATGAATTGGAGTGGAGTGGAGTGAAGTGGATTGCAACGGAATGGAGTGGAGTGGAATGGATTGGAATGGAATGCAGTAAAGAGTAATGCAGTGGAATGGAATGGAATGGTGTGGAGTGGAATGGAATGGAATAGATTTGAGTGGAGTGAAGTGGAATGGAGTGGCGTGGATTGGAATGGAGTGGAGTTTAATGAAATGGAGTTCAATGGAATGTAGTGGAATACAAAGCAGTAGAGTGGAGTGTAATGGAATGTAATGGAAAGGAATAGAGTGGAGTGTAGTGGAAGGGAGTGTAATGGATTGGAATGGAGTGGAGTGTAGTGGAAGGGAGTGTAATGGACTGGAATGGAGTGGAGTGGAATGGAATGGATTGGAGTGGTGTGGAGTGGAATAGAGTGGGGTGGAATGGAACGGAGTAGAGTGGAATGGAATGGAATGCACTGGAGTGGAATGGAGTGAAGTGGAGTGGAACGGATGGAAATGGAATATTGTGGAATGAAATGGAGTGGAGTGGAGTGAAGTGGAGTGGAACTAAATGGAGTGGTGTGGAGTGCAGTGGAGTGGACTGCAATGGAGTGGAATGGAATGGAATGGAGTGGAAAGGAAGGAAATGGAGTGGAATGGAGTATAGTGGAATGGAATCTTAGGGAGTGAAATGGAATGGAGGGGATTGGAGTGGAATGGAGTAGAGTGTGCAGTGGAGTGGAATAGACTGGAGTGGTGTGAAATGGAATGGAATGGAATGGAATGGAGTGGAATGGAGGGAAATGAACACGAAAGGAGTGGAATGGAAATGATAGGAGTGGAATGGAATGGATTTGAGTGGAATGGAGTTTGTGGAGTAGAATGGAATGGAATGGCATGGAATGGAGTGGAGTGGAGTGGAATAGAGTTGATTGGAGTGGAAAGGACTGGAATGGAATGGAATGGAAAGGAATGGGGTGGATTGTAGTGGAATGGACTGTAATGGATTGGAATGAACTGGAGTGCAAAGGAATGGAATCTAGTGGAGTGGAGTGGAATGGAGTTGAATGGAATGGAATGGAATGGAATAGAATGGTATGGATTGGAATGGAATGGAATGGAGTGGAGTACAGAGCAATGGAGTGGAATGGGATGGAAGGGAATGGAATGGAGAGGATAGGAGTGGAGGGGAGTGGAGTGGAGTGGAGAGGAATAGAATGGAGTGGAGTGGAATGGATTGGAATGGAATGGAATTGAGTGCAGTGGAATTGAACGGAATGGAGTGCTTTGGAATGGAGTGGACAGGAATTTTGTGGAAGGGAGTAGAGTGCAGTGGAGTGGCACGTAATGGAATTGAATGGAGTAGAGTGGAATGCAGGGGAGTGGAGTAGGGTGCAGTGGAGTGGAGTGGAATGGACTAGAGTTGAGAGGAATGGAATGAAGTGGATTGGAATGGATTGGAATGGAATGTAGTGGAGTGCAGTGGATTGGAACGGAATGGAGTGGAGTGGAGTGAAATGGACTGGAATGGAGTGGAATGGGTGTAGTGGAAAGGAGTGGAATGGAATGGAATGAAATTGCGTGAAATGCTGTGGAGTGGATTGGAGTGGATTGAAATGGAGTTCACTGGAGTGAAATGGCAAGGAATGGAGTTCACTGGAGTGAAATGGCAAGGAATGGAGTGGACTGGAGTGGAGCGGAGTGGAATGGAGTGGAGTGGAATAGATGGAGTGGAATGGAACGGATTGGAATGCAATGGAATGGAGTGCAGTGGAATAGAATGGGATGGAGTGCAGTGGAATGCAGTTGAGCGAAGTGTAATGGAGTGGAATGGAATGGAGTGTTATTAAATGGAATGGAGTGGAGTGGAATGAAATGGAGTGGAGTGGAAAGGATTGGAATGGAATGGAAAGGAGTGCAGTGGAATGGAATGGAATGGAGTGCAGTGGAGAGGAGTGGATGGGAATGCAGTGGAATGGAGAAGAGTGGAGTGGAATGGAATGTAACGGAGAGGAGTGGAGTGAAATGGATTAAAGTGCAATGCAATGGAATGGAGAACAGTGGAATGGAATGGAATGGAATGGAAAGGAGCAGAGTGAAGTGGAATGGGGAGGAGTGAAATACAGTGGAGTGGAGTGGAATGGAGTGGAATGGAACATAGTGCAATGGAATGGAGTGGATCGGAGGAAGTAGAGTGCAATGAAATAGAAAGGAATGAAATGGAGTTAAGTGGGATGGAATGGAGTGGAGTGGAATGGAATGCAGTGGAATGGAGTGGAGGGTACTGGAATGGGTTGGAGTGGAATGGGATGGAGTGGAATGGATTGCAATGGAAAGGAGTGGAGTCGATTGGAATCGAGTGGAGTGGATTGGAAAAGATTGGAATGGAAAGGAGTGGAATAGAATGGAATGGAATGGACTGAAATGAAATTTAGTTGAGTGGAATGAAGTAGAAGGGATTAGAATGGAGAGGAGTGGAGTGGAATGCAATGGAATGGATTGGAGTGTAGTGGAATGGAGTGGAGTGGAATGGATGGGAGTTCAGTGGAATGAAATGGTATGCAGTGGAGTGGAATGGTGTGCAGTGGAATGGAGTGGAATGGAGGAGAGTGGAATTAAATTGAATGGAGTGTAATGGAGGAGGGTTGAGTGGAATGGAATGGAGAGGAGTGGAATGGATTGCTATCGAAAGTAGTGTAATGTTGTGGAATGGAATGGAATGGAGTGGAGTGGAGTGGACTGAACTGTAGTGGAAAGGACTGGAATGGAGTGGAATGAAGTGTAGTGGAATGGAGTGGAAAGGAATGTAATGGAGTGGAGTGAAGTGGAATGGAGTGAAATGGATTTAAATGGACTGGAGTAGAGTGGAATGGAATGGAATCGAATGGAGCGCTGTGGAGATGAATAGAATGCTGTGCAACGAAGTGGAGAGGAGTGGAATAGAATGGAATGGAGTGGAATGGAATGGAGTGGAATGGAATAGAGAGAAGTGGAGTGGAGTGCAATGGAATGGAATAGAATGCAAAGGAGTGGAGTGGAGTGGAGTGGAGTAGAATGGAATGCAATGCAATGGAGTAGAGTTGAATGGAATAGATTGGAGTGAAATGGAATGTAGTGGAGTAGAGTGGAGTGGAGTGGATTGGAATGGAATGGAGTGGGATGGATAGGATTGGAATGGAATGGTGTGGAGTGTTGTGGAACAGAATGGAATGGAATAGAGTGGAATGGAGTGGACAGGAATGGAGTGGGATGGAAGGGAATGGAATGGAGTAGATTAAAATGTAATGGAGAGGAGAGGAGTGGAGTGGAATGGAATGGAATGGAGTGCAACCGAATGGAATGGAGTGGAGTGGAATGGAAAGAAGTTGAGTGGAGAGGAGTGGAGTGGTGAGGAATGGAGTGGAGTGGACTGGAATGGATTGGATTGAAATGGAATGGAGTGGAATGGAAAGGAATGGAATGGAGTGGAGTGGATTGGAATGGAGTAGAATGGGGTAGAGTGGAATGGAATGGAATAGAGTGGAATGGAAAGCAATGGAGTGAACTGGACTGGAATGGAGTGTAATCAATTGCAGTGTACTGGAGAGGGGTGGAATGGACTGGAACAGAGTGGAGTGGAGTGGAATGGAGTAGAATGGAATGGAGTGGAATGGAGTACAATGGAATGGAAGGGAATAGAATGGAGCAGAGTGAAGTGGAATGGAATGGAGAGGAATGCAGTGGAGTGGACTGGAATTAAATGCAATGGAGTGGAGTGGAATGGAATGTACTGGAATGGAGTGGAGTGGATGGAATGGAATGCAGTGGAATGGATTGGAAAGGAATTTAAAAGAATGGAATGGAATGGAATGGAATGGAATGGAATTTTGGGGAGTGGAATGGAGTGGAATGGATTGCAATGGAGTTGATTGGAGTGGAAGGGAATGTAATGGAGTGGAGTAGAGTGGAATGGAGTGGAGTGGAATGGAGTGGAGTGGAGTGGAATGGAGTGGAGTGAAGTGGAATGGAATGGACTGGACTGGAGTGGAATGGAGTGGTGTGGAGTGGAGTGGAGAGAAATGGAGTTTTCCGTAGTGGAATGGAATGGAAGGGACATGTTTGGAGTTGAGTGGAGGGGAGTGGAATGGAATAGAGTGCAGTGGAAAGTATTGGAGTGGAGTGGAGTGAGTGGAACAGAATGGAGCGGAATTAAATTGAGTGGTGTGGGGTGGAGTGGAGTGGAGTGCAGTGCAGTGGAATGGAATGGAATGGAGTGGAGTGGAATGGAACGGAGTGGAGTGGAATGGAACGGAGTGGAGTGGAATGGAATAGGGTTGAGTGGAGTGGTGTGGACTGGAATAGCGTGGAGTGGAATGGAATGCCATGTAATGAAATGGAGTTGAGTGGAGTGCAATGGAGTGGTGTGCAATGAAGTGGAATGCAATGAAGTGGATTGAAATGGAGTAAAGAGGAATGGAATGGAATGGAGTGGAATGGAAATGAATGGAATGGATTGGAGTGAAGTGAAGTAGAATGGAGTCGAATGGATTGAAATGGAGTGTAGTGAAGTGGAATGGAATGGAAAAGAATGGAGTGGAGTGGAGTGGAATGAAATAGAGTGGAATGGAGTGGAGTGAAGTGGAATGGAATGGAATGGAGTGGAGTGGAACGGACTGCAATGCAATGGAGTGGAATGGAGTAGAGTGGAGTGGAAAGGAGTGCAGTGAAATGGAATGGAATGGAGTGGAGTGGAACGGAGTTAAATGGTATGGAGTGGAATGCAATGTAGTGGAGTGGTGTGGAGTGCAGTGGAATGGCAAGTAGTGGAGTGCTGTGAAGTGGAATAGAGTGGAATGGAATGGAGTAGTATTAAATGTTATGGAGCGGATTGGAGTGGAATGGAGCTGAAAGGAGTTCAGTGGATTGCAATAGATTATAATGGAAAGGTGTGTAATGCAGTGGAATAGAATAGAATGGAGAGGAGTGGAGTTTAGTGGAATGCATTGGATTGGAATGAAGCAGTATTAAATGGTGAGAAGTAGTGTGGAGTGGAGGGCAGTGGAATGGAGTGCTATGGTGTGGAGTGGAGTGGAGTGGAGTGGAATGCAGAGGAACAGAGTGGACTGGACAGGATTGGAGTGGACTCGAGTGGAATGGAGTGTAAAGGAGTCAAGTGGAGTGGAGTGGAATGGAAAGGAAAGAAGTGCAATGAAGTGGAGGGTAATGGAATGGAATGGGGTGGAGTGGAGTGGATTGGAGTGGATTAGCAAGGAGTGGAATTGAATGGAATTGAGAGGAATGGAATGGAGTGGAGTGGAGTGGAGAGAAATGGAAATGAATGGAGTGGAGTACAATGCAGTGGAATGGAACAGAAATGGATAGAAATGGAAAGCAGAGTGGAACGTGGAATGGAATGGAATGGAACGTGGAATGGATTGTGGAATAGACTGCAGAATGGAACGTGAAATGGAACGTGGAATGGATTGGAATGGAATGTGGAATGCAAGGGAATGGAATGTGGAATGGAATGTGGAATGGAAAGTGGAATGGAATGTGGAATGGAATGTGGAATGCAATGGAATGGATTGTGGAATGTAATGTGGAATACAATGGAATGTGGAATGGAATGTGGAATTGAATGTGGAATGGAATGTGGAATTGAATATAGAATGGAACGTGCAACGGAACATGGAATGGAATGGAAAGGAATGTGGAATGGAATGTGGAATGGTATGCAATAGAGTCTGGAATGTAACGTGGAATAGAATGGAAGGTGGAATGGAATGTGGAACGGAGTGTAATGGAATGTAGAATGGAATGTGGAATGGAATGTGGAATGTGATGGAATGCAATGGAATGGAATGGAATGTGGAATGAAATATGAAAAGGAATGTGGAATGGAATGTGGAATGGAACGCAAAGGAATGTAGCATGTAATGTGGAATGAAATGTGGAATGGAACGTGGAATGGAACATGGAATGGAATGGAATGGAACGGAATGGATTGTGGAATGGAATGTGGAATGCAAAGTGGAATGGAATGTAATGGAACGTGGAATTGGATGCAATGGAATGTTGAATGGAAAGTGGAATGAAGTGGAATGGAACTTGTAATAGAACATGGAAGGGAATGTGGAATGCACTGTGGAATGGAACATGAATTGGAATGTGCAATGGTATGTGTTAAAGTAAGTGGAATGGAAAGAAATGGAAAGTGGAGTGGAACGTGGAATGGAATGGAATGGAACATGGACTGGAATGTGCAACGGACTGTGCAACGGACCGTGAAATGGAAAGTGGAATGGATTGGAATGTAATGTGGAATGGAATGTGGAATGCAATGCAAGGCAATGTAGAATGGAATGTGGAATGCAATGGAATGGAATTTGGAATGCAAAGGAATGGAAAGTGGAATGGAACGTGGAACAGAATGTGGAATAGAAAGTGGACGGGAATGGAAAGAATGTTCAATGGAACGTGGAACAGAATGTGGAATAGAAAGTGGACGGGAATGGAAAGAATGTTCAATGGAACGTGGAATGGAACTGAATGGAACGTAGAATGGAACTTGGAATGGAACGTGGAATGGAAAGTGGAATGTAATGTGGAATGCAGTGTTGAATTCAATGTGGAATGAAATGTGGAATGGAATAGAATGGAATGTGGAATGGAAGGTGGAAGCGAATTGAATGGAATGTGGAATGGAATGGAATGGAATAAAGAATGGAATGTGGAATGGAATGGAATGGAATGAATAATGGAATGTGGAATGGAATGGAATGTGGAAAGGAATGGAATGGAATGAATAATGGAATGTGGAATGGAATGGAATGGAATGTGGAATGGAATGGAATGGAACGTGTAATGGAACGTGTAATGGAATGTGGAATGGAATGTGGAATGGAACGTGGAATGGAACGTGGAATGGAATAGAATGGAATGTGGAATGGAATGTTTAATGAAATGTGGAATGAAATGTGGAGTGGAACGTGGAATGGAACGTGGAATGGAGAGGAATGGAACTTGGAATGGAAGGTGAAATGGAAGATGGAATGGAGCGTTGAATGGAATGGAATGGAAGGTTGAATGGAATGTGGAAAGGAATGTGGAATGGAATGGAATTGAATGTGGAATGGAATGGATTGGAAGGTTGAATGGAAAGTGTAATGGAATGCAATGGAATGTGGAATGGAATGTGGAATGGAATGGAAAGGAATGCGGACGGGAATGTGGAATGCAATAGAGTGGAATGAAATGAGGAATGCAATGCAATGGAATGGAATGTGGAATGGAATGGAACGGAATATGGAATGGAGTGTGGAATGGAATGTGGAGTGGCACATGGAATTTAACGGAATGCAATGTGGAATGGAATGAAGAATGGAATGTGAAATGGAACGTGGAATGGAATGCAAAGAGGAATGGAACCTGGAATGGAATGAAATGGAACGTGGAATGGAACATGGAATGGAACATGCAAAGAAAAGCAGAATGCAAAGTGGAATTTAATGGAATGGAATGTGGAATGTGACCTATAATGGAATGGAATGGAACGTGGTACAGAATGTGGAATGGAACGTGGAATGGAATGTGCAATGGAATGTGGAATGGAAGGGAATGGAATGTGGAATGGAATGGATTGGAATGTGGTATGGAATAAATTGGAATGTAGAATGGAAAAGAATGGAAAGTGGAATGGAATGGAATGGAATGTTATGGAATGTGCAAAGGAAAGGAATGGAAAGTGGAATAGAATGGAATTGCATGGAATTTCGAATGGAAAGGAAAGGAATGTGGAATGGAATGCAATGGAACGCAGAATGGAATGGAATGGAATGTGGAACGGAATGGAATGGAAAGGAAAGAATGTGGAATGGAACGGAATGGGTTATGGAATAGAATGTGTAATGGAATGTGGAATGGAACGTGGAACGTAAAAGAATGGAAAGCAGAGTGGAACGTGGAATAGAATGGAATAGAAAGTGGAATGGATTGTGGAATAGACTGTGGAATGGAACGCGAAATGAAACGTGGAGTGGATTGGAATGGAATGTGGAATGCAATGGAATGGAATGTGGAATGGAATGTGGAAAGGAAAGTGGAAAGGAACGTGGAATGGAATGGAATGGAACGCAATGGAATCTGGAACGGAATGTGGAATGGGATGTGGAATGGAACATAGAATGGAATGTTATGGAATGTGGAACTTAACATTAAATGGAACGTGAAATAGATTGTGGAATGGAATGTGCAATGAAAAGTGGAATGGAACGTGGAATGGAAAGGAATGGAAAGTGGAGTGGAACGTGGCATGGAATGGAATGGAACGTGGAAAGGATTGTGGAATGGACTGTGGAGTGGAACATGAAATGGAATGTGGAATGGATTGGAATGGAATGTGGAACGGAATGTGGAATTGAATGTGGAATGCAATGGAACGGAATGTGGAATGGAACTTTAATGGAATGGAATGGAATGTGGAATGGAAAGTGGAATGGAATGGAATGTGGAATGGAATGTGGAATGGAATGGAATGGAATGCCGAAAGAAATGTAATGGAGTGTGGAATGGAATGGAATGGAATGGAATGTGGAATGGAAGGGAATGGAATGTGGAATGGAAGGGAATGGAATGTGAAATGGAATGTGGAGTGGATTGTGGAATGGAATGGAATACAACGGAATGGAAAGTGGAATGGAATGTGTAATAGAATGGAATGGAATGCCGAATGAAATGGAATGGTGTGTGGAATGGAATGGATGGTGGAATGGAAAGGAATGGAATGTGGAATGGAATGGAATGGAATGGAATGTGGAATGGAATGTGGAATGGAATGAGGAATGGAATTTGGAATGGAATGGAATGGAATTCAATGGAATGGATTGTGGAATGGAATTTAGAATGGAATGGAATGGAATGCTGAAAGAAATGGAATGGAATGTGGAACAGAATAGAATGGAATTGAATGTGGAATGGAATATGGAATGGAGTAGAATGGAATGTGGAATGGAATGGAATGGAATTTGGAATGGACTGTGGAATGGAATGGAATGAAATGTGGAATGGAACGTGGAACGGAACGTGGATTGGAATGTGGAAAGGAACATGGAATGGAATGTGGAACGGAAAGTGGAAAGGAACGTGGAATGGGACGTGGAATGGAACAGGGAATGGAATGTGGAAAGGAATGGAATGGAATGTGGAATGGACTGGAACAGAATATAATGGAATGTGAAATGGAATGGAATGGAAAGTGGATTTGAATGGAGTGGAATGTGGAAAGGAATGGAATGGAATGTGGAATGGAATGTGGAATAGAATGGAATGGAATAGAATGAAATGGAAAGTGGACTGGTATAGAATGGAAAGTGGAATGGAAGGGAATGATATGGAATGTGGAGTGGAATGGAATGGAATGGAATGTGGAATGGAATGGAATGATATGGAATGTGGAGTGGAATGGAATGGAATGGAATGTGGAATGGAATGGAATGGAAAGTGGAATGTAATGGAGTGGAATGGAATGTGGAACGGAGTGGAATGGAATTCAATGGAATGTGCAATGAAATGGAAAGGAATAGGGAATGGAATGGAGTGGAATGGGGAATGGAATGAAATGCAAAGTGGAATGGAATGGAATGCAATGTGGAATGGAATGTGGAATTGAATGGGATGGAATGTGGAACGGAAAGTGAAATGGATTGGAAAGGAACATGGAAAGGAACGTGGAATAGAACTTGGAATGGAATGGAATGGAATGTGAAATGGAATGCGGAATGGAATGGAATGTGGAATGGAAGAGAATGTAAGGTGGAATGGTAAGGAATGGAATGTGGAATGGAGTGTATAAAGGAATGGAATGGAATGTGGAATCGAATGTAATGGAATGTGGAATGGAATGGAATGCAATGTGGTATGGAATTGAATTTAATGAGGAATGGAAGGTGGAAAGGAATCTAATGGAATGTGGAAGGGAATAGAATGGAATGTGGAGTAGAATTTAATGCAATGTGCAATGGAATGGAATGGAATACGGAATGGAATGGGGAAAGGAATGGAAAGGAATCTGGAATAAAATGTGGAATGGAATGAAATGGAATGTTGAATGGAATGTGGAACTGAATGGAAACGAACGTGGAATGAAATGTGGAATGGAATGAAATGGAATGTTGAATGGAATGTGGAAAGGAATGGAATGGAATGTGGCATTGTATGTGGAATGAAATGGAACGGAAAGTGGAATGGAATGGATTGGAAAGTGGAATGGAACGTGGAATGGAATGGAATGAAATGTGCATTGGAACAATGAATGGAAAGTTGAATGGAAAGTAGAATGCAATGGAATGACAAGTGGAATGGAATGTGGAATGGAATGGAAGGTGAATTGGATTGTGGAAAGGAATGGAATGGAATGAAATTTGGAAGGGAATAGAAAGGAATTTGCAATGGAATGGAATGGAATGCCTAATGGAATGGAATGGAATGTGGAATGGAATGGAGTGTTTACCGGAATGGAATGGAATGTGCAATGGAATGGATTAGATTGTGGAACGGAATGGAATGGAATGTGAAATGGAATGGAATGGAGTGGAATGTGGAATGGAAAGTGGAATGGAATGGAATGGAATCCCGAATGAATTGGAATGGAATGGAATGGAAAGGGAAGTGGAATGGAATGGAATGGAATGTTGAATGGAATGGAATGGAATGTGGAATGGAATGTGGAATGGAATGGAATGGAATGTTGAATGGAATGGAATGGAATGTGGAATTGATAGGAATGGAATGCCGAAAGAATGGAATGGAATGTGAAATGGAATGAAATGTGGAATGGAATAGAATGGAATGCGGAATGAAAGGGAATTCAATGTGATATTGAATGTGGAATGCAATGGAATGGAATGTGTAATAGAATTAGGAATGGAGTTAAATGGAATGTGGAATGGATAGTAATGCAATGTGGAATGGAATGGAATGGAATGTGGGATGCAATATGAAATGTAGTGGAATGGAATCTGGAATGGAATGGAATGGAATGTGAAATAGGGTGGAATTTAATGTGGAATGGATTGTGGAATGGAATGGAATGGAATGAGGAATAGAATGTGGAATGCAATGGAATGGAATGTGGAATGGAAAGTGGAATGGAGAGGAATGGATTGCGGAACGGAATGTGGAATGGGACGGAATGGAATGAGGAAAAAATTGTAATGCCATGTGGAATGGAAAGTGGAATGGAATGGAATGCAATGAGGAATGGAATGGAATGGAATACAGAATGTAATGGAAAGTAATGGAATGGAATGTGGAATGGAATTGAATGGAATGTAGAATGGAACGGAATTGAATATGGAATGGAATGGAATGGAATGTGGACTGGAATGTGGAATGGAATGGAAAGGAAAGCCGAATGAAAAGGAATGGAATGTAGAATGGAATGGAATGGAGTGTCGAGTGAAATGGAATGGAATGTGGAATGCAATGGAATGTGGAATGGAAAAGAATGGAATGTTGAATGGAAAGGAATGGAATGGAATGTGGAATGGAAAGGAATGGAATGTGGAATGGAATGCAACGGAATGCCGAATGAAATGGAATTGAATGTGGAATGGGAAGGAATGGAATGCCGAATGAATTGGAATGGAATGTGGAATGGAATACGGAATGGAATGGAATTTGGAATGGAATAGAATGGAATGTGAAATGGAATTGGATGGAATGTAGAATGGAAAGTGGAATAGATCGCAGAATGCAACATGGAATAGAACGTGGAATGGCACGTTGAAAGAAAAGTGGAATGGAATCGAATGGAACGTGGAATGGAATGGAATGGAATGTGGAATGGAATGTCAAATGGAATAGAATGGAATGGGGAACGGTATGGAATGGAAAATGGAATACAACGTGGAACGGAATGGAATGGAAGGTGGAATGCAATCGAATGTCGAATGGAATGGAAAGGAATGGGGAATGGTAAGGAATGGAAAATGGAATAGAACGTGGAATGGAATGGAATGGAAGGTAGAATGGAAAGTGGAATGGATCGCAGAATGCAACATGGAATAGAACGTGGAATGGAACGTTGAATGAAAAGTGGAATGGAATCGAATGGAACGTTGAAAGGAATGTGGAATGGAATGGAATGGAATGTGAAATGGAATTGAATGGAATGTGGATAGCAATGGAATGGAATGTGGAATGCAATACAATGGAATCGAATGTGGAATGGAATGGAATGCATTGCAATGAAATGGAATGTGGAATGGAATGGAATGGAAAGTGGAATGGAATATAGAATGGAATGGAATGGAATTTGGAATGGAACGAAATGTGGAAAGGAATGGAATGGAATGGAATCTGGAATAGAATGGAATGGAATGGCGAGAGGACTGGAATGGAATGGAAAGGAATGGAGAGAGCAATGCAATGGAATGGAAAGGAATGTGGAATGGAACGTGGAATGGAATGGAAAGGAAGCTGGAATGTAATGTGGAATGGAATGGAATGGAATGTGGAATGGAATGTCAAATGGAATAGAATGGAACATGGAATGGTACGGAATGGAAAATGGAATAAAACGTGGAACGGAATGGAATGGAAGGTGGAATGGAATCGAATGTCGAATGGCATGGAATGGAATGGGGAATGGTATGGAATAGAAAACGGAATAGAAAGTGGAATGGAATGGAATGGAAAGTAGAATGGAATGGAAAGGAAACAGGAATCGTATGGAAGGGAATGGAATGTGGAATGGAATGGAATGTGCAATGGAATGGAATGTGGAATAGAATGGAATGGAACTAAATCTGGATTGGAATGTAATGGAACTGAATGTGGAATGGAAAGAAACCGAATGGAATGCAATGGAATAGAATGTGAAATGGAATGTGGAAGGGAAGGCAATGTGGCATGGAATGGAACGCGCATTGGAATGGAATGCAAAGTGGAATGGAATGTGGAATGGAATGGAATGTAGAATGCAATGTTGAATGGAATTCAATGTCCAATGGAATGGAAATGAATGTGGAATGGAATGGAATTCACTGTGGAATGGAATGGAATGTGGAATGTAATTGAACGGAAAGTGTAATGGAATGGAATGGAAAGTGGAATGGAAAGGAATGGAATGTGGAATGGAAAGGAATGGAATGTGGAATGGAATGGAATGGAATGTGGAATGGAATGGAATTTGGAATGGAATGGACGGTGGAATGGAATGGAATGGAATGTGGAAGGGAATGGAATGGAATGTGGAATATAATCAGATGGAACTGAATGTGGAAAAGAATGTGGAATGGAATGGAATGGAAAGTGTAATGGAATGTGGAATGTAATGGAATGGAAAGTTGAATGGAATCTGGAAAGGTATGAAATGGAATTAGGAATGGAATGTAATGGAATGTGGAACGGAATGGATTGGAATTTGGAATGGAATGGAATGGAATATGAAATTGAATGGAAAGGAATGTGAAAAGGAAAGGAAAGGAATGTGGAATGGAATGGAATGGAATGCGAGATGGAATGGAATGGAATGTGAAATGGAAAGGAATTGAATGGAATGTGGAATAGAATGGAATGTAATTGAATGAAATGTGGAATGGAATGTGGAGTGGAATGGAATGTGGAACGGAATGAGTAATGGAATGGAATTTGGAATGGAATGCAATGGAATGTGGAATGGAGTGGAATTGAATGTGGCATGGAATGGAATGGAATGGAATCTGGAATGGAATGGAAAGGAACAGAATGTGGAATGGAATGGAACGGAATGGAATGGAATGGATTGGAATGGATTGTGGAATGCTTTGGAATACTATGTGGAAAGGAATGGAATGGAATTTCATGTGGAACGGAATTAAATGTAATCGAAGGGAATAGAACGTGGAATGCAATGTGGAATATAATGGAATGTGCAATGGAATGTTGAATCGAATGGAATGTGGAGTGTAATGCAAATGAATGGTGTGTGGAATGGAACGGAATGAGGAATGGAATGGAATGGAATGAGGAATGGAATGGAATGGAATGTGGAATGGAAAGGAATGTGGAATGAAATGTACTAGAATGTGGAATGGAATGGAAAGGAAAGTGGAATGGAATGTGGAATGGCATGGAAAGGAATATGGAATGGAATGTAGAATGAAATGTAACGGAATGTGGAATGGAATGGAAAGTGGAATGAAATGGAACGGAATGTGGAATGGAATGGAAAGTGGAATGGAATGGAATGGAATGGAATGTGGAATGCAATGGAATGGAATGTGGAATGGAACGTGGATTGGAACGTGGAATGGAAAGTGGAATGGCACGTCTAATGGAATGGGGAATGCAATGTGGAATGGAATGTGGAATGGAATTTAATGCAATGGGGAATCGAGTGGCATGGAATGGGGAATGGAATGGAATGGAATGTGGAATAGAATGGAGTGGAATGTGGAATGGAATGGAATGGAATGTGGAATGGAATGAGGAATGGAATGGAACTTGGAAAGGAATGGAACGGAATGTGGAATGCAATGTGAAATGGAATGGAATGCAACATGGAATGGAACGTGGAATGAAACGTGGAATGGAATGTGGAATGTGGAATGGAATGCAATGGAATATAGAATGGAATGGAATGAAATGTGGATTGGAATGGAATTTAATGTGGAACGGAATGGAATAGTATGTTGAACGTAATTGAATAGAAAGTGGAATGGAATGTGGAATGCATTGGAATGGAATGTGGAATGGAATATGGAATGAAATGCAATGAAATGGAATGGAATATGGAAGGGAATGTGGAATTGAATGTGGAATGGAACGTGGAATGGAACGTGGAATGCAATGGAACGGAATGTGGAGTGGAATGTGCAATGGAATAGAATTCGGTGTGGAATGGAATGTGAAATGACATGGAAGGAGTATTGGAATGTCGAGTGGAATGGAATGGAATTTTTAAATGGAGTGGAATGGAATCTGGAATGGAATGAGGACTACAATGGAATGCAAAGTGGAATGTAGTGGAATAGAATGTGGAATTGAATGTTGAATCGAATGTGCAATGGAATGTGGAATGGAATGAAATGTGTAATGGAATGTGGAAAGGAATGTGGAATGGAATGTGGAATGGATTGGATTGGAATGTGGAATGGAATGTGGAATGGAATGTGGAATCCAAAGTGGAGTGCAATGAAATGGAACGGAATGGATTGTGGAATGGAATGTGGAGTGGAACTTAGAATGGAATGTGGAAATTAATCTGGAATGCAATGGAGTGGAATGTGGAATGGAATGGAGTGGAAAGTGGAAAGGAATGGAAAGTAATGAGGAATGAAATGTGGAATGGAATGGAATGGAATGTGGGATAGAATGCGGAATGGAATAGAATGCAATACGGAATGAAATGGAATGGAATGGAAGGGAACGCTAAATGGAATGTGGAATGGAACGTGGAATGGAATGTGAAATTGAATGAAAAAGAATGTGGAATGGAAGGTAATGTAATGTGGAATCGAATGTGGAATGGAAGGTAATGGAATGTGAAATCGAATGTGGAATGGAAAGGAATGGAATGTCAAATGGAACGGAATAGAATGTGGAATGGAAGGTAACGGAATGTGGAATGGAATGGAATGGAAAATGGAATACAATGGAATCGAAAGTGGAATGGAATGGAATGGAATGGAATGAAATGCGCAATGGTTTAGAATGCAATGTGGAATAGAATGGAATGGAATGTGGAAGTGAAGGGAAATGAAATTGGAACGGAAAGCAATGGAATGTGGAATGGAATGGAATGGAATGGAATGGAAGGTGGAATCAAATGAGAAATGGAATGTGGAATGGAACGTGGAATACAATGGAATGTAACGTGGGATGCAATGGAATGAAACGTTGAAAGGTATGTGGAATGGAAACTGGAATGAAACGGGGAATGCAACGTCAAAAATTATGGAATGGAATGTGGAAAGGAATGGAATGGAACGAGGAATGGAACGTGGAATGGAATGTAATGGAACGTGGAAAGGAAAGTGGAATGGAATGTGAAATGTACTGGAATGGAACGTGGAATTGAACGTGGAATAGAACGTAGAATGGGATGCGGAAAGGAAAGTGGAATGGAACGTGAATGGAAAGTGGAATGGAACGCGGAATGGGAAGTGGAATTGAATGGAATGGAACGTGGAATGCGATGGAATGGTATGTGGAATAAAGTGGATTGGAATGTGTAATGGAATGGAATGGAATGGAATGAGGAAAGGTAGGGAATGAACGGAATTGCATGTGGAAGGGAAAGGAAAGGAATGTGGAATGGAATGGAATGTGGAATGGAAAGGAATGCGGAATGGAATTGAATGGAATGGAAAGAGGACTGGAATGCAATGGAATGGAATGTAATTTGGATTGGAATGGAATGGAATGTGTAATGGAATGGAAAGGAATGTGGAATGGAATGGAATGTGGAATGGAATGGAAAGGAATGCGGAATGGAATGGAATGTGGAATGGAAAGGAATGCAGAATGGAATTGAATGGAATTGAAAGTGGACTGGAATACAATGGAATGTATTGGAATTTGGAATGGAATGGAATGGAATGTGTAGTGGAAACTGGAATGTCACGGAATGGAATGTGTAATGGAATGTGGAATTGAATGGAATGAAATGTGGAATGGAAAGTGGAAAGCCATGGAAAGAACGTGGAATGGAATGGAATTGAATGTGGAATGGAATTGAATTAAAAGAGCAATGGCATGGAATTGAATGTGGAATGGCATGGAATGGAATGTGGAATGGAAAGCGGAATGGAATGTGGAATGGAAAGCGGAATGGAATGAAATCGAATGTGGAATGGAAAGTGAAATGGAAAGTGGACTGGAACTTGGAAAGGAATTGAATGAAATGTGGAATGGAAGATGGAATGGAAGGTGGAATGGAACATGGTATGCAATGTAATATGGAATGGAATGTTGAATGAAACGTCATATGGAATGGAATGTGAAATGGATTGTGGAATGGAATTGAACATAATGGAATGTGGCATGGAATGGAATGGAATGGGGAATGGAATGTAGAATGGATTGGAGTGGAATATGGAATGTAATGGAATGGAATGTGGAATTGAATGGAACGTAGAATGGAATGGAATGGAATGTGGAATGGAATGGAATGGAATGGAATCTGGAATGGAATGGAATGGCATGTGGAATGAATTGTGGAATGGAATGAAATGGAATGTTGAATGGAACGTGAAAAGGGAAGTGGAATGGAACGTGGAATGGAATGGAATCTGGAGTGGAATGTGGAATGGAATGTGAAATGGAATGGAAAGTGGAATGGATTTTGGAATGGAATACAATGGAATGTGGAATGGAATGGAATGGAATGTGGAATGGAATGGAATGGAATGTGGAATGGAAAAAAATGGAATGTGGAATGGAATTGAATGGAATGGATCTTGGAAAGAATGGAGTGGAATGTGAAAAGGAATGGAATGGAATGTGGAACGCAATTGAAAGTAATGGAACGTGGAATAAAATTCAGTGGAACGTGGATTGGAATGGAATGGAACGTGGAATGGATTAGAATGGAATGTGAAACGGAATGGAAAGGAATGTGGAATGGAATTGTATGTAATGGATCGTGGAATGGAATGGAAAGAAATGTTGAATGGAATGGAATGGAATGTAGAATGGAATGGAATTCAATGTGGTAGGTAATGGAACGAAATGTGGAATGGAATGGAATGGAACTGAATGTGGAACGGAATGGACTGTGGAATGGAACGGAATGGAATGCAATGGAATGTGGAATGGAATGGAATGGAATTTGGAATGGAATGGAATGGAATGTGGAACAGAATGGGATGGAAACGGGAATGGATTGGAATGGAATGTGAAATGGAATGGGATGGAATGGAATGGAAAGTCAGATGGAATGGAATGGAAAGTAGAATGGAATGGAATGAAAGTGGAATGGAATGGATAGGAACGTCGAATGGAATGGAATGCAATGTTGAGTGTAGTGGAATGGAATGTGGAATGGAATGGAATGCAATGGAATGGAATGGAATGGAACTTGGAATGGAATGGAATGTGGAATTGAATGGAAAGGAACGCTGAAAGGAATGGAATGTGGAATGGAATGGAATGAGGAATGGCATGGAATGGAATGTGGAATTGCATGGATTGGAATATGGAATGGCATGCAATGGAAAGTGGAATGAAATGGAATGGAAAGTGGAATGGAACGTGGAATGGAATGGAATGCAATGGAATGGAATGTGCCATGGAATGGAATGGAATATGGAATGGAACTTGGCATGCTATGGAATGGAAAGTGAAGTGGAACATGGAATGGAACGTGGCATGGAAAATGGAATGGTACATTGAATGGAATGGAAAGGAACATGGAAAGGAACGTAGAATGCAATTGAATGGAACGTGGAATGGACGTGGAATGGAACATGGCATGGAATGTGGAATGGATCCTGGAATGCAATGGGAATCAAATGAGGATTGGAATGGAAAGGAATTTAATGTAATGTGAAATGGAGTGGAATGGCATGTGGAATGGAATGTGGAAGGGAATGCAACGTAATGGAATGGAATGTAGAAAGGAATGGAATGGAATGGAATGGAACGGAATGTGAAATGAAATTGAGTGTAACGTGCAATGGAATGTGGAATGGAATGGGAAGGAATGTGGAATGCAATGTGGAATGGAATGAAACGGAATGCAATGGAATTTGGAATGGAATGGAATGGAATGGAATGTGAAATGGAAAGTTGTGGATTGGAATGTGGAATGGAATGTAATGGGATTTGGAATGGAATGTGGAATGGAATTGAATGGAATGTGGAATAGAATGGAAAGGAATGTGGAATGGATTGGAATGATATATTGAATGGAAAGTGGAATGGAATGAAATGGAATGTGGAATGGAATGGAATGGAAAGTGGAATGGAATGGAATGGAATGGATTGTGGAATGGAATGGAATGGAATGTGGAAATGAATGTGGAATAGAATGGGGAATGGAATGGAAAGAGGAATGTAATGGAATGGAATGTGGAATGGAACTGAATTGAATGTGGAATGGAATTTGGAATGGAATATAACGGAATGGAATGGAATGTGAAATGGAATGGAATGAAATGTGAAATAGAATGGAATGGAATGTGGAATGGAATGGAATGCAATGTGGAATGGAGTGGAATCAAATGTGGAATGGAATGGAATGGAATGTGGAATGGAATGCGGAATGGAATGTGGGATGGAATTTGCAATGAAAAGGAATGGAATGTGGAATGAATTGTAAAGCGATGTGGAACGGAATGTGGAATGGAATGGAATGGAATGAAATGTGGACTGGTATGGAATGCAATGGAATGGAATGTGAAATTGAATGGAATGGTATGTGGAATGGAATGGAATGAGGAACGGAAAGGAATGTGGAAAGGAGTTGAATGGAATAGAAAGTGGACTGGAAAGGATTTGAATGGAATGGAATGTGGATTGGAATGGTTTGGAATGTGGAATGGAAACTGGAATGGCGTGGAATGGAATATGTAATGGAACGTAGAATGGCATGCAATTTAATGTGGAATGGAATGGAATATAATATGGAATGGAATGTAATAGAATGTGCAATAGAATGGAATGGAATGAGGAATCGAATGCAATGTTTAATGGAATGACATGGAGTGGAATGTGGTCTGGAATGGAATGGAATGTAGGATGGAATGGAATAGAAAGTGGAATAGAATGGAATTGAATGTGGAATGGCATGGAATTGGATGTGGAATGGCATGGAATGGAATGTGCAGTTGCATGAAATGGAATGTGGAATGGAATGGAATGGAAATTGGAGTGGAATATGGAATGGAATGGAATGGAATGGAATGTGCAATGGAATGGAATGGAATATGCAATGGAACTTGGCATGCAGTGAAAAGGAACGTGAAATGGAACGTGGAATTGAAAGTGGAGTTTAACGTGGAATGGACCGTGGAATGTAACGAGGAATGGAATGTGGAAAGGAATGGAATGGAAAGTGAAACGGAATGGAAGGGAATGGAATGTGGAATGGAATGTGGAATGATAAGTGGAATGGAATAGAATGGAATGTAAAATGCAATGTGGAATTGAACATGGAAAGTAATGGAATAGAATGTGGAAGGGAATGGAATGGAACGTGGAATGGAATGCAATAGAATGTTTAAAGGGATGGAATGGAATGTGGAATGCAATGGGATGGAATGTGGAATGGAAGGTGGAATGGAAAGTGGAATGGAATGGAATGGAATGTGGAATGAAATTTGAAATGGAATGTGGAAAGTAAAGTGAAATGGAATGGAATGGAATGAGGAATGAATTGTGGAATGGAATGGAATGGAATATCGAGTGGAATAGAATGGAATAGAATGTGAAATGGAATGGAATGGAATGTGGAATGAAATCTGGAATGGAATGGAATGGAATGTTGAATGGAAAGTTGAAAGGAACGTGGTATGGAACATGGAATGGAACGTAGAATGGTATGTGGAATGGATTGCAATGGAATGTTGAATGTAATGTGGAATGGAATGGAAGGGAATGTAATGGAATGTGGAACGGAATGAAATGGAACGTGGAATGGAATGGAATGTGGAATGGAAAGTGGAATGGAACGAAGAATGGAATGTCGATTGGAACGTGGAAAGGAACGTGAAATGGAATCTGGATAGGAACGTGGAATGGAATGAGAAATGGAATTTAATGGAATGTGGAATGGAGTGGAATGGAATGTGTAGTGCAATGTAATGGAATGTGGAACGGAAAGTGGAATGGAATGGAATGGAATGTAGAATGGAACGGAATGGAATGTAATGGAACGTGGAATGGAATGGAATGCAATGCGGAATGCAAAGTGGAATGAAATGGAATGGAATGTGGAATGGAATGGAATGGAACGTCTAAAGGAACCTGAAATCTAATGTGGAATGGAATGTGGAATGCAATGTAATGGAAAGGAATGTGGAATTAAATGGAATGTGTAATGGAGCATGGAATGCAATGGAATGTGGAATGGAAAGTGGAATGCAATGAATGTGGAATGGATTGTGGAATGGAATGTGGAATGAAATGCAATGGAATGTGAAATGGAATGTGGAACGAAATGGAATGGAAAGAGGATTGGAATGGAACGGAATGTGGAATGGAATGGAATGGGATGCGGAATTGAAAGTGGAAAGGAAAGTGGAAAAGAACGTGGAATGGAATGGAATGTGAAAAGTAATGTGGAATGGAACGTGGAATGGAATCTAATCTGGAATAGATTGTGGAATTTAATGGAAATGAAAGTGAAATGGAATGGAAAGAAATGTGGAATGGAATGGAATGGAATATGGAAAGGATTGGAATGGAATGTAGAATGGAAAGTGGAATGGAATGGAATGGAACGTGGAATGGAATTGAATGGAAGGTGGAATGGAATGGAATTTAATGTCTTACGGAATTGAATGGTATGTGGAATGGAATGGAATGGAATGTGGAATGGAATGTGGAATGGAATGGAATGGAATGCGAAATGGAATGTGGAATGGAATAGAATTGAATGTGGAATGGAAAGAAATGGATTCTGAAATGTAACGGAATGAAATGGAATGTGGAATGGAATGTAATGGAATCTGGAATGGAATGGATAGGAATGAAACGTGGAATGGAATGGAAAGGAATTGAATGTCGAATGGAAAGGAATTGAATGTGAATTGGAAAGTAAAATATACGGGAATGGAAAGTGGAAAGGAATGGAATGGAATGAAATGTGGAATGGAATGGAATGGAATGTGGAAAGGAATGGAATGCAATGTGCAATGTATTGTAGAATGGAATGGAGTGGAATGTGTAATGTAATGGAATTGAATGTGGCATGCAATGGAATGGAATGTGGAATGGAATGTAGAATGGAATGGAATAGAATGTGAAATGGAATGGGGAATGGAATGGAATGGAAATTAGATTGGAACATGGAATGGAATGTGAATTGCAATGTGGAATGGGGTGTTATGTAATGGAATGTGGAATGTAATGGAAGGGAAAGTGGAATGGAATGAAATGCAATGGAATGGAAATTAAAATGAAATAGAATGGAATGTGCAATGGAATGCAATGGAATGTGGAAGGCAATGTGGAAGGGATTGAAATGTTTATTGGAATATGAAATGGAATGGAATGAAACGTGCAATGCAACGTGGAATGGAACTTCGAATGGGAAGTTGAATGTAAAGTGGAATGGAACGTGGAAAGAACATGGAATGGAACATGGAATGGAACGCGCAATGCAATAAAATGGAAGGTGGAATGGAATGGAATGGAAAGTGGAATAGGAGGGAATGGAATGTGGAATTTAATGGAATGGAACGGAATGTGGAATGGATTGGAATGGAATGTGGAATGGAATGTGATGGAATGAGGAATGGAATGGAATTGAATGTGGAATAGAATGTGGAAAGGAAAGGAATGGAATGTGGAATGGAACTTGGAATGGAATGTGGAATGGAATGTGCAATGGAATGTGGAGTGGAATGGAATGTGGAATGGAATAGAATGGAATTCAATGGAAAGTGGAATGGAGTGGAATGGAATGGAATTTGGAGTGGAACTTGCAATGGAATGGATTGGAACGCGGAATGGAATGGAATGGAAAGTGGAATGGAAATTGGAATGGAAAGTGGAATGGAAAGGAATGGAATGGAAAGTGGAATATAATGGAATGGAATGTGGAATGGAAAGTGGAATGGAATAGAATGGAATGTGGAATGGAATGAAATGCGGAATGAAACGTGGAATGGAATGGAATGGAAAGTGGAATGGAATGGAATGATATGTGGAATGGAATGGAATGGAATGATTTGTGGAATGGAATGCAACGGAATGTGGAATGGAATACAACAGAACGTGGAATGTTATGTGGTATGGAATGGAATGGAATGTGGAATGTAATCAAATGCAATGGAATTTGGAATGGAATGGAATGGAAAGGAATGCAATGGACTGGAATGTAATGGATTGTGGAATGGAATGGATTGGAATCTGGAATGGAATGGAATGGAATGTGGAATGGAAAGTGAAATGGAATGGAATAGAAGGTGGAATGGAATGAAACGGAATGTGCAATGGAATTTAGTTGAATGGAATGTGGAATGGATAGGAAAGGAAGGTGGAATGGACTGGAATGTAATGTGGAACAGAAAGTTAAATGGAATGGAATGAAACGTGGAATGGAATGTGGAATGGAATGGAAAGCATTGAAATGCAATGCGGATTGGAATGGAATGGAATAGAATGTGGCATTAAATGTGGAATGGAATGGAGTGGAATGTGGAATGGAACATGGAATGGAATAGAAGGTAATGTGAAATGGAACGTGGAATGGAATGGAATAGAATGTGGAATGGAATGGAATGGAATGTGTGCCTGAACGCGGAATGTAATGGAAAAGAATGTGGAATGGAATGGAATGGAACGTGGAATGGAATGGAACGTAATACCGATTGGAATGTGGAACGGAATGGAAAGGAACGTGGGATGGAATGGAAAGGAATGTGGAATGGAAGGTGGAATGGAAAGTGGAATGGAATGGAATGGAATGTGGAATGGAACGTATAATGGAATGGAAAGGAATGTGGAAAGGAACGTGGAATGGAATGGAAATTGTAATGGAATGGAATGGAATGTGGAGTGGAATGGAATGGAATGGAATGTTGAATTCAATGTGGAATGGAATGTGGAATGGAATGTGGAATGGAATGGAATGGAATGTGGAATGGAATATGGAATGTAATGGAAGGGAGTGCTGAAAGGAAGGTAATGGAAGGCAATGGAATGGAATGGAATGAGAAATGTAATGGAATGGAATGTGGAATGGAATTGAATTGAATGTGGAATGGATGAAATGGAATATGGAATGGAATATGGAATGGAATGGAATGGAATGGAATATGGAATGGAATGGAATGGAAAGTGTAATGGAATGGAATGGAATGTAGAATGGAATGGAATGGAACGTGGAATTGAATGGAATGTTGAAAGGAATGTGGAATGGAACGCCGTATCGAACGTAGAATGGATTGTTGAATGTGAAATCAAATGTAATGGAATGTGGAATGGAAAGGAATGGAATGCGGAATGGAATGGAATGGAAAGTGGAATGGAATGTGGGAGGGAAGGGAATGGAAAGTGTAATGGAATTTGGAAAGGAATGTGGAAAGGAATGTGGAATGGAAGGGAATGTAATGTGGAATGGAATGGAATGGAATGTGGAATTCAAGGTAATGGAATGTTGAATGGAATATGGAGTTGAATGGAATGGAATTGAATGTGGAATTCAAGGTAATGGAATGTTGAATGGAATATGGAGTTTAATGGAATGGAATATCGAAAGGAATGTGGAATAAAATGGAACGGAATGTGGATTGAAATGCGGAATGGAATGTGGAATGGAATATTGAACGGAATCCAATGGAATGTGGAATGGAAAGTGGAAAGGAATGGAATGGAATATCGAAAGGAATGTGGAATAAAATGGAATGGAATGTAGAATGGAATGGAATGGAATGTGGAATGGAACGTAGAATGCAATGCAATGGAATAAGAAATGGAACGTTCAATGGAATGTGGAATGGAAAGTGGAATGGAATGGAAAGTGGAATGGAATTTCTAATGGATCACGGAATGCAATGGAATGTGGAATGGATAGTGGAATGGAATGGAATGTGGAATGGATTCTGGAATGGAAAGAAGAACGGAATGGGGAACAGAATGGAAAGGGAAGTCAAATGAAATCTGGAATGAAATGGAATGGAATGTGCAAGGGTATGGAATGGAATGTGAAATGAAACGTGGAATGCAATGGATTGGAGTGTGGAATGGAACCTGGAATGGAATGTGGAATGGAACATTGAAAGAAATGGAATGGGCAATGGAATGTGGAATGGAAGATAGAATGGAAAGTAATGTGGAAAGAAACGTGGAATGGAATGGAATGTGGAATGGATTGTGAAAAGGAACGTTCAATGGAATGCAAAGCAATGTGAAACAAAATGTGAAATGAAATGGAATGGAATGTGTAATGGAATGAAATGGAATGTGGAATGGAACGTAGAATGGAATGGATTGGAATGTGAAATGGAAAGTGGAATGGAAGGTGGAACGGAACGTGGGATGGAACGGAATTTGGTAGGTAATGTGGAATGGAACGTGGAATGGAATTGAATGTGGAATAGATGGTGGAATGTAACGGAATGGAATGTGGAACGGAATGGAAAGGAATGTGGAATGGAATGGAATGGAGTATGGAAAGGATTGGAAAGTAATGTGGAATGGAATGTGAAATGGAATGGAATGGAACGTGGAATAGAATGTTATGGAACGTGGAATGGAATGGAATGAATGTGGAATGGAACAGAATGGAACGTGGAATGAAATGGAATGGAAATTGGAATGGAAATTGGAATGGAATGGAATGGAATTTGGAAAGCAATGTGTAATGGAATAGAAAGAAATGTGGAATAGAACGTGGAATGGAATAGAAAGGAATGTGGAATGGAATGTGGAATGGTATGGAATGGCATGAGGAATGGAATGGAATGGAATGTGGAATGGAATGGAATGTGGAATGGAATTTGGAATGGAAAGGAAAAGAATGTGGAATTGAATGGAATGGAATGCGGAATGGAATGTGGAATGGAATGGAATGGAATGGGAAATGGAATTGAATGGAACGGAATGTGGAATGGAATGGAATTGAATGTGGAATGGAATGGAATGGAATGTGGAATGGAATGGAATGTGGAATGGTATTGAATGGAATGTGGAATGGAATGGAATGGAATGGAATATGGAATGGAATGTGGAATAGAATGTGGCATAGAATGTGGAATGGAATGAAATAGAATAGAACGGAAAGTGGAATGGAATGGAATTGAATAATTCAGCATGGAATTCTTAATACAATGGAATGCAATGGAAAGGAATGGAATTTGGCATAGAATGGAATGTGGAATGGTATGGAATAGATTGTGGAACTGAATGGAATGGAATGGAATACGTTTTGGAATGCAATGTTGAATGGAATGTGGACAGGAATGTGGAATGGAATGGAAAGGAATGGAGCAAAGTGGAAAGGAAAGGAATGTGGAATTGAATGGAATTGAATGTGGATTGGAATGAAATGGAATGTGGAATGGAATGGAATGTGGAAAGGTAGGGAATGCAATGTGGAATGGATTGGAAGGGAATGGAATATGGAGTGGAATGGATTGGAAGGAAATGGAATATGGAATGGAATGGAATGTGGAATGGAACGTGGAATAGAATGTGGAAAGGAATGGAATGGAATAAAACGGAATGTGGATAGGAAAGGAATTGAACGTTGGATGGAATGCAATGGAATGTGGAATGGAATGGAATACAAAGTGGAATGGAATGGAATGGAATGTGGAATGGAATGTGGAATGCACTGGAAAGGAAAGTGGAATCGAATGTGTAATGGAAAGGAGTGGAATGTGGAATGGAACGTGGAATGGAAAGTTGAAAGGAAGGTGGAATGGAACGTGGAATGGAACGCGGAATGGAATGGAATTGAATGTGGAATGGAAAGTGGAATGGAACGTGGAAGAGAAAGTGAAATGGAAAGTGGAATGGAATGTGGAATGGAATACAGTGAAATGTGGAAGGAATGGAACAGAATGTGGCATGGAATGGACTGGAATGCGGAATGGAACGTGGAATGGAAGGAGAAATTGAACATGGAAGGGAATGCAATCTGGAATGGAATGGAATGGAAGCATGTAAGGAATGGAATGGAGTGTTGAATGGAATGGAATGGAATGTGGAATGGAATGTGGAATGGAATGTGGAATGGAATGAAAAGGAATTTGGAATGGTATGTGGAATGCAATGGAATGGAATTTGGAATGGAATGTGGAACGGAATGGAGTGTAATTTATAATGGAAAGTGGAATGGAATGGAATAGAATGTGGAACAGAATGTGGAGTGGAATGTGGAATGGAATGGAATGGAATGAAATGGAATGGAAAGTGGAATGGAATGGAATGGAATGGAATCTGGAATGGAATGGAATGGAATGGAAGATGGAATGGAATGGAATTTTGAATGGAATGGAATGGAACGGAATGGAATGGAATGGAATGGAATGGTATGGAAAGTGGAATGGAATGGAATGGTACATAGAATGGAATGGAATGGAATGTGGAATGGAATGTGGAATGGAATCTGGTATGGAATGGAATGGGGTTTGGAATGGAATGTGGAAAGGATTGTAATGGAAAGTGGAATGGAATGGAATGTGGAATGAAACGGAATGTGGAATGAAACGTGGAACGGAATGTAATGGAATGGAAGGAATGGCATGTGCAATGGAATGTGGTATGGAATAGAATGGGATTTGGAATAGAATGTGCAAATCAATGGAATGGAATGTGGAATGGAATGCAATGGAATGTGGAGTGAAATGTGGAATGGAATGGAATGGAATGGAACGGAATGGAATGGAATGTGGAATGGAATGGATAATAATGTAATGTGGAATGGAATGGAATGGAATGGAATGTGGAATGGAGTGGAATGTGGAATGGAGTGTGGAATGGAAAGGAAAGGAATGTGGAAGGAAAGTAATGGTATTTGGAATAGAATGTGGAAAGGAATGCGGAATACAATGTGTAATGGGATGGAATTCAACGGAATGTTGAGTGGAAAGTGGAATGGATTGCAGCATGGAATGGAATGGAATTTGGAATGGAATTTGGGGTAGAATGTGGAATGCAAAGGAATGGAATTTGGAATGGAATTTGGGGTAGAATGGGGAATGCAAAGGAATAGAATTTGAAATGGGATGTGGGGTGGAATGGAATGGAATGTGGAATGGAATGTGGATTGGAAGGGAGTGGAAAGTGGAATGGAATGAAATGGAATGTGGAATGGAATGGAATGGAAAGTGGATTGGAATGTGGAATCGTATGCGGAATGGAACGTGGAAAGTAATGGAATGGAAAGTGCAATGGAATGGAATGGAATGTGGAATGGATTGCAATGGAATGTGGAATGAAATAGAAAGGAATGAAATGGGAATCCTAATAGAATTTAATGGAATTTCGAAAGAAATTGAATGGACTGGAAAGTGGAAGGTAGCGGAATGGAATGTGGCATGGAATGTGGAAAGGAATGAAGTGGAATGTGGAATGGAATGCGGAAAAGAATGAAGTGGAAAGTGGAATGGAATGTGGAATTGAATGAGTAATGGGATGATATAGAATGTGGAATAGAAGGGAATGGAATGCGGAATAGAATGCTGCAAAATGCAGAACGGAAACTAACGGAATGTGGAATGGAATGCAATGCCATGGAAAGTGGAAAAGAATGGAATGGAATGGAATGGATTCTGGAATGGAATGAAATGGAATGTCAATGGACTGGCAAGGAATGTGTAATGGAATGGGATGGAATGGAAGGGAATTGAATGGAATGCGGAATAGAATGGAATGAAACATTGAATGCAAGGGAATGGAATAGAACGTGGAATGGAATGGAATGAAATGTGGAATAGAATGGAATGGAATGTGGAAAGGAATGAGGAATGCAATGGAATGGAATGTGGAATGGAAGGAGGAATGCAATGGAATGGAATGTGGAATGGATGGTGCAATGCAATGGAACGGAATGTGGAATTCAATATGGAATGGAATGTGGAACGGAATGGAATGGAATGTGGAATGGGATATGGAATGCAATGTGTAATGGAACGGAATGGAATGTGGAATGGAATGTGGAAAGGAAAGCGCAATGGAATGGAATGGAATGTAGAAAGGAATGTGTAATGGAACGGAATGGAACATGGAATGGAATGTGGAATGGAACGTGGAATTGAACGAGGAATGGAACGTGGAATGGAATGGAATTGAATGGAATGTGGAACGGAAGTTAAAGTAATGTGGAATGGAATGTGGAATAGAATGGAATGCAATGGAATGCAAATGAATGTGGAATGGAATGGAATGGAATGTGGAATTGAAAAAATGGTATGTGGAATGGAATGGAATGGTATGGAATGTGGAATGGAATGGAAAGGTATGGAATGGAACGGAATGGAATGGAAAGTGGAAGAGAATGGAATGGAACGTGGAATGGAATGGAATGGAATGTGGAATTGAATGGAATGGGATGCGGAATGTAAGGGAATGGAATGTGGATTGGATTGGAATGGAATGTGGAATGAAATGGAATTGAATGTGTAAAGGAATGCGGAATGGAATGTGAAATGGAAAGTGGAAAAGAATGTGAAATGGAATGGAATGGAACATGGAATGGAATGGAATGAAACATAGAACGCAATGTAATGGAACGTGAATTGGAACGTAGAATGGATATTGGAATGGAACGTGGAATGTAATGTGGAAGGACTGTGGAATGGAGTAGAATGGAATGTGGAATGGAATGTGGAATGGAATGGAATGGAATGTGAAATGGAATGAGGAATGGAATGGAATGGAATGTGGAATGGAATGTGGAATGGAAAGTGGGATGCAATGTGGAAAGGAATGGAATGGAACGTGGAAAGGAATGTGGAAGGGAATGATATGGAATGAGGAACGGAATTTGGAATGGAATGTGGAATGGAATGGAAAGGAATCTGGAATCGAATGTGGAGTGGAATGGAATCGAATGTGGAATGTAACCAAATGGAATGAGGAATGGAGTGTGGAAAGGAATGGAATGGAATGTGGAATGCAAAGTTGAAAGGAATGTGGAATGGAATGTGGAATGCAAGCGAAGGAAAGTGGAATGGAATGTTGAATGGAATGGAATGGAATGGAAGGTCGAATGGAACGTGAAATGGAAAAGAATGGAATGTGGAATGGTATGGAATGGAATGTGGAATGGAATGGAATGTGGAATGGAATGGAGTGGAATGTGGAATCCAATGGAATGGAATGTGGAATGTAACGGAATGGAATGGAAAGTGGAATGCAATCGAAGGAATTGTGGAATGGATTGTGGAATGGAATGGATCTTGGAATGGAATGTGTATTGGAATAAAATGTAATTTGGAACGGACTGGATCGTGGAATGGATTGTATAATGGAATGGAATGTAATTTGAAAAGGAATGTGGAATGGACTGGAATGGAATGTAAAATGGAATATGAAATGGAATGGAATGGAATGTGGAATGGAATGTGGAATAGAATGGAAATGAATATGGAAAGGAATGTTGAATGGAATGGAATGGAAAGCAATGCTGAATGGAATGGAAAGGAAAGTGAAATGGAATGGAATGGAATGTGGAAAAGAATCCAATTGAACGTGGAATGGAATGGAATGGAATGTGGAATGGAATGTGGAATGCAATGGAATGGAATGGAAAGGAATGTGGAAAGAAATTGACTGTAATAAGGAATGGAATGGAATGGAATGGAATGGAATGGAATGGAATGGAAGGTGGAATGGAATGGAATGGAATGTGGAATGGAATGTAATTGAATGTGGAATAGAATGGAATGGAATGCAATGTGGAATGTAAAGGAATGCAATGTGGAATAAATAGAATGGAATTTGGAAAGGAAAGGAATGGAATGGAATGTGGAATGGAATGGAATGGAATGGAATGTGGAAAGGAATATAACGGCATGTGCAATGCAATGGAATGGAATGTGGAATGGTAGTTGGATTAGTATGGACAGTAATGGAATGCAATATGGAGTAGAATGGAATGTGTAACGGAATGGAATGTGTAATGGAATGGAATGGAAATTGGAATGGAAAGGAATGGAATGTGTAATGGAATGGAATGGAAAGTGGAATGCAATGTGAAGTGGAAAGGAATGGAATGGAATTTGGAATGGAATGGAAAGGAATGTGAAATGGAAAGTGGAATGGAATGGAATGGAATGTGAAATGGAATGGACCGTGGAATGAATGGAATGTAGAATGGAATGGAATGGAATGGAATGTGGAATGTAATGTGGAATTGAATGGAAATAAATGTGGAATGGAATGGAATGTTTAAAGGAATGGAATGGAATGCAATGTGGAATTGAATGTGGAATGGAATGGAATGGAATGTGGAATGGAATGAGATGGAATGGAATGGAATGTGTAATGGAATGGAATGGAAAGTGGAATGGAAGGGAATGCAATGGGGAATAGAATGGAATGGAATGGAAAGGAATGAGGAATGGAATGGAATGGAATGTGGAATGCAATGGAATTGAATGGAAGGTGGAATGGAATGGAAAGGAATGAAAGGTGAAATGGAATGGAATGTGGAATGGAATGGAATGGAATGTGGCATGGAATGGAATGGAATGTCGAATATAATTTGGAATGGAATGAAAAGGAATTCATAATGGAGTGGAATGAAAAGGAATTCAGAATGGATTGGAATGAAAAGGAATTGAATGGATTGGAATGGAGTGGAATGGAATGGGACTTGGAATGTAACGTGGAATGGAACTTGGAATGGAATGGAATGGAATGTGGAATGGAAGGGAATGGAATGTGGAGTGGAATGTTGAATGGAATGGAATGGAATGGAATGGAATGGAATGGAAAGTGGAATGTAATGGATTGGAACATGGAATGGAATGTGGAATGGAAAGTGGAAAGGAATGGAATGGTATAGAATGTGGAATGGAATGGAATGGAATGTGAAATGGAAAGTAATGGAATGTGGAATGGAATAGAATGGAATTTGGAATGGAATGGAATGGAATGGAAAGTGAAATGGTAGGGAATGGAATGTTGAATACAATGGAATGCACTGAAATGTAATGTGGAATTGAGTGGAATGGAAAGTGGAATGCAAAATGGAATGGAATGGAATGGAATGTGGAACGGAATGAGGAATGGATAGTGGAATTTAATGTGGAATGGAATGTGGAATGCAACGTGGAATGGAATGGAAAGGTAAGGAATGGTTTGTGGAATGGAATGTTGAATGGAACGGAATACAATGTGGAATGGAAGGTGGTATGGAATGGAATGGAATGTGGAATGGAATGTGAAATGAAATGTGGAATGGAATGTGGAATGTAACGCAATGGAAAGTGGAATGGAATGTGGAATGGAAAGCAATGGAATGTGGAATGGAATATAGAATGGAACGTGGACTGGAATGGAAGGCAACGTGGAATGGAACTTCGAATGAATCTTGGAATGGAACGTGGAATGGAATTGTATGGAATGTGGAATGGAAAGGAATGTAACGTGGAATAGAATGGAATGGTATGTAATGTGGAATGGAATGGAATGGCATGGAATGTGGAATGGATTGGCATGGAATGGCGAATGGAAAGGAATTGAATGTGGAATTCAATGAAATGGAATGGAATGTGGAATGGAATGGAATGGAATTGAATGGAGTGTGGAATAGAAGGTAATGTAATGGAATCGAACGTGGAATTGAATGCAATGGTATGTGGAATGGAATGGAATGCAACATGGAATGGGAAGTGGAATGGAATGGAATGTGAAATGTAATGTGGAATGGAATGGAAAGGAATGTGGAAAGGAAGGTAATGGAATGTGGAATGGAATGGATTGGAATGGATTTGAAGGTGTAAGGGAATGGAATGGAATGTAGAATGGAAAGGAATGGAATGTGGAATAGAATGGAATGATATGGAATGTGGAATGGAAAGGAATTTAATGTGGGATGGAAGGGAATAGTATGGAATGTGGAATGGGAAGGAATTTAATGTGGGATGGAAGGGAATAGTATGGAATGTGCAATGGAATGGAATGGAATGCCAAATGGAATGGAATGCAATGTGGAATGGAATATGGAATGGAATGGGGAATGGAATGTGGAATGGAATGTGGAATGGAAAGTGTAATGAAATGTGGAATGAAATGTGGAAAGGAATGTGGAATGAAAACTAATGGAATGTGGAATGGAAACGAATGGAATGTGAAAAGTAATGTGGAATGGAATGGAATGGTAACTAGAAGGGAAGGTGGAATGGAATGGAATGGATTATGGAATGGAATGTGGGATATAATGGAATGGAATGTGGAATGGAATGCAATGGAATGGTATGAAATATGGAAAAGAATGGAAAGGAATACGTAAAGGAATGTGGGATGGAATTTAGAATGGAACGTGAAAAGGAACGTGGAATGGAACGTGGAATGGAGCGTGGAATTGAATGGAAGGTGGAACGGAAATTAGTGCAATGTGGAAAGGAATGGAATGCTATGAAATGTGGAACGGAATGGAACCGAAAGGAATGGAATGTTGAATGGAATGGAACGGAATTTGCAACGGAATAGAGTGGAATGTGGAATGGAATGACATGAAATGTGGAATGGAATCGAATAGAATGGAATGTGGAATGAAATGGAACGGAATGGAATAGAATGCCGAATGGAATGGAATGAAATGTGGAATGCAATGTAATTTAACGTAACGTGGAATGGAATGGAATGAAATGTGGAATAGAATACAGTGGAATGTGGATTGGAACGTGGAATGCAATGGAATGGAATGTGGAATAGAACGTGGAATGCCTTGGAATGGAATGTGGAATGGAATGTGGAATGGAATGTGGAATGGAATGGAATGGAATGTAGCATGCGATGTAGAATGAAATCTGGATTGGAACGGAATGTAATGTGGACTGAATGTGGAATGTAAAGTGTAATGGAATGGAATGGAATGTGGACTATAATGTGTAATGGAATGGAATAGAGCATGGAATGGAACATGGAATGCAATGGAATGTCGAATGGAATGTGGAATAGAATGTGGAATGGAAAATGGAATGGAATGCAATGGAATGTGGAATGGAATGTGGAATGGAATGTGGAATAGAAAGTGAAATGGAATAGATTGGAATGTGGAAAAGAATGTGGAATGGAATGCAATGGAATGTGGCATGTAAAGGAATGGAATGTGGAGTGGAATGTGGAATGGAATGTGGAAAGGAGCAGAATGGAATGTGAAATGGAAGGTGGAAAGGAGTGTGGAATGGAATGTGGAATGGAACGAAATGGAATATGGAATGGAATGTGAAATGGAGTTTGGAATGGAACATGGAATGGAAAGGAATTGAATGTGGAATGGATAGTTCAATGGAAAGGAATTGATTGTGGAATGGAATGGAATGTTATGGAATAACGAACAGAATGGAATGGAATGTGTTCTGGAACGTCGAAAGGAACGTGGAATAGAACGTGGAATGAAACGTGGAATGGAAGCTGGAATGGAATGGAATGGAACGTGGAATGGAATGTGGAATGTAAATGAATGGAAAGTGTAATGGAATGTTTGATGGAAAGTGGAATACACTGTGCAGTGGTATGTGGAATGGAATGTGGAATGTAATTGAATTGAATGTGTGGAATGGAATGGAATGGAATGTGGAATAGAATGGAATGGAATGGAATGTGAAATAGAATGGAATGGAATGGAATGGAATGCAGAAAGCAATGGAATCGAATGTGGAATGCAATGTAATGGAATTGAATGTGAAATTGAATGAAATGGAATGTGGAATGGAATGGAAAAGAATGGGGAATTAAATGGAATGGAATGTGGAAAGTAATGGAATGGAAAGTGGAATGGAATGTGGAATGCAATGTGCAATGTAATGGAATGAAAAGTGTAATGGAATGGAATGGAATGTGGAATATAATGGAATGGAATGGAATGAGGAATGTAATGGAATGTTATTAGGAATGGAATGGAATGGAATGTGGAACGGAAGGGAATGGAATGTAGAACAGAATGGAACATGGAATGGAATGGAATGGAATGTGGATTGGAATGGAATGGAATATAAAATGGAATGGAATTGAATGGAATGGAAATTGAAATGGAATGTTTAATGGAATGTGAAATGGAAGACGTAATGCAATGTGGAATGGAAAGTGGAATGGAATGAAATTTAACATGGAATGGAGAGGAATGTATCGTGGAAAGGAATGGAATGGATCTTGGAACGGAACGCGAAATGAAACAATGAATGGAACACCGAAGGCAGAGTGGAATGGAATGCAGTGGAATGTGGAATGGATTGTGGAATGGAATGGAATGGAATTTGGAAAGTAATTCGGAAAGGAAAGGATTGGAATGTGGTTTTAATGTGGAATGGAATTTGGAAAGGATTGTGGAATGAAATGTGGAATGGAATGTGTAATGGAACTGAATGCAATGTAGAATGGAATGTGGAATGGAAAGTGGAAAAGAAGGTGGTATGTAATGTGGAATGGAATGGAATGGAAATAGGAATGGAATGTGGAATGTAATGGAAAGGAAAATGTAATGGAATTTGCAATGGAATGTGGATTGGAATGGAATGAAATGTCGAATGGAATCTGGAGTGGAATGGAATGGAATGTGGAATGGAATGCAATGGAATGTGTAATGGAATGTTGAGAGGAATGAGGAATGGAAAGTGGATTGGAATAGAATGGAATGTGGAATGCAATGTGCTATGGAAATTGGAAAGGAATTTAATGGAATGTGGAATGGAAGGTGGAATGCAATGGAATGGAAAGTGGAGTGGAAATTGGAATGCAAAGTGGAAGGGAATGTGGAATGGAATGAAATGTGGAATGGAATGGAATGGAATCAGGAATGGAATGTGAAATGGAGTGGAGTGGAATGCTGAATGGACTATGGAATGGAATGGAATGGTATAGAATATGGAAAGGAATGAAAGGGAATGGGGAATGGAGCATGAAAACGAATGTGGAATGCAACGTGGAAAATAGGGGAATGGAATGTGGGATGGAATGGACTGGAATGTGGAATGGAATGTGGAATGGAATGTGGAAAGTAAAGTGGAATGGATTGGAATGGAATGTGGAATGGAATAGAATGGATTGTGAAAAGGAATGTGGAATGGAATACGGAACGGAATGTGGAATGGAAAGTAGAATGGAACGTCGAATGGAATGGAATGGAACGTGTAACGGAAAGTGGAATGGAAAGGAGTGGAATATGCCATGGAATGTAGTATGGAATGTGGAATGCAATGGAATGGAATGTGGAAAGGAATGGAATGGAATAAGGAATGGAACGTGGAATGTATTGTCGGATGGAATGGAATGGAACGTGTAATGGAATATGGAATGGAAAGGAATGGAATTTGGAATGGAATGTGGAATGCAATTTGGAATGGAATGGAATGGAATGTGGAATGTGGAATGGAACGTGGAATGGAATGGGATGGAATGTGGAATGGAATGTGGAATGGAATGGAATGGAATGTGGAATGGAATTTTGAATACAAGGTGGAGTAGAATGTGGAATGGAATGGAATTTGGAAGGGAATATGGAAAGTAATGTGGAATAGAAGGGATGTAATGTAGAAAGGTATGTGCAACGGAATGTGGAAAGAAAGAGAAACAGAATGGAAGGGAATGTAGAACGGAACGGAGAATGGAATGGAATGGATCGCGGAATGGAACGCGGAATGCAACGTGGAATTGAATGTTTAACAGAAAGGAAAGGAATGTGGAGTGGAATGAAAAGGAATGGAATGTGGAATGGGATGAAATGGAGAATGGGATGTGGAAAGAAATCTGGAATGTCATGCGGAATGGAATGTGGAGTGGAACGTGGAATGGAATGTGGAATGTAAAGTAGAAAGGAACGTGGAATGGCATGTGGAATGGAATAGAATGGAATGTGGAATGGAATAGAATGGAATGTGGAATGGAATGGAATGGAAATTGGAATGGAATGGAATGGAAAGTGGAATGGAATAGAATGGAATGTGGAATGGAATATGGAATACAATGGAATGAAAAGGAATGTGGAACGGAAAAGAATGGAAAGTGCAATTAAAGTTGGAATGGAATGGAATGGAATGTGAAGTGGAATCTGGGATGGAATGTGGAATGGATTGTGCAATGGAATGCAATGGAATTTGGAATGGAATGCGGAATGGAGCGTGGAATTGAATGCAACGGAATGTGGAATGGAATGAGGAATGGAATGGAATGGAATGTGGAATTGAGCAGAATAGAATGTGGAATGGAATCGAAAGATATGTGGAATAGAATGGAATGGAATTGAATGGAATGTGGGATGGAATGGAAAGGAATGTGGAATGGAATTGAATTGTATGTTTAATGGAATGGAATGGAATGGAATGTGGAATTGAAGTTGGAATGGAATGGAATGGAATGTGAAACGGAATGTGGAATGGAATGGAAAAGAAGGTAAAATGGATTGTGGAATGGAATGGAATAGAATGTGGAATGGAATGGAATGAAACGTGGAATGGAACATGAAATGGAACGAGGAATGGAACGCGGAATGGAAAGGAACGGAATTTGTGATGGAAAGCAATGGAATGTGGAATGGAAAGGAACGGAATTTGTGATGGAAAGGAATGGAATGTGGAATGCAATGGAATGGTATGGAAAGTGGTATGGAATGGAATGCAATGGAAATTGCAATGGAATGGAATGCAATGTGGGACGGAATATAATGGAATGTGGAATGGAATGGAGTGGAACTCAGAATGGAATGGAAGGGAATGGAATGTGGAATGGAATGAAATGTAACTGAATGGAATGGAGAGGAATGTGGAATGGAATGTGAAATTGAGAGGAATGGAACGTGGAATGGAACGTGGAATTGAACGTGGGGTGGAACATGGTATGGAATGTGCAATGAAATGTGGAATGGAATGTGTAATGGAACGAAATGGAACATTTAATGGATGGTGGAATGGAACCAGGAATGCAACGTGGAATGGAATGAACTGGAACGTAGAATGGAAAATGGAATGGAATTTGGAATGGAAACTGGAAAGGAATGTGGAATTGAATTGAATGCAATGTGGAATGGAATGGAATGGAAAGAGGAATGGAATGGAATGGAACGTGGAATGGAATGGAATGGTATCTAGAATTGAATGGAATGTGTAATGAAATATGGAATAGAATGTGGAATGGAATGTGGAATGGAATGGAATGGAATATGGAATGAAATGTGGAATTGAACATGGAATGGAATGTGGAGAGGAACGGAATGGATTCTGGAATGGAATGTTGAGTGAAGTATGTAATGGAATGTGGAATGGAACCGAATGGAAAGTGGAATGGAATGTGTAATTGAATGAAGAATGCAACGAAAAATGGAATGGAATGGAATGTCGAATGGAATGTGGAACGGAGTGTGGAATGGAATGTGGAATTTAACGGAATGGAATGTGGAATAGAGTGCGGAATGGAAAGAAGTGGAATGTGGAATGGAATGTGGAAAGGAATGTGGAATGTAATGGAATGGATTGTGTAATGTAATGGAATGGAATGGTATGGAATATGGAATGAAATGTAATGGAATGTGGAACGCAAAGTGGAAAAGAACATGGAATAGAACGTGGAATGGAACGTGGAATGGAATTTGGAATTGAATGAAATAGAAAGTGTAATGGAATGTGGCATGGAATGGAATGGAAAGTGTAATGGAATGAGTGATGGAATGTAATGGAATGTGGAATGGAATGTTGAATGGAACGTTGAATAGAATGTGCAATCGTATGTGGAATGTAAATTAATGGAATGTGGAATTGAATGGAACGGAATGTGGAATAGAATAGAATGCAAAGGAACGTGGAAAAGAATGGAATGGAATGGAATGGAATGCAGAATCAAATGGAATGGAATGTGGAATGCAATGTAATGGAATTGAATGTGCAATTGAATGTAATGTTATGTGGAATGGAATGTAGAGGAATGTGGAACGGAATGGAATGGAATGTGGAATGGAATGGAATGGAATGTGGAATGGAATGGAATGTAACGTGGAATGTAACGTGGAATAGAATATGGAATGGAATTGAATGGAATGTGGAATGGAATGGAGTGGAATGTGGAATAGAATGGAATGGAATGGAATGTGTAGTGGAAAGTGGAATGAAATGGAATGGAAAGTGTGATGGAATGCAATGGAAAGTGGAACGGAATGGAATGGAATGTGAAACGGAACGGAACTTGGAATGGAATGCGAAGGAATGTGGATTGGAATGGAATGGAATGTGTAATGGAATGGAATGGAATGGAAAGTGAAATGTAATTAGAATCGAATGTGAAATGGAACGTAGAATTGAATGTGGAATGGAAAGTAGAATGGAATGAAATGGAAACCGGAATGGAATGGAATGGATCATGGACTGGAAGGTGGAATGCATCATGTAAGGAAACGTGTAATGTAATGAAACGTGGAATGGAATGGAATGGAATGCAGAATGGAATGTGAAATGGAACGTGGAATGGAATGTGAAATGGAACGTGGAATGGAATTTGAAATGGAACGTGGAATGGAACATTGAATGGAATGGAATGGAAGGTGGAATGGAATGTAAAATGGAATGGAATGGTATGTGGAAAGAAATGTGGAAAGGAATGTGGAATGTAATGGAATGTAATGTGGAATGGAATGTGGAATGGAATTCAATGGAATGTGGAAAGGAGTGTGGAACAGAATGTTGAATGCAATGATTAATGGAATGTGGAATGGAATAGAATGGAATGTGGAATGGAATGTGGAATGGAATGTGGAATGGAACGGAAGTAATGTGGAATTGAATGTGGAATGGAATGTGGAAAGGAAACTGGAGCGGAATGGAATGCAATGTGGAACGGAAAGTGGAATGTATAGGAATGGAACATGGATAGGAACGTGGAATGGAAAGTGGAATGCAACGTGGAATGGAATCTGGAGTGGAATGGAATGGAATGGAATGCCAAGTGGAATGAAAGGTGGAATGGAATGTTGAAATGAATGTGGAATGGAATGGAATGGAATGTGGAATGGAATGTGGAGTGGAGAGTGGAATCGAATGTGGAATGCAACAGAGTGGAAAGTGTTATGGAATTTGTAATGCAATAGTGGAATGGAACGTGAAATGGAATGGAATTGGACATGAAATGGAACGTGAAATGGAATGGAATAGAACATGGAATGGAACGTGGAATGGAATGGAATAGAACATGGAATGGAAAGTGGAATGGAATGTGGAAAGTTTTGGAATGTGGAAAGGAATGGAATGGAAAGTGGAATGGAATTTAATGGAATATGGAATGGAATGGAAAGGAATGTGAAATGGAATGTGTAATGGAATGTGAAATGGAAGGTGGAATGAAACGTGGAATGGAACAGAAAGAAACATCGAATGGAGTGGAATGGAATGTCGGATGGAATGGAATGGAAAGCGGAATGGAATGGAATGAAATGTGGCATGGAATGCGCAATGCAATGGATTGGAATGTGGAATGGAATGTAATGGAACGTGGATTGGAAAGATTAATGGAACGTTTACTGGAACGTGGAATGGAATGTGGAATGTAATGGAATGGAATTGAATGTGGAATGGAATGCATGAGAATGTGTAATGGAATGTGAAACGGAAAGTGCAATGAAATGTTGAATGGAATGGAATGGAATTTGGAATGGAATGTGGAATGGAATGTGGAATGCAATGTGGTATCGAACATGAAATGAAATGTGGAAGGGAACATGGAATGTAATGCAAAGGAATGTGGAATAGAATGTAGAATAGAATGTGGAATCCAATGTGGAATAGACTGTGTTATGGAATGTGTAATGGAATGCAAATGAATGTGGAATGGAATGGATATGAAAGTGGAAAGGAATGTGGAAGGGAATGCAATGGAATGTGGAATGTAAAGGAATGGAATGTGGAATGGAAAGTAATGGAAGGGAATGTGGAATGGAATGTGGAAAAGAGTGTGAAATTGAATGTTCAATGGAACAGAATGGAATGTGGAATGGAACGGGGAATGGAGTGTGGAATGGAGTGGAATGGAATGAGGAATGGAACGTGGAATGGAAGGTGGAATGGAATGTGGAATGGAATGTGGAATGGATTGGAATGGAAAGTTAAATGGAATGGAAAGGAATGTGGAATGGAACGTGGAATGGAATGGAATGGAACAAGGAATGGAACGTGGAATGCAATTGAATGGAAAGTGGAATGGAATGTGGAATGGAATGTGGAAAGTATTGGAATGTGGAAAGGAACGGAATGGAATGTGGAAAGGAAGGGAATGGAAGGTGATGTCGAATGTCGATTGAAACGTGGAATGGAATGGAATGAAACGTGGAATGGAATGGAATGGAACATGGAATGGAATGGAATGGAACGTTGAATGGAATGTGGAATGGAATGTGGAATGCAATGTAATTGAATATGGAATGGAATGGAATGGATTGAGGAATGGATTTTAAGATGGAATGTGGAATGGACTGTGGAATGGAAAGGAATGGACTGTGGAATGGAATGTGGAATTGAATGTGTAATGGAATGTAAAGGAATGTGGAATGGAATGGGGAATGGAATGTGGAATGGAACGTGGAACAGAATGGAATGGAATGTGGAATGGAACGTCTAATGTTACGGAATGGATCATGGAATGGAATTTTGAATGGAACTAGGTATTGAACGCGGAATGTAATCTGTAACGGAAGGTAAAATGGAATGTGCAATGGAATGTGGATTGGAACGTGGAATGGAATGTGCAATGGAATGTAAAGGAATGTGGATTGGAATGTGGAATGAAATTCAATGGAATATGGAATGGAATGTGGTATGGAATGTGGAATGGAATGGAATGAAATGTGGAATGGAATGAGGTTTGGAATTGAATGGAATGTAGAATGGAGTGGAATGGAATGTGGAATGGAATGTTGAATGGAATGGAATGGAATGTGGAAAGGAACGTAAAATTGAATGTGGAATGGAATGTGGAATATAATATGGAATGATGTGGCATGGAATATGGAACTGAATGGAATGGAATGTGGAATCGAATGTGGAATGGAATGTAATTCAATATGGAATGGAATGGAATGGATTGAGGAATGGAATGTGAAATGGAATGTGGAATGGACTGTGGAATGTAATGGAATGGACTGTGGAATGGAATGTGGAATGAATTGTGGAATGGAATGGAAAGGAATGTGGAATGAAAAGGGGAATGGAATGTCGAATGGAATGTGGAACGGAATGGAATGGAAAGTGGAATGGAACGTGTAATGGTATGGAATGGAACGTGGAATGGAAAGTTGAATGGAACTAGGAATTGAACTTGGAATGTAATGTGGAAAGGAAGGTACAATGGAATGTGCAATGGAATGTGGAATGGAATGTGGAATGGATCGTGGAATGGAATGTGCAATGGATTGTAATGGAATGCAGAATGCAACGTGGAATGCAATGTGGAATGGAATATGGAATGTAATGGAGTGAAATGTGGAATGGAAAGTGGAATGGAATTGAATAGAATGTAGAATGGAATGGAATGGAATGTGGAATGGAATGTGGAGTGGAATGCATTGCAATGTGGAATGGATTGTGGAATGGAATGGAATGGAATGTGGAATGGAATGTGGACAGGAATGCAATGGAATGTGGAATGGAATGTGGAATGGAACATGGAATGGAATGTGAAATGGAAAGTGGAATGGAATGTGCAGTGGAACGTGGAACGGAACGGGGAATGTAATGGAATGGAAATGGAATGGAACGTGGAATTGAATGGATGGAAGGTGGAGTGGAACGTTGAATGGAATGTGGAATGGAACGTGGAATGGAACGTGGAATGGAATGTAATGGATTGCAGAATGGAACGTTTAATGGAATGGAATGGAAAGTGGAATAGAAAGTGGAATGGAATGGAATGTGGAATGTATCGTGGAATGGAACGTGGAATGGAATGGAATGCAAAGTGGCGTGAAAGGCAATGGAATGTGGAATGGAATGTGGAATGGAATGGAATGGAATGGCATTTGGAAAGGAATGGAATGGAATGTGGAATGGAAAGAATGGAATGTGGAATGGAATGGAATGGTATGGAATGTAGAATGAAATGGAATCAAATGGAATGTGATGTTGAATGGAATGGAAATTAGTGTGGAATGCAAAGGAATGGAATGTGAATTGGAAAGAAATGGAACATGGAATGGAATGGAATGGAATGGAATGTGAAATGGAATGTGGAATGGAAGGTGAAAGGGAATGTGGAATGGAAAGTGGAACGGAATTAAATGGAATGTGGAAAGGAATGGAATGGAATGTGGAGTGGCATGGAGTGGAAGCTGGAATGGGACGTGGAATTGAAGTTGGAATGGAACATGGAATGGAATGTGGAAGGAATGTAGAATGGAATGGAAAAGAATGTGGAATGGAACTTAATGGAATGTAGAATGCAATGTGGAATGGAATTGAGTGGAATGTGGAATGGAATGTGGAATAGAATGGAATGTGGAATGGAATGGAATTCAATGGTATGGAACATGGAATGGAATGGAATGCAATGTGCAGTGGAATCTGGAATGGAATGGAATGGAACGTGGAATGGAACATGGAATTGAACGTGAAATTTAAGGAGGAAAGGAAAGCGGAATGGAAAGTGGAATGGAACGTGGAATGAAATGTGGAATGGAATGGAATGGAATGTGGAATGCAATTGAATGGAATGTGGAGTGGAATTTAATGGAATGCAGAATGGAATGTGGAATGGAATGGAATGGAATGTGGAATGGAATGTTGAATGGAATCAAAAGTGGAATGGAATGGAATTTAATGATATGAAACCTGGAATCCAATGAAATGGAAGGTGGAATGGAATGTAACGGAATGTGGAATGGAAGCGAATGTATTGTCAAATGGAATGTGGAATGGATTGGAATGAAATGGAATGGAATCTGGAATGGAACGGAATAGAATGTGTAATGGAAAGGAATGGAATGTGGAATGGAATGGAAGGATATGGAAAGTGGAATGGAATTGAATGGAATGGAAAGTAATGTGGAATGGAATTGAATGGAATGTGGAATACAATGGAATGAAACGTGGAATGGAATGTGTAGTGGAATGTGGAAAGCAACATGAAATGGAATGTGAAATGGAATGGGGAAAGGAATGTTATGGGATGTGGAATGGAATGGAAGGGAATGTGGAAAGAAATGGAATGGAATGAAGAACGGAATATGGAATAGAATGCAACGGAATGTGGAGTGGAATGTGGAATGGGATGGAAAGGAATGTGGAATGGAAAGGAATTTAATGGTATGGAATGCGGAATGGAACAGAATGTAATGTGGAATGGAATGAAATGGAATGTTGAATGGAAAGTGGAAAGGAAAGGAAATGAATGTGGAATGGAATGGAATGGAATGTGGAATGGAATGGAATGTGGAATGGAATGGAATGCCATATGGAATAGAATGGAATGGAATGGAATATGGAATGGAACAGGGAATGCAATGTGGAATGGAATGTGGAATGGAATGTGGAATGTAATGGAGGGTGGAATGGAATACAATGTAATGCGGAATGGAATGGAATGGAAAGCAATGTGGAATGGAATGTGGAATGGAATGTGGAAAGGAATGAAATGGAATGTGGAAAGCAAAATGAAATGGAATGCAATGGAATGTAGAATGGAGTGGAATGCAAAGAGGAAAGGAATGTGGAATCGAATGTGGAATGGAACGTGGAATGGAGTGGAAGGGAACGTGGAATGGAATGGAATGGAATGTGGAATGCAGTGCAACAGAATGTGGAATGCAATGGAATAGAATAAACGGAAATTGAAATAGAATGGAATGGAATGTGGAAAGCAATGGAAGGGAAGTTGGAATGGAAAGGAAATGAATGGAATGCTTAATGGAATGGAACGGAATGTGGAATGGAACGTAATGGAACGTGGAAGGGAACGTGCAATGCAATGTGGAATGGAATGTGGAAAGTAATGGAATGGAAGTTTTAATGGAAAGGAAAGGAATGGAATATGGAATGGAATGGAATGGCATATGGAATGGAATGTGGAATGGAATGCAATGGAACGTGGAATGGAACGTGCAATGCAATGTGGAATGGAATGTGGAATGGCATATGGAATGGAATATTGAATGGAATGTGGAATGGAATGGAATGGTATGTGGAATGGAATGGAATGGAATGTGGAATGGAATGGAATGGAATGTGGAATGGAATGGAAAGGAATGTGGAATGGAATGGAATGGAATGTGGAATGGAATAAAGCGGAAGTTCGAATGGAATAGAGTAGAATGTGAAATGAATTGCGGAATTGAATGAGGAATGGAATGGAATGGAATGTGGAATGGAATGGAATGGAATGTGGAATGGAATGGAATGGAATGTGGAATGGAATGGAATGGAATGTGGAATGGAATGGAATGGAATGTGGATTGGAATGGAATGGAATGTGGAACGGAACGTGGAATAGAACGTGGAATGGTACGTGGAATGGAACACGGAATGGAACGTGGAATGGAACGTGGAATGGAACATGTAACGGAACATGGAATGGAATTGAATGTGGAACAGAATTTGGAATGGAATAGAATGGAATGTGGAATGGGACGTGCAATGGAACATGGAGTGGTACGTGGAATGGAACATGGAGTGGTACGTTGAATGGATCCTGGAATGGAACATGGAATGGAATGGAATTGAATGTGGAATGGAATGTTATAGAATGTAATGTGGAATCCAATGGAATGGAATGTGGAATGGAATGCAATGGAATGTGGAATGGAATGCAATGGAATGTGGAATGGAACGTGGAATGGAAAGTGGAATGGTACGTGGAATGGAACGTGGAATTGAACATGGAATGGAACGGAATGGAAAGGGGAATGGAATGTTATGGAATGGAATGTGGAATGCAAAGGAATGGAATGGAATGAAATTGAATGGAATGTGTAATGGAAAGGAATGGAATGTGGAGTGGAATGAAATGGAATGCAATGTGGAATGCAGAGGAATTAAATGGAATTGAATGTGGAATGGAATGAAGCGGACGGTGGAATGGAATAGTGTGGAATGTGGAATGAAATGTGGAACGGAATGTGGATTGGAATGTGGAATGGAATGGAATGGAAAGTGAAATAGAATGGAATGTATCGTGGAAAGGAATGGAATGGAATTTAGACCCGAATGGAGTGTACTGTGGAATGGAAAGGAATGAAGTAGAAGATGGAATGGAACGGAATGGAATGTGGAATGGAATGTGGAATGGAATGGAGTGGAATGTGGAATGGAATGGAATGGAATGTGGAATGGAATGGAATGAAATGTGGAATGGAACGTGGAATGGAAAGGAATGGTGTGTGTAATGGAATGTGGAATGGAATGGAATGGAACTTGTAATGTAATGGAAGGGATCATTGAATGGAATGTGGAATGGAATGTGAAATGCAATGTGGAATGGAATGTAATGGAATGGTGAATGGAATGTGGAATGGAATGTGGAACGGAATGGAATGGAAGGTGGAGTGGAAAGTGGAGTGCAACGTGGAAAGGAACGTGGATTGGAACGTGGAATGGAACGTGGAATGGAATGTGGCATGGAATGTGGAGTGGAATGTGGAATGGAATGGAAACAATGTGGAATGGAATGGAATGGAATGTGGAATGGAATAGAATTTAATTTGGAATGGAATGTGGAATGGCATGGAATGCAACCTGGAATGGAATGGAATGCAACATGGAATGGAATGGAATGGAATGGAATGTGGAATGGAATGGAATTGAATGGAATGTAGAATGAGATGCAATTGAATGTGCAATGGAATGTGGAATGGAGTGGAATGGAATGTCGAATGGAATGGAATCAAATCTGGAATGGAATGTGGAATGGAATGGAATGTTAAATGGAAAGGAGTGGAATGGAATGCAATGTGAAATGCATCGGAAATGGAATGGAATGTGGAATAGAACGGAATGGAATGGAACTGAAAGGAATGCGCAATGGAATTGAATTGAATGGAACGGAAAGTGGAATGGAAAGGAATGCTTTGTGGAATGGAATGAAATGGAATGGAATGTGGAATGGAAGGGAATGGAAACGAATGGAATGGGATGTGGAATGGAAAGGAATGGAAAGTGGAATGGCATGGAATGGAATGTGGAATGGAATGGAATGCAATGGAATGGAATGTGGAATGGAATGGATAGGAATGTGGAATTGAATATGGAATGGAATGGAATGGAATGTGGAATGGAAAGAAATGGAATGTGGAATGGAATTGAATGGTATGTGGAATGGAACATGGAATGGAATCGAATGGAATGTGGAATGGAATGGAAGGGAAAGTTAAATGGAATGGAATGGAATGTGGAAAGGAATGTGAAATGGAATGTGGAATGGTATGGATTGGTACGGAATGTGGAATGGAATGTGAAATGGAATACAAGAGAATGTGGAATGGAATGTGGAATGGAATGGAGTGGACTGTTGAATGGAATGTGGAATGGAATGTGGAATGGAATGGAATGGAATGAGGAGTGGAAATTGGCATTGTACGTGGAATGGAACGTAGAATGGAATGTGGAATGGTATGGAGTGGAATGTGGAATGGAATGTGGAATGCAATGGAATTTTTAATGAAATTGAATGGAATGTGGAATCGAATGGAATGGAATAGAATGGAAATGAATTTGAAATGCAATGGAATGTGGAATGGAATGGAATTGAAAGGGATGGAATTTGAAATGGAATGGAACTGAATGTGGAATGGAATGCAATGGAATAGGTCATGGAATGAATGCAAAGTGGAATGGAATGGAATGTAATGGAATGTGGAATGGAATGGAATGGAATGGAACGTGGAATGGAATGGAATGGAATGAAATATGGAATGGAATGTGAAATGGAATCAAATGCAATTTGATATGGAATGGAATGGAATATGGAATGGAATGGAATGGAGTGTGTAATGCAATGGAATGGAACGTGGAATGGAATGGAAAGGAATGTGGCATGGAATGGAATTGAATGTGGAATTGAATGTGGAAATAAATGGAATGGAATGTGAAAAGGAATGGAATGGAGTGTGGAATGGAATTTGTAATGGAACGGAATGTTATGTGAAAGGGAATGTGTAATGGAAGGTGGAATAGAATGTCAAATGTAATGGAATGGAAAGTGGAATTGAAGGTGGAATGGAAAGGAATGGAATGTGGAATTGAATATGGAATGGAATGGAATGGAATGTGGAATGGAATGAAATGGAATGTGGAATGTAATGGAATGGAATATGGAAAGGAACAGAATGTGGAAAGGAATGTAAATAAATGGAATGGAATGGAATGGAATGTGGAATGGAATGGAGAGGAATGTGGAATGGAAAGGAATGGAATGTAGAAATGAATCGAATGAAATATGGAATGGAATGGAAAGGAAAGGAATGGAATGTGGAATGCAACAGAAGGGAATGTGGAATGGAATTTGGAATGGAATGGACTGGAAAGGAATGGAATGTGGAATGGAATGGAAAGGAATTTGGAATGGAATGTCTTGTGGAATGGAATGGAAAGTTGAATGCATTGCAATGGAATTTGGAATGGAATGGAATGGAATGTGGAATGAAATGAAATGGAATGGTATGGAATTTGAAAAGAAATGGAATTGAATGTGGAATGGAATGGAATGGAATGTGGAATGGTAAGTGGAATGGAATAGAATGGTTGGTGAAAAGGAATGGAATGGAATGTGGAATGGAAAGGAATGGATTGGATGTGGAATGGACTGGAAAGGAAGGTGGAATGGAATGCGGAATGGAATTGAATGGAATGTGGAATGGAACATGGAATGGAATCGAATGGAAAGTGGAATGGAATGGAAGGGAATGTTAAATGGAATGGAATGGAATGTGGAAAGGAATGTGGAATGGAATGTGGAATGGTATGGATTGGTATGGAATGTGGAAGGAAATGTGGAATGGAATACAATAGAATGTAGAATGGAATGTGGAATGGAATGGAGTGGACTCAGGAATGGAATGTGGAATGGAATGGAATGGAATGAGGAGAGGAAATTGGAATTGTACGTGGAATGGAACGTAGAATGGAATGTGGAATGGTATGGAGTGGAATCTGGAATGGAATGTGGAATACAATGGAGTTTGTAATGAAATTGAATGGAATGGAAACGAATGTGGCATGGAATGGAATTGAATGCGGAATTGAATGTGGAAATAAATGGAATGGAATGTGAAAAGGAATGGAATGGAGTGTGGAATGGAATGTGTAATGAAACGGAATGTAATGTGAAAGGGAATGTGTAATGGAATGTGGAATGGAATGTCAAATGTAATGGAATGGAAAGTGGAATTGAAAATGGAATGGAATGGAATGGAATGTGGAATGGGAAGTGGGATGCAATGGAATGCAATGTGGAATGGATTGTGGAATGGAATTTGGAATGGAAAGCGGAATGCAATGGAGTGGAATGTGGAATGCAATGTGAAGTGGAATGTAATGAAATGTGAAATGGAATTTCGATTGGAATGTGGAATGGAAAGTTGAATGGAAAGTGGAAAGGTGCGTGGAATGGAACGGAATGGATCATGTAATGGAATGTGGAATGGAATGGAATGGAATGTGTAATGGGATGGAATGGAATGAGGTTTGGAATGTGGAAAGGAAAGTGGAATGGAATGGAATGAGGAATGGAAGGTGGAATTTAATTGAATGGACCTTGGAATGGAACGTAGAATGGAACGTGGAATGGAACGGAATAGAATGTGAAAAGGAATGTGCAATGGAATGGAATGGAATGGAATGTGGTATGGGGTGTGGAATGGAATGTTGAATGGAATGATTAATGGAATTTTGGATGGAATGTAATGGAATGTGGAATGGAATGTGGAATGGAATGTGAATTGGAACAAAAATTATGTGGAATGGAACGTGGAATGGAATGTTGAAAGGAAACTGGAACGGAATGAAATGTGGAAAGGAAACTGGAATGGAACGGAATGGAACGTGGAATGGAACGTGGAATGGAACGTGGAATGGAATGGAATAGAAAGTTGAACAGAACATTGAATGGAACGTGGAATGCGATGTGGAATGGAATGTGGAATGGAATGGAATGCAATGTGGAATGAAATCTGGAATGCAATGTGGAATGGAATGCAGAATGGAACAGAATGGAATGTGGAATGAAATGTGTAGTGGAGAGGTGAATCGAACATGGAATGTAACGGAATCGAAAGTGGAATGGAATTTTTAATGGAATTGAGGAATGGAATGTGAAATGTAATGGAATGGAATGTGGAGCTGAACATGGAAAGAAATGGAATGGAACATGGAATGGATCGTGGAAAGGAATGTTGAATGGAATGTGGAATGGAATGTGGAAAGGATTGTAATGTGGAAAGAAATGGAATGGAATGTGTAATGGAATGGATAGGAATGTGTAATGGAATGTGGTATGGAATGCGAAATGGAAGGTGGTATGAAAATTGGAATGGAACAGAATGGAACATGTAATGGAATGGAATGGAATGTGGAATGGAATTTAGGATGGAATGGAATGCGGAATGGAATTGAATGGAACGAGGAAAGGAATGTGGAATGGAATGTGGAATGGAATGTGGAATGGATTCTGGAATGGAATGTAATGGAATGTGGAATGGAATTTGGAATGGAATGCAGTCGAATGGGGAATGGAATGTGTAATGGAATGTGGAATGAAATGTGGAATGGAATGGAATGGAAAGTGGAATGGAACATGGAATGGAATGGAACAGAACGTGGAATGGAACGTGGAATGGAATGTGCAATGGAACATGGAATGGAATGTGAAATGGAACGTGTAATGGAAAGTGCAATGGAATGTGGAATGGAACATGGAATATAATGAAATGGAAAGTGGAATGGAATGTGGAAGTGAATGGATGGAACGTGGAGTGCAACGAGGAATGGAATGTGGAATGGAATGTGAAATGGAACGTGGAATGGATTGTAAACGGAATGTGGAATTGAAGGTGGAATGAAATTGAATGGAATATTGAATACAATGTGTAATGGAATGAAATGGAACCTGGAATGGATCGTGGAATGGAAGGTGGAATACAATGTGAAATGGAATGGAATGGAATGTGGAATGAAACGGAATTTAATGTGGAATGGAATGTGGAATGGAATGGAATGGAATAGAATGTGGCAAGAAACGGAATGGAATGTCGAATGGGAACAATGGAATGTGGAATGGAATGGAATGGTATGGAATTTAGAAAGGAATGGAAGGGAATGGAATGAAATGTGAAATGCAATGGAATTTAGTGTGGAATGCAAAGAAATGTAACGTGGATTGGAAAGGAATGGAACATGGAATTGAATGCAATGGAATGTGAAATGACATGTGGAATAGAATGTGATATGCAATGTGGAAAGGAATTTGGAACGGAATTAAATGACTCGTGTAAAGGAATGGAATGGAATGTGGAATGGAATGGAATGGAAGCTGGAATGGAACGTGGAATGGAACCTGGAATAGAACGTGGAATGGAATGCAATGGAATGTGGAATGGGGTCGAATGGAATGTGGAATGGAACTGAATGAAATTTGGAATGGAATTTAGAATGGAAGGGAATGAAATGTGGAATGGAATGTATTGGAATGTGGAATGGAATTGAATTTGGAATGGAATGGAATGGAATGTGGAATAGAAAGGAATGCTATATGGCCTGGAATGGAATGGAATGTGGAAAGAAATTGAGCAGAATGTGGCACGGAATGGAATGGAGTGTGAAATTTAACGAAATGGACTGTGGATTGGAAAGGAATGGAATGTGTAATGGAGTGGAATGGAATGTGGAATGGAATGGAATCGAATGTGGAGCAGAATGGAATCGAATGTGTAATGGAATGTGGAGTGGAATGGAATGGAATGGAAAGGAATGTGGAATGCAATGGAATAGAAAGGAATGTGGAATGCAATGGGAAGTCTAATGGAATGTGAAATGCAATGGAATGGATTGGAATGGAATGGGGAATGCAACGGAATTGAATTGAATGTGGAATGGAACGGAATTGAAAGTCGAATGGAATGTGGAATGGAATGTGGAATGGGACGGAATGGAATGTGGAATGGAAACTGGAATTCAATGAGGAATGGAACGTGGAATGCAAAGGAATGAAATGTGAAATGGAAGGTTGAATGGCTGAGAATGGAACGTGGAATGAAATGTGAAATGGAAGGATGAATGGGTGAGAATGGAACGTGGAATGTAATGGAATGGAATGATGAATGGAATGAGGAATGGAATGCGGATTGGAGGGTGGAATGGAAAGTGGAATGGGTTGGAAAGGAACATGGAATGGAATGTGGAATGGATTGGAATGGAATGTCAAATGGAATGGAATGTCAAATGGAATGGAATGGAATGTGGTATGGAATGGAATGGAATGTGGAATGGAATGAGGAATGGAAAGGAATGGAATGTGGCATTGAATTTGGAATGGAATGTGGAATGGAATGGAATGTGGTATGAAATGGATTCAATGGAATGTGGAATGCAATGTGGAATAGAATGGGATTGAACGGAATGTGCATTGGATGTGGAATGGAATGGAATTGAACGTGGATTGGAATGAAATGTGGAATGGAATGGAATCGAATGGAATCGAAAGTGGAATGGAATGGAATGCAATGCGTAATAGAATAGAATGGGATGGAATGAGGAATGGAATGTGGAATGGAATGGAATGGAATGTGGAATGGAATGGATTGGAATGTGGAATGTAGTGTGGAATTGAATGGAATGCAACGCGGAATGGAATGGAATGTGGAATGGAACGTGGAACGTAATGGAATGGAACGTGGAATGGGAGACCGCATAATATGTAATGGATCATGGAAAGGAAGGATGAATGGAACATGGATTGGAATGTGGAATGTGGAATAGAATGGAAAGGAATGTGGAATGGAGGGGAATGGAACGTGGAATTGAATACAATAGAATGTGGAATGGAATATGGAATGGAACGGAAAGTGGAATGGAATGGATTGTGAATTGGAATGGAAAGCAATTTGGAATGGAATGTAACGGGATGCAGAATGGAAAGGAATGGAATGTGGAATCTAATGGAAAGGAATGTAATATGGACTGAAATGGAATGGAATGGATTGTGGAATGGAATGTTTTATGGAATGGAATGAAATGTAGAATGGAACACGGAATTGAACGTGGAAAGCAATGTAGAACGGAACGTGGAATGGAACATGGAATGGAATGGAATGGAACGTGGAATGGAAAGTGGAATGGAAAGGAATAGCAATTGGAATGGAACGGAAAGGAAAGGAACGAGGAATGGAATGTGGAATGGAAAGTGGAATGGAATACTGACTGGAATGGAATCGAATGGAATGCACAATGGAATCTGGAAAGGAGTGGAATGGAACCAGGAATGGAATGGAAAGGAAAGTGGAATGGATTGGAATGGGATGTGGAATGGAATGTGGACTGGAATGGAATGCAGAATCAAATCGAATGAAATGTGGAATGGAATGTGGAAGTGAATGGCATTGAATGGAATGTGGAAAGGAATGGAAAGGGATCTGCAATGGAAAGGAATGGAATGTGGACTGGAATGGAATGGAATGTGGAGTGGAATGGAATGGAATGGAATATGACTACAATGGAATGGAATGGAATGTGCAATGAAATGTGGAATGGAATAGCATATGACAGAAATGGTATGGAGTGGAATGGGCAATTGAATGTGGAAAGGAATGGAATGCAGAATGGAACGTGGAATGGAATGGAATGCAATGTGGAATGGAATGGAATGCAATGTGGAATTGAATGGAAGGGAGTGTGGAATGGAATAGAATGGAATGTGGAACGGAATGGAATGTGGAATGCAATGGACTGTGGAATATAATGGTATGGATTTGAATGGAATGTGAAATAGAATTGAATGAAATGGAATGGAATGTGAAACGGAATGGCATGGAATGTGGAACGGAATGGAATGGAATGTGGAATGCAATGGAATGGAATGTGGAATGGAATATGGAATGCAATGCAATGGAAAGTGGAATGGAATGGAATGGAGTGTGGAAAGGAATGGAATGGAATGTGGAATGAAATGTGGAATGGAATGGAATGGAATGGAATGTGGAATGAAATGGAATGGAATGTGGTATGGAATGGAATGGAATCTGTAATGGAATAATAGAATGGAATGGAATGGAATGTTGTATGGAACGGAATGGAATGTGAAATGGAAGAATGGAATGGAAAGGAAAGTGGAAAGGAAAGGAATGTTTAATGGAATGGAATGGAATGTGGGATGGAATGTGTAATTGAATGGAATGGAACGTGGATTGGAACGGAATGAAATGAGGAATGGAATGTGGAATGGAAGCTGCAATGGAATGCGGAATAGAATATGTAATGGAATGTTATGGAATGTGGGATGGAATGTGGAATGGAATGGAATGGAAAATAGAGTGGAATGGAGTGGAATGTGGAATGTAATGTGGAATGGAATGGAATGGAACGTAGAGTGGAATGGAATGGAATGGAATATGAAATGTAGGAATGGAATGGAAAGGAATGTAAAGGGGAATTGAAAAGAAATTGGAGTGGAATGGAATGGAATGTGGAATGGAATGGAATGGAATGTTGAATGGAATGGAATGTGGAATGGAATATGGAACGGAATGGAATGGAAAGGAATGTGGAATGGAACATGGAATGGAACATGGAATGGAAAGATCAATGGACCCTGGAATGGAAAGTGAAATGTAATGGTATGGAATGGAATGTGGAATGGAATGGAATGGAATTTGAAATGGAATTGAGTGGAATGTGGAATGGAATATGTAATGGAATGGAATGGAACCTGCAATGGTAGAAGGAATGGAAAGTGGATTAAAACTTGGAATGGAACTTGGAAAGGAATGGAATGGAACGTGTAATGGAAAGTGGAATGGAACGTGGAATGGACCTTGAAATGGAACATGGAATGGAAAGTGGAATGGACCCTGGAATGGAACGTGGAATGGAATGGAATGGAAAGTGGAATGGAATGGGATGGAATGCAATGTGGAATGAATGGAATGGAGTTCGAAATGAAATGGAATGGAATGTGGAACGCAATGGAATGTGGAGTGGAATGGAATGGAATGTGGAATGGAATATGAAATGGAATGGAATGGAACGTGCAATGGTACGAGAAATGGAACGTGGAACAGAAGTTGGAATGGAACCTACAAAAGAATGGAATGCAACGTGGAATGGAATGTGGAATGGAACGTGGAATGGAACGTGGAATGGAACATGGAATGGAACATGGAATGGAATAGAAAGGAACGTGGAATGGAACGTGGAGTGAAACGTGGAATGGAACGTGGAATTGGAGCATTGAATGAATGGAATACTACGTGGAATTGAATGGAATGGAATGTGGAATGCAATGGAATGCAATTCAATGGAATGTGAAATGGAATGGAATGGAATGTGCAATTAAATGTGGAATGGAATGGAATGGAATGTGCAATGGAATGTGGAATGGAATGCAATGGAATATGAAATGGAATGTAATGGAAAGGAATGTGGAATGGAATGGAATGGAATGTGAAATGCAATGGAGTGGAATGTGGAATGGAATGTGGAATGGAATGGAATGCAATGTGGAATGGAATGGAATGTGATGTGGAATGGAATAGAATGGAATGGAATGGAAGGTGGAATGTAATGCGGAATGGAATGGAATGAAAAGTGGAATGGAATGTCGAAAAGATTGGAATGGATTGTGGAATGGAACGTGGAATGGAAAGTGGAATGAAAGGTGGAATGGAACGGAATGGAAGGAGGAATGGAATTGATTGGAACGTGGAATGGAATGGAATGAAACGTAGAATGGAATGGAATGGAAGGTGAAATGGAATGGAATGAAACGTAGAATGGAATGAAATGGAATTTGGAATGGAATGGAATGGAATGTGGAAAGGAATGTAATGGAAAGTGGAATGTAATGGAATGGAATGTGGAATCGAATGGAATGGAATATGGAATGGAATGGAATGGAGTGGAATGTGGAATGGAACGTGAAATGCAATGTGGAATGGAAAGTGGATTGCAATGGAATGGAATGAGGAATTGAATGTTGAATGGAATGGAATGGAATGTGGAAGGGAAATGAATGGACTCTGGAATGAAATTTGGAATGGAATGGAATGGAATGTGGAATGGATTGGAATGGAATGTGGAATGGAATACGATGGAACGTGGAATAGAATGGAATGGAATGTTGAATTCAATGGAATGGGATGGAATGCGGAATGGAATGTGAAATGGAATGTGCAAAGGAATGGAATAGAAAGTGGAAAGCAATGTAGAATGGAATGGAACGGAATGTGGAATGCAGTGGAATGGAACATGGAATGGAATGTGGGGCGGAATGGAATGGAATATGGGACGGAATGGAATGGATAATGGAATGGAATGAAATGGAATTTAATGGAATCTGAAATGGAATTGAATGGAATGGAATGGAATTGAATAAGGATTTGAATAGATTGGAATGAGGAATGGAATGGAATTGAATAAGGATTTGAATAGATTGGAATGAGGAATGGAATGCAATGGAATGGATTGGAATGCGGAATGGAATGTGGAATGGAATGGTATGGAGTGGATTGGAATGTGGAATCGAATGTGAAATGAGTTGGAAAGGAATGTGGAATCGAATGTGAAATGGAATGGAATGGAATTTGGAATGGAATGTGGAATGGAATGGAATGGAAAGTGGAATGGAATGGAATGGAATATGGAATGGAAAGAAATGGAATATAGAATGCAATGGAATGTGGAAAGGAACGTGTAATGAAACGTGAAATGGAATGTGGAATGCAAGAGAAAGGAAAGAGGAATTGAATGTTGAATGGAATGAAATGGAATGTGGAATGGAAAGGAATGGAGTGTGGAATGGAATGCGGAATGGAATGTGGAATGGAATGGAACGGAATGTGGAATGGAAAGTGGAATGGAACGGAATGGAAGGTGGAATGGAAAGTGAAATGGAATGGAACGGGATGTATATTGGAACGTGGAAAGGAACGTGGAATGGAACGTGGAATGTGATGCAGAATGGAATGCGGAATGGAATGGAACATTGAATGGAATGGAATGGAACGTCGGATGAATGGAATGGAATGTGGAAATGAATGGAATGTAATGAGGAATGGAATGGAATGGAATGCGAAATTCAATGTGGAATACAGTAGAATGCAATGTGGAAAGGAATGTGTAATGCAATGGAATGGAATGTGGAATGGAATGGAATGGAAGGTGGAATGGAATGGACTGGAATCTGGAATGGAACGCAACAGAACAGAATGTGGAAGGGAATGTTTAATGGAATGTGGAATGGAATGGAATATAATGGAATGTGGACTGGAATGGAATAGAATTTGCAATGGAACGGAATGGAAAGCGGAAAGGAGGAATAGAATGGAATGGAAGGTGGAATGGAAAGGAAGATAGAGGAATCTGGAATGGAATTAAATGCAATGTAGAAAGGAATGGAATGGAATGTGGAATGTTATGGATTCGAATGTGAAATGGAATGGAATGTAAAGAAAGTGGAATGCAAACGGTAATGGAATGTGGAATGCAATGTGGAATGCAATGGAATCGAATGTGGAATCGAATGGAATGGAATGTGGAAGGCAATGTGGTATGCAAAGTGGAATGGAATGGAATGGACTGTGGAATGGAATGTGGAATGGAATATGGAATGGAATGTGGAATGGAATGTGGAATGGAATAGAATGCAATGTGGAATGGAATGGAATGGAATGTGGAATGGAATGGACTGGAATGTGGAATGAAATGGACTGGAACGTGGAATGGAATAAAATGGAGTGGAATGTGGAATGAAATGGAATGGAATGGATTGTGGAATGGAATGTGCACATGAATGTGGAATGGAATATGGAATGGAATGGAATGCAATGTGGAATGGAATGTGGAATGAAATGTGGAATGGAATGGAATGCAAAGTGGAATGGAATGGAATGTAGAATGAAATGGAATGGAATATGGAATGCAATATGCAATGGTATGGAATGTGCAATGGAATGTGTAGAGCAATGAAGAATGGAATGTGGAATACAATGGAATGGGATGAGGAATTGAATGTGGAATGGAATGGAAAGGAATGTGGAATGAAAAGGAATGGAGTGTGTAATGAAATGTGGAATGGAATGTACAATAGAATGGAATAGAATTCAGAATGCATTGGAATGGAATGTGGAAAGGATTGGAATGGAATGTGCAATGGAATGGAATGAAAAGTGGAAAGGAATGGAATGGAATGTTTATTGGAATGTGGAATGGAATGGCGAATGGAATGTGGCATGGAATGAAATTGAATGTGGAATGGAATGGAACGCAATGCGGATTGTAATGTGGAATGGAATGGAATTGAATGTGGAATGGAAAGTGGAATGGAATGGAATGGAATGGAATGTAGAACGGAATTTGGAATGGAATGGAATGGAAAGGAATGGAGTGTGAAATGGAATGGGATGTAATGTTGAATGGAATGGAATGGAATGTGGAATGGAATGGACTGGAATGTGGAATGGAATGGAACGGAATGGAATGTGGAATGGAATAGGTAATGGAATGTTGAATGGAATATGGAATGGAATGGAATGCAATATGGAATAGAATGAAATGGAATATGGAAGGGAATGGAATGTGGAATGGAACGTGTAATGGAATGTGTAATGGAATGTAGAATGCAATGGAATGGAAAGAGAAATTGAATGTTGAACGGATGGAATTGAATGTGGAATGGAAAGGAATGGAGAGTGAAGTGGAATGTGGAATGGAATGTGGAATGGAATGTGGAATAGAATGGAATGGAATGTGGAATGGAATGTGTAATGGAAGGGAATGGAATGTGGAATGGAACGTGGAATGTAATGGATTGCGATGTATATTGGAAGGTGGAATGGAACGTGGAATGGAACATAGAATGGAATGTGGAATGGAATGGAATGGAATGGAACGTCGGATGGAATGGAATGGAATGAGGAATGGAATGGAATGGAATGTGGAATGGAATGGAATGGAATGTGGAATGGAATTTAGAATGGAATAGAATGGAAAGTGGAATGGAATGTAGAATGGAATGGAAAGGAATGTGGAATGGAATGGACTGGAATGTGTAATGGAATGGAATGGAATGGAAGGTGGAAGGGAATGTGTAAAGGAATGTGGAATGGAATGGAATGGGATGTGGAATTCAATGGAATGGAATGGAATTCGTTAAGGAATGGAATTTAATGTGGAATGGAATGGAATGGAATGTGGAATGGAATGGAATGGAATGGAATGGAATTGAATGTAGACCGGAATGGAATGGAACGTGCAATGGAACTGAATGGAATATGGAATGGCATGGAACGGAATGTGGAATGGAAATTGGAATGGAATTGAATGGAATGGAATGCGGAATGGAATGGAATGGAATGGAATGCGGAATGGAATAGAATGGAATGGAATGTAATGGAATGGAATGTGGAATGCAATGCGGAAAGGAATGTGGAATGTAATGCGGAATGGAATGGAAAGGAAAGGAATGTGGACTGGAATGGAATGGAATGGAATGGAAAGAATGGAATGTGCAATGGGATGGAATGGTATGAGCAATGGCATGAAATGCAATGTGGAATGGAACGTGGAATGGAATAGAATGTAACTGAATGTGGAATGGAATGGAATGGAATATGGAATGGAATGGAATGGAAGGCATTGTGAAATGGAAGGTGGAAAGGAATGAGGAATGTAATGTTGAATGGAACGGAATGGAATGTGGAATGGAATGGAATGAAATGTGGAATGGAATGCAATTGAATGGAATGGAATGTGGAATCGAACGTCGAATGAAATGGAATGGAATGATGTGGAATGTGGAAGAGAATATGGAATGGAATGGAGTGAGGAATAGAAAGTGAATTGGAAAGTGGAATGGAACGTGAAATGGAACGGAAAGAAACAAGGAATGGAACGGTTTGGAATGTGGAATGGAATGAAAAGGAATGGAATTGAACGTGGAATGGAACATGCTATGTAATGGAATGGAACATAGAATGCATTGTGTAATGAAACGTGGAATGGAACATCGGATGGAAAGTATAATGGAATGTGGAATGGAACGGAACTTCAGATGGAATGGAATGGAATGTGTAATGGAACGGATGGGAATGTCGAACGGAATGGAATGGAATGTGGAATGGAATGTGGAATAGAATAGAATAGAATGTGGAATGGAATGTGGAATGGAATGGAATGGAATGGAATTTGGAATGGAATGGAAAGGAATGTGGAATGGAATGAACTGGAATGTGGAATGGTATGGAATGCAACCGAATGTGGAAGGGAATGTGTAATGGAATGTGGAATGGAATGAAATTGGATGTGTAATTGAATGGAATGGAATGGAATGCGGTACAGAGTGGAATGAAATGTGGAATGGAATGGAATGTAGTGGAATGTGGACTGGAATGGAATGGATTGTGCAATGGAATTGAATGGAATATGGAATGGCATGAAATAGAATGTGGAATGGAAACTGGAATGGAATTGAATGGAATGGAATGCAGAGTGGAATGTAATGAAATGGAATGTGGAATGGAATGGAATGGAATGGAATGTGGAATGTAATGCGGAAAGGAACATGGAAAGGAATGTGGAATGGAATGAAAAGGAATGAATTGTGGAATGGAATGAAAAGGAATGGAATGTGGAATGGAATGTTATGGAATGGAATGGAATGGAATTGAATGTAGACTGGAATGGAATGGAATGTGCAATGGAATTGAATGGAATATGGAATAGCATGGAATGGAATGTGGAATGGAAATTGGAATGGAATTGAATGGAATGGAATGTGGAATGGAATGGAAAGGAATGGAATGTAGAATGGAATGGAATGGAATGGAATGTTTAATGGAATGGAATGGAATGGAATGTGGAATGCAATGCTGAAAGGAATGTGGAATGTAATGTGGAATGGAATGGAAAGGAATGGAATGTGGTCTGGAATGGAATGGAATGGAATGGAATGTGCAATGGAATGGAATGGAATGAGGAATGGCATGAAATGGAATGTGGAATGGAACGTGGAATGGAACAGAATGGAATTGAATGTGGAATGGAATGGAATGGAATATGGAATGGAATGGAATGGAAGGCAGTGTGAAATGGAAGGTGGAACGGAATGAGGAATGTAATGTTGAATGGAATGGAATGGAATTTGGAATGGAATGGAATGAAATGTGGAATGGAATGAAATTAAACGGAATGGAATGTGGAATCGAATGTGGAATGGAATGGAATGGAATGATGTGGAATGTGGAAAAGAATATGGAATGGAATGGAATGGAGTGAGGAATAGAATGTGGATTAGAACGTGGAATGGAACGTGGAATGGAACGGAAAGGAACACGAAATGTAACGGAATGGAATGTGGAATGGAATGGAAAGGAATGGAACTGAACGTGGAATGGAAGGTGCTATGTAGTGGAATGGAACGTAGAATGCAATGTGGAATGAAACGTGGAATGGAACATGGAATGGAAAGTATAATGGAATATGGAATGGAATGGAATGGAACATTGGATGGAATGGAATGGAATGTGGAATGGAATGGAATGGAATGTGGAATGGAATGGAATTGAATGGGGAACAGAATAGAATAGAATGTGGAATGGAATGTGGAATGGAATGGAATGGAGTGTGAAATGGAATGGAAAGGAATGTGGAATGGAATGGACTGGAATGTGGAATGGAATGGAATGGAAGGGAATGTGGAAGGGAATGTGTAATGGAATGCTGAATGGAACGGAATGGGATGTGGAATTGAACGGAATTGAATGGAATGCGGTATGGAATGGAGTGGAATGTGGAATGGAATGGAATGGAATGGAATGTGGACTGGAATGGAATGGAATGTGAAATGGAATTGAATGGAATATGGAATGGCTTGAAATGGAATGTAGAACGGAAATTAGAATGGAATTGAATGAAATGGAATGCAGAGTGGAATGGAATGGAATGGAAAGTGGAATGGAATGGAATGGAATGTGGAATGTAATGTGGAAAGGAATGCGGAATGGAATGTGGAATGGAATGAAAAGGAATGGAATGTGGACTGGAATGGAATTGAATGGAATGGAATGTGCAATGGAATGCAATGGAATGTGGAATGGCATGAAATGGAATGTGGAATGGAACGTGGAATGTCATGGAATGGAATGGAATGTGGAATGGAATGGAACGTAACATGGAATGGAATGGAATGGATGGCAGTGTGAAATGGAAGGTGGAATGGAATGTGGAATGTAATGTTAAATGGAATGGAATGGAATGGAATGTGAAATGGAATGCAATTGAATGGAATGGAATCTGGAATCAAATGTGGAATGGAATGGAATGGAAAGTTTGGAATGTGGAAAAGAATATGGAATGGAATGGAATGGAGTGAGGAATGGAAAGTGGATTGGAACGTGCAATGGAACATGGAATGGAACGGAAAGGAACATGGAATAGAACGGAATGGAACATGGAAAGGAATGGAAAGGAAGGGAATTGAAAGTGGAATGGAACGTGCTATGGAATGGAATGGAACATAGAATGCAATGTGGAATCAAACGTGGAATGGAACTGGGAGTGAAACATGGAATGCAAGGGAATGTAAAGTGGAAATGGATGGAATGGAAGCTGAATTGGAACGTTGTATGGAATGGAATGGAACGTGGAATGGAAAGTCCTATATAATGGAATGGAACAAAGAATGGAACGTAGAATGGAACGTAGAATTGAACGTGGAATGGAACGTGAAATGGAATGGAATGGAAAGTGGAATGGAAAGGAATGGAACATGGAATGGAATGGAAAGGGACGTGCAATGGAAGGTGGAATGGAATGGAATGGAACGTAGAATGGAACGTGGAATGGAAAGTGGAATGCAACGAAATGGAACGTGGAATGGATCGGAATGGAACGTGGAATGGAACGGAATGGAATGGAATGGAATGTGGAATGGAATGTGGAATGGTATGGAATGGAATGTGGAAAGAATGGAATGGAATATGGTATGGAAAGTGCAATGGAATTAAATGGAATGTGGAATGGAACGTGGAATGGAATGATATGTAATGTGGAATGGAATGGAATGGAATGTGGAATGGAATGGAATGGAATGCTATGGAATGGAATGGAATGGAATGGAATGTGGTATGGAATGGAATGGAATGTGAAATGGAATAGAAAGGAATATGAAATGGAAGGTGGAATGGAATGGAATGGAGTGTGGAATGGAACTTGGAATGGAATGGGACGGAATGCAATGTGGAATGTAACGTAATGGATTGAGGAATGGAACGGATTGGAACGGAATGGAATAGAATGGAATGGCATGGAATTTGGAATGTAGTGGAATGTAAAGGAATGGAATGTTGAATGGAATGGAATGGAATGGAATAGAATGTGGAATGGAATGGACTGGAATAGAATGGAAAGAGGAATGGAATGGAAGGGAATGTGGAATGGAATGTTGAATGGAATGGAAAGCAAAGTGGAATGGAATTGAAAGGAATGAAATGTGGAATAGAATGGAATGGAATGGAATGGTTTAGAATGGAAAGAAAAGTGAAATGGAATGGAATGTAGAATGGAATGGAAAGAAATGGGGAATGGAATGAGAAATGGAACATAATGCAAAGTCGAATGGAATGTGGAATGGAATGCAAAGGAATGTGGAATGGAATGCAATGGAATATGGAAAGGAATGGAACGGAATTTGGAATGGAATGTGGAATGGAATGGAATGGAACGTGGAATGGGACATGGAATGGAACATATAATGGAACCTCGAATGGATTGGAATGGAATGTGGAATGGAATAGAATGGAAAGTGGAATGGAATGGAATCGATTGTCGAATGGAATAGAATGGAATATGGAATTGAATGTGGAATGGAATGGAATGGAATGTGGAATGGAATGGAATGGAGTGTGGAATGGAATGTGGAATGCAACGTGGAATGGAATGAGGAATGGAATGGAATGCAATCTGGAATGGAATGGAATGGAATGTGGAATGGAACTTTTAGTGAAATGGAATGGAATGGAATGTGGAATGTAATGGAATGGAATGTTGAATGGAATGGAATGGAATGGAATAGAATGTGGAATGGAATGGATTGGAATGGAATGGAATGGACGTGGAATGGAACATGTAATGGAACGTCGAATGGATTGGAATGGAATGTGGAATGGAATGGAATGGAAAGTGGAATGGAATGGAATGGAAAGTGGAATGGAATGGAATGGAAAGTGGAATGGAATGGATTGTCGAATGGAATAGAATGGAATATGAAATTGAATGTGGAATGGAATGGAATGGAATGTGGAATGGAATGTGGAGTGGAATGGAATGGAGTGTGGAATGGAATGTGGAATGGAATGTGGAATGGAATGAGGAACGGAATGGAATGCAATCTGGAATGGAACGGAATGGAATGTGGAATGGAATGGAATGGAATGTGGAATGGAATGAGGAATGGAATGGAATGCAATCCTGAATGGAATGGAATGCAATATGGAATGGAATGGACAGGAAAGTGGAATGGAATGGAATGTGGAATGAAATGTGTAACGGAATGTGGAATAGAATGTAGAATGGAAAGGAATGGAAGGTAGAATCGTATGGGGAATGGAATGGAAAGGAATGTGGAATGGAATGGAATAGAATGTGGAATGGAATGGAATGGAATATGGAATCGAATGGAACGGAATGTGGAATGGAACGTGTCATGGAATGTGGAATGGAAAGTGGAATGGAATAGAATGGAATGTGGAATGGAATGGAGTGGAATATGGAATGGAATGGAATGGAGTGTGGAATGGAATGTGTAATGGAAAGTGGAAGGGAATGTGGAATGGAATGGAATGGAATGTGGAATGGAGTGGACTGGAAAGTGGAATGGAATGGAATGGAAACTGGAATGGAAAGGAACGCAATGTGGAATGTAATGTGAAATGGAATGGAATTGAATGTGGAATTGAATGTGGAATGGAATGGAATCGAATGTGGAATGGAATGTAATGCAATGTGGAATGGAATGGAATGGGATTTGCAAGGGAATGGAATGGAATGTGTAATAGAATGCAATGGAATGTGGAATTCAATGGAATGGAATGTGGAGTTGAATGAAATGGAATGTCAAATGGAATGTGGAACGGAATGTGGAATGGAATGGACTGCAACGTGGAAGGGAATGGAATGGAAGGTGAAATGGAATGGAATGGAATATGGAATGGAAAGTGGAATGGAATGTAGAATGGAATGGAATGGAATTGAATGTAATTGAATGGAAATTGGAATGGAATGGAATTTAAGGTGAGATGAAACGTGGAATGAAATGGAGAGGAAAGTGAAATGGAATGAGTAATGGAACGTGGAATGGAATGGAATGGAATGTGGTATGGAATAAATTGGAATGTGGAAATGTACGTGGAATGGAGTGGAATGTAACGTGGAATGGAATGGAACGCAATGTGGAATGGAATGGAATGGAATGTCGAATGGAAAGGAATGGAATGTGGAATTGAATGGAATGGAATGGAAGGCGGAATTGAATGTGTAATACAATGTGGAATGGAATGTTGTAAGGAAAGTAATGGAATGTGGAAAGGATTGTGGAATGGAATGAAATAGAATGTGGAATGGAATGGAATGGAATGTGGAATAGAATGTGGAATGGAAGGGAAAGGAATGTGGAATGGAATGCAATGGAATGTGGAATGGAATGGAATGGAATGTGGAATAGAATGTGGAATGGAAGGGAAAGGAATGTGGAATGGAATGCAATGGAATGTGGATGGAATGTAATGTAATGTGAAATGGAGGAAAGGAATGGAATGGAAAGTGGAATTGAAAGGAATGTGGAATGGAATGGAATGGAATGGAAAGTGGTATGGAATTGAATGGAATGTGGAATGGAATGAGGAATGGAATGGAATGGAATGTGGAATGGAATGTGGAATGAAATGGAACGGAATGTGGAATGGAATGGAATGGAATGTGGAATGCAATGTGGAATGGAATGGAATGGAATGGAATGTGTAATGGAATGGATTGGAACGTGGAATGGAAAGTGAAATGGAACGTGGAATATAATGTGGAATTATGTGGAAAGGAATGTGGAATGGAATGTGGAATGGAATGGAATGGAATGTGGAATGGAACGTTGAATGGAATGGAATGGAACGTGGCATGGAATGGAATCGAATGTCGAATATGTCCACTTTCCACTGCATTACATTCCACGTTATTTTCCATTCCACTTTCAATTCCCCATTCCATTCCTTTCCACATTTCATTTCAGTCCTTTCTACGTTCTGTTCCACATTGCATTCCACTCCATTCCACATTGCATTCCATTCCATTCCACAATCTATTCCATCCCATTCCACATTCCATTCCAAATTCTATTCCATTCCATTCCACATACCATTCCACATTCTTTTCCATTCAATTCCACATTATATTGCACGTTCCATTCCACGTTCCATTCCTCGTTCCAATCCACTTTCCATTCCACGTGAACCATTCAATTCCATTCCACATTCCATGCCATTCCACATTCCATTCCTCATTCCATCCAATTCCATTCCACATTCCATTCCATTCCATTTAACTTTCCATTCCACATTCCATACCATTCCATTTCACATTCCATTCTATTCCCCTCCACATTCCATTCCACATATCATTCAGTTCCATTCCACATTCCGTTCCACATTCCATTCCATTCCATTGCACATCTACTCCATTCCATTCCATTCCACATCCATTCCATTCCGTTCCATTCCACATTCCATTATATTACATTCCAAATTCCATTCCATTCCATTCCACATTCGATTCCATTCCGTTCCACGTTCCATTCCATTCCATTTCACATTCCACTCCGCATTCCATTGCATTCCATTCCACATTCCTTTCCATTCCATTCCAAATTCCATTCCATTCCATTACACATTCCATTCCATTCCATTCCACATTAAATCCCATTCCATTTCAAATTCCATTGCATTCTGTTCCGTTGCATTCCACATTCCATTCCATTCCATTCCACATTTCATTCCACATACCAATCCATTCCACATTCCATTCCATTCCATTCCATTCCACATTCCATTCCTCATTACATTCCATTCCTCATTACATTCCATTACACATTCCATTCCATTCCATTTTATTCCACATTCAATTCCACTTTCCATTCCATTCCATTCCACATTCCACTGCAATCCATTACACATTCCATTCCACATTCCATTCCATTCCATTCCTCCTTCCACTTCTTCCCATTCCATTCCACATCACATTCCACATTCCCCTCCATTCCATTCTATATTCCGTTCCTTTGCATTCCATACCATTCCACTTTCCTTTCCATTCCATTCCATTTCCATTGCATTCCACATTCCATTACATTTTATTCCACCTTCCATTACATTACATTCTACATTCTATTCCATTCCATTTCAAATTCCATTCCATTCCATTCCATTCCATTCCATATTCAATTCCGTTCCATTCCACATTCCATTCCACAGCTTTCGATTCCACATTGCATTACATTCCTTTTCCCATTCCATTCCACAATCAATTCCTTTCCATTCCATTCCATTCCACGTTCCATTCCACATCCGCGTCCATTTCATTACACTTTCCATTCCTTTCCATTCCATTCCATATTCCATTCCATTTCACATTCCATTCCATTCCATTCCATTGTACATTCCATTCCATTCAATTGCATTCCAAATTCCATTCCATTCTGTCCCACATTCCATCCCAGTCCATTCCTCATTGCATTTCAAATTCACTTCCATTCCGTTCCACATTCCCTTCATTTCCATTCCATTACATTCCACATTCCATTCAACATTCCGTCCCATTCCATTCCACATTCCATTCCTTTCCTTCCATTCCATTCCATATTCCATTCCATTCCATTCCTCATTCCATTCCATTGCATTCCATTCCATTTCTTTCCGTTAGATTCCTATCCATATTCCATTCCATTCCATTCCATACCACATTCCATTCCATAGCATTCCGTTCCATATTCCATTCCATTCCATTCCACATTCCATTCCTTTCCATTCCACATTCCATTACATTGCATTCCATTCCACATTCCATTCCACATTCAAATCCATTCCATTCCACATTCCATTGCTTTCCATTCCATTCCATTCCATTCCTTTCCACATTCCATTGCATTCCTTTCCACATTCCATTCCGTTTGTTTCCCTTCCATTCCCTTCCTTATTCCACTCCATTCCATTCAATTCCGCAAGCAATTCCATTCCATTCCATTCCATTCCACTTTCCATTCCTCATTCCTTTCCATTCCATTCCACATTCCATGACATTCCGTTCGAAATTGGACTGAATTTCATTCCACATTCCATTCCATTCCATTTCACGTTCCATTCCATTCCATTGCATTCCAGTCCACTTTCCAATCCATTACATTCCTAATTCCATTCCGTTGCATTACACATTCGATTCCACATTCCATTCCATATTACATTCTACATTGCATTCCACATTCCATTCCATTCAATTCCACATTCCACTCTATTCCATTCCATTCCACATTCCATTCCTATCCATTCCAGTTTCCATTCCATTCCTTTCCAGACTCCATTCCACAATCCATTCCACTTTCCATTCGATTCCATTCCATTCCATTCCACATTCCATTCCATTCTGTACCACATTATAATCCAAATTCCTTTCCATTCCATTCGACATTCCATTCTAAATTCCACTCCATTCCATTCCATATTCCATTCAATTCCATTCCATATTCCATTCCCTTCCATACCACATTATATTCTATATTCCGTTCCATTACTTTCCACATTCCATTCTACATTCCACTCCATTCCATTCCATATTCCATTCAATTCCATTCCACATTCCATTCCCTTCCATTTCACATTCCATTCCATTCCATTCCATTCTTGTCCACATTCCATTCCATTGCAGTCCGCTTTCCATTCCATGGCATTCCATAATCCATTCCAAATTGCATTCAATTCAATTGCACATTCTATTGAATTCCATCCCAAATTGCATTCCATTCCATTGCACATTCCATTCTACATTCCATTCCACATTGCATTCCATTCCATTCCACTTTCGATTCCACATTCCATTCCAAATTCCACTCCGTTCCATTCCATGTTCCATTTCCCATTCCATTCAATTCCATTTCACATTCCATTACACATTCAATTCCATTCCATTCCACATTCAATTGCATTCGATTCCACATTCCATTCTATTCCATTCCACATTGCATTCCATTCTATTCCGCATTCCATTCCATACCATTCCGCATTCCATTCCATTCCATAACATTCCATTCCATTCCACATTCCATTCTTTTCAATTCTTTCCCATATTATATTTTAGTCAATTCCACATTCCGTTCCTTTCCATTCCATTCCATTCCACGATCCATTCCATTCCATTCGATTCCACATTCCATTTCATTCCATTCCATTCCATTCCATATTCCATTCCGCATTCCATTCCATTCCACATTCCATTACAAATTCCATTCCATTCCATTTCTCATTCCATTCCACTCCATTCCATTCCACATTTCATTCCATTCCACATTCCATTCCATTCCACATTCCGTTCCACAATTAACTCCATTCCATTCCACATTCCATTCCACATTCCTTAACTTTAAATTCCACATTCCATTCCTTTCCATTCCACATTCTATTCCATTCCATTCCACACTGCATTCCATTCTAGTCCAGGTTACATTCCACGCCATTCCGCATTCCATTCCAGTTTCAAATTCATTCCATTCCACATTCCATTCCACCTTCCATTCCAAACCATTCCACATTCCATTCAACCTTCCATTCCAATCCATTCCACATTCAATTCCATTCCATTCCACATTCCATTCAACAATACATTCCACATTCCTTTCCACATTCCATTCCATTCCATTCCACATTCCATTCCACATTCCATTTCTTTCCTTTAAATATTCTTTTCCACATTCCATTCCACATTCCATTCCATTCCATTTCACATTCCATTCCATTCCACATTTCATTCCACTCCACATTCCATTAAAATCCACATTCCAATCCCCATTCAATTCCATTCCACATTCCATTCCATTCCATTCGACATTGCATTGCATTCCATTCCACATTGCATTCCATTCCATTCTAAATTCTATTCAAAATTCAATTCCATTCCAAACCACATTCCATTCCACTTTCCATTCCATCCCATTAAACTTTCCATTCCATTCCATTCCACATTCCATTCCACATTCATTTCCATTCCATTCCACATTCCATTCCGCATTCAATTCCATGTTCCTTTTCATTCCATTCCACTTTCCATTCCACACGTCATTCCCTACCATTCCACGTTCGTTTACTCATTCCATTTCATTGCATTACAAATTCCATTCCACATTCCATTACATTGCATTCCACATTCCGTTCCACATTCCATTCCATTCCATTGCATTCCATTCCATTCCACATTCCATTCCACATTCCATTCCATTCTTTTCCACCTTCCATTACACTTTCCCTTCCACGTTCCATTCCATTCCATTCCACGTTCCATTCCACGTTCCGTTGCATTCCATTCCACATTGCATTCCACTTTCCATTTAATTCCAATCCATATTCCACTCCATTCCATTCCACATTCCACTCCATTCCATTCCACATTCCACTCCATTCCATTCCACATTCCATTGTACATTCCATTCCACATTTATTCGCAATCCATTCCACATTCCACTCCATCCATTCCATTCCAAATTCCATTCCATTCCATTCCACATTCCATTCCATTCCATTTCAAATTCCATTGCATTCTCTTCCCCTTTCCAATCCAATCCATTCCACATTCCATTATATTCCACTCCATTCCACATTCCATTCCATTCCACTCCATTCCACGTTCCATTCCACGTTGCATTCCACGTTCTATTCCACGTTCCACTGCATTCCATTCCACGTTCCATTCCACATTCCAACCACTTTCCATTCCCTTCTATTCCACATTCCATTCCACATTCCATTCAATTACATTCCATTACACATTCCATTCAATTCCATTCCACAATCAATTCCATTCCATTCCATATTCCATTCCATACAATATTCCTGTCCATTCCATTCCACATTCCATTCCACATTCCATTCCACTTTCCATTCCATTCCATTCCTCATTCCCTTCCATTCCATTCTATTTCAATCCATTCCACATTCCTTTCCATTCCATTCCACCTTCCTTTCCATTCCATGCCACATTGACTTCCATTCCAATACAGTTTCCATTCCACGTTCCATCACACGTTTTTTTCACGTTGCATACCACTTTCCATTCCACGTTCCATTACATTCCATTCCACCTTCCATGCCATTCCTTTCCACCTTCAATTCAACTATCCATTCCACATTCCTTTCCATTCCATTCAACTTTCCATTCCACATTCCACTCCATTCCATTCCACAGTCCATTCCACATTCCATTCCATCACATTCCATTCCACATTCCCTTCCATTCCATTGCTCATTTAATTCCAAATTCCATTCCACTTTACATTCTATTGCATTCCACATTCCATTCCACATTGCATTGCACATTCCATTCCAAATTCCATTCCATTCTATTCCACATTCCATTCCGCATTCCATTCAATTCCATTCCACATTCCATTCTATTCCATTCCACATTCAATTACATTGCATTCCACTTTCCCTTCCATTCCATTGCAAATTCAATTCGACTTTCCCTTCCATTCCATTGCAAATTCAATTCGACTTTCCATTGCACATTCCATTCCATTACATTCCACATGCCATTCCACATTCCTTTACACCTTCCATTCCAAACTCCATTCCACTGTTTTCCACATTCCATTACGCATTCCATTCAATTCCATTCCACATTCAATTCCAAATGCCATTCCACTGTATTCCCCATTCCTTTCCACTTTCCACTCAATTCCATTTCACGTACCATTCCATTCCAAATGCCATTCCACTGTATTCCCCATTCCTTTCCACTTTGCACTCAATTCCATTTCACATACCATTCCATTCCATACCATTTCACCTTCAATTGCTTTGCAATCCACTTTCCATTAAATTACATTGCACATCAATTCTACATTCCATTCCACATTCCATTCCATTCCTTTACACATTCTATTACACATTCCATTCCGCATTCCATTCCATTCTATTCCACATTCCATTCCGCATTCCATTCAATTCCATTTCACATTCCATTCCATTCCATTCCATTCCATTCTATTCCACATTCCATTCCGCATTCCATTCAATTCCATTTCACATTCCATTCCATTCCATTCCATTCCACATTCAGCTGCATTCCGTTCCACATTCCATTCCGTTCCATTCAATTCCATATTCCATTCCATTCCATTCCTCATTCCATTAAGTTACATTCCACATTCCATTCCATTACATTCTGTATTCCATTCCATTCAATTCCGCTTTCCATTCACTTCCTTTACAATCCTTTCCACATTCCATTCCATTCCTTTACTTTCCACATTCCATTTCATTCCATTACACAATCCAATCCCTTCCATTCCATTCCATTCCACATTCCATTCCATTCCACCCCATTCCTTTCCACATTCCATTCCATTATATTCCATTCCATCCCACGTTCCATTCCACATTGCATTCCATTCCATTACACATTCCATTCCATTCAATTTTACGTTCCATTCCATTCCATTCCATATTGCATTACATTCGATTCCACACTGCCTTCCATTCCGTTCCACATTCCATACCAAATTCCAATCCATTCAATTCCACATTGCATTTCACATTCCTTTCCATGCCATTCCACATTCTATTCCATTCAATTCCACATTCCGTTCCACATTCCGTTCCATACCATTCAACATTCCATTCTACTTTCCATTCCATATTCCATTCCATTCCACATTCCATTCCATTCCTTCCCACATTGCATTCCACATTCTTTTCCATTCTTTTCCACATTCCATTCCATTCCATTTGACTTCGCATTCCACATTCCATTGCATTCCATTCTACTTTCTCTTCCACATTCCATTGCATTTCATTCCAAATTCCATTTCATTAATTTCCATGTTCCATTCTACGTTTCATTCCACTTTCCATTCCACGTTCCATTCCATAAATTTCCACGTTCCATTCCATTCCATTTCACGTTCCATATCATTCGATTCCACATTCCACTCCACTTTCCATTTCACATTCTATTCCACATTCAATTTCACATACCATTCCGTTCCATTCTATTCCATTCCACATTCCATTCAATTCAATTCCACTTTCCATTCCATTCCGTTCCACATTCCATTACTTTCCATTCCACATTCCATTTCACATTGCATTCCACATTCTTTTCCATTTCATTCAACATTCCATTCAACATTCCATTTCACTACATTCCAGATTCAATTCCATTCCATTCCACATTCCATTGTGCATTCCATTCCTTTGCATTCCACATTACATTCCAAATTCCACTCCATTCCACTCCTCATTCCATTTCACATTCCATTCCATTCCATTCCACATTCCATTCCACATTCCATTACCCGTTGCATTCCACATTCCATTCTACGATCCATTCTATTCCATTCCACGTTCCACTCCATTCCATTCCAAGTTCCAATTCTTTTCACTCCACATTCCATTCCATATCCCATTCCACATTCCATTACACATTCCATTCCATTCCATGCCTTTCAACAATCCATTCTACATTCCATTCCATTCCATTCCACATTCCATTCCATGTTCCATTCCATTCCATTCCACGTTCCATTACTCATTCCATTCCATATTCCGTTCAACATTCCTTTCTGTTCCATTCCAAATTCCATTCCACATTCCATTCCACATTCCTTTGGATGTTCCGTTCCATTCCATTCCACAGTCCATTGCATTCCATTCCACATTCCATTCCACATTCCATTCCATTCCATTCTGCATTCCATTGCACGTCTTTTCCAAGTTCCATACCACGTTCCGTTCCACGTTCCATTCTTTTCCATTCCACGTTCCTTTCCATTCTATTCCACGTTCCATTTGAATCAATTCAACGTTCAATTCCACATTCCATTTCACATACCATTCCACATTCCATTCCATTCAATTCTATTCCACATTCCTTTCCATTCAAATACACATTCCATTCAATTCCATTTCACATACCATTCCTCATTCCATTCCGCAGTCCATTCCATTGCATTCCACATTTCATTCCACACTCCAATCAACATTCCATTCCACAATCCATTCCTATCCATTCTAGATTACTTTTCACATTCCATTCCACATCCCATTTCATTCCATTCCACATTAGAATCGACATTCCATTCCATTCCATTTCACATTCCATTCCCTTCCATTCCACATCCATTTCCATATTTCATTCCACATTCCATTCCACATTCCATTCCGTTCCATTTCGCATTCCGTTCCACACTGCATTCCATATTCCATTCCACAGTCCATTGCGTTCCTTTCCACATTCCATTCCACATTCTATTCCATTCCATTCCACGTTCCTTTCCACATTCCATTCCTTTCTATTCCACACTCCTTTTCACATTCCATTCCATTCCATTCCATTCAACTTTCCATTCCTTTCCATTCCACATTTAATGCACGGCCCTTTCCATATTCCAATGCACAATCCGTTCCGTTCCATTCCACAATTATTTCCACATTCCATTCCACATGCCATTCCATTCCATTCCACATTCCATTCCATTCCGTTTCACATTCCATTCTGTTCCATTCCTCTTTCCTTTCCACATTCCATTGCACATTCCATTCCATTCCATTCCACATTCCATTCCATTCCATTCCAAAATCCATTCCACATTGCATTCCCCTTTATATTCCATTCCGTTCTATTACACATTCCATTCCATTCCACATTCCATTCCATTAAATTCCATATTCCATTCCACATTCCATACCACGTTCCATTCCATTCCATCGCACGTTCCATTCCACTTTCCATTAGGCGTTCCATTCCACATTCCATGCGATTCATTCCACATTCCATTCCGTAATCCATTCCATTAAGTTCCACATTCCATTCCTTTCCATTCCACATACCATTCCTTTCCATTCCACTTTCCATTCCATTCCATTCCACATTCCATTCCACATTCCATTCCATGTTCCATTCCACGTTCCACACCACGTTCCATTCCATTCCATTCCACCTTCAATTCCACATTTCATTCCATTTCATTCCAAATACCATACCATTCCATTCCCAACGATATTCCATTAAATTACATTCCACATTCCATTCCATTCCTTTCCACATTCCATTCCATTGCATTCCACATTCTATTCCATTCCATTCCATTCCAATCCACATTCCATTCCATTCCATTCCACTTTGCATTCCATTCCATTCCACATTCCATTCCACATTCCATTCAATTCCATTGCACATTCCATTTCATTCCATTCCACCTTCCATTCCATTACATTTCTCGTCCCATTCAATTCCCTTCACTTGCATTCAGTTCCATTCCAAGTGCCATTCCACTTTCCATTGCACGTTTCTTTCCTCATTCCCTTCCACGTTCCACTGTATGGCATTCCACGTTCCATTCCATTACATTCCACGTTACATTCCACCTTCCATTCCATTGCATTCCACATTACATTCCACATTCCCTTCCATTCCATTGCACGTTCCATTCCACATTCCTTTCTATTCCATTGCATATTCCATTCCATTCCGTTCCGTTCCATTCCACATTGCACTCCACATTTCATTACAATCCATTCCATTCTAGTCCACATTTCATTCCATTCCATTCCTTTCAACATTCCATTCCACATTCCATTCCATTTTCCATTCCACTTTCCATTCCACGTTCCATTCCACTTTCCTTTCCACATTGCATTCCATGATCCATTCCACGTTCCATTCCACTTTCCATTCCATTCCATTCCACATTCCATTCCACAACCCAATCTATTCCATTCCATTCCACATTCCATTCCACATTCCATTCCATTCCATACCCCTTTCCACTCCATTCAATTCTACATTCTATTACACTTTCTTCTCCATTCCATTCCACATTCCATTCCACATTGCATTCCATTCCATTCCACATTCCTTACCGTTCCATTCCATTCCGCATTCCATTCCATTTCATTCTGTATTTCATTTCATTCCCTTGCACATTCCATTCCAGAATAGAGTCAATTCCATTCCAAATTCCATTCCCTTCTATTGTGCATGCAATTTCACCTTCCATTCCATTCCATACCATTCCATTCCTCATTCCATTCGAATCCATTCCACATTCCATCCCACGTTCCATTCCATTCCAATCCATTCCATTCCATTCCATTCCACTCCAAATTCCATTGCATTCCATTCCAATCCGCATTCTATTCAGATGCATTCTGCGTTCCATTCTATTCCATTCCACGTTCCATTCCGTTCCATTCCACATTCCATTACACATTCAATTCAATTCCATTCCATTCCACGTTGCGTTGAACACTAAATTCCATTCCATTCCACGTTGGACATTCCATACCACATTCCATTGCATTCTAATCGGCATTCCATTGAACATTCCATTCCATTCCATTCCACATTCCATTCCATTCTATTCCACATTCCACTCCATTCCATTCAATATTCCATTACATATTCTACAACATTCCGTTCCACATTCCATTCCTTTAGATTCCACATTCCATTCCATTCCATTCCACATTCCATTCCACTTTAGATTCCATTGCATTCTACCTTCCATTCCACATTCCATTACATTCCACAGTAACTTCCATTCCACGCCATTCCACTTTCCATTCCAAGTTCCATTCAATTCAATTCCACATTCCTTTCCACATTCGATTCCATTCCATTCCACATTCCATTCCAGAGTCTATTCCATTCCATTGCATATTCCATTCAATTCCATTCCACATTCAATTCCATTCCATTCCACGTTCCATTCCCTCCCATTCTGCGTTCCATTCCACGTTCCAGTCCACGTTCCTTTCCACATTCCATTTCATTCCATTCCACATTCCATTCCATTCCACATTCCATTCCATTCCTTTCCGTTCCATTACACATTCCTTTCCACATACCATTCCACTTTATTCCACATTCAATTCCATTCCTTTCCACATTGCATTCCACATTCCATTCCATTGCATTCCACATTCCCTTCCATTCCACTTCACATTCCATTCCATTGCATTCCATTCCACATTCCATTCCACATTCCTTTCCATTCCATTCCCCATTCCATTCCATTCCACATTCCATTCCATTCCACATTCGATTCCACATTCCATTCCATTCCTTTCCACATTCCATTCCATTCCACATGCCATTCCCTTCCATTCAGTTCGATTCCATGACACATTCCATTCCATTCCATTCCATTCCATTCGATTACACATTCCATTCCACGTTCCATTCCATTCCATTCCGCATTCCATTCCACATTCCATTCCATTCCATTCCGGATTCCATTCCACATTCCTTTCCATTCCATCCAACATTCCATACCATTCGATTCCGCATTCCTTTCCATTCCTTTCCACTTTCCATTCCACATTCCATTCTACTCCATTCCTTTCCGCTTTCCATTCCATTCCACATTCCATTCCAAATTCCATTCCATTCCATTCCACATTCCCTTACACATTTCTTTCCATTGCATTCCAAGTTCCATTCCATTCCATTCCACATTGCATTCAACTCCATTTCACATTGCACTCCATTCCTTTCCACGTTCCATTCCACGTTCCATTCCACGTTCCATTCCACATTCCTTTCCATTCCATTCCCCATTCCATTCCATTCCACATTCCATTCCATTCCACATTCAATTCCACATTCCATTCCATTACTTTCCACATTTCATTCCATTCCACATGCCATTCCCTTCCATTCATTACGATTCCACAACACATTCCATTCCATTCCATTAAACATTCCATTCCACATTCCATTCCATGGAATTCCACATTCCATTCCAATATATTCCACATTCTGTTCTATTCCATTCCATTCCATTCCGCCTTCCACTCTACGTTCCATTCCACGTTCCATTCCACATTCCATTCCATTCCATTCCACGTTCCATTTCATGTTCCATTCCATGGTTCAGTCCACATTCCTTTGCACATGCCATTCCATCTTGCATTCCAAAGTCCATTCCCTTCTGTTCCAGATTCCATTCCACATTCCATTCCTTTCCACGGTCTATTCCACATTCCAGTCCACGTTGCATTACACATTCCTTTCCATTCCATTCCACGTTCTATTCCACATTCCATTCCCTTCCTTTATGCATTGTATTCCATTTCATTAAATATTCCATTGCCCATTCCATTCCATTCCACATTCCATTACACATCATATTCCATTCCTTTCCACGTTCCTTTCCATTCCATTCTACATTCTATTAAACATTCCATTCCATTGCATTCCATTCCAATCCATATTCCATTCCATTCCATTCCACGTTCCATTCATTTCCATTCCAAATTCCATTCCGTTGCATTCCATGTTCCATTCCACATTGCATTCCATTCCATTCCGCTTTCCATTCCATTCCATTCCACGTTTCATTCCACATTCCATTCCATTCTATTCCACGTTCCATTCCACATTAAATTTCACATTGCATTCCATTCTATTCCACGTTCCATTACACATTCCATTCCACGTTCCATTCCATTCCATTCCACATTCAATTCCATTACATTCCACTTTCCTTTTCACATTCCTTTCCATTCTATTCCATTCCACATTCCATTCCACAATCCATTCCATTCCATTCCAGATTCCATTCCACATTCCATTCCATTCCATCCAACATTCCATACAATTCGATTCCGCATTCAATTCCATTCCTTTCCACTTTCCTTTCCAAACTCCATTCTTCTCCATTCCATTCTGCTTTCCATTACATTCTACATTCCATTCCAAATTCCATTCCATTCCATTCCACATTCTCTTACACATTTCTTTCCATGGCTTTCCTAATTTCATTTTCTTCCATTCCACATTGCATTCAACTCCATTGCACATTGCACTCCATTCCTTTCCACGTTCCATTCCACGTTCCATTCCACGTTCCATTCCACGTTCCTTCCGCTTTCCATTCCATTCCATTCTAGGTTGCATTCCATTCCCTTCCACATTCTATTGCACATTCCATTCCATTCAACTCCACGTTCCATTCCATTGCATTCCATGTTCCATTACACATTCCATTCCATTCAATTCCACATTCAATTCCACACTACATTCCACATTCCATTCCACATTCTATTCCATTCCATTTCATTCCGTTCCACATTTCATTAAATTCCATTCTGTTCCAAATTGCATTCCATTCCTTTGAACGTTCCTTTCCATGTTTCATTCCACTCCATTCCACATTCCATTGCACATTCAATTCCATTCCATTCCATAATCCATTCCACTTTCCATTGCATTAAATTTCAAATTCCATTCCACGATGTATTCCACTCCATTACACATTCCATTCCATTCCATTCCATTCCATATTCCATTCCATTCCACTTTGCATTCCACATTCCATTCCATTGCATTCCAGATTCCATTCCATTCCATTCCAGGTCCCATTCCATTCCATTCCACATTACTTTCCACAATCCATTCCATTCCACATTCCAAAGCTCTTTCCATTCCATTCCATTCCACTTTTCTTTCCTCATTCCAATCCATTCCGTTCCAAATTTCATTCCACATCCACATTCCATTCCACATTCCATTCCATGCCATTCCACGTTTCTTTCCATTCCTTTCCACATTCCATTCAATTCCTTTCCACGTTCCATTCCATTCCATTCCACATTCCATACCATTCCGTTCCATTCCATTGCACATTTGATTCAACAATCCATTCCATTCCATTACACATTCCACTCCACGTTCCCTTCCACATTCCATTATATTCCATTCCACATTCCATTCCTTTCCATTCCACATTCTATACCACATTCCATTCCATTCCATTCCACATTCCATTCCACTTTCCATTCTATTCCATTCCACTTTTCATTCCGCATTCCTTTCCATTCCATTCCACATTCCATTCCATATTCCATTCCATTAAATTCCGCATTCCATTCCACATTGCATTCCATTGGAATCCACATTCCATTCCACATTCCATTCCATTCCATTCCACATTCCATTCCACTTTCCATTCCATTCCAGTAGAGATTCCATTCCATTCCATTGCACATTCCATTATATTGCAGTACATTCCAATCTACATTATATTGCATTCCATTCCACATTCAGTTCCATTCCATCAAATTCCATTCCATTCCAAATTCAATTCCACATTACATTCCATTACATTCCACATAACATTCCACATTCCATTCCTTTCCTTTCCACTGCATTCCATATTCCATTCCATTCCATTTGACATTCCATTCCATTCCATTCCACATTCAATTCCACAGTATATTCCATTCAATTCCACATTCCATTCCAATCTGCTCCACTTTCCATACCATTCTCTTCCAGTACACATGGCATTCAATTAATTCTACATTCCATTCCATTCCATTTCATTCCATATTCAATTCCATTCCATTCCACTCCACGTACCATTCCATTCCATTCCAATGCATATTCCATTCCATTCCATTCCGTTCCACGTTCCATTCCATTCCATTCCACATTCAATTCCATATTTCATTGCGCATTCCTTTCCACATTACATTTAACATTCTAATCCACATTCCATTCCTTTCCATTCCACATTCCATTGCACATTACATTCCACATTCTAATACACAATCCATTCCACATTCCATTCCATTCCATGCCACATTCCTTTCCATATTCCATTCCGTTCCAGTCTACATTCCATTCCATTCCATTCCACATTACATTACATTCCATTCCACATTCCATTCCATTCCATTCGATTCCATTCCACATTCCATTCCATACCATTCCATTCCATTCCACTTTCCATTCCATTCCATTCGATTCCAATACACATTCCATTCCATTCCGCATTCCCTTCCACATTCCGTTGCATTCCATTCCATTCCATGTTCCATTCCATTCAATTCCACATTCCATTTTTTCCAATTCCACATTCCATTCCACATTCCAATTCATTCCGTTCCAGATTCCATTCCACATTCCTTTCCATTTCATTCCACATTGCTTTCCATTCCATTCCACATTGCATTCCATTATATTCCACATTCCATTCCTTTCCAGATTCCATTCCATTACATTCCATTAAGTTCCAAATTCCGTTCCACATACGATTCCATTCCATTCCACCTTCCATTCCATTCCATTCCACATTCCATTCCATTCCATTCCATTCCGTTCCATTCCATTCCGTTCCATTCCATTCCGTTTCCATCCATGTTCCATTCCATTCCATTCCACGTTCCATTCCACTGTCCATTCCATTCTATTCCACATTCCATTCCATTCTATTACACTTTGATTGCATTTCATTCCACATTCCTTTCCATGCCTTTAACATTGCATTCCACATTCCATTCCATTCTATTCCACATTCCATTCCGCATTACATTCCATTCCATTCCACATTCCATTCCAGGTTCCCTTCCATTCTAATCCACATTCATTGCATTCCATTCCATTCCAGTCAAAATTCCATTCGATTCCATTCCATTCCACATTCGTTTCCATTCCAATCCACATTCCATTCCATTCCATTACACCTAACATTTTATTCCATTCCACGTTCCATTGCATTCCATTCCTTGATCCAATCCTTTCCATTCCATATTCCTTTCCATTACATTTCACATTCCATTCCATTCCATTCCATTCCACATTCCATTCCATTCCTTTCCACATTGCATTCCATATTCCATTCCGCAATCCAATCCATTCAATTCCACATTCTAATCCATTCCATTCCACATTCCATTCCATCCCATTCATCTTTCCATTCAACATTCAAATCCACATTCCTTTCGACATTGCATTCCACATTCCATTCCATGTTCCATTCCACTTTCCATTCTACAATTCCATTCCATTCCATTCCATTCTACGATCCGTTCCACATTGCATTCCATTTCATTCCACATTCCATTCCATTCCACGTTTCATTCCACATTCCATTCCATTCCATTGTACATTCCATTCCATTTCACTCCATTCCACTTTTCATTCCATTTGATTCCACATTCCATTCCAAGTGTTTCACATTCCATTCCACATTCGTTTCCATTCAATTCCCCATTCCATTTGAAATTCCGTTCCATTCCATTCCAAATTCTATTACACATTGCGTTCCATTCCAATCCACATTCCATTCCATTCCATTCAATTCCAGTCCACCTTCCATTCCATTCCATTCCATTCCATTCCACATTCCATTCTATTCCATTTCAAATTCTATTCCATTCCATTTCGCATTCCATTCCATTCCACGTTCCGTTCCATTCCATTCCACGTTCCATGCCATTCCATTCCACATTACTTTCCACATTCGTTTGCATTCCATTCCACATTCCATTCCACATTCCATTACCTTCCAAATCAATTTCCATTCCTTTCCACATTCCGTTCCACGTTGCATTCCAATCCATTCCACATTCCATTCCACATTCGATTCCATTCCATTACACATTCCATGCCATTACATTGAACATTGCATTCCTCTTTACTTTCCATTACATTCCACATTCCATTCAAGATTGCATTCCACATTCCATTCCATATTCCATTCCATTCCATTCCTCATTGTATTCCACCTTCCATTCCATTCCGTTCTACATTCCATTCCACTCCATTCCACATGCCATCCCTTTCTATTTCACATTCCTTTCCATTCCATTCCACATTCTATTCCATTCCGCATTCCATTCCTTTGCCTTTCATTCCGCATTCCACTCCATTCCATTCCACATTTCATTCCATTCCGTGTTCCATTCCACATTCCATTCCACTTTCCATTCCACATTCCACTTCATTCCATTCCACGTTTCAATCCATATTCCATTCCATTACATTCCGCTTTCCATTACACAATCCATTTCATTCCATACCACATTCAATTCCCCATTCCAATCCATTCCATTCCACATTCCATTCTTTCAGCGTTGCATTCTACATTCCATACCACATTCCATTCCATTCCACGTTCCATTCCACATTCCATTCTGTTCCATTCGATGTTCCATTCTATATTCCATTCCATTCCATTCCACATTCCTTTCCATTCCACTCCACATTCCATTACATTCCATTACACATTCCATTGCACATTCCATTCCATTGCATTCCACATTCCACTCCCTTCCTTTCAATTCCATTAAAACATTCGATTCAATTCCATTCCATTGCATTCCACATTCCATTCCATTCCATTCCACATTCCACTCCACTTTCCTTTCCACATTTCATTCCATGTTCCATTCCACATTCCTTTCCACGTTCCCTTCCAGGTTGCATTCCTCATTCCGTTACACGTTCCATTCCAGAATCCATTCCATTTCACATTCCATTCATCGTTCCATTCCACTCCATTCCTCGTTCCATTCCATTCGATTCCATTCAACATTCGATTCCATTCCATTTCATTCCATTGCTTTCCATTCCCCATTCCATTCCATTCCATTGCATTCCACATTGCATGATTCTTTCCATTCCATTCTAAATTCCATTCCACATTCTATTCCACATTTCATTCCTTTGCATTCCACATTCCATTGAATTCCATTCCACATTCCATTCCCCATTTCATTCCATTCCATTCCATTCCATTCCATTCCATTCTATTCCATTCTATTCCACATTCCACTCAATTCCATTCCATTCCATTCCAGATTCCATTCCATTCCATTCCATTCCATTCCATTCCAATCCACTTTCCATTCCATTACATTCCACATTCCATTCCATTCCACACTCCATTATTCTTTCCATTCCATTCCATCCCACATTCCAATCCACTTTCTATTCCACATTTCATTCCTTTCCATTCCACTTTCCATTCCATTCCATTCCACATTCAATTCCCCATTCCATTCCATTCCATTCTATTCCATTCTATTCCACATTCCACTGCATTCCATTCCATTGCATTCCACATTCCATTCCATTCCATTCCGCATTCTGTTCCATTCCATTCGGCATTCTATTCCTTTCATTCCATTGCAATCTGCATTCCATTCCATTCCATTCCACATTCCATTCCATTCCACATTCCATTGTTCTTTCCATTCCATTCCATTCCATTCCACATTCCACTCCACGTTCTATTCCACAGTTCATTCCTTTCCATTCCACATTCCATTCCATTACATTCCACATTCCATTCCGTGTTCCATTCCCTTCCATTCTATTCCATTCTATTCCAAATTCAACTCCATTCCATTCCATTCCATTCCACATTCTATTCTGTTCCATTCCACATTCCATTCCATTACTTTCCATTCCATTCCTTTCCATTCCTCCATAATTTCCATTAAATTCCACTTTCCATTCCTTTCCATTCCATTCCTTTCCATATTCCAATCCATTCCATTCCATTCCACATTCCATTCCATTCCATTCCACATTCCATTCCATTCCATTCTACTCCATTCCATTCCATTCCATTCCACATTGCATTCCATACCATTCCATTCCACTTTCCACTCCACATTCCATTCCGGTATCTAATCCATTCTATTCCACATTACATTGCATTACATTCCACATTCCATTCCATTCCATTCCTCTTTCCATGCCATTCCTCGTTCCATTCCATTCCACATTACATTACACATTTCATTCCATTACATTCCAATTCATTCCATTCTTCATGCCATTCGATTCATTCCATTCCATTCCACATTCCATTGCACATTCCATTTCACATTCCATTCTGTTCCATTCCATTCCATTCCACGATCCATTCTACATTCCATTCCACATTCCATTACATTCCATTGCACGTACCAGTCCGCATTCCATTCCATTACATTCCACTTTCCATTCCATTCCATTCCACACTCCATTTCATTCCATTCTATTCCACTGCACTCCACTTTCCATTCCATTTCGTTCCATTCCACATGTCATTCCATTCCATTCCACATTTCATTCCACATTCCATTCCTTTCCATTCCATGTTCCTTTACACATTCCATTCCAAGAATCATTCCACGTTCCATTCCATGATTCATTCCACGTTCCATTCAACGTTCCATTCCATTCCATTCCACGTTCCATTACATTTCATTGCACGTTCCATTCCATATTCCATTCCAGTAAATTCCACAATCCACTCCATTCCACATTCCATTCCATTCCATTCAATTCCATTCAACGTTCCATTTCATTGCATTCCACATTCCATTCCCTTCCTTTCCAGCTTCTATTCCACTTTCTTTTCCACATTCCTTTCCATGTTCCATACCACTTGCCATTCAATGTTCCATTCCACTTTCCATTCCACATTGCATTCCGCATTCCATTCCACTCCATTCCACATTCAATTCCATTCCATTCCGCATTCCATTCCACATTCCATTGCATTCCATTCCACTTTCCATTCCATTCCATCCCAAATTCTATTCCACGTTCTATTCCATGTTCCATTTCACGTTCCTTTCCACGTTCCGTTGCACATTCAATTCAACATTTCCTTCCATTCCATTCCATTCCATACTTCATTCCACAGTCCTTTCCATTCCATTCCACATTCCATTCCACGTTTCACTCCATTCCATTTCACATTCCATTACATTCCGTTCCATACCAATCCACATTCCATTCCATTCCATTCCATTCCACTTTCCATTCCATTCCACATTCCATTCCACATTCCATTCCATGCCATTCCACATTACATTCAATTTCATTCCACATTCCTTTGGGGATTCCTTTCCAATCCATTGCACATTCCATTCCACATTCCATTCCATTATATTCCACATTCCATTAAACATTCCATTCCACATTCCATTGCACATTATATTCCATTCTCTTCTGTACTCCATTTCATTCCCTTCCATTCCACATTCCATTCCATTCCATTCCACATTAAATTCCATTCCATACCATTCCATTCCTCATTCCACTCCATTCAATTCCATTCCACTTTCCATTCCATTCCATTACACATTCCTTTCCATTCCATTTAACATTCCTCTCTGCATTCCATTGCACATTCCATTCAATTTCACATTCGATTTCTTTACAATTCACGTTAAATTCCATTCCATTTCGCATTCTATTCCATTCCATTCCATTCCATTTCATTCCACATTCTATTCCATTCCATAACACTGTCCATTCCACATTCCATTCCATTCAATTCCACATTCCATTCCATTCCATTCTTCATTATATTCCATTCCATTCCACATTCCATTCCATTCCCTTCCATTCCATAATCCATTCCATTCCTTTTCGCATTCCATTCCATTCCATTCCACATCCAATTCAATTACCTTCCACATTCCATTCCATTCCATTCCACATTCAATTCCATTCCATTCCATTCTATTCCACATTCCATTCCATTGCATTCCACTTTCCATTCCATTCCATTCCACATTCCATTCCATTCAATTCCAACTTCCATTCCATTCCATTCCACTTTCCATTCCATTCCATTCCACGTTCCATTCCCTTCCATTCCACATTCCATTCCATTCCATTCCGCGTTCCATTTCACAGTCCGTTCTATTGCATTCCACTTTCAACTCCATTCCATTCCACGTTCCATTCCACGTGCCATTCCACGTGGCATTCCGCGTTCCACTCCGCGATCCACTCCATGTTCCATTCCTCATTCCGTTCCACATTCCATACCTGATTCCCTTCCATTCCATTCCACATTCCATTGCATTGCATTCCACATTCCATTCCATTCCATTCCATTCCAATCCATTCCATTCCATTCCATTCCAGTCCACTTTCCTTTCCATTGCATTCCATTCCATTCCATTCCACGTTCTATGTTATTTCATTCCACTTTCCATTCTATTCCATTCCATTCCACATTCCATTCCATTCCATTCCACATTCTATTCCATGCCATTCCATTCCATTCCATGTTAAATTCCACATTCCATTCCATTCCATTCCACATTCCATTCCGTTTAATTGCACATTCCATTCCATTCCATTCCAGGTTCCATTTCACATGCCATTCTATTCCATTCCATGTTCTAATACGTTGCATTGCACGTTCCATTCTATTCCATTCAATTCCATTCCACTTTCCCTTCCATTCCATTCCACAATCCATTCCCTTCAATTCCACGTTCTATTCCAACTTCTTTTCCACGTTCCATTCTTTGTTCCATACCACTTTCCATTCGACATTCCATTCCACGTTCCATTCCACTTTCCATTCCACATTGCATTCCATTCAATTGCAGATTCCATTCCATTCCATTCCAGGTTCCATTAGCTTCCATTCCATGCTCCTTTCTATTCCATTGCTCTTTCCATTTCATTTCATTGCACCTTCCATTCTACATTCCATTCCATTCAATTCCACGTTCCACTCCATTCCTTTCCATTCCACATTCCATTCCCTCCATTGCAGCTTCCATTCCACATTCTTTTCCACATTCCATTCCACGTTCCATACCACTTGCCATTTGACGTTCCATTCCAAGTTCCATTCCACATTCCATACCATTTTCCATGCCATTCCATTCCACATTCCATTCTGTTCCATTCCATTCGACATTCCAATCCAATCCATTCCACGCTCCATTACATTCCATTCCACGTTCCATGTCTTTCCATTCCACATTCCAGTCCTTTCCATTCCAAGTTGCACTCCTCGTTACATTTCCCTTTCCATTCCACGTTGCATTCCACGTTACATTCCCCATTCCATTCCAAGTTCGATTCCACCTTCCATTCGATTCCATTCCGCATTCCATTCCATTCCATTCCACATTGCATTCCATTCCATTCTAAATTCCATTCCATTCCATTCCAGTCCACATTCTATTCCATTGCATTCCATTCCATTCCATACAATATCATTACATATTGCATTCCTTTCCATTCCTCATTCCATTCGTTTCCATTCCACATTCCATTGCACTCCATTAAACATTCCATTCCCTTCCATTTCACCTTCAATTCCATTCCACTCCACAATCCAATCCACATTCCATTCCATTTCATTGCACATTCTATTCCATTCCATTCCACCTTCAATTCCATTCCATTCCATAATCCATTCCACTTCCCATTTCATTGAATTCCACATTCCATTCCATTCCATTCCACTTTCCATTCCATTCCATTCAACTTTCCATTCCATTCCATTCCATGCTCTATTCCACAGTCCATTCTATTCCATTCCACATTCCACTCCATTCCATTCCACGTTCCATTCCACATTACATTTCACATACCATTCCATTCCACTAAACTTTCCATTCCATTCGATTACACTTTCTATTCAATTCCATTGATCTTGCCATTCCATCTTCCATTCATTCCTTTCCACTTTCCATTCTATTCCATTCCACTTTCCATTCCACATTCCATTCCATTCCATTGAACTTTCCATTCCATTTTCCATTCCATTCCCTTCCATTCCACATTCCATTCCATTCCATTCCACATTCAATTCCATTCCATTCCTTTCTATTCCATTCCAAATTCCATTCCATTCCATTCCATTCCACATTCCATTCCATTCCATTCCACATTCCATTCCGCTTCATTCCATACCATATTCCAATCCATTCCATTCCATTCCATTCGTCATTCCATTTCATTCCATTCCTCTTTCCCTTCAATTCCATTCCACATTCCATTCCTTGCAATTCCACATTCCATTCCGTTTCATTCCATACCATATTCCATTCCATTCCTTTCCATTCCATTCGACAATCCATTCCATTCCATTCCTCTTTCTCTTCCATTCCATTCCACATTCCATTCCACATTCCATTCCATTCCATTCCACATCCCTTTCCACTTTCCATTTCATTCCATTCCACATTCCATTGCATTCCATTCCACTTTCCATTGCATTCCATTCCAAATTCCATTCCACGTTCCATTTCATATTCCATTTCACGTTCCTTTCTAAGTTCCATTGCACATTCAATTCAATGTTCCATTCCATTCCATTCCACATTTCATTCCACATTCCATTCCTTTCCACGTGCCATTCCACATTCCACTCCATGCCATTTCACATTCCCTTCCATTCCATTCCATGGCATTCCATCCCAATCCACATTCCATTCCATTCCTCATTCCATTCCATTCCTCTTTCCATTCCACATTACATTCCATGCCATTCCACATTAAATTCAATTTCATTCCACATTCCTTTGGAGTTTCCTTTCTATTCCATTGCACATTCCATTCCAACTTCCATTCTATTCCATTCCACATTCCATTAAACATTCCATTCCATATTCCATTGCACATTATATTCCATTCCATTCCGTACTCCATTCCATTCCTTTCGATTCCACATTCCATTCCATTACATTCCACATTCAATTCCATTCCACATTCCATTCCATTCCATTCTATTCCGTTCCATTACACCTTCCATTCCACCTATCATTCCACTCCATTCCACATTCCATTGCATTCCTTTCCACTTTTCTTTCCACATTCCATTCCATTGCATTCCACATTCCATTCTATTTCATTTCACATTCCATTCCATTCCACATTCCATTCCACTTTCCTTTCCATTACATTCCTCATTCCATTCCAATCCACATTCCATTCCGTTCCACATTCCATTCCACTTTCCATTCCATTCCATTCCACATTCCTTTCCATTCCACATGCCATTCCTTTCCATTCCATTCGATTCCATAATACATTCCATTCTATTCCTTTCCTTTCCATTACAATACATTCCACATTCCATTCCATAATCCATTGAATGGCATTCCACATTCCATTCCAATATATTCCACATTCCATTCCATTCCATTCCATTCCATTCCTTGTTCCATTCTACATTCCTTTCCTCTTTCCATTCCACTGTCCATTCCATTCCATTCCACGTTCCATTCCATGTTCCATTCAAGTTTCAGTCCACATTCGATTGCACATTCCATTCCAACTTCCATTCCACATTCCATTCCATTCCATTCCAGATTCCATCCCACATTCCCTTCCATTCCACGTTCCAATCCACATTCCATTCCACGTAGCATTACACATTCCATTCCAAGTGCCAGTCCACGTTCCATTCCGCATTCCATTCCGCATTCTATTCCACGTTCCATTAATCTTTCCATTGCACATTCCATACCTGATTCCATTCCATTCCACATTCTATTCCATTCCACATTCCATTCCATTACTTTCCATTCCAGTCCACATTTCATCCCATTGCATTCCATTCCATTCCATTCCACATACATTCCCTTCCAATAGAGATTACATTCCAATCCCTTCCAGATTCCATTCCACCTTCCATTCCATGTTCCATTCCACGTTCCATTCCATTCCATTCTATTCCATTCCATTTGACTTTCCATTCCATTCCATTCCATTCCATTCCTTTCCAAGTTCCATTCCATTCCATTTCACATTCCATTCCACCTTCCATTCCATTTCTTTTCACGGTCAATTCCACTTTCTATTCCACTTTCCATTCCACCTTCCATTTCAAATTCCATTCCATTCCACATTCCATTCCACATTCCATTCCATTCCATTCCACATTCCATTCCACATTCCATCCCATCTCATTCCACATGCCATTCCACATTCCATTCCACAATCCATTACACATTCTACTCCTTTCCACGTTCCATTCCCCATTCCATTCCACGTTATATTACAAATTCCTTTCTATTCCATTCCACGTGGCATTACACATTCCATTGCATTTCCTTCCACATTCTATTCCATTTCATTCTGCATTGCATTCCACATTCCATTCTATTCCATTGCACCCTCCATTCCAGATACCATTCCATTTTGTCCTGTCGCACATTCCATTCCATTCCATACCACGGTCAATTCCACTTTCCATTCCACGTTTCATTCTACATTGCTTTCCATGTTCCATTCCACGTTCCATTCTATTCCATTCCACATTCCATTCCATTACATTCCACAGTCCATTCCACATTCCGTTTCCTCCTTTGCATTACACGTTCCATTCCATTGCATTCTTTTCCATTCCACATTTCAATACGTATTCCATTTCACATTCCATTCCATTGAATTCTTTCCACATTCCATTTTAAGTTAAATTCCACATTCCTTTCCATTACATTCCACGTGGCATTACACATTCCATTCCATTCCTTTACACATTAAATTCTGTTTCATTCCACATTCCATTCCATATTCCATTCTATTCCATTCCACTATCCATTCCACTTACCTTTCCATTCTATCCCATTTCACATTCCATTCCATTCCATACCGCGTTTCATTCCACGTTCCATTCCACGTTCCTTTCCACGTTCCATTCCATTCCATTCCACATCCCTTTCCAAATTCCATTCCACCTTCCTTTCCAAGTTATTTTCCACGTTCAATTCCAACTTCCATTCCATTCCATTCCATATTCCATTCCACATTCCGTTCCATTCCATGCCACATTTCTTTCCACATTCCAGTCCATTCCATTTCACATTCCATTCCATTTAATACTGCATTCCATTCAATTCCATGTTCCATTCTATTCCATTCCACATTCCATTCCATTCCAATCCACATTGCATTCCATTCCACCATCCATTCCACATTACTTTAAATTACATTCGTCATTACATTTCACATTTCATTCTATTCCACTTTCCATTCCAGTTTCTATTCTGCGATCCATTCCACATTCCTTTCCATTCCATTCCACGTTCAATTACACACTCCATTCCATTCCATTCCACATTCTATTCCATTTCATTCCACATTCCATTCCAGTTTACATTTCATTCCATTCCACAATCCATTGCATTCCATTCCACTTTCCATTCCATTCCATTCCAAATTCCATTCCACGTTATATTACACGTTCCTTTCCACGTTCCATTGCACATTCATTCAATTCAAAGTTCCATTCCACTCCATTCCACATTTCATTCCACATTCCATTCCCTTCCATTCCACATTGCATTCCACTTTACACTCCGTTCCATTTCACATTCCATTCCATTATATTACATTCCATTCTATGCCAATCCACATTCCATTCTATTCCATTCCACATTCCATTCCTTTCCTCTTTCCATTCCACATTCCATTCCATGCAATTCCACATTACATGCAATTTCATTTCACATTCCTTTGGTATTTCCATTCCATTCCATTGTACATTCCATTCCACCTTCCAATCTATTCCATTCCACATTCCATTTAACATTCCATTCCACATTCCATTGCACATTATATTCCATTCCATTCCGTACTCCATTCCATTCCTTTCCATTGCACATTCCGTTCCATTCCATTCCACATTCCATTCCAAATTCAATTCCATTCCACATTCCATTCCAAATTCAATTCCATTCCACATTCCATTCCATTCTATTCCATTCCATTACACATTCCATTATACATATCATTCCACTCCATTCCACATTCCATTCCATTCCTTTCCACATTCCACTCCGCAATAAATTCCACATTCCATTCCATTGCATTTCACATTCTATTTCGTTACAATTCATGTTCCATTCCATTCCATTTCGCATTCTATTCCATTCCATTCCATTCCATTTCATTCCACATTCCATTCAATTCCATTACACAGTCCATTCCTCATTCCATTCCATTCCATTTCATTCGACATTCCTTTCCATGCCATTCAACAGTCCATTACACATACCACTCCATTATATTCCACGTTCCGTTCCCTTCCATTCCACATTCCATTCCATTCCACGTTCCATTGCATTCCATTCCACATTCAACTCCATTCCATTCCACGTTCCATTTCACAGTCCATTCTATCGCATACCATATTCTATTCCATTCCATTCCATGTTCCGTTCCACGTGCCATTCCATGTTCCGTTCCATGTTCCATTCCACGTTTCATTGCATGTTCCATTCCTCATTCCGTTCCACATTCCATTCCTGATTCTAGTCCATTCCATTCCACATTCCATTCCATTCCATTCCAGTCCAGTCCACATTCCATTCCATTGCATTACATTCCGTTCCATTCCACATTCTATTGTATTCCATTGCACATTGCATTCCATTCCATTCCATTCCAGATTCCATTCCTTTCCATTCCACATTCCATTCCATGCCATTCCATTCCATTCCACGTTACATTCAAAGTTCCATTCCATTCCATTCCATATTCCATTGCATTTAATTGCACATTCCATTCCATTCCAATCCAGGTTCCATTCCATTCCATTCCACGTTCCGTTGCATTCCATTCCACTTTCCATTCCATTTCATTCCAAGTTCCATTCCAAATGCCATTCCTTTCCATTCCAAGTTCTATTATTTTCCATTGCACATTCCATTCCATTCCATTCAATTACATTCCACGTTCCCTTCCATTCCATTCCGCCTTCCATTCCCTTCCATTCCACGTTCCATTCCACCTTCTTTTCCACGTTCCATTCCATGTTGCATACCACTTTCCATTCGACATTCCATTCCACATTCCATTCCACGTTCCATTCCACGTTCCACTCCATTGCATTCCACATTCCATTTTACTTTCCATTCCAGGCCTTTCCACATTCCATTCCACATTCCATTGCATTCCATTCCACATTTCATTCTGTTCCATTCCACATTGCCTTCCATTCAATTGCAGATTCCATTCCATTCCATTCCAGTTTCCATCAACTTCCATTCCATGTTTCAATAAATTCCATTCCACAATCCATTCCATTTCATTGCACATTGCATTCCATATTCCATGCCATTCATTTCCGCCTTCCACTCCATTCCATTCCATGCAAATTTCCATTCCATTCCATTCAATTCCTTTCAGCGTTCCATTCCATTCAATTCCACATTCCATTACCTTCCATTCCAGCTTCCATTCCACATTCTTTTCCACATTCCATTCCATGTTCCATACCACTTGCCATGCAACGTTCCATTCCACCTTCCATTCCACATTCCTTTCCACTTTCCATTCCATTCCATTCCACATTCCATTCCATTCCATTCCATTCGACATTCCATTCCAATCCCTTCAACGTTCCATTACATTCCATTCCACGTTCTTGTCCATTCCTTTCCACATTCCAGTCCTTTCCATTCCAAGGTGCACTCCACTTTACATTCCCTATTCCATTCCTCGTTGTATTCCACGTTACATTCCCCATTCCATTCCAAGTTCGATTCCACATTCCATTTGATTCTATTCCGCATTCCATTCCATTCTATTCCACTTTGCTTTCCATTCCATTCCATATTCCATTCCATTCCATTCCATTCCAGTACAAATTCTATTCCATTGCATTCCATTCCTTTCCATACCATACCATTCCGTATTGCATTCCATTCCATTCCTCATTCCTTTCTATTCCATTCCACATTCCATTCCATTCCATTCCACGTTCCATTCCATTCCATTTCACCTTCACTTCCATTCCATTACACAATCCAATTCGAATTCCATTCCTTTGTACATTCCATTCCATTCCATTCCACCTTCAATTCCATTCCATTTCATAATCCATTCCACTTTCCATTCAATTGAATTCCACATTCCATTCCATTCCATTCCACTTTCCATTCCATTACATTCAACTTTCCATTCCATTCCATTCCATGTTCCATTCCACAGTCAATTCTATTCCATTCCACATTGCATTCCATTCCATTCCACGTTCCATTCCACATTCCATTTCACATACCATTGCATTCCACCAATCTTTTCATTCCGTTCCACTCCACGTTCCATTCCATTCCATTGAACTTTCCATTCCACATTCCATTTCGTTCCTTTCCACTTTCCATTCTATTCCATTCCACTTTCCATTCCACATGCCTTTCCATTCCATTCTATTCCACATTCTATTCCATTCCACATTCCTTTCCATTCCATTCCACATTCCAATCCATTCAATTCCATTCCACATTCCAATCCATTCCATTCCATTCCATTATGTTCCATTCCAGATTCCATTCCATTCCACAATCTATTCCATTGCACGTTCCATTACCATTCCATTCCAGATTCCATTAGACGTTCCATTCCACGTTCCATTCCCCATTACTTTCCACATTGCATTCCACGTTCCATCCAACTTTCCATTTGACATTCCATTCCATGTTCCTTTTCACTATCCATTCCCTTCCCTTCCTCCTTCCATTCTATTCCACTCCACATTCCATTCTATTCCAGTCCACATTGCATTCCACATTGCACTCCATTCCATTCCACATTCCATTCTCATTCCATTCCATTGTATCCCACATTACATTCCACATTCTATTCCATTCAATTCCACATTTCATACCACATTCCATTCCATTTTATTCCTCTTTCCATTCCACATTCCATTCCTCTTTCCATTAAATGATCCATTCCACGTTCCATTCTGTGTTCCATTCCATTCCATTCCAGGTTGCATTCGACAGTACATTGCATTCCATTCCAAGTTCCATTCCACATTTCATAACACCTTCCATTCCTCCTTCTATTCAGTTCCAATCCACAATACATTCCACATTCCATTCCACTTTATATTCCACATTCCATTAAAGTCTATTCCACATTCCAATCCACGTTACATTCCATTCCATTCCACACTCAATTCCACAATGTATTCCACATTCCATTCCATTCCTTTCCACATTCCATTCCACATTACATTCCACATTCCATTCCACTTTCCATTCCATGAACCATTCTATTTCATTACATGTTCCATTCCACATTCCATTCCATTCCACTTTCCGTTACACATTCCATTCCACATTCCATTCCACATTCCATTCTGTTCCATTCCAAATTCCATTTCACATTCCATTCCACATTCCAATCCATTCCATTCCACGTTACATTCCATTCTATTCCACATTTCATTCCACATTCCATTCCACATTCCATACCACATTCCATTCCACATTCCATTCTATGTTCCATTCCGCATTCCATTCCATTCCAGTCCATTTCATTCAACTTTCCTTTCCATTCCATTACATTCAACATTCCATTCCATTCCATTTAACATTCCATTCCACATTCCATTCCACATTCCATTCCATTCCATTCCACATTCCATTCTCATTCCATTGCACTCCATTCCACATTCCATTCCACATTCTATTCTATTCCATTCCACATTTCATATCACACTCCATTTCATTCCATTCCACATTCCATTCCTCTTTCCACTCCATGATCCATTCCACGTTCCATTTCACGTTCCATTCCATTAAATTCCATGTTGCATTCCATTCCATTCCACGTTCCATTTCATTCCGTTCCACATTCCATTCCACATTCCTTTTCACATTCTGTTCCACATTCTGTTTCACTTTCCATTCCATTCCATTCCATTCTATTCCATTACATTTTCCATTCCATTCCATTGCACATTCCATTCCATTCAATTCCACGATCCATTCCACATTCCATTCCACATTCCACTCTATTCCATTCTATTCCACATTCCATTCCATTCAATTAAACCATCCATTGCACATTCCACTCCACAATCCATTCCAAGTTCCATTGCACTCCATTCCACTTTCCAATCCATTACATTCCACATTCCATTCCATTCAATTCCACATTCCATTCCACTTTCCATTCCACATTCCAATCCATTACATTTCACATTCCATTCCACATTCCATTCCATTCTATTCCACATTTCATTCCACATTCCATTCCATATTCCATTCCGCATTCCATTCCATTCCATTCAATTTCTTTCGATGTTGCATTCCATTACATTACATTCCACATTCCATTCCATTCCATTTAACATTCCATTCCACATTCCATTCCATTCCTTTCCACATTCCTTTCTCATTCCATTGCAGTCCATTCCACATTCCATTCCACATTCCATTCCATACCATTCCACATTTCATACCACACTCCAATCCATTCCATTCCACATTCCATTCTACATTCCATTTCTCTTTCCACTCCATGATCCGTTCCACATTCCATTTCACGTTCCATTCCATTCCATTCTACTTTCCATTCCATTCCATTCCAGGTTCCATTTCATTCTGTTCCACATTCCCTTCCAAATTCCTTTTCACATTCCGTTCCATATTCTATTTCACTTTCCATTCCATTCCATTCCATACCATTACACGTTCCTTTCCATTCCATTGCACATTCCATTCCATTCCTTTCTACTATTCTTTCCACATTCCATTCTACATTCCATTCCATTCCATTCTATTCCACATTCCACTCCATTACATTAATAATCCATTCCACATTCCATTCCACAATCCATTCCACGTTCCATTCCATTCCATTCCACATTCCAATCCATTCAATTCCACATTCCATTCCATTCAATTCCATTCCATTCCATATTCCATTGCATTCCATTCCATTCCCTTCCATTCCATTCCACATTCCAATACATTGCATTCCAAATTACATTACACATTCCATTCCATTCCATTCCATTCCCTTCCATTCCATTCCATTCCCTTCCATTCCATTCCACATTCCAATACATTGCATTGCAGATTCCATTAAATTCCATTCCTTTCCATTCCGCATTTCACTCCAATCCATACCATTCCACTTTCCATTCCACATTCCATTCCATTCCATTCCACATTCCATTCCATTCCAATCCACATTCCATTCCATGTTCCATTCGACGTCGAATTCCGTGTTCCATTCTACGTCCTATTCCACGTTCCATTCCTTTGCATTTCACATTCCATTCCATTCCCTTTCATATTCCATTCCATTCCATTCCACATTCCATGCCTCGTTCCATTCTATTCCGTTCAACTTTGCATTCCATTCCATTCATCGTTTCATTCCACGTTCCAATCCACATTCCTTTTCACATTTCATTCCAAGTTCCATTCCACTGCATTCCACATTCAATTCCACGATACATTCCACGTTGCATTCCTTCTTCCATTCCACGTCCCATTCGACGTTTCATTCCTTCCCATTCCACATTCCATTCCATTCCATTCTACTTTCCATTTCACGTTCCATTCCATTTCATTCCACGTTCAACTCCACCTTCTATTCCACATTGCATTCCACATTGTATTCCAAGTTTCATTCCATTCTTTTTGACATTTTTTTCCATTCCATTCTACGTTCCATTCCACTTTTCATTCCACATTTTATTCCACATTCCAATCCAAGTTCCATTCCATTCCTTCCAAGTTCCATTCCACTTTCCATCCCATTCTATTCCACGTTCCATTCCACATTCCATTGCCCATTCCATTCCACTTTCATTTGGAGATTCAGTTCTTCATTCCATTCCATTACATTCCATATTCCATTCCATATTCCAGTCCATTCCATTCCACGTTCCATTCTATATTCCATTCCATTCAATTTCACGTTCCATTCCATATTCGATTCCACATTCCATTCCACATTCCATTTCACGTTCCATTCCACGTTCCATTCCACATTCAATACCACGATACATTGCACGTTTCATTCTTCATTCCATTCCATTCAATTCCGTTCCATTCCACATTCCCTTCCACATTCCATTACACATTTCATTCTACGTTCCATTCCACATTGCTTTCCACGTTCCATTCCAGATTCCATTCTGCATTCCTTTCCATTCCATTCCACGTTCAATTCCACGTTCCATTCCACTCCTTTCAACTTTCCATTCCACATTCCATTGCACATCCCATTCCGCGTTTCATTCCATGTTCCATTCCGCGTTCCATTCCACTTTCCATTCCGCGTTCCATTCCACGTTCCATTCCAGGTTCCATCTCACATTCCATTCCATTCCATTCCAATTTCCATTCCACATTTCATTCCATTCCACTTGCCATTCCACATTCCATTCCACATTCCATTCCACATTCTATTCCGTTTCATTCCACTTTCCATTCCACATTCTGTTCCATTCCGTTCCACATTCCATTCCACATTCCATTGCATCCCAATTAATATTCCCTTCCACATTCCATTCTCCTTCTGTTGCATTTCATTCCACATTCCATTCTGCATTCCATTGCATTCCAATTCACATTCCATTCCACATTCCATTCCATTCCGTTCCACATTAGATTCCACATTCCATTCTACATTCCATTCAGCAGTCTATTTCACATTCCATTCCACTTTCCAATCTCATTCCATTCTCATTCAATTGCATTTCATTCCACTTTGCATTCCACATTACATTGCATTCCAATTCACATGCCATTCCACATTCTATTCCAAGTTCCATTGCATTATATTCCACATTCCATTCCACATTCTATTCCACATTGCATACCACAATCCTTTCCTTCCCATTCCACATTCCATTCCATAACAAACAACCTTCCTTTCCACATTTCATTCCATTCCATTGCACATTCCATTGCACCTTCCATTCCTCATTCCATTCCATTCAACTCCACATTCCATTCCATTCCATTCCATTCCACGTTCCATTCCACTTTCCATTAAATTCTATTCCTCATTTCATTCCACATTCCAGTCCATTCCATTCCAGATTCCATTCCATCACAATCCACATTTCATTCCACATTTCATTCCTTTCCATCCCACATTACATTCCACGTTACATTCCACATTCTCTTCCACATTCCATTCAATTCCCTTCCACATTCCATTCCACATTCCATTCCATTCCATTCCACATGCCATTCCATTCCATTCCAAATTCTATTCCACATCCCATTCCATTCCATGCCACATTCCATTTCACATTCCATTCCTTTCCATTCTGTGTTCCGTTCCCTTCAATTCCACATGCAATTCCACATTCTATTACACATTCCAGTCCACATTCCATTCCACATACCATTCCATTCCATTCCACGTGCCACTCCACCTTCTACTCCATTCCATTCGAAGTTCCATTCCACATTCCATTCCATTCCGTTTCACATTCCATTCCACATTGCATTCCACATTCCATTCCACATTCCATTCCACAATCCGTTCTACACTCCATTCGATTCCATTCCACATTTCATTCCATTCCATTCCACTTTCCATTCCACATTACATTCCATTCCACATTCCATTCCATACCATTCCACGATCCATTCCAGTTTCTACTTCATTCAGTTCGACGTTCCATTAGACATTCCATTCCTTTCCATTTCACCTTCCACTCCACATTGCATTCCACATTTCATTATATATTACATTACACTTTCTGTTCCACATTCCATTCCATTCCTTTCCACGTTCCATTCACAATTCCATTCCATATTCCATTCCGTGTTCCATTCCACGTTCCATTCCATTCCACCTTCCATTCCACTTTCCATTCCATTCCATTCCACGTTCCATTCCACTTTCCATTCCATGATCCATTCTATGTCAGATTCCACCATCTATTCCATTCCATTCCATGTTCCATTCCACATTCCATTCCATAACATTTCACGTGCCATTCCTCATTGCATTCCACTTTCCATTCCACCTTCCATTCCATTCCATTCCCTTCAATTCCACCTTCCATTCCATTCCATTCCACTTCCCATTCCATTCAATTCTGCATTCCATTCCCTTCCATTACATTCCATTCCACATTTCATTCCATAACATTCCGCATTCCATTCCATCCATTCCATACCATATTCTATTCCATTTCATTCCACATTCCATTCCTTTGCATTACACATTCCATTCCATTCCATTCCAATCCATTCCACATTCCATACCTTTCCATTCCATTCCACATATCATTCTTTTCCATTTCACATTCCATTCCATTCTATTCCATTCCACATTCCATTCTATTCCATTCCATTCCATTCCATGCCTTTCTACATTCCATACCATTCCCTTCCATTCCACATTCCATTCCATTCCATTCCGTTCCACATTCCATTTCATTCCATTCCCCATTCCATTTCATTCCATTCCGCATTCCATTCCATTCCATTCCATTCCACATTCCCTTCAATTCCATTCCATTCCACTTTCCCTTCCATTCCATTCCATATTCCATTCCATTCCATTCCTCATTCTTTTCCATTTCATTCCACTTTCCATTCCCTTCCATTCCACTTACAACTCCACGTTCCATTCCACTTTGCTTTCCATTCCATTCCAAATTGCATTCCATTCCATTCCACATTAGATTCCATTCCATTCCACATTCCATTCCTTTCCATTCCAAATTCCATTCCATTCCTTTCCACATTCCATTCCATTCCACATTCCATTCCATTCCAATACCCATTCCATTCCACCTTCCATTCGACGTCGAATTCCATGTTCTATTCCACGTCCTATTCCTCGTTCCATTCATTTGCATTTCACATTCCATTCCATTCCCTTCCATATTCCATTGCATTCCTTTCCACATTCCATTCCTCATTCCATTCCATTCCATTCAACTTTCCATTCCATTCCATTCATCGTTTCATTCCACGTTCCAATCCACATTCCATTTGGCATTTCATTACAAGTTCCATTCCATTGCATCCCACATTCCATTCCACGATCCATTCCACATTGCATTCTTTGTTCCATTCCACATACCGTTCGATATTTCATTCCTTTCCATTCCACATTCAATTCCATTCCATTCCATATAAAATTCCATTCCATTCCACATTCCAATCCACGTTCCATTCCATTTCTTTCAACGTTCAACTCCACCTTCCATTGCACTTTTCATTCCACATTGTATTCCAAGTTTCATTCCATTCTTTTCCACATTCTTTTCCTTTCCATTCTACGTTGCATTCCACTTTCTATTCCACATTCCATTCCACATTCCAATCCAAATTCCATTCCATTCTTTCTAAGTTCCATTCCACTTTCAATTCCATTCCATTCCACTTTCCATTCCACATTCCATTTCCCATTCCATTCCACATAACATTCCTCATTTTATTCCATTTTCATTTCCAAATTCCATTCCACATTCCATTCCACATTCCATTCCATTTCATTCCACGTTCCATTCCAAATTCCATTCCATTCCATTCCACTTCCATTTCAAGATTCTGTTCTTCATTCCTTTCCATTACATTCCATACTCCATTCCTTTCCACGTTCCATTCTACATTCCATTCCATTCGATTTCACGTTCTATTCCATATTCCATTCCACATTCAATTCCACATTCCATTTTACGTTCCATTCCATTAAACCCCATTCCACATTCCATTCCATTCCATTGCATTCCACACTGCATTCCATTCCATATTCCATTTCATTCCATTCCATTCCACATTCCATTCCATTCCATTCCATTCCATTCCACATCCCCTTCCATTCCATTCCACTTTCCATTCCATTCCATTAAACATTCAATTCCATTCCATTCCATGTTCCATTCCATTGCATTCCACGTTCAATTTCACTTTCTGTTCCACATTCCATTACATTCCATCTCTTCAACTTATCATTCCATTCCATTTCACATTCCATTCCATTCCACATTCCATTCCATTACAATCCTCATTCCATTCCATTCCGCAATCCATTCCATTAATTTCCATTCAATATTGCATTCAATTCCACATTCCATTCCATATTTCATTCAATTCTATTCCAACTTATATTCCATTCCATTCCTTTCCACATTACATTCCATTCCATTCCACATTTCAGTCCACAGTCCATTCCATTTCATTTGACATTCCATTGCACATTCGTTTACATTCCATTTCACATTCCATTTCACAATCCATTCTATTCCATTCCACATTCCATTCCATTGCATTCCATTCCACATGCCATTCCATTCCATTCCACATAACATTATATTTCATTTCACATTCCGTTCTGTTCCATTCCATTCCATTACACATTCCATTTCATTCCATTCCACATTCCATTTCATTCCATTCCATTCCATTCCATTACTTTCCACAATCCATTCTACATTCCATTCCAATAAATTCCACATTCCTTTGGGAATTCCATTCCACTTTCCGTTCCATTCCATTCACATTCCATTCAATTCCATGCCGCATTCCATTCTATTCCATTCCACATTCCGTTCCGTCCTATTAAATTCCACATTCTCTTCCATTCCATTCCAATTTCCTTTCAATTCCATTTCACAGTCCATTCCATTCCATGCCACGTTCAATTCCACGTTCAATTACACGTTCCATTCCACTTTCATTCCAAATTCCATTCCATTCCATTTCACATTCCATTACACATCCCATTGCACATTCCATTCCATTCCATTCCACATTCCATTGCACATTCCATTACACATTCCATTCCTTTCCATTCCACATTCCATTCCATTCCATTCCACTTTCCATTCAATTCCATGCTATATTTCATTCCCTTCCATTCCACGTTGCATTCCATTCCATTCCAATTTCCATTCCATTCCACATTTCAATCAATTCCATTCCATTCAATTCCACATTCCATTACATTCCACATTAGACTCCACATTCCATTGCATTGAATTCCACATTCCATTCCACATTCCATTCCATTGAATTCCACATACACTTCCATTCCATTCCATTCCAGTCCACTCCACAATCCATTCAATTAAATTCCACATACCATTCCATGTTCCATTCAACGTCCCATTCTACGTTACATTCCACATTCCATTCCTTGCCATTATATTCAATTGCGCATTCCATTCCGCATTCCATTCCATTCTTTACACGTACCATTAAACATTAAATTCCACACTCCATTCCACTTTCGATTCCCTTCCATTAAATTCCACATTCCATTCTTGGTCTCATTCCATTTCTTTCCACCTTCCATTCAACATTATATTCCACATTCCATTCCACTTTACATTCCCTTCCATTCCACATAAAATTCCATTACATTCCCGTTTCCACTCCATTCCACTCCATATTCCATTCCATTCCACACAACCTTCTATTACATTACATTTCATTCCACATTCCATTTCCTTCCATTCCACAATCCTTTCCACATTCCACTGAAACGGAATGGAATGGAATGTGGAATAGAATGCAATGGTATATGGAATTTATTGGAATGGAATATGGAATAGAATGGAATGACATGGAATGGAATGGGGAATAGAATGTGTAATGGAATGGAATGTGGAATGTAATGGAATGGATTGTGGAATGGAATGGAATGGAACAGAACGGAATGTGGAATGGAATGCAACCGAATGCAATGGAATGGAATGTGCAATGTTTTCGAATGGTATATGGGACGAAATGGAATACAATGGAATGTGGAATGGAATGCAATGTGGAATAGAATGTGGAAGGAAATGGAATGGAAAGAGGAATGGAATGTGGAATGAAATGAGGAATGGAATGTGGAATGCGGTGGAATGGAATTCAATGTGGAATGGAATGTGGAATGGAATGAGGAATGGAATATGGAATCAAATGTGGAATGGAATGTGGAATAGAGTGGAATGGAATGGAATGTGCAATGGAATGTGGAATGCAATGTGGAATGGAATGGAATGGAATGTCGAATGGAATGTGGAATGGAATGAGGAATGGAATGGAATGGAATGGAATGTGGAATGGAAAGCGCAATGGAAATCAATGGAGTGTGTAAGGGATTGTGGAATGGAATGGAATGGAATGTGGAAAGGAATGGAACGGAATGGGGAAAGGAATGCAGAATGGAATGGAATAGAATGTGGAATGGAATGTGGAATAGAATGTGGATTGGAATATGGCATGGAATGGAAAGGAAAGGAATGTGGAACGGAATGTGGAATGGAATGTAGAATGGAATGTGGAATGGAGTGGAATGGAATGGCATGCGGAATGGAATATGGAATGTAATGAGGAAAGGAATGTATAATGGAATGTGTAATTGAATGGGGAATGGAAAGTGAAATGGAATGTGGAATGGAAACGAAAGAAATATGGAATGCACTGTGGAAAGGAGTGGAAAGGAATGTGGAATGGAACGTGGAATGGAATGGAATGGAACGTAGAATGGAATGCAGATTTGAATGTGGAATGGAACTTGGAATAGAATGGGGAATGGAATGTGGAATGGAACGTGGAATGGAATGGAATGGAAAGTGGAATGGAAAGCGGAATGGAATGGAATGGAAAGTGGAATGGAATTTGGAATGGTATGTGGAATGGAACGTGGAATGGAACGTGCTATTTAATTGAGTGGAATGTTTAGAGGAAATGAATTGAATGTGGTATGGAATTTGTACTGGAATGGAATGCAATGTGGAATGGAAACTGCAATGGAGTGGAATGGAATGTGGACTGGAATGGAATGGAATGTGAAATGGAATGGATTTGAATGTGGAATGGAAATAAATGGAATGTGGAATGGAATGCAATTTTATATAATGTGCAAATTAATGGAATTGAAAGTGAAATGGAATGGATTGGAATTTGGAATGGAAAAAAATGGAATGTGGAATGGAATGCAATTTGATGTAATGTGCAATGGAATGGAATGGAATGTGGAATGGAATGGAACGGAATGTGGAATGGAAAGGAATGGTATGTGGAATGGAAAGGAATCGAATGTGGAATGGAAAGCCATGGCATGTGGAATGGAAGGGAATGGTATGGAATGTGGAATGGAAAGGAATGGAATGGAATGTGGAATGGAATGGAATGGAATGTGGAATGGATTGGAATGGGGTGGAATGGAAAGGAATGGAGTGGAATGTGGAATGGAATGGAATGGAACTTGGAATGGAATGGAATGGGATCTGGAATGTAACGTCTAATGGAACGTGTAATGGAACTTGAAATGGAAGGTGGAATGTAGTGGAATGTGGAATGGAATTGAATGGAAAGTGAAATGGAATGTGGAATTAAATGGAATGGAATGCGGAATGGAAAGTGGAACGGAATGGAAAGGAAAGTGTAATGGAATGGAATGAAACATGGAATGGAATGCAGTGGAATGTGGAACAGAATGTGGAATGCAATGGAACGGAATGAGGAATGGAATATGGAAGGGAATGGAATGGAATGTGGTATGGAATGTGGAATGAAATGGAATGGAATGTGGAATGGAATGTGGAACGGAATGGAATGGTAAGTGGAATGGAATGGAATGGAATATGGAGTGGAATGGAATGGAATGGAATGTGGAATGGAAACAGGAATGGAAAGTGGAATGGAATGGAATGTGTAGTGGAATGGAATGGAACGGAATGGAATGTGGAATGGAAACAGGAATGGAACGTGCAATGCAATGAAATGGATGGTGGAATGGAACGTGGAATGGAACGTGGAATGGATTGTGTAAAGGAACGTGGAATGGAACGTGGAATGGAAGGTGGAATAAGGAGTGGAATGGAATGGAATGTAACATTAAATGGAATGTAGAAAGGAAAGTTTAATGGAATGCAATGGAATGTGGAGTGCAATGTGGAATGAAATGGAATGGAATGTGGACTGGAATGTGGAATGGAATGGAATGGAATGTGGAATGGAGTGGAATGGAATTTGGAATGGAATGGAATGGAATGAGGAATTGAACTCAATGGAATGGAATGTGGATTGGAATGGAATGGGGATAGGAATGTGGAATGGAATAGGATGTAACTTGGAATGGAATGAAATGTAATGTGGAATGGAATGTGGATTGGATTTTGAATGCAATGTGGAATGGAATGGAATGGAATGTGGAATGGAATGTGGAATGGAATGTGGAATAGAATGTAATTGAATGAAATAGAAAGACGAAAGGAACGTCGAATTGAATCGGGAATTAAATGTGGAATGGAATGCGGAATGGAAAGGAATGGAATGGGGAATTGAATGGAATGGAATGGGGACAGGAAGGGAATGGAAATTTGAATGGAATGAAATGGAATGAGGAATGGGATAGAATGGAATTTGGAATGAAATGCAATTGAATGAGGAATGTAATAGAATGGAATGGCGGTTGGAATGAGGAATGGAATGTGGAATGGAATGGAATGGAATGTGGAATGGAAGGAGGAATGGAATGGAAATTGGAATGGAATGGAACGGTATGAGGAATGCAATGTGAAATGGAATGGAATGCAACGTGGAATGGAAAGTGGAATGCAATGTGAAATGGAATGTGGAATGTGGAATGGAGTGCAATGGAATGTGGAATGGAATGGAAGGAAATGTGGATTGCAAAGGAATTGAAAGTGGAACTTAATGGAATAGTATGTGGAATGGAAATAAATGGAATGTGGAATGGAATGTGGAATGGAACATGGAAAGGAACGTGGAATGGAAGGTATCGTAGAATGGAACGTGGAGTGGAATGTGGAATGGCACGTGGAATGGAACGTGAAATGGAATGGAATGGAATGTAGAATGGAACGTGGAGTGGAATGTGGAATGGAACGTGAAATGGAACGTGGAATGCAGTGGAATGGAACGGAGAATGGAACGTGGAGTGGAATGTGGAATGGATCGTGGAATGGAACTTGGAATGGAATTGAATGGAACGTAGAATGGAACGTGGATTGGAATGAGGAATCGAACGTGGAATGGAAAGTGGAATGTAATTTGGAATGGAAAGGAAACGAATGTGGAATGGAATGGAATGGAAAGTAGAATGGAATGGAATGGAATGTGGAATGGAATGGAATGGAATATCGAACATAATATGGAATGAAATGGAAAGGAATCAAGAATGGAATGGAACAGAATGGAATGGAATTGAATGGAATGGAACATGTAATGAAATGCAATGGAACGTGGCATGGAAGGTGGAATGGAACGTGGAATGGAACTTGTAAATGGAACGTGGAATGGAATGGAATGTAGAATGGAAGGGAATGGAATGTGGAATGGAATATTTAATAGATTTGAATGGAATGGAATTGAATGGAATCTGGAATGGAATGGAATGGAACGTGGAGTGAAATTTTGAATGAAAGATGGAATGGAATGGATCGGTATGGCATGTGGAATGGAATGGAATGGAATGGATTTGATTGTGGAATGTAATGGAATGCAATGTGGAATGGTTTGGAATCGAATGTGGAATGGAATGGAATGGAAAGGAATTCGGAATGGTAGGGAATGGAATGTGGAATTGAATGGAATGGAAAGTGGAATGGAATGTGAAATGGAATGTGGAATGGAACATGGAATGGAATGAAATGCAACATGGAATGGAATGGAAAGGAACATGGAATGGAATAGAATGGAAAGTGGAATGGAACGTGGAATGGAAAGAGGAATGGAAGTTGTAATTGAATGGAATGGAATGTTGAACGGAATGGAATGGAATGTCGAATGGAATCTAAGGGAATATGGAATGCAACGTGGAATGGAATGGAACGTAGAATGGTACATGGAGTGGAACCTCTAATAGAACGTAGAATGGAACACGGAATGAAATGGAATGGAATGTCTACAGGAAGTAGAATGAAAGATGGAACAGAATGGAATGGAATGTGGAACTGAATGTGGAATGGAATGTGGAATATAATGGAATGGAATGTTTACTGGAGTGTAATTGAATGTGGTATGGAATGTGGAATGGAATGGAAAGGAATGTGGAATCGAATGTGGTATTTGATGTGGGAAGAAATGGAATGGAATGTGGAATGGAATGTGGAATGGAATGGCACGGAATGTGAAAGCATTTGTGGAATGCAGTGTGGAATGGAATGTGGATATGGAATGGAATGCTGTGTGGAATGAAATGCGGTGTGGGATGTGAAATGGAATATAATGGAATGTGGAATTGAATGTGAAAGGAATGTGGAATGGAATGTGGAATGGAAGACCATGGAATGCAGAATGGAAAGTGGAATGCAAAGGAATGGAATATGGAATGGAATGTGGAATGGAAAGTGGAATGCAATGTGGAATGGAACGTAGAATGGAACGGAAAAGAATGTGGAATGGAACATGTAATGGAATGGAATGGAACACTTAAGGGAACGTGAAATGAGACGTTGAATGGAATGTGGAATGGAACATTGAATGGAATGTGCCACGGAATGTGAAATAGAGTATTGAAAGGAATGGAATGGAAAGTGGAATGGAACATGAAATGGAATGGTATGGAAGGTGAAATGGAACGTGGAATAGAATGGAATGGAAAGTGGAATGCAACGTGGAATGGAATGGTATGGAAGGAGGAATGCAAAGTGGAATGGAAAGCGGAATGGAATGGAATGGAATGTGAAATGGAAAGTGGAATGGAATGTGGAATGGAAGGTGGAATGCAATGGAATGGAATTTGCAATGGAATGTGGAATTCAAAGTGGAATGGAAAATGGAATGGAACTTGCAATGGAATGGAATGGAATGTGGAATGATTTGTCGAATGGTATGGAATGGAGTGTGGAATGGAATGTGGAATTTAAATTGGAATGGAATGGAAGGTGGAATGGAACGTGGAATGGAATAGAATGGAAAGTTTAAATGGAACGGAATGGAATGTGGAATGGAATGTGGACTGCAATGGAATGCAATGTGGAATGGAATGGAATGGAATGGAGAATGGAATGATTAATGGAATGTGGAATGAAATGTGAGTGTAATGTGGAATGGAACGTGGAATGCAATGGAATGGATGGTGTAATGGAACGTGGAATGGATAATGGAATGGAAGGTGGAATGGAGCGAGGAATAGAATGGAACGGAACGTGGAAAGGAATGTGGAAAGGAATGAAAGGGAATGTGGGAAGGAATGAAACGGAATGTGGAATGGAATATGGAATGGAATGGAATTGAAAGGAATGTGGAATGGAATGTGGAATGGAATGGAATAGAATGTGGAATGGAATGGAATGGAAAGTGGAATGGAACGTGGAATTTAATGGGGAATGGAATGTGGAATGGAACCTGGAATGGAGTGGAATTGAACATGTAATTGAATGGAATGGAATGTGGAATGGATGGTGGAATGTAATGGAATGGAATGTGGAATGGAACGTGGAATGGAACTTGGAATGGAACGTGGAAAGGAATGTGGATTGGAACGTGAAATGGGATGGAATGGAATATGGAATGGAATGGAAGGGAAGATGGAATGGAACGTGGAATGGAATGGAATGGAAAGTGGAATGCAAAGTGGAATGGATATTCTAATGGAAACAGGTATGGAACGTTGAATGGAATGGACTGGAAAGTGGAATGTGGAATATACTTGAATGGAATGTGGAATGGAAAGGAATGGAATGTGGATGGGAAAATGAATAGAATGGAACGTGTAATGGAATGTGGAATGGAATGTGCAATGGAACAAGGAATGTAATGTGCAATGGAATGTGGAATGGAACGAGGAATGGAATGCAATGGAAAGTGGAATGGAACGTGGAATTAAAGGTGGAATGGAATGTGCCATGGAAAGTGGAATGGAACTGGGAATGGAATGGAATGGAATGGAATGTGGAATGGAATGTGGATTGCAATGGAACGGAATGTGGAATGGAATGTGGAATGGAATGCAGTGGAATTGAATGGAATGTGGAATGGAATGTGGAATTGAATGTGGAATGGAATGTGGAACACAACGTGGAATGGAATGGAACAGAATTTGGAATGGAATGTGGAATGGAATGGAATGGAGTGTGGAATGGAATGTGGAATGGAATCGAAGGTGGAATGGAATGTCGAATGAAATGGAATGGAATGTTTAAATGAAATGGAATGGAATGTGGAATGGAATGAGGACTACAATGGAATTCAATGTGGAATGGAATGTAAAGGAATGTGGAATGGAATGTGGAATTTATTGTGGAATGGAATGCAATGGAATGGATTGTGGAATGGAATGTGGAAAGGAATGTGGAATGGAATGTGGAATGGAAAGCAGAATGCAATGGAACGGAACGGAATGGATTGTGGAATGGAATGTGGAATGGAAAGTGGAATGGATCGTGGAAAGGAATGGAATGGAAAGTGGAATGCGATGGAACGGAATGTGGAATGGAACGTGGAAATGAATGTGGAATGGAATGTGGAATGGAACGGAATGGAAAGTGGAATGGAATGTGGAACGGAACGTGGAATGCAATGGAATGGAACAGAATGGATTGTGGAATGGATTGTGGAATGGAAAGTGGAATGGATCGTGGAAAGGAATGGAATGGAACGTGTAATGCGTTGGAATGGAACGTGGAATGGAACGTGGAATGGAACATGGAATGGAACGTGGAATGGAATGTACAATGGAATGTATAATGGAACATGGAATGGAAACGAATGGAAAGTGGAGTGGAAAGTTGAGTGGAATTTAATGGGACGTGGAATGGAATGTGGAATGGAAAGTGGAAAGAAACCTGAAATGGAAAGTGGAATGGATTGGAATTGAATGTGGAACGGAATGTGGAATGGAATGTGGAATGGAATGCAGGCAATGTGGAATGGAATGCGGAATGCAATGGAAAGGAATGTGGATTGGAATATAATGGAATGCGGAATGGAATGGAATGGAATTTGGAATGGAATGGAATGGAATTTGAAATGGAATGTGGAATGCAATGTGGAACAGTCAGAGGAATGGAATGGAATCTGCAATGGAACGTGGAATGGAATGGAATGTGCAATGGAACGTGGAATGAAATGGAATGTAACATGGAATGAAACTTTGAATGGAACGTGGAATGGATGGTGTAATGCTATGTGTAATGCAGCGTGGAATGGAATGTGGAATGGAATGCAGAATGGAATGGAATGGAATGTGGAATGGAATGGAATGGAATGTGGAGTCGACAGTGGAATGGAATGGAATGCAATCTGGAATAGAAAGCGGAATGGAAAGGATTGGAATCTGGAATGGAATGTGGAATGCAACGTGGAATGGAATGGAATGGAATGTGGAAGGGAACGCAGAATTGAATGGAATAGAACTTGGAATGGAACGTGGAATGGAACGTGAAATGCAATGTGGCATGGGACGTGGAATAGCATAGGCAACGGAATGTAGAATGGAACGTGGAATGTAATTTAACGGAACGTGGAAAGGAATTTGGAATGGAATGGAATGGAACGTGGAATGGAGTGTGGAAATGAATCTGGAAAGAAACGTGGAATGGAATTGAATGGAATGCGGAATGGAATGGAATGCAATGTGGAATGGAATGTGGAATGGAATGTGGAATGGAATGTGGAATGGAATGGAATTTGGAATGGAATGGAATGCAATGTGGAATGTATGGTGGAATGGAATGCAGAAAGTAATCTGGAACGGAATGGAATGGAATGTGGAATGGAATGGAGTGTAATATGGTATAGAGTGGAATGTAATGTGTAATTAAATGTGGAGTTTAATGGAATGGAATGTGGGATAGAATGTGGAATGGAATGGAATGGCTTCCGGAATGGAGTGGAATGGATTGGAATGGAACGCGAAATGGAATGTGGAATGGAACGTGGAGTGGAATGTGGAAGTGAATGGAAAATAATGTGGAATGGAAGGTAATGGAATGTGGAATTGAATATGGAATGAAACGGAATGGAATGTGGAATGGAACGGAAATAAATGTGGAATGGAAGGTAATAGAATGTGGAATGGAATGTGGAATGAAACGGAATGGAATGTCAAATATAATTTGGAATGGAAAGGAAAGGAATCCAGGATGGAATGGAACGGAATGGAATGGAATGTGGAAAGGAACGTGGAATGGAACGTGGAATGGAATGTGGAAAGGAATGCAATGGAATGGGGAATGGAATGTAATAGAATGTGTAATGGACTGGAATGGAATGGAATCGAATCGAATGTGGAATGCAATGGAATGGAAGGTCAAATGGAATGTGGAATGGAAAGTGGAATGGAATGGAATAGTATAGAACGAGGAATGGAATGGAATGGATTATGGAATGGAATGGAATGGAATCGAATGTGGAAAGGAATAGAATGGATTGGAATGTGGAATGGTGTGGAATGGAACAAGGATTGGAATGGAAAGAAAGGTGGAATGGAATGTGAAAAGGAATGTAGAATGGAACGTGGAATGGTATGAAATGGAACGTGGAATGGAGTGGAATGGAACGTGCAGTGGAATGGAATGGAACGTGGAATGGAACATGGAATGGAACACGGAATGGAAAGTGGAATGGAACGTGGAATGCTTGGAATGGAATGTTGAATGGAATGGGATGGAACGTGGAAAGGAACTTGGAATGGAAACTCTAGTAGAACATAGAATGGAACGTGGAATGGAATGGAATGGAACATCAAATGGAATGTAGAATGAAACGTGGAATGGAATGGAATGGAACGTGGAATGGAATGTGGAATTGAATGTGGAATGCAATAAAATGGAACGTGGAATGGAATGGAATGGAATGTCGTATGGAATGTGTAATGGAACGGAATGGAATGTGGAATTGAATGTGGTAGTGGATGTGGAATGGAATGGAATGGAATGTGGAATGAAATGTGGAATGGAACGGAATGGAAATGTGAACAGGAATGTGGAATGCAATATGGAATGAAATGTGGAATTAAATGGAATGGTATGTGGAATCTAATGTGGAATGCAATATGGAATGAAATGTGGAATGAAATGGAATGGTATGTGGAATCTAATGTGGAATGGAATGGAAAGGAATGTGCAATGGAATGGAATAGAATTTAGATTGCAATGTGGAATGGAATGTGCAATGGAAAGGAATGGAATATGGAACGGAATGCGGAATGCAAAGGAATGAAATATGGAACGAAATGTGGAATGGAAAGTGAAATGGAATGGAAGGGAATGTGGAGTGGAAAGTGGAATGGAATGTGGAATGCATTGTGGAATGCAATGAAATGGAATGTGGAATGTAATGTGGAATTGAATGTGGAATGGAATGTGGAATGCATTGTGGAGTGGCACGTGGAATGGAATGGAGTGGAATTTGGAATGGAATGTGGAATGGAATGTGAAATGGAACGTGGAATGGAATGCAATGTGGAATGGAACGTGGAATGTAACGGAATGGAATGTGGAATGGAACATGGAATTGAAAGTGGAACGGAATGTGGAACGGAACATGGAATTGAAAGTGGAATGGAATGTGGAAAGGAAAGTGGAGAGGAATGGAATGGAACGTGGAATGGAATGGAATGGAAAGTGGAATGGAAAGTGGAATGGAATGGAAAGAAACCCGGAATGCAATGTGGAATGGAAAGTGGAATGGAATTTTGAATGGAATGGAATGAAATGTGGAAAGGAATCCAATGGAAAGTGGAATGGAATGAAATGGAACGTGGAATGGAACGGAATGGAAAGTGGAATGGAACGTAGAATGGAATGGAAAGGAACGTGGAATAGAATGTGGTTTCTAATGTGGAATGGAACATGGAATGGAATGGAATGGAATGTGGAATCGAATGTAGAATGGAATTTGGAATGGAATGTGGAACGGAATGTGGAATATAATGTGGAATGGAATGTGGAATGGAATGTGGAAAGAAATGTGGAATGGAATGTGCGATGGAATGGAATGGAATGTGGAATGGAATGTGGAACTGAACGTAGAATGGAATGAAATGTAATGGAATGGATTGTGGAATGGAATGTGGAATGGAGTGGAATGGAATGTGGAATGGAATGGAATGAAATGGAACGTGGAAAGGAACGTGCAATGGAATGTGGAAGGGAACGTGGAGTGGAAATTAATGGAAAGTGGAGTGGAAGGTGGAAAGGAATGGAATGGAACTTGTAATGGAATGTGGAATGGACGATGGAATCTAACGTGAAGTGGAAAGAGGAATGGATTGGAATGGCATGTGGAATGGAATGTGGAATGGCATGTGGAATGGAATGCAACGCAATGTGGAATGGAATGTGGAATGGAATGGAATGGAATGTGGAATGGATTGTAGAATGCAATGTGGAATTGAACGGAATGGACAGTGGAATGGAAAGTAGAATGCAATGTGGAGTGGAAGGTGGAATGGAATGGAATGGAATGTGGAATATAACTTAGAATGGAATCTGGAATTGAACGTGGAATGGAATGCGGAATGGAGCATGGAATGGAAAGAGGAATGGAATGTGGAATGGGATTTGGAATGGAATGGAGGGGAATGTGGTATGGAACGTGGAATCTAATGGAATGGAAAGTGGAATGGAATGTGGAATGGAACGTGGAATGAAACGTGGAATGGAATGGAATGGAACGTGGAATGGAATGTGGAATAAATGTGGAATGGAAAGGAATGGAATGTTCAATGGCCTGGAATGGAATGTGGAATGGAATGTGGAATGCAATGGAATGGAAAGTTGAATAGAAATTGAAGTAGAATAGAAAGGAATCAGGAAAGGAAAGGAAACGAATGGTATGGAATGACGAACGAAATGGAATGGAACGTGGGATAGAAAGTGGAATGGAATGTGGAATGGAATGAGGAACGGAATGGAATGGAATGTGGAATGGAAGAGAATGCAATGTGGAATGGAATGTGGAATGGAATGGAATGGAATGTGGAATGCAAAGGAGTGGAATGTGGAATGGAATGTTGAATGGAATGGAATTTAATGTAAAGGAATGTGCAATGGAATGGAAAGGAAAGTGGAACGGAAGGGAATAGAATGTGGAAAGGAATGTGGAAGGGAATGGAATGGAACGGTATGGAGTGTGGAATCGAAAGGAATGCAGTGTGGAATGGAATGAAATGGAATGTGAAATGGAATGGAAAGGAATGGAATGCAGAATGGTATGGAATGGGATTTGGATTCGAATATAATGGAGTGGAATGGAATGTGGAATTGAATGGAAGGTGAAATGGAATGGAATAGAATGGAATGTGTAATGGAATCGAACGGAAAGGAATGGAATGGAAGGTGGAATGGAATGTCAAATGGAATGTGGAATGGAACGTGGAATGGAATGAAAGAGAACGTGGAAATGAATGGAATGGGAAGAGGAATGGAAAGGAATGGAACGTGGAATGGAATGTGGACTGGAAAGCGGAAGGTAACATGGAATGGAATGGAATGGAACGTGGAAAGGAATGGAATGGAATGTGGAATGGAATGGAATGGAATGTGGAATATAATGGAATGGAATGTGGGATGGAATGGAATAGAACGTGGAATAGAATGGAATGAAACGTGGAATGGAACGTGGAATGAAACGCCTAATGGAACGTGGAACGGAACGTGGAATGGAATGGAATGGAAAGTGGAATGCAAAGTGGAATTGAATGAGGAATGTAATCAAATGGAATGTGGAATGGAATGGAATGGAATGTGGTACGGAATATGGAATGAAATGGAAAGGAATCTGGAATGGAATGGAAAGGAATGTGGCACAGAATGTGGAATGGAGTGGAATGGATTGTGGAACGAATGAGGAATGGAATGGAATGGTTTGTGGAAAGGAATGTGGAATGGAAAGGAATAGAATGTGGAATGGAATGTGGCGTGGAAGGTGGAATGGAATGGAATGGAATATGGAATGGAATGTGAAATGCAATGGAAAGGAATGGAATGTGGAATGGAATGTAATTGAATGGAATGTGGAGTGGAATGTAATGGAAAGTGCAATGTAATGGAATGGAATGTGGAATGAAATGGAATGTGGAATGGAATATGGAATGGAATGGAATGTGGAATGGAATAGAATATAACAGAATGTGGTGTGGAATTCTTTGGAATGGTATGGAAGAAAATTTGGAATGGAAGGGAATGGAATGTGGAACGGAATGTGCAATTGAATGGAATGGAATGTGGAATGGAATGTGCAATAAAATGGAATGGAATGGAATGGAATACGGAATGGAATGGAATGGAATGTGGAATGGAATGGAATGTGGAATAGAATGCAATGTGGAATGGAATGGAATGGAATGTGGAATGCACTATTTAATGGAATGGATTGGAATTTGGAATGGAATGAAATGCGCAATGGAATGTGGAATAGAATGGAATGGAATGTGGAATGGAATGGAATATGGAATGGAATGTGAAATGGAATGTGGAATAGAATGTAATGGAAAGGAATGTGGAATGGAATGTGGAAAGGAAGGTGGAATGGAATGTGGAATAGAAAGGAATGGAATGTGGAATGGAATGTGGAATGGAATGTGGAATGGAAAATAGAATGGAATATAATGGTTTGTGGAATGAAATCTGAAACGGAAGACAGAATGGAATGTTAAATGGAACGTAATGCAACGTAGAACAGAATATGGAATGGAATGTGGAATGGAAAATTTAATGGAATGGAATGGAATGGGGAATGGAACTTGGAATCAAACGTGGATTGGGATGAAGAATGGCACGTGGAATGGAACGTGGAATGGAATGTGGAAAGGAATGTGGAATGGAAAGTGGAATGGAATGGAATGGAACGTGGATTGGATTGTGGAAAGGAATGTGGAATAGAAAGTGGAATGGAATGTGGAATGGAATGTGGAATGGTATGGAATGCAACGCGGAATGGAATGGTATGGAGTGGAATGGAATGTGGAATGGAATTTGGAATGGAATGTGGAATTGAATGGAAAGGAACATCGAATGGAATGTGGAATAGAATGTGTAATGGAACGTGAAATGAAATGAGGAATGGAACGGAATAGAACGTGGAATGGAATGTGGAATGTAATGTGGAATGGAATGGAATGCAATGTGAAAAGGAATGTAATCGAATGTGGAATGGAAAGAATTGGAAAGTGGAATGGAATGTGGAATGGAATGGAATGGAATGTGAAGGGAATGTGGAAAGGAATGTGGAATGGAATGTGTAATGGAATGTGGCATGGAATGTGAAATGTAATGTAGAATGGAATGTAATGGAAAGTGGAATGGAATGTGGAATGTATGAGTATGGAATAAGGAAGTTAACGTGGAATGGGATATGGAATGGAATGTGTAATGGAACGGAATGGAATTTGGAATGGAATGTGGAATTGAATGGAATGGAATGAAGAAGGGAATTTGGAATGGAATGTGGAATGCTATAAGGAATGTAATGGAATGGAATGCACAATGGAATGTGGAATGGAATGGAATGGAATGTGGAATGGAATGGAATGGAATGTGGAATGCAATGTGGAATAGAATGTGGAATTGAATGGAATGGAATTTTGAATGGAACGTGGACAGGAATGGAATGGAATGTGAAGGCAACGTGGAACGGAATGTGTAATGGAATGTGGAATAGAATGTGGAATAGAATGTGGAATGGAATGGAATGGAATGTGGAATGCAATGTGAAATGGAATTGAAGGTAATGTGGACTGGAATGTGGAATGGAATTTGTAATGGAATGTGGAATTTATTGTGGATTGGCATGTGGAATAGGACGGAATGGAAAATGGAAAGTAATGTGGAATGGAATGTTTTAAGGAAAGGAACGGAATGTGGAATGCAATGTGCAACGGAATGTGGAATGGGTCGTGGAATGGAAAGCAATGAAATGGGAAAAGGAACGTGGAATGGAATGGAATAGAATGTGGAAGGGAACGTGGAATTGAATGGAATGGAACTTGGAATGGAACGTGGAATGGAACGTGAAATGCAATGTGGCATGGGACGTGGAATAGCATAGGCAATGGAATGTAGAATGGAACGTGGAATGTAATTTAATGGAAAGTGGAAAGGAATTTGGAATGGAATGGAATGGAACGTGGAATGGAGTGTGGAAATGAATCTGGAAAGAAACGTGGAATGGAATTGAATGGAATGCGGAATGGAATGGAATGGAATGTGGAATGGAATGTGGAATGGAATGTGGAATGGAATGGAATTTGGAATGGAATGGAATGCAATGTGGAATGTATTGTGGAATGGAATGCGGAAAGTAATCTGGAACGGAATGGAATGGAACGTGGAATGGAATGGAGTGTAATGTGGTATAGAGTGGAATGTAATGAGTAATGAAATGTGGGGTGGAATGGAATGGAATGTGGGATAGAATGTGGAATGGAATGGAATGGATTCCGGAATGGAATGGAATGGAATGGAATAGAATGGAATGAGAAATGGAATGTGGAATGGAACGTGGAATGGAATGTGGAATTGAATGGAAAAGAATGTGGAATGGGAGGTAATGGAATGTGGAATTGAATGTGGAATGAAACGGAATGGAATGTGGAATGGAACGGAAACAAATATGGAATGAAAGGTAATGGAATGTGGAACGGAATGTGGAATGGAATGGAATGGAATGTCAAATATAATTTGGAATGGAAAGGAAAGGAATCCAGGATGGAATGGAACGGAATGGAATGGAATGTGGAAAGGAACGTGGAATGGAACGTGGAATGGAATGTGGAAAGGAATGCAATGGAATGGGGAATGGAATGTAATAGAATGTGTAATGGACTGGAATGGAATGGAATCGAATCGAATGTGGAATGCAATGGAATGGAAGGTCAAATGGAATGTGGAATGGAAGGTGGAATGGAATGGAATAGTATAGAACGAGGAATGGAATGGAATGGATTATGGAATGGAATGGAATGGAATGGAATCAAATGTGGAAAGGAATAGAATGGATTGGAATGTGGAATGGTGTGGAATGGAACGTGGATTGGAATGGAAAGAAAGGTGGAATAGAATGTGAAAAGGAATGTAGAATGGAACGTGGAATGGTATGAAATGGAACGTGGAATGGAATGGAATGGAACGTGCAGTGGAATGGAATGGAACGTGCAGTGGAATGGAATGGAATGTGGAATGGAACATGGAATGGAAAATGGAATGGAAAGTGGAATGGAAAGTGGAATGCTTGGAATGGAATGTTGAATGGAATGGAATGGAACGTGGAAAGGATCTTGGAATGGAAACTCAAATAGAACGTAGAATGGAACGTGGAATGGAATGGAATGGAATGGAACGTCAAATGGAATGTAGAATGAAACGTGGAATGGAATGGAATGGAACATGGAATGGAATGTGGAATGGAATGTGGAATGCAATAGAATGGAACGTGGAATAGAATGGAATGGAAGGTGGTATGGAATGTGTAATGTAACGGAATGGAATGTGGAATGGAATGTGGTAGGGAATGTGGAATGGAATGGAATGCAATGTGGAATGAAATGTGGAATGGAACGGAATGGAAATGTGAAAGGGAATGTGGAATGCAATATGGAAGGAAATGGAATGGAATGTGGAATGGAATGTGGAATGGAATGGAAAGGAATATGGAAAGGAATGGAATGGAATTTAGATTGCAATGTGGAATGGAATGTGGAATGGAATGGAATGGAATGTGGAATGGAATGTGGAATGCAAAGGAATGAAAGGTGGAATGGAATGTGGAATGGAAAGTGAAATGGAATGGAATGGAAAGTGGAGTGGAAAGTGGAATGGAATGTGGAATGCAATGTGGAATGCAATGAAATGGAATGTGGAATGTAATGTAGAATTGAATGTGGAATGGAGTGTGGAATGCATTGTGGAGTGGCAAGTGGAATGGAACGGAGTGCAGTGTGGAATGGAATGTGCAATGGAATGTGAAATGGAACGTGGAATGGAATGCAATGTGGAATGGAACGTGGAATGTAATGGAATGGAATGTGGAATGGAACATGGAATTGAAAGTGGAATGGAATGTGGAATGGAATGGAATGGAAAGGGGTATGGAATGAAACGGAATGTGAAACGACATGGAATGGAATGGAATGGAAAGTGAAATTGAATGGAATGGAACGCGGAATGGAATGGAAATGAAACGTGGAGTAGAATGGAATGGAATGTGGAATCCAATGGGATGGAATGTGGAGTGGACTGTGGAATGGAATGGAATTGAATGGAATGTGGAATGGAATGGAATATTGAACGAAATTGAATTGAATGTGGAATAGATTGGAAAGGAATGTGGAATTCAATGTAGAAGGTAATGGAATGGAATGTGGAACGGAATGTGGAATGGAATGGAATGGAATGTGGAATGGAATGGAATTGAATGGTGGAATGGAATGTGGAATGGAATGGAATGGAATTGAACGGTGGAATGGAATGTGGAATGGAATGGAATGGAACGTGGAATGGAATGGTAAGGAATGTGGAACGGAATGAAAGGGAATTTGGAATGGAATGGAATGGAATGTGAAACGGAATGGAATGGACCGTGGAAAGGAATGGAATGGAAAGTGGAATTTAATGGAATGGAATATGGACTGACATGGAATGAAATGGAATGTGGAATGGAATGGAATGGAATGTGGAATTGAATGGAATGTAATGTCGAATATAATTTGGAATGGAATGGAAAGGAATTCAGAACGGAATGGAAAGGAAAGGAATGGAATGTAGTGGAAAAAAACATGGAATGGAACCTGCAGAGGAACGTGGAATGGAATGTGGAATAGAATTGTATGCAATGTGGAATGGAATGTGTAATGGAATGGAATGGAATTTGGAATGGAATGTGGAATGGAATTGAATGGAACGTGGAATGGAATAGAATGCTATGGAATGTGGAATGGAATAGAATGGAATGGAATGGAATGGAATGGAATGTGCAATGGAATGGAATGGAAAACAATGGAATGTGGAATGGAATGGAATGGGAGACAGAATGGAATGTGGAATGGAATGGGATGTAGAATGGAATGTGGAATGGAATGGGATGGAAAGTGGAATGGAATTTGAATGTAATGGAATGGAATGGAAGGTGGAATGGAACGGAATGGAATTGAATTTGGGTAGGAATGGAATGGAATTTGGAATGGAATGGAATGGAATGTGGAATGGAATATGGAATGGAATGTGGAATGGAATGGAATGGTATGTGGAATGGTAAGGAATGGAATATGGAATGGAATGGAATGCAATGTGGAATGCAATTGAATTGGTTGAAATGGAAAGAGGAATGGAATTGAATGGAATGTGGAATGAAATGTGGAATGGAAAGTGGAACTATATTGAATGGAATGTGGAATGGAATGTGGAAAACAATGGAGTGGAATGTGGAATGGCATGGAATGGAATGTGAAATGGAATGGAATTGAAGGGAATGAAATGTGGAATGGAGTGGGATGGAATGTGGAATGGAATGGAATGCAATATGGATTGGGAGGAAAAGGAATGGAATGTGAAATAAAATGGAATGTAATAGAATGGACTGGAATAGGGAATGGAATGGAAATTAATGTGGAATGGAATGGAATGGAATGTTGAATTAAATTTGGAATGGAAACTCATGGAATGTGGAATGGAATGTGGAATGGAATCGAATGTTATGGAATGTGGAATGGAATGGAATATAATCGAATATGGAACCGAATGGAATTGAATGTGGAACGGAATGGAATGGAATGTGGAATGGAATTGAATGTGGAACGGAATGGAATGGAATGTGGAATGCAATGGAATGTGTATTGGAATGTGGAATGGAATGTGTAATTGAATAGAATGGAATGGAGTGTGGAATGGAATGGAACGTGGAATGCAATGGAATGGAATGCGGAATGGAGTTGAATGGAATGTGGAGTTTAATGGAATTCATTGTTAAATGGAAAGGAATGCGGAATGCAATGGAATGGAATGGAACGGAAGATGGAATGGAATGGAAGGGAAAATGTGGAATGGAATATGGAACGGAATGTGGAATGGAATGTGGAATGGAATATGGAAAGGAATGTGAAATGTAACAGACTTGAATGTGAAATGGAATGGAATGAAATGTGGAATGGAATGTGAAATGGAATCGAATCGAATATGGAATAGAATGGAATCAAATGTTGAATAGAATGGAATATGGAATGGAATGGAATGTGGACTGAAATATGGAAAGGAATGTGGAATGGAATGAGGAAAGGAATGTGGAATGTAACTTAATGGAATGTGAAATGGAATGGAATGAAATGTGGAATGGAATGTGCAATGAAACGTGGAGTGGAACGGAATGGAATGCGGAAGGGAATGTGGAGTAGAGTGTGGAATGGAATGTGGAAAGGAACGGAATGAAAAGTGGCATGGAAAGTGGAAAGTATTGTGGAATGGAACGTAAAATGGAATGGAGTGGAATGTGGAATGGAACGTGGAATGGAATGTGGAAAGGATTGCAATGTGGAAAGCAATGGAATGGAATGTGGAATGGAATGGAATGGAGTGATGAATGGAATGGAATGGAATGTGCTCTGGAATGTGGAATGGAATGGAATAGAATGTGGAATGGAAGGTGTAATGGAACGTCGAATGGAATGTAGAATAGAATGTAACGGAATGGAATTTAATGTGGAATGGAATGTGGAATGCAATGTGGAATGGGACGTGGAATGGAATGGAGTGGAATGTGGAATGGAACATGGAATGGTATTGAAAACAATGCGCAATGGAACTTGGAATGGAAAGTGGAATGGAACGTGGAATGGAATGTGGAAGGGAGTGTGGAATGGAGAGTGTAATGGAATGGAATGGATCATGGAATCGAAAGGCATGGAATGTGGAATGGAGTGGAATCGAATGTGGAAGGGGATGGAATGGAAAGTGAAACGGAATGGAATGGAACGTGGAATAGATTGTGGAAAGTAATGTGGAATAGAATCTGGAATGTAATGGAATGGAATCTGGAATGTTATTGAAAGGAATGTGGAAAGGTATGGAATGGAACGTGGAATAGAATGGAGTGGAAAGGAAAGTGGAATAGATTGGAATGGAATGGAATTTGGAATAAAATGGAATGGAATGGAATGGAATGTTGAATGAAATGGAATGGAATGTGGAATGCAATGTAGTGGAATTGAATGTGAAATTGAATGGAATGCAATGTGGAAAGGAATGGAATGGAATGTGGAATGGAATGGGATCGAATGTGGAATGGAATGGAATGGAACGTAGAATGGAATGTGTAATTGAATGGAATGGAATGTGGAATGGAAAGCAATGTGGAATAGAATGTAAAGGAATTCAATGAGGGATGGAATGTGGAATGTAATTGAATTGAATGTGGAATTTAATGGAATAGAATGTGGAAAGGAATTCAAGGGAATGTGGAATGGAATGTGTTATGAAATGCGTAATGGAATAGAATGGAATGTGTAATGGAATGTGGAATAGAATGTGGAATGGAATGGAATGTGGAATGGAATGTGGTATGGAAAGTATTGGAAAGCTTAAATGGAATGGAAGGGAATGTGGATTGGAATGGAATGCAATATGAAATGGAGTGGAATGGAATGTGGAATGGAATGGAATCCAATACTGAATGGAATGGAAAGGAATGGAATGTGTAATGTAATGTGGAATGGAACGTAACGGAATGTGCAATGGAACGGAATGGAATATGGAATGGAATGTTGATTGGATTTTGGAATAGAAACTGGAACGGAATGGAATGGATTGTGCAATGGAAAGTGGAATGTAATTGAGTGAGACATGGAATGCAACTTGGAATGGAAAGTGGAATGGAACGTGGAATGGAATGCGGAATGTAGCGTGGAATGCGATACAGAATGGAATGTGGAATGGAATGGAATGGAATGTGGAATGGAATGGAATTGATTGGAATGGAATGTGGAATGGAATGCAATGGAATGTGGAATGGAATGCAATGGAATCTGGAGACTTATGGAATGGAACGAGGAATGGAACATGGAATTGAACGTGCAATGTACTGTGGAATGGAATGTGGAAAGGAAAGTGGAATAGAACGTAGAATGGAACATGGAATGGAACGTAGAATGGAAAGTGGAACGTAATGTGGAAAGGAACGAGGAATGGACAGTGGAATGTAATGTGCAATGGAAAGCAATGGAATGGGGAATGGAATGAAATGTGGAATGGAATCGATTGGAATTTGGAATGGAATAGAATGCAATGGAACGTGGAATTGAATGGAATGGAATGTAGAATGGAAGATGGAAAGGAACGTAGAATGGAACATAGAATGGAACGTAAAATGGAACGTGGAATGGAAAATAGAATGGAATGTTCAATGGAACGTGGAATGGAATGTGGTTTGGAAAGTGGAATGTAATGTGGAATGGAAAGGGATGTAATGTGGAATAGAAGGGAATGGAATGTGGAATGGAATGGAATGGAATGTGGCATGGAATGGAATGGAAATTAGAATATAATTTGGAATGGAATGAAAAGGATTTCAGAATGGAATAGAATGGAACGGAATTGAATGGATTAGAATGGAATGGAATGGAACGTGGAATGGAATGTGGAATGCAATGTGGAATGGAATCGAATGGAATGTGGAATGGAAGAGAATGGAATCTGGAGTGGACTGTGGAAAGGAATTGAATGGAGTGGAAAGTGGAATGTGATGGAATGGAACATGGAATGGAATGTGGAATGGAAAGTGGATAGGAAGGGAAACGTATGGAATGGGGAATGGAATGAAATGGAATGGAACGGAATGGATTGGAAAGTGAAATGGAATGTAATGGAATGTGGAATGGAATGGAATCGAATGTGGAATGGAATGGAATGGAATGGAAAGTGGAATGGTAGGGAATGGAATGTTGAATACAATGGAATGGACTGGAATTGAACGTGGAATTCAGTAGAATGGAAAGTGGAATGGAATGGAATGGAATGTGGAATGGAATGAGGAATGGAAAGTGGAATTTAATGTGGAATGGAATGTGGAATGCAACGTGGAATGGAATGGAATGGTAAGCAACGGTTTGTGGAATGGTATGTGGAATGGAATGGAATGGTATGGAATGTGGAATGGAAAGGAATGAAATGTGGGATGGAATGGAATGGTATGGAATGTGGAATTTAAAGGAATTGAATGTGGATTGGAAAGGAATGGAATGTGGAATAGAATGGAATTGTGTGGAATGTGGAATGGAATGGAATGGAATGGAATGTGGAAGGGAATAGAATGGAAGGAATAATGGAATGGAATGGAATGTTTAATTTAATGGAGTGGAATGTAATGTGGAATGGAATGGAATGGAATGGAATGCGGAATGGAATGGAAAGTGAAATGGAATGGAATGGAATGCTATGGAATGTGGAATGGAAATTAATGGAATATGGAAGAGAATGGAATGGTATGGAATCTGGAATGGAATGGAATGGAATGGAATGTGGAATGGAACAGAATGGAATGTGGAATGGAATGGAATGGAATGTGGAATTTAATGGAAAGGAATCGATTGTGGAGTGGAATGCAATGGAATATGAATGCGGAATGGAATGGAACGCAATGTGGAAAGCGATGGAAGGGAAAGGAATGGAATATGGAATTGAACGGAAGGGAATGTGGAATGGAATGGAATGGAATGTCAGATGGAATGGAATGGAATAGGGAATGGAAGGTGGAATGGAACGGAATGTGGAATGGAATGGGCAATGGAATGTGGAATGGAATGTGTAATGTAAGGTGGAATGAAATGTGGAATGCAATGTTGAATGAAAACGAATGGAATGTAGAATGGAAACGAATGGAATGTGGAAAGGAATGTGGAATGGAATGGAATGGAATGTGGAAAGGAATGTTGAATGGAATGGAATGTGGAATATAATGGAATGTGGAATGGAATGGAATGGTATGTGGAATGGAACAGTAAGGAATGTGGAATGGAATGGAATGGAATGTGGAATTTAATAGAAAGGAATCGATTGTGGAGAGGAATGGAATGGAATATGAATGCGGAATGGAATGGAACGCAATGCGGAAAAGGATGGAATGGAATGGAATGGAATGTGGAATTGAACTGAAGGGAATGTGGAATGGAATGGAATGGAATGTCAAATTGAATGGAATGGAATGTGGAATGGAAGGTGGAATGGAAGGGAATGTTGAATGGAATGGGCAATGGAATGTGGAATGGAATGTGTAATGTAATGTGTAATGTAATGTGGAATGAAATGTGGAATATAATGTTGAATGAAAACGAATGGAATGTAGAATGGAAACGAATGGAATGTGGAAAAGAATGTGGAATGGAATGGAATGGAATGTGGAATGGAATGTGGAATGGAATGGAATGTGGAATGGAATGGAATGGTATGTGGAATGGAACAGAATGGAATGTGGAATGGAATGGAATGTGGAATTTAATGGAAAGGAATCGATTGTGGAGTGGAATGGAATGGAATATGAATGCGGAATGGAATGGAACGCAATGTGGAAAGGGATGGAATGGAATGGAATGGAATGTGGAATTGAACGGAAGGGAATGTGGAATGGAATGGAATGGAATGTCAAATGGAGTGGAATGGAATGGGGAATAGAAGGTGGAATGGAAGGGAATGTGGAATGGAATGGGCAATGGAATGTGGAATGGAATGTGGAATGGAATGTGTAATGTAATGTGGAATGAAATGTGGAATGCAATGTTGAATGAAAACGAATGGAATGTAAAATGGAAACGAATGGAATGTGGAAAGGAATGTGGAATGGAATGGAATGGAATGTGGAATGAAATGTGGAATGTAATGGAATGGAATATGGAATGGAAAGTGGAATGGAATGGAATGGAAAGTGGAATGAAATGCAATGGAATGGTATGAAATATGGAAAAGAATGGAGTGGAATATGCAAAGGAATGTGGAATAGAAGGTAGAATGGAACATGAAAAGGAACGTGGAATGGAACGTGGAATGGAAAGTGGAATGAAATGGAATGCAGAAAGGAAATTACTGCAATGTGGAAAGGAATGGAATGCTATGGAATGTGGAATGGAATGGAATGGAAAGGAATGGAATGTTGAATGGAATAGAATGGAATTTGGAATGGAATGGAGTGGAATGTGGAATGGACTGAAATGCAATGTGGATTGGAATGCAATGGAATGAAATGTGGACTGGAATGGAACAGAATGGATTAGAATGCAGAAGGAAATCAAATGAAATGTTTAATGCAATGTAACTGAATTGAACGTGGAATGGAAAGGAATGGAATGTGGAATAGAATGGAATGGAATGTGGATTGGAACGTGGAATGCAAAGGAATGGAATGCGGAATAGAATGTGGAATGCAATGGAATGGAATGTGGAATGGAATGTGGAATGGAATGTGGTACGGTATTGAATGGAATGTGGAATGCAATGTGAATGCAATGTGGAATGGAACATAATGTAATATGGTTGGAATGTGGAATGTAAAGTGTAATGGATTGGAATGGAATGTGGAATGTAATGTGTAATGGAATGGAATAGAAGGTGGAATGGAACATGGAATGGAAATTGGAAAGGAACGTGGAATGGAATGTGGAATGGAACGTGGAATGGAAAGGAATGGAATGGAATGGAATGTGGAAAGGAAAGAAATTGAATGGAATGGAATGTGCAATGGAAGGGAATGGAACGTAGAAGGGAATGGACTGCAATGGAATGTGGAATAGAATGGAATGGAAAGTGGAATGGAAAGAAAGGAATGCGGAATGGAATGGAACGTTGTGGAACGGGGAATTGAATGGAATGATACGGAATGTGGAGTGGAATGGAATGGAATCGAAAGTGGAATGGAATGGAAAGGTATGTGGAAAGGAATGGAAAGGAATGTGGAATGGAATGGCATGGAATGGAATGGAATGTGAAACAGAATGTGGAATGGACTCTGAAATGGAATGTGGAATGGAATGTGAAACAGAATGAAAAGGAACGTGGAATGGAAGGGAATGGAACATGGAATGCAATGGAACGGAACGTGGAATGGAACATGGTATTGAGTGGTATGGCAAATGGAATGCAATGGAATGGAACATGGCATCGAACATGGAATGGAAAGTGGAATGGCACATGGAAAGGAACGTGGAATGGAATGTGGTTGGAATGTGGAATGGAATGGAATGGAATGTGGAATGGAATGAGGAATTGAATGTAAAGGAATGTATAATGGCATGTGGAATGTAATGTGGAATGGAATGTGGAATAGAACGATAGAGAATGTGGAATGGAATGTGGAATAGAACGATAGAGAATGTGGAATGGAATGTGGAATGGAACGTGGAATGGAACGTGGAGCGGAATGGAATGGAAGGTGGAATGGAATGCGGAATGGAATGGAATGGAATGTGGAATGGAATTTGGAATGGAATATCGAATGGGATGGAATGCAATGTGGAATGGAATGTGGAGTGGAATGGAATGGAATGTGCAATGGAATGAAATAGAATGAGGAATGGAATTTGGAATGGAATGTTGAGTGAAATGTGGAATGAAATGTAAAATGGAATGTTGAGTGGAATGTGGAATGGAATGTGGAATGGAAAGTAATGGAATGTGGAATGTAATGTGGAATGGAATTTGGAATGGAAAGTGGAATGGAATGGAATGGAATGGAATGGAATATGGAATGGAATGTGAAATACAATGGAATAGAACATGGAGTGGGATGTGGAATGGAACGTGGAAGGGAACGTGGAATTGAATGAAATGTGGCATGCAATGGAATGGAATGTGGAACGGAATCTGAAATGAAATGTGGAATTTAATGTTGAATGTAATGTTGAATGGAATGGAAAGGGATGTGGAATGTACTGTGGAAAGGAATATTCAATGGAATGTGGAATGGAATGTGGAAGGGAACATGGAATGGAATGGAAAGGCATGTGCAATGGAATGTGGAATGGAATGGAATGGAATGTGGAAAGGAGTGTGAAATGGAATGCAATGGAATGTGGAATGGAATGAGGAATTGAATGTAAAGGAATGTAGAATGGCATGTATAATTTAATGTGGAATCGAATGTGGAGTAGAACGGTAGGGAATGTGGAATGGAATGTGGAATGGAACGTGGAATGGAAAGTGGAGCGGAATGGAATGGAACGTGGAATGGAATGCAGAATGGAATGGAATGGAATGTGGAATGGAATTTGGAATGGAATATCGAATGAAATGGAGTGCAATGTGGAATGGAATGTGGAGTGAAATGGAATGGAATGTGGAATGGAATGAAATAGAATGAGGAATGGAATGTGGAATGGAATGTTGAGTGGAATTTGGAATGGAATGCAATGGAATGTGGAATGAAAGGTGAAATGGAATGTTGAGTGGAATGTGGAATGGAATGTGGAATGGAAAGGAATGTAATGTGGAATGGAATGTGGAATGGAAAGTGGAATGGAAAGGAATGTAATGTGGAATGGAATGTGGAATGGAAAGTGGAATGGAATGGAATGGAATATGGAATGGAACGTGGAATGCAATGGAATAGAACATGGAGTGGAAAGTGGAATGGAACGTGGAAGGGAACGTGGAATGGAATGAAATGCGGCATGCAATGGAATGGAATGTGGAATGGAATGTGAAATGGAATGTGGAATTTAATGTTGAATGCAATGTTGAATGGAATGGAAAGGGATGTGGAATGTACTGGGGAATGGAATCTTCAATGGAATGTGGAATGGAATGTGGAAGGGAACATGGAATGGAATGGAACGGAATGTGCAATGCAATGTAGAATGGAACGGAATTGAATGTGGAATGGAATGGATTGGAATGTGGAAAGGAATGTGGAACGGAATACAATGGAATGTGGAATGGAAAGGAATGGAATGTGGAATGGAATGTGGAATGGAACGGAATAGAATGTGGAATGGCAGGTGGAACGGATTATGGAATGCAATGTGGAATGGAAGGGAATGAATCATGGAATGGAATGTGTAATGGAGTGTGGAATGGAATGAGGAATGGAATGTGAAATTGAATGTAATGTAGTGTGGAATGGAATGTAGTGGAATGTGGAATGGATTTGAATGGAATGTGGAATGGAATGGAATGTAAGGTGGAATGTAACAGGGCATGGAATAACGAAGGGAATTGAATGGAATGTGGAATGGAATGGAGCGGAATGTGGAATAGAATGGAATGCAATGGAATGTGTAATGGAAAGCGGAATATAATCGAATGGAAAGTGGGATGGAATGCAATGGAATGTGGAACGGAATGTAGTGGAATATGGAACGGAATGGAACTTGGAATGGAATGCAAGGGAATGTGGATTGGAATGGAATGGAATTTGGAATGGAATGGAATGTAATGCAATGGAATGGAAAGTGAAATTTAATGAGAATTGAATGTGAAATGGAATGTGTAATTGAATGTGGAATGTAAAGTGGAATGGAATGAAATGGAAAGCGGAATGGAGTGGAATGGATCATGGACTGGAAGCTGGAATGCATCGTGTAGGGAAACGTGGAATGTAATGAAATGTGGAATGGAATGGAATGGAATGCGGAATGACATGTAAAACGGAATGTGGAATGGAATGCTGAATGGATTGTGGAATGAAATGGAATGGTAAGGAGTATGTAATCGAATGGAATGGAATGTGGAATGGAAATTGGAAAGGAACGTAGAATGGAAAGTGGAATGGAACTTGGAAAGTAATGGAAAGGAACGTGGAATGGAATGTGGAATGGAACGGGAAATGGAACATCGAAAGGAAAGGAACTGAAGGTGTAATGGAGTGTAAAATGGAATGGAATGGAATGTGGAATGGATTGTGGAATGGAATGTGGAATGGAACGGAATGGAATGTGGAAAGGAATGTGGAATGAAATGTTGAATGGAATGATTAATGGAATGTGGAATGGAATGGAATGGAATGTGGAATGGAATATGGAATGGAATGTGGAATGGAACGGAAGTAATGTGGAATGGAATGTGGAATGGAATGTGGAAAGGAAACTGGAACGGAATGGAATGGAATGTGGAATGGAACGTGGAATGTATTGGAATGGAACGTGGATAGGAACGTGGAATGGAACGTGGAATGCAACGTGGAATGGAATGTGGAGTGGAATGGAATGGAATGTGGAATGGAATGGATTGCCATGTGGAATGAAATGTGGAATGGAACGTGGAATGGAATGTGGAATTGAATGGAATGGAATGTGGAATGGAATGTGGAGTGGAGAGTGGAATCGAATATGGAGTGGAACAGAATGCAAATTGTTATGGAATTTGTAATGGAATAGTTGAATGGAACTTGGAATGGAATGGGACATGAAATGGATCGTGGAATGGAACGTTTAATGGAACAGAATAGAACATTGAGTGGAAAGTGGAATGGAATGTGGAAAGGATTGGAATGGAATGTGTAATGGAATGCATTGTAATAGGTAATGGAATGTGAAATGGAACATGTAATGGAATGTTGAGTGGAATGGAATGGAATGTGGAAGGGAATGTGGAAGGGAACATGGAATGGAATGGAATGGAATGTGGAATAGAATGTGGAATAGAATGTGGAATGGAATGTGGAAAGGAATGGAATGGAATGTGGATTCGAATGTGGAATAGACTGTGGAATGGAATGTGTAATGGAATGGAATTGAATGTGGAATGGAGTGTATATCAATGTGGAAAGGATGTGGAAGGGAATGCAATGGAATGTGGAATGATATGTGGAATAGAAAGTGGAATGGAATGTGGAAAGGAATGGAATGGAATGTTCAATGGAATGTGGAATTGAGTGTGAACTGGAAAGTAGAATTGAACGGAATGGAATGTGGAATGGAACGGGGAATGGAGTGTGGAATGGAATGCAATGGAATCTGGAATGGAAAGGAATGGAAAGTGGAATGGAATGGAAAGGAATGTGGAATGGAATGGGGAATGGAATGTGGAGTGGAACGTGGAACGCAATGGAATGGAATGTGGAATGGAACGTGTAATGGTATGGAATGGAAAGTCGAATGGAACTTTGAAAGGAAAAAGGAATTGAACGTGGAATGTAATGTGTAATGGAAGGTACACTGGAATGTGCAAGGGTTATTGGAATGGAATGTGGAATGGAACGTGGAATGGAATGTACATTGGAATGTATTGGAATGTGGAATGGAATGTGGAATGGAATTCAATGGAATATGGAATGGAATGTGGAATGGAATATGGAATGGAATGGAGTGAATTGTTTAATGGTATGTGGATAGGAATTAAATGGAATGTGGAATGGAGTGCAATGGAACGTGAAATGGAATGTGGACTGGAATGCATTGGAATGTATTCCATTCCATTGAATGTATCCCATTCCACTTAATGCATTGCATTCCATTGACTGTATTCCATTCCATTGAATGCAATGGAATGGAATGTGGAATGGAACGGAATGAAATGTGGAATGGAATGTGAAATGAAATGTGGAAAGGAATGTGGAATGTAATGGAATGCAATGTGGAATGGAATGTTGAATGGAGTGGAATTGAATGTGGAATGGAATGTGAAATTGAATGTGGAATGGAATGTGGAATATAATATAGAATGATGTGGAATGGAATATGGAATTGAATGGAATGTAATATGGAATGGAATGTTGAATGGAATGGAATTGAATATGGAATGGAATGGAATGGATTGAGAAATGGAATGTGAAATGGAATGTGGAATGGATTGTGGAATGTAATGGAATGGAATGTGGAATGGCTTGTGGAATGGATTGTGGAATGGAATTGAATGGAATGTGGAATGGAATGGGGAAAGGAACGTGGTATGGAACGTGGAACAGAATGGAATGGAATGTGGAATGGAACGTGTAATGGTATGGAACGCAACGTGGAATGGAACGTTGAATGGAACTAGAAATTGAACGTGGAATATCATGTGGAAAGGAAGGAACACTGGAATGTGCAATGGAATGTAGAATGGAATGTGGAATGGAACGTGGAATTGAATGTGCAATGGAATGTAATGGAATGTGGAATGGAATGTGCAATGGAATGGAATGAAATGTGGAATGAAATGGAATGGGATGTGGAATGCAATGTGGACTGGAATGCATTGGAATGTGGAATGGATTGTGTAATGGAATGGAATGGAATGTGCAATGTAATGTGGAATGGAATGTGGTATTGAACATGGAATGGAATGTGAAAAGCAACGTGGAATGGAATATGCAGTGGAATGTGGAATGGAATGGGGAATATAATGGAATGGAACGTGGAATGGGACGTGGAACTGAAAGAATGGAAGGTGGAGTGGAACGTGGAAGGAGGAAGGGAACTTGGAATTCTAAGTGGAATGGAACTAGGAATGGAATGTGGAATGGAATGGAATGGAATGGAATGGAAAGAAATTTGAAATGGAATGGAATGTGGAATGGAATGGAATGGGATGGAATTTGAAATCGAATGGAATTGAATGTAGAATGGAATGCAATGGAATATGTGATGGAATGGAATGGAAAGTGGAATGGAATGGAATGGAATCGAATGTGGAATGGAATGGAATGGAATGTGGAATGCAATGGAATGGAATGAAATATGGAATGGAATTTGTAATGGAATCAAATGCAATTTGAAATGGAATGTAATGTAATATGGAATGGAATAGAATGGAATGTGCAATGGAATGTAATGGAATGTGGAATGGAATGGAAAACAATGTGGAATGGAATGGAATGGAATGCGTAATGGAATGTGGAATGAATTGGAAGGGATCGTGGAATGGAATGGAATGGAGTGTGGAATGGAATGTGTACTGGAACACAATGGAATGTGAAAGGGAATGTGTAATGGAATGTGGATTAGACTGTCAAATGTAATGGAATGGAAAGTGGAATTGAACGTGGAATGGAATGGAATGGAATGCGGTGTGGAATGTGGGATGGAATGGAATGGAGTGTGGAATGCATTGTGGAATGCAATGTTGAATGGAAAGTGGAATGGAATGGAGTGGATTGTGGAATGCAATGTGAAGTGGAGTGTAATGGAATGTGAAATGGAATTTGGATTGGAATGTGGAATAGAAAGTGGAATGGAACGTCGAATGTTATGCGCAATGGAATGGAATGGATCGTGTAATGGTATGTGGAATGGGATGGAATGGAATGTGTAATGGGATGGAATTGAATGAGGAATGGAATGTGGAAATGAAAGTGGAATGGAATGGAATGTAATGGGGAATGGATTTTGGAATTTAATTGAATGGACCTTGCAATGGAAAGTAGAATGGAACGTGGAATGGAAAGTGGAATGGAAAGGAATGGAATGTGAAATGGAATGCGGAATGGAATGGAGTGGAATGTGGTATGGAATGTTTAATGGAATGTTGAATGGAATGATTAATGGAATGTGGAATGGAATGGAATGGAAAGTGGAATGGAATGTGGAATTGAATGTGGAATGGAATGTGGAATGGAACGGAAGTTATGTGGAATGGAACGTGGAAAGGAATGATGAAAGGAAACTGGAACGGAATGGAATGTGGAAAGGAAACAGGAACGGAATGCAACGGAATGTGGAATGGAGCGTGGAATGGGATACAGAATGGAATGTGGAATGGAATGGAATGGAATGGAATTGATTGGAATGGAATGTGAAATGGAATGCAATGGAATGGAATGCAATGGAATCTGGAGACTTATGGAATGGAACGAGGAATGGAACATGGAATTGAACGTGCAATGTACTGTGGAATGGAATGTGGAAAGGAAAGTGGAATAGAACGTAGAATGGAACGTGGAATGGAACGTAGAATGGAAAGTGGAACGTAATGTGGAAAGGAACGAGGTATGGACAGTGGAATGTAATGTGCAATAGAAAGCAATGGAATGGGGAATGGAATGAAATGTGGAATGGAATCGATTGGAATTTGGAATGGAATAGAATGCAATGGAACGTGGAATTGAATGGAATGGAATGTAGAATGGAAGATGGAATGGAACGTAGAATGCAATGTGGAATGGAACGTAAAATGGAACGTGGAATGGAAAATAGAATGGAATGTTCAATGGAACGTGGAATGGAATGTGGTTTGGAAAGTGGAATGTAATGTGGAATGGAAAGGGATGTAATGTGGAATAGAAGGGAATGGAATGTGGAATGGAATGGAATGGAATGTGGAATGGAATGGAATGGAATATGGAATGGAAAGTGGAATGGAATGGAATGGTGTGTGGAATGGAAAAGAATGGAATTTGGAATGCAATGTGGAATGGAATGAAATAAAATGTTTAATCGAATGGAATGGAATGTGGAATGGAATGGAATGGAATTTGGAATGGAATGAAATGGAATTGAATGGAATGTGGAATGGAATGAAATGGAATTGAATGGAATGTGGAATGGAATGGAATGGAATTTGGAATGTGATGCAATGGAATGGAATTTGAAATGGTATGGAAAGTAATGTGGAACAGAATGGAATGGAAAATAATGTGGAACAGAATGGAATGGAATGTGGAATGGAATGGAATGGAAAGTGGAATGCAATGTGGAATGGAATTGAATGGAAAATGGAATGGAATGAAATGTGGAATGGAATGGAATGGAATGGGGAATGCAATGGAGTGGAATGGAAAGTGAAATGGAATGGAAATGAATGTGCAATGGAATGGAATGGAAAGTTGAATGGAATGGAATGGAACATGGAATGCAATTGAATGACATCTGCAATGCAATTTGGAATGGACTGGAATGAAATGTGAAATGGAATATGGAATGGAATGGAACGGAATGTGGAATGGAAAGGAATGGAATGGAATGTTGAATGGAATGGAATGGAATGCAATGTGGACTGCAAGGGAATGGAAAGGAACGGAGTGTGGAATGGAATGGAATGTGCAAAGGAATGCAACGCAAAGTGAAATCGAATGGAAAGCAACTTGGAATGCAATGGAATGCAAGGTGGAAAGGAATGGAAAGGAAGGAGGAATGGAAAGGAATGGAATGGTATGCCATGGAATGGAATCAGGAATGGAATGGAATGTGGAATGGAAGGGAATTTAGAATGGAATGGAATGGAATGTGGAATGGAAAGGAAGGGAATGTGGAATGGTAAGGAATGGCATGTGCAATGGAATGGAATGGAATGTGGAATAGAATGGAATGGAATGTGGAATGGAATGGAAAGGAATGTGGAATGGAATGGAATGGAAAGTGGAATGGAATGGAATAGAATGTGGAAAGGAATTGCATGAAATCTGCAATGCAGTCTGGAATGGAATGGAATGAAATGTGGAATGGAATATAGAATGCAATGGAATGGATTGTGGAATGGAAAGGAATGGAATGGAACGTGGAATGGAATGGAATGGAATGGAATGGACTGCAATGTGGAATGGATTGTGGAATGGAAAGTGGAATGGAATGGGAAATGGAATGGAATGGAATGGAATGTCAAAAGGAATGTGGAATGCAATGTGGAATGGAATGGCATGGAATGGAATGGAATGGACTGTGGACTCGAATGGATTGGAATGTTGAACGGAATGGAGTGGAATGGAATGGAATTGAATGGAATCTGGAATGGAATTTAATGGAATGGAATGGAATGGAATGGAATAGAATGTGGAATGGAGCAGAATGGATTATGGAATGGAAAGTGGAATGGAATGGAATGGAATGTGGAATGGAATGTGGAATGGAATGGAATGGAGTGTGGAATTCAATGTGGAAGGGAATGGAATGGAACATTAAATGGAATGTGGAAAGGAATAGAAGGGAATGTGTAGTTGAATGTGAAATGGAATGCAGTGGAAAGTAATGGAATGTTGAAAGGAATGGAATGGAATACGGAATTGAAAGGAATAGAATATGGAATGGAATGTAATTGAATTGAATGGAATATGGAATGGAATGGAATTGAAAGGAATGGAATGCTGCGTGGAATGGAATGGAATGTGCAAAAGAATGCAATGGATGGGAATGTGGAATGGAATGATATGGAATGCGGAATAGAATGGAATTTAGGGTGAAAGGGAATGGAATGGAATGTGGAATGGAATGTGGAATGTGGAATGGAATGCGGAATGTAATGGAAAGGAATTGGGAATTTAAAGTGGAATGGAATGCAATGCAATGGAATGGTAATTGGAATGAAATGGAATGGAATATGGAATGCAGTGGAAAGCAATGTGGAGTGGAATGGGATGGAATTGACAGGAATGTGGAATGGAATGGAATGGAATGAGGAATGAAATGCAGATTGGAATTGAATGGAATCTGGAAGGGAATGTATTGCAATGTGTAATGGAATGGAATCGACTGTGAAATTGAAATGAATGCAATGGAAAGGGATTGAAAGTGGAAATGAATGGAATGGAATGGAATGTGGAATGGCATGGAATGGAATGGAAAGGAATGTGGAATGGAATGCAGTGGAATCTGGAACGGAATGTGGAATGGAATGGAATGGAATGGAATGGTATGTGGAATGGAATGAAATGGGATGTGGAAAGGAAGGTGGAGTGGAATGGAATGGAATGTGCAATGGAAAGTGGAATGGAATGCAATGAAATGTGGAATGAAATGGAAGGTAACGTGGAATTCAACGTGGGTAGTATTGGAATGGAATGTGGAATGGAATGGAACGTGGAATCGAATGGAATGGAAAGGAATGTGGAATGGAATGTGGAATGGAAAGGAATATAATGTGGAATGGAATGGAATGGAATGTGGAGTGGAAAGGAATGGAATTGAACGTGGAATGGAATGGAAAGGAACGTGGAATGGAACGTGGAATAGAATGGAATGGAAAGTGGAATGGAACATGGATTGGAATGGAATCGAAAGTGGAATGGAACGTGGAATGGAAAGTGGCATGGAACGCGGAATGGAACTAGGAATGGAATGGAATGGAACGTGGAATTGAATGGAATGGTATGTGGAATGGAATGGAATGGAACTTGAAATCGAATGGAATGGAATGTGGAATGGAATAGAATGGAATGGAATATGAACTGAAATTGAATGGAATGGAGTGGATTGTGGATTGGAGTGGAATGGAATGTGGAAAGGAATGTGAAATGGAATGGAATCGAATGTGGAATGGAATGTTGAATGGAATGGAATAGAATGTGGAATGGAATGTGGAATGGCGTGGAATGGAATGTGTATTGCAATGGAATGGAACGGAATGGAACGTGGAGGGGAATCAAATGAAACATGAAATGGAATGGAACGGAACGAAGAATGGAAAGGAATGGAATGTGGAATGGAACGTGGAATTGAAAGGAATGCAATGGAATGTGGAATGGAATGTGGAATGAAAATGAATGGAATGTGAAATGGGACGTGGAATGTAATGGATAGGAAAGTGGAATGTAATGGAATGCAATGTGAAATGCAAGAAGGAATGGAATATTATGGAACTTAAAATGGACTGGAATGGAATCTAGAATGGAATGGAATGGAACGTGGAATGGAATGGAATAGAATGTGGAATGTAATGGAATTGAAACTGGAATGCAATGGAATGGAATGTGGAAAGGAATGGAATGGCACGGAATGTGGAATGAATCTAGAATGGAATGGCATGGAATGTGTAATGGAATGGAATGGCATACAGAATGGAATGGAATGGAATATGGAATGGAATGTGTAATGGAATGGAATGGAATGAGGAATGGAATGGAATGTGGAAGGGAATGGAATGGAATGTGGAATGGAAAGTGGAATGGAATGGAATGGTATGTCGAATGGAAAAGAATGGAATTTGGAGTGCAATGTGGAATGGAATGAAATAAAATGATTAATCGAATGGAATGGAATGTGGAATGGAATGGAATGGGATGTGGAATGGAATGAAATGGAATTGAATGGAATGTGGAATGGAATGAAATGGAATTGAATGGAATGTGGAATGGAAAGTAATGGAATTTGGAATGCGATGCAATGGAATGGAATGTGAAATGGAATGGAAAGAAATGTGGAAAAGAATGTTATGGAAAATAATGTGGAACAGAATGGAATGGAATGTGGAATGGAATGAAATGGAATGTGGAATGGAATGGAATGGAATGTGGAATACAATGTTGAATGGAATTGAATGGAAAATGGAATGGAATGAAATGTGGAACGGAATGGAATGTAATGGGGAATGCAATGGAGTGGAATGGATTTTGAAATGGAATGGAAAAGAATGTGGAATGGAATGCAATGGAATGTGGAATGGAATGGAATAGAATGTGGAAAGAAATTGCATGACATCTGCAACACAATCTGGAATGGAATGGAAAGGAATGTGGAATGGAATGCAATGGAATGTGGAATGGAATGGAATAGAGAGTGGAAAGAAATTGCATGGAATCTGCAACGCAATTTGGAATGGAATGGAATGAAATGTGGAATGGAATAGGGAATGGAATGGAATGCAATGTGGAATGGAAAGGAATGGAATGGAATGTGAAATGGAATGGAATGGAATGCAATGTGGAATGCAGGGGAATGGAATGGAACGGAGTGTGGAATGGAATGGAATGCGCAATGGAATGGAACGGAATGTGAAATCGAATGGAATGCAACTTGGAATGGAATGGAACGCAACGTGGAATGGAATGGAATGGAAGGAGGAATGGAAAGGAATGGAATGTTATGGAATGGAAATGAATGCGGAATGGAATGGAATGTTGATTTGAATGGAATTTAGAATGGAATGGAATGTGGAATGGAAAGGAATGGAATGTGGAATGGTATGGAAGGGAATGTGGAATGGAAGGGAATGGAATGTGGAATGGAAGGGATTGGAATGTGGAATGGAAGGGAATGGAATGTGGAATGAAATGGAATGGAAGGGAATGGAATGTGGAATGAAATGGAATGGAACGTGGAATGGAATGAAATGGAATATGTAATGGAATGGGGAAGCAAATGGAATGGAATGGAAGGGAATTTGGAATGGAATGTCATGTGATGTGGAATGGAATGGAATGGAATATGGAATGCAATGTGAAATGGAATGGAATGGAATGGAACGGAATGTGGAATGGAATGGAATGGAATGCAACGGAATGTGGAATGGAATGGAATGGAATACAGAATGGAATGGAATAGAATGTGAAATGGAATGTAATGGAATACCGAATGGAATGGAATGGAATGTGGAATGCAATCTAATGGAATGGAATGTGGAATGGAATGTGGAAAGGAATGAGTAATCTAATGGAATGGAACGTGGAATGGAATGTAGAATGGAAATGAATGGAATGTGGATTGGAACGGAAAGTAATGGAATGTGGAATGGAACGGAAAGGAATGGAACGTGGAATAGAATTGAATGGAATGGGGAATGCAATGTGGAATGGAATGGAATGGAATGTGGATTGGAATGTGGATAGGAATGTGAAATGGAATATAATGCAAAGTGGAATGGAATTTGGAATGGAAAGGGATGGAATGTGGAATGGAAGGTGTAATGGAATGGAAAGGAAAGTGTAATGGAATGGAAAGGAATGTAAGAGAATGTGGAATGGAAGGTGGAATGGAATGGAATGGAACGTGGAATGGAATGTCGGATGGAATGGACTGGAACGTGGACTGGAAGGTGGAATGGAACGTGGAATGGAATGTGGAATAGAATCTCCATTGTGGAATGGAATGGAAAGAAATGTGGAATGGAATGTGGAATTGAATGAAAATGGAATGTAGAATGGAATAGAATGAAATGCGGAATGGAAAGTAGAACATAATTGAATGGAACGTGGAATGTAAGATGGGATGCAATGTTATGAATCGTGGAATGGGACATGGAATGGAATGTGCAATGGTACATGGATTTGAAAGTGGAATGTGGGATGGAAAGGAATGGAATGTGAAATGGAAAGGATTGAAATGTGGAATGTAATGGAAGGGAATGTGGAATGGAATGTTGAATGGAATGTAAAGGGGAATGGAATGGATTATGAAACAGAATGGAATGCAATGTGGAATGGAATATAATGGAATGAAGAATGGAAAGGGATGGAAAGTGGAATCGGATGGAATGGAATGGAATATGGCCTGAAATGGAATGGAATGGAAAGTGGAATGGAACGCGGAACGGAATGGAAAGGAATGGAATGTCAAATGGAATGTGTAATGGATTGGAATGGAATGTAGAATGGAATGTTTACTGGAATGGAATGGAATATTGAATGGAACGCACAATGGAAAGTGGAAAGGAATGTGGAATGGAACGCGGATGGTACATGGAAAGCAACGTGGAATGGAACGTGGAATAGAATGTGGAGTGGAACATGGAATGGAATACCGACCGGAATGGAATCGAATAGAATGTGCAATGGAATCTGGAATGGAATGGAATGGAATGTTGAATGGAATGGTACGGAATCTGAAGTCGAATGGAACGTGGAATGGAACGCACAATGGTACGTGGAATGGAATGGAATGGAAACTGGAATAGAATGTAATGGAATGTGGAATGGAATGGAAAGGAAAATGTTATGCAATTCAGTGGAATGTGCAATGGAAAGTAAGGGAATGGAATGTGGAATTGAAAGAAATGGAATGCAATGGAATGTGGAATGGAATGGAAAATGCAATGCAACGCAATGGAATGTGGAATGGAACGGAATGTGGACTGGAGTGAAATGGAATCGAATAGAATGTGGAATGAAATGGAATTGAATGTGGAATGAAATGTGGAATGTCTTGGAATAGAACGTGGAATGGAAGGGAATGGAATGTGGAACTGAATGGAAAGGAATATGGAATGCAATCGAATGGAATGTGAAATGGTGAGGAATGGATTGGAAAGTGGAATGGAATGAAATGGAATGCGGAATGGAAAGGAATGGAAAGGAATATGGAATAGAATGTGGAATGGAATGTAGAATGGAATGGAATGGAATGAGGAATGGAATGGAATGTGGAATGGAATGTGGAATGGAATGGAATTGAATGCAGAATGGAATGGAATGGAATGGAATGTGGACAGGAATGGAATGGAATGGAATAGAAAGTGGAAGCGTATGCGGAATGGAAAGGAATGGAATGTGGAATGGAATGGAATGGAAATTTGAATGGAATGTAGAACGGAATGGAATGGAATGTGGAATGGAATTTGGAATGGAATAGAAAGGAATGTGGAATGGATTGGAATGGAAAGTGGAATGGAAAGGATTGGAACGTGGAATGGAAAGGAATGGAAAGGAATGGAATGGTTTGGAATGGAAATTGGGATGGAATGGAATGTGGAAGGAATGGAATGTGGAATGGAATGCAATGGAATGTGGAATGGAATAGAATGCAATCTGGAATGGAATGGAATATGTAATGGAATGGAATGGAGTGTGGAATAGATTGGAAAGGAATGTGTAATGGAATGGAATGGAATGTGGAATGTAATTTGCAAGGGAATGGAATTGAATGGAATGGAATGTGGAATGGAATGCAATGGAAACTGGAATGGCATGTGGAATTGAATGGAATGGAATGGAATGTGGAATGAAATGGCATGGAATATAGATTGGAATGCAGTGCTAAGTGGAATGGAATGGAATTGAATGATTAATGCAATGTGGAATGGAATGGAATGGATTGTGAAGGGAAATGAAATGGAAGGTTGAATGGAATGTGAAATTGAATGGAAAGGAATGTGGAATGGAATGGAATGTGGAATGGAAAGAAATGGAATATGGAATGGAAAGAATGGATTGGAATATGGAATGGAATGGAATGGAATGGAATGCGGAATGGAATGTGGAATGGAAAGGAAAGTGGAATGGAAGGGAATGGATGTTGACTGGAATGCAATGGAATGGAAAGGAACGAAGAATGGAATGGAATAGAATGTGGATTGGAATGTGGAATGGAATGGAATGGAATGTGGAATGGAATGTGTAACAGAATGGAATAGAATGTGGAATGGAATGCAACGGATTGTGAAGTTAAATGAAATGGAAGGTGGAATGGAATGTGGGAGGAATAGAATAGAATGAAATGGAATGGAAAGTGGTATGTATTGGAATGCAACATGGAATGGAATGGAATGGAACGTGGAAGGGAATGAGGAAGGGAATGGAAAGGAATGGAATGGAATGCGATGTGGAATTGAACGGAATTTAATGTGAAATGGAATGGAATGGAATTTCGAATGGAATGTGGAATGGAATGGAATGTGCAACGGAATGGAATGTGGAAGCGGAAGGAATGGAATGTGGAATAGAATGTGGAATTCAATGGAATGGAATGTGTCATGCAATGGAATGTAATGCGGAGTAGAAATAGGAATGGAATGCAACGGATTGTGGAAAGTAATGTGGAATGCAATGAATTCGAAGGTGGCATGGAAGGGAAAGGAATGAGGAATGGAATGTGCAATTGAATGGAATAGAACGTGGAATGGAATGGAATGCAATATGTAAAGGAACTTGCAATGGAATTTGGAATGCAACGTGTAATGGAATGTGGAATGGACTGTGGAATGTGGAGTGGAATGTGGAATGGATTGGAATGGAATGAGGAATGGAATGGAAGTGAATGTGGAATGGATTGGAATGGAATGTGGAATGAAATGTGGAATGGAATGCAATGGAATGTGGAACGGAATCGAAAGGAAAGTGGAATGGAATGGAACGGAATGTGAAATGGAATGGAATCTAACGGAAAGGAATGTGCAATTGAATGGAATGTGAAATGGATTGGAATGCAATGTGGAATGGAGTGGAATGGAATGTAGAATGGAATGGAATAGAAAGTGGAATGGAATGTGGAATGGAAAAGAATGGAATGCAATCAGAAATGGAATGTGGAATAGAATGGAATGTATTGTGGAATGGCAAGGAAAGGAATGTGGAATGGAATGGAATGGAATGCGAAATGGAATGGAATGGAATCTGGTATGGAATGGAATGGAACTTGGAATCAAATGGAATGGAACCTAGAATGGAATGGAATGGAACTTGGAATGAAACGGAACAGAATGGAATGTGGAATGGAATGGAATGTGGAATGGAATGGAAAGGAATATCACATGGAATGGAATGTAATGCGGAATGGCATGTAATGGAATGTGGAACGGAATGGAATGGAATGTGGAATGGAATGGAAAGGAATGAGGAATGGAATTTTTAATGGAGTAGAAAGGAATGTGAAGTGGAATGTGGAATGGAATGGAATGGAAGTGAACGGAAAGTGGAATGGAAGTTAATGGAATGCAGAATGGAATGGAATGGAATGTGGAATGGAATCGAAAGGAATGGAATGTGGACTAGAATGGAATGGAATGCGGAATGGAATATGGAATGTTATGGAATGTGGAATGAAATTTGGAATGGAAAGAAATGTGGAATGGAATGTGGAAAGGAATGTGGAATAGAATGTGGAATGGAATGGAATGGAATGGAATGAGGAATTGAATGTCGAATGTCATGGAATGTAACGTGGAATGGAATGTGGAATGACGTTGAATGTAAAGTGGAAAGGAATGTGGAATGGAATGGAATGGAATGTGGAATAGAATGGAATGGAATATGGAATGGAAAGGAATGGGATGTGAAATTTAATGGAATGAAATGTGGAATGGAACATTGAATGGAATAGAATGGAATGTGGAATGGAATGGAATGGAACGTGGAATGGAATGGAATGGAATGGAAAGTGGAACGGAATGCAATGGAATGGAATGCGGAATTGAATGGAATTTGGAATGAAATGGAATGTGGAATTGAATGGAATGGGATGTGGAAAGGAATGGAATGGAATGTGGAATAGCATGGAATGGAACGTGGAATGGCATGGAATGGAATGTGGAATGGAAAATAATGTGGAATGGAATGGAATCAATTTGCAACGGAATGGAATGGAATGTGGAATGCAATGGAAACCATTGTGGAAAGGAAAGTGGAAGGGAGTGCAATGGAATGTGGAATGGAATGTGTAATGGAAGGGAATGGAATGTGGTTCGAATCTTGAACGGAATGGAAGGAAAGGAATGGAATATGGAATGGAATTGAATGGAATGGAATGTAGAATGGGATGTGCAATGGAATGCAATCAGATATGCAATGGAATGTAATGGAAGGTGCAATGGAATCGAATGGAATGTGGAACGAAACATGGAATGCAATGGAGTGGAATGTGCAATGTTATGGAATGATACCTGGAATGGAATGGAATGCAATGTGGAATTGAATGGAATGGAAAGGAATAGAATGTGGAATGGAATGGAAGGTGGCATGGAATGGAATGTTATGCGGAATGGCATGGAATGGAATGTGGAATTAAATGGAACGTGGAAAGGAATGGAATGGAAAGTGGAATGGAAAGTGGAATGGAATGGAATGGAATGTGGAATCGAATGCAATGGAAAGTGGAATGGAGTGGAATGGAATACTGAATGTAATGGAATGGAATGTGCAATGCAATGGAAAAGAAAGTGGAATGGAATGGAACGGAATGGAATGCAGACTGGAATGGATTGGAATGGAATGGAATGTTGAATGGAACAGAAAGGAATGTGGAATGAAATGTGGAATGGCACGGAATGGAATGTGGAATGAAATGGAACGGATTGTGGAAAGGAAAGTAATGGAATATGGAATTTAATGGAATGGAATGGAGTATGGAATGCAATGCAATTGAATGGAATGGAATGTCGAATGGAATGGATTGTAAAGTGGAATGGAATGTGGAATTCAATTGAATGGAATGGAATGTGGAATGGAACGTGGAATTGAATGGATTGGCAAGTCTAATGGAAGTTGGAATTGAATGGAATGTACTGTGGAATGGAATGTGGAATGGCATGGAATGGAACGTGGAATGGAATGGAATGAAATATGGAATGGAAAGTGGAATGGAATGGAATGGAATTTAATGTGGAATGGAATGGAAATTGGAATTAAATGGAATGTGGAATGGAATGGAATGGAATGGAACGTGGAATGGAATGAAATGGAACACGGAATGGAATGGAATGGAACATGAAATGGAATGGAATGGAAAGGAATGGAATGGAATGGAAAGCATTGGACTGATGATTGCAATGTGGAATGGAAAGGAATGGAACGTGGAAGGGAATGTGGAATGCAATGGAATGGAATGTGAAATGCAAAGAAATGGAATGTGGAATGGAACGGAATGTAATATGGAATGGAAAGGAAAGTGGAATGAATGGAATGGAATGTGGAAAGGAATGGAATGGAATAGAATGGAATGGAAAGTGGAATGAATGGAATGGAATGGAATGGAAAGTGGAAAGGAATGTAATGGAAAGGAATGGAATGGAAAGTGGAAAGAAATGGAATGGAATGTGGAACGGAAAGGAATGGAATGTGGAATGGAAAGTGGAATGTAAAGTAATGGAATGTGGAACGGAAAGTGCAATGGAATGTGGAATGAAATGGAATGGAAGGAATGGAATGTGGAAGGGAATGTGGAATGGAAAGTAGAATGGAATGTGGAATGGAATGGAATAGAATGTGGAATGCAAAGGAACTTAATGTGGAATGGAATTGAGTGGAATATGGAATGGAACTTGGAATGGAAAGTAAAATGGAATGTGGAATGGAATGAGATAAAATGTGGAATGCAAAGGAATGGAATGTGGAATGGAATAGAGTGTAATATGGAATGGAACTTGGAATGGAAAGTAAAATGGAATGTGGAATGGAATGAGATAAAATGTGGAATGCAAAGGAATGGAATGTGGAATGGAATCGAATGGAATATGGAATTGAACGGAATAGAATGGCATGCGGAATGGAATGGAATTTGGAAAGGAAAGTGTTGGAATGCAATGGAATGGAACGGAATGGATTAGAAGGTGGAATGGAAGGGAATGGAAAGTGGGATGCATTGTGAAATGGAATGGAATGGAATGGAATGTGGAAAGCAATGGAATAGAAGGAGGAATGGAACGTGGAACGGAAAGTGGAGTGGAATGGAATGGAATGGAAAGAGGAGTGGAAAGTGGAATGGAATGTGTAATGGAACGTGGAATAGATTGGAATGCAATGTTGAATGGAATGGAATGGAAGTTGCAATGGAACGGAATGGAATGTGGAATGGAATTGAATGGAATGGAATGGAATGGAATGTGGGATGTATTGCAATGGAATGTGGAATGAAATAGAATGGAATTTGGAGTGGAAGGTGCAATGGAATGGAATGGAATGTGGAATGAAATAGAATGGAATTTGGAGTGGAAGGTGCAATGGAATGGAATGGAATGTCGAATGGAATGTGGAAAGGAAGGGAAAGGAACGTGGAATGGAATGTGGAATGGAATGTGGAATGGAATGGAATGGAATGTGGAATGGAATGGAATGGTGTGGAATGTGCAAAGGAATATTATGGATTTTGGAAAGGAACGGAATGGAATGGAATGTGGAATGGAACGGAATGGAATGTGGAATGGAATTCAGTGGAATGTGAAAAGCAATGGAATGGAACGTGGAATGAAATGGAATGAAATGGAATGGAAAGTAAGGGAATCCGGAACGCAATCTGTAATGAAATGGAAAGGAATGTGGAATGTAATGTAATGGAATGCAATGTGGAATGGAATGTGGAATGGAATTGAATGGAATGTGAAAATGAATTTAATGGAATGTGGAATGGAATGGGATGTGAAAACGAATAGAATGGAATGTGGAATGGATTGGAATGAAATGCGGAATGGAATGGAATGGAATGTAGAATGGAATGCTGAATGAAATGTGAAATGGAATTGAATGGAATGTGGAATGGAATGGAATGGAATGTAGAATCGAATATGGAATGGAGTGGAATGGAATGTGGAATGGAATACGGTATGGAATGGAACGGATTGTGCAATGGAATGTTGAATGGTTTGTGGAATAGAATGGAGTGGAATGTCGAAGGGAAAGTGGTATGGAATGGAATGGAATGTGAAATGGAATGGAATGGAATTGAATTGATTGGAATGCAATGGAAGGGAATTCGGAATGGAAAGGAATGTGTAATTGAATGGAATGGATTGGAATGTGGAATGGAACGTGGAATGGAATGTGGAATGGAATGTGTAACGTAATGTGGAATGGAATGGAATGTAAGATGGAATGGAATGGAATGGTATGGAATGTGGAATGGAAAGGAATGGAATGGAATGTGGAAAGGAATGGAATGGAATGGAATAGATTCGAATGTTATGTGGAATATAACGGAATGCAATGTGGAATGGAATGGATTGGAATGTGGAATGGAACGTGAAATGGACTGGAATGGAATGGAATGGGAAACGGAAAGGAATGGAAAGGAACGTGGAATGGGATGGAATAGAAATTGGAACGGAACAAGAAGTGGAACGTGGAATGGAATGGAATGGAACGTGGATTGGAAAGTGGAATGGAACATGTAATGGAAAGGGAATAAAATGGAATGCAATGTGGAATGGAATGAAATGGAAGGTGGAATGGATTCGAATGGAATGTGGAAATGAATGGCAGTGAATTTCGAAAGTAATGGGGAATGAAATGGAATGGAATGTGAAATGGAAAGTGGAATGGAATGAAATGGATTGTGGAATGGACAGGAATGGAACATGGAATGGATTGTGGAATGAAAAGTGGAATGGAATGTGGAATGGAATGTGGAATTTGATGGAATGGAAAGCTGAAGGGAATGGAATGGAATGTGGAATGTAATGGAGTGCAAAGTGGAATGCCATGGAATGGAATGAGTAATGGAATGTTGAGTGAAATGAAGTAGAAAGTGGAGTGGAATGTAGAATGGAAAGTCGAATGCAATAGAGTGGAATGTGGAATGGATTGGATTGGATTGGAATGTGGAATGGAATGTAGAATGGAATATGGAATGCAAGGTAGAATGGAATTGTATGTGGAATGGAATGTGGAGGGGAATGGAATGGATTTTAATGGAATGTGGAAAAGAAAGGGGAATGGAATATGGAATGGAATGGAATGAAATGGAATGGAATGTGTAATGGAGTGAAACGGAATGTGGAAATGTATGGAGTGGAATGGAATGGCATGGAATGCAATGGAGAGCAAAATGGATTCGAATGGAATGCGGAATGGAATGCAATTGAATGTGATATGGAATTGAATGGAATGTGGAATGGGAAGGAATAGAATGGAATGTGGACTGGAATGGAATGGAAAGGACTGGAATGTGTAATGGAATGAAATGGAATGAAATGGAAAGGTATGGAGTGGAATGGAATGTGGAATGGAATGGAATGGAAATGTATGGAGTGGAATGGAATGTGGAACGGAATGAAATGGAATGTAATGGAAAGTGGAATGGAATAGAATGGAATGCGGAATGGAATGCAATTGAATGTGGAATGGAATGGACAGGAATTTGGAATGGAATGTGAAAAGGAATTGAATGGGATGCGGAATGGAATATTGAATGGAATGGAATGGAATTTGGAATGGAATGGAATGGAACGAGGAATGGAATGTGGAATGGAACGTGGAATGGAATGGAATTTCGAATGGAATGGAAAGGAACGTGGAATGGAATGGAAAGTAATGGAATGGAATGGAATGTGAAAAGGATTGCAAATCAATGTGGAATGGAAAGGAATTAAATGTGGAGAGGAATGGATTGGAATGTGAAGAGGAATGGAAAGCAATGTGGAATTGAATGTTGAATGGAATGGAATGGAATGGAATGGAATGTGGAATGTAATGGAATGGAATGAGGAATGGAACGTGGAATGGAACGTGGAATGGAATGGAATGGAATTTCGAATGGAATGGAAAGGAACGTGGAATGGAATGGAAAGTAATGGCATGGAGTGGAATTTGAAAAGGAATGTGGAATTGAATGTTGAATGAATCGGAATAGAAATTAATGGAAAGGAATGGATTTTGAAAAGGAATGTGGAATTGAATTTTGAATGGAATGGAATGGAATGTGGAATGGAATGGAATTTTGAATGGAATGGAAAGGAACGTGGAATGGAATGGAAAGTAATGGAATGGAATGGAATTTGAAATGGAATAGAATGGAACGTGGAATAGAATAAAATTGAGTGGAATGTTGAATGGAATGGAATGGAATGTGGAAAGGAATGTGGAATGGAATGTGGAATGGAATGTGCAATGGAATGTGGAATGGAATGCAATGGTGTGGAATGTGGATTGGAATGGAATGCAATGCGGAATGGAATGTGGAATGGAAAGGAATGGAATGGAATGGAATGCAAAGTTGAATGGAATGGATTGGAATGGAATGGAATGCAAAGTTGAATGGAATGGATTGGAATGGAATGGAATGTGGAATGGAATGGAATGGAATGTGAAAAGTAATGGAATGGAATGTGGAATGGAAAGGAATGGAATGGAATGGAATGCAAAGTTGAATGGAATGGATTGGAATGGAATGGAATGTGGAATGGAATGGAATGGAATGTGAAATGTAATGGAATGGAATGTGAACTGGAAAATAATGGAATCGAATGGAAAGTGAAATGGACTGGAATAGAATTTGCAAGGCAATTCAATGGAATTTGGAATGGAATGGAATGGAATGTGGAATGGAATGTAAATGATTGTGGAATGGAAAGTGGAATGGAATGGAACGGAATGTGGAATGGAGTGGATTTTATTGTCGAATGGAATGGAAGGGATTGGAATGAGGATTGGAATGCTATGGAAACGAATGAAATGCAATGTGGAATGGAATAGAATGGAATGGAGAATGAAATTGAATTGAATGTGGAATGGAATGGAATGGAATGGAATGTGGAATGGAATGGAATGGAATGGAATGGAATGGAATGTGGAATTGAATGGAAATGAATGGAATGGAATGGGAAATGGAATGTGGAATGGAACTGAAAGGAATGTGGAATGGAATGGAATGGAACTGAAAGGAACGTGGAATGGAATGGAAAGGAATGTAGAAAGGAGTGTGGAATGGAATGGAATGGAATGGAACTGAAAGGAACGTGGAATGGAATGGAAAGGAATGTAGAAAGGAGTGTGGAATGGAATGGAATGGAATGTGGAATGGAATGTGGTATGGAATAGAATGGAAAGTGGAATGGAATGGAATGGAATGTGGATTGGAATGGAATGGAATGGAATGGAATATAGAATTGTATGGAATGGAATGTGCAATTCAATGCAACACTCGTAATGTGGAATTCAATGGAAAGGAAAGGAATGTGGACTGGAATGGAAAGCAATGATGAATGGAATGGAATGGAATGTGGAATAGAATGTGGAATGGAATGGAAAGGGATGTGAAAAGGATTGCAATTGAATGTTTAATGGAATGGAATGGAATGTGGAGAGGAATGGAATGGAATGTGGAATGGAATGTGGAATCGAATGTAATGAATTGTGGAATGGAATGGAAAGGAACGCTTAATGGAACGTGGAATGGAATGTAACGGAATGTGAAATGGAATGGAAAGGAATATGAAAATGAACGGAAAATAATATGAAATGGAATGGAATGGAATGTGAAGAGGAATGGAATGGAATGTGGAATGTAATGGAATGGAATGAGGAATGGAACATGGAATGGAACGTGGAATGGAATGGAATGGAATTTCGAATGGAATGGAAAGGAACGTGGAAAGGAATGGAAAGTAATGGCATGGAATGGAATTTGAAAAGGAAGGTGGAATTGAATGTTGAATGAATTGGAATGGAATTTAATGGAATGGAATGGAACTTGAAAAGGAATGTGGAATTGAATTTTGAAAGAAGGGAACGGATTGCGGAATGGAAAGGAATGGAATGGAACGAGGAATGGAACGTGGAATGCAACCTGGAATGGAATGGAATTTCGAATGGAATGCAAAGGAACATGGAATGGAATGGAAAGTAATGTAACGCAATGGAATTTGAAATGGAATGGAATGGAATGTGGAATAGAATGGAATTGAGTGGAATGTTGAATGGAATGGAATGGAATGTGGAATGGAATGTGCAGTGGAATGTGGAATGGAATGGAATGGAGTGGAATGTGGAATGGAATGGAGTGCAATGCGGAATGGAATGTGGAATGGAAAGGACTAGAACGGAATGGAATGCAAAGTGGAATGGAATTGATTGGAATGGATGGAATGTGGAAAGGAATGGAATGGAATGTGGAATGTAATTGAATGGAATGTGGACTGGAAAAGAATGGAATCGAATGGAAAGTGAAAGGGAAAGGAATAGAATTTGCAATGCAATTCAACGGAATTTAGAATGGAATGTAATGGAATGTGGAATGGAATGTAAAGGAATGTGGAATGGAAAGGGGAATGGATTGGAATGGAATGTGGAATTGAGTGGAATATATTGTAGAATGGAATGGAATGGAATGTAATGAGGATTGGAATACTATGGAAACGAATGAAATGGAATGTGGAATGGAATAGAATGGAATGGGGAATGAAATGGAATGGAATGTGGAATGGAATGGAATGGAATGAACTGTTTAATGGAATGGATTGGAAAGGAACAGAAGGTGGAGTGGAACAGAAGGGAATGTGTAATCCAACGTGGAATTGAATGGAATGGAATGGAAGGGAATGGAATGGAATGGAATGTGGAATGGAATGGATTGGAAAGGAATTGAAGGTGGAATGGAATGAAAGAGAATGTGGAAAGGAATGCATAATGGAATGGAATGGAATCCGGAATGTAATACAATGGAATGTGGAATGGAAGGGAATGGAATCTGGAATGGAATGTGGAGTGGAATGAAATGGAATGTGGAATGTAATGGAATGGAAAGTGGACAGGAATGGAATGGAATCGAATGGAAAGTGAAATGGAATGGAATGGAATTTGCAATGCAGTTCAATGGAATATGGAAGGTAATGGAATGGAATGTAGAATGGAATGGAAAGGAATCTGGAATGGAAAGTGGAAGGGAATGGAACAGAATGTGGAATGGAGTGGAATGGATTGTGGAATGGAATGGAATGGAATGAAATGTAGATTGGATTTTAATGGAAACGAATTAAATGGAACGTGGAATGGAATAGAATGGAATGGGGAATGAAATGGAATGGAATCTGGAAAGTAATGAACTGGAATTTAATGTGGAATGAAATGGAATGGAAAGGAATGGAAGGTGGAGTGGAATGGAATGGAATGTGTAATGGAATGAGGAATGGAATGGAAAGGAATGGAATGGAATGTGGAATGGAATGGAATGGAAAGGAATGGAAAGTGGAATGGAATGGAAGTGAATGTGGAATGGAATGTGGAATGTAATGGAATGGAATGTGGAATGTAATGGAATGGAATTTGGAATGGAATGGAATGGAATGTGGAATGGGATGTGAATTGGAATGCAAAGGAATGGAATGGAAGGTGGAATGGAATATGGGATAGAATGGAATGCGGAATGGAATGCAACGGAAAGGAATGGAATGTGGAATGGAATGAAAGGGAATGTTGAATGGAATTTAATGGAATGGAATGTGGAATGGAATGGAATGGAATGTGCAATGGAATTGAATGGTACGGAATGTGGAATGGAATGGAATGTGGAATGGAATGTGGAATGGAATGTGGAATGGAATGGAATGATATGTGGAAAGGAAGGAGGAATGGAAAGGAATGGAATGTCAAATGGAATGGAATGGTATGTAATGTAATGTGGAATGGAAGGGAATGTAATGTGGAATGGAATATAATGGGAATTGAAATGGAATGGAATGGAATGGGGTGTGAAATGGAATGGAAACAAAGGTTGAATGGAATGGAATGGAGCGAAAAGCGGAATGGAATGGAATGGAATGTGGAATGTAATGTAGAATGTAGTGGAATGGAATGTGGAATGGAATGGAATCAAATGCGGAATGCACTGGAATGGAATGTGGACTGGAATTCAATGGAATGCAGTGGAACATGAAATGGAATTGAAAGGAATTTGGAATGGAATTCGTAATGGAATTTAATGGGCTTTGGAATGGAATGGAATGGAATGGAAGGTGGAATGGAATAGAATGAAAAGTGGATTGGAATGGAATTGAATGTGGAATGGAATCGAAAGGAATGGAATGTGGAATGGAATGAAATGGGATGTGGAAAGGAATGGAATGGAATGTGGAATGGAATCGAATGCAATATGAAATGCAACTGAAAGGAATGGTATGTGTCTTGGAATATAATGTGGAATGGAATAGAATGGAATGGAATGGAATGTGGAATGGAATATGGAATATAATGTGTAATGGAATGGAATTGATTGTGTAATGGAATGGAATTGAATGCGGAACAGAATGTGGAATGGAATGGAATGGAATGTGGAATCGAATGGAATGGAATGTGGAATGGAATGTAATGGAATGTTGAATGGAATGTAGAATGGAATGGAATGTGGAATGGAAAGTAATGGAATGTTGAATGGAATGTGGAATGGAATGGAATGTGGAATTGAATGGAAAAGAACATGGAATTGAATGTGTAATGGAATGGAATGGAATGTGTAATTGAATTTAATGGAATGTGGAAAAGAATTTGGAATGAAATGGAATTGAATGTAGAATGGAATGTGGAATGCAAAGGAATGGAATGTTGGAGGGAATGGAATTCAACGGGGAATGGAATGTGGAAAGGAATGTGGAAAAGAATCGAATGGATTTCGCAATGGAATGAGACATGGAACGTGGAATGGAATGGAATGGAACTTGGAATGGAAAGTGGAATGGAAAGTGGAGTGGAACGTGGAATGGAACGTGGAATGGAATGTAACGTGGAATGGAATGGAATTGAATGGAACGAGGAATGGAATGGAATGGAACGAGGAATAGAATGGAATGGAATGTGGAATGGAATAGAATGGAATGGAAAATGTACTGAAATGGAATGGAATGGAACGAAAAGTGCATTGCAGTGGAATGGAAAGTGGAATGGAATATAAAATTGAATGGAATCGAATGTGGAATGGAATGTTGAATGGAATGGGATGGAATGTGGAATGGAATGTGGAATGGCATGGAATGGAATGTGGAATGGAATGGAATGGAATGTGGATTGGATTGGAATTGAATGTGGAATTGAATGGAATGGAATGTGGAATGGAATGGAATGAAATGTGAAATGGAACGTTGAATGGAATGGAATGAAATGGGGAATGGAATGTGGAATGGAATGTAATGGAATGTGGAATGCAATGGAATGGAATGGAATGGAATGTGGAATTTAGTAGAATGGAATGTGGATTGGAATGGAATTGAATGTGAAATGGAATGGAATGCAATGTTGAAAGGAACGTGAAATGGAATGGAATGGAATGTGAAATGGAATGTGGAATGGAACGTGGAATGGAATGGAATGAAATGGAATGGAATGTGGAATGGATTGTGTAATGGAAAGTGGAATGGAAAGGAATGGAATGTTGAAAGCAACGTGGAATGGAATGGAATGGAATGTTTAATGGAATGTGGAATGGAACGTGTAATGAAATGGAATGGAATGGAATGTGGAGTGGTATGTGGAATGGAATGTGGAATAGAATGGAATGGAATGGATTGGAAGGGAATGTGGAATGGAAAGCAATGGAATGTGGAATGGAATGCAATGGAATTTGGAATGGAATGGAATGTGGAGGAGAATGGAACTGAATGGAATGGAATGGAAGAGATTGCGGAATGCAATGTGGAACGGAATGGAATAGAATGGAATGGAATGTGGAATGGAATTTCGAAGGGAATCTCGAAAGGAATGTGGAATGGAAAGGAATGGAATGCAATGTGAAATAGTATATGGAATGGAATGTGGAATGGAATGGAATGGAATGTGGAATGGAATTTGGAATAGAAGGTGGAATGGAATGGAAAGTGGAATGGAATGTAATGGAATGTTGAATGGAATGGAATGGAATGGAATGTGGAGTGGAATGGAGAGGAATGGAATGGATAGTGGAATAGAATGGAATGGAATGTGAAATAGAATGGAATAGAATGTGGACTGGAATGTGGAATGGAAGGGAATGGAATGTGGAAATAAATGGAATCGAATGGAAGAGAATGTGAAATGGAATTGAATGCAATGTGGAATGGAATGTGGAAGGGAATGGAATGCAATGTGGAATGGAATGTGGAAATTAATGGAATCGAATGGAATAGAATGTGAAATGGAATTGAATGCAATGTGGAATGGAATGTGGAAGGGAATGGAATGTAATGTGGAATGGAATGGAATGGAACGTGGAATAGAATTTAATGGAATGTGGAATGGAAAGTGGAATGGAATGGAATGGAGTATGGAAAGCAATGTGGAATGCAATGGAATCGAATGTCATTTAATGTGGAATGGAATTTAATGGAATGTGGAATGGAATGGAAAGGAATGTGGAATGGAATATGGAAGGGAATGGAATGGAATGTGAAATGGAATCTAATGGAATGTGGAATGCAATGGAATGGAATTTCGAATGGAAGTGAATGGAATGGAAAGGAAGGTGGAATGCAACGGAATGGAATGGAATTTGGAATGTAATTGAATAGAATACGGAATGGAATGCAACTTGGAATCAAACCGAACGGAATGTGGAATCGAACGGAATGGAAGGTGGAATGGAATTTTGCAAGGAATGGAATGGAATGTGGAAAGGAATGTGGAATGGAATTGAATGTGGAATGGAATGGAATGGAATGTGGAATGCTAAGTGGAATGCAGTTTAACGTGGAATGGAATGGAATGGAAAGTGGAATTGAATGGAAAGTGGAATGTGGAGTGGAATTTGAAATTGACTGGAATGGAATGTGGAATGGAATGGAATGGAATGTGGAATGGAATGGAACAAAATGGAATGTGGAATGGAATGCGGTGGAATGGAATGGAATTGAATGTGGAATGGAAAGTGGAACGGAATAGAATGGAATGTAATGTGGAATGAAATGGAATGGAATGGAAAGTGGAATTGAATGGAATGGAAGGGAATGTGGAATGGAATGGAATGGAATGGTATGGAATATGGAATGGAATGGAATAGAATGGAGTGGTATGGAATGGTATGGAATGGAATGGTGTGGAGGGGAGTGGAGTGGACTGGAGTGTAGTGGAATGGAATGGAGAGGAATGGAATGGAATGGAATGGAAGGCGGTGTAGTGGTGAGGAGTGGTGTGGAGTGGAAAGGAGTGGAATGGAATGCGATGGATTGGAACGAAATGGAGTGGAGTGGAATGGAGTGGAATGTAAAGGGATGGAGTGGACTGGAGTGGAATGCAGGGGAATGGAGTGGGATGGAATGGAGTGGAGTGGACTGGAGAGGAGTAGAGTGAATTGGAGTTGACTGGAGTGGAATGGAATGGGATGGAAAGGAATGGAATGGAGTGGAGTGGAGTGAACTTGAGTGGAGTGGAGCCAAGTGGAGTGGAATGGGAAGTAATGGAATGGAATGGATTGGAGAGGAGTGGAGTTGAGTGGAGTTGAGTGGAGTGGGGTTGAGTGGAGTGGAATGGAGTGGAATGGAGTGGAATGGAGTGGATTGAAGTGGAATCAAATGGAATGGGGAAATGAAATGTGAGCTGAGTTAGTGCCACTGCACGCCAGCCAGTGTGACAGAGTGAGATCTTGCTGACAGAAAGGAATGTAATGGAATGGAATGGAATAAAATAGAATGGAATGGAATGGAATGGAGTGGAGTGGAAGGAAGTGGAATGGACTGGAATGAAGTGGGGTGAAGTGGGATGGAGTGGAGAGAAGTGGAGTAGAGTGGAGTGGTAAGGAGTGGAATGGAATGCAATGCCACAGAGAGGAGGGGAGAGGAGTGGAGTGGATTGGAATGAAATGGAATGGAATGCAATGGAATGGTGAAACGAAATGTGAGCTGAGATTCTGTCACTGCACTACAGCTTGGGTGACAGTGTGAGATCCTGTCAAAAAAAAAAACCGAATGGAAGGTAAAGGAGGGGAATGGAATGGAAGGGAAAGGAATGGAATGGAGTGGAGTGGAGTGGAGTGGATTCTAGTGAGTGGCATGGAATGGAATGGAATGGAATGGAATGGAATTGAGTGGACAAGAGTGGAGTGGTGTGTACTGAATTTGAGTGGAATGGAGTGGAATGGAATGGAGTGGACCAGAGTGGATTGGAGTGGAGTGGAGTGGAGTGCAATGGATCGGAATGGAACCGATTGGAATGGAATGGAATGGAATGGTGAAATGGAATGTGACCTGAGATTGTGCCACTGCACTCCAGCCTGGGTGACAGAGTGAGATCCTGTCGAAAGGAAGGAATCCAATGTAATGGACTGTATTGGAATGGAATGGAGCAGGGTGCAGCAGAGTAGAATGGAGTGGAGGGGAATAGAGTGGAATGGAATAGGATGTAATGGAATGGAATGGAGTGGAGTGCAGTGGAGTGGAATGCAGTGGAATGGAAAGGGATGGAATGGAGAGCAGTGGAGTGGAGTGGAAGGAATTTAATGCAATGGAATAGAATGGAATGGAGAAGGCAAATGTGAGCTGATATTCTGCCATGGCACACCAGCCGGTGTGACAGAGTGACATCTGGTCTAAAGAAAGCAATGTAATGGAATTTAGAGGAATGGAATGGAACGGAATGGAATGGAAGGGAATGGAATGGAGTGGAGTGGAGGGGAGTGGATTGTAATGCAGTGGAAGGGAATGGGATGGATTGGAATGGAGTGGAGTGGAGTGGTGTGGTGTGGAATGGAGTGGAATGAGATGGAACGGAATGTAGTGGAGAGGAGTGGAGTGTAGTGGAATGGAATTTAACGGAATGGAGTGGAGTGAAGTGCAGTGGAGTGGAATGGAATGGAATGGTGAAATGAAATGTGAGCTGAGATTGTACCAATGCAATAAAGCCTGAGTGACAGAGTGAGATGCTGTCAAATGAAAGGAATGCAATCGAGTGGAATGGAATGGAATGGAATCGAATGGAGTGGAATGGAATGGAATGGAATGGAATGGAGTGGAATGGAATGGAATGGAAAAGTCGAAAGGAATGGAATGGAATGGAATGGAAAAGAATGAAGAATAATGGAATAGAATGGAATGGAATGCAGTGGAAAGGAGAGGAGTGGAGTGGAATGGTTTGGGATGGAATGGAATCGAATGTAGCAGAGTGGTGGGGAGCGGAATGGAGTGGAATGGACTGGGAAGTAATGGAATGGAATGGCATGGAGTGCAGTGGAGTGGGATGGAGTGTAGTGGAGTGGATGGGAATTCACTGGAATGAAATCAAAGAGAATGGAATGCAATAGAATGGTGAAATAAAGTGTGAGCTGAGATTGTGCCACTGCACTCCAGCCTGAGTGACAGAGCGAGATCCTGTCGAAGGAGAGAATGGAATGGAATGGGGTGGAATGGAATGGAATGCAGTGCAGAATAGTGGACAGGAGTGGAGTGGAGGGGAATGGTATGGTATGGTGTAGAATGGAATGGAGAGGAGTGGAGTGGATTGGAGTAGAGTGGAGTGGAATGGAATGGGATGGAATGGAATGCAATGGACTGGAGTAGAAAGGAGTGTGGTGGAATGGAATGGAATGGAATGAAATGAAATGGAATGGAGTGGAGTGGAGTTGAGTGGAGAGGAATGGAATGTAAAGGAATAGAATGGAAGGGAATGGAATGGAATGGAATAGTGAAATGAAATGTGAACTGAAATTGTGACACTGCACTCCAGCCTAGGACACAGAGAGAGATCCTATCAAAATAAAGGAATGGAATGGAATGGAGTACAATGGAATGGAATTGAATATAGTGGAGTGGAGTGGAGGGGAGTGGAGTGTAATGGAGTGGAATGGAATGGGATGGAATGGAGTGGAGTGGAGTGGAGTTGAGTGAAATGAAACGGAATGGAATGGAGGGGAATGGAGTGTACTGGAGTGGAGTGCAGTTAAGTGGAATCGAATGGAATGGGATGGAATTGAATGGAATGGAATGGAATGCAGTGGAATGGAATGGTGAAATGAAATTTGAGCTGAGATTGCAACAATGCACTACAGCGTGGGTGCCAGAGTGAGATCTTGTCAAAAGAAAGGAATGGAATGGAATGGAGTGTAATGGAATGGAAAGGAATGGAGTGGAATGGAGTGGAGTGGAGTGGAGTGGTTTGGACTGGAGTGGAAGGATGTGGAGTGGAGTGGAGGGGAATGCATTGGAATGGAATAGGACGTAGTGGAATGGAATGAAGTGGAGTTGAGTGGAGTGGAGGGGAAAGGAGTGGAATGGAATGGGATAGAGTCGAATGGATTGGTTTCGAGTGTAGTGGTGTGGAGTGGAATGGAATGGGATGGAATGGAATGGAGTGGAGTGGGGTGGAGTGGAGTGGAGTGGAGTGGAATGGAGTGGAATGGAACGGAATTCAACAGGGTGGAATGGAATATATTGGAGTGAAATGGAGTGGATTGGAGTCGAGTGTAATAAAATTGAATGGAATCGAATGGAATGGAATGGAATTGAATGGAATGCAACGGAAGGGAACAAAATGGAATGCAGAGGAATGGATTGGTGAAATGATATGTGAGCTGAGATTATGCCACTGCACTCCAGCCTGGATCACAGTGTGATATCCTTTCGAAAGAAAGAAAAGAATGGAATGGAGTGGAATGGAATGGAATGGAATGGATAGGAGCACAATGGATTAGGGTTGAATGGAGTGGAGTGGAATAGAATGGGATGAAATGAAATGGAGTGGAGTGTGTTGAAATGGATTGGATTGGAAAGGGATGGAATGGAATGGAAAGAATTGGAGTGGAGTGGAGTGGAGTTTAGAGGAGTGGAGTGGAATGGAGTGGAATGGAATGGAATGGAATGGAGGGGATTGGAGTGGAGTGGAATGGAGTCGAATGGAATGGGATAGAGTGGAATGGAGTGGAGTGGAGTGGATTGGAATGGATTGGAATGAAATGGAATGGAATGGAAGGGAACGGAGAGGAGTGGAATGGAGTGGAGTGAGGTGGAGGTGAATAGAATGGGATGGAATGGAATGGAATTGAGAAATGAAATGTGAGCTGGGATTGTTATACTGCACTCTACGCTGGGTGACAGAGTGCAATCCTGTCGAAAGAAAGAAATGGAATGGAATGGAGTGGCATGGAATGGAATGGAATGGAGTGGACTGGAGGTGAGTGGATTGGAGTGGAGTGGAGTGGAGAGGAGTGCAGTGAAGTGGAATGGAGTTGAATGGAATGGAATGGAATGCAATGGAGTGGAGTGGAGTGGAATGGAGTCGAGTGTAGTGGAATGGAATGGAGTGGAGTGGAATGGAATGGGATGGAATGGAGAGGAGTGGAGTGGAGTGGAACGAATTGAATGTAGTGAATTGGAGTGGAGTTGAGTGGAGTGGAGTGGAATGGAATGGAATATAATGGAACGGAATAGAAGGTGAAATGAAATGTGAGCTGAGATTGTGCCACTGCACTCTGGCCTGTGTGACACAGTGAGTCACTATCCAGTCGAAAGAAAGGTATTGAATGGAATGGAATCAAATGGAAAGGAATGAAATGGAGTGGAGTTGAGTGGAGTGGAGTGGAATGGAATGGAATGGAATGCAATAGAGTGGAGTAGAATGGAGTGGGGTGGAATGGAATGGAAGGGAATGGTGAAATGGAAAGTGAGCTGAGATTGTGCAGCAGCACTCCAGCCTGGGTGTCAGAGTGAGATCCTCTCAAAAGAAAGGAATGCAATGGAATGGAGTGGAATGGAATGGAGTTGGTGGGGTGGAGTGGAGTGAGTGAAGTGGAGTGGAGTGGAGGGGAATGGAGTGGAATGGAATGGGATGGAATGGAATGCAATGGAGTGGAGTAGAATGGAGTGGGATGGAATGGAATGGAATGGAATGAAATGAAATGGAATGGAGTGGAGTGGAGTTGAGTTGAGAGGAATGGAATGGAAAGGAATGGAATGGAAGGGAATGGAATGGAATGGAGTAGTGAAATGAAATGTGAACTGAAATTGTGACACTGCACTCCAGCCTAGGAGACAGAGAGAGATCCTATCAAAATAAAGGAATGGAATGGAATGGAGTACAATGGAATGGAATTGAATGTAGTGGAGTGGAGTGGACTGGAGTGGAGTGGAGTGTAATGGAGTGGAATGAAATGGGATGGAATGGAGTGGAGTGGAGTGGAGTTGAGTGAAATGAAACGGAATGGAATGGAGGGGAATGGAGTGTACTGTAGTGGAGTGCAGTTAAGTGGAATCGAATGGAATGGGATGGAATGGAATGGGATGGAATGGAATGGAATGGAATGCAGTGGAATGGAATGGTGAAATGAAATTTGAGCTGAGATTGCGACAATACACTACAGCCTGGGTGCCAGAGTGAGATCTTGTCGAAAGAAAGGAATGGAATGGAATGGAGTGTAACGGAATGGAAAAGAATGGAGTGGAATGGAGTGGAGTGGAGTGGTTTGGACTGGAGTGGAAGGATGTGGAGTGGAGTGGAGGGGAATGCATTGGAATGGAATAGGACGTAGTGGAATGGAATGAAGTGGAGTTGAGTGAAGTGGGGGGAAAGGAGTGGAATGGAATGGGATAGAGTGGAATGGATTGGATTCGAGTGGAATGGAGTGGAGTGGAGTGGAGTTGAATGGAGTGGAATAGAATGGTATGGAATGGAATGGAGTGGAGTGGAGTAGAGTGGAATGGAGTGAAATGGAATGGGATGGAATGGAGAGGAGTGGAGTGGAGTGAAGTGGAATGAAACGGAGTGGAGTGGAGTGGAATAGAATGGAATGGAATGAAATGCAATGGAATCGTGAAAAGAAATGTGATCTGAGATTGTTTCCCTTTACTACAGCTTGGGTGACAGTATGAGATCCTGTTGAAAGACAGGAAAGTAATGGAATGGAGAGGAATGGAATGGAAAGGAATGGAATGGAATGGAATGGAATGGAATGGTGTGGAGTGGAATGGAGTCAACTGCAGTGGAATGGAGTGGAATGGAATGGGATGGAATGGAGCGGACTGGAGTGGAATAGACTAGAATTTAGTGGAGTGGAGTTGAGTGGAGTGGAGTGCAATGGAATGGAATGGAATAGAATGGAATGGAATGGTGAAATGAAATGTGAGCTGAGATTGTGCCACTGCACTCCCACCAGGGTGACAGAGTGAGATCCTGTCGAAAGAAATGTATGGAAACGGATGGAGTCGAATGGAAAGGATTGGAATCTAATGGAGTAGAGTGGAATGGAATGGGATGGAGTCAAAAGGAATGGAGTGGAGTGTAGTGGATTGAGTGGAGTGGAGTGGAGTGGAATGGAGTCGAATGCAATGCAATGGAATGGGATGGAATGGAATAGAGTGAAGTGGTGTGGATTGGAGTGGACTGGAGTGGAATGGGGTAGAATGGAATGGGGTGGAAAGGAGTGGGTTGAAATGGAACGGGGTGGAGTGGAGTGGAGTGGAATGGAATGGAAGAATTGATCGGAATGGAATGGAATGAATGGTGAAATGAATTGTGACCTGAGATTGTGCCACTACACTCCAGCCTGGGTAACAGAGTGAAATTCTTTCAAAAGAAAGGAATAGAATTGAATGGAGTGGAATGGAATGGAATGGGGTGGAGTGGAGTGGAGTGGAGTGCAGTGGAGTGTTGTGGAGTGGAGTGGAATGGAGCGGAATGTAATGGAATGGAATGCAATGGAGTGGAATGGTTTAAAGAAAAGTGAGCTGAGATTGTTCCACTGCACGGCAGCCTGGGTGTAAGAGTGACATCCTGTTGAAATAAGGAATGGAAGGGAATGGAGTGGAATGGAATGGAATGGAATGGAATGGAATGGAGTGGAATGGAATGGAATGGAATGGAGTGGAATGGAGTGAAATGGAATGGAATGGAATGGAGTGGAGTGGAGTGGAGTGGAATGGAATGGAATGGAATGGAGTGGAATGGAATGTAGTGGATTGGATTGGAGTGGAGTGGACTGGAATGGAGTGGATTGGAGTGGAGCGGAATGGAGTGGAATGGAATAGGATGGAATAGAATGGAGTGGAGAGAAGTTGAAAGGAATGAAATGAAATGGAGTGGAATGGAATGGAATGGAATAGAGTTGAATTGAAAGGAATGGAGTGGAGTGGAGTGGATTGTAGTGGAATGGAGTGGAATGGGATGGGAAGGTATGCAATGGAATGGAGTGGAGTGGAATGGAGTGGAATCGAATGGGATAGAATGGGATGGAGACGAATGGAGTGGATTAGAGTGGAGTGGAATGGAATGGAATGGAATGGAATGGAGTGGAATGGAGTGTAGCAGAGTGGACTGGAGTGGAGTGGAATGGAATGGAACGGAGTAGAATGGAATGGAATGGAATGTAGCATGGTGGACTGGAGTAGAGTGGAGTGGAATGGAATGGAATGGAATGGAATGGAATGGAATGCCATGGAATGGTGAAAAGAAATGTGAGCTGAGACTGTGCCACTGCACTGCAGCCTGTGTAACAGAGTGAGATCATGTCTAAAGAAAGGAATGGAATGGAAAGGATTGGAATGGAATGGAATTGTATGGAATGAACTGGAGTGGAATGGAGTGTAGCAGAGTGGATTGAAGTGGAACGTAATGGGGTGGAATGCAAAGGAGTGGAGTGGAGTGGAATGGAGTGGACTGGAATGGGATGGAATGGAATGTGGTGAAGAGGAGTGGAGTGGAGTGGGGTAGAGTGGAATGGAAAGGAATGTCATTTAATGGAATGGAATGGAATGTATTGGAATGGAATGGAATGGTGAAATGGATAATGAGCTGAGATTTTTGCACTGCAATCCAACCTGGGTGACAGGGTGAGATCCTGTCGAAAGAAAGGAATGCAAGGGAATGGAATAGAATGGAAAGCAATGGCATGGAATGCAATGGAATGCAATGGTGAAATGAAATGTGAGCTGAGATTGTGCCACTGCACTGCAACTAGGGTGACAGAGTGAGATCCTGTCAAAAGAAAGGAATGGAATGAAAGGGAGTGTAATAGAATGGAATGGAGTGGAGTGAAGTGGAGTGCAGTGGAATGGAATGGAGTGGAATTGAATGGGATGGGGTGGGATGGAATGGATTGGAGTGGAGTGGAATGGAGTGGAGTGGAGTGGAATGGAATGGAGTGGAATGGAATGGGAAGGAATAGAATGGATGGAAGTGGAGTGGAGTGGTGTGGAGTGGAATGGAATGGAATGGAGTGCAGAGGAGTAGAGTGGAGTTGAGTGTTGTGGAATGGAATGGAATGCAAAGTTATGCAATGGTGAAATGAAATGTGAGCTGAGATTGTGCCACTGCACTCCAGGCTGGATGACAGAATGAGATCCAGTCGAAAAAAAGATTGTAATGGAATCGAGGGGAATGGCATGGAGTGGAGTGGAGTGGAATGGAGTGGAATGGAATAGTGAAAGGAAATATGAGATGAGATTGTGCTACTGCACTCCAGCCTGTGTGACAGAATGAGATCCTGTGGAAAGAAGGCAATGGAATGGAATGGAGTGGAATGGAATGAAATGGAATCAAATGGAATGGAATGGAACAGTGAAATGAAATATGAGCTGAGATTGTGCAACTGTACTCCAACCTGGTTGACAGAGAGAGATCCTGTTGAAAGAAAGGAATGTAATGTAATGGAGTGTATTGGAATGGAATGGAATAGAAAGGGGTGCAGTGGAGAGGAGGGGAGTGCATTGGAGGGAAGTGGAGTGGAATGGAGCTGAATGGAATTTGATGTAATAAAGTGGAATGGAGTGGAGTGGAGTACAGTGGAGTGCAGTGGAAAGGATTGGAATGGGATGCAAAAGAGAGGAGTGGCGTATAGTCGAGTGGAGTGGAGTGGAGTTGAATGGAACGGGATGGAGTGGAGTGGAATGAAATTTAATGGTAAAATGAAATGTGAGCTGAGATTGTGCCAATGCACTCCAGCTTGTGTGACAGAGTGAGATCCGTCGAAAGAAAGGAATGGAATGGAATGGAGTGGAAGGGAATGGAATGGAAATGATTGCAGTGGAGTGGAGTGGAGTGGAGTAGAGTGGAGTGGAATGGCGTGGAATGGAATGGGATGGAATGGAATGAAATGGAGTGGAGTGGAGTGGAGTGGAATGTAGTGGAATGGAATGGGATGGAATGGAATGGAGTGGACTGGAGTGGACTGGAGTGGAGTGGAATGGAATGGAGTGGAATGGATTGGAAGGGAGATGAGTGGATTGGAGTGTAGTGGATCGTAATAGAAAAGGATGGTGTGGAATGGAGTAGTGTGGAGTGGAGTGGAATGGAGTGGAATGGAATGAGATAGAATGGAATGGGGTGGAGTGGAGTGGAGTGAAATGGACTGTAGTGAGTGGAGGAGAATCTAATGGAATGGAATGGAATGCAATGGAATGGAAAGGAATGGAATGGATTGGAATGGAATGGAATGCAATGGAATGCAATGAAATGCAACGCAATATAATGGAATGGAATGGAATGGAATGCAATGGAATGGAATGAAACGGAATGCAATGCAATGGAATGGAGTGCCACTGCACTACAGCCTGTGTCACAGAGTGAGATCCCGTCGAAAGAAAGGAATGTATGGAATGGAGTGGAATGGAATGGAAAGGAATTGAACGGATTGGAGTGGAGTGGAGTGGAAAAGAGTGGAATGGAATTTGATGGAATGGAATGGAGTGGAAAGGAATAGAATTTAAAGGAGTGACATGGAGTGTAGTGTAGTAGTGCGGAGTGGAGTGGAATGGAGTGGAATGGTATGGAATGGAATGGAATGGAATGGAATGGAGTGGAATGGTATGGAATGGAATGGAATGGAATGGAATGGAATGGAATGGAATGGGATGCAATGGAATGGAATGGAATGCAGTGGAATGGAGTGCCACTGCACTCCAGCTTGGGTCTTAGAGTGAGATCCTGTCAAAAGAAAGGAACGGAATGGAATGGATTGGATTGGAATGGAAGGGAATGGAATGAAAAAGAGAGAAGCAAAGTAGAGTGGAATAGAGTATAATGGAATTTGATGGAAGAGAATGGAATGGAGTGGAGTGGAGTGGAATAGAATATAAAGGAGTGAAATGGAATGTAGTGTAGTAGAGCGGAGTGGAGTGGATTGGAAATGGAAAGGAATGGAATGGAATTCAATGGAGTAGAATGGTGAAAAGAAAAGTGAGCTGAGATTGTGCCTCTGCACTCCAGCCTGGGTGTAAGAGTGAGATCCTGTCGAAATAAAGGAATGGAAGGGAATGGAGTGGAATGGAATGGAATGGAATGCAATGCAATGGAATGGAATGGAAATAAAGAATGGAAGGGAATGGAGTGGAATGGAATGGAAAGGAATGGAGTGGAATGGAATGGAAGGGAATGGAGTGGAATGGAATGGAAGGGAATGGAATGGAATGCAAAGGAATGGAATGCAATGGAATGGAATGGAATGTAGTGGATTGGAGTGGAGTGGAGTGGACTGGAGTGGAGTCGATTAGAGTGGAGGGGAATGGAGTGGAATGGAATGGGACTGAATTGAATGGAGTGGAGTGGAGTGGATTGGAGTTGAATGGAACGGGATGGAGTGGAGTGGAGTGGAATAAAACGGAATGGAATGGAATGGTAAAAGGCAATGTGAGCTGAGATTGTGCCACTGCACTCCAGCTTGTGTGACAGTGAGATCCTGTTGAAAGAAAGGAATGGAATGGAATGGAGTGGAATGGAATGGAATGGAATAGAATGGAATGGAATGGAATGGAATGGAATGGAGTGGAGTGGAGTGCAGAGGAGTGGAGAGGAAAGGAGTGGAATGGAGTGGAATGGAGTGGGAGGGAATGGAGTGGAGTGGAGTGGAGTGGAATGTAGTGGAATGGAATGGGATGGAATGGAATGGAGTCGAGTTGAGTGGAGTGGAATGGAATGGAATGGAATGGATAGGAGGGGAGATGAGTGGATTGCAGTGTAGTGGATTGTAAAGGATTGGGATGGTGTGGAAAGGAATGGAGTGGTGTGAAGTGGAGTGGAGTGGAATGGAGTGGAATGGAATGAGACTGAATGGAATGGGGTGGAGTGGAGTGCAGTGAAATGGACTGTATGCAGTGGAGGGGAATCTAATGGAATGGAATGGAATGGAATGGATGGAATGCAATGTAATGGAATGGAATGCAATGGAATTGAATGGAATGGAATGGAATGCAATGGAATGGAATGGAATGGAATGGAATGGAATGGAATGCAATGGAATGGAATGGAATGCAATGGAATGGAATGGAATGCAATGGAATGGAATGCAATGGAATTGGAATGGAGTGGAATGGAGTGGAATGGAATGGAATGGAATGCAATGGTACTGGAATGGAGTGGAATGGAATGCAATGGAATGGAATGGAGTGGAATGGAATGCAATGGAATGGTGTGGAATGGAATGCAATGGAATGGAATGGAGTGGAATGGAATGGAATGCAATGCAATGGAGTGGAATGGAATGGAATGGAATGGAATGGATTGCAATGGAATGGAATGGAATGGAATGGAATGCAATGGAATGGACTGCCACTGCACTACATCCTGTGTCACAGAGTGAGATACTGTCAAAAGAAAGGAATGGAATGGAATGAAGTGGGATGGAATGGAATGGATTTCAATGGATTGGTGTGGAGAGGAGAGGAATGGAATTTGATGGAATGGAATGGAGTGGAGTGGTGTGGAGTGGAATGGAATTGAATTTAAAGGAGTGAAATGGAGTGTAGTGTAGTAGTGCAGAGTGGAGTTGAGTGGAATGGAATGGAATTGAATGGAATGGAATGGAATGGAATGCAATGGAATGGAATAAAGTGGAATGCAGTGGAATAGAGTGCCACTGCAATCCATCCTGGGTCACAGAGTGAGATCCTGTTGAAAGAAAAGAATGGAATGGAATGGAGTGGAATGGAATGGAACAGAATGGAATGGAATAAAAAAGAGTGGAGTGGAGTGGAGTAGAGTGGAATAGAGTATAATGGAATTTGATGGAATGGAACGTAGTGGAGTGGAGTGGAGTTGAATGGAATAGAATATAAAGGAGTGAAATGGAATGTAGTGTAGTAGAGCAGAGTGTAGTGGAATGGAATGGAATGGAATGCAATGCAATGCAATGGAAAGGTGAAAAGAAAAGTGACCTGAGATTGTGCCTCTGCACTCCAGCCTGGGTGTAACAGTGAAATCCTGTAGAAATAAAGGAATGAAATGTAATGTAATGGAATGGAATGGAATGGAATGGAATGGAATGGAATGGAATGGAATGGAAAGTGAAATGAAAAGTGAGATTAGATGGTGCAACTGCACTGCAGCCTGCATGTAATAGTGAGATCCTTTCGAAAGTAAGGAATGGAAGGGAATGGAGTGGAATGGAATGGAATGGAATAGAATGGAATGGAATGGAACGGAATGGGTTGGAGTGTAATGGAGTGGGCTGGAGTGGAGTGGTTTGGAGTGGTGGGAATGGAGTGGAAAGGAATGGGATGGAATAGAACGGAGTGGAGTGGATTGGAGTGGAGTAGAATGGAATGGAATGGAATGGAATGGAATAGAGTGGAATAGAATGCAATGGAGTGGAATTGAAAGGAAGGGAGTGGAGTGGAGTGCAGGGGACTGAAATGGAGTGGAATGGTATGGGAAGGAATACAATGGAATGCAGTGGAATGGATTGGACTGTAGTGGAGTGGAATGGAGTGGAATGGAATGGGACGGAATGGGATGGAATGGAGCAGAGTAGAGTGGAGTGGGGTGGAGTGGAATGGAATAGAATGGGATGGAATGGAATGGAATGGGATGGAATGGAATGGAATGGAATGGAATGCAACGGAATGGTGAAATGAAATGTGAGCTGAGATTGTGCCACTCCACTCCAGACTGTGTAACAGAGTGAGATCATGTCGAAAGAAAGGAATGGAATGGAAAGGAGTAGAATGGAATGGAATGGAGTTGAGAGGAGTGGAGTGGGCTGGAGTGCAATGTAGTGGGATGTAATGGAAACGAATGGAGTGGAGTGGAGTGGAATGGAGTGGAATGGAATGGGATGGAATGGAATGGGGTGGAGAGGAGTTGAGTGAAGTGGAGTGGAGTGTAATGGAAAGGAATGGAATTTAAGGGAATGGAAAGGAATCGAACGGAATGGAATGGAATGGAATGGACTTGTGAGATGAGATTGTTGCACTGTAATGCAACCTGGGCGACAGAGTGAGATCCTGTCGACAGAAAGGGATGGAATGGAATGGAGTGGAATAGAATGGTATGGAGTGGAATTGAAAGGAATGGAGTGGAGTGCAGTGGCATGGAGTGGAATGGGATGGGAAGGAATGCAATGGGATGGAGTGGAAAGGATTGGAATGGAGTGGAGTGGAATGGAGTGGAATGGAATGGGATGGAATGGGATGTGGAGAAGTGGAGTGGAATAGAGTGGAGTGGAATGAAGTGGAATGGAATGGAATGGAATGGAGTGGAGTGGAGTTGAGTGGAGTGGAATGGAATGGAATGCAATGGAATGCTGAAATGAAATGTGAGCTGAGATTGTGCCACTGCACTCCAGCCAGTGTAACAGACTGAGATCATATCGAAAGAAAGGAACGGAAAGGAAAGGAATGGAATGGAATCGAATGGAATGGAGAGGAGTGGAGTGGAGTGGAGTGGTGTGGAGTGGAGTGGATTAGAGTGGAATGTAATGGGATGTCATGGAAAGGTGTGGAGTGGAGTGGATTAGAGTGGAATGTAATGGGATATCATGGAAAGGAGTGAAGTGGAGAAGAGTGCAATGGAGTGGAATGGAGTGGAATGCAATGGTATGGAATGGAATGGGGTGGAGAGGATTGGAGTGGAGTGGAGTGAAATGGAAAGGAATGGAATTTAATGGAATGAAATGCAGTGGAATGGAATGGAATGGGCTGGTGAAATGAATTGTGACCTGAAATTGTTGCACTGTAATCCAACCTGGGTGACAGAGTGAGATCCTGTCGTAAGAAAGAATGGAATGGAATGGAGTAGAATGGAATAATGTGGAATGGAATGAAGTGGAGTGGAGTGGACTGGAGTGGAGTAGAGGGGAGTGGAGGGGAATGGAGTGGAATAGAATGGGATGGAGTGGAATGGAATGGAGGGGAGAGGAGGGGACTGGAGTTTAATAGATTGGAATGGAATGGGATGGAATGGAATTGATTGGTGTGGTGTGGAGTGTAATGGAGTGGAGTGGAATGGAATGGAATGGAGTGTATTGGAGTGTAGTGGAATGGAGTGGAGTTTAGTGGACTGAAATGAAATGGGATGGAATGGTATGCAATGGAATGCAATGGAATGGAAAAGTGAAATGAAATGTGAGCTGAGATTGTGCCACTGCACTGCAGCCAGGGTGACAGAGTGAGATCCTGTCAAAAGAAAGGAATGGAATGGAAGGGAGTGGAAAAGAAAGGAATGGAGTGGAGTGAAGTGGAGAGGAGTGGAGTGGAATGGGGTGGAATGGAATGGGATAGAGTGGAATGGAATAGAGTGGAGTGGAGTGGAATGGAGTGAAGTGGAATTGAATGGGAAGGAAAGGGACAGAGTGGAGTGGAGTGGTGTGGTGTGGAGTGGAATGGAGTGGTGTGGAGTGGAAAAGAATGGAATGGGGTGCAGAGGAGTAGAGTGGAGTAGAGTGGAGTGGAGTGGAATGGAATGGATTGGAATGCAATGTAATGGAATGGTGAAATGAAATGTGAGCTGAGATTTTGCCACTGCACTGCAGCCAGGGTGACAGAGTGTGATCCTGTCAAAAAAAAGGAATGGAATGGAAGGGAGTGGAAAAGAAAGGAATGGAGTGGAGTAAAGTGGAGAGGAGTGGAGTAGAATGGAGTGGTATGGAATGGGATAGAGTGGAAAGGAATGGAGTAGAGTAGAGTGGAATGGAGTGGAATGGAATTGAATGGGAATGAATGGGATCAGTGGAGTGGAGTGGTTTGGAGTGGAACAGAATAGAATGGAGTGCAGAGGAGTAGAGTGGAGTATAGTGGAGTGCAGTGGAATGGAATGGAATGGATTGGAATGGAATGGAACGGTGAAATGAAATGTTAGCTGAGATTGTCCCACTGCACTCCAGCCTGGGTGACAGAAAGAGATCCTGTCGAAGGAATGGAATGGAATGGAGTGGAATAGAATGGAGTGGAATGGCATGGAGTGGAGTGGAGTGGAGTGAAGTGGAATGGAGTGGAATGGAATGGTGAAATGAAATATGATATGAGATTGGGCTACTGCACTCTGGCCTGTGTATCAAAGTGAAATCCTCTAGAAAGAAGGGAAAGGAATGGAATGACCTGGAATGGAATGAAATGGAATCGATTTCAATGGAATGGAACGGTGAAATGTAATGTGAGGTGAGATTCTGCAGCTGCACTCCAGCAAGGGTTACAGAGTGAGATCCAGTTGAAAGAAAGGAATGGAATGGAATAGAGTGTATTGGAATGGAATGGAATGAAATTGAGTAGAGTGGAGAGCAGTGGAGTGGAAGGGAGTGGAGTGGAGTGAAATGGAGTGGAATGGAATTTGATGTAATCAAGTGGAATGTAGTGGTGTGGAGTAGAGTGGAGTGGAATGGAGTGGAAATATGTGGAATGGAATGTAATGGAATGGAAAGGAGTGGAGTGTAGTGGAGTCCAGTAGAGTGGAGTTGAATGAAATGGAATGGAGTGGAGGAGTGGGGTGGAGTGAAACTGAATGGAATGGAATGGAATGGAAATGTAAAATGAAATGTGAGCTGAGACTGTGCCACTGCACTCCAGGCTGTGTGACAGCGTGAGATTCTGTCGAAAGAAAGGAATGGAATGGAATGGAGTGGAATGGAATGGAATGGAATGGAGTGGAATGGAATGGAATGGAATGGAGTGGAATGGAGTGGAGTGCAGTGGAGTGGAGTGGAGTGGAAAGGAGTGGAATGGAATGGGATGGAATGCAATGGAATGGAGTGGACTGGAGTGGAGTGGAGTGGAATGGAGTGCAATGGAATGCGATGGAATGGAGTGGAGTGGAGTGGAATGGAGTGAATGGAAAGGAGTGGAATGGAGGGGAGAGGAGTGGATTGGAGTGTAGTGGAGTGGAATGGAATGGGATGCAGTGGCATGGAATGGAGTGGAGTGGAACGGAGTGGAATGGAATGCGACGGAATGGAGTAGGGTGGAGTGGAATGGAGTGAATGGAAAAGAATTGAATGGAGGGGAGAGGAGTGAATTGGCGTGTAGTGGAGTGGAATGGAATAGGATGTAGTGGCATGGAATGGAGTGGAGTGGAGTGGAGTGCAGTTGAATGGAATGGAATGGAATGGGATGGATGGAATGGAGTAGAGTGGTGTGGATTGGAGTGGACTGTAGTGGAATGGAGTGGAATGGAATGGGAAGGAATGGACTGGACTGGAGTGGAGTGGATTGGCATGGAGTGGAATGGAATGGAATGCAATAGAATGGAATAGAAAGGAATAGAATGGCATGGAATGGAATGGAATGGAATGGAATGGTGAAATGAAATGTGATCTGAGATTGTGCCACTACACTTCAGCCTGGACACAGAGTGAGATCCTGTCAAAAAAAAAGAAATTGAGTGGAATGGAGTGCAATGGAATGGAATGGAATGGAACAAGTGCAGTGGAGTGGAATGGAATTGAGTGGAGTGGAGTGGAATGGAGTGGAATAGAGTGGAATGGAATGGGATGGAATGGAATGGAGTGGAGTGGTGTGGAGTGGAGTAGAGTGGAATGTAGTGGAATGGAATGGCATGGAAGGGAATGCAGTGGAGTGGAGTGGAGTGGAATGGACTGGAATTGAGAAGAGTGGAATGGAGGGGATTGGAGTGGAGTTGAATAGAATAGAGTGGAGTGGAGGGTATTTGAATGGAATAGAATAGAATGGAGTGGAAAGCAATGGTGAAACTTAATATGAGCTGAGATTGGGCCACTGCATTCCAGCCTGGTTGACAGAGAGATACCCTGTCAAAAAAAAACGAATGGAATGGAATGGAGTATAATAGAATGGAATGGAATTGAATGTAGTGGAATGGAGTGGAGTGGAGTGAAGTGGACTGTAATAGAATGGAATGCAATGGAATGGAGTGGAGATGAGTGGAGTAGAGTGTAATGGAATGGAATGAAGTGGAGTGGAGTGGAGTAGAATGGAGTGGAGTGGAGTGGAGTGGAATGGAATGCAATGGAATGCAGTGGAATTGAACGGTGAAATGAAATTTGAGCTGAGATTTTGCCACTGAACTGCAGCCTGTGTGACAGATGAGATCATATCAAAAGAAAGGAATAGAAAGGAATGGAGTGTAATAGAATGGAATGTAATTGAATGGAATGGAATGGAGTGGTGTGGAGTGGAGTGGACTGGAGTGGAGTGGAGAGGAGTGGAATGGAATGGGATGGAGTGGAATGGAATGGAGTGGAGTGGAGTGGAGTGGAATTGAATGGGATGGAGTGGAGTGGAGGTGAATGGAATGGAATGGAATGGAAAGGTGAAATGAAATGAGAGCTGAGATTGTTGTACTACACACCAGCCTGGGTGACAGAGTGAGATCCCGTTTGAAAAAAGGTATGGAATGGAATGGACTGGAATGGAATGGAATCGACTGGAATGGAATGGAATGGAATGGAATGGAATGGAATGGAATGCAATGGAATGGAATGGAATGAAATGGAGTGAAGTGGGGTGGAGTGGAGGGGAGTGCAGTAGAGTTGAATGGAGTGGAGTGGAATGGGATGTAATGGAACGGAATGGATTGGAGTGGAGTGGAGTCGAATGGAGTGGAATGGAGTGGAATGGAATGGGATGGTATGCAGTGGAGTGGAGTGGAGTGGACTCAAGTGGAGTGGAACTGAATGGAGTGTAATTGATTGGATTTGAGTGGAGTGAAGTGGAGTGGTTTGGAATGGAATGAAATAGAATGAAATGGAATGGAATGGTGAAATGAAATGTGAGCTTAGATTGTGCCACTGCACTCCAGACTCTGTGACAGTGTGAGATCCTGTCGAAAGAAAGGTTTGGAATGGAATGGAGTTGAAAGGAATGGAATGGAATCGAGTGGACTCGGGTGGACTGGAGTGCAGTGGTGTGGAGTGCAAAGAAGTGGAAAGGAATGGGATTGAATGGAATGGAGTAGAGTGGAGTGGAATGGAATGGAAAGGAAAGGGATTGAATCTAATGGAGTCTAGTGGACCGTAGTGGAGTGGAGTGGAGTGGACTGGAATGGAAGGGATTGGAATGGAGTGGACTGGAGTGGAGTGGAGTGGAATGGAATGGAATTGATTGAAATGGAATGGAATGGAATGGAATTTAATGGTGAAATGAAATGTGATATGAGATTGTGCCGCTGCACTCCAGGCTGGGTGACAGACTGAAATCCTGTCGAAAGAAAGGAATGGAATGGAATGGAAAGGAATGGAATGGAATGGGGTGGAGTGCAGTGGACTGGAGTGAAGTGGAGTGGAGTGGAGTGGAGTACAATGGAATGGAGTGGAACTAAATGGGATGGAATGGGATCAAGTGAATTGTACTGGACGGGAGTGGAGTGGAATGGAGTGGAATGGAGTTGAGTGTAGTGGAGTGGAGGGGAATGCAGTGGATTCGAATGTTATGGAATGGAATGGAATGCAATGGAATGCAACAGAATAGTGAAATGGCATGTGAGCTGAGATTGTTCCACTGCACTTCAGGCTGGGTGACTGAGCGAGATCCTGTCGAAAGAAAGGAATGGAATGGAATGAAGTGGAATGGAATGGAGTGGAATGAAGTGGAGTTGAGAGGAGTAGAGTGGAATGGAGTGGAATGGAATGGGATTCAATCTAATGGAGTGTAATGGAACGTACTGGAGTGGAGTGGAGTGGACTGGACTGGAATGGAGTAGAATGGAATGGAAGGGAATGGAATGGAGTGCACTGGAGGGAAGTGGAGTGGAGTGGAATGGAATGGAATTGATAGAAATGGAATGCAATGGAATGGAATGGAATGGTGAAATGAAATGTGAGCTGAGATTGTGCCGCTGCACTCCAGCCTGGGTGACAGAGAGAGATCCTGTCGAAAGAAAGAAATGGTATGGAATGGAGCAGAATGGAATGGAACGGGGTGGAGTGGAGTGGAGTGGAGTAGAGTAGAATGTAGTGGAATGGGATGGTATGGACTTGAATGGAATGTAGTGGAGTGGAGTGCAGTGCGATGGAGTGGAATGGAGTGGAATTGAATGTGATGGAATGGGATTGAATGAATTGTACAGGAGTTGAGTGGAGTGGAGTGGAGTGGAATGGAGTGGAATGGAGTTGAGTGGAGTGGAGTGGAGTGGATTCGAATATTATGGAATGCAAAGGAATGCAAAAGAATGGTGAAATGACATGTGAGCTTAGATTGTTCCACTGCATTCCAGCCTGGGTGACTCCGTGAGATCCTGTCGAAAGAAAGGAATGGAATGGAATAGAGTGGAATGGAATGGAGTGGAGTGAATTTGATTTGAGTGGAGTGGAGTGGAATGGAGTGGAATGGAATGGGATGGAATGGAATGGTGCAGAGGGTAATGGAGTGGACTGGAGAAGAGTGCAATGGAGTTGAATGGAATGGGATGTAATGGAATGGAGTGGAGTGGAATTGAGTGGAGTGGAAAGGAATGGAATGGAAAGGAGTGGAATGGAGTGGAGAGGAGTGGGGTGGGGTGGAATGGAATGGATTGGAATGGAATGGAATGAAATGGTATGGAATGGAATGCAACGAAATGGAATGGTGAAGTGAAATCTGAGCTGAGATTGTGCCACTGCACTCCAGCCTGTGTAACATAGATCACGTCGAAGGAAAGTAATGGAATGGAAAGGAGTGGAATGGAATGGAATGGAATGGAATGGAATGGAATGGAATGGAGTGGAGTGGAGTGGAGTGGAGTGGAGTGGAGTCGAATGTAATGGAATGGGATGGCAAGGAATCGAGTGGATTGGAGTAGAGTGGAATGGAGTGGAATGGAATGCGATGGAATGGAATGGGGTGGAATAGAGTGGAGTGGAATGGAAAGGAATGGAATTTAATGGAATGGAATAGAATGGAGTGCAATGGAACGGAATACAATGGAATGGAATGGAATGGTCTGTTTTTTTTTCTTTTTTTTATTATTATCATACTTTAGGTGTTATGGTACATGTGTGCAATGTGCAGGTTAGTTACACATGTACACATGTGTCATGCTGGTGTGCTGCATCCACTAACTCCTCATCTAGCATTAAGTATGTCTCCCAGTGCTATCCCTCCCCCCTTCTCCCACCCTACAACAGTCCCCGAAGTGTGATGTTCCCCTTCCTGTGTCCATGTGTTCTCATTGTTCAATTCCCACCTGTGACTGAGAATATGCGGTGTTTGGTTTTTTTTCTTGCGATAGTTTACTGAAAATGATGATTTCCAATTTCATCCATGTCCCTACAAATGACATGAACTCATCATTTTTTATGGCAGCATAGTATTCCATGGTGTATATGTGCCACATTTTCTTAATCCAGTCTATAATTGTTGGACATTTGGGTTGGTTCCAAGTCTTTGCTATTGTGAATAATGCCGCAATAAACACACGTGTGCATGGGTCTTTATAGCAGCATGATTTATAGTCCTTTGGGTATATACCCAGTAATGGGATGGCTGGGTCGAATGGAATTTCTAGTTCTAGATCCCTGAGGAATCGCCACACTGACTTCCACAAGGGTTGAACTAGTTTACAGTCCCACCAACAGTGTAAAAGTGTTCCTATTTCTCCACATCCTCTCCAGCACCTGTTGTTTCCTGACTTTTTAATGATTGCCATTCTAACTGGTGTGAGATGGTATCTCATTGTGGTTTTGATTTGCATTTCCCTGATGGCCAGTGATGGCGAGCATTTTTTCACGTGTTTTTTGGCTGCATAAATGTCTTCTTTTGAGGAGTGTCTGTTCATGTCCTTTGCCCACTTTTTGATGGGGCCGTTTGATTTTTTTCTTGTAAATTCATTGGAGTTCATTGTAGATTCTGGACATTAGCCCTTTGTCAGATGAGTAGGTTGCAAAAATTTTCTCCCATCTTGTAGTTTGCTTGTTCACTCTGATGGTAGTTTCTTTTGCTGTGCAGAAGCTCTTTAGTTTAATTAGATCCCATTTGTCAATTTTGGCTTTTGTTGCCATTGCTTTTGGTGTTTTAGACATGAAGTCCTTGCCCATGCCTATGTCCTGAATGGTAATGCCTAGGTTTTCTTCTAGGGTTTTTATGGTTTTAGAGCTTACGTTTAAGTCTTTAATCCATCTTGAATTGATTTTTGTATAAGGTGTAAGGAAGGGATCCAGTTTCAGCTTTCTACATATGGCTAGCCAGTTTTCCCAGCACCATTTATTAAATAGGGAATCCTTTCCCCATTGCTTGTTTTTGTCAGGTTTGTCAAAGATAGGATAGTTGTAGATATGTGGCGATATTTCTGAGGGCTCTGTTCTGTTCCATTGATCTAAATGTCTGTTTTGGTACCAGTACCATGCTGTTTTGGTTACTGTAGCCTTGTAGTATAGTTTGAATTCAGGTAGTGTGATGCCTCCAGCTTTGTTCTTTTGGCTTAGGATTGACTTGGTGATGTGGGCTCTTTTTTGGTTCCATATGAACTTTAAAGTAGTTTTTTCCAATTCTGTGAAGAAAGTCATTTGTAGCTTGATGGGGATGGCATTGAATCTCTAAATTACATTGGGAAGGATGGCCATTTTCACGATATAGATTCTTCCTAACCATGAGTATGGAATGTTCTTCCATTTGTTTGTATCCTCTTTTATTTTCTTGAGCAGTGGTTTGTAGTTCTCCTTGAAGAGGTTCTTCACATCCCTTGTAAGTTGGATTCCTAGGTATTTTATTCTCTTTGAAACAATTGTGAATGGGAGTTCACTCATGATATGGCTCTCTGTTTGTCTGTTATTGGTGCATAAGAATGCTTGTGATTTTTTTACATTGATTTTGTATCCTGAGACTTTGCTGAAGTTGCTTATCAGCTTGAGATTTTGGGCTGAGACAATGGGGTTTTTTAGATATACAATCATGTCGTCGGCAAACAGGGACAATTTGACTTCCTCTTTTCCTAATTGAATACCATTTATTTCCTTCTCCTGCCTAATTGCCCTGGCCAGAACTTCCAACACCATGTTGAAAAGAAGTGGTGAGAGAGGGCATCCCTCTCGTGCCACTTTTCAAATGGAATGCTTCCAGGTTTTGCCCATTCAGTATGATTGTGGCTGTGGGTTTGTCATAGATAGCTCTTATTATTTTGAGATACATCCCATCAATACCTAATTTATTGAGACGTTTTAGCATGAAGTGTTGTTGAATTTTGTCAGAGGCCATTTCTGCATCTATCGAGATAATCATGTGGTTTTTGTCTTTGGTTCTGTTTATATGCAGGAATACATTTATTGATTTGTGTATATTGAACCAGCCTTGCATCCCAGAGATGAAGCCCACTTGATCATGTTGGATAAGCTTTTTGATGTGCTGCTGGTTTCTGTTTGCCAGTAATTTATTGAGGATTATTGCATCAATGTTCATCAAGGATATTGGTCTAAAATTCTCTTTTTTGGTTGTGTCTCTGCCCGGCTTTGGTATCAGGACGATGCTGGCCCCATAAAATGAGTTAGGGAGGTTTCCCTCTTTTTCTATTGATTGGAATAGATTCTGAAAAAATGGTAACAGTTCCTCCTTGTACCTCTCATAGAATTTGGCTGTGAATCCATCTGGTCCTGGACTCTTTTTGATTGGTAAGCTATTGATTATTGCCAGAATTTCAGGGCCTGTTATTGGTGTATTTAGAGATTCAACTTCTTCCTGGTTTACTCTTGGGAGAGTATATGTGACGAGGAATTTATCCTTTTCTTCTAAATTTTCTAGTTTATTTTCATAGAGGTATTTGTAGTGTTCTCTGATGGTAGTTTGTATTTCAGTGGGATCAGTGGTGATATCCCATTTAACATGTTTTATTGCATCTATCTGATTCTTCTCTCTTTTTTTTTATTATTCTTGCCAGTGGTCTATCAATAATGTTGATGCTTTCAAAAAACCAGGTCGTGGATTCATTAATTTTTGGAAGGGTTTTTTGTGTCTCTATTTCCTTCAGTTCTGTTCTGATTTTAGTTATGTCTTGTCTTCAGCTAGTTTTGAATGTGTTTGCTCTTGCTTTTCTAGTTCTTTTAATTGTAGTGTTAGAGTGTCAGTTTTGGATATTTCCTGCTTTCTCTTGTGGGCATTTGCTGCTATAAATTTCCCTCTACACACTGCTTTGAATGCATTCCAGAGATTCTGGTATGTTGTGTCTTGGTTATCGTTGGTTTCAAAGAACATCTTTATTTCTGCCTTCATTTCGTTAAGTACCCAGTAGTCATTCAGGGGCAGGTGGTTCAGTTTCCACGTAGTGGAGCAGCTTTGAGAGAGATTCTTAGTCCTGAGTTCTAGTTTGATTGCACTGTGATCTGAGAGATAGTTTGTTATAATTTCTGTTCTTTTACTTTTGCTGAGGAAAGCTTTATTTCCAAGTATGTGGTCAATTTTGGAATAGGTGTGGTGTGGTGCCGAAAAAAACGTACATTCTGTTAATGTGGGGAGGAGAGTTCTGTAGATGTCTATTAGGTCCGCTTGCTGCAGAGCTGAGTTCAATTCCTGGGTAACTTCTTCACTTTCTGTCTCGTTAATCTGTCTAATGTAGACAGTGGGGTGTTAATGTCTCCCAATATTAATGTGTGGGACACTAAGACTCTTTGTAGGTCACTCAAGACTTGCTTTATGAATCTGGGTGCTCCTATTATGGGTGCTTATATATTTAGGATAATTAGCTCTTCTTGTTGAATTGATCCCTTTACCATTAGGCAATGGCCTTCTTTGTCTCTTTTGATCTTTGTCAGTTTAAAGTCTGATTTATCAGATACTAGGATTGCAACCCCTGAATTTTTTTGCTTTCCATTTACTGGGTAGATCGTCCTCCATTCTTTTATTTTGAGCCTATGTGTGTCTCTGCATGTGAGATGGGTTTCCTGAATACAGCACACTGATGAGTCTTGAAGCTTTATCCAATTTACCAGTCTGTGTATTTTAATTGGAGAATCTAGCCCCCATCAAAAAGAAGGGGGCAAAGGACATGAACAGATACTTCTGAAAAGAAGACTTTTATGCAGCCAAAAAACACATGAAAAAAATGCTCACCATCAATGGCCATCAGAGAAAACAAAATCAAATCAACAATGAGATACCATTTCACACCAGTTAGAATGGCAATCATTAAAAAGTCAGGAAACAAAAGGTGCTGGAGAGGATGTGGAGAAATAGGAAGACTTTTACACTGTTGGTTGGACTGTAAACAAGTTCAACCATTGTGGAGGTCAGTGTGTGGATTCCTCAGGGATCTAGAACTAGAAATACCATTTCACACAGTCATCACATTACTGGGTATATACACAAAGGACTCTAAATCATGCTGCTATAAACACACATGAACATGTATGTTTATTGTGGCATTATTCAAAATAGGAAACACTTGGAACAAACCCAAACGTCCAACAATGATAGACTGGATTAAGAAAATCTGGCACATATGGAATAGGAACAGCTCCTGTCTACAGCTCCCTGTGTGAGCGACGCAGAAGACGAGTGATTTCTGCATTTCCATCTGATGTACCGTGTTCATCTCACTAGGGAGTGCCAGACAGTGGGCGCAGGTGAGTGACTGCACTCTGTGCCAGCCAAAGCAGGGGCGAGGCACTGCCTCAATCAAGAAGCACAAGGGGTCAGGGAGTTCCCTTTCCAGGGGTGACGGATGGCACCTGGAAAATTGGGCCACTCCCACTCGAATACCGTGCTTTTCCGACGGGCTTAGGAAATGGTGCCCCAGGAGAGTATAGCCCACAGCTGGCTCAGAGGGTCCTATGCCCACGGAGTCTTGCTGATTGCTAAAACAGCAGTTTGAGATCAAAGAGAAACTCGGCAGCGAGGATGGGGGAGGGGCGCCCGCCATTGCCCAGGCTCACTTAGGCAAACAAAGCAGCCTGGAAGCTTCAACTGGGTGAGTCCCACCACAGCTCAAGGAGGGCTACCTGCCTCTGTAGGCTCCACCTCTGGGGGCAGGGCACAGACAAACAAAAAGACAGCAGTAACCTCTGCAGACTTAAATATACCTGTCTGACAGCTTTGAGGAGAGCAATGGTTCTCCCAGCACGCAGCTGGAGATCTGAGAACGGGCAGACTGCCTCCTCAAGTGGGTCCCTGACCCCTGACCCCCCAAGCAGCCTAACTGGGAGGCACCCACCAGCAGGGGCAGACTGACACCTCACACGACTGGCCAGGTACTCCAACAGACCTGCAGCTGAGGGTCCTGTCTGTTAGAAGGAAAACTAACAGAAAGGACATCCACACCAAAAACCCATCTGTACATCAACATCATCAAAGACCAAAGTAGATAAAACCACAAAGATGGGGAAAAAACAGAGCAGAAAAACTGGAAACTCTAAAAAGCAGAGTACCTCTCCTCCTCCAAAGGAACGCAGTTCCTCACCAGCAACGGAACAAAGCTGGACGGAGAATAACTTTGACGAGCTGAGAGAAGAAGACTTCAGACGATCAAATTACTCCGAGCTACGAGAGGATATTCAAACCAAAGGCAAAGAAGTTGAAAACTTTGAAAAAAAATTTAGAAGAATGTTTATCTAGACTAACCAATACAGAGAAGTGCTTAAAGGAGCTGATGGAGCTGAAAACCAAGGCTCGAGAACTATGTGAAGAATGCAGAAGACTCAGGAGCTGATGCGATCAAATGGAAGAAAGGGTATCAGCCCTGGAAGATGAAATGAATGAAATGAAGTGAGAAGGGAAGTTTAGAGAAAGAAGAATAAAAAGAAATGAGCAAAGCCTCCAAGAAATGTGGGACTATGTGAAAAGACCAAATCTACGTCTGATTGGTGTACCTGAAAGTGACGGGGAGAATGGAAACAAGTTGGAAAACAGTCTGCAGGATATTATCCAGGAGAACTTCCCCAATCTAGCAATGCAGGCAAACATTCTGATTCAGGAAATACAGAGAACGCCACAAAGATACTCCTCGAGAAGAGCAACTCCAAGACACATAATTGTCAGATTCACCAAAGTTGAAATGAAAGAAAAAATATTAAGGGCAGCCAGAGAGAAAGGTCGGGTTACCATCAAAGGGAAGCCCATCAGACTAACTGCGGATCTCTTGGCAGAAACCCTACAAGCCAGAAGAGAGTGGGGGCCAATATTCAACATTGTTAAAGAAAAGACTTCTCAAACCAGAATTTCAAATCGAGCCAAACTAAGCTTCATAAGTGAAGGAGAAGTAAAATACTTTACAGACAAGCAAATGCTGAGAGATTTTGTCACCACCAGGCCTGCCCTAAAGGAGCTCCTGAAGGAAGTGCTAAACATGGAAAGGCACAACCAGTACCAGCCAATGCAAAATCATGCCAAAATGTAAAGACCATCGAGACTAGGAAGAGACTGCATCAACTAACGAGCAAAATCACCAGCTAACATCACAATGACAGGATCAAATTCACACATAACAATATTAACTTTAAATGTAAATGGACTAAATGCTCCAGTTAAAAGACACAGACTGGCAAATTGGATAAAAACTCAAGACCCATCAGTGTGCTGTATTCAGGAAACCCATCTCACATGCAGAGACACATATAGGCTCAAAGAAAAAGGATGGAGGAAGATCTACCTAGCAAATAGAAAACAAAAAAAGGCAGGGGTTGCAATCCTAGTCTCTGATGAAATAGACTTTAAACCAACAAAGATCAAAAGAGACAAAGAAGGCCATTACATAATGGTAAAGGGATTAATTCAACAAGAAGAGCTAACTATACTAAATATAAATGCACCCAATACAGGAGCACCCAGATTCATAAAGCAAGTCCTGAGTGACCTACAAAGAGACTTAGACTCCCACACATTAAAAATGGGAGACTTTAACACCACACTGTCAACGTTAGACAGATCAAAGAGAGAGAAAGTCAACAAGGATACCCAGGAATTGAATTCACCTCTGCACCAAGCGGACCTAATAGACATCTACAGAACTCTCCACCCCAAATCAACAGAATATACATTTTTTTCAGCACCACACAGCACCTATTCCAAAATTTACCACATACTTGGAAGTAAAGCTCTCCTCAATAAATGTAAAAGAACAGAAATTATAACAAACTATTTCTCAGATCACAGTGCAATCAAGCTAGAACTCAGGATTAAGAATCTCACTCAAAACCACTCCACTACATGGAAACTGAACCACCTGCTCCTGAATGACTACTGGGTACATAACGAAATGAAGGCAGAAATAAAGATGTTCTTTGAAACCAACGAGAACAAAGACACAACATACCAGAATTTCTGGGATGCATTCAAAGCAGTGTGTAGAGGGAAATTTATGGCACTAAATGCCCACAAGAGAAAGCAGGAAAGATCCAAAATTGACACCCTAACATCACAATAAAAAGAACTAGAAAAGCAAGAACAAACACGTTCAAAATCTCGCAGAGGGCAAGAAATAACTAAAATCAGAGCAGAACTGAAGGAAATAGAGACACAAAAAACCCTTCGAAAAATAAATGAATCCAGGAGCTGGTTTTTTGAAAGAATCAACAAAATTGATAGACTGCTAGCAAGATTAATAAAGAAAAAGACAGAGAAGAATCAAATAGATGCAATAAAAAAATGATAAAGGGGATATCACCACCAATCCCACAGAAATACAAACTACCATCAGAGAATATTTCAAACACCTCTACTCAAATAAACTAGAAAATTCGAAGAAATGGATATATTCCTCAACACATACAACCTCCCAAGACTAATCCAGGAAGAAATTGAATCTCTGAATAGACTAATAACAGGAGCTGAAATTGTAGCAATAATCAATAGCTTACCAACCAAAAAAAGTCCAGGACCAGATGGGTTCACAGCCGAATTCTACCAGAGGTACAAGGAGGAGCTGGTACCATTCCTTCTGAAAATCTTCCAATCAATAGAAAAAGAGGGAATCCTCCCTAACTCATTTTAAGAGGCCAGCATCCTCCTGATACCAAAGCCGGGCACAGACACAACCAAAAAAGAGAATTTTAGACCAATATCCTTGATGAACATTGATGCAAAAATCCTCAATAAAATACCGGCAAACAGAATCCAGCAGCACATCAAAAAGCTTATCCACCATGATCAAGTGGGCTTCATCCCTGGGATGCAAGGCTGGTTCAATATACGCAAATCAATAAATGTAATCCAGCATATAAACAGAACCAAAGACAAAAACCACATGATTATCTCGATAGATGCAGAAAAGGCCTTTGACATAATTCAACAACCCTTCATGCTAAAAGCACTCAATAAATTAGGTATTGATGGGACGTATCTCAAAATAATAAGAGATTTCTATGACAAACCCACAGCCACAATCATACTGAATGGGCAAAAACTGGAAGCATTCCCTTTGAAAACTGGCACAAGACAGGGATGCCCTCTCTCACCACTTCTATTCAACACAGTTTTGGAAATTCTGGTCAGGGCAATTCGGCAGGAGAAGGAAATAAATGGTATTCAATTGGGAAAAGAGGAAGTCAAATTGTCCCTGTTTGCAGATGACATGATTGTATATCTAGAAAACGCTATTGTCTCAGCCCAAAATCTCCTTAAGCTGATAAGGAACTTCAGCAAAGTCTCAGGATACAAAATCAATGTACAAAAATCACAAGCATTCTTATACACAAATGACAGACAAACAGAGAGCCAAATCATGAGTGAACTCCCATTCACAATTGCTTCAAAGAGAATAAAACACCTAGAAATCCAACTTGTGAAAGACCTCTTCAAGGAGAAGTACAAACCACTGCTCAAGGAAGTAAAAGAGGATACAAACAAATGGAAGAACATTCCATGCTCATGGGTAGGAAGAATCAGTATCGTGAGAATGACCATACTGCCCAAGGTAATTTAGAGATTCAATGCCATCCCCATGAAGCTACCAATGACTTTATTCACAGAATTGGAAAAAACTACTTGAAATTTCATATGGAAATAAAAAAGAGCCCACATCACCAAGTCAATCCTAAGCCAAAAGAACAAAGCTGGAGGCATCACACTACCTGAATTCAAACTATACTACAAGGCTACAGTAACCAAAACAGCATGGTACTGGTACCAAAACAGAGATATAGATCAATGGAACAGAACAGAGCCGTCAGAAATAATGTCACATATCTACAACTATCTGATCTTTGACAAACCTGACAAAAACAAGAAATTGGGAAAGGATTCCCTATTTAATAAATGGTGCTGGGAAAACTGGCTAGCCATATGTAGAAAGCTGAAACTGGATCCCTTCCTTACACCTTATACAAAAATCAATTCAGGATGGATTAAAGACTTAAATGTTAGACCTAAAACCATAACAACCCTAGAAGAAAACCTAGGCATTACCATTCAGGACATATGCATGGGCAAGGACTTCATGTCTAAAACACCAAAAGCAATGGCAACAAAAGCCAAAATTGATAAATGGGATATAATTAAACTAAAGAGCTTGTGCACAGCAAAGGAAACTACCATCAGAGTGAACAGGCAACCTACAAAATGGGAGAAAATTTTCGCAACCTACTCATCTGACAAAGGGCTAATATCCAGAATCTACAATGAACTCCAACAAATTTACAAGAAAAAGACAACCCCTTCAAAAAGTGGGCGAAGGACATGAACAGACATTTCTCAAAAGAAGACATTTATGCAGCCAAAAAACACATGAAAAAATGCTCACCATCACTGGCCATCAGAGAAATGCAAATCAAAACCACAATGAGATACCATCTCACACCAGTTAGAATGGCAATCATTAAAAAGTCAGGAAACAACAGGTGCTGGAGAGGATGTGGAGAAATAGGAACACTTTTACACTGTTGGTGGAACTGTAAACTAGTTCAACCCTTGTGGAAGTCAGTGTGGCGATTCCTCAGGGATCTAGAACTAGAAATTCCATTCGACCCAGCCATCCCATTACTGGGTATATACCCAAGGACTATAAATCATGCTGCTATAAAGACACATGCACACGTATGTTTATTGCAGCATTATACACAATAGCAAAGACTTGGAACCAACCCAAATGTCCAACAATGATAGACTGGATTAAGAAAATGTGGCACATATACACCATGGAATACTAGGCAGCCATAAAAAATGATGAGTTCATATCCTTTGTAGGGACATGGATGAAATTGGAAATCATCATTCTCAGTAAACTATCACAATTACAAAAAACCAAACACCGCATATTCTCACTCATAGGTGGGAATTGAACAATGAGAACACATGGACACAGGAAGGGGAACAACACACTTCGGTGACTGTTCTGGGATGGGGGAAGAGGGGAGGGATAGGATTGGGAGATATACCTAATGCTAGATGACGAGTTAGTGGGGGCAGCGCACCAGCATGGCACATGTATACTTATGTAACTTATCTGCACATTGCGCACATGTACCATAAAACCTAAAGTATAATAATAATAATAATTTTTAAAAAAAAAGAAAATGTCGCCCATATACACCATGGAATGCTATGCAGCCATGAAAAATGATGAGTTTATGTCCTTTGTGGGGACATAGGTGAAATTGGAAATCATTATTCTCAGTCAGCTATTGCAAGAAGAAATAACCAAAACCCACATATTCACACTCATAGGTGGGAATTTTAAAATGAGAACACATGGACACAGGAAGGGAAACATCACACTCTTGGGACTTTTGTGGGTTGGGGGAAGGGGGGAGGGATATCATTGGGAGATATACCTAATGCTAGATGAAGAGTTATTGGGTGCAGCACACCAGCATGGCACATGCGTACTTATGTAACTAAACTGCACATTGTGCACATGTACCCTAAAACTTAAAGTATCATAATAATAAATAAAAAACGAGAAGTTTCTGAGAATGCTTCTGTCTAGTTTTTATGTGAAGATATTTCCATTTTCAGTACAGGCCTCAAATGGCTGCAAATATCCACTTGCAGATTCTACAAACATAATGTTTCAAAACTTCCCTATCAAAAGGAAGGTTCAAAACTGTGAGTTGAATGCACTCATCACAAAGAATTTTCTGAGAATGCTTCTGTCTAGGTTTTATGTGAACATATTTCTTTTTCCAGCATAGGCCTCAAAGCACACCAAATATCCAATTGCAGATTCTACAAAAAGAGTGTTTCAAAACTGCTCTATCAAAAGGAAGGTTCAACTCTGTGAGTTGAGTGCACACATCACAAATAAGTTTCTGAGAATGCTTCTGTCTGGTTTTTATGTGAAGATATTTCCTTTTCCAGCATAGGCCTCAAAGGGCTCCAAATATACATTTTCCGATACTTCAAAAAGAATGTTTCAAAACTGCTCTATAAAAAGGAGGTTTAACTCTGTGAGTTGAATGCAGACATCACAAAGAAGTTACTGAGAATGCTTCTGTCTGGATTTTATGTGAAGATATTTCCTTTTCCTGTACAGGACACAAAGCGCTCCAATTATCCAGTGGCAGATACTACAGAAAGAGTGATTCAAAACTGCTCTATCAAAAGGAAGATCCAACTCTTTGAGTTGAATGTACACATCACAAAGAAGTTTCTGCGAATGCTTTTGTCTACTTTTTATGAGAAGATATTTCCTTTTACAGCATAGCCTTCTAAGTGATCGAAATATCCACCAGCAGATTCTACAGAAAGAGTGTTTCAAAACTGCTCTATCAAGAGGAAGGTTCAACTTTGTGACGTGGATGCACACATCACAAATAAGTTTCTCAGAATTCTTCTATCTAGTTTTTATGTGAAAATATTTCCTTTTCCAGGATGGGCCTCAAAACTCCAAAAATTTTCCCCTGGCAGATTGTACAAACAGAATGATTCAAAACTGTGCTTTCAAAACAAAGGTTCAACTCTGTGAGTTAAATGCACACATTGCAAAAAAGTTTCTGAGAATGATTCTGTTTAGTATTTATGTGAAGATTCTTCCTTTCCCAGCATAGGCATCAAAGCACTCAAAATATCTACTGGCAAATTCTACAAAAAGAGTGTTTCAAAACTGTACTATCTAAAAGAAGGTTCACCTCTGTGAGTTGAATGCACACATCACAAAGATGTTCCTGAGAATACTTCTGTCTAGTTTTTAGATGAGGATATTTCCTGTTCCAGCATAGACCTCAAAGTGCTCCAAATATCCACTTGCAGATTCTCCAAATACAGTGTTTCAAAACTGCTCTATCAAAAGGAAGGTTCAACTCTCTGAGCTGAATGCACACATCACAACGAAGTTTCTAAGAATAATTCTGTCTAGGTTTTACGTGAAGATATATCCTTTTCCAGCATAGACCTCAAAACGCTCAAATATCCTTTGGCACATTCTACAAAAAGAGTGATTCTAAACTGCGCTATCAAAAGGAAGGTTCAACTCTGTGTTTTAAATGCACACATCACAAAGAAGTTTCTGAGAATGCTTCTGTCTGGTTTTAATGTGAAGATAATTTCTTTTCCAGCATAGGCCTCAAAGTGCTCCAGATATATCCACTCGCAGTTTCTACAAAAAGAGTGTTTCAAAACTGCTCTATCAAAAGGAAGGTTCAACTCTGTCAGTTGAAAGCGCACAACACAAAGAAGTTCCTGAGAATGCTTCTGTCTAGTTTTTATGTGAAGATATTTCCTTTTCCAGCATAGGCCTCAAAACGCACCAATTATCCTCTTGCAGATACCACAAAAAGAGTGTTACAAAACTGCTCTATCAAAAGGAAGGTTCAACTCTGTAAGCTGAATGCACATATCACCAAGAAGTTCCTGAGAATGCTTCTGTCTAGTTTTTATGCGACGATAACAACTTTTCCAGCATAGGCTTCAAATCGCTCCAAATATCCCATTGCAGATTCCACAAAAAGAGTGTTTCAAAACTGCTCTATTGAAAGCAAGGTTCAACTCTGTGAGTTGAAAGCACACATCACAAAGAAGTTTCTGAGAATGCTTCTGTCTACTTTTCATGTGCAGATACTTCCTTTTCCAGCATAGGCCTCATAGGGCACAAACTATCTGCTGGCAGATTCTACAAAAAGAGTGTTTCAAACTGCTCTATTGAAAGCAAGGTTCAACTCTGTGAGTTGAAAGCACACATTGCAAAGAAGTTTCTGAGAACGCTTCTGTCTAGTTTTTATGTGAAGATATTTCCTTTTCTGGTATAGGCCTCAAAGAGCTCCAAATATCCACTTGCACATTCTACAAAAAGAGTGTTTCAAAACTGCTCCATCGAAAGAAATGTTTAACTCAGTGTGTTGAATGCACACATCACAAAGACGTTTCAGAGAATGCTTTTGTCTAGTTTTTATGTGAAGATATTTCCTTTCCCAGCATAGGCTTCAAAGCTTTCCAAATATCCAGTTGAATATTCTACAAAAAGAGTGTTTCAAAACTGACCTATTGAAAGTAAGGTTCAACTCTGTGAGTTGCATGTACACATCACAAAGAAGTTCCTGATAATCCTTCTGTGTAGTTTTTAGGTGAAGATATTTCCTTTTTCTGCACAGTCCTCAAAGCACTCGAAATATCCACTTGCAGATCCTACAAAAAGTGGATTTCAAAACAGCTCTATTGGAGGAGCCAAGACGGCTGAATAGGAAGAGCTCCGGTCTACAGCTCCCAGGGCGAGCGACGCAGAAGACGGGTGATTTCTGCATTTCCATCTGAGGTACCCTGTTCATCTCACTAGGGAGTGCCAGACGGTGGGCGTAGGTCAGTGAGTGGGTGCACCGTCCACCAGCCGAAGCAGGGCCGAGGCATTGCCTCACTCGGGAAGCGCAAGGGGTCAGGGAGTTCCCTTTCCAGGGGGACAGAAAGCACCTGGAAAATCTGGCCACTCCCACCCGAATACTCTGCATTTCCGACGGGCTTAGGAAAGGGTGCCCGGGGAGAGTATAGCCCGCAACTGGCTCAGAGGGTCCTACGCCCACGGAGTCTCACTGATTGCTAGCACAGCAGTCTGAGATCAAACAGCAAGTCGGAAGCGAGGATGGGGGATGGGCGCCTGCCATTGCCCAGGCTCGCTTAGGTAAACAAGGCAGCCAGGAAGCTTCAACTGGGTGAGGCCTACAACAGCTCAAGGAGGTCTGCCTGCCTCTGTAGGCTCCACCTCTGGGGGCAGGGCACAGACAAACAAAAAGACAGCAGTAACCTCTGCAGACTTAAATATACCGGTCTGACAGCTTTGAGGAGAGCAGTGGTTCTCCCAGCACGCAGCTGGAGATCCGAGAACGGGCAGACTGCCTCCTCAAGTGGGTCCCTGACCCCTGAACCCCAAGCAGCCTAACTGCGAGGCACCCCCCAGCAGGGGCAGAGTGACACCTCACATGGCCGGCCAGGTACTCCAACAGACCTGCAGCTGAGGGTCGTGTCTGTTAGAAGGAAAACTAACAGAAAGGACATCCACACCAAAAACCCATCTGTACATCAACATCATCAAAGACCAAAGTAGATAAAACCACAAAGATGGGGAAAAAACAGAGCAGAAAAACTGGAAACTCTAAAAAGCAGAGTACCTCTCCTCCTCCAAAGGAACGCAGTTCCTCACCAGCAACGGAACAAAGCTGGACGGAGAATGACTTTGAGGAGCTGAGAGAAGAAGGCTTCAGACGATCAAATTACTCCGAGCTACGGGAGGAAATTCAAACCAAAGGCAAAGAAGTTGAAAACTTTGAAAAACATTTGGAAGAATGTATAACTCGAAAAACCAATACAGAGAAGTGCTTAAAGGAGCTGATGGAGCTGAAAACCAAGGCTCGAGAACTACGTGAAGAATGCAGAAGCCTCAGGAGCTGATGCAATCAAATGGAAGAAAGGGTATCAGCCCTGGAAGATGAAATGAATGAAATGAAGCGAGAAGGGAAGTTTAGAGAAAAAAGAATAAAAGGAAACAAGCAAAGCCTCCAAGAAATGTGGGACTACGTGAAAAGACCAAATCTACGTCTGATTGGTGTACCTGAAAGTGACGGGGAGAATGGAAACAAGTTGGAAAACAGTCTACAGGATATTATCCAGGAGAACTTCCCCAATCTAGCAAGGCAGGCCAACATTCAGATTCAGGAAATACAGAGAACGCCACAAAGATACTCCTCGAGAACAGCAACTCCAAGACACATAATTGTCAGATTCACCAAAGTTGAAATGAAGGAAAAAATGTTAGGGGCATCCAGAGAGAAAGGTCGGGTTACCATCAAAGGGAAGCCCATCAGACTAACTGCGGATCTCTTGGCAGAAACCCTACAAGCCAGAAGAGAGTGGGGGTCAATATTCAACAGTCTTAAAGAAAAGAATTTTCAACCCAGAATTTCATATCCTGCCAAACTAAGCTTCATAAGTGAAGGAGAAATAAAATACTTTACAGACAAGCAAATGCTGAGAGATTTTGTCACCACCAGGCCTGCCTTAAAAGAGTTCCTGAAGGCAGTGATAAACATGGGAAGGCACAACCGGTACCATCTGCTGCAAAATCATGCCAAAATGTAAAGACCATCGAGACTAGGAAGAGACTGCATCAACTAATGAGCAAAATAACCAGCTAACATCATAATGACAGGATCAGAGTCACAAATAACAATATTAACTTAAAATGTAAATGGACTAAATGCTCCAATTAAAAGACACAGACTGGCAAATTGGATAAAGACTCAAGACCCATCAGTGTGCTGTATTCAGGAAACCCATCTCACCTGCAGAGACACATATAGGCTCAAAATAAAAGGATGGAAGAATATCTACCAAGCAAATGGAAAACAAAAAAAGGCAGGGGTTGCAATCCTAGTCTCTGATAAAACAGACTTTAAACCAACACAGATCAAAAGAGACAAAGAAGGCCATTACATAATGGTAAAGGGATTAATTCAACAAGATGAGCTAACTATCCTAAATATATATGTACCCAATACAGGAGCACCCAGATTCATAAAGCAAGTCCTGAGTGACCTACAAAGAGACTTAGACTCCCACACATCAATAATGGGAGAATTTAACACCCCACTGTCAACATTAGACAGATCAACGAAACCGAAAGTCAACAAGGATACACAGGAATTGAACTCAGCTCTGCACCAAGCAGACCTAATAGACATCTACAGAACTCTCCTCCCCAAATCAACAGAATATACATTTTTTTCAGCACCACACCACACCTATTCCAAAATTGACCATATACTTGGAAGTAAAGCTCTCCTCAATAAATGTAAAAGAACAGAAATTATAACAAACTATCTCTCAGATCACAGTGCAATCAAGCTAGAACTTAGGATTAAGAATCTCACTCAAAACCGCTCAACTACATGGAAACTGAACTACCTGCTCCTGAATGACCACTGAGTAAATAACGAAAGCAAGGCAGAAATAAAGATGTTCTTTGAAACCAACGAGAACCAAAACACAACATACCAGAATGTCTGGGATGCATTCAAAGCAATGTGTAGAGGGAAATTTATAGCACTAAATGCCCACAAGAGAAAGCAGGAAAGATCCAAAATTGACACCCTAACATCACAATTAAAAGAACTAGAAAAGCAAGACCAAACACATTCAAAAGCTAGCAGAAGGCAAGAAATAACTAAAATCAGAGCAGAACTGAAGGAAACAGAGACACAAAAATCCCGTCAAAAAATAAATGAATCCAGGAGCTGGTTTTTGAAAGGATCAACAAAATTGATAGACCACTAGCAAGATTAATAAAGAAAAAAAGAGAGAAGTATCAAATAGAGGCAATAAAAAATGATAAAGGGGATATCACCACCGATCCCACAGAAATACAAACTAACATCAGAGAATATTACAAACACTTCTATGCAAATGAACTAGAAAATCTAGAAGAAATTGATGAATTCCTCAACACATACACCCACCCAAGACTAAACCAGGAAGAAGTTGATTCTCTGAATAGACTAATAACAGGAGCTGAAATTGTGGCAATAATCAATAGCTTATCAACCAAAAACAGTCCAGAACCACATGGGTTCACAGCCAAATTCTACCAGAGGTACAAGGAGGAGCTGGTACCATTCCTTCTGAAACAATTCCAATCAATAGAAAAAGAGGGATTCCTCCCTAACTCATTTTTTGAGGCCAGCATCATCCTGACACCAAAGCCTGGCAGAGACACAACAAAAAAAGAGAATTTTAGACCAATATCCTTGAAGAATATTGACGCAAAAATCCTCAATAAAATACTGGCAAACAGAATCCAGCAGCACATCAAAAAGCTTATCCACCATGATCAAGTGGGTTTCATCCCTGGGATGCAAGGCTGGTTCAATATACGTAAATCAATAAATGTAATCCAGCATATAAACAGAACCAAAGACAAAAACCACATGATTATCTCAATAGATGCAGAAAAGGCCTTTGACAAAATTCAACAACCCTTCATGCTAAAAACTCTCAATAAATTAGGTATTGATGGGACATACCTCAAAATAATAAGAGCTATCTATGACAAACCCACAGCCAATATCATACTGAATGGGCAAAACCTGGAAGCATTCCCTTTGAAAACTGGCACAAGACAGGAATGCCCTCTCTCACCACTTCTATTCAACACAGTGTTGGAAGTTCTGGCCAGGGCAGTTAGGCAAGAAAAGGAAATCAAGCGTATTCAATTAGGAAAAGAGGAAGTCAAATTGTCCCTGTTTGCAGATGACACGACAGTATATCTAGAAAACCCCATTGTCTCAGCCCAAAATCTCCTTAAGCTGATAAGCACCTTCAGCAATGTCTCAGGATACAAAATCAATGTACAAAAATCACAAGCATTCTTATACACCAATAACAGACAAACAGAGAGCCAAATCATGAGTGAACTCCCATTCACAATTGCTTCAAAGAGAATAAAATACCTAGGAATCCAACTTACAAGGGATGTGAAGGACCTCTTCAAGGAGAACTACAAACCACTGCTCAAGGAAATAAAAGAGGATACAAACAAATGGAAGAACATTCCATGCTCATGGGCAGGAAGAATCAATATCATGAAAATGGTGATCTGTCCCAAGATAATTTACAGATTCAATGCCATCCCCATCAAGCTACCAATGACTTTCTTCACAGAATTGGAAAAAACTACTTTAAAGCTCATATGGAACCAAAAAAGAGCCCGCATCGCCAAGTCAATCCTAAGCCAAAAGAACAAAGCTGGAGGCATCACGCTACCTGACTTCAAACTATACTACAAGGCTACAGTAACCAAAACAGCATGGTACTGGTACCAAAACAGAGATATAGATCAATGGAACAGAACAGAGCCGTCAGAAATAATGCCACATATGTATAACTATCTGATCTTTGACAAACCTGACAAAAACAAGCAATGGGGAAAGGATTCCCTATTTCATAAATGGTGCTGGGAAAACTGGCTAGCCATATGTAGAAAGCTGAAACTGGATCCCTTCCTTAAACCTTATACAAAAATCAATTCAAGATGGATTAAAGACTTAAATGTTAGACCTAAAACCATAGAAACCCTAGCAGAAAACCTAGGCATTACCATTCAGGACATAGGCATGGGCAAGGACTTCATGTCTAAAACACCAAAAGCAATGGCAACAAAAGCCAAAATTGACAAATGGGATCTAATTAAACTAAAGAGCTTGTGCACAGCAAAGGAAACTACCATCAGAGTGAACAGGCAACCTACAAAATGGGAGAAAATTTTCGCAACCTACTCATCTGACAAAGGGCTAATATCCAGAATCTACAATGAACTCCAACAAATTTACAAGAAAAAAACAAACCACCACATCAAAAAGTGGGCGAAGGGCATGAACAGACAGTTCTCAAAAGAAGACATTTATGCAGCCAAAAAACACATGAAAAAATGCTCACCATCACTGGCCATCAGAGAAATGCAAATCAAAACCACAGTGAGATACCATCTCACACCAGTTAGAATGGCAATCATTAAAAAGTCAGGAAACAACAGGTGCTGGAGAGGATGTGGAGAAATAGGAACACTTTTACACTGTTGGTGGGACTGTAAACTAGTTCAACCCTTGGGGAAGTCAGTGTGGCGACTCCTCAGGGATCTAGAACTAGAAATTCCATTGGACCCAGCCATCCCATTACTGGGTATATACCCAAAGGACTCTAAATCATGCTGCTATAAAGGCACATGCACACGTATGTTTATTGTGGCATTATACACAATAGCAAAGACTTGGAACCAACCCAAATGTCCAACAACGATAGACTGGATTAAGAAAATGTGGCACATATACACCATGGAATACTATGCCGCCATAAAAAATGATGAGTTCATATCCTTTGTAGGGACGTGGATGAAACTGGAAATCATCATTCTCAGTAAACTATCGCGAGAACAAAAAACCAAACACCATATATTCTCACTCATAGGTGACAATTGAACAATGAGAACACATGGACACAGGAAGGGGAACATCACACTTCGAGGACTGTTGTGGGGTGGGGGGAGGGGGGAGGGACAGCATTGGGAGATATACCTAATGCTAGATGACGAGTTGGTGGGTGAATCGCACCAGCATGGCACATGTATACATATGTAACTTGCCTGCACGTTGCGCACATTTACCATAGAGCCTAAAGTAAAATAATAACAATAATAATAATAATAATAAAAGAAAAAAAAGAAAATTTGTAGGGCTGTGTACAGTGGCTCACGCCTGTAATCCCAGAACTTTGGGAGGCCAAGGGAAAGAATCACTTGAGGCCTGGAGTTTGATAGCAGCCTGGGCAACATAGTGAGACCCCATGTCTATTTTTAAAAATCACAAATAATAAATGAATGAGGAAAATATGAAAAAAAAAGCAGTTCTATCTAAAGGAAGGCTCAAGTCTGTGAGTTGAATGCACACATCACAAAGATGCTTCTGAGATTGCGTCTGTTTACTTTTTATGTGAAGTTATTTCCTTTTCCAGCACAGACCTCAAAGCACTCTAAATATCCACTTGGAGGTTCTACCAAAAGAGTGTTTCAAATGTGCTCTATCAAAAGGAAGTTTCAACTCCGTGAGCTGGACGCACATATCACAAAGAAGTTTCTCTGAATTCTTCTGTCTCGTTTTTATGTGAAGATATTTCCTTTTCCGTCATAGGCCTCAAAGCGCCCAAATACCCACTGACAGATTCTACAAAAAGAGTGATTCAAAAATGCGCTATCAAAAAGAATGTTCAAATCTGTGTGTTAAATGCACGCATCACAAAGAAGTTTCTAAGAATGCTTCTGTCTAGTTTTTATGTGAAGAAATTTCCTTTTGCAGCATAGGACTCAAAGCCCTCCAGATATCCACTTGCAGATTCTAAAAAAGAGTGTTTCGAAACTGCTTTATCGAAAGGAAGTTTAAACTCTGTGAGTTGAATACACACATGAAAGAGACGTTTCTTAGAATGCTACTGTCCAGTTTTTATGACAAGATATTTCCTTTTCCAGCATAGGCCTCAAAGAGCTCCAAATATCCAGTTGCAGATTCTACAAAAAGAGTGTTTCAAAACGGCTGAATCAAAAGGAAGGTTCAACTCTGTCACTTGAAAGCACACAACGCAACGAAGTTCCTGATAATACTTCTGTCTAGTTTTTATGTGAAGATATTTCCTTTTCCAGCATAGGCCTCAAAGCTCTCAAAATATCCTCTTGCAGGTTCCATAAAAAGAGTGTTTCAAAACTGCTCTATCAAAAGGAATGTTCAACTCTCTGAGTTGAAAGCTCATTTCACGAATAAGTTCCTGAGAATGCTTCTGTCTAGTTTAAATGTGACAATAATACCTTTACCAACATAGGTTTCAAAGCGTTCTAAATATCCTCTTCCGGATTCCACAAAAAGAGTGTTTCCAATGTGCTCTGTCAAAAAGAAGGTTCAACTCTGCTAGTTGAATGCACACATGACAGAGAACTTTCTGGGAATACTTCTGTCTACTTTACATGTGAAGAAATTTCCTTTTCCAGCATAGGCCTCAAATGGCTCCAAATATCTACTTTCAGTTTCCACAAAAAGAGTGTTTCAAAACCGCTCTATCAAAACCAAGGTTCAACTCTGTGAGTTGAATGCACACATCACAAAGAAGTTTTGGAGAATGATTCTGTCTAGTTTTTATTTTAAGCTATTTCCTTTTCCTGCGTAGGCCTCAATGTGCTCCAGATATCCACTTGCAGATTCTAAAAAAGAGTGTTTCAAAACTGCTGTATCAAAACGAAGGTTCAACTCCATGAGTTGAATACACACATCACAAAGAAGATTGTGAGAATGCTTTTGTATATTTTTTATGTGAAGATATTTTGTTTTCTAGCATAGGCCTGAAAGCGCTCCAAATATCCACTTTCAGATTCTACAAAAAGAGTGTTTCAAAACTAATCTATCCAAAGGAATGTTCAACACTGTGAGTTGAATGCACACATCACAAAGAAGTTCCTGAGAATGATTCTGTGTAGTTATTATGTGAAGATATTTCCTTTTACCGCATCATCCTCAAAGCGCTCCAAATATCCACTTGCAGATTCTACAAAAAGAGGGTTTCAAAACTGCTCTATCAAACAGAAGGCTCAAGTCTGTTAGTTGAATTCACACATCACAAAGAAGTTTCTGAGAATGATTCCATCTAGTTTTTATGTGAAGATATTTTCTTTTCCATCATAGGCATCTATGCTCTCCAAGTGTCCACTTGCAGATTCTACAAAAACAGGGTTTCAAAAATGCTCTATCAAAAGTAAGGTTCAACACTGTGAGTTGAATGCACATATTACAAAGAAGTTCTGAGAGTGCTTCTTTCCAGTTTCTATGTGAAGATATATCTTATTCCAGCACAGGCCTCAAAGCGCTAAGACAATCCAGTGGCAGATGGTACAAAAACAGTTTTAAAAAACTGCTCTATCAAAAGCGACATTCAACTCTGTGCGTTCAATGCACACATCAAAAATAAGTTTCTGAAAATGCTTCTGTCCAGTTTATATGTGAAGCTATTTCCTTTTCCAGCACACGCATCAAAGCACTGCAAATATCCACTGGCAGATTCTACAAAAAGAGTGTTTCAAAACTGCTCTATCAAAAGGAAGGTTCAACTCTGTGTATTGAATGCATATATCACAATGAAGTTTCTGGGAATGTTTCTATCCAGTTTTTACGTGAACACATTTCCTTTTCCAGCATTGGTATCAAATCACTCCAAATATCCAATTTCAGATACTACAAAAAGAGTATTTCAGAAGTGCTCTATCAAAACGAAGGTTCAACTCTGTGAGTTGAATGCACACATCACAAAGTAGTTTCTCAGAATGCTTCTGTCTAGTTTTAATATGAAGATATATCCTTATCTAGCATAGGCGTCAAAGCGCTCCAAATATCCACTGGCAGATTCTACAAAAAGGGTGTTTCAAAACTTCTCCATTGAAACGAAGGTTTAAACCTGTGAGTTGAATGCACACATCAAAAAGTATTTTCTGAGAATGCGTCTGTCTGGTTTTTATGTGAATATATTTCCTTTTCTGGCATAGGTCACAAAGCGCTCCAAATATCCACTTGCAGATTCTACAAAAAGAGTGTGTAGAAACTGCTCTATCAAAAGGAGGGTTCAACTCCGTGCATCGAAAGCACACATCACAAAGTAGTTTCTGCGAATGCTTCTGTCTATTATTTATGTTCAGATACATCCTTTTCCAGCATAGAACTCAAAGCTCTCCAAAAAGCCACTTGCAGATTCTACAAAAACAGAGTTTCAAAACTACTCTATCAAAAGGAAGGTTCAACACTGTGAGGTGGATGCACACATCACAAAGAGGTTTCTGAGAATGCTTCTGTCTAGTATTTATGTGAAGATGTTCCTTTTAGCAGCAAAGGCCTCCAAGCGTTCCAAATATCCACTGGCAGATTCTAGAAAAAGAGTGATTATAAATTACTGTATCAAAAGGAAGGTCCAACACTGTGAGTTGAATGCACACATCACAAAGAAGTTTCTGAGAATGCTTCTGTCTAGTTATACGTGAAGACATTTCCTTTTCCAGCATTGGCATCAATGCACTCCAAATATCCACGGGCAGAATCTACAAAAAGAGTGTTTCAAAACTGCTCTATCAAAAGGAAAGTTCAACTCTGTGAGTTTAATGCCCACATCACAAATGTGTTCCTTAGAATACTTCTGTCTATTTTTTATGTGAGGATATTTCCTTTTCCAGCATAGGCCTCAAAGCACTACAAATATCTACTTGCAGATCCTGCAAAAAGGGTGCTTCAAAACTGCTCTATCAAAACTAAGGTTCAACTCTGTGAGTTGAATGCACACGTCACAAAGAAGTTTCTCAAAATACTTCTGTCTAGGTTTTATATTAAGATATATCCTTTGCCAGAATAGGCCTCAAATCACCCAAATATCTGCTGGCAGATTGTACAAAAATAGTGTTTCAAAACTGCGCTATCAAAAGGAAGGTTCAACTCTGTATGTTAAATGCACACATAACAAAGAAGTTTCTGAGAATGCTTCTGTCTAGTTTTTATGTGAAGATATTTCCTTTTCTAGCATAGGCCTCAAAGCACTCCAGATATCCACTCGCAGATTCTACAAAAATAGTGTTTCAAAACTGCTCTCTAGAAAGGAAGTTTCAACATGGTGCATTGAATAAACACATCACAAAGAAGTTTCTGAGAAAGCTTCTTTCTAGTTTTCATGTGAAAATATATCGTTTTCCAGCATAGGCCTCAAAGCGCTCCAAATAAACAGTTGCACATTCTACAAAAAGTGTGTTTCAAAACTGCTCTATCAAAAGGAAGATTCAACTGCATCAGTTGAAATCACACAACACAAAGGAGTTCCTGAGGATACTCTGTCTAGTTTTTATGTGAAGATATTTCCTTTTCCAGCATAGACCTCAAAGCGTTCCAAATATCCTCTTGCAGATTCCACAAAAAGTGTGTTTCAAAACTGCCCTATCAAAAGGAAGGTTCAACTCTGTGAGTTGAATGCACACATCACAAAGAAGTTCCTGAGAATGCTTCTGTCTAGTTTTTATGACATGATAATTCCTTTTCCAGCATAGGCTTCAAAGTGCTCCAAATATCCTCTTGCAGATTCTACAAAAAGAGTGTTTAAAAACTGCTCTATCGAAAGCAACATTCAACCCTTTGAGTTGAATGCACAGATTAGAAAGCAGTTTAGGAGAATGCTTTTTTCTAGTTTTTATGTGAGGATATTCCCTTTTCCAGCAGAGGCCTCAAAGGGCTCCAAATATCCACTTGCAGATTCTACAAATAGAGTGTTTCAAAACTGATCTATTGAAAGGAAATTTCATCTCTGTGAGTTGAATGCACACATCACAAAGAAGTTCCTGAGAATGCTTCTGTGTAGTTTTTATGCGTAGATATTTCCTTTTCTCGCATAGTCCTCAAAGCGCTCCAAGTACCCACTTGCAGATTCTACAAAAGGAGGGTTTCAAAACTGTTCTATCAAAAGGAAGGCTCAAGCATGTGAGTTGAGTGCTCACATCACAAAAATGTTTCTGAGAATGCTTCTGTCTAGTTTTTCTGAGAAGATATTTGCTTTTCCAGCAGTGGTGTCTAAGTGCTCCAAATGTCCAATTGCAGATTCCAAAAAAGAGTGTTCCAAAACTTCTCTATCAAAATGAAGATTCAAATCTGTGATTTGAATGCCCCCGTCACAGATAAGTTTCTAAAAATGCTTCTGTCTAGTTTTTATGTGATGATATTTCTTTCTCCAGCACAGGCCTCAAAGAGTTACAAATATCCACTGGCAGATTCTACAAAAGGAGTGTTTCAAATCTACTCTATCAAAACGGAGGTTCAACAGTTGTGAGATGAATTCACACATCACAAAAATGTTTCTGAGAAATCTTCTGTCTAATTTTAATGTGAAGATATTTCCTTTTCCAGCATAGACCTCAAAGTGCTCCAAATATCCACTTGCAGATTCTACAAAAAGAGTGTTTCAAAACTGCTGAATCAAAAGGAAGGTTCAATTCTGTCGGTTGAAAGCACACAACACAACGAAGTTCCTGATAATGCTTCTGTCTAGTTTTTATGTGAAGATATTTCCTTTTCTAGCATAGGCCTCAAAGAGCTCAAAATATCCACTTGCAAATTCCACAAAAAGAGTGTTTCAAAACTTGCCTATAAAAAGGAAGTTTCAACTCTCTGACTTGAATGCACACATCACAAAGAAGTTTCTGAGAATGCTTCAGTCTAGTTTTTATGTGGAGATATTTGCCTTTCCAGCTTAGGACTCAAAGTGCCCCAAATATCCACTGGCAGATTCTACAAAAATAGTGATTCAAAACTGCTCCATCAAAAGAAATGTTCAGCTCTGTGAGTTGAATGCATACATCACAAAGTAGTTTCCTGGAATGTTTCTATCTAGTTTTTATGTGAAGATATTTCCTTATCTAGCATAGGTGTCAAAGGGCTGCAAATATCCACTGGCCGACACTACTAAAAGTGTGTTTGAAAACTGCTCTTTCAAAAGGAAAGTTCAAATCTGCAATGTGAATTCACACATCACAAAGAAGTTTGTGAGAATACTTCTGTCTAATTTTTATGTGAAGATATTTCCTTTTCCAGCAGAGGCCTCAAAACTCTCCAAATATCCACTTGCAGATTCTACAAAAAGAGTGTTTCAAAACTGCTCTATCAAAAGGAAGGTTCAACTCTGTGAATTGAATGCACACATCACAAAGAAGTTCCTGAGAATGCTTCTATCTAGTTTTTATTTGAAGACATTTCCTTTTCCAGCTTAGACCTCAAAGCACTCGAAATATCCACTTGCAGTTTCTACAAAAAGAGTGTTTCAAATCTGCTCTATCTAAAGGAAGGATCTACTGTGTGAGTTGAGTGCGCACATCACAAAGCTGTTTCTGAGAATGTTTCTGTCTAGTTTTTAAGTGAAGATATTTCCTTTTCCAGCAGAGGCCTCAAAGCGCTTTGAATATCCCCTTGCATATTCTACAAAAAGAGTGTTTCACAACTGCTCTATCTAAAGGAAGGTTCAACTCTGTGAGTTGAGTGCACACATCACAAAGAACTTTCTGAGAATGCTACTGTCTAGTTTTTATGTGAAGATATTTCCTTTTCCCGCATAGGTCTCAAAGCGCTCCAAGTATCCACTTGCAGATCCTACAAAGTGATAGTTTCGAATCTGCCCTATGAAAAGGAAGGTTCAACTCTGTGAGTTGATTGCACACATCACAAAGAAGTTTCTTAGAATGCTACTGTATAGTTTTTATGTGAAGATATTTCCTTATCTAGCATAGGCGTCTAGGCCTTCCAAATACCCACTTGCAGATTCTACAAAGAGAGTGTTTCAAAACTGCTCATCAAAAGGAAGATTGAAGTCTGTGTGCTGAATGCCCACATAACAAAGAAGTTTCTGAGAATGCTTCTGTCTATTTTTTATGTGAAGGTAATTCCTTTTCCAGCCTAGGTCTCAAATCACTGAAAATATCCCCTGGCAGTTTCTACAAAAAGAGTGATTCTAAACTGTCGTCTCTAAAGGAAGATTCAACTCTGTGCGTTAAATGCACACATCACAAAGAAGTTTCTGATTATGCTTCTGTCTAGTTTTTATGTGAAGATATTTCCTTTTCCAGCATAGGCCACAAAGCGCTCCAAATATCCACTTGCAAATTGTGAAAAAAGAGTGTTTCAAAACTGCTCTATCAAAAGGAAGATTCAACTCCTTTATTTGAATGTACATATCACAAAGAAGTTTCTAAGAATGCTTCTATCTAATTTTTATATTAAGATATTTTGTTTTCCATCCTAGGCCTCAAAGCGCTCCAAATGTCCACTTGCAGATTCTACAATAAGAGTGTTTCAAAACTGCTCTATCAAAACGAAGGTTAACCTCTGTTAATTGAGTGCACTCTTCACAAAGAAGTTTCTGTGATTGTTTCTTTCTAGTTTTTATGTGAAGGTATTTCTTTTTCCAGCCTAGGCCAGAAATCGGTCCAAATATCCACATCCAGATTCTACAAAAAGTGTGTTTCAAAACTGCTCTATCAAAAGGAAGGTTCAATTCTGTGAGTTGAAAGCACACATCACAAAGAAGTTTCTGAGAATGCTTCTGTCTAATTTTTATGTGAAGGTATTTCCTTTTCCAACATAGGCCTCAAAACTCCCCAAATATCAACTGGTAGATTCTACAAAAATAGTGTTTCAAAACTGCTCAATCAAAAGGAAGTTTCAACTCAGTGAGTTGAATGCAAACATCACAAAGAAGTTTCTGAGAATGCTTCTGTCTACTTTTTATGTGAATATATTTCTTTTTCCAGCATAGGCCTCAAAGCACTCCAAATATCCACTGGCAGATGCTTCAAAAAGAGAGTTTCAAAACTCTTCTATCAAAAAGAAGGTTCAACTCTGTAAGTTGAATGCACATATCATAAAGTAGTTTCTAAGAATCCTTATGTCTAGTTTTTATGTGAAGATATTTCCTTTTCCAGCTAGGTCTCAAAGCGCTCCAAATTTACAATTGCAGAAACTTCAAAACGAATTTTTCTACTCTCCTCTATGAAAAGGAAGATTCAATTCTGTGACTTGAATGCACATATCACAAAGTAGTTGCTGAGAATGCTTCTGTATAGTTTTTATGTGAACATATTTCCTTTTCCAGCATAGGCCTCAAAGTGCTCCAAATATCCACTTGCGGATTCTACAAAAAGAGTGTTTCAAAACTTCTCTATCAAAAGGAAGGTTCAACTCTGTCAGTTGAATGCACACATCACAAAGAAGTTTCTGAAAATGCTTCTGTCTGGTTTTGATTTGAAGATACTTCCTTTTCCAGCATAGGCCTCAAAGCGCCCCAAATATCTACTTGCAGATTCTACAAAAAGTTTGTTTCAAAACTGCTCTTTCGAAAATAAAGTTCAACTCTGTGAGATGAAATCACACATCACAAAGGAGTTTCTGAGAATGCTTCTGTCTAGTTTTTATGTAAAGATATTTTCTTTTCCAGGATTGGCCTCAAATCACTCCAAATGTCCCCTTGCAGATTGTGCAAAAACAGTGTTTAAAAACTGCTCTATGAAAAGGAAGGTTCAACTCTTTGGTTTGAATGTACACATCACAAAGAAGTTTCTGAGAATGCTTCTGTCTAATTTTCATGTGCAGATATTTCCATTTGTAGCAGAAGCCTCAAATCACTCCAAATGCCCACATTCAGAATCTTCAAAAAGAGAGTATTTAAACAGTTCTATCAAAGGGAATATTCAACTCTTTGTGTTGAAAGTACACATCCCAAGTAAGTTTCTGAGAATGCTTCTTTCTAATTTTTAGGTGAAGATATTTCCTTTTCCAGTATAGGCCTCAAAGCGCTCCAACTATCCTCTTGCAGATTCAACAAAAAGTGTGTTTCAAAACTGCTCTATGAAAAGGAAGGTTCAACTCTGTGAGTTGGATGCACACATCATAAAGAAGTTTCTGAGTATGCTTCTGTCTAGTTTTTCTGAGAAGTTATTTCATTTTCCAGCATTGGCCTTAATGTGCTCCAAATATCCTTTTGCAGATTCTACAAAAAGAGTGTTTCAAAACTCCTCTATGAAAAGGATGGTTCAACAATGTGAGTTGAATTCACATATCACAAACAAATTTCTCAGAATAATTCCAATTTTTCTGTGAAGATATTTCCTTTTTACAGCAGAGGCCTCAAATCGCTCCAAATATCCACTTGCCGATTCTACAAACAGTGTGTTTCAAAACTGCTCTATCAAAACGAAGGTTCAACTCTGTGATTTGAGTGCACACATCACAAAGAAGTTTCTGAGAATGCTGCTTTCTAGTTTTTACGTGAAGATATACCGTTTTCCAACATAGGCATCAAAGTGGTCCAAATATCCACTTCCAGATTCTACCAAAAGAGTGTTTCAAAACTGCTCTATTAAAAAGAAGGTTCAATTGTGTGAGTTGAATGCAGACATCACTAAGAAGTTTCTGAGAATGATTCCGTCTAATTTTTATGTGAAGGTATTTTGTTTTCAAGCATAGGCTTCAAAGTGCTCCAAATATACCCGGGCAGATTATTCAAAAAGAGTGTTTCAAAATTGCTTTACCAAAATTAAGGTTCAACTCCGTGAGTTGAATTCACACGTCACAAAGAAGTTCCCGAGAATGCTTCGGTCTAGTTTTTATGTTAAGATATTTCCTTTTCCAGCATAGGCCTCAAAACGCTTCAAATATCCAATTGCAGATTCTATAAAAAGAGTATTTCACAACTGCTCTATCAAAAGGAAGGTTCAACTCTGTTAGTTGAGTGCACACATCACAAAGAATTTTCTCAGAATTCTTCAGTCTAGTTTTTATGTGAAGATATTTCCTTATCTAGCATAGGCCTCTAAGCGCTCAAAATATCCACTTGCAGATTGTACAAAAAGAGTGTTTCAAAACTGCTCTATCAAAAGGAATGTTTACCTCTGTGAGTTGAATGCACACATCACAAATAAGTTTCTTAGAATGCTTCTGTCTAGTTTTTATGTGAGGATATTTCCTTATCTAGCATAGGCGTCAAAGCACTCCAAATATCCACTGGCAGATCTTACAGAAAAAGTGTTTCAAAACTGCTCTATCAGAAGAAAGATTCTACTCTGAGAGTTGAATGCAATCATCACAAAGAAGTTTATGAGAATGCTTCTGTCTAGTTTTTATGTGAAGATATTTCCTTTTCCCACATTGGCCTCAAAGCACTCTAAATATCCACTTGCAGATCCTACAAAAAGTGTGTTTCAAAACTGCTCTATCAAAAGGAAGGTTCAACTTTGTGAGTTGAGTGGACATATCACAAAGTTGTTTCTGAGAATGCTTCTGTCTAGTTTTTATGTGAAGATATTTCTTTTTCCAGCATAGACCTTAAAGCGCTCCAAATATCCACAGGCAGATGCTTCAAAAAGAGTGTTTCAAAACTGTTCTTTCAAAATAAAGGTTCAACTCTGTGAGTTGAATGCACACATCACAAATAAGTTTCTTGGAATGCTTCTGTCTGGTTTGTATGTGAAGATATTTCTTTATCTAGCATAGGCGTCAAAGTGCTCCAAATATCCACTGGCAGATCCTACGAAAAGCGTTTTCCATAACTGCGCCATCAAAAGGAAGATTCAACTCTGAAAGTTGAATGCAAACATCACAAAGAAGATTCTGCAAATGCTTCTGTCTAGTTTTTATGTGAAGATATTTCCTTTTCCCGCATAGGCCTCAAAACGCTCCAAATATCCACTTGCAGATCTTACAAAAGTGTGTTTCAAAACTGCTCTATCAAAAGGAAGGTTCAACTTTGTGAGTTGAGTGGACTTATCATAAAGTTGTTTTTGAGAAAGATTCTGTCTAGTTTTTATGTGAAGATATTTCCTTTTCCAGCATAGGCCTCAAAACCTTCCGAATATCCAACTGCAGATTCCACAAAAAGTGATTTTTCAAAACTGCTCTATCAAAAGGAAGGTTCAACTCTGTCACTTGAATGCACACATCACAAAGGTGTTAGTGAGAATGCTTCTGTCTAGTATTTTGTGAAGATATTTCCTTTTCTATCATAGGACTCAAAGTGCTCCAAATATCCACTGTCAGATTCTACAAAAATAGTGCTTCAAAACCGCTGTATCAAAAGTAAGGTTCAACTCTTTGACTTGAACGCATACATCACAAAGAGGTTTCTGAGAGTGCTTCTGTCTAGTTTTGATGTAAACATATTTCCTTTTCCAGCATAGGTCTCAAAGCGCTCCAAATATCCACTTGCAGATTCTAAAAAAAAGAGTGTTTCAAAACTTCTCTATCAAAAGGAAGGTTCATCTCTTTGAGTTGAATGCACTCATCACAAAGAAGTTTCTGAGAATGCTTCTCTCTAGTTTTTATGTGAACATATTTCCTTTTCCAGCATAGGCCTTAAAGTACTCCAAATATCAACTTGCAGATTCTACAAAAAAGCGTTTCAAAACTGCTATGTCAAAACGAAAGTTCAACCCTGCCAGTTGAATGCACACATCACAAAGAAGTTTCTGAGAGTGCTTCTGTCTAATTTTTATGTGAAGACATTTCCTTTTCCAGCCTATGCATCAATGCGTTCCAAATATCCACTTGCAGATTCTACAAAAAGATTGTTTCAAAACTGCTCTATCAAAAGGAAGTTTCAACTCTGTGAGTTGAATGCACACATCACAAAGAAGTGTCTGAGAATGCTTCTTTCTAATTTTTATGTGAAGATATTTTCTTTTCCAGCGTATGCCACAAAGCTCTCAAAATATCCACTTGCAGATCCTACAAAAAGATTGTTTCAAAACTGCTCTATCAAAAGGAAGGTTCAACTCTGTGGGTTGAATGCACACATCACGTAGAAGTTTCTGAGAATCCTTCTGTCTAGTTTTTATGTGAAGAAATTTCCTTTTCCAGCATAGGTCTCAAAGAGCTCCAAATATCCACTGGCAGATTCTACAAAAAGAGTGTTTCAAAAATGCTCTGTCAAAAAGAATGTTCAACTCTGTTAGTTGAATGCACACATCACAAAGTAGTTTCTGAAAATGCTTCTCTCTTGTTTTTATTTGAACATGTTTCCTTTTCCAGCCTATGTCTCTAAGCGCTGCAAATATCCACTGGCGTATTCCACAAAAGATTGTTTCAATCCTGTTCTATCAAAGGGAACGTTCAACTCTGTGAGTTGAAGGCACACATCATGTAGAAGTTTCTGAGAATGCTTCTGTCTACTTTTTATGTGAAGATATTTCCTTTTCCAGCATAGACCTCAAAGCGCTCCAAATATCCACTTGCAGGTTCTACGAAAAGGTTTTTTTCAAAACTGCTCTATCAAAAGGAAGCCTCATCCCTGTGAGTTGAATGCACACATCACAAAGAAGTTTCAGAGCACGGTTCTGTCTAATTTTTATGTGAAGATATTTTCTTTTCAAGCATAGTCCTCAAAGGGCTCCAAATATCCACTTGAAGATTCTACAAAAAGAGTGTTTCAAAACTGCTCTATCCAAAGGAAGGTTCAACTTTGTGAGATGAATGTGCACATCACAAAGTAGTTTCTTAGAATTCTTCTGTCTCGTTTTTATGTGAAGATATTTCCTTTTCAAGAATTGACCTCAAAGAGTTCCAAATATCCACTTGCAGGTCCTACAAAGAGAGAGTTTCAAAACTGCTTTATCAAAAGATAGGCTCAATTGTGTGAGTTGAATTCACACGTCACAAAGAAGTTTCTCAGAATGCTTCTGTTTAGTTTTTCTGTGAATATATTTCCTTTTTCACCACAGGCAGCAAAGACCTCCATATATCCACTTGCAGATTCTACAAAAAGAGGCTTTCAGGACTGTTCTATCAAAAGACAGGATGAAATCTGTGAGAAGAATGCACACATCCCAAAGAAGTTTCTCAGAATGCTTCTGTATAGTTTTAATGTGAAGACTTTTTTTCCTCAATAGGCCTCAAAGAGCTTCAATTATCCACTTTCATATTCTACAAAATATGTATTTAAAACTGCTCTGTCAAAAGAGAAGTTCAACTCTGTGAGTTAAATGCACACATCACAAAGAAGTTTCTAAGAATACTTCTGTGTATGTTTTATGTGAAGATATTCCTTTTTCCATTCTAGGCCTCAAAGGACTCCAAATATCCGATTGCAGATTCTACGAAAAGAGTGTTTCAAAACTGCTCAATCAAATGAAATGTTCAACTAGGTGAAATGAATGCACACATCACAAAGAAGTTTCTCAGAATGCTTCTTTGTAGTTTTTACGTGACGATATTTCCTTTTACTCCGTCGGCCACAAAGGACTCCACCTAACCACTTGCTGATCCTACAAAAAGAGAGTTCAAAACTGCTCTAACAAAAGATTGGTTCAACTCTGTGAGGTGAATGCCCACATCACAAAGAATTTTCTCTGAATACTTCTGTGTAGTTTTTAGGTGAAGATATTTCCTTTTCCACCATAGGCTGCAAAGGCCTACAAATATCCACTTGCAGATTCTTCAAATAGACAGTTTCAAAACTGCTCTCTCAAAAGATACGTTTAACTCTGTGAGTTGAATGCACATTTCAAAAAGTAGTTTCTCAGAGTGCTTCTGTGTATTTTTTATGTGAAGATATTTCCTTTTCCACCATAAGTTACAAAGCGCTCCAAATATCCACTTGCTGATTCTCCAAGAGAGTTTCAACACTCCTCTGTCAAAGTATATGTTGAATTCTTTGAGATGAATGCACACGTTGCAAAGTAGTTTCTCAGAATGCTTCTGTGCAGTTTTTATGTGAAGATATTTAGTTTTCCACAATTGGCCTACTGTGGTTCCCAATATCAACTTGCAGAAGCTACTAAAAGAGCTGTTTCCAAACTTCTCAATCAAAAGAAATTTCAACTCTGTGAGATGAATGCATATATCACAAAGAAGTTGCTCAGAATGCTTCTGAATAGTTTTTATGTGAAGATATTTCCTTTTCCAGCATAGGCCTCAAGGCGCTCCAAATATCAACTTGCAGATTCTATGCAAAGAGTGTTTGAAAACTGCTCAATCACAAGAAAAATTAAACTCTGTGAGATGAATGCACGCATCACCAAAAAGTTTCTTAGAATATTTCTGTGTAGTTTTTAAGGGATTCTATTTCTTTTTCCAACATCGGCCACAAAGGACTCCAAATACTCTCTTGCAGATTCTACCAAAAGGGAGTTTCAAACTGCTCAGTCAAAGAGTAGGTTCAATTCTGGAGTTGAATGCACACATCACAAAGAACTTTCTCAGAATGCTTCCATGTAGTTTTTATGTGAAGATATTTCCTTTTCCACCATAGGTCTCAAAGCGCTCCAAATATCCACTTGCAGATTCTACAAAAGAGTGTTTCTCAACAGATGCTGGAGAAGATGTGGAGAAATAGGAACACTTTTATGCTGTTGGAGGGAGTGTAAACTAGTTCAACCATTTTGGAAGTCAGTAGGTCGATTCTTCACTTATCTAGGACTAGGAATACTATTTGACCCAGTCATTTCATAACTGGGTATATACCCAAAAAACAATAAATCATGCTGCTATAAAGACACATGCACACATATATTTATTGCTGCACTATTCACAATAGCAAAGACTTGGAACCAACCCAAATGTCCAACAATGATAGACTGGATTAAGAAAATGTGGCATATATACCACATGGAATAACTCTGCAGCCATAAAAAAAGATGAGTTCATGTCCTTTGTAGGGATATGGTTGAAATTGGAAGTCAACATTCTCAGTAAACTATTGCAAGGATAGAAAACCAAACAACGCATGTTCTTACTCATAGATGGGAACTGAAAAATGAGAACACATGCACACAGGAAGGGGAACATCACACTCTGGGGACAGTTGTGGGGTGGTGGGAGGCGAGAGGGATAGCATTAGGAGATATTCCTAATGCTAAATGATGAGTTAATGGGGGCAGCACACCAGCATGGCACATTTATACTTATGCAACTAACCTGCACATTGTGCATAGGTACCATAAAACTTAAAGTATAATAACTATAATAACAATAAAAATAATAAATAAAAAAGAGAGATAGAAAAAAATAGCATGTCAAAACTTCTCAATTAAAGAAAGGTTCAACTCTGTGAGATGAATGCACACATTACAATGTAGTTTCTCACAGTGATTCTTTGTAGTTTTTATGTGAAGATATTTCCTTTTCCACCATACGTTGCAAAGGGCTCCAAATATCCACCTGCAGATTCTACAAAAAGAGAGTTTCAAAACTCTTAATCAAAATATTTCTTCAACTCTGCGACATGAATGCACACATCACAAAGAAGTTTCTCAGAATGCTTCTGTGTAGTTTTTATGTGAAGGTATTTCCTTTTCTACCATAGGACGCAAAGACCTCCAAATATCCACTTGCAGATTCTACAAAAAGACAATTTCAAAACTGCTCTCTCAAAAGATATGTTGAAATATGTGTGTTTAATGCACACATCAGAAAGTTGTTTCTCAGAGTGCTTCTGTGTAGTTTTTATGTGAAGATATTCCCTTTTCCACCAGAGGTTGCAAAGGGCTCCAAATATCCACTTGCAGATTCTACAAAAAGAGAGTTTCCAAACTGCTCTACCAAAAGATAAGTTCAACTCTATGAGATGAATGCTCACATCACAAAGAAGTTTCTCAGAATCCTTCTTTGTGTTTTTTATGTGAAGATAGTTCCTTTTTTCACCGTAGGCCTGAAAGCACTCCAAATATCCACTTGCAGATTCTACAAAAAGATAGTTTCAAAAGTACTCTCTCCAAAGATAGGTTCAACTCTGTGAGTTGAATGCACACATCACAATGTAGTTTCTCAGAGTGCTTCTGTGTAGTTTTTATGTGAAGATATTTCCTTTTCCACCATAGTTTGCAAAGGGCTCCAAATATCCACTTGCAGATTCTACAAAAAGAGAGTTTCAAAACTCCTCTGTCAAAATATATGTTCAACTCTTTGAGATGAATACACACATCACAAAGAAAAGAAGTTTCTCAGAATGCTTCTTTGTAGTGTTTATGTGATTTCCTTTTCCACCATAGGGCACATAGGGCTCCAAATACCTACTTGCAGATTCTACAAAAAGAGAACTTCAAAACTGCTTTATCAAAAGATAGGTTGGATTCCGTTAGATGAATGCACACATCACAAAGTGATTTCTCAGAACGCTTCTGTGTAGTTTTTATGTGAAGATATTTCCCTTTCCACCATCGCCACAAAGTGCTCCAAATATCCACTTGCAGATTCTACAAAAGGTGAGTTTCAAAACTGCCGAATCAAAATAAAGGTTCAACTCTGTGAGATGAATGCACACAAAATAAAGGAGTTTCTGACAATGCTTCTGTGTAGATTCTTTGTGAATATATTTCCTTTTCCAGAATAGACCTCAAAGTGTGGCACATATCCACTTGCAGATTCTACCAAAACAGTTTTTCAATACTGCTCAATCCAATGAAAGATTCGACCACGTGAGATGAGTGCACACATCACAAAGAAGTTTCTGAGAATGCTTCTGTGTAGTTTTTATGTGAAGATATTTCCTTTTATACCATAGGCCGCAAAGGTCTCCAAATATCCACTTGCAGATTATACAAAAAGAGAGATTCAAAACTTCTGTGTCAAAAGATAGGTTCAGCTCTGTGAGATGAATGCACACATCACAAAGTAGTTTCTCAGAATTCTTCTGGGTAGTTATTATGTGAAGAGATTTCCTTTTCCACAATAGACCTCAAAGTGCTACAAATATCCTCTTGCAGATTCTACAAAAACAGTTTCAAAACTGCTCAATCAAAGGAAAGTTTCAACTATGTGAGTTGAATGCACACATCACAAAGAAGTTCCTCAGAATGCTTCTGTGTAGTTTTTATGTGAAGATATTTCCTTTTCCACAGTAGGCCTCCAAGAGCTCCAAATACCCACTTGCAGATTCTACTAAAAGAGTTTTTCCAAACTACTCAATCAAAAGAAAAGTTCAACTGTGTCAGATGAGTGCACTGAAACAAAGAAGTTTCTGAGAATGCTTTTTTTAATTTCTATGTGAAGATAATTCCTTTTCCAAAATAGACCTCAAAGCACTCCAAATATCCACTTTCAGATTGTACAAAAAGAGTGTTTCAAAACTGCTCAATCAAATGAAAGGTTCAACTCATTGAGGTGAGTGCATACATCACAATGAAGTTTCTTGGAATGCTTCTGTGTAGTTTTTATGTGAAGATATTTCCTTTTCCACAATAGGCCTCAAAGCAGTCCAAATATCCAACTGCAGGTTCTACAAAAAGAGTGTTTCAAAACTGCTCAATCAAAAAAAAGTTCAACTCTGAGAGATGAATGCACACATTATAAAGAAGTTTCTCAGACTGCTTCTGTGTAGTTTTTATGTGAAGATATTTCCTTTTCCAAAATAGGCCTCCAAGGACTCCAAATATCTACTTGCAGATACCACTAAAAGACTTTTTTCAAACTGCTCAATCAAAAGTGAGGTTCAACTCTATGAGACGAATGCACACATCACAAAGGAGTTTCTCTGAATCCTTCTGTGTAGTTTTTATGGGTAGATATTGCCTTTTCCACCATTGGCCCTAAAGGGCTCCAAATAACCACTTGCAGTTTCTACAAAAACAGACTTTCAAAACTGCTCTATCAAAAGATAAGTTCAACTCTGTGAGTTGAATGCACTCATCACAAAGAAGTTTCTCAGAATGCTTCTGTGTAGATTTTATGTGAAGATATTCCCTTTTCCACCATAAGCCACAAAGCACTCCAAATATCCACTTGCAGATTCTACAAAAAGAGCGTTTCAAAACTGCTCTTTCAAAAGATAGCTTCAACTCGGTGAGATGAATGCACATATCACAAAGAAGTTTCTCCTAATGCTTCCGTGTAGTTTTTATGTGAAAATATTTCCTTTTCCAGCATAGGCCTCAAAACCTTCCAAATATCCACTTGCAGATACTACAAAAAGTTTGTTTCAAAACCGCTTAATCAGAAGAAAGGTTCAACTCTGTTAGATGAATGCACACATCATAAAGAAGTTTTCCAAATGCTTCTGTGTAGTGTTTATGTGCAGATATTTCCTTTTCCTCTGTAGGCCTCAACGTGCTCCAAATATCCACTAGCAGATTCTACAAAAAGAGATTTTCAAAACTGCTCAATCAAAACAAAGGTCCAACTCTGTGAGATGAATACCCACATCACAAAGTAGTCTCTCAGAATGCTTCTGTGTAGTTCTTATGTGAAGATATTTCCTTTTCCACAGAAGGCCTCCAATGTTTCCAAACATCCACTTGCATATTCTACTAAAAGAATGTTTCCAAACTGCTCAATCAAAAGAAAGGTTCAACTCTGTGAGATGAATGCAATCAAAACAAAGAAGTTTCTAAGAATGCTTCTTTGTAGTTTTTATGTGAAGATATTTCCTTTTCCACAATAGGCCTCAAAGCAATCCAAATACCCACTTGTGGATTCGACAAAAAGAGTGTTTCCAAGCTGCTCAATCAAATGAAATATTCCACTCTGTGAGATAAATGCACACATCACAAAGAAGGTTCTCAGAATGCTTCTGTGCAATTTTGAGGGAAGAAATTTCCTTTTCCATCATCAGCAACAAAGGGCTCCAAATATCCACTTGCAGATTCTACAAAAAGAGAATTTCGAAACTGCTCTATCAACAGATAGGTAAAACTCTGCGTGTTGAATGCACACATCATAAAGAAGTTCCTCCGAATGCTTCTGTGTAGTTTTTATGTGAACATATTTCTTTTTCAACCACAAGCCTCAAGGCGCTCCAAATATCCACTTGCTGACTCTACAAAAAGTGTTTCCAAACTACTCAATCAAAAGAAAGTTTCGAATCTGTGAGATGAATGCACAAAAAACAAATAAATTTCTGAGAATGCTTCTGTGTAGTTATTATGTGAAGATATTTCCTTTTCCACAATAGTAATGAAAGTGCTCAAATATCAACTTGCAGATTCGACAAGAAGAGTGTTTCAAAACTGCTCAATCAAATGAAAGTTTCAACTCTGTGAGATGAATGCACACATAACAAAGTAGTTTCTGAGAATGCTTCTGTGTGGTTTTCATGGGAAGATATTTCCTCTTTCACCATTGGCCACAAAGGGCTCCAAATAACCACTTGCGGATTCTACAAAAAAGTGTCTGAAAACCTCTATCAAAAGACAGGTTCCAGTCGGCAAGTTCAATGCACACATCACAAAGAAGTTTCTCAGAATGCTTCTGTGTAGTTTTTATGTGAAGATATTTCCTTTTTCGCCATAGGCCTAAAGTGCTCCAAATATCCATTTTCAGAATCTGCAAAAAGAGGGTTTCAAAACTGATCAATCAAAAGAAAGTTTCAAATCGTGAGATAAATGCACGCAAAACAAAGAATTCTCTGAGAATGCTTCAGTGTAGTTTTTATAAGAAGATATTTCCTTTTCCACAATAGGCCTCAAAGGGCTCCAAATATCCACGTGCAGATTCTACAAAAAGAGTGTTTCAAAACTGCTCAAACAAATGGAAGGTTCAACTATGTTAGATGAATTCACGCATCACAAGGAGTTTCTCAGAGTGCTTCTGTGTAGTTTTTATGAGAAGATATTTCATTTTCCACCATTGGCCTCAAAGAGCGCCAAATATCCACTTGCAGATTCTACAAAAAGAGTGTTTCAAAACTTCCCAATCAAAAGAAAGGTTCAACTCTGTGAGATGAATACTCACATCACAAAGTAGTTTCTCAGAATACTTCTGTGTAGTTTTTATGAGAAGATATTTCCTTTTCCACAATAGGCCTCCAATGGTTTCAAATATCCATTTGCAGATTCTACTAAAAGAGTGATTCCAAACTGTTCAAAGAAAAGAAAGTTTCAACTGAGTGAGACGAATGCACACATCACCAAGAAGTTTCTGAGAATGCTTCTGTGTAGATTTTTTGTGAAGATACTTCCTTTTCCACAATAGGCCTCAAAGCCATCCAAAGATCCACTTGTAGATACTACAAAGGAGTGTTTCAAAACTGCTAAATCAAATGAAATGTTCAACTCTCTGAGATGAATGGAAACATCAGAAAGTAGTTTCTCAGAATGCTTCTGTGTAGTTTTTATGGGAAGATTATTCGTTTTCCACCATTGGCCACAAAGGACTCCAAAGAACCACATGCAGATCCTACAAAAAAAGATTTATAAAACTGCTCTATCAAAAGAAAGCTACAGCTTTGTGAGATGAATGCACACATCACAAAGAAGCTTCTGTGAGTGTTTCTGTGTAGTTTTTATGTGAAGATATTTCCTTTTCCTCAAAAGGACTCAAAGAGCTCAAAGTATTCCTTGCAGATTCTGCCAAAAGAGTGTTTCAAAACTGCTCAATCAAATGAAAGGTTGAATCAAACTTGGTGAAATGAATACACACATCACAAAGTAGTTTCTAAGAATGCTTCTGTGTAGTTTTTATGGGAAGATATTTCCTTTTCCACCATCGGCCATAAAGGGCTTGAAGTAAACACATGCAGATTCTACAAAAAGAGAGTTTCAAAACTGCTCTATCAAAACATAGGTTCAACTCTTCGAGTTGAATGCACACATCACAAAGAGGTTTCTCAGAATGCTTCTGTGTAGTTTTTATGTGAAGATATTTGCTTTTCCATCATAGGCCTCAACGCACTCCAAATATCCACTTACAGTTTCTACGAAAAGAGAGTTTCAAAACTGCTTAATCAAAAGAAAGTACAACTTGTGAAATGAATGCACACATCACAAAGATGTTTCTCAGAATGCTTCTGTGTAGTTTTTATGTGAAGATATTTCCTTTTCCATAACAGGCCTGAAAGCGTTCCAAATATCCATTGCAGATTCCACAAAAAGAGTGTTTCAAAACTCCTCTATCAAAAGGAAGTTTCAACTCCGTGAGATGAATGCAAATGTCACAAAGAAGTTTGTCAGAATGCTTCTATGTAGTTTTTATGTGAAGACATTTCCTTTTCGACCATAGGCAGCAAAGGGCTTCAAATATCATCTTGCAGATTCCACAAAAAGAGTGTTTCAAAACTGCTCTATCAAAAGATAGGTTCAACTCTGGCTGTTGAATGCGCACATCACAAAGAAGTTTTTCAGAATGCTTCTGTGTAGTTTTTATACGAAGCTATTTCCTTTTCCACAATAGGCCTCCAAAGGCTCCAAATATCCACTTGCAAATTCTACTAAAGGAGTGTTTACAAACTGCTCAACCAAAAGAAAGTTTCCACTTTGTGAGATGAATACACACATCACAAAGAAGTTTCTCAGAATGCTTCTGGGTAGTTTTCTCTTTTCTACAATAGGCACCCAAGGACACCAAATATCCACTTGCAGATTCTACTAAATGAGTGTTTCCAAACTGCTCAATCAAGAGAAAGGTTCATCTCTGTGAGATGAATGTTCACATCACTAAGGAGTTTCTCAGAACTCTTCTGTGTACTTTTTATGTGAAGATATTTCCTTTTCCACCATAGGCGTCAAAGGTCTCCAAATATCCACTTGCACATTCTACAAAAACAAAGTTTCAAAACTGATCTATCAAATAAATTTTGATATCATCAAAATTTATTTTGATGGTTCAAATCATTGAGATGAATGCACACATCACAAGGAATTTTCTCATAATGATTCTGTGTAGTTTTTCTATGAAGATATTCCCCCTTCCAAAATGGGCCTGAAAGCACTACAAATGTACACTTGTAGATTCTACAAAAAGTGTGTTTCAAAACTGCTCAATGAAAAGAAAAGTTCTACTCTGTCAGATGAATGCACACATCACAAAGCAGTTTGTCAGAATGTTTCTCTATAGTTTTTATTTTAAGAAATTTCCTTTTCCACCATTGGCCTCAAAGCGTTCTAAATGTACAATTGCAGATTCTAGAAAAAGAGTGGTTCAAAGCTGCTCAATCAAAAGAAATGTTCAAATCTGTGAGATAAATGCACACATTACAAAGAAGTTCCAGAATCCTTCTGTCTAGTTATTTTGTGAAGATATTTCTTTTTCCACCATATGCCTCATAGTGATCCAAATATCCACTTGTAAATTCTACATAAAGAGTGTTTCAAAACTGCTCAATCGAAAGTAATGTTCAACTCTGTGAGATGAATGCACAAATCACGAAGAAGTTTGTCAGAATGTTTCCGTCTAGTTTTTATGTGAAGATATTTCCTTTTCCAGCATAGACCGCAAAGCGCTCCAAATGTCCAATTGCAGATTCTATAAAAGGAGTGTTTCCAAACTGTTCAATCAAAGAAAGGTTCCACTCTGTCATTTGAATTCACACATTGCAAAGAACTTTCTCAGAATGTTTCTGTCTACTATATATGTGAAGATGTTTTCTTTCCCACCATAGGCCTTAAAGCGCTCCAAATGTCCACTTGCAGATTCTACAAAGAGAGTGTTTCCTAACTTCTCAATCAAAAGAAAGGTTCAACTCTGTGAGATGATTGAACACATCACAAAGTATTTTCTCAGAATGATTCCGTCTAATTTTTATGTGAAGATATTTCCTTTTCCACCATAGGCCTCAAAGAGCTCCAAATGTACAATTGTGGATTCTTCAAAAAGGGTGTTTCAAAATTGTTCATTGAAAAGAAATGTTCAACTCTGTGAGATGAATGCACACATCACAGAGTGGTTTGTCAGAATGTTTCTGTATAGTTTTTATGAGAAGATAATTCCTTTTCCACCATAGTCCTCGAAGCACTCTAAATGTCTAATTGCAGAATCTACAAAAAGTGAGTTTCAAAACTGCTAAATAAAAAGAAATTTTCAACTCTGCGAGATGAATGCAAACATCACAAATAAGTTTCTCACAATGCTTCTGTCTAGTTATTATGTGAAGATATTTCATTTTCCACCATAGGCTTCAAAGCGCTCCAAATGTCCACTTGCAAATTCTACAAAAAGAGTGTTTCAAAACTGCTCAATTGCAAGTAAGGTTCAACTCTGGGAGATGAATGCACACATCACAAAGATGTTTGTCAGAATGCTTCTGCCTAGTTTTTATGTGAAGATATTTCCTTTCCCACGACAGTCTGCAAAGCACTCCTAATATCCACTTTCAGATAGTACAAAAAGGATGTTTCAAAACTGCCCAATCAAAAATAGAGTTCATCTTAGTGAGATGAATTCACATATCACAAACAATTTTCACAGAATGATTCTGTGTAGTTTTTATGTGAAGATATTTCCTTTTACAACTTAGGCCACAAAGCTCTGCAAATGTCCACTTGCAGATTCTACAAAAAGAGTGTTTCAAAACTGCTCAATCAAAAAAAAAGTTCAACTCTGTGAGATGAGTGCACATATCAAAAGAATTTTCTCAGAATGATTCTGTCTAGTTTTTATGTGAAGATACTTCATTTCCCACCTTAGGCCACAAAGGGCTCCAAATGTCCTATTGCAGATTCTACAAAAAGAGTGTTTCAACCCTGCTAAATCAACAGAAAGTTTCAACTCTGTGAGATGAATGCACACATCACAAAGGAGTTTCTCAGAATTCTTCTGTCTAGTACTTAAGTGAAGATATCTCCTTTTCCACCATGAGCCTCAAAGCGCTCCTAATGTCCACTTGCAGATTCTACAAAAAGAGATTTTCCAGACTACACAATCAAAGAAAGGTTCAACTCTGTGTGATAAATGCACACATCACAAAGTAGTTTCTCAGAATGCTTCTGTCTAGTTCTTAAGTGAAGTTATTTCCTTTTACACCACAGTCTTCAAAGCCCTCCAAATGTCCACTTGCAGATTCTACAAAAAGAGAGTTTCCAAACTATTCAGTCAAAAGAAATGTTCATCTCTGTTAGACCAATGTGCACATCAAGAAGAAATTTGTCAGAATGCTTCTGTCTTGTTTTTATGTGAAGATATTTCCTTTGCCACCATAGGCCTCAAAGCACTCCAAGTGTCCACATGCAGGTAGTACAAAAACAGTGGTTCAAAAGTGCTCCATCAAATGTAAGATTCAACTCTGTGAGATGAATGCACATATCACAAAGGAGTTTCTCAGAATGCTTTTGTCTACTTTTTATGTAAAGATATTTCCTTTTCCACCAGAGGCCTCAAAGTGCTCCAAATGTACACTTGCAGATTCTACAAAAAGAGTGTTTCCAAACTGCTAATCAAAAGGAAGTTTCAACTCTGTTAGATGAATGAACACATCACAAAGAATTTTCTAAGAATGATTCTGTCTAGTTTTTATGTGAAGATATTTCCTTTTCCACTATAAGCCTCAAAGCGCTCCAAATGTACAATTGCAGATTCTTCAAAAATGGTGTTTCAAAATTGATCATTGAAAAGAAAGGTTCAACTCTGTAGATGAATTCAAACATCACAGAGTAGTTTGTCAGAATGTTTCTGTATAGTTTTTAGAGAAGATAATTCCTTTTCCATCATAGTCCTCGAATCACTCCAAATGTCCAATTGCAGATTCTACAAAAAGTGTGTTTCAAAGCTGCTCAATAAAAAGAAATTTTCAACTCTGTGAGATGAAATCACACAGGACAAAGAAGTGTCTCAGAATGGTTCTATGTAGTTTTTATGGGAAGATAATTCATTTTCCACCATTGGCCACAAAGGGCTCCAAATAACCACTTGCAGATTCTACTAAAAAGGTGTTTCAAAACTGGACGATCAAAAGAAAGCTTTGACTCCGTTAGATGAATGCACACATCACAAATAAGTTTCTGAGAATGCTTTGGTGTAGTTTTTGTGAAGGTATTTCCTCTTCCACAATAGGCCTCAAAGTGCTCCAAATATAAACGTGCAGATTCTGTAAAAAGAGTATTTCAAAACAGCTCAATGAAATGAAATGCTCAACTCTGTGAGATGAATGAACACATCACAGATAATTTTCTCAGAATGATTCTGTCTAGTTTTTATGTGAAGATATTTCCTTTTCCACAATAGGCCTCAAAGTGCTCCAGATGTCCACTTGCAGATTCTACAAAAACAGGGTTCCAAAACTACTCAATCGAAAGTGAGGTTCAACTCTGTGAGATTAATGCACACATCACAAAGAAGTTTGTCAGAATGCTTCTGTCTAGTTTTTATGTGAAGATATTTCCTTTTCCACCATAGGCCACAAAGCACACCAAATGTCCAGTTGCAGATTCTACAAAAAGATTGTTTCAAAACAGCTCAATCAAAACAAAGGTTCAACTCTGTGAGATGAATGCACACATCATAAAATAATTTGTAAGAATGCTTCTGTCTAGTTTTTATGTGTAGATATTTCCTTTCTCACCATTGAAATCAAGGCACTCTCAATGTTCACTTGCAGATAGTAAATAAAGGGGGCTTCAAAACTGCTCAATCAACAGTAAGGTTCAACTCTGTGAGATGGAATGGAATTTGCAGAGGAATGTGGATTGCAATGTGGAATGGAATGTGGAATGGAATGAGGAATGGAATGGAATAGAATGTGGAATGGAACATGGAATGGAATGTGGAATGGAACTTGGAAAGGAATGTAGACTGGAATGTGGAATGGAACGTGGAATGGAACGTGGAATGGAACTTGGAAAGGAATGTAGAATGGAATGTGGAATGCAAAGTGAAATGGAATGGAATGGAATGTGGAATGGAAGGTGGAATGGAACATGGAATGGAAAGTGGAATGGGATGTGCAATGGATTGTGGAATGGAAAGTGGAATGGAAAGGAATGTAACGTGTAATGGATCGTGGAATGAAATGGAATGGAAAGTGGAATGGATAGTGGAATAGAACATGGAAAAGAAAGTGGAATGGAATGTGGAATGGAATGTGGAATGGAATGTGGAAGGCACTGTGCCATGGAATGGAATGGAATGTGGAATGGAACTTGCAATGGTTCCTGTAATTAAACGTGGAATGGAACGTAAAATGGAACTGGAAGGGAATGTGGTATGGAATCTGCAATGGAATATGGAATGGAACGTGAAATTTAATGGATTGGAATGTTGAATGGAACGTGGAATGGAATGGAATGGAATGAGAAATGGAATGTGGAATGGAATGTGGAATGCAATTGAATGGAATGGGGAATGGAATGGAATGGAATGTGGAATGGAAAGACATGGAACATGGAATGGGATGTGGAATGGAACATGGAATACAACATCGAATGGAACTTGGAAAGAAATGTCAAATGGAATGGAATGGAATGTGAACTGGAATGGAAAGGAATGAGGAATGGAACGTAATGGAATGTGGAATGGAACATAGAATGGAAAGTGGAATTGAATGGAATGGAAAGTGGAATGAAATGTGGATGTAATGGAATGGAACGTGGAATTGAATGGAATGCAATGTGAAATGGAAAGTGAAATGGAATGGAAAGGAACGTATAAGTTAATGAAATGGACAGTGGAATGGAACATGGAATGGAAAGGAATGGAACTTGAAATGCGATGTGGAATGGAAAGTGGAATGGAACATGGAATGAAACATGGAATGGAATGGAATTGAACGTGTAATGGAATGAAATGGAATGTGGAATGGAAAGGAATGCAACGTGGAATGGGACGTGGAATGGAAAGTGGAAAGGAATGGAATGGAATGTGGAATGGAATGGAATGGAGTGGAATATAGAATGGAATGGAATGGAAAGGAATGGAATGGAATGCGGAATGCAATGGAATGAAAGGTGGAATGGAATGGAAAGGAATACAAAGAAATGTGTAATGGAATGGAATAGAATGGAAATTGAAATATAATTTGGAACGGAATTTGAAATGGAATGTGGTATTAAAGGTGGAATGGAATGGAATGGAAAGTGGAAAGGAATGTGGAAAGGAATGCAATGGATTGAGAATGGAAAGGATGGAATATGAAATGGAATGGATGGAATATGAAATGGAATATTGAATGGAATGTGGAATGGAATGTGGAATGGAATGTGGAATGGAACGGAATGGAATGAGGAATGGAATGTGGAATGGAATGTGGAACGGAACGTTTAATGGAATGTGGAACGGAATGTGGAGTGGAATGGAATGGCATAGTAAATGGAAAGGAATGGAATGTTAAATGGAATGGCATGGAATTTGGAAAGGAAAGTGGACTGGAATGTGCAACAGAATGCAATGGAAAGTGGAATGGAGTGGAATGGAAAGTGGAATGAAATGTGGTATCGAATGGAATGGAGTGGAATGTGGAATGGAATGTGGAATGGAATGGAATGGAATGTGGAATGGAATGTGCAATGGAATAAAATGGAATGTGGAATGGAATGTGGAATGAAACGGAATGGAATGCAATGTGGAATGAAATGCAATGGAATATGGAATGGAGTGGAATGGAATGTAAAACGGAATGTGCAATGGAAAGTGGAATGGAATGTGGAATTGGATGGAACGGAATGTGGAATGGAATTGAACTTGGAATGGAATGGAATGGAATGTGGATTGGAATGCAATGGAATGGAATGTGGAATGGAATAGATTGGAATGTGGAATGGAATGTGGAATGAATTGTGGAATGGAACGGAATGGAACAAGGAATGGAACGTGGAATGGGATGTTCAATGGAATATGGAATGGAAAGTTGAATGGAATGGAATGGAACGTGGAATTGAATGTGGAAAGGAATGGAATGGAATGTGGAATGGAACGTAGAATGAAACGTGTAAAGGAATGTGGAATGGAACGTGGAATGGAATGTGGAATGGAATGTGGAAGGGAATGTGGAGGGGAATGAAATGGAATTTAATAGAATGTGGAATGGAACGGCAATGTATCGTGGAATAGAGTGTGGAATGGATCGTGGAATGGAATGTGAAATGGAATGTGGAATGGAATGTGGAATGGAATATGGAATGGAACGTGAAATTCAATGGAATGAAATGTTGAATAGAACGTGGAATGGAATGGAATGGAATGTGGAATGGAATGTGGAATGTTTTGGAATGGAACGTGGAATGGAACGTGGAAAGGAAAGTGGAATGGAATGGAATGGAATGTGGAATGAAACGTGGAATGTAATGGAATGGAATGTAGAATGGAACGTGGAATTGAAGCTGGAAAAGAACGAGGAATGGAATGGAATGGAAAGTGGAATGGAACTTGGAAAGAATGGAATGGAACTTGGATTGGAATGTGAAATGGAATGTGGAATGGAACGTGGAATGGAACGTGGAATGAAACCGATTGGAATGTAGAATGGAATGGGATGGAACTTGGAATGCAATGTGGAATGGAATGTGAAATGGAACGTGGAATGGAAAGTGGAGTGAAAGGGAATGGAATGTGGAATGGAATGGAATGTGGAATGGAATGGAATGGAATGTGGAATGGAAAGCAATGGAACATGAAATGGGTCGTGGAATGGAACAAGGATTGCATCGTGGAATGGAACGTGGAACGGAATGTGGAATGCAATGGATTGGCATGTGGAATCGAATGGAACGGAATATGGAATGGAATTGAATGGAGTGGAATGTGGACTGGAATCGAATAGAATGGAATGGAAGGCGGAATGCGATGGAATGGAATGTGGAATGGAATGGAATGGAATGGAATGTGGAATGTAATGTAATGGAATGGAATGGAATGTGTAATTTAATGGAATGGAATGAGGAATGGAATGGATTAGAATGTGGAATGCAATGGAATGGAACTTGGAATGGAATTTGGAATGGAATGTGGAATGGATTGTTCAATGGAATGGAAAGGAATGTGGAATAGAATGGAGTGTAATGGATTGTGGAATGGAATTTGGAAAGGAATGCGGAATGGAATGGAATGGAATGTACAATGAAATGGAATGGAATGTGGAATGGAATGGAAAGGAAATTGAAATAGAATGTGGAACGGAATGAGAAATGGAATGTGGAATGGAATGTGGAATAGAATGAAAAGGAATGTCGAATGGAATGGTATGGAACGTGGAATGGAATGGAATGGAACGTGGAATGGAAGGTGGAATGGAACATGGAATGGAAAGTGGAAAGCAATGTGGAATGGAATGTGGAATGCAATGGAATGGAATGTGATATGAAATGTGAAATGGAATGGAAAGGAATGTGGAAAGGAATGTGGAATGTAATGCAATGGAATGAGAATGGAATGTGCAATGGAATGGAATGGAATGTTTAATGGAATGTGGTATGGAATGGATTGGAATGTGGAATGGAATGTGGAATGAAATGCGAAATGGTAGGGAAAGGAATGTGGAATGCAATGTGGAATGAAACGTGAAATGGAACGTGGATTCGAATGGAATGAAACTTGGAACAGAATGTGGAATGGAATGGAAGGGAATGTGGAATGAACTGTGGAGTGTAATAGAAAGGAATGTGGAACAGAATGGAATGGAATATTGAATGGAAAGTGGAATGGAACAGAATGGAATGTGGAATGGAATGTGCAATGCAAAGTGGAATGGAAAGTTTAATGGAATGGAATGGAATGTGGAATGGAATGTGGAATGGAATCGAATGGAATGTGGAATGGAATGTGGAACGGAGTATGGAATGGAATGGAATGGAATGTGGAATGGAATGTGGCAAGAAATTTAATGAAATGTGGAATGGAAAGTGGATTGCAATGTAGAATGGGTTGTGGAATTGAAAGTGGAATGGAATGGAATGGAAAGTGGAATGGAACGTGGAATGGAATTGAACGGAAAGGGGAATGGTTTGTGGAATGGAAATTGTAATGGAATGGAATGGAATGTGGAATGGAAAGTGAAATGCAATGGAATTGATCGTGGAATATAACGTCTAATGGAACGTGGAATGGAATGTGGAATTGAACATAGGATAGAAAGTGGAATCAAGTGTGGAATGGAATGCAATGGAATATGGAAAGGAATGTGGAATTGAGTGTGAAATGGAACGTGGAATGGAATGGAATGGAATGTGGAATGGATCGTGGAATGGAATGGAATGGAATGGAATGGAATGTGGAAAGGAATGTGGAATGGAATGTTCAATGGAATGGAATGAAATGTGGAATGAAATGTTTATTGGAATGGAATGGAGCGTGGAATGGAATGGAATGGAATGTGGAAAGAAATTTAACAGACATTGGAATGGAATGTGGAATGGAATGTGGAATGGAATGTGGAATGGAATGTGGAATGGAATGGAATGGAATTTAAAGAAATGTGGAATGGCAAGTTAATTGGAATGCAACAGATTGTGGAATAGAATGTGAAATGAAACGCAATGGAATGAGAATGGAAAGTGGAATGGAATGTGGAATGGACTGCCGAATGGAATGTGGAATGGATTGTGGAATTGAATGGAATGTGGAAAAGAATGTGGAATGGAATGTGGAATTAAATGGAATGGAATGTGAAATGGAATGAAATGGAATGTGGAAAGGAAACTGGAATGGAATGCAATGGAATGTGGAATGGAACGGAAAGGAATGTGGAATAGAATGTGGAATGGAATATGGAATGGAACGGAATGGTATGTGGAATGGAATGTGAAATCCAATGTGGAATGGAATGGAATGGACGGTGGAATGGAATGTTATGGAATGGTATGGAATGTGGAATGGAATGGAATGGAATGTGGAGTGGAACATGGAATGGAGCGTGGAATGGAATGTGGAATGCAATGCGGAATAGAGAGGAATGGAGAGTGAAATGGAATGTGGGATGGAATGGAATGGACCCTGGAATGGAATGTGGAATGGAATGTGGAATGGAATGGAATGGAATGTGCCAGGCAATGTGGAATGGGATGTGGAATGCAATGGAAGGATTGTCGAATGGAATGTGATATGGAATGGAATGGAAGGTCAAATGGAATGTGGAAAGGAATCGGGAATGGACAGTGGAATGGAAAGTGCAATGGAATGTGGAATGTATCGTGGAATGGAAAGTGGAATAGAATGGAATGGAACATGTAACGGAATGTGGAATGGAATGGAATGGAATGCGGAATGGAATGTTTAATGGAATGTGGAATGGAATGGAGTGGAATGTGGAATGCAACGTGTAACGGAATGTGGAATGCAATGGAATGCGGAATGGAATGTTTAATGGAATGTGGAATGGAATGGAGTGGAATGTGGTATGTAATGTGGAATGGAATGTGGAATGGAACGGAATGGAATGTGGAATGGAAAGTGTAATGAAATGAAATGGAATGTGGAATGGAACGGAACGGAATGTGGAATGGAATGTGGAATGGAAAGTAATGTAATATGGAAAGGAATGTGGAAATGAAAGTGGAATGGAATTCAATGGAATGTTTAATGTAACATAGATTGGAAGGGAATGGAAAGTGGAAATGAACGTGTATTGTAAACTGGAGTGGAATAGAATGTAGAATGGAATGTGGAATGGAATGTGGAATGGAATGGAATGGAATGTGGAATGGAATGGAATGGAAGGTGGAATGGTATGGAATGGAGTGTAACAGAAAGGAATGTGGAACAGAATGGAATGGAATATGGAATGGAATGTGGAATGGAACAGAATGGAATGTGGAATGGAACTTGCTAAGGAATGTGGAATGGAAAGTTTAATGGAATGGAATGGAATGTGTAATCGAACATGGAATGAATTCGAATGGAACGTGGAATGGAAAGTGGAATGGAATGTGGAATGGAATGCGGAATGGAATAGAATTGAATGTGGAATGGAATGTGGAACGGAGTGTGGAATGGAATGGAATGGAATGTGGAATGTAATGTGGCAAGTAATTTAACGGAATGTGGAATGGAAAGTGGATTGCAATGTAGAATGTGTTGTGGAATGGAATGTGGTATAGAACGGAATAGAATGTGGAACGGAATGTGGAATGTAGTGTGGAATAGAACTTGGAATGGAATGCAATGGAATATGGAATGGAACGTGTAATGGAATGGAATGCAAAGTGGAACAGTATGTGGAATGGAAATTTTAATGGAATGGAATGGAATGTGGAATGGAAAGTGAAATGCAATGGAATTCAACGCGGAATATAACGTCTAATGCAAAGTGGAATGGAATGTTTAATTAAACATACGATATAATGTGGAATCAAGTTTGGAATGGAACGGAATAGAATATGGAAAGGAATGTGGAATTGAGTGTGGAATGGAACGTGTAATGGAATTCAATGGAATGTGGAATGGAACGTGGAATTGAATGGAATGAAACGAAATGGAATGTGGAATGGAACGTGGAATGGAATGTGCAATGGAATGGAATGAAATGTGGAATGAAACGTGTATTGGAAAGGAATGTAATGTGGAATGGAATGGAGTGGAATGTGGAATGGAATTTAACGGACATTGGAAAGGAACGTGGTTTGGAATGTGGAACGGAATGTGGAAAGGAATGTGGAATGGAATGTGGAAAGGAATGTGGAATGAAATGTGGAATGGAACGGAATTGAACGTGGAATGGAATGTGGAATGGAACGTAGAATGCAATGGAATGGAATGTGGAATGGGATGGATTGGAATGAGGAATGGGACGTAGAGTGGAATGTGGAAGGGAATTTGGAACGGAACGTGGAATGGAACGTGGAATGGAATGGAATGTAATGTGTAACGGAATGGAATGGAATGTGGAATGGAATGTGGAATGGAATGTGGAATGGAATGTGGAATGGAATGGACTGGAATTTGGAATGGTGTGGAATGGAATGTTGATTGGAACCTGAAATGGAAAGTGCAATGTAACGTGGAATGGAAAGCAATGCAATGTGGAATGGAATGCAGTGGAATGTGGAATGGAATGTAACGTAATGTGGAATGGAATGTGGAATGGAATATGGAATAGAATGTGTAATGGAATGGAATGGAATGCGAAATGGAATGGAATGCAATGCGAAATGGAACGTGGAATGGAACGTGGAATGGAACGTGGAATGGAACTTGGAATGGAATGTGGAATGGAATGGAAAAAATGAGAATGAAATGGATTGAAATTTGAAATAGAATGTGGTATGGAATGGAATGGAATGTTGAATGGAATAGAATGGAATGGTATGGAATGTGGAATGGAGTAGAATGGAACGGTATGGAATGTGGAATGGAATGGAAAGGAATGTGGAATGGAATGTAGAATGGAATGGAATGGAACGTGGAATGGATTGTGTAATGGAATGAGGAATAGAACGTTCAATGGAACGTGGAATGGAATGGAATTGCACGTGGAATGGAATGTGGAATGGAATGCGGAATGGGACGTGGAATAGAATGTGCAATGTAATTTGGAATGGAAACGAATGGAATGTGGAATGGAAAGGAATGGAATGTGGAATGGAATGTGGAATAGAATGGAATGGAAGGCAGAATAGAATGCGAAATGGAATGGATAGGAATCCGGAATGGAATGGAAAGGAATGGTATGGAATGTGGAATGGAAAGTGGAATGGAAACTAGAATGGAATGTGGAATGGAACGTGGAATGGAATAGAATGAAATGTGCAATGGAATGTGGAATGGAATGTGTAATACAACGTGGAATGGAAAGTGGATTTGAACGTGTAATGGAAGGTGGAATGGAATGGAATGGAACTTGAAATGGAAAGTGGAGTGGAATGGAATGGAATGTGGAACGGAATGGAATGGAATGTGAAATGGAAAGGAATGGATCGAGGAATGGAACATGGAATGGAACGTGGAAAGCAACGTGGAATGGAACGTGGAATGTAATGAGAAATGGAATGGAATGGAATTGAATGGGGAATAGAATGGAATGGAATGTGGAATGGAATGAAATGGAGTGGAATGTGGAATGGAATGGAATGGAATGGAATGGAATGCGAAATGCAAAGGAATGAAATATGGAATGGAATGGAATGAAATGGAATGGAATGGAATGGAATTGACAGAGGCATGCAATGGAATGGAATCTAATGGAATTTGGAATAGAATGGAATGGAACGTGGAAAGGAATGGAATGTTATGTGAAATGGAATGTGGAATAGAATGCGGAATGGAAAGTGCAAAGGAAAGTGGAATGGAATGGAATGGAATGTGGAATGGAAAGTGGAATTGAATCGAATGGAACGTGGAATGGAAAGTAGAATGGAATGGAGTGGAACGTGGAATCGAAGGTGGAATGGAACGTTGAATGGAATGATCAATGGAATGTGGAATTGAACGTGGAATGGAATGGAATGAAAAGTGGAATGGGAAGTGAAATGTACCGTAAAGGAATGAAATGGAATGTGGAATGGAATGGAATGGAATGTAGAAAGGAATGTGGAATGGAATGTGGAATGGAATGTGGAATGGAATGTGGAATGGAACGGAATGGAATGTGGAATGGTATGGGGAATGGAATATGGAATGGAAAGTGGATTTGAATGCAATGGAATGTCGAATGGAACGTGGAATGTAACGGAATGGAATGTGGAATGGAATGTTCAAGGGAATGTGAAATGGAAAGTGGAATGGAATGGAAAGGAATGTTGAATAGATCGTGGAATGAAATGGATTGGAACGTGGCATGAAACTTGTAGTGGAAGGTGGAACGGAACGTGGAATGGAATGTGGAATGGAACATGGAATAGAATGTGGAATGGAATGTGGAATGTAACCTGGGATGGAATGGAATGGAAAGTGAAATGAAACGTGGAATGGAATGCAATGGAACATGGAACGGAATGTGGAATGGAATGAGGAATGAAATGTGGAATGTAGCGTGGAATGGAAGAGAATGGAACGTGGAATGGAATGTGGCATGAAATGTCGAATGGAAAGGAGTGGAATGTGGAATAGAATGTGGTTTGGAATAGAATGAAATCAGGAATGCAATGGAATGGAATTGAGTGGAATATGGAATGGAATGGAATGGAACGTGGAAAGGAACGTGGAATGGAACATGAAATGGAATGTGGAATGGAAAGGAATGGAATGAAATATGGAAAGGAATGGAATGGCATGTGTAATGGAATGTGTAATGTAAAGTGGAATGGAATGGAATGGAATGGAATTGAAAGGAATGAGGAATTAAATGGAAAGGAATGTGGAATGGAATGGAATGGAATGCGGAATGCAATGGAATTTTATAGAATGTGAACTGGAATGTAAAGGAATGGAAAGGAATGTGGAACGGAATGCAATGGAATGTCGAAAGGAATGCAATGGAATGGAATGGAATGCGGAACTGAATCAATTGGGAAGTGGAATGCAATTGAATGGAATATGGAATGCAATGGAATGGAATGGAATGGAAGGTGGAATGGAATATGAAATGGAATGAGGAATGGAACGTGGAATGGAATAAAATGGATCTCAGAATGGAGTGGAATGGAACGTGGAGTGGAATGTAATGGAACGTTGAAAGGAACGTGGAATGGAACGTGGAAAGGAAAGTGGAGTGGATAGTATAATGGAATGCAATGGAATGTGGAATGGAATGGAATGGAAAGTGGAAAGGAATGGTATGGAATGTGAAATGGAATGGAATGGAATATGGAATGGAAAGTGGAATGGAATGAAAGGGAAAGTGGAATGGAACGCCTAATGGAAAGTGGAATGCAACGTGGAATGGAATTCAATGGAACGTGGTATGGAATGTGGAATGGAATGTGCAATGGAATGGAAAGGAGTGTGGACTAAAACGAGGAACGGAAGGGAATGGAACGTGGAATGGAATGTGGAATGGAATGCGCAATGGAATGTAATGGAATGCGGGATGCAATGTGGAATGGAATGTGGAATGGAATGGAATGTGGAAGGGAGCGTGGAATGGAAATTAATGGAATATGGAATGGAACGCTCAATGGAATGTGGAATGGAATATGTCGGAATGTGTAACGGAATGTGGAATGGAACGTTGAATAGAAAGGAATGGAATGTGGAATGGAATATGGAATGGAATGTAGAATGGAAAGTGGAATGGAATGGAATGAAATGTGGAATCTAATGTGGAAAGGAACGTGGAATGGAAGGTGGAATGGAATGGAATAGAATGTGGAATGGAGTGGGGAATGGAATGGAATGGAATGTGCAATTAAATTTGCAATGGAATGGAAAGGAATGTGGAATTAAATTTGCAATGGAATGGAAAGGAATGTGGAATGGAATGGAACGTGGAATGGAATGTGGAATGCAACGGAATGGAATGTGGAATGAAATGTGGAATGCAATGAAATGCAATTTGGAATGGAATGTGGAGTGGAATGGAATGCAATGAGGAATGGAACGTGCAAAGAAATGTGGAATGGACCGTGGAATGGAAGATGGAATGGAATGGAATGGAATGTGGAATGGAAGATGGAATGGAATGGAATGGAATGTGGAATGGAAAGTGGAATGGAATGGAATTTAATGGAATGTGGAATGGAATGGAATGTTTAATGGAATGGAATGGAATGCAATGTGGAAAGGAATGGAATGGAATGGAATGTGGAATTGAATGTGGAATAGAATGGAAAGGAATGTGGAATGGAATGGAATGTGGAATGGAATGGAAAGTTTAAATGGTATGTAATGGAATGTGGAATGGAATGTGTACTGGTAACACTGTGTGGAATTGAATGTGGAATGGAATGGAATGGAATGGAATGAAAAGTGGAATGGAATGTTCAATGGAATGTCTAATGGAATGTGGAATGGAATGGAATGGAATGTGGAATAGAATGTGGAATGGAATGTTCAGTGGCTTGTGGAATGGAATGTGGAATAGAATGTAATGGAATGTGGAATGGAATGTGTAATGGAAGGTGAATTGGAACGGAATGGATTGTGGAATTGAATATGGAATGGAAAGTGGAATGGAACGTGGAATGGAATGTGGAATGGAATGTAATGTAATGTGGAATGGAACGTGGAATGGAACGTGGAATGGAATGGAATGGAATGTAAAATGGAATCGAATTTAATGTGGAATTGAATGGTATGGTATGTGGAATGGAATGGAATGGATTGAAATGTGGAATGGAATGGAATGTGAAATGTAATGGAATGTGGAATGGAATGGAATGGACTCTAATGTAATGCAGAATTGAATTGAATAGAATGTAGAATGGAATGGAATGGAATGTCGAATGAAATGGAATGGAACGTGGAATGGAATGTGGAATGAAATGTGGAATGGAAAGTGGAATGGAATGGAAGGGAAAGTGTAATAGAATGGAATGGAATGGAATGAGGAATTCAATGTGGAATGGAATGTGAAATTGAACAGAATGGAATGTGAAATGAAATGGAATGGAATGTGGAATGGAATGGATCGGAATGTGGAATGAAATGGAATGGAAAGTGAAATAGAATGTGGAATGGAAAGTGGAATTGAATGTGGAACAGAACGTGGAATTGAAGGTGGAATTGAATCGAATGTATTCTGAAATGGAATGTGCAATGGAATGGTATGGAATGTGGAATGGAATGTTGAATGCAATGTGGAATGGAATGGAAAGAAACGTGGAAGGAAATGTGGAATGGAACGTGGAAAGGAACGTGGAATTGAATAGGGAATTGAATGGAACAGATTGTGGAATGTAATGTGGAATGGAATCCTATGGAATATGGAATGGAATGTGGAAAGCAATGTGGAATGGAATGGAATGGAATGTGGAATGGAATGTGGAATGGAGCATGGAATGGAACGTGGAATGGAATGCATTGGAATGTGGAATGGAACGTGGGATGGAATGGAATGGAATGTGTAAAGGAATGTTGAATGCAGTGTGAAATGGAATGGAAAATGGAATGCAATGTGGAATGGAATGGAATGTTTAGATGGAATGGTATGGAATGTGGAATAGAATATGGTCTGTAATGGAATGCAATGTGGAATGGAATGTGGAACTTATTGGAATGGAACGTGGAATGGAATGTGGAATGGAACGTGGAATGAAAAATGGAATAGAATAGAATGGATTCTGTAATGGAAGGGAATGGAATGTGGAATGCAATGTGCAATGGAATGGAATGGAAAGGAGTGGAAAGTGTAAGGCAATGGAGTGGAATGTGGAGTGGAAAGAAATGGAACGTGGAAAGGAACGCGGAATGAAACGAGGAATGCAATGTGGAATGGAACGTGTAATGGAAAGTGGAATGGAATGGAATGGAATGGAATGTGGAATGGAAGGGAATGGAACATGGAATGCAACGTGAAATGGAAAGCAGAAAGCAACGTGGAGTGGAACTTGGAATGGAATGTGGAATGGAATTGAATGGAATGTGGAATGGAATGGAATAGAATGACGAATGGAATGGAATATATTGGAATTTGGAATGGAATGGAATGGAATGCAACATATAATGGAATGGAATGTGGAATGGAATGGAATGGAATGGAAAGTGGAATAGAAAGGAATGGAATGGAATGTGGAATGGAATGTCGAATTGAATGTGGAATGGAATGGAAAGGAATGTGGAATTGAATGGAATGGAAGGTAGGAGGTTTTGGAATGGAAACTGGAATGGAATGTGGAAAGGAACGTGGAATGGAGTGCACTGGAACTTGGAAGGGAACGTGGAATGGAATGCAATGGAATGTGGAATGGAATGCAATGGAATGTGGAACGGAACATGGAATGGAAGGTGGAATGGAAAGTGGAATTGAACGTGGAATGGAATGGAATGGAAGGTTGAATGGAATGTGGAATGGAATGTGGAATGGAACGTTCCATTCCACATTCCATCCATTCCACATTCCATTCCATTCCATTCCATGTTCCTTTCCTTTCCATTCCACACTCCATTCAATTGCATTCCACATTCCATTCCACATTCCATTCCATTACATTGCACAATCCTTTCCATTCCATTCCACATTCCATTCCACATTCCATTCCACATTCCAGTCCATTGCAGCTCACATTCCATTCCATTCCATTCAACATTCCATTCCACATTCCATTCCTTTCCATTCCACATTCCATTCAATTCCATATTCCACTCCTTTCCATTGAATTCCACATTTCATTCCATTCCACGTTACATTCCCTTCCATTCCACATTCCATTCCATTCCATTCCATTCCACATTCCATTCCATTCCATTCCACATTCCACTCCATTCTATTCCACGTTCCATTCCTAATTCCATTACACATTCCTTTCAATTCCATTCCACGTGTCATTACGTTCCGTTCCACCTTCCATTCCACTTGCCATTCCATTCATTTCCACATTCCATTCCATATTCCATTCCGTTCCATTCCACATATCATTCCATTCCATTCTCTTCCATTACACATTCCATTCTATTCCATTCCACATTCCATACACTTCCATTCCCTTCCATTCCACATTCCATTCCATTCAATTCCACATTGCATTCCATTCCATTCCACGTTCCATTCCATTACATTCCACGTTCCATTGCATTCCGTTCCACATTCCATTCCATTCCATTCCACATTGCATTGCATTCCATTCCATTCCATTCCATTCCACATTCCATTCCATTCCATTCCACATTGCATTCCTTTCCATTCCATTCCACATTCCATTGAATTATACATTCTATTCCATTCCACATACTATTCCATTCCCTTCCACATTCCATTCCGCATACCATTAGACATTCCTTTCCATTCCATTCCACATTCCATTCCACATTTCTTTCCATACCATTCCACATTCCACACCATTCCATTCCACGTTCCATTCTGCATTCCATTACCTTACATTTCGCGTTTCATTACACATTCCATTCCATCACATTCCACATTCCATTCCACTTTCCATTACATTGCACTGCACATTCCATTCCACATTCCCTTCCAGATTCCATTCCATTCTATTCCACATTCCATTCCAAGCATTAGACAGTCCATTCCACATTCCATTTCATTTCATTCCACATTCCATTACACATTCCATTCCAATCCTTTCCACATTCCATTCGATTGCATCAATATTCCATTCCATTTCATTCCACATTCCATTCTGCATTCCACTCCATTCCATTCCACATACCATGCCATTCCATTCCACATTCTATTCCATTGAATTCCACATTCCATTCCATTACATTCCACATTCCATTCCATTACATTCCACATTCGATTCCATTCAATTCCACGTTCCGTTCTATTCCATTCCAAGTTCCATTCCATTTCACCTTCCATTCCATTCCATCTTCCATTCCATTCCATTCCAAGTTCTATTTCACATTCCATTCCATTCCATTACACATTCCATTCCATTCAATTCCACATTGCATTCCACATTCCATTCCCATTCCATTCCATTCCATTCCATATTCCATTCCAAGCATTCCACATTCCATTCCACATACCACTCCATACCGTTCCACATTCCATTCCACATTCCTTTGCATTCCATTCCACATTCCATGTCACTGCATTTAACATTCCATTCCTTTCCATTGCACATTCAATTCCACATTCAATTTCTTTCCATTCCACATTCCATTCCACATTCCATTCCATTTCATTGCACGTTCCATTCCACATTCCATTCCATTCCATTCCGCATTTCATTCAATTCCATTCACTTTCCATTCCACATTCCATTCCATTCCACAAACCTTTGCATTCCATTGCATATTCCATTCCAAATTCCATTATATTCCTTTCCACATTCCATTCCAATGCAGTTCACATTCCATTCTATTCCATTCCACATTCCATTCCATTCCATTCCACATTCCATACCATTTCGTATTCCATTCCATTCCACATTCAATTCCAATCCACGTTCCATTACACATTCCATTCTATTCCATTCCACATTCCATACCTTTCCACATTCCTTTCAATTCCATTCCGCATTCCATTCCATTCCATTTCAAATTGCATTCCATTCCATTCCATTCCACATTCCATTTCACATTCCAATCCCTTCCATTACACATTCCATTCCATTCAATTCCACATTGCATTCCACATTCCATTCCCATTCCATTCCATTCCATTCCATATTCGATTCCAAGCATTCCACATTCCATTCCACATACCATTCCATACCGTTCCACATTCCATTCCACATTTCTTTGCATTTCATTCCACATTCCATTTCACTGCATTTAACATTCCATTCCTTTCCATTGCACACTCAATTCCACATTCCATTTCTTTCCATTCCACATTCCATTCCACATTCCATTCCATCTCATTCCACGTTCCATTCCACATTCCATTCCATTCCATTCCGCATTTCATTCAATTCCATTCACTTTCCATTCCACATTCCATTCCATTCCACAATCCTTTGCATTCCATTGCACATTCCATTCCAAATTCCATTACATTCCTTTCCACATTCCATTCCAATGCAGTTCACATTCCATTCTATTCCATTCCACATTCCATTCCATTCCATTCCACATTGCATACCATTTCGTATTCCATTCCATTCCATTCCATTCCACGTTCAATTCCAATCCACGTTCCATTACACATTCCATTCTATTCCATTCCACATTCCATACCTTTCCACATTCCTTTCCATTCCATTCCACATTCCATTCCATTCCATTTCAAATTGCATTCCATTCCATTCCATTCTATTCCATTCCATTCCATTCCGCATTTAATTCCACATTCCATTCCTTTCCATTCCGCATTCCATTGTACGTTACATTTCACGTTCCATTCCACGTTAAATTGCACGTTCCATTCCACGTTCCATTCCATTCCATTCAACATTCCTTTCCATTCAATTCCACAATCCATTCCATTCCATTCCATTCCATTCCATTCCACGTAGAATTCCACATTCCATTCCAGGTTCCCTTCCATTCCATTCCAAATTCCATTGCACATTCCATTCCATTCCATTGCATTCCACATTCCATTCCATTCCATTCCACATTTCATTTCAAATTCCATTCCATTGCTTTCCATTCCTTTCCAAATGCCATTGAACATTCCATTCCATTCAGTACAATTCCACATTCCAATCCACATTCCATTACATATCATTCCACATTCCATTCCACATTCCGTTGCATTCCATTCCATTCCATTCCACTGCATTCCATTCCACATTCCATTCCACAGTCCATTCCATTCCATTCCTTTCCATTCCATTCCATTCCATTCCACGTTACATTCCAGATTCCATTCCATTCCATTCTACATTCCATTCCATTGCACATTCCATTCCACCTTCCATGCCAAGTTCCATTCCACGTTCTATTCCACGTTCCATTCCACGTTCCATTCCATTCCATTCCACATTCCATTCCATTAAATTCCACATTCCATTCCATTCCATTATTCTGTCCATTCCTTTCCAGATTCCATTCCATTCCATTATTCTGTCCATTCCTTTCCAGATTCCATTCCATTCCATTTCTCATTCTACTCCATTCCATTCCACGTTCCATTCCACATTCCGTTCCATTCCATTCCACGTTCCATTCCATTCCATTCCACTTTCCATTCCACATTCCATTCCATTCCATTCCACGTTCCATTCCAAATTAGATTCCATTCCACTCCACATTCCATTTCTTTCCATTCCACATACTTTTCCACAATCCATTCCACGCCACTCCTTTCGACATTGCATCCCATTCTCTTTCCTTCCATTCCACATTCCATTCCGTTACATTCTGCCTTCCCTTGCATTCCATTCCACATTCGATTCCACATTCATTTCCAAGTTCCATTACACGATACATTCCACTTTCCATTCCACTTTCCACTGTACGTTCCATTCAGTGTTCCATTCCAAATTTCATTCCATTCCATTTCAAATTCCATTCCATTCCATTCCATTAAATTCCACATTCCATTCCATTGCATTCCATTGCCCATTCCATTCCATTCCAAATTCCATTCCACATTCCATTCACTTCCATTCCACATTGCATTCCTTTCCACATTAGATTCCACATTCCATTCCTCATTGCATTCCATTCCTTTTTGCATTTCATTACATTCCTTATTCCATTCCACATTCGATTCCACATTCCATTCCATTCCATTCCATTCCACATACAATTACATTCCATTCCACATTCCATTAAATTCAATACCCTTCCATTCCAAATTCCATTCCTTTCCATTCCACATTCCATTCCATTCCATTGCACATTCCATTCCACTCCATTCCACATTCCAATTCCATTCCATTCCACATTCCATTCCATTCCATTGCACATTCCATTTCATTGCATTCCACATTCCATTCCATTCCATTCCACATTCCGTTCCATTCCATTCCACATTCCATTCCATTCCATCCCACATTCCATTCCATTCCATTCCACACTGCATTCCATTCCATTCCTTTCCACATTCCATTCAACAATCCATTCCATTCCATGCCACAATCCATTCCATTCCGTTCCAAATTCGACTCCAATCCAAATTCCATTGCACATTCCATTCCACTCCGTTCAATTCTATTTTCCATTCCATTCCACTCCATTTCATTCCAAGTTCCACTCCACGTTCCATTCCATATTCCATTCTGTTCCATTCCATTCCATTCCACATTCCACTCCACATTCCATTCCATTCCATTTCACATTCCATTCCATTCCATTACACATTCCATTCCATTCAATTCCATTGCATTCCACATTCCATTCCGTTCCATTCCATTCCACATTGCATTCCATTGCATTCCACATTCTATTCCATTCCATTCCACATTCTATTTCACATCCCTTTCCATTCCATTCCACGTTCCATTCCACATTCAATTCCATTCCATTCCACATTTCATTCCATTCCAATCCATTCAAGTCCACATTCCATTCCATTCCATTCCATTACACTTTCGATTCCATTACGTTACACATTCCATTACACATTCATTCTATTCCATTCCACTTTCCATTCCACATTCCATTCCACATTCCATCACATTCCATTCCGCATTCCATTCCATTCCATTACACATTCCATTCCCTTCTTTTTCTTTCCATTTCTGTCCATTCCATTTCATACTCCATTCCACATTACCTTCCATTCCACTCCACGTTCCATTCCGCATTCCATTCCTTTCCATTCCACATTCCATTCCATTCCATTTCAAATTCTATTCCATTCCATTCCACATTCCAATCCATTCGATTCCACATACCATTCCTTTCCATTCCATTCCACATTCTATTCCATTCTATTAAATATTCTATTCCACATTCCATTCCATTCCACATTCCATTCGTCAATCCATTCCATTCCACATTGTATTCCATATTCCTTTCCATTCCAATCCCTATTCCATTCCATTCCATTACATATTCTATTCCACTTTCCATTCCAGTGCTTTCCACATTCCATTCCACAATCCTCTCCATTACATTTCACATTGCTTTCCACATTCCATTCCATTCCCTTCCACATTCCAGTAAACATTACATACCATTCCTTTCCACATTGCATTGCACAGTCCATTGCAATCCATTCCACATTGCAATCCACATTCCTTTCCATTCCATTCCACATTCCATTGCATTCCATTTCACATTCCATTCCACTTTCCTTTCTATTACATTCCGCTTTCCGTTCCACATTCCATTCCATTCCACTCCTCATTCAATTCCACGTTCCACTCCACGTTCAATTCCATGTTCCATTCCACATTCCATTCCACGTTCTATTCCAATCCATTCCATATTCCATACCATTCCATTCCACATTCCATTCATTTCCATTCCACATTCCATTCCACATTCCATTCTGTTTCATTTCACATTCTATTCCACATTCCATTCCATTCCATTCCATATTCATTTCCATTCCATTCCACATTGCATTCAATTCCATTCTACACTCCATTCCACATTCCATTCCATTCCATTGCACAATCCTTTCCATTCCATTCCACATTACATTCCACATTCCATTCCACATACCATCCGAATACATTGCACATTCCATTCCATTGTAGTTCACATTCCATTCCATTCCATTCAACATTCCATTCCACATTCCATTCCTTTGCATTCCACATTCCGTTCCATTCCATATTCCATTCCATTCCATTGCATTCCACATTTCTTTCCATTTCATGTTCCGTTCCAAATTCCATTCCATTCCATTCCACATTCCATTCCATTCCATTCCACAGTACATTCCATTCCATTCAATTCCAGTCCGCATTCCATTCCATTCCACATTCCATTCCACATTCCATTCCATTCCATTCCACATTCCATTCCATTCCCTTCCATTCCGCTTTCCATTCCATTGCATTCCATTCCACACACCTTTCCCCATTCCATTCCATTCCACATTCCATTCCATTCCCTTCCACATTCCATTCCATTCCATTCTGCATTCCATTCCACATTCCTTTCCACATTCCTTTCCACATTCCATTCCACGTTCCATTCCAAGTTCCATTCCACATTCCAATCTACGTTCCGTTCCATTCCACTCGATGTTCCATTACACATTCAATTCTGCAACATTCCACTTTCCATTCCACAGTCCATTCCATTTCATTCCACATTCCAGTCCACATAACATTCTTTTCCATACCACATTCCATTACACATTTCATTCCATTCCATCCCACATTCCATTCCACGTTCCATTCCATTCCATTCCACATTCCATTCCAAATTGCATTCCGCGTTCAATTTCACCTTCCATTAGACGTTCCATTCCACGTTCCCTTTCACATTTCATTCCATTCCATTTCATATACCATTCCACGTTCCATTCCATTCCATTCCACATTCAATTCCACGTTCCATTCAATTCCATTCCACGATCCATTCCATTCCATCCCACATTCCCTTCCACATTCCATTCCATTCCATTCTGCATTTCATTCCACATTCCATTCCACTTTCCATTCCATATTCCACTCCACGTTCCATTCGATGTTCCATTCCACGTTCCATTCCATTCCATTCCAAGTTCCATTCCTCAATCCATTCACATTCCATTCCGTTATATTACACATTCTATTCCACATTCCATTCCACGTTCCATTCCACGATCCATTCCATTCCTTTCCACATTCGTTTCCATGTTCCATTCCTTTCCATTCCACAATCCATTCCGCCTTCCATTCCAATACAATCCACATTCCATTCCAGTACAATCCACCTTGCACTCCATTTCATTCCATTCCATTCCTCATTCGATTTCACATTACATTCCATTGCATTTCACGTTCGATTCCATTATATTCCACTTTCCATTCCATTCTTTTCCATTGCATTCCTCATTCCATTTCACGTTCCGTTGCATTCCATTCCACGTTCTATTCCATTCCATTCAACGTTCCATTCCTCCTTCCATTCCATTCCACATTCCATTCCATATTACATTGCATTCCATTCCACATTCTATTCCATTCCATTCCCTTCCATTCCATTAAACATTCCATTTCATTCCACTGCATATTCCTTTCCATTCCATTCCACATTCCATTCCATTCCATTCTCGATCCATTCCATCTTGCATTCCATTCCATTCCACATTCCATTCCAATTCATACCACATTCCATTCCACATTCCTTTCCATTCCATTCCACGTTCTATTCCACATTCCATTCCACATTCCATTCCACATTCCATTCCATTCCACTCCATTCCATTCCATTCCACATTCCATTCCACATTCCGTTCTACATTCCATTCCACATTCCATTCCATTCCTCTCCATTCCATTTCATTCCACGTTCCATTCCACATTCCATTTCACGTTCCATTCCATATTCCATTCCATTCCATTCCACTTTCTGTTCCACATTCCATTCCACATTCCGTTCCATTACCTTCCATTACATTACATTCCATTGCACATTCTATTCCATTCCACATTACATTTCACTAATTTCCACATTCCTTTCCATTCCTTTCCACATTCCATTCCATTGCATTCCATTGTATTCCATTCTATTGCACCTTGCATTCCAGTTTCCATGCCACATTCTATTCCACATTCCTTTCCATCTCATTTCATTCCGCATTCCATTCCACATTCCAACCCATTATATTCCAAATTACTTTCCATCCCATTCCACACTCCATTCCACATTCCATTCCACTACATTCCAAATTCCATTCCACATTCCACATCATACCATTCCACAGTCCATTCCTTTCTATTCCACTTTCCATTACACATTCCATTCCATTCCATATTCCATTCCACATTCCATTCCATTCCATTACATTGCATTCCACATTCCATTCCATTCCATTCCAAATTCCACTCCATTCAATTACACATTCCATTCCACATAAAATTCCATTCTATTCCAAGTTGAATTACACAATCCTTTCCACATTCCATTCCATTCCATTGCACTTTCAATTCCATTCCATTCTATTTGAATCCCCTTTCTATTGCATTCCTTTCCACATTCCATTGCATTGCATTCCACATTCCATTCCATTCCATTCCACCTTCCATTCCATTCGCTTTCAATTCCATTCCATTCCTCATTCCATTCCATTCCATTCCTCATTCCATTCCATTCCATTCCATATTACATTCTCTTCGATTCCACATTCCATTCCATTCCACATTCCTTTCCATTCCATTCCTTATTCTATTCCACATTCCTTTCCATTCCATTCCACATTCCATTCCATTCATCATTCCACTCCGCTCCATTCCATTGCGTTCCACATTGCATTCCATTCCATTCCATTCCACATTCCATTCCATTCCATTCCATTCCACATTCCATTCCATTCCACATTCTATTTCCCATTCCATTCTGCATTCCATTCCACATTCAATTCTATTCCATTCCACATTAAATTCCAAACCATTGCCCATTAAATTCTATTTCCATTTCACTTTCCATTCAACTCCATTCCACATTATATTGCATTCCATTCCACATTCCATTGCATTCCACTACGAATTGCATTCCATTCCATTCCACATTACATTCCATGACGTTGCATTGCATTCCATATTCCATTCCATTTGGTTCCACATTTGATTCCCATCCATTCCCCATTGCATTCCACATTCGATTCCGTTCCATTCCACTTTGCTTTCCACATCCCATTGCACATTCCGTTCCATTCCACGTTGCGTTCCACATTCCATTACCCATTACATTCCATTCCATTCCACATTCCATTCCATTCTATTCCATTCCATTGTAGTTCACATTCCATTCCATTCCATACAACATTCCATTCCACATTCCATTCCTTTGCATCCCACATTTCATTCCATTCCATATTCCATTCCATTCCATTGCATTCCACATTTCATTCCATTTCATGTTCCGTTCCAAATTCCATTCCATTCCATTCCATTCCACAGTACATTCCATTCCATTCAATTCCAGTCCGCATTCCATTCCATTCCACATTCCATTCCACATTCCATTCCATTCCATTCCACATTCCATTCCATTCCCTTCCATTCCACTTTCCATTCCATTGCATTCCATTCCACACTCCTTTCCCCATTCCATTCCATTCCACATTCCATTCCACATTCCATTCCATTCCCTTCCACATTCCATTCCATTCCATTCTGCATTCCATTCCACATTCCTTTCCACATTCCTTTCCACGTTCCATTCCACGTTCCATTCCAAGTTCCATTCCACGTTCCAATCCACGTTCCTTTCCATTCCACTCGACGTTCCATTACACATTCAATTCTGCAACATTCCACTTTCCATTCCACGGTCCATTCCATTTCATTCCACATTCCAGTCCACATAACATTCTATTCCATACCACATTCCATTACACATTTCATTCCATTCCATCCCACATTCCATTCCACGTTCCATTGCATTCCATTCCACATTCCATTCCAAATTGCATTCCGCGTTCAATTTCACCTTCCATTAGACGTTCCATTCCACGTTCCATTTCACATTTCTTTCCATTTCATTTCATATACCATTCCACGTTCCATTCCATTCCATTCCACATTCAATTCCACGTTCCATTCAATTCCATTCCACCTTCCTTTCCGTTCCATTGCAAATTCCGTTCCTTTCCATTTCACATTCCATTCCATTCCATTACATTCCACATTCCATTCTATTCCATTCCACAATCCATTCAATTCCATTTCATTCTATTCCACATTCCATTACACTTTCCATTCCACATTACATTACATTCCTTTTCACATTCCATTCCACTCCACTCAATTCCACATTCTATTCCATTGCATTCAACATTCCATTCCACATTCCCTTCCAAATTCCAATCCACATTCCATTGCATTCCATTCCACAATCCATTCCATTCCATTCCATTGCATTCCACATTCCATTCCAAATTCCATTCCTCATTCCATTCCATTCCATTCCACATTCCTTTCCATTCCATTCCATTGCATTCCACATTCCCTTCCATATCATTCCATTCCACATTCCATTCCATTCCATTGCATTCCACGTTCTATTCCATTCTAATCCACATTCCATTCAATTCCACATTCCATTCCCCATTCCACTCCATTCCATTCCACATTCCATACCATTCCACTCCTCCATCCATTCCATTCCATTCCATATTCCATTCCATTCCGTTCCACATTCCATTCCAATTCTTTCCACTGCATGCCACATTCCATTCCATTCCATTCAATTCCATATTCCTTTCCATTCCATTCCACTTTCCGTTCCATCCCATTCCACTTTCCGTTCCATCCCATTCCACTTTCCATTCCACTTTCAATTACATTGCATTCCACATTGCATTCCCATTCCATTCCAATCCATTTCACATTCCATTCCAAGCATTCCACATTCCATTCCACATACCATTCCATTACGTTCCACATTCCATTCCACATTCCGTTGCATTCCATTCCACATTCCGTTTCATTGCATTCCACATTCCATTCCTTTCCATTCCACATTCAATTCCACTTTCCATTTCTTTCCATTCCACATTCCATTCCATTTCATTCCACGTTCCATTCCACATTCCATTCCATTCTGTTCCACATTCCATTCCACATTTCACTCCGCATTGCAGTCCATTCCATTCCACATTCCATTCCACATTACTTTCCACGTTCCATTCCACATTTCATTACACATTGCAGTCCGTTCCATTTCACATTAAATTCCACATTACTTTCCACATTCCATACCACATTCCATACCATTCCGCATTCCATTCCATTCCATTTCACATTCCATTCCATTATATTCCACGTTCCGTTCCACTTTCAATTCAACGTTCCATTCCACATTCCGTTCCATAATCATTTCCACATTCCATTGCATTCCATTCCTCGTTCCATTCCATTCCATTCCACATTCCATTCCGTTTCATTTCACATTCCATTCTCTTCCATTCCAAATTCATTTCCACATTCCATTCCACATTCCATTCCACATTCCGTTCCATTCCATTCCACATTCAATTCCACATTCCTTTCCGTTCCATTCCACATTCCATTCCATTCCATTCCACATTCCATTCCACGTTCCATTACCCATTCCATTCCATTACATTCCACTTTCCTTTCCACCTTCCAATCAACATTCCATTCCATGTTCCATTCCATTCCATTCCACGTTCCATTTCAGATTCCATTCCAAATTGCATTCCATTCCATTCCATTCCACATTCCATTCCATTCCATTCCAAATTCCATTCCATTCCATTCCATTCCACATTCCATTCCACGTCCCGTTCCATTCCATTCCCCATTCCATTCCACTTTCCATTCCAGATTCCATTCCACTTTGTATTCCATTCCACATTCCATTTCACTCCATTCCATTGCATTCCACATTGCATTGCACTCCGTTCCTTTCCATTCCAATGTATTCCATATTCCGTTCCAGTTTCCATTGCATGTTCCGTTCCACATTCCATTCCATTCCACATTCCATTCCTCTTCCGATTCCATTCCATTCCACATTCCATTCCATTCCATTCCCTTACATTCCACATTCCATTCCATTCCATTTTACATTCCATTCCATTCCATTCCACGTTCCATTCCATTCCATTCCATTCCATTCCACATTCGATTCCATTCCATTCCATTTCACATTCCATTCCCCATTCCATTCCAATACACATTCCATTCCACATTCCATCACATTCCATTCCTTTCCAGTCCACATTCCAATCCATTCCATTCCATTCCAGATACCATTCCATTCCATTCCACATTCCTTTCAATTGCACTCTAAACTCCATTCCACATCTCATTCCATTCCATTCCACATTCCATTCCATTCTATTTCCTTCCATTCCACATTACATTCCACATTCCATTCCACATTAAATTCCATTCCACTCCACATTCCATTCCATTCCATTCCACATTCCTTTCCATTCCATTGCCTTGCATTCCATATACCATTCCATTCCATTCCACATGCCTTTCCTGTCCAATCCACATTGCAATACACTTTCAATTCCATTCCATTCCACTTTCCATTCCACATTCCATTGCACATTACATTCCATTCCACCTTCCATTCCACATTCCATTCCCCATTCCATTCCATTGCATTCCGCTCCATTCCATTGAATTTCACAGTCCATTCCATTCCATTCCATTTCACTTTCCATTCCATTGCCTTCCCCATTCCGTTCCATTGAACATTCCATTCCACATTCCATTCCACATTGCATTCCATCCCCCGTTCAATTCCACATCTCATTCCACATTCTTTTCCATTCCATTTCACATTCAATTCTATATTCCATTCCATTGCATTCCTCATTCGATTCTACATTCCACATTCCATTCCATATCATTCCACATTCCATTCCACTTTCCATTCCATTCCATTCCACGTTCCCTTCCACTTTTCATTCCATTCCATTCCACATTCCATTCCATTGCATTCCACTTTCCATTTCAGTACATTCCACGTTCTATTCCACGTTCCATTCCAACTTCCATTCCATTTTTTCCTTTCCAGATTCCATTCCATTCCATTACACGTTCCTTTCTACATTTCATTCCATTCCATTACACATTCCATTCCACATTCCATTTCATTCCATTCCACATTCCATTCCACATTCCTTTCCATTCCATTCCACTTTCCATTCCATTCCATTCCGTTCCACATTCCATTCTGCATTCCATTCCTTTCCATTCAACTTTCCATTCCACATTCCATTCCATTCCTTTGAATTCCATATTACACTGCACATTCAATTCCTTTCCATTGCAGTCCACATTGCACTCCATTGCATTACAATCCACATTCCGTTCCATTCCATTCCACATTCCCTTCCATTCCACATTCCATTCCACATACCATTCCATTCCATTTCACATTCCATTCCATTCCATGGCATTATATTCCATTCCATTCCATTTCACATTCCATTACACATTCCATTTGAACTTCTATTCCAGATTCCATTCTACATTCCATTCCATTCCAAATTCCATTCAATTCAATTCTACATTCCATTCTACATTTCATTCCTTTCCATTCCACATTGCATTCAACATTCCATTCCACTTTTCGTTCCTCATTCCATTCCATTTTATTCCGAATTCCAATCTTTATTCCATCCTATTCCATTACACATTCCATTCTACTTTCCATTGCATTCCATTCCGCATTCCTTTCCTTTTGATTCCATTCCAAATTCCGTTCCATTACATTACATTCCACTTCAAATTCCATTCTATTCCACTTTCCATTCTACATTCCATTCCATTCCCCATTCCATTCTACATTCCATTCTACATTCTATTCCATTCCATTCCATTAAACATTCCGTTCTACATTCCATTCCATTCCATTCCACTTACCTTTCCACATGCCATTCCATTCCGTTTCACATTCCATTCCATTTCAAATTCCATTCTACATTCCATTACATTCCCTTCCATATTCCATTCCACATTCCCATCCATTGCATTCTATTCCATTCCACATTCCAATCCATTCCATTCCACGTTCCATTCCAAGTTCCATTCCATGTTCCCTTTCAATTCCATTCTATTCCACATTCCATTCCATTCCATTACACATTCCATTCCACATTCCATTCCGAATTCCATTCTATTCCTTTCCATTCCTCATTGTATTCCATTCCGTTCCAAGTTCCATTCAACGTTCCTTTCCATTACATTCCATATTCCATTCCACATTCCATTCATCTTTCCATTTTATTACATTCCCTTCCACATTCCTTTCCATTCCATTGCACGTTCTATTCCAAATTCCACTCCATTCCATTCCACATTCTATTGCATTCCACATTCCATTCCATTCCATTCCATTCATCATTCAATTTCATTCCATTCCAGTTTCCATTCCGTTCCATTCCATTTTCCATTCCACGTTCCATTCCAAGTTCCTTTCCACATTCCATACTACATTACATACAATTTCATTCCATTGCATTCCTCATTACTTTCCACATTTCATTAAATTACATTCAATTCCATATCCCATTCCATTCCATTCTACATTCAATTCCACATTCCATTCCACATTCCATTATACATTCCATTACACATTCCATTGCACATTCCATTCCACATTGCATGCCATTCAATTCCATTCCACATTCCATTGCATTCCATTCCATTCTACTTTCCATTCCATTCCATTCAATTCCACGTCCCATTCCACATTCCATTCCTTGCCATTCCACGTTCCACTCCATTCCATTGCACATTCCATTCCATTCCATTCCATTCCAGTCCAAATTCCAATCCATTCTATTCAATTCCACATTCCATTCCACTTACCATTCCACATTCCATTCCATTCCATTCGGCATTCCATTCCATTCCATTCCATTTCATTCCACATTCCACTCCATTCCATTCCATTCCACTTTCCACTGCATTCCATTCCAATCCACGTTCCATTCCACATTGCATTCCATGCCATTCCACATTTCATTCCTTTCCATTGCACATTCCATTCCATTCCATTCCATTCCAGTCTACATTCCATTCCATTCCATTCGACATTCCATTCCATTGCATTCCACATTCCATTCCATCCCTTTCCACTTTCAACTCCTTTCCATTCCACATTCCATTACACATTCCATTCCCTTACATTCCACATTCCTTTCTATTCCAATCTATCCAATTCCATTCCATTCCACATTCCATCACATTCCATTCCACCTTCCATTCCAACCCATTCCACATTCCATTCCACTTTCCATTCTATTCCATTTCAAATTCCATTCCACTTTCCATTCTATTCCATTGCACTTACCTTTCCATTCCACTCCATTCTATTCCATTCCATACCATTCCATTCCACTTCATTCCACATTGCAAGCATTCCATTCCATAAGGTTTTCCATTCCACGTTCCCTTCCATTCCACTTCACATTCTATTCCATTCCATAACATTCCACACTCCATTGCATATTCCATTCCATTCCATTCCACATTCCATTCCACATTCCATTCTATTTCATTCTATATTCCTTTCTATTCCATTACATTCCATTGCATTCCATTCCATTCCACTTTCCATTCCATACCATTCAATTCCACATTCAGTTCCATTGCCTTGCATTCCAGAATCGATGCCATTGCATTCCAAATTCCATTCCATTCCATCCCGGATTCCATTGCACATTCCATTCCATTCCAGTCCACATTCAATTACATTCCATTCCACACTCAAATCCATTCCATTCCAAATTCCTTTCCATTTCATTCCATTTCATTCTGAATTCCATTCCATTCTGCATTCCATTCCATTCCATTCCACATTCCATTCCAAGTTCCATTTCACTTTCCACTCCATTCCAGTACACAATCCTTTCCATTCCATTCGACCTTCTAATCCATTTCATCCGATTCCATTAAACAATCCATTCCACATTCCATTCCCCGTTTCATTACACATTCCATTCCATTCCATTCCACATTCCATTCCATGACATTGCATTCCATTCCACATTCCATTACACTTTCCTAAGCATTCCATTCCACATTCCATTCAACTGCGATTTCCATGCAATTCCATTCCATTACAATCCGCATTTCATTCCACATTCCATTCAATTCCATTCCACATTCCATTCCATTCCATTCCATTCCACACTCCATTCCACATTCAGTTCCGGGCCATTCCATTCTTTTCCACATTCAATTCCACATTCCTTTCCATTCCATTCCACATTCCATTCCATTGTATTCCACATTCCATTCCATTCCCTTCCATTCCATTCTGCATTCCAACCCATATTCCATTCAATTCCATCCCACATTCCATTCCATTCCATTCCACTTTCCATTCCACATTCCATTCCTTTCCATTGCACATTCCATTGCATATCATTCCACATTGAATTCCGCATTCCATTCCAATCCACGTCACATTCGATTGCACATTCCATTCCATTCCACATTCAATTCCACATTCCATTACACTCCATTCCAAATTCCATTCCACATTGTATTCCACATTCCATTGCATTCCATTCCACATTCAATTCCATTCCATTCAATTCCACTCCATTAGACATTCCATTCCACATTCTATTCCTTTCCATTCCACATTACTTTCCACATTCCATTCCACTCCATTAGACTTTCCATTCCACATTCAATTCCATTCCATTGCACATTCCATTCCACATTCCATTCCACATTCCATTCCATTCCATACCAGTCCATTCCATTTTCCTTTCCTTTCCATTCCTTTCCACTTTCCCTTCCATTCCATTCAACTTTCCATTCCACATTCCATTCCAAGTTCCATTACACGTTCCATTTCACATTCCATTGCATTCCATTCCTCATTCCAATCCACATTCAATTTCATTCAATTCTCCCTTTCATTCCATCCCTCATTGCATTCCACATTCAATTTCATTCAATTCCACATTTCATTCCATTCCATTCCAACTTCAATTACATTCCAATCCACGTTCCAAGCCATTCCATACCATGTTTCATTCCATTCCATTCAACGTTGCATTCCATATTCCATTCCAATCCACATTCCAATCAATTCCATTCCATATTCCATTCTATTCCATTCCACTTTCCTTTGGAATTCAACGGAATGTGTAATGGAAAGGAAGGGAATATGGAAAGAAATGGAACGTTATGAAATGTGGAATGGAATTGCATGTTGTGGAATGGAAAGTGGGATGGAGTGGAATGAAATGTGGAATAGAGTGGAATGAAACATGCAATGGAAAGTGAAATGGATTGTAGAATGGGACATGGAATGGAATGTGGAATGGAAAATTATGGGATGTGGAATTGAATGGAATGGAATGTGTAATGGAATGGAATGGAATGTGGAATGGAACGAAATGGAAATTTGAAAGGAATGTGGAATGGAATGGAACTGAATGTGGAATGGAACCAAATGGAAATTTGAAAGGAATGTGGAATGGAATGGAACTGAATGTGGAATGGAATGGAAAGGAATGTGGAAAGGAATGGAATGGATTGTGGAATGCAATGTCGAATGCAATGTGGAACGGAATGGAGTGAAATGGAATGTGCAATGGAATGGAATGCAATGTGGAATGGGAGAGAATAGTATGGAATGCGGAATGGAATGCAATGGAATGGGGAATGGAATATGGAATGGAATGTGGAATGCAAAGTGGAATGGAATGGATTGTAATGCAATGTGGAATGGAATGTGGAATGCAATGAAATTGAACGTGGAATGGAATGTAATGGAATGTGGAACAGAATGGATCATGGAATGGAATGGAATGCAATGTGGATTGGAATGGAATGGAATGTGGAATGGAATGTGAAATGGAATGTATAATCGAATGTGGAATGGAATGTGGAATGGAATGTGAAATGGAATGTATAATCGAATGTGGAATGAAATGAAAAGGATCGTGGAATGAAATGAAAAGGATCATGGAATGGAATGAAATGGAACATGGAATGGAAAGGAATGGGAACTGGAATGGAATGTGGAATGGAACTTGGAACGGAATGTGCAGTGTAATGCGGAATGGAAAGTGGAATGGAATGTAATGTAATGTGGAATGGATCGTAGAATGGAATGGAATGGAACGTGTAATGGAATGTGTATTGGAATGTGGAATGCAACATGGAATGCAATGTGGAATGGAATGCAATGCAACGTGGAATGGAACTTGGAAAGGAATGTGGACAGGAACGTGGAATGTAACTTGGAATGGAAAGAATTGAATGTGGAATGAAATAAAATGTAATGGAATGTGGAATGGAACGGAATGGAAAGAGGACTGGAATCTGTAATGGAATTGTGGAATGGAACGTGAAATGGAATGGAATGGAATGTGGAGCAGAACGTGGAATGGAATGGAATGGAACACATAATGGATCATGTAATGCAACGTGGAATGGAATGGAATGGAACATGGAAAGGAATGTGGAATGGAATGCGGAAGGATTATAATATGGAAAGGAATAGAATGAAATTTGGAATGGATTGGAATGGAATGGGGAATTTAATGCCAAGGAATATATAACGGAATGTCGAATGGAATGCGAAATGGAAAGCGGAATGAAATGTGGAATGGAACAGAATGGAACATGGAATGGAATGGAATGGAAGGTGGAATGGAAAGTGGAATGGAACGTGGAATTGAATGTCGGATGGAATGGAATGGAATGTGGAATGGAATGTGGAATGGATTGTGGAATGGTCTGTGTAATGGAATGGAATGGAATGTGGAATGGAATGTGGAATGGAATGCAGTGGAATGGGGAATGGAATGTAGAATGGAATGTGGAATGGGAAGGAATGGAATGAGAATGAACTGTGGCATGGAAAGTTGAATGCAATAGATTGGAATGTGGAAAAGAATGTAGAAATGAATTGAAAGTAACGTGGAATGGAAAGTCTAATGGAAAGTGAATGGAACGTGGAATGGAATGTGGAATGAAATGGAATTGAATGTGGAATCGAATGGATTGGAATGTGTAATGGAATGTGAAATGGAATGTGGAATGGAATTTTGAATGGAAAGGAATGGATTGCGGAATGGAACATGGAATGGAATGTGGAATGGAATGTGGAATGGAATGGAATTGAATGTGCAATGGAATGGACTTTAAAGCGGAAAGGAATGTGGAAGGGAGTGCAATACAATGTGGAATGTAACGCAATGGATTGTGGAATAGAATGTGGAATGGAATGTGAAAAGCAATGGAATGGAATGTGTAATGGAATGTGGAATGGAGTGTGAAATGGAATGAGAAATGTAACGGAAGGAAATGTGGAATGGAAAGTGGAATGGAGTGTGGAGTGGAATGTGGAATGGAACAGAATGGAATGTCGAGTGGAATGTGGTATGGAATGTGGAATGGAATGTGGAATGGAAAGTGGAATGGATTGGAATGGAACGCTAAATTAAATGGAATGGAATATGGAATTGATCGTGGAATGGAATGGAATGGAACATGGAATGGAATGTGGAATGTAAAGTGGAATGCAATGTAATGCAACGTGGAATGGAATGTGGAATGGAATGTGGAAAAGATTGGAAAGTGGAAATGAATGGAATAGAATGGGGAATGGAAGGGAATGGAAGGTGAAATGGAATGTGGATTGGAATGTGTAACGAAATGGAATGAAACGTGGAATGGTATGGAATGGAAAGTGGAATGAAATGTGGAATGGAAAGTGGAATGGAATGTCGCATGCAATGGAATGCAATGTTGAATGCAATGGAAGGGAATGTGGAATGGATTTTGGAGTGGAATGGAATGGAATGAAATGTGGAATGGAATGTAAAATGGAATGTGTAAAGGAATGTGGAATGGAATGTGGAGTGGAATGGATTGGAAAGAAATGTGGAATGGAATGTAGAATGGAACGGAATGGAATGTGAAATGGAATGTGAAATAGAATGTGGAATGGAATGTGGAATGCAATATAGAATGGTGTGGAATGGAATATGGAATTGAATGTAATGGAATATGGAATGGAATGTGGAATGAGATGGAATTGAATGTCGAATGGAATGGAATGGATTTAAGAATAGAATGTTTAAAGGAATGTGGAAAGCAATGTGGAATGGAATGGAATGGAATGTGGAGTGGAATGTCGAATGGAATGGAATGCAATGCGGAATGGAATGTGAAATGGAATGTGGAAAGGAATGTAATGTAACGTGGAATTGTATGCAATGGAATTTGGAATGCAATCGAATGGAATGTGGAATGGAATGGAATGCATTTGAAAGGAATGTGGAATGGAATGGAATGTGGAAAGGAATGGAATGGAATGTGGAAAGGCAAGGAATGTAATGTGGAATTGAAGTTGGAATGGAATGGAATGGAATGTGGTAAGGAATGTGAAAAGGAGTGGACTGGAAAGTGGAATGGAACATGGAATGGAATGGAATGGAATGTGGAATGGAATGGAATGAAACGTGGAATGAAACATAGAATGGATCGTAAAATGGAAAGTGGTATGCAATATGAAATGGAATTTGTACTGGAAAGTGGAATTGAAGATGTAATGGAATGGAATGGAATGTGCAATGGAATGGAATGAAACGTGGAAGGAAACGTGGACTGGAATGGAATGTGGAATGGAATGTGCAACGGAATGGAATGGTATGTGGAATGCAATGTGGAATAGAATGAAGAATAGAATTGACAGGAAGGTGGAATGGAAAGTGGATTGGAATGGAAAACCATGTGGAACCGAATGGGGTGGAATGTGGAATGGAAAGTGGAAACGAATTTGGAATGGATTGGAATATAATGTGGAATGGAACGTGGAATGGAATGTGCAATGGAGTGAAACGGAACGTGGAATGGAACGTGGAAAGGAACGTGAAATGGAATGCAAAGGAAAGGATAATGGAATGTAGAACGGAAAGTGGAATGTAATGGAATGGAATGGAATGTGAAATGGGATGTGGAATGGAATGTGAATTGGTACGTGGAATGCAATGTGGAATGGAATGTGGAATGGAATGGAATGGAATGTGGAATGGAATGGAATGGAATGGAGAATGGAATGGGCAATGGAATGGAATGGAATTTGCAAAGGAATGTGGAATGGAATGTACAAAGGAATGTGGAATGTAATGTGGAGCGGAATTCAATGGTACGTCAAATGAAATGTGGAATATAATGTGGAATGGAAAGTTTAAACTAATGTCAAATGAAGTGGAATGGAACGTGGAATGGAATGGAATGGGACGTGAAATGGAATTTGGAATGGAACGTGGGAAGGAAGGTGGAATGGAATGGAAGGGCATGTGGAATGTAATATGGAAAGAAATGTGGGATGGAATGTGAAATGGAATGGAATGGAATGGAATTGAAAGGAATGCAATGTGGAATGGAATGTGTAATGGAAGGTGGAATGGAATGTGGAATGGAATGGAAAGGAACGGGGAATGGAACGTGGAATATTACGTGGAATGGAACGTGGAATGGAATGAGGAATGGAATGGAAAGGAATGTGGAATGGAATGTGGAATAGAAAGTGAAATGCAATGTGGAATGGAATGGAATGGAACTTCGAACGGAACGTGGAATGGAATGGAATGGAACATGGAATGGAATGTGGAATGGAATGTAATGAAATGTGGAATGGAACGTGTAATGGAACATGGAATGGAATGTGGAATGGAATGGAATGGAATGTGCAATGGAATGTAGAATGGAATGTGAAATTTAATGTAATGGAATGTTGAACAGAATGTGGAAAGGAATGTGTAATGGAATGGAACGGAATGTGGAATGGATGGAATGGAATGTGGAATGCAATATGAAAGGGAATATTGCATGTAACGTCAAATGGAATGGAAATGACTTTGGAATAGAACGTGGACTGAAATGGAAAGTGAAGGGGAATGGATCGTGGAATGGAACGTGGAATGGAAAGGAATGGAACCTTAAATGGAATGTGGAAAAGAAAGTGGAAAGGAATGGAATGGAATCTGGAATGGAATGTGAAGTGGAACGTGGAATGGAATGGAATAGAATGTGGAATGGAATGGAATGGAATGTGGAAAGGAATGTGGAAAGGAATGTGGAATCGAATGTGGCATGCAATGAGGAATGGAATGTGGAATGAATGTGCAATGGAACGGAATGGAATGTGAAATGGAATGTGGAATGCAAAGGAATGAAATGTGGAATGGAATGGAATGGAATATGGAATGGAAAGTGGAATGGACTGTTGAATGAAATGTGGAAGGGAATGTGTAAAGGAATGTGGAATGGAATGGAATGGAATGTGAAATGGAATGGAATGGAATGTGGAATGGAATGTGAAATGGAATGAGGAATGGAATGTGGAATGAATGTGGAATGGAACGGAATGGAATGTGAAATGTAATGTGGAATGCAAAGGAATGAAATGTGGAATGGAATGGAATGGAATATGGAATGGAAAGTGGAATGGAGTGTTGAACGAAATGTGGAAGGGAATGTGTAAAGGAATGTGGAATGGAATGGAATGGAATGTGAAATGGAATGGAATGGAATGTGGAATGGAATGTGAAATGGAATGGAATGGAATGTGGAAAGGAAACTGGAAAGGAATGTGGAAAGGAGTGTGGAATGGAATGTGGAATGGAGGGCGGAAAGGAATGTAACTAGGATTGTGGATTTTAACGGAATGGAATGTGGAATGGCATGTGGAATGGAGTATGGAATGGAATGCGGAATGAAACGGAACAGAATGTGGAACGGAATGTGGATTGGAGTGTGGAATGGAATGTGTAATGCACCGGAATGCAATGTGAAATGGAATGTGGAATGGAATGTGGAATGCAATGTCATACGTAATGCAATCGAATGTGTAATTGAACGTGGAATGGAATGGAATGGAACATGGAATGGAATGTGGAATGGAATGTGGAATGGACTGTGGAATGGAATCTGGAAGGGAATGGAGTTGAATGTGGAATGGAATGTGAAATGGATTGGAAAAGAATGTGAAATGGAATGTGGTTTTGATCTTGGAATGGAAGCTGCAATACAAAGTGGAATGGAATGGAATGGAATGTGGAATGGAAAGTGGAAAGGAATATTGAATGGAATGGAATGAAATGTGGAATGGAATGTGGAATGGAATGCGGAATGGAACGTGGAATGGAATGGAATGGAACGTGGAAAGGGATGGAATGGAATGTGGAATGGAACTTGGAGTGGAATGGAACGGAACATGGAATGGAACATGTAATGGAACATGGAATGGAATGTGCAATGGAATGTGGAATGGAACGTGGAATGGAAAGGAATGGAAAGTGCGGTGGAACGTGGAATGGAATGGAATGGAACGTGAAATAGAATGTGGAATGGACTGTGGAATGGAACGTGAAATGGAACATTCAATGGATTGGATTGGAATGTGTAATGAAATGTGCAATGTAACGCAAGGAAATGAGGAAAGGAAAGTAGAATGGAATGGAATGGAATTTGGAATGCAATGTGAAATTGAATGGAATGGAATGTGGAATGGAACGTAATGGAATGTGGAATCAACGGAATTGAATGTGGAATGTAATGCAAGGCAATGTGGAATGGAAAGTGGAATAGAATGGAATGGAATTTGGAATGGATTGTGAAATTGAATGGAATGGAATGTGGAAAGGAATGTGGAATGGAATGTAATGGAATGTGGAATGGAATGTGGAATAGAAAGTTTAATGGAATGGAATGGAATGTGCAACGGAACATGGAATGGAATGGAGAGAAAAGTGGAACGGAATTTAGAATGGAAATTGGAATGGAAAGAGGAATGGAATGTGGAATGCAACCTGCAATGAAATGTGGAATGGAATGAGGAATGGAATGGAATGGAATGTGGAATGGAATGAAACTGAATGAGGAATGGAATGTGGAATAGAATGTAGAATGGAACAGAATGGATCGGAATGGATTGTGGAAAGCAATGTAGAATGCAATGTGGAATGGAACATGTAATGTAATTGAATGGACCTTGGAATTGAAAGTGTAATGGAACGTGAAATGGAATGTGGCATGGAACGAGGAATGGCATGGGCAATGGAATGTGGAATGGAACCTGGAATGTAACGGAATGGAAAGTAGAATGGAATGTGGAATGGAATGGAATGGAACGTGGAATGGAACGTGGAATGGAATGTGGAATGGAATGTCGAATATAATGGAATGTGGAATGGAATGGAACGGAATGCAATAAATGAATGGAGTGGAATGTGGAATGGAATGGAATGGAATGTGCAATGGAATGGAATGTGGATGGAATGACATGGAATGGAATGTGGAATGGAATGGAGTAGAATACAGTAGAATGGAATGTGGAATGGAATAGAATGTGGAATGGAATGAAAAGGAGTGGAATGAAATGGAATGGAATATGGATAGGAATGGAATGGAATGGAGTGGAATGTGAAATGGAATAGAATGGAATGTGGAATGCAATAGAATGTGGAATGGAATGGAATGGAATGGGGAATGTTATGGAATGGAACATGGAATAGATTAGAATGGAAATTGGAATGCAATGGAAAGGAATGTGGAATGGAATGGAATGGAAAGTCCAATGGAATGTGGAATGGAATGGAATTGAATGTGGAACGCAACGTGGAATGGAATGGAAAGGAAGGTGAAATGGAAAGAAATGGAATGTGGAATGGGAAGTGGAATGGATTGCGCAATGGAAAGTGTAATGGAATGTGGAATGAAATTTGCAGTGGAATGTGGAATGGAATGTGGAGTGGATTGTGGAATGGAAAGTGGAATGGAAAGTTGAATGGAAAGTCGAATGGAATGGAACAGAATGTGGAATGGAACGTGGAATGGAACGTGGAATGGAACATGGAAAGGAATGTAGAATGTAATGTGGAAGGGAAAGTGGTATGCAATGGAATGGAATGTGGATTGGAATGTGGAATGGAAGGTGGAATGGAAGATGGAATGGGAGGTGGAATGGAAGATGGAATGGAACATGGAATGGAAAGTGGAATGGGATGTGCAATGGAATGTGGAATGGAAAGTGGAATGGAGAGAAATGTAACGTGGAATGGTACGTGGAATGAAACGGAATGGAAAGTGGAATGGAACGTGGGAGAGAACATGGAAAGGAATGTGGAATGGAACATGGAATGGAATGTGGAATGTAATGTGGAAGGTAATGTGGCATGGAATGTAATGGAATGGAATGGAATGTGGAATGGAAAGTGCAATGATTCCTTTAATTGAACATGGAATGGATCGTGGAATGGAACTGGAAGGGAATGTGGAATGTGGAATGGAATATGGAATGGAACGTGAAATTGAATGCATTCGAATGTTGAATGGAACGTGGAATGGAATGGAATGGAATGTGCAATGGAATGTGGAATGGAATGGAATGGAATATGGAATGGAATGAAATGGAATGTGGAGTGGAAAGGCAAGGATCATGGAATGGGACGTGGAATGGAACATGGAATTCAACGTGGAATGGAGAGTGCAATGGAATGTTGAATCGAATGGAATGGAATGTGAAATGGAATGGAAAGGAAAGTGGAATGGAAAGGAATGGAATGTGGAATGGAATGTAGAATGGAAAGTGGAATAGAATGGAATGGAACGTGGAATGGAATGTGGAATGGAATGGAATGGAATGTGGAATTGAATGGAATGGAACGTGGAATGGAATGTGGAATGGAATGGAATGGAATGTGGAATTGAATGGAATGGAACGTGGAATGGAATGTGGAATGGAATGGAATGGAACGTGGAATTTAATGGACTGGAACATGGAATGGAATGTGGAATGGAATGGAACTTGGAATGCAACATGGAATGGAAAGTGGAATGGATGATGGTATGGAACGTGGAATGCAATGGAATGGAATGTGGAATGGAATGGAAAGGAATGTGGAAAGGAAAGGAATGCAACCTGGAATGGGACGTGGAATGGAACATGGAATGCGACGAGGAATGGAAAGGAATGCAACATGGAATGGGACGTGGAAAGGAACATGGAATGCAACATGGAATGGAAAGTGGAATGGAATAGAATGGAATGAAATGCGGAATGCAATGGAATGAAAGGTGGAATGGAATGGAATGGAAAGCGGAATAGAAGGGAATGGATTAGAAAGGGAAATATAATGTGGAACGGAATGTGAAATGGAATGTGGAATGGAATGTGGAACGGAATGAATTGGCACGTGGATGGAATGGAATGTAATGAGGAATGAAATGAAATGGAATGGAATGGAACATGGAATGGAACGTGGAATGGAACGTGGAATGGAGCATGGAATGGAACGTGTAATGGAATGTGGTATGAAAAGTGGAATGGAATGGAATGGAATGTGGAATGTAATGTGGAAATGAATGCAATGGAATGAGAACGGAATGTGGAATGGAATGGAATGTGGAATAGAATGTTGAATGGAATGTGGAATGGAATGTGGAATGGAATGGGGAATGGAATGTGGAAAGCAACGGAATAGAATGAGGAATGTAAAGTTGAATGGACTGTGGAACGGAACGTGGAATGGAATTTGGAATGGTATGTGGAGTGGAATGGAATGGAATGTGGAATGGAATGGAATGGAATGTGGAATAGAATAGAATGGAAGTAAATGTGCAATGGAATGTGGAATGGAATGTGGAATGCAATGGAAAGGAATGTGGTATGCAATTGAACTTGGAATGGAATAGAATGGAATGTGGATTGGAATGGGATGGAATGGAACGTGGAATGGAAAGGAATGGAATGGAATGGAATGGAATATGGAATGCAATAGTATGGAATGTGAAATCGAATGGAATGGAATGTGGAATGCAATGGAATGTAATGGTATGTGTAATTGAATGGAAAGGAATGGAAATTTGAATGCAATGGAATGTAATGTAAAGTGGAATTGAAAGCAAATGAATGGGGAAAGGAATGTGGAATGGAAAGTGGAATGGAACGTGGAAAGGAATGGAATGGAATGTGGAATGGAATTGAACCTGGAAGGGAATGGATGGAATGTGGATTGGAATGGAATGGAATGGAATGTGGAATGGAATGTTGAATGGAATGGAATGGAATGTGGAATGGAATGGAATGGAATGTGGAATGGAATGGAATGGAATGGAAAGTGAAATGGAATTTGGAATGGAATGTGGAGAGGAATGAAATGCACTGTAGAATGGAATGGAATGGAATGTGGAATGGAATGGAATGGAATTCAAAGTGAAATGGAATTTGCGATGGAATGTGGAAGGGAATGAAATGGAATGTGGAATGGAATAGAATGGAATGTGGAACGGAAAGTGGATTCCAAAGGAACATGGAATGGAATGTGGAAAGAAATTTGTAGTGGAATGTGGAATGGAATGTGAAATGTAATGTGGAATGGAATATGGAATGAAATGTAGTATGGAATGCCTAATGGAAAGGAATGGAATGTCCAAAGGAATGTGGAATGGAAGGGATTTGAATGCGGAACGGAATCTGGAATGGAATGGACAGGAATGTGAAATGGAAAGAAATCGAACGTGGAATGGAATGTGGAATGGAATGGAATGGAATTGAATATGAAATGGAATGGATTGGAATGTGGAATGGAATGTGCAAAGGAATGCAATATAGTGGAATGTGGATTGGAATGTGGAATGGAATGGAATGGAATGTGGAATGGAATGGGTTGCAATGTGGAATGGAATGTGGAATGGAATGGAATGGAATGGAATGGAAAGTGGAATGGAATGGATTGGAATGAGTAATGGAATGGGAATGGAATGGAATGCATTGTGGAATGGAATGGAAAGGAATGTGGAATGGAATTGAATGGAACGTGGAATTGAATGTAATGGAATGCAATGGAACGTGGAATTGAATGGAATTGAACGGGGAGTGGAATATGTAATGGAATATGGAATGGAATGGAATCGAGTGGAATGTGGAAAGGAATGGAATGCAATGTGGAATAGAATAGAATGGAAGTGAATGTGCAATGGAATGTGGAATGGAATGTGGAATGCAATGGAATGCAATGTGGAATGGAATTGAACTTGGATAAGAATGGAATGGAATGTGGATTGGAATGGGGATTGGAATGGAATGAAATGGAGTGTGGATTGGAATGGAATGGAATGGAATGTGGAAGGGAATGGAATGGAATGGAAAGTGGAATGGAATTTGGAATGGAATGTGCAATAGAGTGAAATGGAATGAGGAATGGAGGAAAATGGAATGTGAAAAGGAAAGTGGAATGGAATATGGAATGAAATGTAGGATGCAATTTGGAATGGAACAGAAATGAATGTGGAATGGAATGTGGAATGGAATGTGGAATGAAACATGGAATGGAACGTGGAAAGGAATGGAATGGAAAGTGGAATGAAATGTGGAATGGAATGGAATAGAATGTGGAATGGAATCTGCAATGCAATGTGGAATGGAATGGAAAGGAATGTGGAATGGAAGGTGGAGTTGAATGGAAAGAAATGTGGAATGGAATGCAATGGAATGTTCAATGGAATGTGGAATGGAATGGAATGTGGAAAGAAATGAGGAATGGAATGGAATGTGGAATGGAATGTGAAATGGAAAGGAATGTAATGTGGAACGGAATGTGGAATTGAATGTGGAATGGAATGGAATGGAAAGTGGAAAGGAATGTGGAATGGAATGGAACGGATAGTGGAATGGAATTTAATGGAATGTGGAATATAATGAAATGGAATGGAATGGAATGTGAATGGAATAGAATGGAAAGTGGAATGCAATGGAATGGAATGAAATGAGGAATGGAATGGAACGGAATATGGAATGCAATACAGTGGAATGAAATGAGGATCTGAAATGAATGGAATGTGGAATGGAATGGAATGGAATGTGCACTGGAATGGAAGAGAAAGTGGAATGGAATGTGGAATGGAATTCACTGGAATATGGAATGAAATGGAATGGAACGTGGAAAAGAATGTGGAATTGAATGTGGAATGGAAAGTGGAATGGAATGGAATGGAATGTGGATTAAAGCGGAATGGGATGGAATGCAATGTGGAATGGAATTGAATAGAATGTGGAGTGCATTGGAATGGAGTGAAATGTGGAATTGAATGGAATGGAAAGTGGAATGGAATAGAATGGAATGTGGAATGGAATGGAATGGAATGTGCATTGGAATAGAGTGAAATGTGGAATTGAATGGAATGGAAAGTGGAATGGAATAGAATAGAATGTGGAATGGAATGGAATGGAATGTGCAGTGGAATGTGGAATGGAATGTGGAATGGCATGTTGAATGCAATGTAGAATGGAATGCAATGGAAAGTTGACAGTAATGGAATGGAATATGGAATAGAATGGTATTGAATGGAACGTGGAACGGAATGGAATGGAATGTGGAATGGAATTCAATGGAATGTGGAATGAAATGGAATGGAACGTGGAATAGAATGTGGAATTGAATGTGGAATGGAAAGTGGAATTGAATGGAAGGGAATGTGGAATAAAGTGGAATGGGATGGAATGCAATGTGGAATGAAATGGAATGGAATGTGGAATGCAATGGAATGGAGTGAAATGTGGAAATGAATGGAATGGAAAGTGGAATGGAAAGTGGAATGGAACGTGGAATGGAATGGAAAGGAACGTGGAATAGATTCGAATGGAACGTGGAATGTAATATGGAATGGAATGCGGAATGTGACGTGGAACGGAAGGGAATGCAACTTGGAATGCAATGTGGAAGAATGTGGAATGGAATGGATTGGAATGTGAAATGGAATGAATTGGAAAGTGGAATGGAATGGAATGGAATGTGGAATGGATCGTGTAATGGAATGGAATGGAATGAGCAACGGAATGGAAAGGAATGTGTAATGGAATGGAAGGGAATGGAAAGGAAAATGAAATAGAATGTGGAACGGAATGTGAAATGGAAAGTGGAATGGAATGTGTAACGGAATGAAATGGAAACTGAAATGGAATGAAATGGAACGTGGAATGGAATGGAATGGAACATGGAATGGAATGTGGAATGGAATGTGGAATGGACTGTGGAATGGAATGTGGAAGGGAATGGAGTTGAATGTGGAATGGAATGTGGAAAGGATTGGAATAGAATGCGAAATGGAATGTGGTTTGGATCTTGGAATGGAAGGTGCAATACAAAGTGGAATGGAATGGAATGGAATGTGGAATGGAAAGTGGAAAGGAATATAGAATGGAACGGAATGAAATGTGGAATGGAATGTGGAATGGAATGCGGAATGGAACGTGGAATGGAATGGAATGGAACGTGGAAAGTGATGGAATGGAATGTGGAATGGAACTTGGAGTGGAATGGAACGGAACATGGAATGGAACATGGAATGGAACACGGAATGGAATGTGCAATGTAATGTGGAATGGAATGTGGAATGGAAAGGAATGGAAAGTGTGGTGGAACGTGGAATGGAATGGAATGGAAAGTGGAATGGAACGTGGAAAGGATCATGGAATGGAAAGAGGAATGGAATGTGGAATGCAATGTTGAATGGAATGGAATGGAATGTGGTATGAAATGTGGAATGGAATGGAATGTGGAATGGAATGTGGAATGAAATGCATTGGAATGAGAATGGAATGTGGAATGCAATGGAATGGAATATTAAAGGGAATGTGGAATGGAATGGATTGGAATGCGAAATGGATTGTGGAATGGAATGTGGAATGAAACGTGGAATGGAACGTGGAATTGATTGGAATGGAACTTCGTATAGAATGTGGAATGTAATGGAAGGTAATGTGGAATGAAATGTGGAGTGTAATGGAATAGAATGTGGAACGGAATGGAATGGAATGTGGAACGGAATGTGGAATGGAACGGAATGTAATGAAGAATGGAATGTGGAATGGAATGTGGAAGGGAAAGTGGAATGGAATAGAATGGAATGTGGAATGGAACATGGCAGGAAATCGAATGGAACGTGGAATGCAAAGTGGAATGGAATGTGGAATGGAATGTGAAATGGAATGCAATGGAATGTGGAATGGAATGTGGAATTCAGTGTGGAATGGAATGGAATGGAACAAGGAATGGAACATGGAATGTAATGGAATGGAATGTGGAATGAAATTTGGAATGGAACATGGAATGGAAAGTGGATTTGAATGGGGAAAGGAATGTGGAATATAAAGTAGAATGCAATGTGAAATGGAATGTTGAATGGAAAAGAATGGAATGTGGAAAGTAATGGAATGGAAAGCGGAATGGAATGGAATGGAATGAGGAATGGAATGTTATCCAATGGAAGGGAATGTGGAATGGAAGTTGGAATGGAACGTGGAATGGAGTGGAAAGGAAAGTCAAATGGAACGTGGAATGGAAGGTGGAATGAAACGTGGAAGGGAATGGAATAGCAGGTGGAATGGAAGTTGGAATGGAATGTGGAATGGAATGGAGTGGAAAGTGGAAAGGGATGTAATCGAATATGGAATGGAATGCAGAAGGGAATGGACTGGAAAGTGGAATGGAAATAGGAAAGAAAGGAATGGAATGTGGAAGGGAACGTGGAATCGAATATGGAATGTAATGTGGAAAGGAATAGAATGGAATGTGGAACGAAATGTGTAATGTAGTGGAATGGAAAGTCGAAGGGAATGTGGAAAGGAATGTGGAAAGTTATGTGGAATGGAATGTAGAATGGAATAGAATGGAATGTGGAAGGGAATGTGGAATGGAATGCAGAAAGTAATGTGGAAAGCCTTGGAATGTATTGTGGAATGGAATGTGGAATGCAATGTGGAATGGAACGGAATGGAATGTGGAATGGAATCTGGAATGGAAAGGAATGGACTGAGGAAGGGAATGTGGAATGGAATGTGGAATATAATGTGGAATAGAAGGCAAAGGATAGTGGAATGGGATGTGGAATGAAATGGAATGGAATGTCTAATGGAATGTGGGAAGGAATGGAATGGAATGTGGAATCCAATGTGCAATAGAATGTGGAATTGAATGGAATGGAATTTTGAATTGAGTATCGAATAGAATGGAATGTGGAAGGGAATATAGAATGGGATGTGTAATGGGAAGTGGAATGGAATGTGGAATGTAACGTGGAACTGAAAGTGGTATGGAATGGAATTTAATGTGGTATGGAATGTGGAATGGAATGGAATGGATTGTGGACAGTTATGTGGAATAGAATGTGGAAAGGAATGCACAAAGGAACGTGTTATGGAACAGAATGGAATGTGGAATGAAATCTGGAATGGAATGTGGAATGGGATGTGGAATAGAATGGAATGGAATGTGGAATGGAACGTGGAATGGAATGGAATGAAACGTGGAATGGAACGTGCAATGGAACGTGGAATGAAATGTGGAATGGAATATGCAATGGAATGTGGAAAGGAAAGTGGAATGGAATGGAATGGAAAGTGGAATGGAACGTGGAATGGAATGTAAAGGAATGTGGAAAGGATTGTGGGAAGGAATTTCAAATGGATCATGGAATGCAATGGAAAGGAACATGGAATGGAATGTGGAAAGGAATGTGGACTGGAACGTGGAATGGAATGGAAAGGAATGTGGAATGTATGGGGAATGGAATGGATTGGAATGTGGAATGGAATGTGGAAAGGAATGTGTTATGGAATGTGGAATAGAAAGGAATGGAATGTGGAATGGAACATGAAATGGAATTTTAAATGTTATGGAATGGAATGTGGCATGGAATGTGGAATGGAATTGAATGGAATGTTGAGTAGAATGTGGAAAGGAATGGAATGGAAAGAGGAATGGAATGAATGCAATGGTAAGTAATACGGCATGAAATGGAAAGGAAAATGGAATGCAACGTAGAATGGAATAGTATGGAATGTGGAATGGAATGTGGAATGGAATGTGGAATGGATCGTGGACTACAACGTCGAATGGAATGGAATGAAATGTGGAATGGAGTTGAATGGAATATGGAATTGAATGTGGAGAGGAATGGAATGGAATCTGGAATAGAATGTGGAATGCAATGCGGAATGGAATGGAATGGAATGCTATGGAATGTGGAATGGAATGGAATGCAATGTGGAATGGAATGGAATGGAATCGAACATGGAATGGAACGTGGAATAGAATGTGGAAAGTGGAATTTAATGTGGAATTTAACGTGGAATGGACAGGAATGGAATGGAAGGGAATGTGGAATGTAAAGTGGAATGATATGTAGAAAGCAGTGGAATGGAATGTGGAATGGAATGGAATGGAAGGAAATGTGGAATAGAATGGAATGGAATGGAATGGAATGCGGAATGGAATGTGGAATGGAATGTGGAATGGAATGTGGAATGGAATGTGGTAAGAAATGTGGAATAGAATGGAATTGAATGTTCAAAGAAAAGTGGAATGGAATGGATTGGAATGTGGAATGGAATGTGGAATGGACTTTAATGGAATGTGGAATGGAAAGTGGAATGGAATGTGGAATGGATTGTGCAATGGAATGTGGAATGGAACGGGATGGAAGGCGGAATGGAATGTGGAATGGAGTGTGGAATGGAAGTTGGAATGGAATTCAATGGAATTTACAGTGGAACAAAGAATGGAAAGTGGAATGGAATGGATTGGAATGGATCATGGAATAGAATGTGGAATGGAACGTGAAATGGAATGGAATGGAACGTAGAATGGAACCTGGAATGGAACATGGAAAAGAATGTGGAACTCAAAGTGGCATGGAATGTGGAATGGAAAGTGCAATGGAATGGAATGGAATGTAGAATGAAATGTGGAAAATTTGTAATGTGGAAAGGAATGCAATGGAATGCGGAATGGAAGGGAAAGGAAAGTGAAAGGGAATGCAGATTGGAATATGGAAGGGAATGGAATGGAACGTGGAATGGAATGGAATGGAACGTGGAAAGAAATGTGGAATGGAACGTGGAATGGAATGTCAGTTGGAATGGAATGCAACGTTGAATGCAATGGAATGGAGTGTGGAATGGAATCGAATGGAATGTGGAATGGAATGTGGAATGGAATGTGGAGTGGAATGGAAAGGAATGGGGAATGGACGGTGGAAGGGAATCTATTGAAATGTGGAATGGAATGTGGATTAGAATGCAATGGAACGGAATTTATTGTGGAAAGGAATGTGGAATGGAATGTGGAATGGAAAATTGTAATGGAACGGAATGGAATGTGGAATGCAATGTGGAATGAAATGTGCAATGGGACGTGGAATGCAATGGAATGGAATGTAGAATGGAACTTGTAATGGTATGGAATAAAAAGCGCAATGGAATGTGGAATGGAACCTGGAAATGAAGGTGGAATGGAAGGGGGAATGGAACATGGAAGGGAATGTGTAATGGAATGTGGAATGGAAGGCGGAATAGAACGTGGGAGGGAATGTGGAATGAAAAGTGGAATGGAACGTGGAATGGAATGGAATGAAACGTGGAATGGAATGGGATGGAATGTGAAATGGAATGCAATGGAATGTGGAATGGAATGGAATGGAATGCGGAATGGGATGTAATGGAATATGGAAAGGAATGGAATGGAACATGGAATGGAATGTGGAATGGAATGTGGAAGGAAATGGAAAGGAATGTGGAATAGAATGGTATGGAATGTGGAATACAAGGGAATGGAATGGAATTGAATGCAGAATGGAATGGAATGGAATGTGTAATGCAATGGAATGGAATGGAATGAGGAATTGAATGAAATGGAATGTGGAATGGAATGCAATAGAATGTGGAATGCAATGGAAGGGAACATGGAATAGAATGTGGAATGGAATATGGAATGGAATGTGGAATGTAATTGAATGGAATGTGGAATAAAGTGGAATGGAATGTGGAATAAAGTGGAATGGAATGTGGAACAGAATGGAATGGAACGAAATGTGGAATAGAACAGAATGCAATGGAATGGGATACGGAAAGTAATGGAATGGAATGAGGAAAGCAATATAATGGAATGGAATGTGAAATTGAATGGAGTGGAATGTGGAATGTTAAGGAATGGAATGTGGAAGGGAATGGAATGGAAAGTAAAAGGGAATGTGGAATGGTATTTGGAATGGAATGGAATGGAATGGAATGTGAAATGGAATGGAATGTATTATGGAATAGAATGGAATGTAATGGAATGTGGAATGGAATGTAATGGATTGTGGAATAGAATGGAATGGAATGGAATGAGAAATGGAATGTGGAATGGAATGAGGAATGTAATGGAATAGAATGTGGAATGGAATGGAATGGAATGTGAAACGGAATGTAACGTGGAATGGAATGGATTGAGAAATGGAAAGTGGAATGGAATGTGGAATGTAATGGAATGGAATGTGGAATGGAATGGAATGGAATGTGAAACGGAATGTAACTTGGAATGAAATGGAATGGAATGAGGATTGGAATTCATCGGAACGTGTAATGGAATGGAATGGAAAATGAATTGGAATTTGGAATGGAATGTGAAATGGAATGTGGAATGGAATGTGGAGTGGAAAGTGGAATGGATTGTGGAAAGGAAAGTGGAATGGAACGGAATGGAATGTGGAATGGAATGTGCAATGGAGTGTGGAATGGAAAGTGGAATGGATCGGCATGGAAAGAGTAATTGAATGTGGAATGGAATATGGAATTGAATGTTGAATGGAGTGTGGAATGGAATGTGGAATGGAACGGAATGGAGTGTGGGAAAAAGTGTCGAATGGAACGGAATGGAATTTGGAATGGAATGTAGAATGGAACGTAAAATGGAGTAGAATTGAATGTAGAATTGAACGTGCAATGGAATGTAATGAGACATCAAATGGAAAGTGGAATGGAACGTGGAATAGAATACAATGCAACATGAAATGGAACGTGGAATTGAATGTGTAAAGGAATGGAATGGAATGTGGAATGGAACGGAATAGGGGATGGAAAGGAATGGAATGTGAAATGGAATGGGGAATGGGATGTGAAATGGAAACAGGAATTGAATGTGGAATGGAATGGATGTAACGTGGAAAGAAATGGAATGGAATGAGGAATGGAACGTGGACAGCAACGTGGAATGGAAGGTGTAATTGAATGAAATGCTATGTAGAATGGAGAGGAATGCAATGTGGAATCAAATGTGGAATGTAATGGAATGGAATATGGAATGGAATGAGGAACGGAATGTGGAATGGAATGGAATGGAATGTGGAAAGGAATGGAATGGAATGTGGAATGGAATGGAATGGAGCGTGGAATTGAATGGAATGGAATGAAATGCAAAATGCAATGTGGAATGGAACGTGGAACGGCATGAAATGGAACATAGAATGGAATAGAATGGAATGTGGAAAGGAATGGAATGGAACATGGAATGGAAGGTGGAACGGAACGTGGAATGGAGTGTGGAATGGAAAGGAATGCAATGTGGAATGGAATGTGGAATGGAATTTAAAGGAATGTTCAAAGGAATATGGAAGAGCATGTGAAAGGGAATGTGGAATGGAACGCAATAGAATGTGTAATTGAATGTCAAATGGAAAGTGGAATGCAACGTGGAAAGGAATGGAATGGAAATTGGAATGGAATGTGGAATGGAACGTGGAATGGAATATGAAATGGAACGTGGAATGGAATGTGAAATGGAACGTGGAATGGAAGGTGAAATGGAATGAAATTGAACGTGGAATGTAACGTGGAATGGAATGTGGAATGCAATGGAATGGAATGTGGAATGGAATGATGAATGGAATGGAATGTGGAATGGAATGATGAATGGAATGGAATGTGGAATGGAATGTGCAACTGAATGGAATGGAATGTGCTAAGGAATGTGGAATGGAATGTGGAAGGGAATGCAGTGGTATGTCAAATGGAATGCGCAATGGAATGTGAAATGGAAAGTGGAAAGAAATGTCAAATGGAATGGAATGGAACATGGAAAGGAATGGAATGGAACGTGGAATGGGTCATGGAATGGAACGCAGAAAGCTATGGGGAATGGAATGCAATGGAATGTGGAATGGAATGTGGAATGGAATGTGGAATGGAATCGAATAGAATGGAATGGAAAGGATTGTGGAATGGAATGTGAAATGGAATGTGAAATGGAATGTGAAATGGAATGTGAAAAGGAATGTGAAATGGAACGTGGAATAGAATTTAACATAATGGGGAATGGAACGTGGAATTTAACTGAATGGACTTTGGAATGGAACGTAGAATAGAACGTTGAATGGAATGTGGAATGGAATGGAATGGAATGTGGAATGGAATGGAATGGACGGTGGAATCTAAAGTGGAACGCAATGGAATGGAATGGGGAATGGAATGGAATGGAATGTGAAACAGAATGCAGAAAGGAAAGTGAAATGGAATGTAGAATGAAATGCGATGCAATGTGGAATGGAATGGTAAGGAATGAGTAATGGAATGTGGAACGGAATGTGGAATGGAATGGAATGAAATGTGGAATGGAATGGAATGGAAAGTGGAATGTAAAGTGGAATGGAATGGAATGGGATGGGGAATGGAATGGGATGGGGAATGGAATGGAATGGAATGTGAAATGCAATATGGAATGGAATGTAAAGTGGAATATGGAATGGAATGGAATGCAATGAGGAATGGAATCGAATAGAATGTGGAACGCAATACGGAACGGAATGTGGAATGGAATGTGGAATGGAATGTGGAAAGGAATGTGGAATGGAATGTGAAATGGAATGTGGAATTGAACGGAATGGAATGTGAAATTGAATGGAATGGAGTGAAAAGGGAAGGTGGAATTGAATGGAATGCAATGTGGAATTAAATGTGGAATGGAAAGGAATGCAATGTGGAACGGAATGTGGAATGAAACGGAGAATGGAATAGAATGGAATGTGGAATTTAATGGAATGGAATGGTATGGAATGTTTAATGGAATGGAATGGAAAGTGGAATGGAATGGAATGGAATGTGGAATGGAATATGGAATGGAATGGAATGGAATGTTGAATGGAATGAAATGGAAGGTGGAATGGAATGCGGAATGGAATGTGGAATGGAATGGAATGAATTGTGGAATGAAATGTGTTTTGGAATGAAATGAAATGTGGAATGGAATGGACTGGAATATGGAATGGAATGTGGAATAGAATTTAATGGAAAGTGGAATGGAACGTGGAATGGAAGGGAATGGAATGGAATGGAATGTGGAATGGAATGGAATGGAATGTGGAATGGAATGTGGAATGGAATGTGGAATGGAATGGAATGAAATACGGAATGGAATGTTGTTTGGAATAGAATGGAATTTGGAATAGAATGGAATGGACTGCGGTATGGAATGTGGAATGGAATGTTGAATGGAATGTGGAATGGAATGAAATTGAAGGAATGTGGAATGGCATGTGAATTGGAATGCAATGGAATGTGGAATGGAAAGTGGAAAGAAATGCCATGGAATGAGAATGGAATGTGGAATTGAAAGTGTAATGCAAATTGGAATGGACTGTGAAATGGATTGTGGAATGGAATGTGGAAAGGAATGTGGAATGGTATAGAATGGACTTTGGAATGGATTGTGGAATGGAATGGAATGCAATGTGGAATGGAATGTGGAACAGAATGTTGAATGGAAAGTGGAAAGGAATGGAGTGGAATGTGGAATGGAATGTGGAATGGAAAGTGGAATGCAATGTGGAATGGAACTGAATATAATGTGGAATCTAATGTGGAATGGAATGTGGAAGGGAAAGTGGAATAGAATGGAATGGAATGTGGAATGGATCGTGGAATGGAACATGGAATGGAACGTGGAATGTGCTGTTCAATGGAATATGGAACGCAAAGTTGAATGGAATGGAATGGAACGTGGAATTGAAAGGCAAAAGGAATGGAATGGAATGTGGAATTGAAGGGAGAATGCAACGTGGAAAGGAATGTGGAATGGAACGTGAAATCGAATGTGGAGTGGAATGCGGAAGGGAATTTGGAGTGGAATGGAATGGAACGGAATGGAATGTGGAATGGAACATGCAATGTATCGTGGAATTGAATGTGGAATGGATCGTGGAATGGAATGTGATATGGAATGTGGAATGGAACGTGGAATGGAATACGGAATGGAACGTGTAATTGAATGGAATGGAAAGTTGAGTGGAATGTAGAATGGAATGGAATGGAATGTGGAATGGAATGGAATGCAAAGTGAAATGGAATCTGGAAAGGAAAGTGGAATGGAATGGAGTGGAATGTGCAATGGAACGTGGAATGAAATGTGCAACAGAATGTGGATTGGAATGGAATGTAATATGGAATGGAATGTGGAATGGAACGGAATGTAATGTGGAATGTAATGTGAAATGGAATGTGGAATGGAATGTGGACTAAAACGAGGAATGGAATGGAATGGAAGGTGGAATGGAACTTTGAATGGAATGTGGAATGCAACGTATAATGGAAAGTGGAATGGTATGTGGAATGGAATGGAAAGGAATCTGGTATGGAATGGGGAATGGAATGTGCAATGGAATGTGGAATGGAATGTGGATAGGATAGTGGAATGCAATGGAATGGAATGTGGACTGAAACGAGGAATGGAATGGAATGGAACGTGGAATGGAACATGGAATGGAACATTGAATGGAATGTGGAATGAAACGTGTAATGTAATGTGGAATGGAATGTTTAATGGAATGGAATGTAATCTGGAATGGAATATGGAATGGAATGTGGAATGGATTGTGGAATGGAATGGAATGGGATGTAGAATGAAATGTGGAATGGAATGTCTAATGGAATGTCGAGTGGAGTGTGGAATGGAATGTGGAATGGAACATGGGTTGGAACGTGGAATGGGATGTTCAATGGAATATGGAATGGAAAGTTGAATGGAATGGAATGGAACGTGGAATTGAACGTGGAAAGGAATGTAATGGAATGTGGAATGGATCGTAGAATGGAACACGGAAAGGAATGTGGAATGGAACGTGGAATGGAATGTGGAATGTAAGGTGGAAGGAAATGTGGACTGGAATGGAATGGAATGGAATGGAATGTGGAATGGAACGTGCAATGTATGGTGGAATTGAATGTGTAATGGAACGTGGAATGGAACGTGAAATGGAATGTGGAATGGAATGTGGAAGGGATTACGGAATGGAACGTGAAATTGAATGGAAAGGAATGTTGAATGGAACGTGGAATGGAATGGAATGGAATGTGGAATGGAATGTGGAATATAATGGAATGGGATGTGGAATGGATTCTGGAAAGGAAAGTGGAATGAAATGGAATGGAATGTGGAATGGAACGTGGAATAGAATGTGTAACGGAATATGGATTGGAATGGAATGGAATGTGGAATGCAATGTGGAAAGGAACGGAATGTTGTTTGGAATGGAATGTGGAATGGAATGTGGAAAGGAAAGTGGAATGTAATGCAATGGAATGTGGACTGAAACGAGAAATGGAATAGAATGGAAGGTGGAATGGGAGTTGGAATGGAACATGGAATGGAATGTGAAATGGAATGTGGAATGGAATGTGAAATGGAATTTATAATGGAATGTGGAAAGGAAAGTGGAATGTAACGCAAAGGAAGGTGGACTGAAATGAGGAATCGAATGGAATGGAAGGTGGAATGGAACCTGGAATGGAACGTGGATTGGAATGTAGAATGGAATGTGAAATGGAATGGAATAGAATCTGGAATGGAATGTGGAATGGAATATGGAATAGAATGTGGAATGGAATGGAATGGGATGTAGAATGAAATGTGGAATGGAATGTGGAATGGAAGGGAATGGGATGTAGAATGAAATGTGCAATTGAATGTGGAATGGAATGTGGAATGGAATGTCGAGTGGAGTGTGTAATTGAATGTGGAATGGAACGCAAGGGAATGTCGAATGGAATGTGGAATGGAATGTGGAAGGCAACTTGAAATGTAAGGGAATGGAATTTGGAATGGAACATGGAATGGAATTGAGTGGAACATGGAATGGGACGTGTAATGGAACGTGGAATGGAATGGAATGGAACGTGGAATGTAAAGTGGAATGGAATGTGGAATGGAATGGAATGGCATGTGATAAGGAATGAGGAATGGAATGGATAGGAAAATGGAATGGAATGGAATGGAACGTGGATTGGAATGTGGAATGGAATGGAATGGAATGGAAAATGGAATGGAATTGAATGGAATGTGGAATGGAATTGAATGGAATGTGGAATGGAATTGAATGGAATGTGGAATGAAATGGAAAGGAATGTGGAATGAAATTGAATGGAATGGAACGGAATCTGGAGTGGAATGTGGAATGGAATGGAATGGAATGTGGAATGGATTTTGGAATGGAATGGAATGGAATGTGGCATGGAATGAGGAATGGAATGGAATGGAATGTGGAAAGGAACGTGGAATTTTATGGAATGGAATGTGGAATGGAATGTTGAAAGGAAAGCAATAAAATGAGGAATGGAATGTGGAATGCAAAGGAATGGAATGTTAAATGGAATGGAGTGGAACATGGAAAAGAATGTCTAATGGAATGTGAAAGGGAATGTGGAATGGAATGGAATGGAATGAGGAGTGGAATGGAATGGAATGTGGAATAGAATGGAATGGAGTGGAATGGAATGCGGAATTGAATGGGATGGAAAGTGGAATGCAATGGAATGCAATTGAATGTAGAATTCAATGGAATGGAATGTAGAAAGTAATAGAATAGAATGTGGAATTGTATGGAATGCAACATGGAATAGAATGTGGAATAGAATGCGGAATGGAATGTGGAAAGTAATTGAATGGAATGTGGAATGTAACAGAATGGAAATTGGAATAGAATGCAATGGAATGGAATGTGGAATAGAATGGAAGGCAATGGAACGGAATGCGGAATGGAATGGAATGGAATGTGGAATGCAACGGAATGGAATGAACTGTGGAATTAAATGGAATGGAATGTCTAATGGAATGGAATAGAATGTGAAATGGAATGGAATAGAGTGTGAAATGGAATGGAATAGAGTGTGAAATGGAATGGAATGGAAAGTGGATTAGAATGTGGAATGGCATGTGGAATGGAATGTGGAATGTAATGGAATGGAATGTGGAAAATAATGGAATGGAATGTGGAATGGAATGGAATGGAATGGAATGTGGAATAGAATGGAATGCAAAGGAATGGTACGTGGAATGGAATGGAATAGAATGTAGAATGAAATCTTGATTGGAATGTGGAATGGAATGTGGAATGAAATGTGGAATGGAAAGGAATGTAATGTGGAATGCAATGTGGAATGGAATGTGGAATGGAAAGTGGAAAGGAATGGAATGGAAAGTGGAATGGCACATGCATTGGAATGAAATGGAAAGTGGAGTGGACAGTGGAATGGAACGTGGAAGGAAACGTGGAATGGAATGTAATGTGGAATGGAATGGAATGTGGAATAGAATGTGAAGTGGAATGTGGAAAGGATAGTTGAATGGAATGTTGAATGCAATGGAAAGGAATGTGGAATGGAATGTGGAATGGAATCTGGAATGGAATGTGGAATGGAATGTCGAAGTGAACATGAAAGGGAATGGAATGTAATGTGGAATGGAATGTGGAATAGAATTTGGAATGGAATGTGGAATGTAAATGAATGTAATGTGGAATGCAATGTGTAATAGAATTTGGAAAGTAATGTGGAATGGAATTGAATGTGGAATGGAATGGATTGGAATGCGGAAAGAATTGTGGAAAGGAATGAAAAGGAATGTGGAATGGAAAGGAAAGGAATGTGGAATGGAATGTGGAAAGGAAAGGAATGGAATGTGGAATGGCATGTGGAAAAGGGGGTGGAATGGAACGTGGAATGCAAAGTAAAAATATGTGGAAAGAAATGTGGAAAGGAGTGTGGAATGGAATGGGGAATGGAATGGAAAGGAATGTGGAATGGAATGTGGAATGGAATGCACAATGGAATCGAGTGGATTGTGGAATGGAATTGAATAGAATTGTGTGGAATATGGAATGGAATGTGGAATGGAACGTGGAATGGAACGTGGAAACGAATTTGGAAAGCAATGGAATGGAAAGCAGAATGGAATGTGGAATGGAATGGAATGGAACATATAATGGACAGTGGGAAGCAATGGAATGGAATGTGGAATGGATTGTGGAATGGAACGTGGAAAAGATTTTGGATTGGAACGTGGAATGGAATGTGGAATGTAGTTGAATGGAATGTGGAATGGAATGGAATAGAATGTGGAATTGAATGGATTGGAATGGAACGTGGAATATATTTTGGAATGGAACGTGGAATGGAAAGTGGAATGTAGTTGAATGGAATGTGGAATGGAATGGAATGGAATGTGGAATTGAATGGAATGGAATGGAACGCGGAAAAGAATGGAATGGAATGGAATGGAATGCGGAATGCATTGAAATGTAATATGGAAACCATGTAATGGAATGGAATGTGAAAAGGAATGGAATGGAATGCAGCACGTACTGGAGTGGAATGTGGAATTGAATGGAATGGAAAGTGGAATGGAATGTGGAATGGAATGTGGAATAGAATGAATGGAATGTGGAATGGAATGGAATGGAATGTGGAATGGAATGTAATGGAATCTGGAATGGAATGGAATGGAATGGAATGTGGAATGGAATTCTATGGAATGCGGAATCGATTAGAATGGAATGTGGAATGCAATGTAATGTAATGGAATGTGAAATTAGATGGAATGGAATGTGGAATGCAATGGAATGGAATGTGGAAAGGAATGGAATGTGGAATGGAATGGAATGGAATGCTGAATAGCATGGAATGGAATGGAATGTGGAATGGAGAGTGGAATTGAATGTGGAATGCAATGGAATGGAATGTGGATTGGAATTCAATCGAATGTGGAATGGAATGGAATGGAATTTGAAAGGGATTGGAACTTGGATTGGAATGGAATGGAATGTGGATTGGAATGGAATGGAATGTGAAATGGAATGGAATGGAACGGAATGGAAATTGAAATAGAATGTGGAATGGACTGTGAAATGGAATGTGGAATGGAATGTGGAATGGAAAGTTGAATGGAATGAAATGGAACATGGAATGGAATGGAATGGATGGTAGAATGGAATGGAATGGAAAGTGGAATGGATCGAGGAATGGAACGTGGAATGGAATGTGGAGTGGAATGGAATGGAAAGTGGAATGGAATGTGGAATGGAATGCTGAGCAGAATGTGGAATGGAATGTGGAATGGAATGTGGAATGGAAAGGAATGTAATGTGAAGTGTAATGTGGAATGGAATGTTAAATGTTAAATGGAAAGGAATAGAATGCAATGTGGAATGGAACGTGGTATGTAATGGAATGGAACATGGATTGGAACGTGGAATGCATCATGGAATGTAAAGTGGAATGGAATGAAATGTGGAATGGACGTAATGGAATGTGGAATGGAATGTGGAATGGAATCTGGAATTGAATGTTGAATGGAATGGAAAGGAATGTGGAATGGAAGGTGGAATGGAATGTGGAAGGGAACATGGAATGCAATGCAATGGAATGTGGAATGGAACGTGGAAAAGAATGAGGAAGGGAACGTTGAATGCAATGCAATGGAATGTGTAATGGAATGTGGAATAGAATGTGAAATGGAATGTGCAGTGGAATGGAATGTGTAATGGAATATATTGGAATGTGGAAAGGAAAGTTGAATGGAATGCAATGGAATATGGCATGGAAAGGAATGGAATGTGGAATGCAATGTGGAATGTAATGTGGAATGAAACGGAATGGAATGTGGATTGCAATGTGGAATGGAGTGTGGAAAGGAATGAGGAATAGAAAGGAATTGAATGTGGAATGGAAAGGAATTGAATGAGGAATGGAATGTGGAATGCAATGAGCAATGGAATGTAATGCATTGTGGAATGGAAAGGAATGGAATAGTATGGAATATGGAATGTAGTGGAATGGAATGTGGAATGGAAAGTGGAAAGGAGCGTGGGAGGTAACGAGGAATGGAACATGGAATGGAAGGTGGAATGGAATGCAATGGAACGTGGAATGGAATGTGGAATGGAATGGAATGGTATGTGCAATGGATTGGAATGTGGAATGGAATGGAGTGGTATGTGGAATGGATTGGAATTTGGAATGGAATGGAATGGAATGGAATGGAGTGTGGAATTGAAGTTGGAATGGAATGGAATGGAATGTGGAATGGAATGTGGAAAGGAGTGGAGTGGAATGTGGAAAGGAAGGTGGAATGGAATAGAATGTGGAATGGAATGGAATGAATCTTGGAATGGAACGTGGAATGCAATGTGAAATGCAACGTGGAATAGAATGTAATGGAATGTGGAATGTAACGTGGAATGCAATGATATGGAAAGCGGAAATAAAAGTGGAATGAAATGTGTATTTGATCATGGAATGAAACGTGCAAAGTAATGGAAAGGAACGTGGAATGGAATGTGGAATGGAAGGTGGAATGGTACATGGAATTGAATGGAATGTGGAATGGAATGTTGAATGGAATGGAATTGAATGGGGAAAGAAATGTGAAATGGAATGGAATGGAATGCGGCACCGAACGGAATGCAATGTTGAATGGGATGTGAAATGGAATGGAATGGAATGTGGTATGGAAAGTGGAATGGAATGGAACGGAATGTGGAATGCAATGTGCAAAGAAATGTGGAATGGAATGTGGAAAGGAATGTGGAATAGAACGGAATGGAATGTGGAATTGAATGTGGAATGCAATGTGCAATGGAAAGTGGAATTGAACTTGGATTGGAATGGATGGAACGTGGAATAGAATGTGGAATGCAATGGAATGGGATGTGGAATGGAATGTGGAACAAAGTGGAATGGAATGTGGAATGGAATGGAATGGAACATGGAATGGAAAGTGAGATGGAATGGAACGCAATGTTGAATGCAATCGAATGGAATGTGGAATGGAATGTGGAATGGAATGGAATGGAATGTGGAATGGAATGTGTAATCAAATGTGCAAGGGAATGTGGAATGGAATGCAATGGAATGTGGAACGGAATATGAAATGGAATGTTGAATGGAATGTGGAATGGAACATGGAATGGTGTGGAATGGAATATGGAATTGAATGGAGTGAAATGTGGAGTGGAATGTGGAAAGAAATGGAATTGATTGTCGAATGGAATGGAATGGCTTGAGGAATCGAATGTGAAATGGAATGTGAAATGTTATGTGTAATGTAATGGAATGGAATGTTTAATTCAATGGAAAGGAATGTGGAATGGAATGGGGAATGTAAAGTGGAATGGACCGAGGAACGGAAAGGAATGGAATGTGGAATAGAACGTGGAATGGAACGTTGAATGGAACGTGGAATGGAATGTGGAATGTAATGTGGAATGGAAGGTACAATGGAATGTGCAATGGAAAGTGTAACGGAACGATGAATTGAAATAAATGGAACCTGGAATGCAACATGGAACAGAATGAAATGCAACGTGGAATCGAATGTGGAATGGAATGCGGAATGGTACGTGGAATGGAATGTGGAATGAAATGTTATGGAATGTGGAATGGAAAGTGGAATGGAATTCAATGGAATATGGAACGGAATGTGGAATGGAAAGTGGAATAGAATGGAATGAAATGTGGGATGGAATGTGGATTGGAATTGAATGGAATGAGGAATGGAAAGGAATGGAATGTGGAATGGAATGTGGACTGGAATGCATTGGAATGTGGAAAGGATTGTGGAAAGGAATGGAATGGAATGGAATATGGAATGGAATGTGGAAAGAAATGTGGAATGGAATGTCGACAGGAATGCAATGGAATGTGGAATGGAATGTGGAATGGAGTAGAATGGAAGGTGTAATGGAATGTGGATCGGAATGTGGACAGGAAAGCAATGGAATGTGGAAGGGAATGTGGAATGGAATGCAATGGAATGTGGAATGGAATTGATTGGAATGGAATGTGGAATTGAGTACAATGGAATAGAATGAAATGTAAGGTAATGTGGAAGGGACCATGGAATGGAAGTTGGAATGGATTGGAATGAAATGTGGAATGGAATGGAATGGAATGTGGAATGGAAAGGAATGGAATGTGTAATGGAAAGGAATATAATGTGGAATGCAATGGAATGGTATGGAATGTGGAATAGAATGGAATGGAATGGAATGGAATGTGCAATGGAATGGATTGGTATGTGGAACGGAATAGAACAGAATGTGGACTGGAATGGAATAGAATGTGGACTGGAATGTGAAATGGAATGTGGTATGGAGTGGAATGGAATGTGGAATGGAATGTTGAATGGAATGTGGAAGGGAATGTGCAATGGAATGTGGAAAGGAATGTGGAATTGAACAGAATGGAATGTGAAATGGAATGCGGAATTGAATGTGTAATGGAATGTAAAATGTAATGCAATGGAATGAGGAATTGAACGTGGAATTCAATGGAATGGAACGTGGAATGGAATGTGGGATGGAATGTGTAATGGATTGTGGTATGGAATGTAGAAAGGAATGTTGAATGGAATGGAGTGGAATTTGCAATGGTATGTGAAATGGAGTGGAATAGAATGTGAAATGGAATGTGGATTGGAATTTGGAATGGAAAGTGGAATGCAACTTGGAATGGAAAGTGGAATGGGATGGAATGGAACATCTAAAGGAATACGAAATGGAAAGGAATGGAATGTGGAATGGAATGGAATGGAAGGTGTAATGGAAGGTGGAGTGGAATTCAATCGACCTTGGAATGGAACGTACAATGGACAGTGGAATGGAATGTGGAATGGAATGGAATGAAATGGTGAATGGAATGGAATGGAATGTGAAATGGAATGTGGAATGCAACGTGGAATAGAATGTAATGGAATGTGAAATGGAATGTTGAATGGAGTGGAAGAGAACGTGGACAGGAATGTTGAACAAAATGTGCAATGGAATGTGGAATGGAATGTGGATTGGAACGTGGAATAGAACGGAATTGAAAGTGAAATGGAACGTGGAATGGAATGGAATGGAACGTTAAATGGAAGGGAATGGAATGTGGAACGGAATGTGGAACGGAATGTGGAAGTGAATGTGAAATGAAATGTGGAATGGAATCTGGAATTTAACGGAATGGAATGTGAAATGTAATGGAATGGAACGGAATGGAATGTGGAATGGAGTGTGGAATAGAATGTGGAAAGGAATGTGAAACGTAATGTGGAATGGAACAGAATGGAACGTGGAATGGAATGTGGAATGGAATGTGGAATGGAGTGTGGAATGGAATGTGTAATGGAATGCAATGGAAAGTGAAAGGCAATTTGGAATGGAATGTGGAATGGAATGTCAAATATAATAGAATTGAAAATAGTAAGGAAAGGAATGGAACGTGGAAGGAAATGTGGCATGGAAAGGAATGGAATGTGGAATGCATTGTGGAATGGAATGTGGAATGTATTGTGGAACGGAATTTGGAGTGGAATGTGTAATGGAATGTGGATTGGAATGTGTAATGGAAAGTGGAATGGAACGTGGAATGGAACGTGGAATGTAATGGAATTGAACGTGTATAGGAATGTGGAATAGAATGGAATGTGTAATGAAATGTGGAATGGAATGTGGAATGAAATGTGGAAAGGAAAGGAGTGGAATGTGGAACGGAATGTGCAATGGAATGGAATGGAATGCATTGTGGAACGGCATGCGGAATGGAATGTGGAATGGAAGGCAATGTAATCTGGAATGGAATGGCGAATGGAATGTTGAAAGGAAAGTGGAATGGAATTTAATATAATGCAGAGCGGAACGTGGAATGATATCAAATGGAACTTGGAATAGAACGTTGAATGGAACGTGGAATGGAATGTGGAATGGAATGGAAAGTCGAAAGGAATGTAATCGAATGTGGAATGGAATGTGGAATGGAATGCGGAATGGAATGTGGAACGAAATATGGAATGGAACAGAATGGAATGAGGAATGCAATGTGGAATGGAGTGTGGAATGGAATCTGTAATGGAACGGAATGGAATGTGAAAAGGAATGTGGAATGGAAAGTGGAATAGAAAGTCATATGCAATGGAATGGAATGTTTAATTTAATGTGGAATGCAATGGAATGGAACGTGGAATGGAATGTGGGATGGAACCTGATGGACTGTGGAATGGATTGCGGAATGTAATGTAGTGGAATGAGGAATGCAATGTGAAATAGCGTGTGATGGAATGTGAAATGGAGTATGGATTGCAATGTGGAATTGGGCATGGACTGGAATGGAATGGTGCGTAAAATGCAATGTGGAATGGAGTGGAATGGAATGTGGAATGCAAAGGAATGGAAAGTGGAATGGAATGTGGAAATGAAAGTGGAATGTAATGTAATGAAATGGCGAATGGAACGTGGAATTTAATTGAATGGACCTTAGAAAGGAACGTAGAATGGAACGTTGAATGAAATGTGGAATGGGATGGAATGGAAAGTGGAATGGAAAGGAATGGAATGTGGAATGGAAAGTGCAATGGAATGGAATGGAATGAGAACTGGAATGTGGAATGGAATGGAATGCAGTGTGGAATGGAATGGAGAGAAAAGTGGAATGCAATGCAGAAAGGAATGTGGAATGGAATGTTGAATGAAATGTTGAAAGGAATGTGTAATGGAACAGAATGGAATGTGAAATGGAATGTGGAATGGAAAGTAATGGAATGTGGAATGGAACGTGGAACCGAATGTGGAATGGAAAGCGGAATGGAATGTGTAAAGAATCTGGAATGGAACGGAATGGAATGTGAAATTGAATAGAATGGAATGTGGAATGGAATGTTTAATGGAATGGAATGGAATGTGGAATGGAATGTGGAATGGAACGGAATGGAATGTGGAAGGAAATGGAATGGAATGGTATGGAATGTGGAATGGAATGGAATGGAATTTGGAATGGAATGGAATGAAATGTGGAATGGAATGTGGAATGGAATGGAATGGAATGTGGAATGGAATGGAATGTTATCGTATGGAATGTGGAATGGAATGGAATGGAATGTGGAATGGAATGTGGAATGGAATGGAATGGAATGTGGAATGGGATGTGGAATGGAATGGAATGGAACTTGGAATGGAACATGTAAAGGAACTTGCAATGGAAAGTGGAGTGGAACGTGGAATGGAATGACTAATAGAATGGAATGGAATGAGAAATGGAATAGAATTTAATGGAAGGTGGAATGGAATGTGGAATGGAATGGACTGGAAAGTGGAATAGAATGGAATGGAATGTGGAATGTAATGGAAACGAATGCAATGTGCAATGGAATGAAATGGAATGTGGAATTGAATGGAATGTAATGTGGGATGGAATGGAATGGAATATGGAAAGGAATGGAATGGAATGAGGAATTAAAAACAACTGAACGTGCAATTGAATTTAATGGAATGTGGAATGGAATGGAGTGGAATTGAATAGAATGTGGACTGGAATGGAATGGAATGAGAACTCGAATGTGGAATGGAATGGAATGCAATGTGGAATGGAATGTAGTGAAAAGTGGAATGCAATGCAGAATGGAATGAGGAATGGAATGTTGAACGGAATGTTGAAATTAATGTGGAATGGGACAGAATGGAATGTGAAATGGAATATGGAATGGAAAGTAATGGAATGTGGAATGGAATGTGGAACCGAATGTGGAATGGAATGTGGAATGGAATGTGGAAAGGAATCTGGAATGGAACGGAATGGAATGTGAAATTGAATAGAATGGAATGTGTAATGGAATGTTTAATGGAATGGAAGGGAACGTGGAATGGAATGTGGAATGGAACAGAATGGAGTGTGGAAAGAAATGGAATGGAATGGTATGGAATATGGAATGGAATGAATGGAATGTGGAATGGACTGGAATGAAATGTGGAATGGAAAGTGGAATGGAATGGAATGGAATGTGGAATGGAATGGAAAGTTATCGTATGGAATGTAGAATGGAATGGAATGGAATGTGGAATGGGATGTGGAATGGAATGGAATGGAACGTGGAACAGAACGTGGAATGGAATGTGTAAAGGAACTTGCAATGGAAAGTGGAATGGAACGTGGAACGGAATGAATAATACAATGGAATGGAATGTGGAATGGAATGGAATTTAATGGAAGGTGGAATGGAATATGGAATGAAATGGACTGGAAAGTGGAATAGAATGGAACGTGGAATGGAATGGAAACGAATGCAATGTGCAATGGAATGGAATGTGGAATTGAATGGAATGGAATGTCAGATGGAATGGAGTGGAATTCAATGGAATGTGGATTGGAATGGAAAGGAATGGAACAGAATGTGGAATGGAATGGAATGGAATGAAATGGAATGGAAAGGAATGATTTGTGGAATAGAACGTAATGGAAAGTGGAATGGAATACGGAATGGAATGTGGAAATTTATGTTGAATGGAACGGAATGGAATGTGTAATAAATTCGAATGGAAGGTGGAACGGAATGGAATGGAAAAGAATGTGGAATAGAAGGGAATGGAATGGATCTGAATGTGGATTGGAATGGAATGGAATGTGGAATGGAATGTGGGATGAAATGAAAAGGAATGTGGAATGGAATCAAATGGAATGTGGAATGGAATTGAAAGGAATATGGACTGGAATTTGGAATGGAATGTGGAATGGAATGGAATGGAATGGAATGTGGAATGTAATTGAATATAATGTGGAATGCAACGTGAAATGGAATGGAACTGAATGTAGAATTCAACGTGTAATGGAATGGAATGGGACGTGGAATGTAATGTGGAATGGAATGGAATGGAATGTGGAATGGAATCGAATGGAATGTGGAATGGAAAGTGGAATGGAATGGAAGTAATCTGGAATGGAATGTGGAATGGAATGTGGAAAGGAAACTGGAACGGAATGGAATGGAACGTGGAAACAACGTGGTATGGAATGGAATGGAACGTGAAAGAGAACGTGGAATGGAACATGTAATGCAAAGTGGAATGGAATGTGGAGTGGAATGGAATGGAATCTGAAATGGAGTGGAATGCAATGTGGAAAGAAATGTGGAGTGGAATGCGGAATGGAATGTGGAATGTAATGTGGAGTGGAGAGTGGAATCAAATGCGGAATGGAATGGAATGGAAAGAGTAATGGAATTAGTAATGGAATTGTGGAAGGGAATGTGAAATGGAATGCAATGGAATGTGGAGCGGAACGTGGAGTGGAATGGAATGGAACACAGAATGGATCGTGGAATGCCACGTGGAATGGATTGGAATGGAATGTGGAAAGGAATGTGGAATGGAATGCGGAAAGGATTGGAATATGGAAAGGAATGGAATGGAAGGTGGAATGGAATGGAATGGAATGGGGAATGGAATGCAAGGGAATGTGTAATGGAATGCCGAATGGAATGCGAAATGGAAGGCGGAGTGAAATGTGGAATGAACAGAATGGAACATGGATTGGAATGGAATGGAACGTGGAATGGAAAGTGCAATGGAACATGGAATTGAATGTCAGATAGAATGTAATGGAATATGGAATGGAATGGAATGGAATGTGGAATGGAATGTGGAATGGATTGTGGAAGGGATTGTGTAATGGAATGTTATGGAATGTGGAATGGAATGTGGAGTGGAATGGATTGTGGAATGGAATGCGGTGAAATGGGGAATGGAATGTAGAATGGAATATGGAATGGAAAGGAATGTTATGTGGAATGGAGAGTGGCATGGAAAGTTGTATGCAATGGATTGGAATGTGGAAAAGAATGTAGAAATGAATGGAAAGGAACGTGGAATGGAAAGTGAAAGGAACGTGGAATGGAATGTGGAATGAAATGGAATTGAATATCGAATGGAATGGATTGGAATGTGTAATGAAATGTGAAATGGTATGTGGAATAGAATTTTGAAAGGAAAGGAATGAATTGTGGAATGGAATGTGGAATGGAATGTACAATGGAACGTGGAATAGAAGGAATTGAATGTGCTATAGAATGGATTTTAATGCGGAAAGGAATTAATTGTGGAATGGATTGTGTAATGGAATGTGGAATGGAACGTGGAATAGAAGGAATTGAATGTATTATGGAATGGATTTTAATGCGGAAAGGAATGTGGAAGGGAATGCAATGCAATGTGGAAAGTAACGCAATGGAATGTGGAATAGAATGTGGAATGGAATGTGAAAAGCAACGGAAGGGAATGTGGAATGGAATGTGGAATGCAGTGTGGAATGGAATGGGGAATGGAACAGAATGAAATGTGGAATGGAATGTGGAATGGAATGTGGAGTGGAATGTGGAATGGAACAGAATGGAATGTCAAATGGAATGCGGTATGGAATGTGGAAAGGAATGTGGAATGGAAAGTGGAATGGATTGGAATGGAATGCTAAATGAAATGGAATGGAATGTGGAATTGAACGTGGAATGGAATGGAATGGAACATGGCATAGAACGTGGAATAGAACGTGGAATGCAGTGTAATGGAAAGTGGAATGGAATGTGGAAAGGATTGGAATGTGGAAAGGAACGGAATGGAATGGGGAATAGAAGGTGAAATTGAATGTGGATTGGAATGTGGAATGGAATGGAATGGAACATGGAATGTTATGGAATGGAAAGTGGAAGGAAATGTGGAATGGAAAGTGGAATGGAATGTCAGATGCAATGGAATGCAATGTTGAATGCAATGAAATGGAATGTGGAATGGAATGTGGAGTGGAATGGAATGGAATGAAATGTGGAATGGAATGTGGAATTGAATGGAAAGGAATGTGGAATGGAATGTGAAATAGAATGTGGAATGGAATGTGGAATGCAATATAGAATGGTGTGGAAAGGCATATGGAATGGAATGGAATGGAATGGAATGGAATGGAATGTGGAATGAAATGTGGAATGGGATGGAAATGAATGTCGAATGGAATGGAATGGATTGAAGAATACAATGTCCTATGGAATGTGGAAAGGAATGTGGAGTGGAATGGAATGCAATGTGGAATGGAATGTGGAATGGAATGTGGAATTTAACGTAATGTAATGTGGAATTGTATGGAATGGAATGTGGAATGCAATCGAATGGAATGTGGAACGGAATGGAATTGAATTGAAAGTAATGTGGAATGGAATGAAATGGAATCTGAAAGGAATGGAATGGAATGAGGAATGGAAAGGAATGCAATGTGGAATTGAAGTTGGAATGGAATGGAATACAATGGGGTAAGGAATGTGGAAAGGAGTCTACTGGAAAGTGGAAAGGAAGATGGAATGGGATGGAATGGAATGGGGAATGGAATGAGGAATGGAATATGGAATGGAATGTGGAACGGAACGGAATGGAATGTGGAATGGAATGTGGAAAGCAATGTGGAATGGAATGTGGACTGGAAAGTGGAATGCAATGTGAAATGGAACGTGGAATGGAATGGAATGGAACTTGGAATGGAACATGGAATGGAAATTTGAATGGAACCTGGAATGGAACGTGGAATGGAATGTGGAATGGAACGTGGAATTGAATGGAATGGAACATGGAATGGAATGTGCAAAGGAACGTGAAATGGAAAGCAGAATGGAACAGAATAGAATGTAACGTAAAATAGAATGTGAATGGAATGTGGAATAGAAAGTGTAACAGTATGGAAAGGAATCAGGAATGGAATGGAATGGAATGGGATGGAATTCGGAATGGAATGGAATGGAACCTGGAATGGAATGTTGAATGGAATGGAATGGAATGTGGAATGGAATTCAATGGAATGTGGAATGGAATGTGGAATGGAATGGAATTCTATGGAATGTGGAATGGAATGCAATGGAATGGAACGTGGAATGGAATGGAATGGAATGGAATATGAAATGGAGTCAAATGGAATATGGAATGGAAAGGAATAGAATGGAATATATTGGAATGGAATGGAATGAGGAATTGAATGGAATGGGAAGTGGAATTGAATGGAATGGAATGTGGATTGGAAATAATGGAGTGGAACGGAAGGTGGTATGGAATGTGAAATGGAATGTGGAATGGAATGGAATGGAAGGTGGAATGGAATGGAAAGTGGAATGGAATGGAATGGAACGTGGAATGGAATGGAATGCAACGTGGAATGGAATGGAATGGAACATTTAATTTAATGGAATACAATTTGGAATGGAATATGGAATGGAATGGAACGTGGAATGGAAAGTGGAATGGAAAGTCCAATGGTAAGTTGAATGGAACGTGGAATGGAATGGAATGATATTTGTAATGTAAAGCAACGGAATGTGTAATGAAATGGAAAAGAATGTGGTATGGAATGTGGAATGAAATGTGGAATGGAATGGAATGTGGAAGGGAATGTGGAATGGAATGTGGAAAGGAACTTGTAATTCAATCTGGAATGGAACGTGGAATGGAATGTGGAATGAAATGTGGAATGTAAAGGAAGGGAATCTGGAATGCAATGGAATGGAATGGAATGTGTAATGGTATGGAATGGAATGTGGAACAGAATGTGCAATGGAATGGAATGGAATCCGGAAAGGAATGGAACGGAATGGTATGGACTGTGGAAAGGAATGGAATGGAATCGATCATGGAATGGAAGTTGGAAAGGAAAGTGGAATGGAATGTGGAATATAATGGAATGGAATGTGGAATACAAGGTAATAGAAGGCGGAATGGAACGTGGAATGGAAAGGAATGAAATGGAGTGGAATGTGGAATGGAATTGAAAGGAATGTGGAATGGAAAGGAATGCAATGTGGAATGCAATGGAATGGTAAGTGGAATGGAAAGGAATTCAATGTGGAATAGAATGGAACGGTGTGGAATATGGAATGAAAAGGAATGGAATGGAATGGAATGTGGAATGGAATAGAATGGAATGTGGAATACAATGGAATCGAATATGGAATGGAATGGAATGCGGAATGTTATGGAATGGAATTTGGAATGGAATGTAAGGCAATGGAATGGAATGTAGAATTGAATGGAATGGGAAGTGGAATGGAATGGAATGGACTGTGGAATGGAATGGAATAGAATGCAATGGAAGGTGGAATGGAATGTGAAATGGAATGTGGAAAGGAACGTGGAATGGAATGTAATGAAACGTGAAATGGAAAAGAATGGAACGTGGAATGGAATGGAATGGAACGTGGAATGGAAAGTGGAATGAAAAGTGGAAGGGAACGTGCAATGGAATGCAATGGAAAGTGGAAAGGAATGTATTGGAATGCGGAATGGAATGGAATGTAAATTTGAGTGGAATGCATTGGATCCTGGAAAGAAACATGGAATGGAAAGAAAAGCAACGTCAAATGGATCGTGGAAGTGAATGTCCAATGAACGTGGAATGTAACGTGGAATGGAATGGAATGGAAAGTGGAATGTAAAGTGGAATAAAATGTGGAAGGTAATTGAATTGATTGTGGAATGGAATGCAAAGGAATGTGGTAGGGAATATGGAATGGAATGTGGAATGGAATGTGGAATTGAATGCAGTGGAATGTGGAAGGGAATGAGGAATGGAATGTGGAATGGAATGTGGAATGGACTGGAACAGAATGCGGAATGCAATGTGGAATGTAATGGAATGGAATGTGAAATGGAAAGTGGAATGGAATGGAATGGAATGTGGTAAGGAATGTAATCGAATGTGCAATATAATGTGTCACGGAATGGAAAATGGTATGGAATGGAATGTGAAATAGAATGGAATGGAATGTGGAATTGAAAGTAATGGAATGTGGAATGGAATGTGCAATGGAATGGAATGGAATGCAATGGGATGTGGAATGGAACGGAATGAAAGGCAATGAGGAATGGAATAAAATGTAATGTGGAATGGAATGGAATGGAATGTGGAATGGAATTGAATGGAACGCGGAAAGGAAAGTGGAATGTAACGTGGAATGGCACGTGGAATGGAATGTGGAATGGAATGGAATGGAATGTGCAATGAAATGTGGACTGCAATGAAATGCAATTTGGAATGGAATGTGGAATGGAATGGAATGCAATGAGGAATGGAATGTGCAAAGCAATGTGGAATGGAATGTGGAGTGGGTCATGGAATGGAATGTGGAATGGAAAGTGGAATTGAACATGGAATGGAATGGAATGGAAGGGTGAATGGAATGTGGAGTGGAATGTGGAATGGAACGTGGAATGGAACGTGGAATGTAATGGAACGTGGAATGGAACGTGGAATGGATATTGGAATTGGACGTGGAATGGAATGTGGAATGTAATATGGAATGGAAAGGAATGGAAAATGGAATGGAAAGGAATAGAATGAGGAATGGCATGCAATGGAATGTGGAATGGAATGTGTAACGGAATGTGGAATGGAAAATGGAATGGAATACAACGGAATGTGGAATGGAAAGTTGAATGGAATGGAATGGAAAGTGAAATGCAACTTGGAAGGGAACGTGGAATGTAACGTGGAATGGAATGTGGAATGCAGCGTGGAATGGGATGTGCAATGGAATGTAGAATGGAAAGGAATGGAATGTGCAATAGAATGGAAGGTGGAATGGAACGTGGAATGGAATGGGATATTTAAACAGAATGGAATTCAACGTGGAATGGAATGTGGACTGGAACGGAATGCTATGTTGAATGGAATGTGGAATGGGATGGAATGGATTGTGGACTGGAAAGGAATGGAACAAGCAATGGAACATGGAATAGAAAGTGGAATGCAACGTGGAATGTGGACTTGAATGGAATGCTATGTGGACTGGAATGTGGAACGGAATGGAATGGAATTTGGACTGGAAAGGAATGTAACATGGAATAGAAACTGGAATGCAACGTAGAATGGAACGTGGAATGGAATGTTAAATGACATGGAATGTTAAATGAATGGAATGGAATATGGAATGGAATGGAATATAATGTAAGGAATGGAATGGAGTGGAATGTGGATTGGAATGGAATGGAATGGAATGGAATGTGGAATGCTATGGAATGAAATGTGGAATGGAATGGAATGGAATGGAATAGAATGTGGAATTGAATGGAATGGAATGTGGAATGGAATATGGAATGGAACGTGAAATTTAATGGAATGGAATGTTGAATGGAACGTGGAAAGGAATGGGATGTGGAATGGAATATGGAATGGAACGTGAAATTTAATGGAATGGAATGTTGAATGGAACGTGGAATGGAATGGAATGGAAAGTGGAATGGATTGTGGAATATAATGGAATGGAATGTGGAATGGAATCTGGAAAGGAAAGTGGAATGAAATGGAATGGAATGTGGAATGGCAGGTGGAATGGAATGTGCAACGGAATATGGATTGGAATGGAATGGAATGTGGAATGGAATGTGGAATGAAACGGAAAGTAGTGTGGAAAGGAATGTGGAATGGAATGTGGAAAGGAAAGTGGAATTTAATGCAATGGAATGTGGACTGAAACGAGAAATGGAATAGAAAGGAAGGTGGAATGGAACGTGGAATGGAACGTGGAATGGAACGTGGAATGGAATGTGGAATGGAATGGAATGCAATCTGGAATGGAATGTGGAATGCAATGTGGAATGGAATGTATAATGGAATCTGTAATGGAAAGCGGAAAGGAAAGTGGAATGGAATGGAATGGAAGGTGGACTGAAACGAGGAATGGAATGGAGTGGAAGGTGGAATGGAACGTGGAATGGAACGTGGAATGGAATGTGGAATGGAATGGAATAGAATCTGGAATGGAACGTGGAATGGAACATGGAATGGAATGTGGAATGGAATGGAATGTGATGTAGAATGAAATGTGGAATGGAAAGTTTAAGGGAAGGGAATGGATTGTGGAATGGAATGGAATGGATTGTGGAATGGAATGGGGAATGGAATGTGAAATGGGATGTGTAATGGAATGTGGAAAGGAAAGTGGAATGTAATGGAATGGAATGTGATGTAGAATGAAATGTGGAATGGAATGTTTAAGGGAAGGGAATGGATTGTGGAATGGAATGGAATGGATTGTGGAATGGAATAGGGAATGGAATGTGAAATGGAATGTGTAATGGAATGTGGAAAGGAACTTGTAATTCAATCTGGAATGGAACGTGGAATGGAATGTGGAATGAAATGTGGAATGTAAAGGAAGGGAATCTGGAATGCAATGGAATGGAATGGAATGTGTAATGGTATGGAATGGAATGTGGAACAGAATGTGCAATGGAATGGAATGGAATCCGGAAAGGAATGGAACGGAATGGTATGGACTGTGGAAAGGAATGGAATGGAATCGATCATGGAATGGAAGTTGGAAAGGAAAGTGGAATGGAATGTGGAATATAATGGAATGGAATGTGGAATACAAGGTAATAGAAGGCGGAATGGAACGTGGAATGGAAAGGAATGAAATGGAGTGGAATGTGGAATGGAATTGAAAGGAATGTGGAATGGAAAGGAATGCAATGTGGAATGCAATGGAATGGTAAGTGGAATGGAAAGGAATTCAATGTGGAATAGAATGGAACGGTGTGGAATATGGAATGAAAAGGAATGGAATGGAATGGAATGTGGAATGGAATAGAATGGAATGTGGAATACAATGGAATCGAATATGGAATGGAATGGAATGCGGAATGTTATGGAATGGAATTTGGAATGGAATGTAAGGCAATGGAATGGAATGTAGAATTGAATGGAATGGGAAGTGGAATGGAATGGAATGGACTGTGGAATGGAATGGAATAGAATGCAATGGAAGGTGGAATGGAATGTGAAATGGAATGTGGAAAGGAACGTGGAATGGAATGTAATGAAACGTGAAATGGAAAAGAATGGAACGTGGAATGGAATGGAATGGAACGTGGAATGGAAAGTGGAATGAAAAGTGGAAGGGAACGTGCAATGGAATGCAATGGAAAGTGGAAAGGAATGTATTGGAATGCGGAATGGAATGGAATGTAAATTTGAGTGGAATGCATTGGATCCTGGAAAGAAACATGGAATGGAAAGAAAAGCAACGTCAAATGGATCGTGGAAGTGAATGTCCAATGAACGTGGAATGTAACGTGGAATGGAATGGAATGGAAAGTGGAATGTAAAGTGGAATAAAATGTGGAAGGTAATTGAATTGATTGTGGAATGGAATGCAAAGGAATGTGGTAGGGAATATGGAATGGAATGTGGAATGGAATGTGGAATTGAATGCAGTGGAATGTGGAAGGGAATGAGGAATGGAATGTGGAATGGAATGTGGAATGGACTGGAACAGAATGCGGAATGCAATGTGGAATGTAATGGAATGGAATGTGAAATGGAAAGTGGAATGGAATGGAATGGAATGTGGTAAGGAATGTAATCGAATGTGCAATATAATGTGTCACGGAATGGAAAATGGTATGGAATGGAATGTGAAATAGAATGGAATGGAATGTGGAATTGAAAGTAATGGAATGTGGAATGGAATGTGCAATGGAATGGAATGGAATGCAATGGGATGTGGAATGGAACGGAATGAAAGGCAATGAGGAATGGAATAAAATGTAATGTGGAATGGAATGGAATGGAATGTGGAATGGAATTGAATGGAACGCGGAAAGGAAAGTGGAATGTAACGTGGAATGGCACGTGGAATGGAATGTGGAATGGAATGGAATGGAATGTGCAATGAAATGTGGACTGCAATGAAATGCAATTTGGAATGGAATGTGGAATGGAATGGAATGCAATGAGGAATGGAATGTGCAAAGCAATGTGGAATGGAATGTGGAGTGGGTCATGGAATGGAATGTGGAATGGAAAGTGGAATTGAACATGGAATGGAATGGAATGGAAGGGTGAATGGAATGTGGAGTGGAATGTGGAATGGAACGTGGAATGGAACGTGGAATGTAATGGAACGTGGAATGGAACGTGGAATGGATATTGGAATTGGACGTGGAATGGAATGTGGAATGTAATATGGAATGGAAAGGAATGGAAAATGGAATGGAAAGGAATAGAATGAGGAATGGCATGCAATGGAATGTGGAATGGAATGTGTAACGGAATGTGGAATGGAAAATGGAATGGAATACAACGGAATGTGGAATGGAAAGTTGAATGGAATGGAATGGAAAGTGAAATGCAACTTGGAAGGGAACGTGGAATGTAACGTGGAATGGAATGTGGAATGCAGCGTGGAATGGGATGTGCAATGGAATGTAGAATGGAAAGGAATGGAATGTGCAATAGAATGGAAGGTGGAATGGAACGTGGAATGGAATGGGATATTTAAACAGAATGGAATTCAACGTGGAATGGAATGTGGACTGGAACGGAATGCTATGTTGAATGGAATGTGGAATGGGATGGAATGGATTGTGGACTGGAAAGGAATGGAACAAGCAATGGAACATGGAATAGAAAGTGGAATGCAACGTGGAATGTGGACTTGAATGGAATGCTATGTGGACTGGAATGTGGAACGGAATGGAATGGAATTTGGACTGGAAAGGAATGTAACATGGAATAGAAACTGGAATGCAACGTAGAATGGAACGTGGAATGGAATGTTAAATGACATGGAATGTTAAATGAATGGAATGGAATATGGAATGGAATGGAATATAATGTAAGGAATGGAATGGAGTGGAATGTGGATTGGAATGGAATGGAATGGAATGGAATGTGGAATGCTATGGAATGAAATGTGGAATGGAATGGAATGGAATGGAATAGAATGTGGAATTGAATGGAATGGAATGTGGAATGGAATATGGAATGGAACGTGAAATTTAATGGAATGGAATGTTGAATGGAACGTGGAAAGGAATGGGATGTGGAATGGAATATGGAATGGAACGTGAAATTTAATGGAATGGAATGTTGAATGGAACGTGGAATGGAATGGAATGGAAAGTGGAATGGATTGTGGAATATAATGGAATGGAATGTGGAATGGAATCTGGAAAGGAAAGTGGAATGAAATGGAATGGAATGTGGAATGGCAGGTGGAATGGAATGTGCAACGGAATATGGATTGGAATGGAATGGAATGTGGAATGGAATGTGGAATGAAACGGAAAGTAGTGTGGAAAGGAATGTGGAATGGAATGTGGAAAGGAAAGTGGAATTTAATGCAATGGAATGTGGACTGAAACGAGAAATGGAATAGAAAGGAAGGTGGAATGGAACGTGGAATGGAACGTGGAATGGAACGTGGAATGGAATGTGGAATGGAATGGAATGCAATCTGGAATGGAATGTGGAATGCAATGTGGAATGGAATGTATAATGGAATCTGTAATGGAAAGCGGAAAGGAAAGTGGAATGGAATGGAATGGAAGGTGGACTGAAACGAGGAATGGAATGGAGTGGAAGGTGGAATGGAACGTGGAATGGAACGTGGAATGGAATGTGGAATGGAATGGAATAGAATCTGGAATGGAACGTGGAATGGAACATGGAATGGAATGTGGAATGGAATGGAATGTGATGTAGAATGAAATGTGGAATGGAAAGTTTAAGGGAAGGGAATGGATTGTGGAATGGAATGGAATGGATTGTGGAATGGAATGGGGAATGGAATGTGAAATGGGATGTGTAATGGAATGTGGAAAGGAAAGTGGAATGTAATGGAATGGAATGTGATGTAGAATGAAATGTGGAATGGAATGTTTAAGGGAAGGGAATGGATTGTGGAATGGAATGGAATGGATTGTGGAATGGAATAGGGAATGGAATGTGAAATGGAATGTGTAATGGAATGTGGAAAGGAAAGTGGAATGTAATGGAATGGAGGGTGGACTGAAACGAGGAATGGAATGGAATGGAAGGTGGAATAGAATCTGGAATTGAATGTTTAAAGGAATGTGGAATGGAATGGAATGGGATGTAGAATGAAATGTGGAATGTAATGTGGAAGGGAAGGGATTGGATTGTGGAATGGAATGGAATGGAATGTGGAATGGAATGGGGAATGGAATGCAGTGCAATGGGGAATGGAATGTGGAATGGTAAGAGGAATATAATGGAATGGAATGTGGAATGCATTGTGGCATGTATAGTGAAATGCAATGGATTGAAGTGTGGAACAGAATGTGGAATGGAACGGAATGGAACGTGGAATGGAAAGTTTACTGGAACGTGGTATGGAATGTGGTATGGAATGTGGAATGGAACGGAATGGAATTGAATGTGGAATGGAATGTAATGGAATGTGTAATGAAATGTGAAATTGAATGTGGAATGGAATGTTGAATGGAATGCAATGGAATGTGGAATGGAATGTGGAAGGGAACATGGAATGGAGTGGAATGGAATTTGAAATAGAATGTGGAATAGAATGTGGAATGGAATGTGGAATGGAATGGAATCGAATCGAATGTGGAAAGGAATGTGGAAGATTCTGTGGAATGGGATGTGGAATGGAATTGAATGGAATGTGGAATGGAATGGATTTGAATATGGAAAGGAATGTGGCAGGGAATGCAATGGAATGTGGAATGGAACGGAATGGAATATGGAGTAGGAGGTGGAATGGAATGTAGAAAGGAATGGAACGGAATGTGGAATGGAATGTGGAATGGAGTGTGGAATGGAACGTGGAATGGAACAGAATGGATTGTGGAACGGAACGTTGAATGGACTGTGGAATGCAATTTGGAATGGAATGGAATGGAATGTGGAATGAAACGTGGGATGGAATGTGGAATACAATGTGGAATGGAAAGTGGAATGGATTGGAATGGAACGTTAAAAGGCATTAAATGGAAAGCGGAAGGGAACGTGGAATGGAATGGAATGGGACATGGAATGGAACGCGGAACAGACCATCGAAGGTAATGGAATGGAACGTGGAATGGAATGTGGAATGAAATGTGGAAAATTTGTAATGTGGAAAGGAATGGCATGGAATGTGGAATGGAGGGGAATGGAAAGTGAAATGGAATGTGGATTGGAATACGGAATGGAATGGAATGGAACATGGAATGGAATGGAATGGAAGGTGGAATGGTATCTGGAATGGAACTTGGAATGCAATGTCGGTTAGAATGGAATGCAACGTTGAATGCAATGGAATGGAATGTGGAATGGAATGTGGAAAGGAATCGAATGGAAACTGGAATGGAATGTGGAATGGAATGTGGAGTGGAATGGAAAGTAATGTGGAATGGACGGTAGAATGGAGTCTATTGAATTGTGGAATGGAATGTGGAATGGAAATTTGAATGGAATGTGGAATAGAACGTAATAGAATGGAATTTATTGTGGAATGGAATGTGGAATGGAACGTGGAATGGAAAATGTAAATGAACGGAATGGAATGTGGAATGCAATGTGGAATTAAATATGGAATGGGAGGTGGAATTCAATGGAATTGAATGTGGAATGGAATGGAATGGATTGGAATGTGGAATGGAATGGAATGGAATGGAATGTGGAATGGAATGGAATGGACTCTAATGGAATGCAGAATTGAATGGAATAGAATGTGGAATGGAATGGAATGGAATGGAACGTGGAATGGAATGTGGAATACAATGTGGAATAGAAAGTGGAATGGAATGGAAAGGAAAGTGTAATAGAATGGAATGGAATGGAATGTGGAATGCAATGTGGAATGGAATGTGGAATTGAATGGAACGGAATGTGGAATGGAATGGAATGTGCAATGCAATGGAATGTTTAAATGGAATGGAATGGAATGTGGAATGGAATGTGAACTGGAATGGACCACTATGTGGAATGGAATGGAATGGAATGTTTAATGGAATGTTCAATGGAATGTGGAATGGAATGTTGAATTGAATGTGCAATGGAATGTGGAATGGAACGTGGAATGGAAAGGAATGGATTGCGGAATGGAATATGGAATGGAAAGTGGAATGCAAAGTGGAATGTAACGTAGAATGCAATATGGAATGGAATGGAATGGAATGTGGAATGGAACGTGGAATGGAACGTGGAATGGAATGGAATCGAACGATTAATGAAATGTGGAATGGAATGGAATGGGATGTGTAATGGCATGGAATGGAGTGTGCAATGCAAAGGAATGAAATGAAGAATGGAACATGGAATAGAAAGTGGAATGCAACGTGGAATGCAATGTGAAATGGAATGGAATTTAATTTGAAATAGAATGGTATGGAATGTGGAATGGATTGGAATGGATTGGAATGTGGAATGGAATGGAATGGAATGGAATGTGGAATGGAATGGAAAGGACTCTAATGGAATGCGGAATTGAATGGAATAGAATGTGGAATGGAATGGAACGTGGAATGGAATGTGGAATGCAATGTGGAATGGAAAGTGGAATGGAATGGAATGGAAACTGTAATAGAATGGAATGGAATGGAATGTGGAATGCAATGTGGAATGGAATGTGGAATTGAATGGAATGGATTGTGGAATGGAATGGAATGGAATGTGGAATGGAATGGATCAGAATGTGAAATGAAATGGAATGGAATAGAATGGAAAGTGAAATAGAATGTGGAATGGAAAGTGGAATTGAATGTGGAACGGAACGTGGAATTGAATGTGGAACTGAATCGAATGGACTGTGAAATGGAATGTGCAATGGAATGGTATGGAATGTGGAATGCAATGTGGAATGGACAGGAAAGAAACATGAAATAGAATGTGGAATGGAACGTGGAAAGCAACGTGGAATTGAATGGGGAATTGAATGGAATAGATTGTGGAATGTAATGTGCAATGGAATGGTATGGAATATGGAATGGAAGTTGGAATGCAAAGTGGAATGGAATGGAATGGAATGTGGAATGGAACGTGGAATGGAACGTGGAATGGAAAGGATTGGAATGTGGAATGGAGTGTGGGATGGAATGGAATGTGTAATGGAATGTGGAATGCAGTGTGAAATGGAAAGGAATGCGGAATGCAATGTGGAATCGTATGGAATGGAATGTTTAAATGGAATGTATGGAATGTGGAATGGAATATGGTCTGGAATGGAATGCAATGTGGAATGGAATGTGGAATGTATTGGAATGGAACGTGCAATGGAACTTGGAATGTAACGTGGAATGAAATGTGGAATGGAATAGAATGGAATGTGTAATGGAAGGGAATGGAATGTGGAATGGATTGTGCAATGGAATGGAATGGAAAGGAATGGAATGTGTAAGGCAATGGAATGGAGTGGAAAGAAAGGGAACGTGGAATGGAACGCGGAATGAAACGAGGAATGCAATGTGGAATCAAACGTGTAATGGAAAGTGGAATGCAATGGAATGGAATGTGGAATGGAAGGGAATGGAACGTGGAATGCAACGTGCAATTGAAAGTGGAATGCAATGTGGAGTGGAACTTGGAATGGAATGTGGAATGGAAGTGAATGGAATGTGGAATTGAATGGAATGGAATGTCGAATGCAATGGAATGTAGTGTAATTTGGAATGGAATGGAATGGAATGCGAAATATAATGCAATGGAAAGTGGAATGGAATGGAATGGAATGTGGAATAGAAAGGAATGGAATGGAAGATGGAATGGAATGTCCAATTGAATGTGGAATTGAATGGAAAGGAATGTGGAATGGAATGGAATGGAATGTAGGATGGTTTGGAATGGAAAGAGGAATGGAATGTGGAAAGGAACGTGGAATGGAGTGGAATGGAACTTCGAATGGAACGTGGAATGGAGTGGAATGGAACTTGGAATGGAACGTGAAATGGAATGCAATGGAATGTGGAATGGAAACTGGAATTGAACGTGGAATGGAAGGGAATGGAAGGTTGAATGGAATGTGGAATGGAATGTGGAAAGGAACGTTCCATTCCAAATTCCATTCCATTCCATTCCCTATTCCTTTCCATTCCATTCCGCATTCCATTCAATTCCATTCCACATTCCATTCCATTCCATTCCACATTCCATTCCGTTCCATTCCATTCCACATTCCATTCAATTCCATTCCACGTTCCTTTCCACATTCCATTCTATTGCATTCCAGATTCCATTCCATTCCCTTCCACATTCCATTCCATTCCATTCTACATTCCATTCCACATTCCTTTCCACATTCCTTTCCACGTTCCATTCCACGTTCCATTCCAAGTTCCATTCCACTTTCCATTCCATTCCATTCCACGTTCCATTAGACATTCCATTCCATTCCATTCCACTTTCCATTCCACGGTCCATTCCATTTCATTCTACATTTCAGTCCACATTACATTCTATTCCATTCCACATTCCATTACACATTTCATTTCATTCCATCCCACATTCCATTCCACGTTCCATTCCATTCCATTCCACATTCCAATACAAATTCCATTCCGCGTTCCATTCCACCTTCCATTAGACGTTCCATTCCACGTTCCATTCCACACTTCATTCCATTACATTTCATATACCATTCCACGTTCCATTCCTTTCCATTCCACATTCAATTCCACGTTCCATTTCATTCCATTCCACACTCCTTTCCATTCCATTTCAAATTCCACTCCTTTCCATATCCCATTCCATTAAATTCCATTGCATTCCACATTCCATTCTATTCCATTCCACAATACTTTCAATTCCATTTCATTCCATTCCATATTTCATTCCACTTTCAATTCCACATTACATTACAATCCTTTTCACAATCCATTCCATTCAACTCCACTCCACTGTCCATTCCATTGCATTCCACATTCCATTACACATTCCATTCCAAATTGCAATCAACATTCCATTGCATTCCATTCCTCAAATCATTCCATTCCATTCCACTGCATTCCACATTCCATTCCATTCCTTTTCACATTCCATTCCATTCCATTCGATTCCACAAACCATTCCATTGCATTCCACATTCCATTCCACATTCCATTCCATATTCCATTCCACATTCCATTGCATTCCATTCCACATTCCATTCCATTCCATTCCATTGCATTCCACATTCCCTTCCATTTCATTCCATTCCGCTTTCCATTCCATTCCATTCCATGTTCCATTCCATTCAATTCTATATTCCATTCCCCATTCCACTAAATTCCATTCCTCATTCCATACCATTCCACTCCTCCTTCCATTCCATTCCATTCCACATTCCATTCCATTCCGTTCCACATTCCATTCCAATTCTTTCCATTGCATGCCACATTCCATTCTATTCCATTCAATACCATATTCCATTCCATTCCATTCCACATTCCATTCCATTCCATTCCAAATTCCATTCCATTCCATTCCACATTCCAGTCCAAATTCCATTCCATTCCATTTCATATTCCATTCCATTCGATTCCATTCGACATTCCATTCCATTCCACGTTGCAATCCATTCCTTTCCACATTCCATTCCCTTCCATTGCACTTTCCATTCCATTCCACATTCCATTCCATTCCATTCCACATTCCATTCCATTCCATTCCACATTCCTTTCCACATTCCATTCCATTCCTTTCCACATTCCATTCCATTCCTTTCCACATTCCATTCCATTCCATTCCATATTCCTTTCCGCATTCCTTTCCATTTCATTCCAGATTGCATACCATTCCACTCCACATTCCATTCTATTCCATTCTATTCCACTCCACATTGCATTCCATTCCATTCCATTCCATTTCACCTTGCATTCCATTCGATTCCATTCCACATTCCATTCCATTCCACACTGCAATCCATTCCATTCCACATTCCATACCCTTCCATTCCACATTCCATTCCATTCCATATTCCATTCCATTCCATTCCACATTCCACTCCATTCTATTCCATGTTCCATTCCTAATTCTCTTACACATTCCATTCCATTCCATTCCACTTCTGTTCCATTCCATTCCATTCCGCATTCCATTGCACGTTCCATTCCACGTTCCATTCCATTCCATTCAACATTCCGTTCCATTCCTATCCACATTCCATTCCATTCCATTCCATTCCACTTCACATTAGATTCCACATTCCTTTCCATTCCTTTCCACATTCCATTCCATTCCATACCACATTGCATGTCAATCCATTCCACATTCCATTCCACATTCCATTCCATTCCATTCTTTTCCATATTCCATTCCACTTCATTCTGCTTTCAATTCCATCACATTCCACATTCCGTTCCATTCCATTCCATGTTCGGTTCCATTCTGTTCCGATTTCCATTCCATTGCATTTCACATTCCATTCAATTTCACATTCCATTCCATTCCATTCCACATTCCATTCCATTCCATTCCACGTTACATTCAACATTCCATTCCATTCCATTCCACATTCCATTCCATTCCATTCCACATTCCATACAATTCCATTCAATTCCTTTCCATTCCCTTCCATTCCATATTCCATAACATTGCATTCTATTCCAGTTTCCATTCCATTGCCTCACAATCCGTTTTCCATTCTGTTCCTTTCCATTCCACGTTTCATTCCACATTCCATTCCACATTCCATTCCATTCCATTCCACATTCCATTCCATTCCACATTCCCTACCATTCCATTGCATTCCACATTCCATTCCATTCCGTTCCATTCCATTCCGTTCCATTCCATTCCACATTCCATTCTCCATTCCATTCCACGTTCCTTTCCACGTTCCATTCCACATTCCATTTCATTTCATTCCACATTCCATTCCACGTTCCATTCCCTTCCATTCCGCATTGCTTTCCACATTCCATTCCATTCCATTCCATGTTTCATTCAACGTTCCATTCCATTCCATTCCATTCCACATTCCATTCCATTCCACATTCCATTCCATTCCATTTCATATAGCATTCCACATTCCATTCCATTCCATTCCACATTCCATTCCATTCCAACATGGCTTTCCACATTCTATTCCATTCCATTCCTTTCCACTTTCGATTCCATTCCATTCCACATTCCATTCCATTGCATTCCACATTCCATTCCATTCCACATTCCATTGCAGATTTCATTCACCATTCCATTCCATATTTCATTCCATTCTATTCCATTCCACATTTCATTTCACATTCCGTTCCATTCCATTCCTTTCAATTCTATTCCATTCCACATTGCATTCCATTACACTTTCCTTTCCATTCCATTCCTCATTCCATTCCAATCCATTCCTTTCCATTCTATTCCACATTACATTCCACATTCCATTCCATTCCATTCCATTCCCCGTTCCATTCCGCATTCCATTCCACATTCCATTCCTTTCCATTCCATTCCATTCCACTTTCCATTCCACATTCCATTCTTCTCCATTCCATTCCATTGCATTCCACATTCCATTTAAGTCCATTCCATTCGACATTCCATTCCTTCCATTCTGCATTCCATTCCATTCCATTACACATTCCATTCCACATTCCATTCCGTTCAATTCCACTTTCCATTCCATTCCTTTCCATGTTCCATTCCACATTCCATTCCATTCCATTCCACATTCAATTCCATTCCACATTTCATTCCATTCCATTCCACATTCCGTTCCTTTCCACATTCCATTCTATTTCCATTTCACAGTCCATTCTGTTTCCATATCACAATCTATTCCATTCCACTTTCCATTCTTTTTCATTCCACGATCTATTTCATTCCACTTTACACTCCATTCCCTTCCATTCCATTCCACCTTCCATTACACGTTCCATTCGACTGCATTCCACTTTCCATACTCTTCCATTTCACATTCCATTCCATTTCATTCCACGTTCCTTTGCATTCCATTACACGTTCCAGTCCATTCCACGATCCATTCCACGTTCCTTTCCACATTCCATTCCACGTTCTGTTCCATCTTCCATTCCATTACATTAAACGTTCCATTCCACATTGCATTCCACATTCCTTTCCATTCTATTCCATATTCCATTCCTCGTTCCATTGCACATTCCATAACACATTCTATTCCACATTCCATTCCATTCCATTCCACTTTCCATTCCACACTCTGTTCCAATCCATTCCATTCCACACTCCATTCCATTCCATTCCATCCCACATTCCATTTTATCCCACATTCCATTCCACATTCCATTCCACATCCCATTCCATATTCCATTCCATTCAATTTCAAATTCAATTTTACATTACATTCCATTGTATTCCTTATTCGATTCTACATTCCATTCTATTCCATTTCATTCCACATTCCATTCCACATTCCATTCCATTCCACGTTCCTTTCCACATTCCATTCCATTCTATTCCACATTCCATTCCACTCCATTCCACATTCCATTCCATTCCATTGCACATTCCATTACATTCAATATTCCATTTGATTCCACATTGAATTCAACTCCATTCCACATTCCATTCCATTCCATTCCACTTTCATTCCATTCCATTCCACATTCCATTCCATTTCACTTTACTTTCCATTCTATTCCTATCCATTCCATTCCATTCCATGTTCCTTTCCATTTCATTCCACCCTCCTTTGCATTCCATTCCACGTTCTAATCCATTCCATTCCACATTCCATTACATTCCATTACACATTCCATTCCATTCCTTTCCTCATTCCATTCCACATTACATTCCATTACATTCTACATTCCATTCCACTTTCCATTCCATTCCATTCCACATTCCATTCCACATTCCCTTCCAATCCATTGAATTCCACATTTCATTCCACATTCCATTCCATTCCATTCCACATTCCATTCCATTCCATTCCACTTTCCATTTCATTCCATTCCACTTTCCATTCCACATCATTTCACTTTGCATTCCTCATTCTGTTCCATTCCATACCAGATTCCACTCCATTCGATTCTGCATTCAATTCCATTCCATTCCATATTCCAGACAATTCCAATCCATTCCATTTTCCATTTCACTCCATTCCACATTCTATTCCATTTCACTGCACATCCCATTCCAGTTTCCTTTCCATTCCATTCCACATTCCATTCGATTTCATTCCAAATTCCATTCCCCTTTCCATTCCACGTTCCATTCCACATTCCATTCCATGTACCATTCCACATTCCATTCCATTCCATTCCACATTGCTTTCCTCATTGCATTTAATATCATTCCACATTCCATTCCACATTTCATTCCGTGCCATTCCACATTCCATTCCATACCACTTTCCTTTCCATTCCATTCCAATCCATTCCATTCCATTCCACATTCCTTTCCATTTCATTACATCCTCCTTTCAATTCCATTCCACGTTGCAATCCATTCCATTCAACATTCCATTCCATTCCACATTCCAGTCCATTCCATTCCACATTCCATTCCGTATTGCATTCCATGCCATTCCACATTCCATTGCATTCTTTTCAACAATGAATTCCAATCCATTCCACATTCCATTCCATTCCTTTCCACTCCGCATTGCATTCCATTCCTAACCATATTCCATTCCATTCCATTCCACATTCCATTCCATTTTCCATTCCATTCCATTTAACATAGAATATAAAACGGAATTTGGAATCGAATGTGCAATGGAATGTAATTGAATGTGGAATGGAATGTGGAATGGAATGGAATGGAATGTGGAATGGAATGTGGAATGGAATATAATGGAATGAGGAATGGAAAGGAAGTGAATGTGGAATGGAAAGGAATGGAAAGTGGAATAGATTGTTGAAGGGAATTAAATGTGTAATGAAATGAAATGGAATGTGGAATCGAATGGAAATGACTGTGGAATGGAAAGTGGACTGGAATGGAATGGAATTTGTAATGGAAAGTGGAATGGAATGGAAAGGAATGTGGAATGCATTGGAATAACATGTGCAATGGAAAGGAATGGAACATCGAATGGAATGTGGAATCGAATGGAGTGGAATGTGCACAGGAATGTGGAATGGAATGGAATGGAATGGAATGGAATGTGGAGGGGAATGGAATGGAATCTGGCATTGAATTGAAATAATGTGGAATGGAACGGAACAAAATGTGGAATGGAATGTGGAATGGAATGGAATGGAAAGTGGAATGGAATGGAATGGAAAGCAGAATGGAATGGATTGGAATGTGGAATAGAATGGAATGGAATTGAACGTGGAGTGGTATGGAATGGAACACAGATTTGAATGTGGAATGAAATGGAATTGAATGGAATTGAATATATAATGGAATGGAGTGGAATTGAATTTTAAATGGAATGAGGATTGGGATCTAATGGAATGGACTGGAAAGTGGAATGGAAAGTGGAATGGAATGGAATGAAATTTGGAATAGAATGGAACGTGGAATGGAAAGGAAAGGAATGTGGAATGCAACTTGGAATTGAATGTGGAATGAAATGTGGAATGGAAAGTTGTGAAACGTGGAATGGAATGGAATGGAAGGTGGAATGGAATTTAATGGAATGTGGAATAGAATGGAATGGAATGTTGAGTGGAATGTGGAATGGAATGTAATTTGGAAAGGAATGGAATTAAATGGTATGGAATATGGAATGGAATGGAATGGAATGTGCAGTGGAATCTGGATTGGAATGGAATGGAACGTGGAATGGAACTTTGAATTGAACGTGGAAAGGAACGAGGAATGGAATGTGGAATGGAACGTGAAATGAAATGTGGAATGGAATGTAATGGAATGTGGAATAGACGGGAATGTAATGTGTAATGGAATGTGGAATAGAATGGAATGAAATGGAATGGAATGTGGAATGGAATGGAATGGAATGTGTAATGAAAAGGAATGGATTGTGGATGGAATGGAATGATATGGAATGTGGAATGGAATTAAATGGAATGGAATCGAATGTCTAATCGAATGGAATGTAAGGTAGAATAGAATGGAATGAAACGTGGAATGGAATGTGAAATGGAATGTGGAATGGAACGTGGAAAGGAATGTGGAATGGAATGTGGAATGGAATGGAATGGAATGGGGAATGGAATGTGGAATCAAATGGGGAATGGAATGTTAAATGGAATGGAATGGAAAGTGGAATAGAAAGGAATGGCATGTAAAATGGATTGTAGAATGGAATGGATTGGAATGTGGAATGGATTCTGGAGTACAATGTGCGATGGAATGAATAGAATGTGGAATGGAATGTGCAATGGAATGAAATGGAATGTGGATTGGATTGTGGAATGTAACGTGGAATACAACGGAATGGAATGTGGAACAGAGTGTGGAATGGAACGTGTAATGGAACTTGGATTGCAATGGAATGGAACGTGGAATGCATTATGGAATGGAACATGGAATGGAATGGAATGGAATGTGGAATGGGATGTGGAGTGGAATGGAATCGAACTTGGACAGTAATGAAATGGAGTCTGGAATGGAATGTGGAATGGAATGGAATGGAATGTGGAATGGAATGTTGAATATAATGTGGAATGCAATGTCGAATGGAAAGTGGAATGCAATGTGGAATGGAAAGTGGAATAGAACGTGGAATGCATTAGAATGGAATATGGAATGGAATGGTATGGCATCGAATTGAATGTGGAATGGAATTGAATGGAAAGTGGAATGGAATTTAATGGAATGTTGAATGGCAAGGAATGGAATGTGGAATGGAAAGTGGAAAAGAATGGAATGGAATTCGGAATGGAAAAGAATGGAATGTGGAATGACATGTGGAATTGAAAGGAATGGAATGTGGAATTGAATGTGGAATGCAATGTGGAATGGAACGTGGAATGCAACGTGGATTGGAATGTAATGCAACGTGGAATGGAATGTGGAATGGAATGGAATGGAATGTGGAATGGAAGGTGGAGTTGAATGGAATAATATGTGGAATGGAATGAAATGCTATGGGGAATAGAATCTGGAACGGAATGGAATGGAATTTGGATTGGAATGTTTAATTTTATGTGGAATGGAATGTGGAATGGAATGTGGAATGGAAAGTGGAAAGGAACGTGCAATGGAACTTGTAAGAGAATGTGGAAATGAATAGAATGGAATGTGGAATGGAATGCAATGGAATGGAATTGAATAGAATGGAATGTGGAATGGAATGGAATGGAATGTGGAATGGAATGGAATGAAATGTGTAATGGAATGTGCAATGGATTCTGGAATGGAATGGAATGGAATGAGGAATCGAATGGAATGGAATGAAACGTGGAACGGAGAGTGAAATTGAAAGGAAAGGTATGTGCAATAGAATGTGGAATGGAATGGAATTGAATGGAATGGTATGTGGAATGGACTGGAATTTAATACGGAATGGATCGTAATGGAATGGAATGGAATGTTAAATTGAAGTTGGAATGGAAAGGAATGGAATGTGGAAAGGAATGTGGAATGGAATGGAACGGACGGTGGAATAGAATGGAATGTAATGGAATGTGGAATAGAATGGAATGCAATGGAATTTAATGCGGAATGGAATGGAATGTGAAATGCAATGTAATATAAAGGATCTTGAAATGGAATGGAATGGAATTGAAAGTGGAATGGAACGGAATGAAATGTCAAAAGGATTGTAATGAGGAGTGGAATGCAATGTGGAATGCAATGTGGAAAGGAATGTGCAATGGATTGGAATGGAAAGTGGAATGGAAAGTGGAATGTTATGTCGAGTGAAACGGAATGGAATGTGGAACAGAATGGAATGGAGTGGAATGTGGAACAGGATGGAATGGAATGAAATGTGGAATGGAATGTGGAATGTAATGGAATGGAATGTGAAATTCAATGGAATTGAAAGTGGAACGGAATGGAATTGTATGTGGAAAGGAATGGAATGTGGAATGGAATGGAATGGAATGTGGATTTGAATGGAATGGAATGTGCAAAGGAATGGAGAGGAATGAAATGGAAAGAGAAAAGGAATGTGGAATGCAATGTGAAATAGAATGCGGAACAGAATGTGGAATGGAAAGTGGAATGGAATGAAATGGATCATGGAAAGAAATGGAATGGAATGTGGAATGGAAAGTGGAATGGAAATTGGTAAGGAATGTGGAATGAAATGGATTGGAATGCGGAATGGAATGTGAAATGGAATGTGGAATGGAATGTGGAATGGAAGGATTCTAATGTAGAGTGGAATGTGGAATGGAATACAATGGAACATGGAATGGACCGTGGAACGGAACATGGAATGGAACGTGGAATAGAACGTTGAATGAAATGTGGAATTCAATGGAATGGAATGTGGAATGGAATGCTGAAATGAAAGCAATGAACTGAGGAATGAAATGTGGAATGGAATGGAATCGAATGTTGAATGGAATGGGGTGGAAAGTGGAGAAGAATGTGGAATGGAATGTGGAAGGGAATGTGGAATGGAAGGGAATGGAATGTGGAGTAAAATGGAAAGGAATGTGGTTTGGAATGGAAAGGAATGTGGAATAGAATGGAATGGAATGGAATTGAATGCGGAATTGAATTGAATGGAATGTGGAATGCAATGGAATGGAATGGAATGTAGAATTGAATGGAATGGAATGAAGAAAGTAATGGAATATAATGTGGAATAGTATGGAATGCAACGTGGAACAGAATGAGGTATGGAATGTGGAAAGTAATAGAATGGAATGTGGAATGTAATAGAATGGAATGTGGAACAGAATGGAATGGAATGGAATGTGGAATAGAATGGAAGGCAGTGGAATGGAATGCGGAATGAAATAGAATGGAATGTGGAACACAAGGGAATGGAATGAAATATGGAATTAAATGGAATGGAATATGGAATGGAATGGAATAGAATGTGCAATGGAATGGAATAGAACGTAGACTAGAATGTGGAATGGCATGTGGAATGGAATGTGGAATGTAATTGAATGGAATGTGGAATATAATAGAATGGGATGTGGAATGGAATGTAATAGAATGGAATGTGGAATAGAATGGAATGCAATGGATTGGAATGTGGAATGGAATGGAATAGTATGTAGAATGGAATCTTGATTGGAATGTGGAATTGAATGTGGAATGAAATGTAGAATGGAAAGGAATGTAATGTGGAATGCAATGTGGAAGGGAATGTGGAATGAAAAGTGGAATGGAATGGAATGGAAACTGGACTGGAACATGGAATACAATGAAATGGAACGTCGAGTGGAACGTGGAATGAAACGTGGAAGGGAACGTGCAATGGAAAGAAATTTGGAATGGAATAGAATGGAATGTGGAATGGTATGTGGAATGGAATGTGGAAAGAATAGTTGAATGGAATGTTCAATTGAATGGAAAGGAAAGAGGAATGGAATGTGGAATGGAATCTGGAATTTAATGTGGAATGTAATGCCGAAGTGAATATGAAATGGAATGGAATGGAATGTGGAATGGAATGTGGAATAGAATGTGGAATGGAATGTGGAATGAAATGTGGAATGGAATGGAATGGAATGTGGAATGGAATGTGGAATAGAATGTGGAATGGAATGTGGAATAGAATGTGGAATGGAATGGAATGGAATGTGGAATGGAATGTGGAATAGAATGTGGAATGGAATGTGGAATGAAATGTGGAATGGAATGGAATGGAATGTGGAATGGAATGTGGAATAGAATGTGGAATGGAATGTGGAATAGAATGTGGAATGGAATGGAATGGAATGTGGAATGAAATGTGGAATAGAATTTGGAAAGTAATGTGGAATGGAATGGAATGTGGAATGGAATGGTTTGGAACGTGGAAAGGGATTTGGAATTTAATTAAGAGGAATGTGGAATGGAAAGGAAAGGAATGTGGAATGGAATGTGGAATGGAACGGAATGGAATGTGGAATGGCATGTGAAATAGAGTGTGGAACGGAATGTGGAATGCAAAGTAATAAAATGTGGAAAGGAATGTCGAATGGAGTGTGGAATGGAATGGGGAATGGAATGGATAGGAATGTGGGATGGAATGTGGAATGGAATGTGCAATGGAATGGAGTGGATTGTGGAATGGAATTTAATGGAATGGTGTGGAATATGGAATGGAATGCAATGGAAAGTGGAAAGGAACGTGGAATGGAATGTGGAATGAAACGTGGAAACGAAGGTGGAATGGAATGGAATGGAAAGCGGAATGGAAAGTGGAATGGAATGGAATGGATCGTGTAATGGCCTGTGGGATGCAATGAAATGGAATGTGGAATGGAATGTGGAATGGAACGTGGAATAGAATTTGGATTGCAATATGGAATGGAATGTGGAATATAGTTGAATGGAATGTGGAATGGAATTGAATGGAATGTGGAATAGAATGGAATGGAATGGAATGTGGAAAGGAAAGTGGAATTCAATGTGGAATGTAATGGAATGGAATATGGATTGGAATGGAATCGAATGTGGAATGGAATGGAATAGAATGTGAAAAGGATTGCAACATGGAATGGAATGGTTTGGATTGTGGATTGGAATGGAATGGAATGTGTAATAGAATGGAATGGAACGGAATGGAAATTGAAATGGAAAGTGGAATGGACTGTGAAATGGAATGTGGAATGGAGTGTGGAATGGAACGTGGAATGGAAAGTGGAATGGACCGAATGGAACGTGGAATAGAATGTGGAATGGAATGTAGCAAGGAACGTGAAATGGAATGGAATTGACTGTGGAATTGAACATGGAATGAAATGAAATGGGACGTGGAATGGAAAGTGGAATGGAAAGTGGAATGGAGAGGAATGGAACATTAAATGGAATGTGGCACGGAATATGGAAAGGAATGGAATGCAATGTGGAATGGAATGTGAACTGGAATGTGGAATAGAATGGAATGGAATGTGGAATGGAATGGAATGGAATGTGGAATGGAATGTGGAACGGAATGTGGAATGTAATGTGGAATGAATGTAGAATGGAACGGAATGGAATGTAAAATGGAATGTGGAATGGAAAGGAATGGAATGTGGAATGAATTTGGAATGGAACGTTATGGAATATGAAATGGAATGTGGAATGGAATGCAATGGAATGTGGAATGGGACGTGGAACGCAATGTAGAAAGGAATGCGGAAAGGAATGTAGAAAGGAATGTGGAATTGAACGGAATGGAATGTGAAATGCAATGGAATGGAATGTGGAATGCAATGTGGAATGTAATGGAATGGGCTGGGGAATTGAATGTGGAAAGGAATGTGTAATGGTATGGAATGGAATGTGGAATGGAATGTGGAATGGAGTGTGGATTGGAATGTGGAATGGAATGTGGAATACAATGAGAAAGAAATGTGGAAAGCAATGAGGCATGGAACGGAATGGAATGCGGAATGGAATGTGTAATGGAAGGGAATGCAATGTCAAATGGAATGTGGAATGGAATGTGTAATGGAAAGTCAAATATAATGCAAAGGAAAGTGGAATTTAACGTGGAATGGAATGGAATGGAACGTGGAATGGAATGTGGGATGGAATGTGGAATGAAATGTGGAATGGAATGGAAAGGAATGTGCAAAGGAATATGGAATGTAATGAGGAATGGAATGTGGAAAGGAACGCAATGGATTGTGGAATGGAGTGTGGAAGGGAACGTGGAACGGAATGAGATGGAAGGTGGAACTGAATGGAATGGAATGTGGAATGGACTGGAATGGAACGCGGAATGGAAAGTGGAATAGAGCGTGGAATGGAACGTGGAATGGAATGTGGAATGTAATGGAATGCAAAGTGCAATGGAACGTGGAAAGGAAATGAAAGGAATGTGCCAAGGAACATGGAATGGAATGTGGAATGCAATGTTGAATGAAACGCACTGGAATGTGGATTGGAATGTGGAATGGACCGTGGAATGGAACGTGGATTGAAAAGCAGAATGGAATGGAATGGGAAGCGGAATGGAACGTGGAATTGAACGCGGAATGGAAAGTGGAATGTATTGTGGATTGGAATGGAAAGGAATGTGGAATGGAATGTAGAATGCAAAAGGGAATGGAATGGAATGGAATGGAATGGGAAAAGGTATGTGGAATGGAATGTGAAATGGAACGTGGAATGGAATGTGGAGTGGAATGAAATGGAACTTGGAATGGAACGTGGAATGGAATGTGTAATCGAATGCAATGGAATGTAGAATGGAATGTGGAATGTAATGGAATGGAATGTGGAATGCAAAGTGCAATGAAATGGAATGGAATTTGCAAAGTAATGTAAAATGGAATGTGTAAGGGAATGCAATGGTATGTCAAATGGAATGTGGAATGGAATGTGAAATGGAATATGGAAAGAAATGTCGAATGGAAAGGAATGGAACGTGTAATGTAAGGGAATGGAAAGTGGAATGGAACGTGTAAGGGAACGTGGAAACGAAATTGGAATGGAATGGAATGATATGTGGAAAGGAATGTTGAATGGAATGTGGAATGGAATGGAATGGAATGGAATGTGGAACGGAATGTGGAATGGAACGTTTAATGGAACGTGGAAAGGAATGTAATGGAACGTGGAATGGAACGTGGAATGGCACGTGGAATGGAACGTGGAATGGAATGAGGAATGGAATGGAAAGGAACGTAAAAGGGAATGTGGAATTGAATGTGAAATGCAAAGTGGGATTGAATGGAATGGAAAGTGGAACGGAACGTGGAATTGAATGGAATGGAACACGGAATGGAACATGGAATAGAATGGAATGAAACGTGGAATGGAACGTGGTATGGATCGTGGGATGGAAAGTGGAATGGAATGTGTAATGGAATGGGAAATGGAATGGAATGGAATGTGGAAGGGAATGTGGAAAGGAATGTGGAGTAGAATGGAATGGAATGTGGAGTGGACCGGGGAATTGAATGTGGAATGCAATGTGGAGTGGAATGTGGAATGGAATCTGGAATGGAATGGAATGGAATGTAGAATGGAATGTGGAAAGGAATGTGGAATAGAATAGAATGGAATGTGGAATGGAATGTAGTGGGTTGTGTAATGCAATGTGGAATGGAATTTAATGGAACGTGGAATGGAATGAGGAATGGAATGTGGAAAGGAACGTGGAATGGTATGGAATGGAATGTGCAATGGAATGTGGAAGGAAGTGTGGAATGGAATGTGAAATGGAACGGAACGGAATGTGGAATGTAATGTCGAATGAAATGTTTAATGGACGGAATGGAACTTGGATTGGAATGACGAACGGAATGTAGCATGGAACGTGAAATGCAATGGAATTGACTGTGTAATTGAAGGTGGAATGAAATGGAATGGGACGTGGAATGGAACGTGGAATGGAAAAGAATGGAACGTTAAATGGAATGTGAAATGAAATGTGGAAAGTAATGGAATGGAATGTGGAATGGAATTTGAAATGGAATGTGGAATAGAATGGAATGGAATGTGGAATGGAATGGAATGGAATGTGCAATGGAATGTGGAACGGAATGTGGAACATAATGTGGAACGGAATGTGGAAAGGAATGTGGAATGGAACTGAAGGGAATGTGAAATGTAAAGGAATGGAATGTGGAAAGGAATGTTGAATGAAATGGAATGTGGAATGGAATGTAGAAAGGAACGTGGAATGGAATGTAGAATGGATTGTGTAATGGAATGTGAAATGAAATGTGAAATGGAATGCGGAAAGGAATGTGGAAAATAATGTGGAACGGAACGGAATGGAATATGGAATGGAATGTGAAATGGAACGGAATGGAATATGGAATGGAATGTGGAATGGAATGTGGAATGGAGTGTGGAATGGAATGTTTAATGGAACTGAATGCAATGTGAAATGGATTATGGAATTGCATGTGTAATGGAATGTAAAATGTAATGCAATGGAATGTGGAATTGCACGTGGAATGGAATGGAATGGAAAGTGGAATGGAATGTGGGATGGAATGTGGAATGGATTGTGGTATGGAATGTCAAAAGGAATGTGGAACGGAATGGAGAGGAATGTGGAGTGGAATGTGTAATGGAGTGGAATAGAATGTGAAATGGAATGCGGAATGGAATTTGGAATGGAAAGTGGAATGCAACGTGGAATGGAAAGTGGAATGGAATGAAATGGAACTTGTAATGGAATGTGAAATGGAAAGGAATGAAAAGTGGAATGGAATGGAATGGAATGTGCAATGGAATTTGGAAAGGAAACTGGAATAAAATAGAATGGAATGTGTAATGGAAGGTGGAATGGAATTGAATCGATCTTGGAATGGAACGTACAATGGAAAGTGGAATGGAATGGAATGCAATGAGGAATGGAATTGAATGTGGAATGGAATGAAAGGGAAGGTGGAATGGAATGTGGAATGGAATGGAATAGAATGGGGAATGGAATGGAAAGGAAAGTGAAATGGAATGTGGAATGGAATGTGAAATGTAATGTGGAATGGAGTGGAATGGAACGTGGAATGGAATGTTGAACGGAATGTGGAATTGAAAGTGCAATGGAATGTGGGAAGGAATGTGGAATGGATCAGAATGGAATGTGAAATGGAATGTGGAATTGAATGTGTAATGGAATGTAAAATGTGATGCCATGCAATGTGGAATTGAATGTGGAATGGAATGGAATGGAACATGGAATGGAATGTGGGATGGAATGTGGAATGGATTGTGGTACGGAATGTAGAAAAGAATGTGGAACGGAATGGAGTGGAATGTGGATTGGAATGTGAAATGAAGTGGAATAAAATGTGAAATGGATTGTGGATTGGAATTTAGAATGGAAAGTGGAATGCAACGTAGGATGGAAAGTGGAATGGAATGGAATGGAATGGAAAGTGTAATGGAATGTGAAATGGAAAGGAATGGAATGTGGAATGGAATGGAATGGAATGGAATGTGCATTGGATTGTGGAAAGGAAAGTGGAATGGAATGGAATGGAATCTGTAATGGTGGGTGGAATGCAATTGATTCGACCTTGGAATGGAACATACAATGGAAAGTGGAATGTAATGGAATGTAATGAGGAATGGAATTTAATGTGGAATGGAATGGAAGGGAAGGTTGAATGTAATGTGGAGTGGAATGGAATGGAATGGGTAATGGAATGATATGGAATGTGAGATGGAATGTTGAACGGAATGTGAAATGGAATGTGGAATGGAGTGGAATAGAACGTGGAATGGAATGTTGAATGGAATGTGGAATAGAATGTGCAATGGAATGTGGAAAGGAATGTGGAATGGAACGGAAGTGAATGTGAAATGCAATGTGGAATGGAATGGAATGGAATGTTGAATGGAAGGGAATGGAATGTGGAATGGAATGTGGAACGGAATGTGTAATTGAATGTGGAAAGGAATCTGGAATTTAATGGAATGAAATGTGAAATGGAATGGAATGGAATGTTTAATTGAATGTGGAATGAAATGGAATGGAAAGTGGATTGGAAGGAGGAAAGGAATGTGGAATAGAACGGAATGGGATGTGGAATGGGATGTGGAATGGAATGTGGAATAGAATGTGGAATGGAATGCGGAATGGAAAGTGGAAAGCAATGTGGAATGGAACGGAAGAGAATGTGGAATGGAATGTGGAAAGGAGAGTGGGATGGAATGTGGAATGGAGTGTGAAACTTAATGGGAATGGAAAGGAATGGAACATGGAATGGAATGTGGAATGGAAAGTGGAATGGAGTGAGGGTTGGAATGTGTAATGGAACGTAATGGAATGTGAAAAGGATTTTGGAAATTAATGTGGAATGGAATGTAAAATATAAGGGAATGGAATGTGGAATTGAAAGTGGTATGGAAAGGAATGGAACATGGAATGGAATGTGGCATGGAATGGAGTGGAATGTGGAATGGATTGTGGAATGGAATGTGGAGTGTATTGTGGAATGGAATTTGGAGCGGAATGTGTAATGGAATGTGGATTGGAATGTGTAAAGGAAAGTGGAGTGTAACGTGGAATGGAACGTGGAATGTAATGGAATTGAACGTGTAATGGAATGTGGAATAGAATGGAATGTGGAATGAAATGTGGAATGGAATGTGGAATGGAATGTGGAATGAAATGTGGAAAGGAAAGGAATGGAATGTGGAATTTAATGTGCAATGGAATAGAATGGAATGTGGAATGGAGTGGAATGTGGAACGGCATGTGGAATGGAATGTGGAATGGAACGGAATGTAATGTGCAATGGAATGGGGAATGGAATGTTGAACGGAAAGTGGAATGGAATAGATGGAACGTGGAATGGAATGTGGAATGATATTGAATGGAACTTGGAATAGAACGCTGAATGGAAAGTGGAATGGAATGTGGAATGGAATGGAATGGAAAGTGGAAAGGAATTTAATGGAATGTGGAATGGAATGTGGAATGGAATTCGCGATGAAATGGAAAGGAATCTGGAATGGAATCGAATGGAATGTGGAATGGAATGGAATGGAATATGGACTGGAATGTGGAATGGAATGTTTAATGCAATGGAATGGAATGGAATTGAATGGAATGTGGAATGCAACGTGAAATGGAATGTAATTGAATGTAGAATTCAAAGTGGAATGGAATGGAATGGGAAATGAAATGGAACGTGGAATGTGGAATGGAATGTGGAATGCAATGTGGAAAGGAATGGAATGCAATGTGGAATGGAATGGAATGGAATGGGGAAAGCAAAGGAATGGAATATGGAATGGAACGTGCAATGGATCGTCGAATGTAATGGAATGGAGATATAATGCAATGTGGAATGGAATGAAATGGAGCGTGGAATGGAATGTGGAATGTAATGGAATGGAATGTGGAATGGAATGGAATGGAATGTGGAATGGAATGGAAAGGAATGTGGAATGGAATGTGTAATGGAATTTTTAATGAAAGGTGGAATGGAATGTATAATGGACTGGAATGGAATGTGGAATGGAAGGTGAAATGCAATGTGGAATGGAACGGAAGTAATGGGGAAATGTATGTGCAATGGAATGTGGAAAGGAAAGTGGAATGGAATTTAATGGAACATGGAAAGGAACGTGGAATGGAATGGAATGAAACATTGAAAGTAACGTGGAATACAACGTGGAATGCAATGTTTAATGGAAGGCAATGGAATGTGGAAAGGAATGGAATGGAATGTGGAATGGAATGACATGGAATGTGGAATGGAACGGAATGTAGAATGGAACGTGGAATGCAATGTGTAATGGAAAGTGGAATGGAAATAGGAATGGAAAGCGAAATATAATGTAGAATGGAATGTGGAATGGAAAGTGGAAAGTAATAGAAAGGAATCTGGAAAGGTATGGAACGGAATATGAAATGGAATAGAATAGAATGTGGAATGGAATGTCGAATTGAATGGAATGGAATGGAATGTGGAATGGAAAGTAGTGGAATAGAATGTGAAATGGAAAGTCATGGAATGGAATGTGGAATTGAAGATGGAATGGAATGTAACGGAATGTGGAGAGGAATGGGGAATGCAACGTGGAATGGTAGGAATGGAACTTGGAACGGAATGTGGAATGGAATTAGGAATGGAATGTGGAATGCAAGGTGGAATGGAATGTGGAAGGGAAAGTGGAATGGAAAGGAATGGAACGTGAAGTGGAATGGAATGGAATGGAATGCGGAATGGAATGTGGAATGGAACGAAATGGAATGTGGAATGGAATGGAATGGAATGGAATGTGGAATGAAATGGAATGGAATGGTATGGAATGCGGAATGGAATCGAATCGAATTTGGAATGAAATTGAATGGAAAACTATGGAATGTGAAATGGAAGGGAATGCAATGTGTAATGGAACTTGGAAGGGAACGTGGAATAGAACGAGGAATGGAAACTGGAATGGAATGTGGAATATAACGTGGAATGGAATGTGGAATAGAATCTGGAATGGAATGGAATGGATTTAGCAACGGAATCGAATGCAACGGAATGGAATGCCGAATGGGACGGAATGGAATGTGGAAAGGAATGGAATGGAATGGAATGTGGAATGGAATGGAATGGAATGTGGAATGGAATGGAATGGAATGTGGAATAGAATCGAATGAAATGGTATGTGGAATGGAAATTGTAATGGAATGGAATCGAAAGTGTAATGGAATGGAACGGAATATGTGGTGAAATGGAATGGAATCTGGAATGGAATTGAACGTGGAATGGAAAGGAATGTGGAATGGAATGGAATGGAATGTGGATTGTAATGGAATGGAATGTGGAATGGAATTTAATGGAATGGAATGGATTGTGAAATGGAATATACAAAGGAATGTGGAATGGAATGTGGAGTGGAATGGAATGGAATGTGGAATGGAATGTGGAATGGAACGAGGAAGGAAACGTGGAATGGAATGGAACGTTTAATGGAAAGTGGAATGGAATGGAGTGCAATGGATTGTGTAATGGAATGTGGAATGGAATGTGGAATGGAATGGAATGAAATGACGAATTGAATATGGAGATTAATGGACTGGTATGTGTAATGGAATGTGGGGTAGAATGGAATGGAATGTGGAATGGAATGCAATGGAATGGGGAATGGAATGTGGAATGGAATGGAATGGAATGTGGATGGAAAGTTGAATGGAATGTGGAATGGAATGCAATAGAATGTGGAGCGGATTGTAATGGAAATTAGAATGGAATGTCAAATGTAATGGAATGGAATGTGGGATTCAACGTGGAATGGAATGGCATGGAACATGGAATGGAATTTGCGATGGAATGGAATAGAATGGATTGTGGAAGGGAATGTGGAAGGGAATGGAGTGAAATGTGGAATGGACTCTGAAATGGAATGTAATGGAATGTTAAATGGAATGTGGATTGGAATGTGGAATGGAAGGTGGAATGGAACGTGGAATGGAAAGTGCAATGGAATGGAATGTAACATGTAATGGAATGTGGAATGGAATGGAATGGAAAGAGGAATGGAATGTGGAATGTAATGGAATGGATTGTGGAGTGGAATGGAAATGAATTTGGAACGTAATGTGGGATGGAATGTGGAATGGAACGGAATGTAATGTGGAATGGAATAGTGGAATGGAACGTGAAATGGAATGGAATGGAATGTGGAGAGTAACGTGGATTTTAATGGAATTTAACACAGAATGGATCGTGGAATGCCACATGGAAGGGAATGGAATGGAACGTGGAAAGGAATGTTTAATGGAACATGGAATTGAAAGTCAGATGGAATGGAATGGAATGTGGAATGAAATGGAATGGAATGTGGAATGGAATGTGGAATGGATTGTGTAATGGAATGGAATGGAATGTGGAATTGAATGTGGAGTGGAATGCAGTGGAATTGGGAATGGAATGCAGAATGGTATGTGGAATGGAAAGGAATAGACTGTGGAATGAAGTGTGGCATGGAAAGTTGAATGCAATGGATTGGAATGTGGAAAAGAATGTAGAAATAAATGTAAAGGAACGTGGAATGGAAAGTTTAAAGGAAAGTGAATGGAACGTGGAATGGAATGTGGAATGAAATGGAATTGAAAGTGGAATGGAGTGGATTGGAAAGTGTAATGGAAAGTGGAATGGAATTTTGAATGGAAAGGAATGGATTTGGAACATGGAATGGAATGGAATTGAATGTGCAATGGAATGGATTTTAATGCGGAAAGGAATGTGGAAGGGAATGCAATGCAATGTAGAATGTAACGCAATGGAATGTGGAATAGTATGTGGAATGGAATGTGAAAAGGAATGGAAAAGAATGTGGAATGGAATGTGGAATGGAGTGTGGAATGGAATGGTGAATGGAATGGAATGAAATGTGGAACGGAACGTGGAAAGGAGTGTGGAGTGGAATGAGGAATGGAACAGAAGGGAATGTGGAATGGAATGTGGAATGGAAAGTGGAATGGATTCGAATGGAACGCTAAAAGAAAGGGAATGGAATGTGGAATTGAATGTGGAATGGGATGGAATGGAACATGGAATGGAACGTGGAATGGAACGTGGAAAGCAATGTAATGGCACGTGGAATTCAATGTTGAATGTAATGTGGAAAGGAATGGAATGTGCAAAGGAATGGAATGTAAAGGGAAATGGAAGGGAAGGGAAGGTGAAATGGAATGTGGTTTGGAATGTGGAAAGGAATGTGGAATGGAATGGAATGGAATGTGGAATAGAATGTGGAATGGGAAGGAAAGGATTGTGGAATGGAATGTGAAACAGAATGTGGAATGGAATGTGGAATGCAATATAGAATGGTGTGAAATGGAATATGGAATTCAATGGAATGCAATGTGGAATGCAATGTGGAATGGGAAGGAATTGAATGTCGAATGGAATGGAACAGATTGAAGAATAGAATGTTTAATGGAATGTGGAAAGGAATCTGGAATGGAATGGAATGGAATGTGGAATGGAAGGTGGAATGGAATGGAAAGCTACGTGGAATGGAATGTGAAATGGAATGTGGAATGGAATGTGGAATGGAATGGAATGTAAAGCGGAATTGTATGGAATGGAATGTGGAATGCAATCGAATGGAATGTGGAATGGAATGGAATGGAATTGAAAGGAATGCGGAAAGGAATGGAATGGAATGTAGAAAGCAATGGAATGGAATGTGGAATGGAAAGGAAAGGAATGTGGAACTGAAGTTGGAATGGAATGGAATGGAATGTGGTAAGGAATGTGAAAAGGAGTGGACTAGAAAGTGGAATGGAGGATGGAATGGAATGGAATGGAATGTGGAATGGAATGGAATAAACCGTGGAATGAAACGTGGAATGGATCGTGGAATGGAACATGGTATGGAAAGTGAAATGGAATTTGGAATGGAACGTGGAATGAGAGGTGGAATGGAATCGAATACATTGTGGAATTGAATGGTATGGAATATGGAATGGAATGGAATTGAAAGTGGAGTGGAACGGAATGGGATGTGGAATGGAATGTAGTTTAATGGAATGTGGAATGGAATGCAATGCAAAGTGGAATGGAATGTGGATTGGAAGGGAATGGAATTTGGAATGGAATGCAATGGAATGTGAAATGGATCGTGGAATGGAACGTGGAATGGGATGTGGAATGGAATGTGGAATGGAATGCAATGGAATGTGGAATGCAAAGGAATGCAATGTGGAACGGAATGGAATGGAACTTGCAATGGAAAGGAATGGAAAGTGTAATGGATAGGAAGGGAATGTGGAATGCCATGGAAAGTTATGTAATTTTCAATGGAATGGAATGGAATGGAATGGAAAGTGCAATGGAATGGAATGGAAAGTGTAATGGATAGGAAGGGAATGTGGAATGCCATGGAAAGTTATGTAATTTTCAATGGAATGGAATGGAATGGAATGGAAAGTGCAATGGAATGGAATGGAAAGTGGAATGGAGTAGGATGGAATGTGGAATGGAATGGAATGGAATATGGAATGGAATGCAATTGAATGGAATATGGTGTGCCTTGCAATGGAATAGAATCAAATGTAATGGAATGTGGAATGGACTTTGGAATGGAAGGAGGAATGGAATGGAATGCATTGAGAATGGAATGCAATATCGAATGGAATGTGGAATGGAATGGCATGCAATGTGGAATGGAACTTGATTGGAATGGAATGTGGAATGTATCATGGAATGTAACATGAAATGGAATGTGGAATGGAAGTTGGAATGGAATATACAATGGAATGTGGAATGTAACGTGGAATGGAATGGAAAGTGGAATGGAACGTGGAATGGAATGGAATGGAACGTGGAATGGAATGTGGAATGGAATAGAATGGAATGTGGAATAGAATGTTGAATGGAATGATTAATGGAATGTGGAATGGAATTGAAAGGAATCCGGAATGGAATGTTGGATGGAATGTGGAATGGAAGGGAAGCAATCTGGAATGTAATGTGGAATGGAAACTGGAATGGAATGGAATAGAATGCGGAATGGATCGTGTAATGGAATGGAATGGAATGTGGAACAGAACGTGGAAAGGAACGTGGAATGCAACGTGGAATAGAATGTGGAGTGGAATGGAATGGAATGTGGAATGGAATGGGATGCAATTTGGAATGAAATGTGGAATCGAATGTGGAATGGAATGTGGAATGGAACACAATGGTATGTGGAATGGAATGTGGAGTGGAGAGAGGAATCGAATGTGGAATGGAACGGAATGGAAAGTGGAATGGAATTTGTAATGAAATTGTGGAATGGAACATGAAATGGATGGAATGGAATCTGGAGCAGAACGTGGAATAGAATGGAATGGAACATGGAGTGGAAAGCGGAAAGGAAAGTGGAATGGAAAGGAATGGAACGTTGAATGGAATGTCGACCGGAAAGTGGAAATGATTGGAATGTGTAAAGGAATTGAAAGGAATGTGGAATAGAATGGAATGGAAAGTGGAATGGAATGGTAAGGAATGTATAATGGAATGACTAATGGAATGCGAATTGCAAGGTGGAATGAAATGTGGAATGGAACAGAATGGAACATGGAATGGAATGGAATGGAAAGTGGAATGGAATGGAATGGAATGGAATGTCGAATGGAAGGTGGAATTGAATATAATAGAATGTGGAATGGAATGTGTATTGGAATAGAAACGAATGTGGAATGGAATCTGGAATGGAATGGAATGGGGAATTGAAATTGGAATGGAATGGAATGGAATGTGGAATAGAATGTGGAATGGATTGCAAAGGAATGTGGAACGGATTGTGGATTGCAATGGAATGGAATGTGGAATGGAAAGGAATGAAATGTGGAGTGGAACGTGGAATGGAACGAGGAATGGAACGTGAATGGAAACTGGAATGGAAGGTGGAATGGAATGTGGAATGGAATGGAATGGAACGAGGAAGGGAAAGGAATGGAATGTGTAATGGAAACTATTGGAACGTGGAATGCAATGGAATGGTATGGAATGTGGAATGGAATGGAATGGAATGGAATGTGCAATGGAATGCAGTGGAATGTGGAATGCAAAGGAATGGAAAGGAATGTGGAATGGACTGCAAAGGAATAGAATGGAAAGGAATGGAATGTGGAATGTAATGTGGAATGGAATGTGGAGTGGAACGTGGAGTGGAACTTGGAACGGAAAGTGGAATGCAATGAAACGGAACGTGGAATGGAATGTGGAAGGGAATGCAGTATGGAACGTGGAATGGAACCTGGAATGGAATGGAATGGAATATGGAATGGAATGTGGAATGGAATGTGTATTGGAATGTGTAATGGAATGGAATGGAATGTGGAATGTAATGTGCAACGGAATGGAATGGAATGTGGAATGCAATGTGGAATAGAATGAAGAATAGAAGGGATTGGAATGTGGAAAGGAAAGTGGATTGCAATGGAAAAGAAAGTGGAACAGAATGGGATGGAAGGTGGAACGGAAAGTGGAATGCAATGTGGAATGGATTGGAATATATTGTGGAATGGAATGTGGAATGGAAAGGAATGGAACGTGGAATGTAATGTGGAATGGAGTGGAATGGAATGTAAAACGGTGTGAAATGGAACGTGGAATGGAACGTGGAATTGAATGTGGAATGGAATGCAATGGAATGAGTAATGGAATGTAGAATGGAATGTTGAATGGAATTGAATGGAATGGAACGTGAAATGGGATGGGGAATGGAATGTGAATTGAAACGTGGAATGGAATGTGGAATAGTAAAAATTGAACGTGGAATGGAACGTGGAATGGAATGTGGAATGGAATGAAATGGAATGAGTAATGGAATGTAGAATGGAATGTTGAATGGAATTGAATGGAATGGAATGTGAAATGGGATGTGGAATGGAATGTGAATTGAAACGTGGAATGGAATGTGGAATCGTAAAAATGGAACGTGGAATGGAACGTGGAATGGAATGTGGAATGGAATGGAATGGAATGTGGAATGCAATGGAATGGAATGTGGAATGGAATGTGCAATGGAATGGAATGGAATGTGCAAAGGAATGTGGAATGGAATGTGGAGCGGAATTCAATGATATGTCAAATGGAATGTGGAATATAATGTGGAATGGATAGTGGAAACTAATGTCGAATGGAGTGGAATGGAACGTGGAATGGAATGGAATGGAAGGTGAAATAGAATTTGGAATGGAACGTAGAAAGGAAGGTGCAACGAAACAGAATGGAAAGTGGAATGTAATGTGGATAGGAAAGTGGAAGAGAATGTGGAATGTAATGGAATGGAATGGAAAGGAATGGAATGTGGAATGGAATGTGTAATGGAACGTGGAACAGAACGTGGATAGGAATGGAATGGAACAGGCAATGGAACCTGGAATGAAATGAGGAATGGAATGGAAAGGAATGTGGAATGGAATGTGGAATGGAAAGTGAAATGCAATGTGGAAGGGAATGGAATGGAAAATGGAACGGAATGTGGAATGGAATGGAATGGAACGTGGAATGGAACCTGGAATGGAATGGAATGAAATGTGGAATGGAACGTGGAATGGAACGTGCAATGGAATGTGGAATGGAATGGAATGGAATGTGGAATGGAATGTGGAATGGAATGAGAAATTTTATGAAATGGAATGTTTAATAGAAAGTTCAAAGGAATGTGTAATGGAATGGAACGGAATGTGGAATTGACGGAATGGAATGTGGAAGGTAATGTGGAAGGGAATGTTGCATGTAACTTGAAATGGAATGAAAATGGCTGTGGAATTGAACGTGTACTGAAATGGAATGGGAAGGAGAATGGAACGTGGAATGGAACGTGGAATGGAAAGGAATTAAATGTTAAATGGAATGTGGAATAGAATGTGGAATGGAATGGAATGCAATCTGGAATGGAATGTGGAATGTAATGTGAAGTGGAACGTGGAATTGAATGGAATGGAATGTGGAATGGAATATTATGGAATGTGGAAAGGAATGTGGAATGGAATGTAGAATGCAATGTGGAATGGAATGTGGAATGAATGTGGAATGGAACGGAATGGAATGTGAAATGTAATGTGGAATGTAAAGGAATGGAATGTGGAAAGGAATGGAATGGAATACGGAATGGAATGTCGAACGGAATGAGGAACGGAATGCGGAAAGGAATGGAATGGAATACGGAATGGAATGTGGAACGGAATGTGGAACAGAATGTGGAAAGGAATGTGGAAAGGAATGCGGAATGGAATGGAATGGAATGTGAAATCGAATGGAATGGAATGTGGAATGGATTGTGGAATGGAATGTGGAATGGAATGGAATGGAATGTGGAATGGACTGTGGAAAAGAAAGTTTAAAGGTATGTGGAATGGTACAGAATGGAATGTGGAATGGAATGTGGGATGGAATGCGGAAAGGAATGTGAAAAAGAATGTGGAATGGAACGGAATGTAATGTGGAATGGAATGTAGAATACAATCTGGAATGGAATGTGGAATGAAACGGAATGGAATGTGGAATTGTATGTGGAATGGAATGTGGATTGCAGTGTGGAATGGAATGTGTAATGCACTGGAATGCAATGTGAAATGGAATGAGGAATGGAATGTGCAAAGCAATGTCGGATGTAATGCACCTGAGTGTGTAATTGAACGTAGAATGGAATGGAATGGAACGTGGAATGGAATGCGGGATGGAATGTGGAATGGACTGTGGAATGGAATGTGGAATGGAATGTGGAAGGTAATGGAGTTGAATGTGGAATGGAATGTTAAATGGATTGGAATAGAATGTTAAATGGAATGTGGTTTGGAAATTGGAATGGAAAGTGCAATGCAACTTGGAATGGAATGGAATGGAACGTGTAATGGAATGTGGAATGGAATGGAATGGAATGTAGAATGGAATGGAATGGGAGGTAGAATGGAAAGTGGAAAGGAAAGTGGAATGCAGTGGAATATAATGTGGAATGGAAAGTGGAGTGGAATTGATGGGACCTTGGAATGGAACATAGAATGGAAAGTGGAATTGATTGGAATGTAATGGGGAATGGAATGGAATGGAATGTGGAATGGAATGTAATGGAATGTGGAAAAGAATGTGGAATGGATTGTGGAATGAAATGTGAAATGGAATGTGGAATGGATTGTGGAATGGAATGTGGAATGGAATGTAGAATGAATGTAAAATGGAATCTGCGACGGAATGGAATGGAATGTGGAATGGAATGTGAAATGGAATGGAAATCAAAGTGGAATTCAACGTGAAATGGAATGCAATAGGAAGTGCAATGCAACACGGAAAGGAACGTGCAATGGAATGGAATGGAACGTGCAAAGGAATGTGGAATGGAATGTGGAAAGAATGGAATGGAATGTGGAATGGAATAGAAAGGAATGGGGAATGGAATCAAATGGAATGTGGAAGGGAATATGGAACATAATGTGGAATGGAATGTGGAATGGAATGTGGAAAGAAATATGTAATGGAACGGAATGGAATGTTATATGCAATGGAATGGAATGTGGAATGGAATGTGGAATAGAAAGTTTAAGGAATGGAATGCAATGTGCAACGGAACGTGGAATGGAATCGAGTGCAACGTGGAATGGAAATTTGAATGGAAATTGGAAAGGAACGCGGAATGGAATGTGGAATGCAACATGGAATGAAATGTGGAATGGAATGTGGAATGGAATGGAATCGAAGGAGGAATGGAATGAAATTGAATGAGGAATGGAATGTGGAATAGAATGTGGAATAGAGCAGAATGGAACGGAATGGATTGTGGAATGGAAAGTGGAATGGAATGTGGAATGCAACGTGGAATGTAATGGAATGGACCTTGGAATGGAAAGTGGAATGGAAGGTGAAATGGAATGTGTCATGGAACGTGGAATGGCATGGGCAATGGAATGTCGAATATTACGTGGAATGTAACGGAATGGAAAGTGGAATGGAATGTGGAATGGAATGGAATGGAACGCGGAATGGAACGTTGAATGGAACGTGAAATGGAATGTCGAATATAATGGTATGTGGAATGGAATGGAATGGAATGCAATAAATGAATGGAATGGAATGTGGAATGGAATGGAATGGAATGGAATGTGGAATGGAATGGCATGGAATGGAATGTGGAATCGAATGGAATAGAATACAGTGGAATGTAATGTGGAATGGAATAGAATGTGGAATGGAATGAAATGGAATGGAATGTGGAAAGGAATGGGATGGAATAGAGTGGAATGTGAAATGGAATAAAAATGGAATGGAATGTGGAATGCAATAGAATGTGGAACGGAATGGAATGGAATGGAATGGGGAATGTCGTGGAATGGAACATGGAATGGATTAGAATTGAAATTGGAATGCAATGGAAAGGAATACGGAATGGAATGGAATGGAATGTCCAATGGAATGTCGAATGGAATGGAATTGATTATGGAACGGAATGTGGAATGGAGTGGAAACGAATGTGACATGGAAAGAAATGGAATGTGGAATGGAATGTGGAATGCAATGTGCAATGGAATGTGGAAAGGAATGTAGAATGGAATTTGCAGTGGAATGTGGAATGGAATGTGGAATGGAAGGTGGAATGGAATGTGGAATGGAAAGTGGATTGGAATGGAACAGAATATGGAATGGAACGTGGAATGGAACGTGGAATGGAACGTGGAAAGGAATGTAGAATGTAATGTGGAAGGCAAAGTGGAATGTAATGGAATGGAATGTGTATTGGAATGTGGAATGGAGCGTGGAATGGAACATGGAATGGAATATGGAATGGAAAGTGGAATGGGATGTGCAATGGAATGTGGAATGGAAACTGGAATGGAAAGAAATGTAACGTGCAATGGAACGTTGAATGAATTGGAAAGGAATTTGGAATAGAACGTGGAAGGGAACATGGAAAGGAATGTGGAATGGAACATGGAATGTAATGTGGAATGTAATCTGGAAGGGAATGTGGCATGGAATGGAATGGAATGGAATGGAATGTGGAATGGAAAGAGCAATGGTTCCTGTAATTGAACGTGCAATGGATTGTGGAATGGAACTGGAAGGGAATGTCAAATGTGGAATGGAACGTGAAATTGAATGGATTGGAATGTTGAGTGGAACGTGGAAAGGAATGGAATGTAATGTGGAATGGAATGAGGAATGGAATGGAATGGAATATGGAATGGAATGGAATGGAATGTGGAATGGAAAGGCATGGAACTTGAAATGGGACGTGGAATGGAACAGGGAATTCAACGTGGAATGGAGAGTTCAATGGAATGTCGAATGGAATGGAATGGAATGTGAAATGGAATGGAAAGGAATGTGGAATGGAAAGGAATGGAACGTGGAACGGAACGTGGAATGGAAAGTGTAATAAAATGGATTGGAACGTGGAATGGAATGTGAAATGGAGTGGAATGGAATGTGGAATTGAATGGAATGGAAAGTGAAATGGAATGTGGAATGGAATGGAATGGAACGTGGAATTTAATAGAATGGAACATGGAATGGAAAGTGGAATGGAATGGAATGGAACTTGGAATGCAATGTGGAATGGAAAGTGGAATGGATCGAGGAATGGAACGGGGAATGGAATGGAATGGAATGTGGAATGGAATTGAATGGAATGTGGAATGGAAAGGAATGCAACCTGGAATGGGACACGGAAAGGAACATGGAATGTGACGTGGAATGAAAAGGAGTGCAACCTGGAATGGGACGTGGAATGGAACATGGAATGCGACGAGGAATGGAAAGTGGAATGCAATGTGGAATGGAATGGAATAGAAAGGAATGGAACGTGGAATGCAATGGAATGAAAGGTGGAATGGAATGGAATTGAAAGGAATGGAATGTGGAATGGAATGGAATGGATTCAAAAGTGAAATATAATGTGGAATGGAATGTGAAATGGAATGTGGAATAGAATGTGGAACGGAATGAATTGGAACGTGCAATGGAATGCAATGGAACAAGGAATGGAATGGAATGAAATGGAACATGGAATGGAACGTGGAATGGAGCATGGAATGGAACGTGGAATGGAATGTGGTATGAAAAGTGGAATGGAATGGAAAGGAATCTGGAATGGAATGTGGAAATGAATGCAATGGAATGAGAACGGAATGTAAAATGGAATGGAATGGAATGTGGAATGCATTGTTGAATGGAATGTGGAATGGAATGTGGAATGCAATGTGGAATGCAACGGAATAGAATGAGGAATGGAATGTTGAATGGAAAGTGGAATGGAAAGTGGAATGGAATGTGGAATGGTATGTGGAGTGTAATGGAGTGGAATGTGGAATGGAATGGAATAGAATGTGGAATGGAATGGAATGGAATGTTGAATAGAATAGAATGGAAGTGAATGTGCAATGGAATGTGGAATGGAATGTGGAATGCAATGGAATGGAATGTGGAATGGAATTGAATTTAGAATGGAATGGTATGGAATGTGGATTGGAATGGAATGGAATGGAATGAGGAATAGAATGGAATGGAATGGAATATGCCATGGAATGTGGAATGGAACATGGAATGGAATTGAACCTGGAATGGAATGGAATGTAATGTGGATTGGAATGGAATGGAATGGAATGGAAAGTGAAATGGAATTTGGAATGGAATGTGGAGTGGAATGAAATGCACAGTGGAATGGAATGTAATGGAATGCGAAATGGAATGTGCAATGGAATGGAATGGAATGACGAATGGAATAGAATGTGGCATGGAATGTGGAATGGAATGGAGTTGAAAGCAGAATGGAATGGAATGGAATGTGGACTTGAATGGAATGAAATGGAAGGTGGAATGGAATGTGGAATGGAATGCAATGGAATGCGGAATGGAATGGAATGAATTTGGAATGGCATGTAGAACGGAATGAAGTGGAATGAGGAATGGAATGTGGAATGGAATGGAATGGAATGTGGAATGCATAGGAATGGAACGTGTAATGGAATGGAGTGAAAGTTGATTGGAATGGAATCAAATGGAATGGTATGGAATGGAAAGTGGAGTGGAATGGAATGTGGAATGGAATGGAATGTGGAATGGAAAGAAAAGGAATGTGGAATGGAATTTGCAAAGGAATGGAATGCAAAGGAATGGAATTTGAAATGGAATGCATTGGAATGTGGAATGGCATGTGGAATTGAATGAAATGTAATGGAATGTTTAATGGAAGGGAATGGAATGTGCAATAGAATGGCATGGAATATGGATTGGAATGGAATGTAATGTGGAATGGAATGGAGTAGAATTGAATGTGGAATGCAATGTGGAATGTAATGGAGTGTGATGGAATGGAATGTGGAATGACATGTAAGGGAATATGGAATGGAATGTAATGGAATGTGTATTGGAATGTGTAATGGAATGGAATGGAATGTAGAATGGAAAGGAATGGAATGTGGAATGGAATGTGGGATGTAATCTAATGGAATGTGGAATGGAATAGATTGGAAGGTGGAATGGAAATTGTAATGGAATGGAATGGAATTTGGAATGGAATGCAATAGGGAGTGGAATGGAACGTGGGTTGGAATGGAATGGAACATGGAATGGGGCGTGTAATGGACCGTGGAATGGAAAGTGGAATGGAACGTGAATTGGAATGTGTAATGTGGACTGGATTGGAATGGAATGTTGCGTGGAATGTGGAATGGAATGGAAGGTGGAATGGAAGGCAATCAAAGGCGGAATGTAACTTGGAAGGGAATGGGGTGGAATGGAATGGAATTTGGAAAGGAATGGAATGGAATCTGGAATGGAATGGAAAGGAATTTGGAATTCTAAGGAATGGAATGTGGAATGGAAAGCGAAATGGATCTTGCATTGGAAAGAGGAATGGAACGTGGAATGTAATGTGTGATGGAATGGAATGGAAGGTGGAAAGGAATGGAATGGATTGTGGAATGGAATGGAAAGGAATGTGGAATGAAATGGAAAGTAAAGTGGAATGCAAAGCAAAGGAATGGAATATAGCCTGGAAATGAATGGAATGGAGTGGAATGTGGAATATAATGAAATGGAAAGTGAAAAACAAAGTGGAATGGCGTGGAATGGAAAGTGGAATGGAATGGAATGGAAAGTGGTATGGAATGTGGAATGGCATGGAAACGAATGTGGAATGGAATAGAATGGATTGTGGAGTGGAATGGAATGGAATGTGGAATGGAATGGAATCGAATGTGGAAAGGAATGGAATGGAATATTGAATGGAATGTGGAATGGAATGTGGAATGGAAAGGAATGGAATGTGGAATGGAATGTGGAATGGAATGCAATGGAATGTGGAATGCAATGTGGAATGGCATGGAAAGGAATGTGGAATGGAATAGAATGGATTGTGGAGTGGAATGGAATGGAATGTGGAATGGAATGGAATCGAATGTAGAAAGGAATGGAATGGAATATTGAATGGAATGTGGAATGTAATGGAATGGAATGTGGAATGGAATGGGGAATGGAATGCAATGGAATGTGGAATGCAATGTGGAATGGATTGGAAAGGAATGTGGAATGGAATGGAAAGGAATCTGGAATGGAATGGAATGGGATGTGGAATGAAATGCAATGGAATTTGGAATGGAATGGTGTGTGGAACGGAATGGAATGTGGAATGGAATAGAATGAAATGTGGAATGGAATGGAATGGAAAGTGGAATGCAGTGGAATGGAATGGTACGTGGAATTGAATGGAATGGAATGGAACGTTGAATGCAATGGAATGGAATGTAACGTGGACTTCAATGCAATTGAACGGGGAAAGGAATGTGGAATGGAAAGTGGTATGGAACGCGGAATGGAATGTAATGGTATGTGGAATGGAAAGGAATGGTATGTGGAATGAAATGGAATGCAATGAAATATGGAATGGAATGGAACGTGGAATGTGATGTGCAATGGAATTTGGAATGGAACGTGGAATGGATTGGAATGGATAGGAATGGAACGTGGAATGAAATAGAGTGGAATGGAATGGAATGTGGAATGTAATGGAATTTGGATTAGAAGGGAATGGAAAGTGGAATGGAAGGGAATGGAATGTAGAATGGAATGTGGAATGAAAGGAATGGAATATGCAATGGAATGGAATGGAATGGAATGGAATGGAATGGAATGTGAAATGGAATGGAATGGAATGTGGAATTGAAAACAATGTAATGTGGGAGGGAATGTGGAATGGAATGTGAAAAAGAATAAAATGTGGAATGGAATAGAATGTAATGTGGAAGGGAATGTGGAATCGAATGTGAAATAGAATGAAATGTGGAACGGAATGTGGAATGGAATGGAATGTGGAATGGAATGGAATGAAAAGTGGAATGGAATTGAATGGAATGTGGAATGGAATGAAACATAATGTGGAATGGAATGTGGAATGGCATTGAATGGAATGTGGAATGGAATGTAGAATGGAAAATGGAAAGGAAATGTATGTTATGGAATGTGGAATGGAATGGAATGGAATGCAAAATGGAATGGAATGTGGACTGGAATGCAACTGAATGGAAAGGAATGTGAAATGGAATGGAATAAAATGTGGAATGGAATGTGGAGTGGAATGGAATGGAATGTGGAATGGAATGTGTAATAGAATGGAATGGAATGTGGAATGAAATGGAATGGATTGTGGAACTGAATGGAATGGAATGAGGAATTGAACGTGGGAGGAATAGAATGGAATGAAATGGAATGGAATGTGGTATGGATTGGAATGGTATCTGGAATGGAATGGAATGGAACACGGAAGGGAATGTGGAAGGGAATGGAATGCAATGGGATTGAATAGTTTGTGGAATTGAATGGAAATGAATATGGAATGGAATGGAATGGAACTCTGAATGGAAAGTGGAATGGAGTGGAATGTGGAAGAGGAAGGAATGGAATGTGGAATGGAATGTGGAATGAAATGGAATGGAATGTGGAAAGGAAAGGAAAGGAATGTGGAATGGAATGGAACGGAATGTGGAATGGAATGCAATCTAATGGAAAGGAATGTGGAATGGAATGGAACGGAATGTGGAATGGAATGCAATCTAATGGAAAGGAATGTGGAATGGAAGGGAAAGTGAAATGGATTGGAATGCAATGTGGAATGGAATGGAATGAAATGTAGAATTGAATGGAATTGAATATGGAATGGAATGTGGAATGGAAAAGAATGGAATGGAATCTGGAATGGAATATGGAATGGAATGGAATGGAAAGTAGAATGGAATGGAATGCAATGTGGAACGGAATTTGTATAGAAAAGAATGGAATGGAATCTGGAATGGAATATCGCACGGAATGGAATGTAATGTCGAATGGCATGGAATGGAATGTGGAATGGAATGGAGTGTGGAATGGAATGTGTAATAAACTTGAAAGGAATTGGAATGGAATGTGGAATGGAATGGAATGGATTTGAATGGAAAATGGAATGGAAAGGAATGGAACTCGGAAACGAATGGAATTGAACGTGGAATGCAATCGACTGGAATGGAATGTGGAATTGAATGTGGAATAGAACGAAACAGAACTTGGAATGGAATGTCGAATTCAATGTGGAATAGAATGGAATGGAACGTGGAATGCAATGTGGAATGGAGTGTGGAATGGAATGTGGAAAGGGGTGTGGGATGGAATGTAATGGAATGTAGAATGGAATGTGGAATGGAATGGGGAATGGAACTTCGAATGTCATGGAATGGAACACGGAATGAAGTGTGGAATGACGTTTAATGGAAAGTACAATGGAACGTGGAATGGAATGGAATGGAATGTGGAATGGAAAGGAGAGTGGAATGGAATGGAATGGAATGTGGAATGGAATGGAATTTAAGGTGGAATCGAAGGTGGAATGGAATGGAAAGGAAAGTGGAATGCAAAGTGGAATGGAATGTGGAATGTAATGAAATGGAATGGAATGTGGAATGGAATGGAATGGAATATGGAATGGAATATGGAATGGAATAGAATGGAATGTGGAATGGAATGGAATGGAATGGAATGTGGAAGGGAATGGAATGCAATGTGGAATGGAATGGAATGTGGAAGGGAATGGAATGGAATGTGGAATGGAATGGAATGGAATGGAATGGAATAGAATGGAATGGAATCGGATGTGTAGCGGGATGTGAAATGGAATAGAATGTGGAGAGGAATGGCAAATGAAATGGAATAGAATGTGTAATGGAATGTGGAATGTAATAGAATGGAATGTGGAATGGAATAAAATCAATGTGGAATGGAGTGGAATGTGGAATGCAACGGAATGGAATGGAATGGAATGGAATCACAAGTGGAATGGAATGGAATGAAATGTGGAATGGAATTGAATGGAATGGAATGGCATGTGGAATGGAATGGAATGAAATGTGGAATGGAATGGAATGGAATGGCATATGGAATGGAATGGAATGAAATGTGGAATGCAATAGAAAAGAATGGAATGGCATGTGGAATGAAGTGGAATGGAAAGTGGAATGGAATGGAATGGAATGTGGAATGGAATGGAATGTGGAATGGAATGGAATGGAATGCAAATTGAATGGAATGTGGAATGGAATAAAGCGGAATGTGGAATTGAATGCATAGGAATGTGCAATGGAATGTGGAATGGAATGGAATGGAAAGTGGAATGGAAAGGAATTAAATGTGGAATGGAATGAAGTGGAATGTGGAATGGAATAGAATGGAAAAGAATGTGAAATGAAATGGAATGTAATGTGGAATGGAATGTCATGGATTGTGGAATGCTAAGGAATGGAAAGGAATGTGGAATGGAATGGAATGTGAACTGGAATGGAATGGATTGTGGAATGGAATAGAATGTTGAATGGAATGGAATGTAATGAGGAATGGAATGCGGAATGCAATGGAATGCAATGTGGAATGGAATTCGGAATGGAATTCAATAGAATGGAATGGAGTGGAATGTGGAATGGAACTGAACGGAATGTGGATTTGAATGGAATGGAATGGAATGTTAAATGGAATGGAATGGAATGTGGAAAGGAATGGAGTGGAAAAGAATGTGAAATGAAATGGAATGGAATGTGGAATGGAATGTAATGGAATGTGGAATGCTATGGAATGGAATGGAATGTGGAATGGAATGGAAAGTGAAGTGGAATGGAATGGAAAGTGAAATGGAATGGAATGGATTGTGGAATGAAATAGAATGTTGAATGGAATGGAAGGTAATGTGTAATGGAATGCGGAATGCAATGGAATGTAAAGTGGAATGGAACTGAATGGAATGTGGAATTGAATGGAATGGAACGGAATGTTAAATGGAATGGAATGGAATGTGGAATGGAATGGAATGGAATGTCGAATGGAATGGAATGGAATGTGGACAGGAATTGAATGGAATGTGGAATGGAATGAAAAGTAATATAATGGGATGTGGAATGGAATTTTCAATGGAATGGAATAGAAGGGAAAGTGGAATGGAATGTGGTATGGAATGTGGAATGGAATGTGGATTGGAATGGAATGGAATGTGGAATGGAATGTGGAATGAAATGTGAAATGGAATGTGGAGTGGAATGAAGTGGAATGTGGAGTAGAATGTGGAATGGAATGTGGAATGTAACGGAGTGGAATGTTGAATGGAATGGTATGGATTGGAATGTGAAATGGAATGGAATGGAATATGGAATGGAATGTGGAATGAAATGAAATGGAATGTGGAATGGAATATGAAATGGATGGCAAGGAATGTGGAATGGAATGGAATGGAAGGCGGAATTGAATGTGGAATCGAATGTGGAAAGTTACATGGAATGATCTGGAAGAGAATATGGAATGGAATGGAATGGAATGTGGAATTGAAATGGATGGAGTGCTATGTGGAATGACATGGAATGGAACTTGGAATGCAATGTGGAATGGAATGTGGAATGGAGTATGGAATGGAATGTGGAATGGAATGGAATGGAAGGTGGAATGGAATGGAACGGAATGTGGAAAGGAATGGAATGAAGTGCAACATGGAATGGCATGGAATGGAATGTGGAATGGAATGTCGAATTCAATGAAGTGGAATGTGGAATGGAATGAAATGGAATGTGCAATGGAATTTGGAAAGGACTGGAATGCGGAATGCAAAGGAAAGGAATGCAGAATGGAAATCAATGGAATGTGAAATTCAATGATGTGGAATGTGGAATGGAATGAAGTGGAATGTGCAATGGAATTTGGAACGGAATGGAATGTGGAATGGAAAGGAATGGAATGCGGAATGGAAAGGAATGGAATGTGGAATGGAATGGAATACAGAATGGAAAGGAATATTGAATGGAATGGAATGCAATCTGGAATGGAAGGGAAAGGAATGCAATGTGGAATTGAATGGAATGGAGTGTGGAGTGGAATGAAATGTGGAATGGAACGTGAAATGGAACGTGGAATGGAAATTGGAATGGAATGGAATGGATTGGTATGGAATGAATGTGAAAAGTAATGGATTGGAATGTGGAATGAAATGTATACTAGAATGGAATAGAATGTGGAAAGAATGTGGAATGGAATGGAATGGAATGTGGAATGCAATGGAATGTGGAATGGAATGGGGAAAGGAATGCAATGGAATGTGCAATGGAATGGAATGTGGAATGGAAATGAAAGGAATGTGGAATGCAATGTGGAATGGAATGGAATGTGGAATGGAATATGAAATGCAATGGTATGGAATGTGGAATGGAATGTGGATTGGCAGGGAATGGAATATGTAATGGAATGTGGAATGGAATGGAAAGGAATGTGGAAACGAAGGTGGAAAGGAATGGAATGGAATGTGGAATGGAATGTGGAATGGAATGGAATAGAATGTGGAATGGAATGCGGAATAGAATTAAAAGGAATCTGGAATGTAATGTGGAAAGGATTGTGGAATGGAATTTGGAATGGCATGTGGAAATCAATGGAATGGAATGTGTAACTGAATGTGGAATGGAACGGAAAGGAATGTGGAATGGAATGTGGGATGCAATGGAAAGAATGTGGAATGGAATGGAATGGAATGTGGAATGGAATGGAGTAGAATGTGGAATGGAAATTGGAATGGAATGTGGAATGGAATATGGATTGGAATGTTGAATGGGACGTGGAATGGAATGTGGAATGGAATGTAATATGGAATGCAATGTGGAATGAATTGTGTAATATTATTTGGAATGGAATGTGGAATAGAATGGAATGGAATGTGGAAAGGAACGGGGAATGGAATGGAATGGAATGTGGAATGGAATGTGGAATAGAAAGTGGAATGGAATGGAATGGCATGTGGAATGGAACCAGGAACGGAATGTGGAATGCAACCTTGAATGGAATGCAGAAATGGAATGGAATGCCGAGTGAAAAGGAATGGAAAGTGGAATAGAACGGAATGAAATGCGGACTGGAATGGAATGGAATGTGGAATGGAATTTGGAATGGAATGGAATGCAATGTGGAATCGAATGTGGAATGCAATGATACGTGTAATGGAATGAAATGAAATGTGGAAGGGAATTGAATGGAATGTAGAATTTAAAGTGGAAGTAAATGTAATGCAATGTGGAATGGAATGTGGAATCGAATGGAATGTGGAATCGAATGGAATGTGGAATGGAATGTTGAATCGAACGTGGAATGGAATGGAATGTTGAATGGATTGTGGAATGGAATGGAATGGAATGGAATGTGCAGTGGAATGGAATGGATTGTGGAATGGAATGGGTTGGAATGCCGAATGGAATGGAATGGATTGGAATGGAATGGAATGAAATTTAGAATGGAAAGTGGAAAGGAATTCAATGCAATGTGGAATGGAATGGAATGCAATGTGGAATGGAATGGAATGTAACGTAGAATGGAAAGTGGAATGGAATGGAATGCAATGTGAAATAGAATGTGGAATTGAACGGAAGTTGGAATGGAAGGGAATGGAATGTGGAAAGGAATGGAATGTAATGGAATTTGGAATAGAATGTGGAATGGATTTTAATGGAATGTGGAATGGAAGGTGTAGTGGAATGGAATGAAATGTCTAATGAAATGGAATGTAATGGAAAGGAACGTAGAATGGAATGGAATGGAATATAGAATGGAATATGGAATGGAATGGAACGGAATGTGGAATGCAATGGAAAGAAGTGTGTAAAGGAATGTGGAATAGAATGGAATGGAATGTGGTATCGAAGGTGGAATGGAATGGAATGAAATGTGGAATGGAATGTGGAATGGAAAGTTATGTGGAATGGAATGGGGAATGGAATGGAATGTGGAATGGAATGTGGAATGGATTTTGGAATGGAATATGGAATGGAATGTGGAATGGATTGTGGAATGGAATGTGGAATGGAAAGTGGAATGGATTGTGGAATGGAATGTGGAATGGAATGTGGAATGCAATGGAAAGTAATGCGTAATGAAATGTGGAATGGAATGGAAAGGAATGTGGAATGGAATGTGGAATGCAATGGCAATGTGGAAAGGAACGGAATGGAATGTGGAATGTAATGGAATTGAATTTGGAATGGAAATTGGAATGGAACGTGGAATGGAATGTGGAATGGAATGTGGAATGGAACGTCGAATGGAATGGAATGTGGAAAGGAACGTGTATGAAATGCAATGTGGAATGGATTGTGGAATGTAATGTGGAATGGAATGTGGAAGAGAATGGAATGGAATGTGGAATGGAATGCAATGAAATGTGGAATGGAATGGAATGGAATGCAATGTGGAATGGAATGGAAAGGAATGTGGAAAGGAATGGAATGAAATGTGGCGTGGAATGAAATGTGGAATGGTATGCGAAATGGAATGAAAAGGAATGGACTGGAATGGAATGTGGAATGGAATAGAATTTGGAGTGGAATGGAATAGAATGTTGAAATGAAAGTGGAAATTAATGGAATGGAATGTGGAATGGAATGTGGAATGGAGAGGAATGGAAAGTGGAAAGGAATAGAATGGAATGTGGAATGGAATGGAATGGAATGTGGAATGGAATATGGAATGGAATGTGGAATGGAATGTGGAATGGAATGCAATGGAAGGTGGAATGGAATGTGGCTGGAATGCAATGTGGAATGGATTGGAATGCAATTGAATGGAATTTATAATGGAATTGAATGTGGAATGGAATGGAACGGAACATGGAAAGCAAGGTGGAATGGAACGTGGCATGGAACATAGAATGGAACTTGTAATGGGACGGAATGGAACGTGGAATGTAATGGAAGGGAATGTGGAATCGAACGTGGAATGGAACGGAAAGGAATGTGGAATGGAATGTGGAATGCAATGGAATGGAATGTGTAATATAATGCAATGCAATGTGGAACGGAATGGAAAGGAACGTTAAATGGAACGTGGAATGGAACGTGGATTGGAAATTGGAATGCATTGTGGAATGCAGTGCAAAGGAATGTGGAATGTACTGTGGAATAGAATGGAATGCAGTGGAATGTGGAATGGAATGTGGAATGGAGTGTGAAATGGAATGTAATGGAATGTTGAATGGAATGTGGAAAGAAATGTAATGTAAACTGGAATGGAATGCAATGAAATGTGCAACGCAATGCAGAATGTGATGGAATGGAATGTGGAATGGGAGGTGGAAAGGAACGTGGAATGGAACGTGGAATGGAATGGAATGTGGAATGGAATGTGTAATGGAACGTGGAATGGAATGGAATGTTGAATGGATTGTGGAATGGAATGTGGAATGCTATGTGGAATGCAACGGAATGTTATGTGGAATGGAATGTGAAATGAGATGGAATGGAATGTGGAATGGAATGGAATGGAGAGTGGAATGGATCGTGGAATGGAATGGAATGGAATGTGGAATGGAACGGATTGGAATGTAATGTGGAATGGAATAGAATGTGGAATGGAATGGGATGGAATTTGGAATGGCTTGGAATGGAATATCGAATGGAATGGAATGTGGAATTGAATGTGGAATGGAATGGAATGCAATAAGGAATGGACAATGGAATGGAAGTTTGAATGTAATGTGTAATGAAATGGAATGGAATGTGGAATGAAATGTAGAATGGAATGGAGTGGAACGGAATCGAATGTGGAATGGAACGTGGATTGGAACCTGGAATGGAACTTGGAATGTTACATGGAATGAAACGCCAAATGGAACATGGAATGGAATGTCCAATGGAACGTGGAATGGAATGCGCAATGGAATGTGCAATGGAAAGGAATGGAATGAAACGGAATCTGGAATGGTATGTGAAATGGAAAAGAATGGAAAGTGGAATGGAATTGAATTGAATGGAATTTTTAATGGAATGGAATGGAATGTGGAATGGAATTGAGTGGAATGTTGAATGGAAGTGAATGGAATGGAACTTGGAATGGATTTGAGTGGGATGTGGAATGGAAGTGAATGGAATGGAACATGGAATGGATTGGAATGTGGACTGGAATAGAATGGAATGGAATTGGATGTGGAATGGAAAGGAATGTGCAGTGGAATGGAATGTGGAATGGAAAGGAATGTGCGGTGGAATGGAATGTGGAATGGAAAGGATTGGAAAGTAGAATGAAATGGAATGGAAGGAGGAATAGAATGTATGGAACAGGGAATGGAATGGAATGCAAGGTGGAATAGAATGGGTAAGAACGTAGAATGGAATGGAATGTCATGGGGAATGGAATGGAATGGAATGTGGAATGGAACGGATTGCAGTGTAATGTGGAATGGAATGGAATGTCGACTGGAATGGAAAGTGGAATGGATTTGAATGAAACGTGGAATGGATTGGAATGGAATGGAAAGTGGAATGGAACGTAGAATCAAAAGGAATGGAATGTGGTATGGAACATGGAATGGAATGCAATGGATGGTGGAATGGAACGTGGAATGGAATGGAATGAAACGTGGAATGGAACACGGAACGGAATGTGGAAAGGAATGCAATGGAATGGAATGGAATGTGGAATGGAATGGAATGGAAAGTGGAATGGAATGGAATGGAATGTGGAATGGTATGGAATGGAATGTGGAATGGAATGGAATCGAATGAATTTGGAAAGGAATACAATGTTACGTGGAATGCAATGCGGAATGGAATGCAATGGAATGTACATTGGAATGGAATCCCATGTGGAATGGAATGGAAAGGAATGTAGAATAGAATGGAATGGAATGTGGAATGGAACGTGGAATGGAATGGAATAGAATGGAATGGAATGGAACGTGGAATGGAATGGAATGGAATGTGGAATAGAATGTGGAATGGAATGGAATGGAAGGTGAATGGAATGCTGAATGGAATGAAATGGAATGTGGAAAGTAAAGTGGAACGGAATGTGCAGTGGAATGGAATGGAAGGAGCAACGGAATAGAATGGAATCTGGAAAGGAATACGGAATGGAAAGAAATGGAAAGTGGAATGGAATGGAATGGAATGTGGAATAGAATGGAATGGAATGTGGAAGGGAATGGAATTGAATGTGGATTGGAATGGCATGGAATGTGGAATGGAATGGAACGGAATGTGGAATGGAATGTGGAATGAAATGCATTCTCTAATGGAATGGAATGGAATGTGGAATTGAATGGCATGTGACAAATAATGGAATGGAAAGTGAAATGCAATGGAATGGAATGTGGAATGGAATGGAATGGAATGTGGAATGGGATGTGGAATGCAACGGAATAGAATGTGGAATGCTTTGGAATGGAATGGAATGGAATATGAAATGGAATGTGGAATGGAATGGAATGTAATTGAATGTGGAATGGAAGGGAATGGAAGGTGGAATGGAATGAAATGAAATGTGGAATGTGGAATGGAATGGAATGTGGAATGGAATGGAATGATATGAAATGTGGAATGTGGAATGGAATGGAATGTGGAATGGAATGGAATGGAATGGAATGGATTGGAATGGAATCTGGAAAGGAATGGAATGGAATGTGGAATGGAATGGAATGGAATGCGTAAAGAAATGTGGAATGGAATGGAAACTTATGGAATGCAATGTGGAATTAAATGGAAGTAAATGTGGAAATAAATGGAATAGAATTGAATGTGAAATGGAAATATAAAGGAATGTGGAATGGAATGCAACGGAAAGTTTAATTGAAAGGAATGGAATGTGGTATGGAATGGAATATGGAATGGAATGGAATATGGAATGGAATGGAATGTTGAATGGAATGGAATATGGAATGGAATGGAATGGAATGTGGAGGGGAATGAGGAATGGAGTGGAATGGAATGCGGAATGCAACTGAAAGTAATGTTGAACGTAGTGGAATGAAATGGAATGTGAAATGCAATGGAATAGAATGGAATGGAAGATGGAATAGAATGGAATGGAAGACGGAATAGAATGTGGAATGGAATGTGGAATGGAATGGAATGGAATGTGGAATGGAATTGAATGGAATGTGGAACGGAATGGAATGGAATGGAATGGGAGTATACCGGAATGAAATGTGGAATGGATTGTGGAAAGGAATATGAAATGGAATGTGGAATGGAATGCAATCGAACTGAAAGGACTGTGGAATGGAATGGAATGGAATTTGGAATGCAATGGAATTGAATGGAATGTCAGATGGAATGGAAAGGAATGTGTAATGGAATGCAATGGAATGTGTGATGGAATGGAATGGAATGTGGAATGGAATGGAAAGGAATGTGGAATGCAATGCTGAATCGTGTGGAATGGAATGTGGAATGGAATGGAATGGAATGTGCAATGCAATGTTGAATGGAAAGGAATGTGGAGTGGAATGTGGAAGGGAATGGAAAGGAACATGGAATGCAATGGAAAGTAATGGAATGTGGAATGGAAAGGTATGGAATCGAACGAAATTTGGAATGGAAAGGAATGGAATGTGGAATGGAATGGAAATGAATGTGGAATACAATGTGGAATTGAACGTGGAATGGAATGAGTAATGCAATGGAATGAAATGTGGAATGGAATGGAAAGGAAGGTGGGAAGGAATGTGTAATCAAATGTGGAATTGAACGTGGAATAACATGGAATGGCATGGAATATCGAATGGAATGTGGAATGGAATGGAATGGAAGCTGTAATGGATTGGAATGGAATGGAATGTGGAACGCAATGGAATGGAACGGTATGTGGAAAGCAAAGGAATAGAATGTGGAATGGAAAGGAATGGAATGGAATGGAAAGTGGAAAGGAATGTGGAATGGAAAAGAATGGAATGTGGAATGGAATGGAGTGGAATGTGGAATGGAATGGTATGCAATGGATTGGATTGTGGAATGGAAAGAATTGTGGAATGGAATGGAATGGAATGGAATGTAGAATGGAACGGAATTGGAATGGAAAGTATTGTGGAATGGAATGGAATGGAATGGAATGTAGAATGGAACGGAATTGGAATGGAATGGAATGGAATGTGGAATGGAATGGAATAAAATGTGGAAAGTAACGGAATGTGGACTGGAAGGAATGGAATTTGGAATGGAAAGCACTGGAATGTGGAAAGGAATGGAATGGAATTTCAAATGGAGCGGAAGGGAATGTGGAATGGAACGTGGAATGGAACGTGTAATGGAATCGAATGGAATGTGGAATGGAATGGAATGGAGGGTGGAATGGAAAGTTAAATGGAATGCAATCAAATATGGAATGGAATGGAATGGAACATGGAATGGAATGGAAGGGGATGTGGAATGTAATGGAATGGAATGTGGAATGGAATGTTGAAAGGAATGGAATGGCATGTGGAATGGAATGTGGATTGAAATGGAATGGAATTGAATGGAATGTGGAATATAATGGAATGCAATGTGGAATGGAATGGAATGGAATGTGAAATGGAATTGAATGCAATGTGGAATGGAATTTAATGGAAGGTGGAATGGAATGGAATGGAATGTGGAACGCAATGTGGAGTGGAATGTGGAATGGAATGGAATGGAATGGAATGCGGAATGGAATGGAAAGGAATGTGGAATGGAATGGAATGGAATGGAATGTGGAATGGAATGGAATTTGGAATGGAATAGAATGCAATGTAATCTGGAATGGAATGAAATTTAATGAGGAAAGGAACGGAAAAAATGTGGAATGGAATGTAATGGAATTTTGAATGGAATAGAATGCAATGTAATCTGGAATGGAATGAAATGTAATGAGGAAAGGAACGGAAAATATGTGGAATGGAATGTAATGGAAAGTTGAATGGAATGGAATCGAATGTGGAATGGAGTGGAATCTAATGTGGAATGGAATGGAATTGTATATGGAATGGAATGGAATGGTATATGGATTGGAATGTAGAATGGAATGGAATGGAATGGAATGTAGAATGGAATGTGGAATGGAATGAAATGGAACACAGAATAAATTGGAATGGAAAGTGGAATGGAACGTGGAATGGAGTGGAGTAAAATGCGAAAAGAACGTGGAATGTAATGAAATGCAACCTGGAATGGAAGGTGGAACAGAACGTAGAATGGAACATGGAGTGGAACGTGGAATGGAAAGTGGAATGGAAAGTGGAATGGAAGGGAATGGAATGTGGAACGGAATTAAATGGAATATGTAAAGGAATGTGTAACGGAATGGAATGTAATGTGGAATGGAATGTGTAATTGAATGGATTGGAACGAGGAATGGAAAGTGAAATGGAACGAGGATTGGAAAGTGGAGTGGAATGGAAAGGAACGTGGAATGGAATGTGGAATGGAACGTGGAGTGTAACGTGCAATGGAACATGGAATACAACGTGGAATGGAATGTGGAACAGAATGTGGAATGTAAAGGAATGGAATGTGGAATGGAAAGCAACGGAATGTGGTATGGAATGGAATGGAATGGAATGTGGACTTGTATGGAATTTAATAGAATGTGGAATGGAATGTGGACTTCAATGGAATGGAATGCAATGGAAAGTGGAATTGAATGGAATTGAATATGTAATTGAATGGAATGAAGTGAGGAATGGAATGGAAAGGAATGTGGAATAGAATGTGGAACGGAAAGGAAAGGAAAGTGGAATGGAATGGAATGGAATGGAATTCATTGTGGACTGGAAAGGAATGGAATGTGGAATGGAATTGAATGCGATGGAATGTGGAATGATATGGTATGGAATGTGGAATGGAATGGTATGGAGTGTGGAATGGAATCTGTAATGCAGTGTGGAAAGGATTGGAATGCAATTTAGATGGAATGGAATGGAATGTGGCATGGAATGGAATGGAAAGTGGAATGGAATGGAATGGAATGTGGAATGGTATGTGGAATGGAATGGAGTAGAATGTGGAATGGAATGTAGAATTCAATGAATTGGAATTGAATAGAATGTGGAATGGAAAGGAATGGAATTTGGAATGCTATTTAATGGAATGGAATGGAATGTGCAATGGAACGTGGAATGGAATGTGTAAAGGAATACGGAATGGAATGTGGAATGGAATGGAACGGAATGTGGAGTGGAATGAGGAATATAAAGTGGAATGGAATGGAATGGTATGTGGAATGGAAAGTGGAATGGAACGTGGAATGGAACGTGGAATGGACTTGAATACAAAGTGGAATTTAATGGAACATGGAATAAAGTGGAAAGGAGCGTGGAATGGATTGTGGAATGGAATAGAATGTGGAATGGAATGGAATGAAATGTGGAATGGAATGTGGAATGGCATGGAATGTGGAATGCAACAGAGTGATTAATGGAATGGAATGGAATGTTTAATGGAATGGAATGGAAATTTTATTGGAATGGAATAGAATGTGGAATGGAATGGAAAGGAATGTGAAATGGAATGTGCAAAGGAACGTGGAATGGAATGGAATGGAATGGAAAGTGGAATGGAATGGAATGGAATGAAATGGGGAATGGATTATGGAATGGCACGTAGAATGGAAACGAATGGAATGGACTGGAATGTGGAATGGAATGGAATGGAATGGAATGTGGAATGGAATGTGGAATGAAATGAAATGGAATGAGTAATGGAAAGTGGAACGGAATGGAATGGAATGTGTAATCGAATGGAATGGATCATGGAATGGAATGGAGAATGGAATGTGGAATGGAAGGGAATGGAATGAGGACTGGAATGAGGAATGGCACGTGTAATGGAATGAAATAGAACGTGGAATGGAACTTGGAATGGAAGGTGCAGTGGAACATGGAATAGAACTTGGAATCAAATGGAGTGGAATTTGGAATGGAAATAAAAGTGGAATATACTTGAACATGGAATGTAATGGAATAGAACATGTGATGGAATGGAATGTAAGGTGGAATGGAATGGAATGGAAAGTCGAATGAAATGGTACGTGAAATGGAGTGGAATGGAACGTGGAATGGAATGTGGAATGGGATGGAAGGGAATGTAGAAAGCAATGGATTGGAATGTGGAATGGAATGCGGAATGGAATGGATTCGAACGTAGAATGGAATGAGGAATGGAACGTGGAATGGAATGAAATGGAAAGTCGAATGAAACATGGAATGGAAAGTGAATGGAACGTGGAAAGGTACGCAACGTGAAATGAAATGGAATGGAAAGTGGAATGCGTTATGGATTGCAATAGAATGGAATGTTGAATGGAATGGAATGGAATAGAAAGGAATGTGGAAAGGAATGTGTAATGGAACGTGCAATAGAATGGAATGAAATGTGGAACAGAACGTGGAATGGAAGGGAAAGAATGTGGAAAGGAATGGAATGGAATGTGGAATGGAATGGAATGGAATGGAATCTGGAATGGAATAGAATGAAATGGAATGGAATGTGGAATGCTATGCAATGGAATGTGGAATTGAATGGTATGGAATGTGGAATGGAATGTTTAATGCAATGGGATGAAATGTTGAATGGAATGGAATGGAATGTGAAATGGATTGTAATGCAATGTGGAATGGCATAGAATGGGATGTGTAATGGTTTCGAAAGTAATGGAAAGAAATGTGGAGTGGAATTGAGTGTTGAATGGATTTGAATGTGGAATGGATTGGAATGGAATGTGGAGTGTAATGGAATGCAATGTGGAATGGAATGGAAAGTAATGTGGAATGGAACGTGGAATGTAATGGATTGGAACGTGGAATGTAACGTGGAATGGAAAGTGGAATGGAATGTGGAGTGGAATGGAGTGTGGAATGGAAGGTGGAATGGAATGGAATGGAATGTGGAATGGAACGTGGAATGGAATGTAATGAAACATTTAATGGAACGTGCAATGGAACGTGGAGTGGAACGTGGAATGGAATGTATAATGGAACATGGAATGGAATGTGGAACGGAAAGTGGAATGAAAGGGAATGGAATGTGGAATGGAAAAGAATGTGGAATGGAATGTGGAATGGAATGGAATGTGGTATGGAAGGGAATGGAATGTGGTATGGTAGGGAATGGAATGTGGAATGGAATGGAATACAATGTGGAATTGAATGTCGAATGGACTGAGGAATGGAAAGTGTAATGGAAATTTGAATGAAACGTGGAAAGTAAAGTGGAATGGAATGTGGAATGGAACGTGGAATGGAACGTGGAATGGAACGTGGAATGGAATGTGGAATGGAATGGGATGGAATGCGGAATGGAATGGAATGGAATGGAATGTGAAATGGAGTGGAAAGGAATGCGGATTAGAATGGAATGGAATGGAATGTGAAATGGAGTGGAAAGGAATGTGGATTAGAATGGAATTGAATGTGGTATGGAATGGAATGGAATGTGGAATGGAATGTGGAAAGGAAGGGAATGGAATGTGGAATGCATTGTAGTATGAATGGAATTGAATGTGAAATGGAAGGGAATGGAAAGTGGAATGGAATAGAATGCAGTGTGGGATGGAATGTAATGGAATGTGGAATGGAATGCAAACGAATGTGGAATGGAATGGAATTGAATGTGGAATGGAATGGAATGTGGAATGGAATGAGGAATGGAATGGAATGGAAAGTGGAATGGAATGGAAGGGAATGAAATGTGGAATGGAATGGAAAGGAATCCGTAATGGAAAGTGGAATGCAATGGGATGGAATGGAATGGAATATGGAATGGAAGGGAATGTGGAACGGAATGGAATGGAATGTGGAATGGCATGAAATGCAATGTGGAATGGAACGTGGAATGGAACGTGGAATGGAATGTAGAATGGAATAAATGAAATGTGGAATGGAGGGGAATGCAATGGAATGGAATGGTATGTGAAATGGAATGGAATGGAATGTGGATTGGAATGGAATGGAATGTGGAATGGAATGCAATGAAATGTGGAATGGTGTGTGGAACGAAATGTGGAATGGAATGGAATGTGGAATGGATTGGATTGGAAAGTGGAATTGAATGGAATCCAGAGGAAAGTGGAGTGGAATGGAGAATGGAATTGAATGCAGAATGGAATATAATGTGGAATGGAAAGGAATGGAATCTGCAAAGGAATGGAATGGAATGTGGAATGGAATGGAATGTCGAATGGAATGCAATGGAATGTGGAATGCAACGGAATGGAATATGGAATGGAATGTGGAATTCAACATGGAATAGAATGGATAGGAATTTGAAACGGAACGTGGAATGGAACATGGAATAGAATGTTTAATTGAAGTTGGAATGGAATGGAAAGTGGAATGGAATGGAAAGGACTGGAATATGGAATGGAACGTGCAATGCAAAGTAGAAAGAAACGTGGAATGGAGTGGAATGTGGAATGGATTGTGGAATGTATGGAATAGAATGTGGAATGGATTGTGGAATGTAATTTGGAATGGAAAGTGGAATGGAATGGAATGGAAGGTGGAATGGAATGTGGAAGGGGATCGAAAGGAATGTGGAATGCAATGGATAGCAATGTGGAATGGAACGTTGAATCTCATGGAGTGGAATGTGGAATGGAATGAAGAATGGAATGTGGAAGGGAATGTGGAATGGAATGAAATGCGGAATGGAAAGTGGAATGGATCGTGGAATGGAATGGAATGTGGCACGGATTGTGGAATGGAATGTGGTATAGAATGTGGAATGGAATGCAATGGAAAGTGGAATGGAATGTGGAAAGAAATGGAATGGAATGTGGAATGGAATGTGGAATGAAATAGAATGGAATATGGAATGGAATGGAATGGAATCTTGAATTCAACGTTAAATGGAATGGATTGGAATGTGAAATGGAACGTGGAATAGATTGTGGAATGGAACTTGTAATGCAATGGAAAGTGGAATGGAATGTAGAATGGAACATGTAATGGAATGTATTGTGGAATGGAAAGGAATGGAATGTGGAATGGAACGTGTAATGGAGTGGAATGTGCAATGGATCGTGGAATGGAACTTGGAATGGAATTGAATGTGGAATGGATTGTGGAATGTAATTTGGATTGCAACATGAAATGGAATGGAATGGAATGTGGAATGGAATGTGGAATGAGATGGAATGAAATGTGGAATGGAATGGACTGGAATGTGGAATGGAACGTGAAATAGACTGGAATAGAATGTGGAATAGAACGTGGAATGCAATGTGGAAAGGAAAGTGGAATGGAATGGAATGCGGAATGGAAAGTGTAATGGATCGTGGAACGAAATGGAATTAGGAAAGGATTGGGGAATGGAAAGTGGTATGGAATGTGGAATGCAAAGGAATGGAATGTGGAATGGAATGTGGAATGAAATTGAAGGGAATGTGGAATGGAATGTGGAATGAAATGGAATGGAATATGGAATGGAATGGAATGGAATGTGGAATGGAACATGGAATGGAATGGAAAGGAATGGAATGGAATGTGGAATGGAAAGTGGAATGGAACAGAATAGAATGTGGAATGGAATGGAAAGGAATGTGGAATGGAATGTGGAATGTAATGGAGTGGAATGTGGAATGGGATGGAAAGCAATGGAATGGAATGTGGAATGGAATGGAAAGGGAAGTGAAATGCAATACTATGGAAGGTGGAATGGAACTGAATGGGGTGGAAATTGGAATGGAATGGAATGGAATGTGGAAAGGAATGTAGAATGGAATGTGGAATGGAATGTGGAATAGAATGTGGAATGGAATGTGCAATATAATGTGCAATGGAATGTGGAATTCAATGGAATGAAACTGGAAACGAACGTGGAATGGATGGTGGAATGGAACGTGGAACGGAAGATGGAATGGAATGTGGAATGGAATGGAATTGAATGTTGAATGGAACATGGAATCAAATGGAATGGAACCTGGAATGGAATGCAATGGAAAGTGGAATGGAATCTAATGGAATGTGGAATGGAATGGAGTGGAATGTAGTATGGAATGGAAAGGAAAGTGGAATGGAAAGTGGAATGGAATAGAATGGAATGGAATGTGGAAAGGAATGGAATGGAATGCGGAATGGAATGAATTGGAATGTGAAATGGAAGGAGGAATGGAATGGAATGGAATGTGGAATAGAATGGAATGGAGTGGAATGTGGAATGGAATGGAATGTGGAATGGAGTGTACAATGGAATGTGGAATGCAATACGGAATGGAATATGGAATGGAATGGAATGGAATGTGGAATGTAGTGGAATAGAAAGTGAACTGGAATGGCATGGAAAGGAATGGAACGTGAAGTGCAATTAAATGTGGAATGGAATTCAATTCATTTTTGGAATGGAATGGAAAGGAAAGTGGAATGGAAAGTGGAATGGAATGGAATGGAATGTGGAATGGAATGAAATGGATTGCGGAATGGATTGGAACGGAATTTAATGTGGAATGGAATGGAATGGAAACGAATGGAATGGAATGTGGAATGGAATGTAATCGAAAGTGGAATGGAATGTAATGAAAAGAGCAATAGAATGGAAAGAAAAGTAGAACGTAACGCAACGGAAAGTTGAATGAAATGGAATGGAACTTGGAATGGGATGGAATGGAATGGAATGTGGAGTGGAATGAAATGGAAAGTAATGGAATGTGGAATGGAATGTGGACTGGAAAGGAATGGAATGTGGAATTGAATGGAATGTGGATTGGAATGTGGAATGGAAAGGAATGGAATGTATAATGGAATGGAAAGGAATGTGGAAAGGAATGTGGAATGGAATGTGGAATGGGATAGAATGGATTGTGGAATGGAACGGAATGCTATATGGAATGGTATCAGGACTGGAAAGGAATGGAATGTGGAATGGTATGAAATGGGATGTGGAATGGAATGCAATGGAAAGTGGAATGGAAAGTGGAATGAAATGGAATGGAATGTGGCATGGAATGAGGAATGGAATGTGGATTGGGAAGGAATGCAATGCGGAAAGGGGTGGAATGGAATGTGGAATGGAATGGAATGGAATGAGGAATGGAATGTGGAAAGTAATGGAATGGATTCTGGAATGGAATGAAATGAATTGTGGAATGGAATGGGGAGTGGAAAGGAATGGAATTTAGAATGCATTGGAATGGAATGTGGATTGCAGTGGAATTAAATGTGGAATGGAATGTCGAAGGGAATGGAATGGAATGGAATGTGTAATGGAATTGAATGGTATGGAATGCGGAATGGAAAGGAATAGAATGTGGAATGGAATGGAACGGAATGTGGAATGGAATGTGGAATGGAATGGAGCTGAACATGGAATGTAATGGAATGGAATGTGTAATGGAATGTGTAATGGAATGGAATGCAATGTGGAATGGAATGGAAAGGAATGTGGAATGGAATGCGTAATGGAATGGAATGGAATGAGGATTGCAATGGAATGCAATGGAATGTGTAATGGAACATGGAATGGAATGGAATAGAATATGGAATGGAAAGTCGAATGGAATGTGTAATGGGACGTGGAATGGAATGGAATGTGTAATGGAATGTGTAATGGAATGTGGAATGAAATGGAATGGAATGTGGCATGGAATGGACTGGAAAGTGGAGTGGATCGTGGAATGGATTCTGCAATATAACGTGGAACGAAATTGAACGTGGAATGGAATTGAATGGAATGTGGAATTGAATGGAAATGTATATGGAATGGAATGGAATGGAATGGATTGTGGAATAGAATGGAATGGAATGTGGATTGGAATGGAATGGAAGGTGGAATGGAATGCAATGGAAAGGAATGTGGAAAGGAATGTAATGGAATGTGGAATGAAAAGGAATGTAATGTGGAATGTAATGGAAAGAAATGGAATGTTGCCTGGAATGGGAAGTGGAATGGAATGGAATTCAATGTGGAAAGGAATGTGGAATGGAATGGAATAGAATGTGGAATGGAATGGATTAGAATGTGGAATGGAATGTGGACTGGAAAGGAAAGGAATGTGGAATGGAACGGAATGGACTTAAATGGAATGTGGAATGGAATGTGGAATGGAATGTGAAAGATGAAGGAATGAATTGTTTAATGGAATGGACTGGAATGTGGAATGGAATGTGTACTGGAAAGGAATGGAATGTGGAATGGAATGGAAAAAATGTAGAATGCAATGGAATGGAAAGTGGAATGGAACTTGGAATGAAACGGAAAGAATGTGAAATGGAATGTGAATGGAATGTGGAATCAGAAGGAATGGAATGTGGAACGGAATGAGGAATGGAATGGAATGGAAAGGAATGGAAAGGAATATGGAATATAATGTGGAATGGAGTGGAATGGAATGTGGTGTGGAATGTGGAATGGAACGTAGAATAGAATGGAAAGAGGAATGTGAAGGAATGTTGAAGGCAATGGAATGGAATGGAATGGAATGGATAGGAATATGGAATTTAATGTGGAATGGAATGGAATGGAAAGGAATGTGGAATGGAATGGAAATGAATGTTGAATTAAATGGAACGAAATGTAATGAGGAATGGAATGGAATGGAAAGTGGAATGGAATGTGGAACGGAACGTAGAATGGAATGCAATGGAATGGAATGTGAAATGGAGTGGAACGGAATGGTTAATTCAATGGGACAGAATAGAATGTGGAATGGAATGGAATGGAATGTGGAATGGAATATAAATGTTATTGGAATGGAATGTGGAATGGGATGGAACGGAATGTGGAATGGAATGCAATGGAATGTGGAATGGAATTCAATGGAATGTGGAATGGAAAGGAATGGAATGTGGGTGGAATGAAATGGAATGTGGAATGCAATTGATTGGAATGGAATCAAAGGTGGAATGGAATGCAACAGAATATGGAATGGAATGTTGAACGGAATGGAATGGAACGTGGAATGGATATGGAATGGAACGTGGAATGGAATGTTGAATGAAATGCAGAATGGAAAGGAACGGTATGTGGAAAGGAATGTGGAATGGAATGTCATGGAATGTGGAATGGAAAGAAATGGAATGTGGATTGTAATGTGGAATGCAATGGAAAGGAGTGTGGAGTGGAACGAGGAATGGAAAATGGAAAGGAACGTGGAACATAACGTAACGTGTAATGGAATGGAATGTTATGGAATGGAATGTGGAATGGAATTGAATTTAATGGAATTAAATGTGGAATGGAATGGAATGGAATCGAATGTGGAACGGAATATGGAATGGAATGGAATGGAATGTGGAATTCAATAGAACGGAATGGAATGTGGAATGGAATGGAATACAATGGCATGCAAAACAATGTGGAATGGAATGGAATGCAATGTGGAATGGAACATGGAATTGAATGTGATGGAATATGGAATGGAATGTGATGCAATGTGGATTGGAATGTGGAATAGAATGGAATGGAATGCGGAATTTAATGTGGAACCGAATGGAATGGATTGGGGAATGGAAAGGAATGGAATGCGGAATGGAAGATGGAATGTAATGAAATGGAATGTTAAATGGAATGGAATCAAATGGTATGGAAAGTGGAATGGAATGCAATGGAACATGGAATGGAATGTGGAATGGAATGGAATGGAAAATGGAATGGAACGTGGAATGGAACGTGTAATGGAAAGTGCAATGGAACGTTTAGTGGAAAGCGTAATGGAATGAGTAAAGGAATGGAATGGAATATGGAAAGGAAGGGAATGGAATGCGGAAAGGAAAGTGGCAATGAATGTGGAAAAGAATGGACTGGAACATGGAAAGAAATGGAATGGAACGTGGAATGGAATGGAATGGAGTGTGGAATAGAATGGAATTTAAGGCGGAATGGAATGGAATGGAATGTGGACTGTAATGGAATAGAATGTGGAATGGAATGGAATGGAATGTGGAATGGAATGTGGAATGGAATGGAAAGGATTGTGGAATGGAATGAAATGGGGAATGGAGTGAAATGGAATGGTATGGAATGAGGAATGGAACAGAATGGAATGGCATGGAATGTGGAATGCAATGGAATGGAACGTGGAATGCAACGTGGAATGGATTGTGTAAAGGAACGTGAATTGGAACATGGAATGGAAAGTGGAATGGAATGAGTAATGGAATGGAATGGAATATGGAATGTAAGGGAATGGAATGCCGAATGGATTGTTGAATAGAATGTGGATTGGAAAGTGGAATGGAATGGAATGGAACGTGGAATGGGATAGAACAGAACCTGGAATGTAACGGAATGGAATGTAATAGAATGTGGAATGAAAGGGCTGGAATGAGGAATGGAATGTGGAATGCAATATGGAATGGAATGCGGAACGCAATAGAATGGAATGTGGAATGGAATGGAATGGAACTTGGAATTGAATGGAAAGGAATGTGAAATGGAATGGAATGGAAAGCAATATGGAAGGGAATGGAATGGAATATGGAATTGAATGGAATGGAATGTGGAATTCAATGGAATGGAGTGGAATGTGGAATGGAATTGAATGGAATGTGGAATTGAAAGGAATTCAATGTATAATTTAATAAAATGGATCGTGGAATGGAATGTGGAATTGAATGGAATGGAATGTGGAATGGAAGGGAATGGAATGTGGAATGGAAAGTGAAATTGAATGGAATGGAATGGAATGGAATGAGGAATGGAATAGAATGGAACGTGGAATGCAATGTAATGGAAAGGAATGTGGAATGGAATGTAGAATTGAATTGAATGGAGTTTGGAATATAATTGAAAGGAATGCGGAATGGAATGCAATGGAATGTGAAATGTAATGGAACGTGAAATGGAATGGAATTGAATGTGGAATGTGAAATGGAATGTGGAATTCAATGTGAAATGTAATGTGGAATGGAATGTGGAATGGAATGTTAAATGGAAAGTGGAATGGATTGTGGAATGGAATGAAATGAAAGGTCGAATGTAATGGAATGGAACGTGGAATTCAATGCAACGGAACGTGGAATGGGATGGAATGGATTGTAGAAAGGAATGGAATGGAATGTGGAATGGAATGTGGAATGAAATGTAACGGAATGTGGAATGGAATGGAATGGAATGGTATGGAATGTGGAATGGAAAGGAATAGAATGTGGAATGGAACGTGGAATGGAATGGGATGGAACAGGGAATGGAACGTAGAATGGAACGTGGAATGGAACGTGCAATGTAATGTGAAATGGGATGTGAATGAAATGCGGAATGGAATGGAATGCAATATGGAATGGAATGTGGAATAGAATGCAAAGGAATGTGGAATCGAATGTGGAATGCAATGGAAAGGGATGTGGAAAGGAATGTGGAATGGAATGGAATGTGGAATGGAATGTGGAATGGAAAGTGGAAAGGAATGTGGAATAGATTGGAATGGAATTTAATGGAATGGAATATGGAAAGGAATGGAATGGAATGTAGAATGGAATGGAATGTGGAATGGAATGGAATGGAATATAATGGAATGGAATGTGGAATGCAATGTTGAATGGAATCTGGAATGAAATGTGGCATGGAATGTAATGGAATTGAATGGAAATTTGAATCGAATGGAATGGAAAGTGGAATGCAATGTGGAATGGAATGGAAGGGAATGGATTGTGGAATGGAATGGAATGGAATGTGGAATGGAATGTGCAATGGAAAGGAATGTAATGGAATGGAAATTGGAATGGAATATGGAACAGAATGTGCAATGGAATGTGGAATGGAATGGAATGGAATGTGGAATGGAATTTGGAGTGGAATGTGCAATGGAAGGTGGAATGGAATGGAGAGTGTAATGGAAAGTGGAAAGTAATGGAATGGAATATGGAATGGAATGGAATTTAATGTGGAATGGAACGTGGAGTGGCATGGAATGGAATGCAATTGAATGTGGAATGGAACGTGGAAAGGAATGGAATGGAATGTGGAATGGAATATGCAGTGTAATGGAATGGAATGGAATGTGGAATGAAATGGAGTGGAATGTGGAATGGAATGGAATGGAATGTGGAATGGAATGGAATGGAATGTGGAATGGAACGTGGAATGGAATGAAATGGAATGTGGAATGGAATGGAATGGAATATGGAATGGAACGTGGAATGGAATGGAATGGAATAAAATGGAATTTGGAATCTAATGTGGAAAGGAAATTGGAAAGGAATGGAATGACATGGAATGGATTGTGTAAAAGATTGTGGAATGGAACGAGGAATGGAATTGAATGGAATGTGGAATGGAATGGAAAGTGGAATGGAATGGAATGGAACGTGGAAGAGAATGGAATGGAATGGAACATGGAATGGAGTGGAATGGAAATTGGAATGAAATGGAACGTGGAACGGAGTGGAATGGAACGTACATTGGAATGTGGAATGAAATGAAACGGAATGGAAAGCAAAGTGGGATGGAGTGGAACCGAATGGAATGCAAAGTGGATGGAATGGATCGTGGAATGGAAGGTGGAATGGAATGGAATGGAATGTGGAATGGAATGCGGAACGGAAAGTAATGGAATGCGGAATGGAATGGAAAGTGGAATTGAATGTGAAATGGAATGGAATGGAATGTGGAATGAAATGGAAAGGAATTTGGAATGGAACGTGGAATAGAATGGAATGGAATGGAATGGAATACGGAATGGAATGTGGAATGGAACGTGGAATGGAATGGAATGGAGTGGAATTTGGAATGCAGCGTGGAATGGAACATGGAATGGAATGGAATGCAATGTGGAATGGAATGTGGAATGGAACGTGGAATGGAATGGAATGGAATGTAGAATGGAAGGTGGAATGGATTGGATTGGAATGTGGAATGGAATGGAAAGAAATAGAATGTGGAAAGGAATGGAACAGAATGGAACGTGGAATGGAATGGAAGGGAATGTGGAATGGAATTTAATGCAATGTGGAAAGGATTGGAATGAAATGTGGAAATGAATGTGGAATAGAATGGAATGAAATGTGGAATGGAATGGAAGAGAATGGAATGTGGAATGGAATGGAATGTGGAATGGAATGGAACGGAATGTAATGTGGAATGGAATAGAATGTAATGTGAAATGAAATGAAATGCAATGCGCAATGGAATATTGTACGGAATCTGGAATGGAATCTGGAATGGAATGGAATGGAATGGAATGTGTAACGGAATGGAATTGAATGTGGAATGGAATGGAATGGAAGGTGGAATGGAATGACATGAGGAATGGAATGGAACGGAATGTGCAATGGAATAGGTTGGAATACACTGAGGTATGGAATTTGGAATGGAAAGTGGAATGGAATGGAATGGAATAGAATGTGGAATGGAATGGAATGGAATGTGGACAGGAATGGTATGGAATGGAATGTGGAATGGAAACGAATAGAATGGAATGGAATGTGGAATGGAATGGAATGGAATGTGGAATGGAATGTGGAATGGAATGAAATGAAATGTCGAATGGAATGGAGTGGAAGGGAAAGCGGAATGCAATTTAATGGAACAGAATGGGATGGAATGTGAAATGGAATGCAATGAAATGTGGAAAGAAATTGAATGGAATGTGGAATGGAATGGATCGGAATGTGGATCGGAACACGGAATGAAATGGAATGAAAAGTGGAATGGAATGTGGAATGCAACGTGGAAAGGAATGGAATGGAATGTGGAATGGAATGTGGAATGGGAAGTGGAAAGGAATGGAAAGGAAAGAAATGGAATGGGGAATGGAAAGTGGAATGGAACGTGTAATGGAATGGAATGGAACGGAATGGATTGTCGAATGGAATGTGGAATGGAATGGAATGGAATGGAATGGAATGAGGAGAGAAACGGAATGCAAAGCAATGTGAAATGGAATGGAAAGGGAAGTGGAATGGAATGGAAATAAATGTGGAATGGAATGTAATGGAATATGGAATGGAATGTGGAATGGAATTGAATGGAATATAGAATGGAATGCGGAATGGAAAGGAAAGTGAATGGCAATGGGATGGAATTGTATGGAATGTGAAATGGAATCGAATGCAATGTGGAATGGAATGGAATGGAATGGAATGCAGAATGGAATGGGATGAAATGTGCAATGGAATGTGGATTGGAATGGATAACGGAATGGAATGTGGAATTCAAGAAAATGGAATATGGAATGGAATGGAATCGAATGTGCAATGGTATGGAATGAAATTTGGAAAAGTATAAGTAATGGATCAGGGAATTGAATGGAATGGAATGTGGAATGGAAGGTGGAAAGGAACGTGGAATGGATCGTGGAATGTAATGGAATGGAACGTGGAATGGAATAGAACGTGGAATGGAATGGAAGAGAACATGGAATTGAGTGGAACGTGCAATGGATTTGAATGGAAAGTGGAATGGATTGGAAGGTGGAATGGAGTGCAATGGAACATGGAATGGAATGTGGAATGGAATGGAAAGGAATGCATAGCGGCATGGAATACAGCATGGAATGCAATGTGGAATGGAATGGAAAGGAATGTGGAATGGAATGTGGAATGTAATGGAATGGAATTTAGAAAGGAATGTGGAATGGAATGGAATGTGGAATGCAATGTGGAACGGAATTGAATGGAACGTGGAATGGATTGGAATGGAACGTGGAATGGGATGTAAGAGAATGTGGAATGTAATGGAATGGAATGTGGAATGGAATGGAATGGAATGTGGAATGGAATGGAATGGAATGAAATGTGGAATGAAAAGAAATGAAATGGAATGGAATGTGGAAAGTAACGGAATTGAATGTGGAAAGTAACGGAATTGAATGTGGAAAGGAATGTGGAATTGAATGGAATGGAATGGAATGCAGAAAGGAATGGAATGGAATGTGGAATGGATTGTGGAAAGTAGTAGAATGGAATGTGGAACGGAGAGTGGAATGGAATGGAAAGGAATTTGGAATGAAATGTAATGGAATTTGGAATGGAATTGAATCGAATTTAATGTGGATCGGAATGGAATGGAATGGAATGAGGAATTTAATGCAATGGAACGTGGAATGCAATGTGGAAACGAATGGAATGGAATGTGGAATGCAGTGTTGAGCGGAATATGGAATGGAATGTGTAATGGAATGTAATGGAGTGTGGAGAGGAATGAAAATTAATGGTAGGGAATATGGAATTGAATGGAATGGAATGTGGAAAGAACGTGGAAAGGAACGTGCAATGGAACGTGGAATGGAATGGAATGGAATGTGGAATGGAATGTGGAATGGAATGTGGAATGGAAGGTGGAATGGAACGTGGAATGGAACGTGGATTGGAATGTAAAGGAACGTGGAAAAGAACGTTGAATGGAATGTGGAATGGAACGTGGAATGGAATGAGGAATGGAATGGAAAGGAATGTGGAATGGAATGAGGAATGGAATGGACCGGAATGTGGAATGGAATGTGGAACAGAATGTGGAATGCAATGTGGAATGGAATGTGGAAATGAATGTGGAATGGAACAGAATGGAAAGTGAAATAAAATGGAATGGAATGTGGAATGGAATGGAATGGAATGAGGAATGGAATGCAATGGAATATGGAAAGGATTATGGAAAGAAATGTGGAATGGAATGTTCAATGGAATGTGGAAAGGAATGTGGAATATAACGGAATGGAATGTGAAATGGAATGGAATGGAATGGAATGTGGAATGGAATGGAATTTGGAATGGAATGTAAAATGGAATGTGAAAAGTAATGTGGAATGAAATGTGGAATGGAATGGACTGCAAAGTGGAATGAAATGTGGAAAGGAATGTGGAACGGAATGGAATGGAATCTGGAATCGAATGAAATGGAATGTGGAATGAAATGTGGAATGGAATGTGCAACGGAATGGAATGGAATGTGGAATCAAATGGAATGGAACGTGGAATGGAACGTGGAATGGAAAGTGGAATGGAAGGTGGAATGGAATGTGGAATGGAACATGGATTGGAAAGGACTGGAACGTTGAATGGAATGTGGAATGGAATTTAATGGAACGTGGAATGGAATGTGGAATGGAATGCAATGGCATGTGGAATGGAATGGAATGGAATGGGGAATGGAATGGAATGGAATGTGAAATGGAATGTGCAATGGAATGGAATGTGGAATGGAATGAATAATGGAATGAGGAATGGAATGGAATGGAATGTGGTTGGAATGTGCAATGGAATGTGGAATGGATTGTGAAATGAAATGTGGAATGGAAAGTGTAATGGAACGGAATGGAATGTGGAATGTAATGTGGAATGGAACGTTGAATGGAACGTGGAATGGAATTGAATGGAACGTGGAATGGAATGGAATGGAATGTCGAATGGAATCTGCAATGCAATGTGGAATGGAACGTAGAATGGAACCTTTCCTTTCTGTTCCATTCCACATTCCATTCCATATTCCATTCCGTTCCATTCCATTCCATTAGAAGTTCCATTCCACTTTAAATTCCACATTCCATTTCATTCCTTTCCATTCCATTCCACGTTCCATTTCACAATCCATTCCACTTTCTATTCCATTACTTTCCACGTTCCATTCCACATTCCATTCCACATTCCATTCCATATTCCATTCCATTCCATTCCACATTCCATTCAATTCCATTCCGCATTTCATTCCATTCCATTCCACATTCCATTCCATTTCATTCCATTCAATTGCATTCCACATTCCATTCCACCATTCGAGATTCCATTCCATTCCATTCCACATTCCATTCCATTCCACATTCCATTCCATTCCATTCCATTGCAATCCACCTTCCACTACATTCCAGTGCAATCCACATTCCATTCCATTCCATTCCACATTCCGTTCGATTCCATTCCAACGCAATCCACCTTCCACTACATTCCAGTGCAATCCACATTCCATTCCATTCCATTCCACATTCCATTCCAGTGCATTTCAATTTCCATTCCACACTCCTTTCTATTCCATTGCATTCCATTCCACTTTCCTTTCCACATTCCATTCCATTACATTAAATTCCAGTCCACAGCCCATTGCATTCCATTCCATTCGAGATTCCATTCCATTCCATTCCACATTCCTGTCCATTACATTCAACACTCCATTCAATTCGTTTCCACATTCCACTCCACTGCATTCCACATTCCATTCCACATTCCGTTCCCCATTCCATTCCATTACATTCCACATTCCAATCCATTCCATTCAATTCCAGTCCACATTCCAATCCATTTCATTCCATTCCCTTCCTCATTTCATTCCATTCCATTCCACATTACTTTCAAGGTTCCTTTCCACATTCCATTCCACATTCCATTGCACATTCCATTCCAGTCCGTTCCACATTCCATCCCATTCCGTTTTATTCCAGTCCACATTCCATTCCATTCCTTTCCATTCCATTCCAGATTCCATTACTTTTCAATCAGCTTTCCTGTCCGCTATATTCCACATTCCATTCCACATTCTATTCCACTACATTCCACATTCCATTGCACATTCCACTCAATACCATTCCACATTGCATTCAATTCCATTCCACATTCCATTCCACATTTCATTCCATTCCACATTCCACATTGCATTCCATTCTATTCCATTCCATTCCTCATTCCTTTACACATTACCATCCGTTCCATTTCACTATCAATTCCATTACTTTCCATGTTACATTGCAAATTCCATTCCTTTTCATTCAACTTTCCATTCCATATTCCATTCCATTCCTTTCCACATTTGAATACATTCCATTGCCTTCCATTCCACATTCCATTACATGGCATTCCCTTCCATTCCATATTCCATTCCATTCTATTTTAAATTCCATTCCATTCCATTTCATTCCATTCCACATTCCATTCCATTCCATTCCACATTCCGTTCCATTCAATTCCACATTGCATTCCATTTCTTTCCATTGCAATCCAAATTATATTAAATTCCCATCCACTCCACATTCCATTCCATTCCACTCCACATTCCATTCCAATTCATTCAACATTCCTTTCCATTCCATTCCACAATCGATTCCACATTACATTCCACATTCCATTCCATTACATTAAATTCCATTCCACAGTCCATTCCATTCCGTTCCATTCCAGATTCCAATCCATTCCATTCCACATTACTGTTCATTACCTTCAACAGTCCATTCAATTCCTTTCCACATTCCACTCCACGCCATTCCACATTCCATTCCATTCCATTCCACTTTCCATTCCACATTCCTTTCCATTCCATTCCATTCCATTCCACATTCCATTCCATTCCATTCCATTCCATTACACATTCAATTCCATTCCATTCCCTTCCTCATTCCATTCCATTCCATTCCAGATTCCATTCCACATTTCATTAATTCCATCACACAATCCATTCCATTCCATTCCACATTCTAATCCATTCCATTTAACATCCCTTTACATTCCACATTCCATTCCACATAACATTCCATTCTAAGTTACATTCCATATTCCATTCCATTTCATTCCACATTCCATTCCTTTCTATTCCATTCCATTCCTCATTCCATTACACATAACATTCCACTCCATTCCACCTTGCTTTCCATTACTTTCCACCTTCCATTTCACATTCCATTCCTTTCCATTCCACATTCCATTCCATATCCCTTTCCTTTCCATTCCACATTCCATTAAATTCCATTCCCTTCGATTCCACATTCCATTCCATTCCATTCCATTTCTCATTCCATTCCATTGTGCATTCCATTCGAATCCATTCCATTGCAATCCACATTCCATTACATTCCACTTTACATTGTATTCCACTTAACATTGCATTCCATTCCACATTCCATTCCATTGCATTCCAATTTCCATCCCACATTCCTTTCCATTCCATTGCATTCCATTCCACTTTCCATTCTACATTACATTCTGATACTTTCCATTCAATTCCACATTCTATTCCATTCCATTACACATTCCTTTCCTTTCCATTACACATTCCTTTCCGTTCCATTCCATTGCATTCCACAATCCATTCCGGATTCCATTCCTCATTCCATTTCACATTCCTTTCTATTCCATTCAATTCCATTGCATTTCATTCCAATTTCAATTCCACATTCCTTTCCCTTCCATTACATTCCATTCCACTTTCCATTCCATTACATTCCATTCCATTCCACAATCCATTCCATTCCTTTCCACATTCCATTCCATTCCATTCCACATTCAATTCCATTCCATTCCTTTCCAAATTTCATTCCAGATTCCATTCCACATTCCATTCAATTCCGTTCCACATTCCATTCCATTCTACCTCTCATTCCATTCCATTCTAATACATTCCACATTCAATTCCACATTCCACTACATACCATTTCACTTTCCTTTCCATTGCATTCCACGTTCCATTCCACATTACATTATATTCCACATTCCATTCCACATTCCATTCATTTCCACAATTCAATCCTCATTCCATTCCATTCCATTCCTCATTCCATTCCACATTCCATTCCTTTGCATTCCTCATTCCATTACACATTACTTTCCACTCCATGTCACGTTCCATTCCATTACTTTCCACGTTGCTTTCCACATTCCATTCCATTCCATTCCACATTCCATTCCTTTTTCCATTCTATTTCATTCCACATTCCATCCCAATCCATTCCCTTCCATTCCACATGCTATTCCATTCCATTTTGCATTCCATTACATTTATTGTATTCCACATTCCAATCCATTCCACATTCCTTTCGATTCCATTCCATTGTAATCTACATTCAATTACATTCCAATCCATTCCACATTACAATCGATTCCATTCCACATTCCATTCCATTCCATTCCACTTTCCATTCCACATTCCATTTTATTCTATTCCATTCCATTCCACATTCCGTTACATTCCACTCCATTCCAATCCATTACTCATTCCATTACACATTGCTTTCCATTCCACATTGCATTCCACATTCTATTCCATTCCATTCCATTCCATTCTACATTCCATTCCATTTAATTCCATTCCACTACACATTAAATTGCATTTTGCATTCCATTCCTTTCCATTCCATTTTAAATTCCATTTCCCATTCCATTCCACATTCCATTCAACATTCCATTTCACATTCCATTCCACATTCCATTTCATTCCCTTCCTAATTTCATTCCATTCCAAGTTCCCTTCCACATTCCATTCCACATTCCACTCCACGTCCCATTCCATTCCATTCCATGTTCCATTACACACTCTATTCCATTCCATTACACTTTGCTTTGCACATTCCAATCTACATTCCATTCCACATTCCATTCCAGTTTCCAGTCCACATTCCAATCTACATTCCATTACACATTCCATTCCACGTTCCATTGCATTCCATTCCACTTTCCATTCCACGTTCCATTCCACATTCCATGGCACATTCCTTTCCACATTTCTTTCCACATTCCATTCCATTCAATTCCATATTCACTACCATTAATTTCCATTCCTCTCCACACTTCATTCCATTCCATTCCACATTCCATTCCATATTCCACTCAACATTCCATTCCACATTCCATTCCATACCTATCCACATTGCATTCCACATTCCATTGCATTAAATTCCTCATTCAATTCCATTCCACTCCACATTCCATTGCACATTCCATTCCACATTCCATTCCATTCCACATTCCATTCCACATTCCATTCCGTTGCATTACACATTCCATTTCACATTTCATTTCACAATCCACTGCACATTACATTGCCCATTCCAAACACATTCCATTCCATTGCATTCCATTCCTCATTCCATTCCACATTTCATTTCACATTCCATTCCACATTCCATTGACCATTCCAAACACATTCCTTTCCATTCCATTCCTCATTCCATTCCACATACCATTCCATTGCACATTCCATTCTACATTCCATTCCATTCCATTCCACATTCCATTGCATTCTGTTCCACATTCCATTCCACGTTCCATTAAATTCCATTCCACATACCATTCAATGATCCAGTCCGTTCCAATCCATGTTGCATTCCACATTCCATTCCACATTCCATTCCATTCGATTCCACTTTCCATTCCATTCCGTTCCACCTTCCATTCCACATTCCATTCCACATTGCTTTCCACATTCCATTGCACATTCCATTCCATTCCATTCCACATTCCATTCCATTCCATTTCACATTCCATTCCGTTATATTCCACATTCCTTTCCACATTCCATTCAACATTCCATTCCACATTCCATTCCATAATCCTTTCCCACTCCATTGCATTCCATTCCCCATTCCATTCCTTTCCATTCCACATTCCATTACATTCCATTCAACATTCCATTGCACATTCCACTCCGTTTCATTCCACGTTGCATTCCACATTCCATTCCATTCCATTCCACATTCCATTCCATTCAATTACATATCCCATTCTCTTTGAATATGACATTCCATTCTGTTTACATTTCACATTCCATTCCATTCCATTCCACATTCCATTCCATTCCATTCCACATTCCATTCCATTCCATTCCACATTCCATTGCATTCCATTCCATTGCACATTCCATTCCATTCCATTCCACATTCCATTCCACATTCCATTCTGTTCCATTACAAATTGCATTTCGTTTCATTACACATTCCATTCTATACCAACTTCCATTCCACATTGCATTCCATTCCATTCCACATTGCATTCCATTCCAAATTCCATTACATTCCCTTCGATTCCAATCCACATTCCATTCCACTCCATTCCATTCCATTCTACTCCACCCCATTCCATTCCATTCCAAATACCATGCCATTCCGTTTAAATCCATTCCACATTCCATTCCATTCCATTACAGTTTCCATTCCATTCCATTCCTTTCCATATTCCTTTCCACATTCCATTCCATTGCATAGCACAATCCATTCCAATCCATTCCACATTCCATTCCATTCCATTCCACATTTCATTCCTTTCCATTCCAGTTTCCATTCCATTCCATTGCATTGCACAATCCATTCCAATCCATTCCACATTCCATTCCATTCCATTCCACATTTCATTCCTTTCCATTCCACTTTCCATTCCTTTCCATTCCACATTCCATTCCATTCCACTTTCCATTCCATTCCATTCATTTCCATTCCATATTCCATACCGTACCATTCCTTTCCACATTCCATTCCGTTCCATTTCACATTCCATTCCCTTCCATTCCATTCCACATTCCATTCCATTTCATTTCACCTTCCATTCCTTTCCATTAAATTCCACAGTCCATTCCGTTCCTTTCCTCGTTGCATTCCATTCCACTTTCCATTCCATTCCATTCGTTTTCATTCCAGATTCCATTCCATACCATTCCTTTCCACATTCCATTTCATTTCATTCCACATTCCATTCCATTCCACGTTCCATTCCAGATTCCATTCCAAATGGCTTTCCATTCCATTCCATTCCACATTCCATTACATTCTATTCCACTTTCCATTACATTCCATTCCACATTCCATTCCATTCCATTCCATTCCACGTTCCATTCCACATTCCATTCAATTCCCCATTCCATTCCATGTTCCATTCCAGATTCCATTCCACTTTGCATTCAATTCCAGATTCCATTTCACTCCATTCCATTGCATTCCACATTGCATTGCTCTCCATTCCATTCCATTCCATTCCATTGTATTCCATATTCCATTCCAGTTTCCATTCCATGTTCCGTTCCACATTCCATTGCATTCCACATTCCATTCCACTTCCCATTCCGTTCCATTCCACATTCAATTCCATTCCATTCCCTTACATTCCACATTCCATTGCATTCCATTTTACATTCCATTCCATTCCATTCCACGTTCCATTCCATTCCTTTCTGCATTCCATTCCATTCCATTCCATCTCACATTAGATTACACATTCCATTCCATTCCATTCCATTTCATATTCCATTACACTTTCCATTCCAATACACATTCCATTCCACATTCCATCACATTCCATTCTTTCCAGTCCACATTCCAATCCATTCCATTCCATTCCAGATACCATTCCATTCCAATCCACATTCCTTTCCATTGCACTCCAAACTCCATTCCACATCTCATTCCATTCCATTCCACATTACATTTCACATTCCATTCCACATTAAATTCCATTCCATTCAACATTCCATTACATTCCATTCCATTCCACATTCCTTTCCGTTCCATTGCACTGCATTCCAAATACCATTCCATTCCATTCCACATGCCTTTCCCATGCATTCCACATTGCATTGCACTTTCGATTCCATTCCATTCCACTTTGCATTCCACATTCCATTGCACATTGCATTCCATTCCACCTTCCATTCCACATTCCATTCCCCATTCCATTCCATTCCATTCCTCTCCATTCCATTGAATTTCACAGTCCATTCCATTCCATTCCATTTCACATTCTATTCCATTGACTTCCTCTTTCCATTCCACATTCTATTCCGTTCCATTCAACATTCCATTCCACATTCCATTCCATTCCATTCCACGTTCCATTCCACGTTCCATTCCACATTCCATTCCATTCCATTCCACATTCCATTCCATTCCATTGCACATTGCATTCAAAATTCCTTTCCATTCCATTCCACCTTCCATTCCATTCCATTCCTTTCCACATTCCTTTTCATTCCATTCCACATTCCTTTCTACTTCCACTTCAAATTCCATTATATTTCCATTACACACGCCATTCCATTACATTCCACATTTCTTTCTATTCCTTTCCACATTCCATTCCATTCCACACTAAAATCCATTCCACTCCATTGCATTTCATTCAATTCCATTCCACTTTCCATTCCATTGCATTCCATTCCCTTCCATTCCACTTTCCATTCCATTGCATTGCATTCCACATTCCATTCCACATTCCATTCCATTCCGTTCCGTATGACAGTCAATTCCATTCGAATTCATTCCACATTCCATTCCATTCCATTCATCATTCCATTCCATGTTTCATTCTGCATTCCATTCCATTACATTCCATACCATTCCACATTCCATTCCATGCCAAATTCCATTTCAGATTCCATTCCACCCTTCATTCCAAAATCCACTCCATTCGATTCCATTCCACAATCCATTCCATTTCATTCCATTCCACATTCCATTCCACTTCATTCCACATTCCATTCTATTCCATTCCACAATGCATTCTATTCCATTCCATTCCAAAATGCATTCCATTCCATTCCATTCCAAAATCCATTCTATTCCATTCCATTCCACATTCCATTCCATTCCATTCCACATTCCATTTCAGTACATTCCACATTCCATTCCATTCCATTCCTTTCCATTCCACATTGTATTCCATTCCACAATCCATTCCATTCCATTCCATTCCAGATTCCATTCCATTCCATTCCACATTCCTTTAAATATTCCATTCTATTCCATTAGACATTTCATTACTTTCCATTCCCTTCCATTCCACATTCAATTTGTTTCCATTTTACATTCCATACCATTCCACATTCCATTCAATTTCATTCCATTCATTCCACTTTCCATTCCACATTCCATTCCACATTCCATTCCATCCCATTCCATTCCATTTCATGTTCCTTTCCACATTCCTTTCCATTCCATTCCACATTCCATTCTATTCCATTCCACATTGCATTTCGCATTCCATTCCATTCCACACTCCATTCCTTTCCATTCCAAATTCCATTGCACATTCCATTCCATTGTATTGCACTTTCCATTCCACTTTCCATTTGATTCCACTTTGCATTCCATTATGTTCCATTCCATTCCACATTCCATTCCACGTACTGTTTCACTGCATTCCACGTTCCATTCCATTCCACTTTCCATTCCATTGCATTCCACGTTGCATTCTGTTCCATTCCACTTTCCATTCCATTTCTTTCCACGTTTCATTACATTCCACTTTCCAATCAATTCCATTCCATGATCCATTCCACATTCCATTGTTCATTTCATTCCACGTTCCTATCAATTCCACTCCATCATCCATTCCACCTTCCATTCTTCATTCCATTCCACGTTCCATTCCAAGATCCATTCCATTCCATTACACGTTCCATTACTCATTACATTCCACATTCCATTCCATTGCATTCCACATTTCATTCCACATTCCATTCCACATTCCACTCCATTCCATTCCGCATTCCATTCCATTCCATTCCATTCCATTCCACATTGCATTCCACAATCCATTCTATTCCATTGCATTCCATTCCATTCTATTCCACATTCCATTCCTGTTTCCATTCCATGTTCTGTTCCACATTCCATTCCATTCCACATCCCATTCCGTTCCATTCCTCATTCCATTCCTTTCCATTCCCTTTCATACCAAATTCCATTCCATTCCATTCCATTTTACATTCCATTCCATTTCACCTTCCACTCCCTTCCATTCCATATTCCATTCCATTCCATTCCATTTCACATTCCATTCCACATTCGATTCCAATACACATTCAATTCCACATTCCATCACATTCCATTCCTTTCCAGTCCAAATTCCAATCCATTCCATTCCATTCCATATAAAATTCCATTCCATTCAACATTCTTTTCCATTCCATTGCAAACTCCATTCCACATCTTAATCCGTTCCATTCCCCATTCCTTTATATTCCATTCCCTTCCATTCCACATTCCATTCCACATTCCATTCCACATTAAATTCTTTTCCGTTTCACATTCCATTCCATTTCTTTCCACTTTCCATTCCACATTCCGTTCCATTCCATTCCTCATTCCATTCCATATTCCATTCCATTCCATTCCATATTACATTGCTTTCCATTCCCTTTAATTCCACATTCCATTCTATTACGTTTTAAATTCCATTCCATTCCATTCCATTCCATATTCCATTCCATTCCACAATCCATTCCATTCCATTCCATTCCACATTCCAATCCAGTCAACGTTCCAATCCATTCATTTCCACATTCCATTCCACATTCCATTCCATTCCATTCCATATTCCATTACGTTCATTTTCACTTTCTATTACATTCCATTCTACGTTGCATTCCCTTCTATTCAACGTGGCATTCCACAGTCCTTTTCTCCTTCTAATCCTCTTTCCATTCCACGTTCCATTCCATTCCATTCCATGCCACATTCCAGTCCATTCCATTTCACTTTCCATTCAATTCCATTCCCCGTTCCATTCCACGGTCCATTCCGTTGCATTCCACTTTCCATTCTGTTACATACCACGTTCCATTCCACGTTTCATTCCATGCCATTCCACATTCCATTCCTCATTACATTCCACTCCACAGTCCATTCCATTCCATTCCCTTCCATTTCACATTCCATTCCATTCCATTCCATGCCACATTCCAGTCCATTCCATTTCACTTTCCATTCAATTCCATTCCCTGTTCCATTCCACGGTCCATTCCGTTGCATTCCACTTTCCATTCTGTTACATACCACGTTCCATTCCACGTTTCATTCCATGCCATTCCACATTCCATTCCTCATTACATTCCACTCCACAGTCCATTCCATTCCATTCCCTTCCATTTCACATTCCATTCCATTCCATTCCACATTCCGTTCCACATTCCATTTGATTCCATTCCACATTCCATTCCATTCCTTGCCATTCTTTTCCACATTCCATTCCATTCCTTTCCACATTCTGTTCCATTCTATTCCATTCCATTCCGCGTTCTATTCCGTTCCATTCCATTCCACATTCCATTCCATTCCATTCCATTGCACATTGCATTTCATTCCAATCCATATTCGATTCCATTCCATTCCACATTCCATTCCATTCCATTTCAAATTCCATGCCATTCCATTACACATTCCACTCGATATTCCATTCGACATTCATTTCCATTTCAAATTCCACTTCATATTCCATTCCATTTCGTTCCAAATTCCATTCCACGTTCCATTCCAAATTGCATTGCATTCCATTGCGTTCCACTCCACATTACATTGCATTGCATTCCACTTTCCAATCCACTTTCCATTCCATTCCAGATTCCGTTCCATTGCATTCCACATTCCGTTCCATTCCATTCCACGTTGCACTCCACATTCCATTCCATTCCATATTCCATTCCACATTCCATTCCTTTCCATTCCATTCCACATTCCATTCCACGTTCCATTGCATTGCATTCCACGATCCATTCTGCATTACATTCCATTCCACTTTCCGTCCTATTCCATTCCACTTTCCATTCCACATTGCATTCCTTTCCATTCCACATTCCATTGCATTCCATTCCACATTCCATTCCACATCCCATTCCACATTCCATTCCATGCCATTTCACATTCAATTCTATATTCCCTTCCATTGCATTCCTCATTCGATTCTACATTCCGTTAAATTCCATTTCATTACAAATTCCATTCCACATTCCATTCCATTCCATTCCACGTTCCCTTCCACATTTCATACCATTCCATTCCACATTCCATTCCATTGCATTCCACTTTCCATTTCAGTACATTCCACGTTCCATTCCACGTTCCATTCCATCTTCCATTCCTTTTTTTCCTATCCACATTCCATTCCATTCCATTCCACATTCCATTCTACATTTCATTCCATTCCCTTACACATTCCATTACACATTCCATTTCATTCCATTCCACATTCCATTCCACATTCCATTCCATTCCAATCCACTTTCCATTCCATTCCATTCCACATTCCACTCTGCATTCCATTCCTTTTCATTCAACTTTCCATTACACATTCCATTGCATTCCTTTGAATTCCATATTACACTGCACATTCCATTCCTTTCCATTGCAGTGCACATTCCACTCCATTGCATTACAATCCACATTCCGTTCCATTCCATTCCACATTACCTTCCATCGACATTCCATTCCACATTCCATTAAATTCTATTTCACTTTCCATTCCATTCCATGGCATTATATTCCATTCCATTCCATTCCACATTCCATTCCACATTCCATTTGACCTTCTATTCTACATTCCATTCTACATTCCATTCCATTCCAAATTCCATAGAGTTCAATTCTACATTCCATTCTACATTCCATTACTTTCCCTTCCACATTCCATTCAACATTCCATTCCACTTTCTTTCCTCATTCCGTTCCATTATGTTCCGAATTCCAATCTTTATTCCATTCTATTCCATTGCACATTCCATTCTACTTTCCATTGCATTCCATTCCGCATTCCATTCCTTTCGATTCCATTCCAAATTCCATTCCATTACACTACATTCCATTTCAAATTCCATTCTATTCCTCTTTCCATTATACATTCCATTCCATTCCCCATTCCATTCTACATTCCATTCCATTCCATTCCATTCAATTAAACATTACATTCCACATTCCATTCCATTCCATTCCACTTACCTTTCCACATGCCATTCCATTCCGTTCCACATTCCATTCCATTTCAAATTCTACTCTACATTCCATTATATTTCCTTCCACATTCCATTCCACATTCCATTCCATTGCATTCTATTCCATTCCACATTCCAGTCCATTCCATTCCACATTCCATTCCAAGTTCCATTCCATGTTCAATTCCATTCCATTCTATTCCACATTCCATTACATTACACATTCTATTCCACATTCCATTCCACATTCCATTCCATTCCTTCCCATTCCTCATTCTATTCCATTCCATTCGAAATTCCATTCAACGTTCCTTTCCATTCCATTCCATATTCCATTCCACATTCCATTCCACTTTCCATTTTATTCCATTCCATTCCACATTCCATTCCGTTCCATTGCATGTTCTATTCCAAATTCCACTCCATTCCATTTCACATTCCATTGCATTCCACATTCCATTCCATTCCATTCCATTCATCATTCAATTCCATTCCATTACACTTTCCATTCCATTCCATTCCACTTTCCATTCGATTCCATTCCACTTTCCATTCCACGATCCATTCCACATTCCATACAACATTACATACCATTTCATTCCATTGCATTCCTCATTCCTTTCCACATTTCATTAAATTCCATTCAATTCCACATCCCAGTCCATTCCATTCCACATTCCCTTCCACATTCCATTCCAGATTCCATAACACATTCCATTACATATTCCATTGCAAATTCCAATCCACATTGCATGCCATTCCATTCCATTCCATTCCATTCTACACTCCATTCCATTCCATTCAATTATACGTTCCATTCCGCATGCCATTCCTTGTCTTTCCATGTTCCACTCCATTCCATTGCACATTCCACTGCATTCCATTCCATTCCAGTCCAAATTCCAATCCATTCCATTCAATTCCACATTCCATTCCACTTTCCATTCCACATTCCGTTCCATTCCATTCCGCATTCCATTCCATTCCATTCCATTGCATTCCACATTCCATTCCATTCTATTCAACTCCACATTCCATTGCATTCTATCCCATTCCACGTTCCATTCCACATTGCATACCATGCCATTCCACATTCCATTTCTTTCCATTGCACATTCCTTTCCATTCCATTACATCCAGTCTACATTCCATTCCATCCCGTTCGACATTACATTCCATTGCATTCCACATTCCATTCCATCCCTTTCCACTTTCAACTCCATTCCATTCCATATTGAATTACACTTTCCATTCCATTACATTCCACATTGCATTCCATTCCAATCTATCCAATTCCATTACATTCCACTTTCCATTCCAATCCATTGCACTTTCCATTCCATTCCATTCCATTCCACATTCGATTACATTCCATTCCACCTTCCATTCCAATCCATTCCACATTCCATTCCACTTTACATTCTATTCAACTTCAAATTCCATTCCACAATCCATTCTATTCCATTCCACCTTGTTTTCCATTCCAATCCATTCTATTCCATTCCATACCATTCCATTCCACTTCATTCCACATTCCAAGCATTCCATTCCATACGGTTATCAATTCCACTTTCCCTTCCAGTCCACTTCACATTCCATTCAATTCCATTCCATTCCATTCCATAACATTCCACACTCCATTGCATATTCCATTCCATTCCATTCCATTCCACATTCCATTCCATTTCATTTTACATTCCTTTATATTCCATTACATTCCATTGCATTCCATTCCATTCTACATTCCATTCCATACCATTCAATTCCACATTCAGTTCCATTGCATTCCATTCCACAATGCATGCCATTCGATTCTACATTCCATTCCATTCAATTTCGCATTCCATTGCACATTACATTCCATTCCATTCCACATTCTATTACATTCCATTCCACATTCAAATCCATTCCATTCCAAATTCCTTTCCATTCCATTTCATTTCATTCTGCATTCCATTCCACATACCATTCCACATTCCATTTCACATTCAATTCCATTGCAGTACACAATCCTTTCCATTTCATTCGACTTTCCAATTCATTTCATTCGATTCCATTCAACATTCCATTTCACATTCCATTCCCTGTATCATTCCACATTACATTCCTTTCCATTCGACATTCCATTCCATTCCATTCGACATTCCATTCCATGGCATTTCATTCCATTCCACATTCCATTACACATTCCAAAGCATTCAATTCCACATTCCATTCCATTCCCATTTCCATGCCATTCCTTTCCATTGCATTCCACATTCCATTACACATTCCATTCAATTCCTTTCCACATTCCATTCCATTCCACACACCATTCCACATTCAGTTCCATGCCATTCAATTCCTTTCCACATTCCTTTCCACATTCCATTCCATTCCATTCCACATTCAATTCCATTCCATTTGACATTCCATTCAATTGTATTCTACATTCCATTCCATTCCGCTACATTCCATTCTGCATTCCATTCCATATTCCATTCAATTACATTCCACATTCCATTCCATTCCATTCCACTTTCCATTCCACATTGCATTCCTTTCCACTGCACATTCCATTGCATAACATTCCAAATTCAATTCCACATTCCATTCCAATCCACTTCACATTCGCTTGCACATTCCATTCCATTCCATTCCACATTATATTCCACATTCCATTGCATTCCTTTCCACATTCAATTCTATTCCATTCAATTCCACATTCGACTACATTCCATTCCACATTCAATTCCATTCCATTCCACATTCCATTCCACATTTTATTACACACCCCATGCCATTCCATACCATTCCATTCCATTTTCTTTTGCTTTCCATTCCATTCCATTTTCTCTTCTGTTCCATTCCACTTTCCATTCCACATTCCATTCCACGTTCCATTACACGTTCCATTTCACATTCCATTGCATTCAATTCCACATTCCGTTCCACATTCAATTTCATTCAATTCCACCTTTCATTCCATTCCATTCCAACTTCCATTACATTGCATTCCACGTTCCATGCCATTCCATTCCATGTTCCATTCCATTCCATTTTACTTTCCATTCCGTATTCCATTCCATTCCACATTCCAGTCTATTCCATTCCATATTCCATTCTATTCCATTCCACTTTCATTTGAAATTCAATGGAACGTGTAATGGAAAGGAAGGGAATATGGAATGAAATGCAATGCTATGAAATGTGAAACGGAATTGAATGTTATGGAATGGAAAGTGGAATGGAATGGAATGGAATTGGAATAGAATGGAATGAAACTTGCAATGGAAAGTGAAATAGAATGTAGAATGAGACCTGGAATGGAATGCTGAAAGGAATGTAGAATGGAAATTTATGGGATGTGGAATGGAATGGAATGGAATATGTAATGGAATGGAATGGAATGTGGAATGGAATGAAATGGAAATTTGAATGGAATGTGGAATGGAATGCAACTGAATGTGGAATTGAGTGGAATGGAATGTGGAAAGGAATGGAATGGAATGTGGAATGCAACGTCGAATGCAATGTCGAATGGAATGGAATGGAATGTGCAATGGAGTGGAATGCAATGAGTAATGGCAGAGAATAGTGTGGAATGCAGAATGGAAAGGAATGAAACAGGGAATGGGATGTGGAATGGAATGTGGAATGGAAAGGGGAATGGAATGGATTGTAATGCAATGTGGAATGGAATGTGGAATGCAATGAATTTGAATGTGGAATGGAATGTAATGGAATGTGGAACAGAATGGAACATGGAATGGGAAGGAATGCAATATGGATTGGAATGGAATGGAACGTGGAATGGAATGTGAAATGGAATGTATAATGGAATGTGCAGTGGAATGAAACTGATCATGGAATGGAATGAAATGCAACATGAAATGGAAAGGAATGGCAAGTGGAATGGTATGTGGAATGGAACTTGGAATGGAATGTGCAATGGAATGCGGAAAGGAACGTGGAATGGAATGGAATGGAATGTGGAACGCATCGCGGAATGGAAAGGAATGGAACGTGTTATGGAATGTGATTTGGAATGTGGAATGGAATATGGAATGCAACGTGGAATGGAATGCAATGCAACGTGGAATGGAACTTGGAAAGGAACGTGGACAGGAATGTGGAATGTAACTTGGAATGGAAAGGAATGGAATGTGGAATGAAATGAAATGGAATGGAATGTGGAACGGATTGTGGAATGGAAAGAGGAATGGAAAGGAATGGATTGTGGAATGAAATGAAATGGAATGGAATGTGGAACGGATTGTGGAATGGAAAGAGGAATGGAATGGAATGGATTGTGGAATGGAACTTGGAATGGAATGTGGAATGGAATGTGGAATGGAATGTGGAATGGAATGGAATTGAATGTTCAATGGAATGGACTTTAAAGCGGAAAGGAATGTGGAAGGGAATGCAATGCAATGTTGAATATAACTCAATAGAATGTGGAATAGAATGTGGAATGGAATGTGAAAAGGAATGGAATGGAATATGGAATGGAATGTGGAATGGAGTGTGAAATGGAATGGGGAATGTAACGGAATGAAATGTGGAATGGAACGTGGAATGGAGTGTGGAGTGGAATGTGGAATGGAACAGAATGAAATGTCGAATGGAATGTGGTATGGAATGTGGAATGGAATGTGTAATGGAAAGTGGAATGGATTGGAATGGAACACTAAATGAAATGGAACGGAATGTGGAATTGAACGTGGAATGGAATGGAATGGAAAATGGAATGGAACGTGGAATGGAACATGGAATGCAATGTAATGGAACGTGGAATGGAATGTGGAAACGATTGGAATGTGGAAAGGAATGGAATGGAATGGGGAATGTAAGGGAATGGAAGGTGAAATGGAATGTGGATTGGAATGTGTAATGGAACAGAATGGAAGGTGGAATGGTATGGAATGGAAAGTGGAATGAAATGTGGAATGGAAAGTGGAATGGAATTTCGGATGCAATGGAATGCATTGTTGAATTCAATGGAATGGAATGTGGAATGGAAAGTGGAGTGGAATGGAATGGAATGAAACGTGGAATGGAATGTGAAATGGAATATGGAAAGGAATGTGGAATGGAATGGAATGCAATGTGGAATGGAATGTGGAATGGAATGGAATGGAATTTCAAATGGAATGTGAAATACAAGGTGGAATGGAAAGTGGAATGCAATATAGAATGGTGTGGAATGGAATATGGACTTGAATGTAATGGAAATTGTATTGGAATGTGGAATGGGATGGAATCGAATGTTGAATGGAAAGGAATGGAATGAAGAAAAGAATGTTTAATGGAATGTGGAAACGAATGTGTAATGGAATTGAATGGAATGTTGGGTGGAATGTCGAATGGAATGGAATGCAATGTGGAATGGAATGTGGAATGGAATGTGGAAAGGAATGTAATGTAATGTGGAATTGTATGGAATGGAATTTGGATTGCATTCGAATGGAATGTGGAATAGAATGGAATGTAATTGAAAGGAATCTGGAATGGAATGGAATGGAATGTGGAAAGGAATGGAATGGAATGTGGAATGGAAAGGAATGGAATGTGGAATTGAAGTTGGAATAGAATGGAATGGAATGGAATGGGGTAAGGAATGTGGAAAGGAGTGGACTGGAAAGTGGAATGGAAGACGGAATGGAATGGAATGGAACGGAATGTGAAATGGAATGGAATGAAACGTGGAATGAAACGTGGAATGGATTGTGGAATGGAACGTGGTATGGAACATGAAATGGAACTTGTACTGGAAAGTGGAATTGAAGATGCAATGCAATGGAATGGAATGTGGAATGGAATGGAATGAAACCTGGAATGAAACGTGGAATGAATTGTGGAATGGAACGTAGTATGGAACGAGAAATGGAATTTGGATTGGAACGTGGAATGAGAGGTAAAATGGAATGGAATGTAATGCAATGGAACGTGGAATGGAATGTGCAATGGAAAGGAATTGTATGTGGAATGCAATATGGAATAGAATGAAGAATAGAATTGATTGGAATGTGCAATGGAAAGTGGATTAGAATGGAAAACAATGTGGAAAGGAATGGGGTGGAATGTGGAATGGAATGTGGAATGGATTGGAATATAATGTGGAATGGAATGTGGAATGGAAAGCAACGGAAAGTGGAATGGAATGTGCAATGGAGTGAAACGGAACGTGGAAAGGAACGTGGAATGGAATGTGGAATGGAATGCAGTGGAAAGTGTAATGGAATGTAGAATGGAATGTGGAATGGAATGGAATGGAATGGAATGTGAAATGGGATGCGGAATGGAATGTAAATTGGAACGTGGAATGCAATGTGGAATGGAATGTGGAATGGAATGGAATGGAATGTGGAATGGAATGGAATGGAATATGGAATGGAATTTGCAATGGAATGGAATGGAATGTGAAAAGGAATGAGGAATCGAATGTGCAAAGGAATGTGGAATGAAATGTGGAGCGGAATTCAATGTTATGTCAAATGAAATAAGGAGTATAGTCTGGAATGGAAAGTGGAAACTAAAGTCGAATGAAGTGGAACGGAATGTGGAATGGAATGGAAGGGGATGTAAGATGGAATTTGGAATGGAACGTGGAAAGGAAGTTGGAATGTAATGGAAGGGAATGCGGAATGTAATATGGAAAGGAAAGTGGAATGGAATGTGGAATGGAATGGAATGGAATGGAATGCAAAGGAATGGAATGTGGAATGGAATGTGCAATTTAAAGTGGAATGGAACGTGGAATGGAATGGAATGGAACGGGAAATGGAAAGGGGAATATTACGTGGAATGGAACGTGGAATGGAATGAGGAATGGAATGGAAAGGAATGTGGAATGGAATGTGGAATGGAAAGTGAAATGCAATGTGGAATGGAACGGAATGGAACTTGGAAAGGAACGTGGAATGGAATGGAATGGAACGGGGACAAGAACATGGAATGTTATGTGGAATGGAACGTGGAATGGAATGAGGAATGAATGGAAAGGAATGTGGAATGGAATGTGGAATGGAAAGTGAAATGCAATGTGGAATGGAATGGAATGGAACTTGGAACGGAACGTGGAAAGGAATGGAATGGAAGTTGGAATGGAACGTGGAATGGAATGGAATGAAACGTGGAATGGAACGCGGAATGGAACGTGCAATGGAACGTGGAAAGGAATAGAATGGAATGTGGGGAATGTGGAATGGAATGTGAAATTTAATGAAATGGAATGTTGAATAGAACGTGGAAAAGAATGTGTAATGGAATGGAATGGAATGTGGAATGGACGGAAGGGAATGTGGAAGGTCATGTTGCATGTAACGTGAAAAGGAATGTAAATGACTGTGGAATTGAACTTGCACGGAAATGGAAACGGAAGGGGAATGGAACGTGGAATGGAACGTGGAATTGAAAGGAATGCAATGTTAAATGGAATGTGGAATAGAATGTGGTAAGGAATGGAATGGAATCTGGAATGGAATGTGGAATGGAATGTGAAGTGGAACGTGGAATGGAATCGAATGGAAAGTGGAATGGAATGGAATGGAATGTGGAAAGGAATGTGGAATGGAATGTGGAATACAATGTGGAATGGAATGTGGAATGAAGGTGGAATGGAACGGAATGGAATGTGAAATGTAATGTGGAATGTAAAGGAATGGAATGCGGAATGGAATGGAATGGGATACGGAATGCAATGTGGAACGGAGTGTGGAACAGAAACTGGAAAGGAATGTGGAAAGGAAAGTGGAATGGAATGGAATGGAATGTGTAATGGAATGGAATGGAATGTGGAAAGGAATGTGAATTGGAATGAAATGGAATGTGGAATGGAATGTGAAATGGAATGGAATGGCATGTGGAAAGGAATGTGGAAAGGAAAGTGGAAAGGAATGTGGAAAAGAGTGTGGAATGGAATGTGGAATGGAATGCGGAAACCAATGTGAAAAGGAATGTGGAACGGAACGGAGTGGAATGTGGAATTGAATGTGGAATGGAGTGTGGAATGGAATGTGGAATGGAATGTGAAATGGAATGTGGATTGGAGTGTTTAATGGAATGTGTAATGCACCGGAATGCAATGTGAAATGGAATGTGGAATGGAATGTGTAATGCAATGTCAAATGTAATGCAATGGAATGTGTAATTGAACGTGGAATGCAATGGAATGGAGCATGGAATGGAGTGTGGAATGGAATGTGGAATAGACTGAAACGGAAGGTGCAATGGAATTTTGAGTGGAAGTTGGAATGGAATGTGGAATGAAATGGAATTGTATGTGTAATGGAAAGGAATTGAATGTGGAATGGAATGTTTAGTGGAATGTGCAATGGAATGGAATGTATTGTGGAATGGAATGGAACGGTATGGAATATGACATGTATTGTGGTTTAGAATGGAATGGAATGGAATGGTATGGAATATGGAATGGAATGCAATGGAATGAGGAATGGAACGTGTAAAGAAACGGGGAATGGAAAGTGTAATGGAATATTGAAAGGAAGGTGGAATGGAATGGAGTGGAATGTGGAATGCAATGTGGAATGGAATGGAATGGAAAGAGTAATGGAATGTGGGATGGAATGGAATGGAATGTGGAATGGAAAGTGGAACAGAATTTGGAATGGTACTTGGAATGGTATGTGGAATGTAATTGAATGGAATGTGGATTGGAAAGTAAAGTAATCTGGAATAGAATGGAATGGAATGGAAAGTGGAATAGGATGGAATGGAATGGAACGGAATGGAATGCCGAATGGAATGGAATGGAATGTGGAATGGAATGTAATTGAATGGAATGTGGAATTGAATGAAATGCAATGTGTAATGGAATTGAAAGGAATGGGGAATGGAATGGAATGGAATGTGGAATGGAACACAAAGGAAAGTGGAATGGAATGTGGAATGGAAGGCAGAATGGAATGTGCAAAGTAATGGAATGGAATGTGGAATGGAATTGAATGGAATGTCGAATATAATGAAATGGAATGGAATCTGAAATATAATGGAACAGAATTGGAATGGAATGGAATGGAATGTGGAACAGAATGGAAGGTGGAATGGAATGGAATGGAATGTGAATGGAATGGAATGGAATATGTAATGGAATGGAATGGAATATGAAATGGAATGTTTAATTGAATGAGAAATGGAAGGTGGAATGGAATGTGGAATGGAATGTGGAATGGAAAGGAATAGAATGTAGAATGGAATGCTGAATGGAATGTGAAATGGAACGTGGAATGGAACGTGGAATGTAATGGAATGAAACATGGAATGGAATGTGGAAAGTAATGGAATAGAATGTGGAATGGAATGTGCAATGGAATGTGGAATGGAAAGAAATGAAATGTCGAATAGAATGTGGAGGGGAATGGAATGGAATGTGGAAAGGAATGCGATGGACTGTTTAATGGAATCTTGAGTGGAATGTGGAATGGAATTTGGATTCGAATGGAATGGGATGTGGAAAGGAATGTGGAATGGAATGTGAAAGTAAAACAATGCACAGTCGTAAGTAATGAGGAATGGAAAGTGGAATGGAACGTGGAATGGAATGGAATTGAATGTGGAATGGAACGTGGAATGGAATCGAATGGAACGTGGAGTGGAACGTGGAATGCATCATGGAAGGGAACGTGCAATGGAATGAAATGTGGAATGGAATGGAATGTGGAATGGAATGTTAAATGGAATGCGGAGTGGAATTCTGAATGGATTCTGGAATGGAAAGTAATGGTATAGAATATAGAATGGAATGGAATGGAATCTGGAATGGAACGTGGAAAAGAACGTGGAGTGGAACCTGGAATGCAATGGAATGGAACGTGGAATAGAAGGCGGAATGGAATCACATGGAACGTGCAATGGAAAGGAATGGAAAGTGTAATGGAAACGAATGGAATGTGGAATGCAATGGAAAAGAATGGAATGTGGAATGGAATGGAATGGAATAGAACGTGGAGTGGAATGGGATGGAATGTGGAGTGGAATGGAATGGAAAGTGGAATGGAATGCAATGGAACGTGGAATGCAATGTGGAATGGAATGTGGAATTGAATGTGGAATGGAAAGGAATGGAATGCAAAGTTGAATGTAATGGAATGCACTGTGAAATAGAATGGAATGGAATGGAATGGAATGCGGAATGGAATGGAATGGAATGGGACATGTAATGGATTGTAAAGGAATTTGGAATTAAATGGAATGGAATGTGGTATGGAATGGAATAGTGTATGGAATGGAATCGAATGAAACGTGGAAAAGAATGTGGAATGGAATGTGGAATGGAATGAGGAATGGAATGGAATGGAATGTGTAATAGAATGGAATGAAATGGATAGTGGAATAGAATGTAGTGAAATTGAATGCAATGAGGAATCGAATGCAATGGAATGTGGAATGCAATGTAATGGAATGGAATGTGAAATTCAATGTAATGGAATGTGGTATGGAACGGAATGTAATGTGAAATGGAATGTAGTGTAATGTGGAAAGGATTGGAGTGGAATGTGGAATGGAATGGAATGGAAAGTGGTAAAGAATGGAATGGAAGGGAATATGGAATGGAATGTGGAATGCAACGTGCAATGTAATTGAATGGAATGTGGAATGGAATGGAATGGAACGTGAAACGGAATGGAAATTGGAAAGGAATGGAATGGAACGTGGATTGGGATGGAATGGAACGTGGAATGGAATGGAATGGAATGGAAAGGAATGGAATGGAATGGAATACAACGTGGAGTGGAATGGGATGGAATGGAATGGAAAGGAATGTGGAATTGAAGTTGGAATGGAATGGAATGGAACATAATGGAGTGTGGAATGGAATGGAATGGTATGCAGAAAGGAATGTAATGGAATATGGAATGGAATGTGGAAGGAAACGTAATGTAGTGGAATGTGGAATTGAAGTTGGAATGTGGAATGGAATTGAATGGAATGAGGAATGGAATATCGAATGGAATGGAATGGAATACAATGTGGAATGGAATGAAATGGAATGTGCAATGGAATGTGGAATGGAATTGAATGGAGTGAGGAAAGAAATGTGGAATGAAATGGAATGTGGAATGGAATGGAATGCAATGTGTTATGGAATGGAATTGAATGGAATGGAATTTGGAATGGAATGTGGAATGGAACGGAGTGGAATGTGTAAAGGAATGTGCAATGGAATGGAATTGAGTGTGGAATGGAACGTGGAATGGAAAGTGGACTATACCGTGTACTGGAATGTGGAATGGAATGCAATGGAAGGGAATGTGGAATGGAAAGTGGAATGGAATGGAGTGGAATGAGAAATGGAGTGTGGAATGCAATGGAATGCAGAATGGAATGGAAAGGAATGGAATTTGGAATGGAATGGAATATGGAAAGGAATGTCAAATGGAATGGAGTGGAATGTGGAATGGAATGTGGAATGGAATGGAAATGAATGTGGAAAGGAATGTGGAATGGAATGGAATGGAATGTGGAATGGAATGGGATGGAACGGTATGGAATGTGGAATGGAATGCATAGCAAAATGGAATGGAATGTGGAATGGAATGGAATGGAAAATGGAATGCATCATGGAATGGAAAGTGTAATGGAACGTGCAATGGAACGTGGAATGGAAGATGTAATGGAATGAGTAATGGAATGGAATGGAATGGAGTGGAATGTGGAATTCAATGGAACGGAATGGAATGTGGAATGGAATGGACTGGAATGGGATGGAATGGAATTTGGAATGGAATGCGGAATGGAGTGTGGATTGGAATGTGGAATGGAATGTGGAATGCAATGAGGAAAGGAATGTGGAAAGGAATGCGGAATTGAACGGAATGCAATGTGGAATGGAATGTGAAATGGAATGTTTAATCCAATGGAATGGAATGTGGAATGGAATGGAATGGAATGTGGAATGGAATGTGGAACAGAATGTGGAATGTAATGTGGAATGAGTGTAGAATGGAACGGAATAGAATGTAAAATGGAATGTGGAAAGGAATGGAATGGACTGTGGAATGAATGTGGAATGGAACGGTATGGAATGTGAAATGGAATGGAATGTGGAATGGGATGTGGAACGCAATGTAGAAAGGAATGTGGAAAGGAATATGGAAAGGAATGTGGAATGTAATGAAATGGAATGTGAAATGCAATGGAATGGAATGAGCAATGCAATGTGGAATGGAATGGAATGGACTGTGGAACTGAATGTGGAAAGCAATGTGGAATGGTACGGAATGGAAACTGGAATGGAATGTGGAATGAAGTGTGGATTTGAATGTGGAATGGAATGTGGAATGCAATGAGGAAAGGAATGTGGAAAGGAATGTGGAATGGAACGGAAAGGAATGTGGAATGGAATGTGGAATGGATTGTGGAATGGAATGTGTAATGGAGCGTAATCCAATGTGAAATGGAATGTGGAATGGAATGTGTAATGGAAAGTCAAATATAATGCAATGGAATGTGGAATTTAACGTGGAATGGAAAGGAATGGAACGTGGAATGGAATGGGGGATGGAACATGGAATGGAATGTGGAATGGAATGGAAAGGAATGTGCAAAGGAATAAGGAATGTAATGAGTAATGGAATGTGGAAAGAAAAGCAATGGATTGTGGAATGGAAGGTGGAAGGGAACGTGGAACGGCATGAAATGGAACGTGGAACTGAATGGAATGGAATGTGAAATGGAAAGGAATGGAACGTGGAATGGAAAGTGGAATAGAACGTGGAATGGAAGGTGGAATGGAACGTGAAATGGAAAGGAATGGAAAGTGCAATGGAATGTGAAAAGGAATTGAAAGGAATGTGCCAAGGAATATGGAATGGAATGTGGAATGGAATGTGGAATGGACCTTTGAATAGAACGTGGATTGAAAAGCAGAATGGAATGGAATGGAAAGCGGAATGGAACGTGGAATTGAACGTGGAATGGAAAGTGGAATGTAATGTGGAATGGAATGGAAAGGAATGTGGAATGGAATGTAGAATGCAAAAGGGAATGGAATGGAATGGAATAGAACGGGAAATGGAACTTGGAAAGGAACGTGGAATGGAATGTGGAATCGAATGGAATGGAATGTAGAATGGAATGTGGAATGTAATGGAATGGAACGTGGAATGGAATGTGCAATGGAATGGAATGGAATTTGCAAAGGAATGTAGAATGGAATGAGTAAGGGAATGCAATCGTATGGCAAATGGAATGTGGAATGGAATGTGAAATGGAATATGGAAAGAAATGTCGAATGGAATGGAATGGAACGTGTAATGAAATGGAATAGAACGTGGAATGGAAGGTGGAATGGAACGTGGAAAGGGAATTGGAATGGAATGGAATGTAATGTGGAAAGGAATGTTGAATGGAATGTTTAATGGAATGCAATGGAATGGAATGTGGAAAAGAATGTGGAATGGAACGTTTAATGGAACGTGGTATGGAATGTAATGGAACGTGGAATGGAACGTGGAATGGTACTTGGAATCGAACGTGGAATGGAATGAGGAATGGAATGGAAAGAATGTGAAAGGGAATGTGTGACGGAACGTGAAATGAAATGTGGAATTGAATGGAATGGAATGTGGAATGGAACGTGGAATTGAATGGAATGGAACATGGAATGGAACATGGAATGGAACGGAATGAAATGATGAATGGAACGTGGTATGAAACGTGGAATGGAAAGTGGAATGGAATGTAGAATGGAATGGGAAATGGAATGGAATGGAATGTGGAAAGGAATGTGGAAAGGATTGTGGAATAGAATGGAATGGAATGTGGAATGGAAAGTGGAATGGAATGTGGAATGCAATGTAGAATGGAATGTGGAATGGAATCTGAAATGGAATGGAATGGAATGTGGAAAGGAATATGGAAAAGAATGGAATGGAATGTGGAATCTAATGTAGTGCGTTGTCGAATGCAATGTGGAATGGTATTTAATGGAATGTGGAATGGAATGAGGAATGGAATGTGGAAAGGAATGTGGAATGGCATGCAATGGAATGTGCAATGGAATGTGGAATGAAGTGTGGATTGGAATGTGAAATGGAACGGAAGGGAATGTGGAAAGTAATGTGGAATGGAATGTTTAATGGACGAAATGGAACGTGGATAGGAATGTGGAAAGGAATGTAGCATGGAACGTGAAATGGAATGGAACTGACTGTGGAATTGAAGGTGGAATGAAATGGAATGGGAAGTGGAATGGAACGTGGAACAGAAAAGAATGGAACGTTAAATGGAATGTGAAATGAAATGTGGAAAGTAATGGAATGGAATGTGGAATGGAATGTGAAATGGAATGTGGAAAGGAATGGAACGGAATGTGGAATGGAATGGAATGGAATGTGGAATGGAATGTGGAACGGAATGTGGAATATAATGAGGAACGGAATGTGGAAAGTAATGTGGAATGGAACGGAAGGGAATGTGAAATGTAAAGAAACGGAATGTGGAATGGAAAGTGGAAAGGAATGTGGAATGGTACGGTATGGAATGTGAAATGGACTATGGAATGGATTGTGGAATAGAATGTGAAATGGAATAAGGAAAGAAATGTGGAAAAGAATGTGGAATGGAACGGAAAGGAATACAGAATGGAATGTGGAATGGAATGGAATGGAATATGGAATGGAATGTGGAATGGAATGTGGAATGAAATGTGGAATGGAGTGTGGAATGGAATGTGTAATGGAACGGAATGCAATGTGAAATAGAATGTGGAATTGAATGTGTAATGGAATGTAAAATGTAAAGCAATGAAATGTGGAATTGAACGTGGAATGGAATGGAATGGAAAGTGGAATGGAATGTGGGATGGAATGTGGAATGGATTGTGGTATGGAATGTAGAAAGGAATGTGGATCGGAATGGAGTGCAATGTGGAATGGAATGTGAAATGGAGTGGAATATAATGTGAAATGGAAAGTGGATTGGAATTTGGAATGGAAAGTGGAATGCAACGTGGAATGGAATGTGGAATGGAATGAAATGGAAAGTGTAATGGAATGTGAAATTGAAAGGAATGGAATGTGGAATGGAATGGAATAGAATGTGGAATGGAATGGAATGGAATGTCGAATGGAATGGAATGGAATGTGCAATGGAATGTGGAAAGGAAAGTGGAATAGGATGGAATGGAATGTGTAATGGAAGGTGGAATGGAATTGAATCAACTTTGGAATGGAACATACAATGGAAAGTGGAATGGAATGGAATGTAATGAGGAAGGGAATTAAATGTGGATTGGAATGGAAGGGAAGGTGGAATGGAATGTGGAATGGGGTGGAATAGAATGGGGAATGGAATGGAATGGAATGTGAAATGCAATGTGGAATTGAATCTGAAATGTAATGTGGAACGGATTGGAATGGAACGTGGAATGGAATGTTGAATGGAATGTGGAATGGAATGTGCAACGTAATGTGGAAAGGAATGTGGAATGGAATGGAATGGAATGTGAAATGGAATGTGGAATTGTATGTGTAATGGAAAGTAAAATATAATGCAATGGAATCTGGAATTGAACGTGGAATGGAATGTAATGGAAAGTGGAATGGAATGTGGAGTTGAATGGAATGGAATGGGTAATGGAATGACGTGCATTGTGAAATTCAATATGCAAGGGAATGTGAAATGGAATATGGAATGGAGTGGAATAGAACGTGGAATGGAATGTTGAACGGAATGTGGAATAGAATGTGCAATGGAAAGCGGAAAGGAATGTGGAATGGAAGGGAAGTGAATGTGAAATGCAATGTGGAATGGAATGGAATGGAACGTTGAATGCAAGGGAATAGAATTTGGAATGGAATATGGAAAGGAATGTGTAATTGAATGTGGAATGGAATGTGGAAAGGAATCTGCAATTTAATGGAATGGAATGTGAAATGAAATGGAATGGAATGTTTAATTCAATGTGGAATGAAATGGAATGGAATGTGGATAGGAAGGAGGAAAGCAATGTGGAATGGAACGGAAAGGAATGTAGAATGGGTTGTGGAATGGAAAGTGGAATGGAATGTGGAATAGAATGTGGAATGGAATGCGGAATGGAAAGTGGAAAGGAATGTGGAATGGAACGGAATGGAATGTCAAATGGAATGTGGAATGGTGTGTGGAATGGAATGTGGACTGGATTGTGAAACATAATGTGGAATGGAACGGAATGGAACATGGAATGTAAAGTGGAATGGAGTGAGGAATTGAATGTGTAATGGAAAGCAATGCAATGTGAAATGGAAATTGGATTTAAATGTGGAATGGAATGTAAAATATAATGGAATGGAATGTGGAATTGAAAGTGGTATGGAAAGGAATGGAACGTGGAAAGGAATGTTGCATGGAATGGAATGGAATGTGGAATGGATTGTGGAATGGAATGTGGAATGTATTGCGGAATGGAATTTGGAGTGGAATGTGTAATGGAATGTGGATTGGAATGTGTAATGGAAAGGGGAGTGTAACGTGGAAAGGAACGTGGAATGTAATGGAATTGATCATGTAATGGAATGTGGAATAGAATGGAATATGGAATGAAATGTGGAATGGAATGTGGAATGAGATGTGGAAAGGAAAGGAATGGAATGTGCAATGGAATGGAATGGAAAGTGGAATGGAATGGAATGGAATGTGGAACAGCATGTGGAATGGAACGTGGAATGCAACGGAATGTAATGTGGAATGGAATGGGGAATGGAATGTTGAACGGAAAGTGGAATGGAATGGAATGTAATGTGGAATGTAACGTGGAATTATATAGAATGAAACTTGGAATAGAACGCTGAGTGGAAAGTATAATGGAATATGGAATGGAATGGAATGGAAAGTGGAAAGGAATTTAATGGAATGTGGAATGGAATGTAGAATGGAATGTGGAATGGAATGTGGAATGTAATGTGGAACGATATATGGAATGGAACAGAATGGAATGTGGAATGGAATGTGGAATGGAGTGTGGAATGGAATGTGTAATGAAATGGAATGGAATGTGAAAAGGAATGTGGAATGGAAAGTGGAAAAGAAAGTCAAATGCAATGGAATGAAATGTTTAATTGAACGTGGCATGCAATGGAATGGAACGTGGAATGGAATGTGGGATGGAATCTAATGGACTGTGGAATGGATTGTGGAATGGAATGTAGTGGAATGCGGAATGCAATGTGAAAGAGAGTGTAATGCAGTGTGAAATGGAGTATGGATTCCAATGTAGAATTGGACATGGAATGGAATGTAATGGAGCGTAAAATGGAATGTGGAATTGAATGGAATGGAATGTGGAATGCAATGCAATGGAATGTGGAATAGAATGTGGAAAGGAAGGTGGAATGGAACAGAATGAAATGGGGAAAGGAACGTGGAATTTAATTGAATGGACCTTGGATTGGAACGTAGAAAGGAATGCTGAATGGAATGTGGAATGGAATGGAATGAAATCTGGAATGGAATGGAATAGAATGTGGAATGGAATGGAGTGATATGTGGAATGGAAAGTGGAATGGAATGGAATGGAAAGAGAAATGGAATGTGGAATGGAATGGAATGCAATGTGGAATGGAATGGAGTGAAATGTGGAATGCAATGCGGAACGGAATGTGGAATGGAATGTTGAATGGAATGTGGAAAGCAATGTGTAATGGAAAGTAATGGTATGTGAAATGGAAAGTGGAATGTAAAGTAATGGAATGTGGAATGAAATGTGGAATGGAATCTGGATAGGAATCTGGAATGGAACAGTATGGAGTGTGAAATTGATTAGAATGGAAGGTGGAATGGAATGTTTAATGGAATGCAATGGAAAGTGAAATGGAATGTGGAATGGAATGGAATGGAATGTGGAAAGAAATGGAATGGAATGATATAGAAAGTGGAATGGAATTGAATGGAATGTGTAATGGAATGGAATGGAATGTGGAATGGAATGGAATGTTATCGTATGTAATGTGGAATGGAATGGAATGGAATGTGGAATTGGATGTGGAATGGAATGGAATGAACGGGGAATGGAACATGGAGTGGAAGGTGTAAAGGAACCTGCAATGGAAAGTGGAATGGAACATGGAATGGAATTACTCATAGAATGGAATGGAATGTGGAATGGAATGGAATTTAATGAAATGTGGAATGGAAAGTGGAATGGAATGGATTGGAAAGTGGAATAGAATGGAATGGATTGTGGAATGGAATGGAATGGAGGGTGGAATGTAATGTGGAATGGAATGGAAAGGAACGTGGAACGGAATGTGAAATGGAATGTGGAATCAACGAGAAATAAAACGTGGAATGGAATGGAATGCAATATGGAATGCAATGTGGAATGGAATGTGGAATGGAATGTGGAATGGAATGGAATGGAATGCAATGTGGAATTGAATGTGGAATGGAACGTGGAATGGAACGCAGAATGGAACGTGGAATGGAACGTGGAATGAAATGGAAGGGAATGTGCAATGGAATGTGGAATGGAACGTGGAATGGAATGGAATTGAATGTGAAATGGATCTTGAAATGGAATGGAATGGAAAGTGGAATGGAATGTGGAATGGAAAGGGGAATGGAATGTGGAATGGAACTTGGAATGGAACGTACAATGGAAAGTGGAATGGAACGTGGAATGGAATGGAATGGAAGGAGGAATGGAACGTGTAATGGAATGGAATGGAACGTGGAATGGAACGTGGAATGGGATGTGGAATGGAACGTGAAATAGAACGTGGAATGGAATGGAATGGAAACTGGAATGCAATGTGGAATGGAATGTGGAATGGACTGTGGAATGGAATGGAATGGAATGGAATATGGAATGAAATGTGGAATTGAATGTGCAATGGAATGTGGAATTGATCGTGGAATGGAACATGGAATGAAATGGAACAGAATGTGAAATGGAATGTGGAAGGGAATGGAATGGAATTTGGAATGGAATTTGGAATAGAATGGAAGGTGAAATCGAATGTGGAACAGAATGGAATGGAAAGTTTAAATGGAATGAAATGCCATGTTGAATGGATGTGGACTGCAATGGAATGCAATGGGGAATGGAATAGAATGGAATGTGGAACGGAATGTGGAATGCAATGGAATGGAATTTGGAATGGAATGTGGAAAGGAATGTGGAATGGAATGTGAAATGGAATGGAATGGAATGTGGAATGGAAAGTGGAAAGGAATGTGGAATGGATCGGAATGGAATGTGGAATGGATTGTGGAATGGAATGTGGAATGGAACGTGGAATGGAATGTAATGAAATGTGGAATGGAAAGTGGAATCGAATGTGGAAAGGAATGGAATGGAATGAGGAATGGAATGTGGAATGAAGTGCAATGGAATGTGGAAAGGAATGTGGAATGGAATGAGGAATGGAAAGTGGAATGGAACCTGGAATGGAAAGTGGAATGGAATCAAATGGAATGAAACGTGGAATGGAAAGTGTAATAGAACATGAAATAGAATGTGGAATGGAACGTGGAATGGAATGTGCAGTGGAATGTGGAATGGAATGTGGAATGGAATGTGGAATGCAAAGTCGAAGGGAATGCAATAGAATATGGAATGGAGCTTGGAATGGAATGGAATGGAAAGTGGAATCGAAAGTGAAATGGAAAGTGGAAAGTAATGTGGAATGGAACGTGGAATGGAATGTACAATGGAATGTGTAATGGAATGTGGAATGGAATGGAATGGAAGGAGGAATGGAACGTGGAATGGAATGGAATGGAAAGTGGAATGGAACGTAGAATGCAATGGAATGGAACGTGCAATGGAACGTGGAAGGGAATGTGGAATGGAACGTGGAATGGAACGCGCAATGGAATGGAATGGAATGCGGAACGCAATGTGGAATATAAAGTGGAATGGAATGTGGAATGGAATGGAATGGAATGTGGAATGAAATGTGGAATTGAATGTGGAATGCAAAGTGAAATAGAACATGGAATGGAATGTGGGATGGAAGGTGGAATGGAATGGAACAGAATGTAGAATGGAATGTGGAATGGAATGGAATGGAGTGTTGAATGGAATTTGGAATGGAATAGAAGGTGAAGTCGAATGTGGAATGGAATGGAATTTAAAGTTCAAATGGAATGGAATGGAATATTGAATGGAATGTGAACTGCAATGGAATGCAATGTGGAATGGATTGGAATGGAATGTGGAATGGAATGGGGAATGCAATGGAATGGAATGTGGTATGCAATGTGGAATGGAATGTGGAATGGAATGGAATGCAATGTGGAATGGAAAGTGGAAGGGAATGTGGAATGGAACGGAACGTAATGTGGAATCGAATGTGGAATGGAATGCGGAATGGAACATGGAATACACCATGGAATGGAAAGTGGAATGGAGTGTCAAATGGAATGGAATGGAATATGAAGTGGAATGGAAAGGAATGTTGAAAGCAAAGTAATGGAGTGTGGAATGGAACGTGGAATGGAAAGAGGAATTGAATGGAATGGAACGTGGAAGGAAATGTGGAATGGAATGGAATGGAAAGTGAAAATGAACGGAATGCAACGTGAAATGGAATGAGAAATGGAATGGAATGAAACGTATAATTTAATGGAATGGAACATGGAATTGAACATGGAATGGAATGAATGGAACATGGAATGCAACGTGGAATGGAAAGTGGAATGGAACGTGGAATGGAACATGGAATGGAGTGGAATGGAACGTGTATTGGAACGAAATGGAATGTGGAATGGAAAGGAATGCAACGTCGAATGGGACGTGGAATGGAACATGGAATGTGACGTAGAATGGAAAGTGAAATGGAATGTGGAAAGGAAAGGAATGGAATGTGGAATGGAATGGAATGGAATTGAATGTGAAATGGAATGGAATGCAGTGGAATATAGAATGGAATGGAATGGAATGGAATGGAAAGGAATAGAATGTGGAATGAAATGGAATGAAAGGTGGAATGGAATGGAATGGAATACAACTAAATGTGGAATGGAATGGAATGGAATGGAATGGAAAGTGAAATATAATTTGGAAAGGAATGTGAAATTGAATGTGGAATGAAATGTGGATCGGAATGAATTAGAACGTGGAATGGAATGAAATAGAATGTGCAATGGAATGGAATGGAATGGAAAGTCGAATGGAACGTGGAATGGAACATGGAATGGAATGTGGAATGGAATGTGGTATGAAATGTAGAATGGAATGGAATGGAAAGTGGAAAGGAATGTGTAAAGGAATGCAATGGATTGAGAATGGAATGTGGAATGGAATGGAATGGAATGTGAAATGGAATGTTGAATGGAATGTGGAGTGGAATGTGGAATGGAAAGTGGAATGGAATGGAATGAAATGAGGAATGGAATGTGGAATGGAATGTGGAATGGAACATGGAAAGGAATGTGGAATGGAATGTGGAATGGAAAGGAATGGAATGGACTGGCATATGAAATGGAATGGAAAGTTAAATGGAATGGCATGGAATTTGGAATGGAACGTGGACTGGAATGTGAAAAGGAATGCAATGGAAAGTGGAATGTAATGGAATGGAATGTGGAATGGAATGTGAAATGGAATGGAATGGAAAGTGGAATGAAATGTGGTATCGAATGAAATGGAGTAGACTGTGGAATGGAATGTGGAATGGAATGGAATGTGGAATGTAATGTGGAATGGAATAAAATGGAATGTGGAATGGAATGTGGAATGGAATGTAATGTAATGGAATGGTATGTGGAATGAAATGCAATTGAATATGGAATCGAATGGAGTGGAATGTGGAATGGAATGTGGAATGGAATGGAAAGGAATGTTGAATGGAATGGAAAGCAATGTGGAAAGCAATGGAATGGAATGTGAAATGGAATGGATTGGAATGTGGAATGGAAGTAAATGGAATGTGGAATGGAATGTGGAATGGAATGGAATGGAATGGAATGTGGAATGGAATGTGAAATTGATGGAAAGGAATGTGAAATTGAATGGAATGTAATGTGGAATGGAATGAGTAATGGAATGGAATGAAATGTGGAATGGAATGTGGAAAGGAATGGAATGGAATGTGGAATGGAATGTGGAAAGGAATGGAAAATAACGTGGATTGGAATCTGCAATGGAATGTGGAATGGATTGTGGAATGGAATGGAATGGGATGGAAAGTGGAAAGGAATGGTGAGTGGAATGGAAGCAAATGTGGAATGGAATGTGGAATAGAATGGAATGCAATGTGGAATGGAAGTTAATTTAATGCAAAGGAGTGCAATGGAATGGAATGTGGAATGGAATTGAGCTTGAAATGGAATGGAATGGAATGTGGATTGGAATTGAATGGAATGGAATTTGGAATGGAATGGAATGGAATGGAATGTGGAATGGAATAGAATGGAATGTGGAATGCAAAGGAAGGGAATGGGACTTGGAATTTAATGGAATGGAAAGGAACGTTGAATGCAATGGAATGGAATGGAACATGGAATTGAATAGAATTGAATGGGGAAAGAATGTGGAATGGAAAGTGGATTTGAATGTGGAATGGAGTGGAATGGAATGTGGAATGGAATGGAATGGAATGTGGAATAGAATGGAATTGAATGGAATGTGTAACGGAATATGCAATGGAATGTGGAATGGAATGTGGAATGGAATGAAATGGAAGGTGGAACGGAATTGAACTTGGAATGGAATGGAATGGAATGTGGATTGGAATGGAATGGAATGGAATGTGGAATTGAATGGATTGGAATGTGGAATGGAATGTGGAATGAAATGTGGAATGGAACGGAATGGACTGTGGAATGGAACGTGGAATGGAACAAGGAATTGAACGTGGAATGGGATGTTCAATGGAATATGGAATGGACAGTTGAATGGACTCGAATGGAACGTGGAGTTGAATGTGGAAAGGAATGGAATGGAATGTGGAATGGAACGTACAATGAAACGTGTAAAGGAATCTGGAATGGAACATAGAATGGTATATGGAATGGAACGTGGAAGGGAATGTGGAGGGGTATGGAATGGAATGGAATAGAAAGTAGAATGGAACGTGCAATGTATCGTGGAATTGAGTGTGGAATGAATCGTGGAATGGAACGTAAAATGGAATGTGGAATGGAATGTGGAATAAAATATGGAATGGAACATGAAATTGAATGGAATGGAATGTTGAATGGAATTTGGAATGGAATGGAATAGAATGTGGAATGGAATGTAGAATGGAATGGAATGGAATGTGGCATGGTATCTGGAAAGGAAAGTGGAATGGAATGGAGTGGAATGTGGAATGGAATGTGGAATGGAATGTGAAATGGAATCTGGAAAGGAAAGTGGAATGGAATGGAGTGGAATGTGGAATGGAATGTGGAATGGAATCTGGAAAGAAAAGTGGAATGGAATGGAATGGAATGTGGAATGGAATGTGGAATGGAACGTGGATTTGAAACTGGAATGGAACGAGGAATGGAATGGAATGGAAAGTGGAATGGAACTGGAATGGAACTTGGATTGGAAAGTGAAACGGAATGTGGAATGGAACGTGGAATGCAGCGTGGAGTGGAATCGATTGGAATGTAGAATGGAATGGGATGTAACGTGGAATGCAATGTGGAATGGAATGTGAAATGGAACGTGGAATGGAAACTGGAGTGAAATGGAATGGAATGTGGAATGGAATGGAATGGAATGGAATGTGGAATGGAATGGAATGGAATGTTGAATGGAATGTGGATCGGAATGAAAAGGAAAGTCGAATGGAATGGTATGGAACGTGGAATGGAATGGAATGGAATGGAACGTGGAATGAAAGGATTAATGGAACATGAAATGGAAAGTGGAATGAAATGTAGAATGGAATGTGCAATGGAATGTGTAATGGAAACTTTAATGGAATGGAATGGAATGTGGAATCGAACATGGAATGAAATTGAATGGAACGTGGAATGGAAAGTGGAATGGAATGTGGAATGGAATGGAATGGAATGTGGAATGGAATGTGGAACAGAGTGTGGAATGGAATGGAATGGATTGTAGAATGGAATGTGGCAGGGAATTTAATGGAATGTGGAATGGAAAGTGTATTGCAATGTAGAATGGGTTGTGGAATGGAATGTGGAATAGAACAGAATACAATGTGGAATGGAATGTGGAATGGAGTGTGGAATAAAACTTGGAATGGAATGCAATGAAATATGGAAAGGAACGTGGAATGGAATGGAATGGAAAGTGGAACTGTATGTGGAATGGAACTTGTAATGGAATGAAATGGAATGTGGAATGAAAAGTGAAATGCAATGGAATTGAACATGGAATATAACGTATAATGGAAAGTGGAATGGAATGTGGAATTGAACATAGGATACAATGTGGAATCAAGTGTGGAATGGAACGGAATGGATTATGGAAAGGAATGTGGAATTGAGTGTGGATTGGAGAGTGGAATGGAATGGAAAGGAATGTGGAATGGAACGTGGAATGGAATGGAATGGAATGGAATGTGGAATGGAATGGAATGGAATGTGGAATGGAATGTGCAATGGAATGGAATGAAATGTGGAATGAAATGTGGAATGGAATGGAATGGAATGTGGAATGGAATGTGGAATGGAATTTAACGGATATTGGAATGGAACGTGGTATGGTATGTGGAATGGAATGTGGAATGGAATGGAATGGAAGAGAAAGGAATGTGGAATGGCATGTGAATTGGAATGCAATAGATTGTGGAACAGAATGTGTAATGAAACACAATGGAATGAGAATGGAACGTGGAATGGAATGTGGAATGGAATGTGGAACGGACTGCGGAATGGAATGTGGAATGGAATGAGGAATGGAATGGAATGTGGAATGGAATGTGGAATAGAATGGAATTGGATGTGGAATGAAATGTGGAATATAACGTGTAATGAAATGGAATGGAATGTGGAAAGGAATGGAATGGAATGAGGAATGAGATCTGGACTGGAATGGAATGCAATGTGGAATGCAAAGTGAAATGGAATGGAATGGAATGTGTAATGAAATGTGGAATGCAATGGAATGGAATGTGGAATGGAATGTGGAATGAAATGTGGAATGGAATGTGAAATGGAAGTGGAATTCAATATCGAATGGAACGGAATGGAATGTGGAATGGGAAGTGGAATGGAATGCGGAATGGAACCTGAAATGTAATGGAATGGAACGTGTAATGGAATATGGAATGGAATGGAATGGAAAGTGGAATGGGAAGGAATGGAATGTGCAATGGAATGGAATGGAATGTGGAATGGAATGTGGAATTTAAAGGACTGGAATGTGGAATGGACTGAAATGGAATGTGGAAAGGAATCTGGAATGGAATGCAATGGAATGTGGAATGGAACGGAACGGAATGTGGAATGGAATATGGAATGGAACGGAATGGTATGTGGAATGGAATGCGGAATGAAAAGTTGAATGGAATGGAATGGGTTGTGGAATGGAATGCTATGGAATGGTATGGAATCTGGAATGGAATGGAATGGAATGTTGTAAGGAACGTGGAATGGAACGTGGAAAGGAATGTGGAATGACATGTGTAATGCAAAGGAATGGAAGGTGAAAAGGGATGTGGAATGCAATGGCATGCAACGTGGAATGGAATGGAATGGAATGCAATGTGGAACGGGATTGAATGGAAAGGAGTGGAATTTGGAATGGAATGTGGAATGGAATGTAGAATGGAATGTGGAATGGAATGTGGAATGGAATGGAATGGAAAGTGGAAGGCAATGTGGAATGGAAAGTGGAATGGAATGGAAGGAATGTGGAATGGAATGTGAAATGGAAAGGAATGGAAGGAATGTGGAACGGAATGTGAAATGGAATGGAATGGAATGTCAAATTTAATGTGGAAAGGAATCTGAAATGGAAAGTGGAATGCAATGTGGAATGGAATTTGGAATGTATCATGGAGTGGAATGTGAAATATATCGTGGAATGGAAAGTGGAATAGAATTGAATGCAACGTGTAACGGAATGTGGAATGGAATGTTTAATGGAATGTGGAATGGAATGGAGTGGAATGTGGAATGGAATGTGGAATGGAATGTGGAATATAATGGAATGGAATGTGGAATGGAGTGTGGAATGAAATGAAATGGAAAGTGGAATGGAATGGAACGGAATGTGGAATGGAATGTGGAATAGAATGTGGAATGCAAAGGAATGTAATATGGAATGGAATGTGGAAAAGAAAGTGGAATGGAATGCAATGGAATGTTGAATGGAACGTGGATTGGAATGGAATGGAAAGTGGAATTGAAAGTGGATTGTAAACTGGAATGGAATGGACTGGAATGTGGAATGGAATGGAATGGAATGTTGAATGTAATGTAATGGAATATGGAATGGAATGGAGAGGAATGGAATGTAGAATGGAATGTGGAATGGAATGTGGAATGGAATGGAATGGAATGTGGAATGCAATAGAATGGATTGTGGAATGGAATGGAATGGAATGGAAAGTGGAATGGAACGTGGAATGGAATGGAATTGTATGTAGTGTGAATGCAATGGAATGTTGAATGGAACGTACAAGTGAATAAGGAATGGAACGTTGAATGGAATGGAACAGAATGTGGAATGGAATATGGAATGGTATGGAATGGAGTGTGGAACGGATTGTGGAATGAAACGTGGAATGGAAAGTGGAAAGGAATGGAATGTGGAATGGAATAGATTGGAATGCTTAAATTGAATGGAATGGAATGTGGATTGGAATGTGGACTGCAATGGAATGCAATGTGGAATGGAATGGAATGGAATGTGGAATGTAATTTTCAATGGATTGTGGCATGAAATATGGAGTGGAACGTGGAATGGAAAGTGAAATGGAATGGAATGGATCGTGGAATGAACCTGGAATGGAATTTGGAATGGAAGGTGTAATGGAGTGAGGAATGGAATTGAAAGGAACGTGGAATGGAATGTGGAACGGAATGTGGAATGGAATGGAATGGAATGCGGAATGGAATCGATTGGAATGTGGAATGGAATGTGGAATGGAACGGATTGGAATGTTGAATGGAATGTGGAATGCAATGCAACGCAATGTGGAATGGAAATTAATGGAATGTAGAATGTAATGGAATGGAATGTGGAATGGAATGAGGAATGGAATGTGGAGTGGCACTTGGAATGGACGGAGTGCAATGTGGAATGGAATGTGGAATGGAATGTGAAATGGAACGTGGAAGGAATGCAGTGTGGAATGGAACCAGGATTGGAATGGAATGGAAAGTGGAATGGAATGGAATGGAACGTGGAATGTAACGTGGAATGGAATGTGGAAAGGAACGTGGAATGGAATATGCAAAGGAATGTGAAATGGAACGTGAAAAGGAATGGAATTGAAAGTGGAATGGTAGGTGGAATGGAATGGAAAGGTACGTGGAATGGAATGTGGAATGGAAAGTGGAAATGAACGTGGAATGGAATGTAATTGAATGTGGAATGGAATGTAGAATGGAATGTAGAATGTAATGTGGAAGAGAATGTGGAATGGAATTGAATGGAATGGAATGGAATGTGGAATGGAATATGGAAAGGACTGTGGAATGGAATGTGGAATGGAATGGAATTAAACGTGGAAAGGAATGTGGAATAGAATGTGGAATGGAACGTGGAATGCAACGCAATGGAAAGTGGAATGGGATGGACTGGAATGTGGAATGGAACGTGGAATGGAATGTGGAATACATCGTGGAATGGAAAGTGTAATTGAAAGTGTAATGGAAGGTGGAATGGAGGGGAATGGAACGTGGAATGGAATGTGGAGAGGAATGGAATGGAATGTGGAATGGAATGGAAAAGAATGTGGAATGGAAAGGAAAGGAACGAGGAATGGAACATGGAATGGAATGTGGAAAGCAACGTGGAATGGAACGTGGAATGTAATGTGAAATAGAATGGAATGGAATGGGGAATAGAATGGAAACGGAATGTGGAATGGAATGGAATGGAGTGGAATGTGGAATGGAATGGAATGGAATGGAATGGAATGAGGAATGCAATGGAATGCAATGTGAAATGGAATGTTGAATGAAACATGGAATGGAACGTGGAATGGAACATGGAATGGAATGTGGAATGGAATGGAAAAGAATAAGAATGGAATGGATTGGAATGTGGAATAGAATGTGGTATGGAATGGAATGGAATGGAATGTTGAATGGAATAGAATGGAATGGTATGGAACGTGGAATGGAATGGAAAGGAATGTGGAATGGAACGTGGAATGGAATTTAATGGAACGTGGAATGGAATGCGTAATGAAATGAGGAGTGGAAAGTTGAATGGAACGTGGAATGGAATAGAATGGAACGTGGAATGGAATGAGGAATGGAATGTGGAATGGGACGTGGAAGAGAATGTGGAATGTAATTTGGAATTGAAAAGAATGGAATGTGGAATGGAATGGAATGGAATGTGGAATAGAGTGAGTAATGAAATGAAATGGTATCTAGAATAGAATGGAAAGGAATGTGGAATGGAATGTGGAATGGAAAGGAATGTAATATGGAATGGAATGTGGAAACGAAAGTGGAATGGAATGCAATGGAATGTGGAAAGGAACGTGCATTGGAATGGAAAGAAAAGTGGAATTGAATGTGGATTGTAAACTGGAATAAAATGGAATGGAATGTGGAATGGAATGGAATGAAATGTGGAATGGAATGTGGAATGGAACGTGGAAAGGAACATGGAATGGAATGGATTGGAATGTGGAAAGGAACATGGAATGGAATGGATTGGAATGTGGAATGGAATGTGGAATTGAACGGACTGGAATGTGGAATGGAATGTGGAATGAAATGCAACAGAATGTGGAATGGAATGTAATGGAATGTGGAATGGAATGTGGAATGGAATGAAATGGAATGTGGAATGGAATGAGGAATGGAATGTGGAGTGGCACTTGGAATGAAACGGAGTGCAATGTGGAATGGAATGTGGAATGGAATGTGAAATGGAAAGTGGATGGAATGCAGTGTTGAATGCAACGTGGATTGGAATGGAATGGAACATGGAATGGAACGTGGAATGGAATGTGGAATGGAAAGTGGAATGGAATGGAATGGAATGTGGAAGGGATCGTGTAATGGAATGGAATGGAAAGTGGAATGGAATGTGGAATGGAACATGGAATGCAATGTGCAATGGAATGTGAAAGAGGACGTGGAAAGGAATGGAATGAAAAGTGGAATGGTACATGGAATGTAATGGAAAGGAACGTGGAATGGAATGTGGAAAGGAATGTGGAAAGGAACGTGGAAAGGAATGGAATGGAATGTGGAATGGAATGTAGAATGGAATGTGGAAGTTAATGTTGAAGGGAATGTGGAATGGAATTGAATGGAGTGGAATGGAATGCGGAATGCAATGTGGAAAGGAATGTGGAAGGAAATGTGGAATGGAATGGAATTAAACGTGGAATGGAATGTGGAATGGAATGTGGAATGGAATGGAATGGAATGTTGAATGGAATGTGGATCGGAATGAAAAGGAAAGTCGAATGGAATGGTATGGAACGTGGAATGGAATGGAATGGAATGGAACGTGGAATGAAAGGATTAATGGAACATGAAATGGAAAGTGGAATGAAATGTAGAATGGAATGTGCAATGGAATGTGTAATGGAAACTTTAATGGAATGGAATGGAATGTGGAATCGAACATGGAATGAAATTGAATGGAACGTGGAATGGAAAGTGGAATGGAATGTGGAATGGAATGGAATGGAATGTGGAATGGAATGTGGAACAGAGTGTGGAATGGAATGGAATGGATTGTAGAATGGAATGTGGCAGGGAATTTAATGGAATGTGGAATGGAAAGTGTATTGCAATGTAGAATGGGTTGTGGAATGGAATGTGGAATAGAACAGAATACAATGTGGAATGGAATGTGGAATGGAGTGTGGAATAAAACTTGGAATGGAATGCAATGAAATATGGAAAGGAACGTGGAATGGAATGGAATGGAAAGTGGAACTGTATGTGGAATGGAACTTGTAATGGAATGAAATGGAATGTGGAATGAAAAGTGAAATGCAATGGAATTGAACATGGAATATAACGTATAATGGAAAGTGGAATGGAATGTGGAATTGAACATAGGATACAATGTGGAATCAAGTGTGGAATGGAACGGAATGGATTATGGAAAGGAATGTGGAATTGAGTGTGGATTGGAGAGTGGAATGGAATGGAAAGGAATGTGGAATGGAACGTGGAATGGAATGGAATGGAATGGAATGTGGAATGGAATGGAATGGAATGTGGAATGGAATGTGCAATGGAATGGAATGAAATGTGGAATGAAATGTGGAATGGAATGGAATGGAATGTGGAATGGAATGTGGAATGGAATTTAACGGATATTGGAATGGAACGTGGTATGGTATGTGGAATGGAATGTGGAATGGAATGGAATGGAAGAGAAAGGAATGTGGAATGGCATGTGAATTGGAATGCAATAGATTGTGGAACAGAATGTGTAATGAAACACAATGGAATGAGAATGGAACGTGGAATGGAATGTGGAATGGAATGTGGAACGGACTGCGGAATGGAATGTGGAATGGAATGAGGAATGGAATGGAATGTGGAATGGAATGTGGAATAGAATGGAATTGGATGTGGAATGAAATGTGGAATATAACGTGTAATGAAATGGAATGGAATGTGGAAAGGAATGGAATGGAATGAGGAATGAGATCTGGACTGGAATGGAATGCAATGTGGAATGCAAAGTGAAATGGAATGGAATGGAATGTGTAATGAAATGTGGAATGCAATGGAATGGAATGTGGAATGGAATGTGGAATGAAATGTGGAATGGAATGTGAAATGGAAGTGGAATTCAATATCGAATGGAACGGAATGGAATGTGGAATGGGAAGTGGAATGGAATGCGGAATGGAACCTGAAATGTAATGGAATGGAACGTGTAATGGAATATGGAATGGAATGGAATGGAAAGTGGAATGGGAAGGAATGGAATGTGCAATGGAATGGAATGGAATGTGGAATTTAAAGGACTGGAATGTGGAATGGACTGAAATGGAATGTGGAAAGGAATCTGGAATGGAATGCAATGGAATGTGGAATGGAACGGAACGGAATGTGGAATGGAATATGGAATGGAACGGAATGGTATGTGGAATGGAATGCGGAATGAAAAGTTGAATGGAATGGAATGGGTTGTGGAATGGAATGCTATGGAATGGTATGGAATCTGGAATGGAATGGAATGGAATGTTGTAAGGAACGTGGAATGGAACGTGGAAAGGAATGTGGAATGACATGTGTAATGCAAAGGAATGGAAGGTGAAAAGGGATGTGGAATGCAATGGCATGCAACGTGGAATGGAATGGAATGGAATGCAATGTGGAACGGGATTGAATGGAAAGGAGTGGAATTTGGAATGGAATGTGGAATGGAATGTAGAATGGAATGTGGAATGGAATGTGGAATGGAATGGAATGGAAAGTGGAAGGCAATGTGGAATGGAAAGTGGAATGGAATGGAAGGAATGTGGAATGGAATGTGAAATGGAAAGGAATGGAAGGAATGTGGAACGGAATGTGAAATGGAATGGAATGGAATGTCAAATTTAATGTGGAAAGGAATCTGAAATGGAAAGTGGAATGCAATGTGGAATGGAATTTGGAATGTATCATGGAGTGGAATGTGAAATATATCGTGGAATGGAAAGTGGAATAGAATTGAATGCAACGTGTAACGGAATGTGGAATGGAATGTTTAATGGAATGTGGAATGGAATGGAGTGGAATGTGGAATGGAATGTGGAATGGAATGTGGAATATAATGGAATGGAATGTGGAATGGAGTGTGGAATGAAATGAAATGGAAAGTGGAATGGAATGGAACGGAATGTGGAATGGAATGTGGAATAGAATGTGGAATGCAAAGGAATGTAATATGGAATGGAATGTGGAAAAGAAAGTGGAATGGAATGCAATGGAATGTTGAATGGAACGTGGATTGGAATGGAATGGAAAGTGGAATTGAAAGTGGATTGTAAACTGGAATGGAATGGACTGGAATGTGGAATGGAATGGAATGGAATGTTGAATGTAATGTAATGGAATATGGAATGGAATGGAGAGGAATGGAATGTAGAATGGAATGTGGAATGGAATGTGGAATGGAATGGAATGGAATGTGGAATGCAATAGAATGGATTGTGGAATGGAATGGAATGGAATGGAAAGTGGAATGGAACGTGGAATGGAATGGAATTGTATGTAGTGTGAATGCAATGGAATGTTGAATGGAACGTACAAGTGAATAAGGAATGGAACGTTGAATGGAATGGAACAGAATGTGGAATGGAATATGGAATGGTATGGAATGGAGTGTGGAACGGATTGTGGAATGAAACGTGGAATGGAAAGTGGAAAGGAATGGAATGTGGAATGGAATAGATTGGAATGCTTAAATTGAATGGAATGGAATGTGGATTGGAATGTGGACTGCAATGGAATGCAATGTGGAATGGAATGGAATGGAATGTGGAATGTAATTTTCAATGGATTGTGGCATGAAATATGGAGTGGAACGTGGAATGGAAAGTGAAATGGAATGGAATGGATCGTGGAATGAACCTGGAATGGAATTTGGAATGGAAGGTGTAATGGAGTGAGGAATGGAATTGAAAGGAACGTGGAATGGAATGTGGAACGGAATGTGGAATGGAATGGAATGGAATGCGGAATGGAATCGATTGGAATGTGGAATGGAATGTGGAATGGAACGGATTGGAATGTTGAATGGAATGTGGAATGCAATGCAACGCAATGTGGAATGGAAATTAATGGAATGTAGAATGTAATGGAATGGAATGTGGAATGGAATGAGGAATGGAATGTGGAGTGGCACTTGGAATGGACGGAGTGCAATGTGGAATGGAATGTGGAATGGAATGTGAAATGGAACGTGGAAGGAATGCAGTGTGGAATGGAACCAGGATTGGAATGGAATGGAAAGTGGAATGGAATGGAATGGAACGTGGAATGTAACGTGGAATGGAATGTGGAAAGGAACGTGGAATGGAATATGCAAAGGAATGTGAAATGGAACGTGAAAAGGAATGGAATTGAAAGTGGAATGGTAGGTGGAATGGAATGGAAAGGTACGTGGAATGGAATGTGGAATGGAAAGTGGAAATGAACGTGGAATGGAATGTAATTGAATGTGGAATGGAATGTAGAATGGAATGTAGAATGTAATGTGGAAGAGAATGTGGAATGGAATTGAATGGAATGGAATGGAATGTGGAATGGAATATGGAAAGGACTGTGGAATGGAATGTGGAATGGAATGGAATTAAACGTGGAAAGGAATGTGGAATAGAATGTGGAATGGAACGTGGAATGCAACGCAATGGAAAGTGGAATGGGATGGACTGGAATGTGGAATGGAACGTGGAATGGAATGTGGAATACATCGTGGAATGGAAAGTGTAATTGAAAGTGTAATGGAAAGTGGAATGGAGGGGAATGGAACGTGGAATGGAATGTGGAGAGGAATGGAATGGAATGTGGAATGGAATGGAAAAGAATGTGGAATGGAAAGGAAAGGAACGAGGAATGGAACATGGAATGGAATGTGGAAAGCAACGTGGAATGGAACGTGGAATGTAATGTGAAATAGAATGGAATGGAATGGGGAATAGAATGGAAACGGAATGTGGAATGGAATGGAATGGAGTGGAATGTGGAATGGAATGGAATGGAATGGAATGGAATGAGGAATGCAATGGAATGCAATGTGAAATGGAATGTTGAATGAAACATGGAATGGAACGTGGAATGGAACATGGAATGGAATGTGGAATGGAATGGAAAAGAATAAGAATGGAATGGATTGGAATGTGGAATAGAATGTGGTATGGAATGGAATGGAATGGAATGTTGAATGGAATAGAATGGAATGGTATGGAACGTGGAATGGAATGGAAAGGAATGTGGAATGGAACGTGGAATGGAATTTAATGGAACGTGGAATGGAATGCGTAATGAAATGAGGAGTGGAAAGTTGAATGGAACGTGGAATGGAATAGAATGGAACGTGGAATGGAATGAGGAATGGAATGTGGAATGGGACGTGGAAGAGAATGTGGAATGTAATTTGGAATTGAAAAGAATGGAATGTGGAATGGAATGGAATGGAATGTGGAATAGAGTGAGTAATGAAATGAAATGGTATCTAGAATAGAATGGAAAGGAATGTGGAATGGAATGTGGAATGGAAAGGAATGTAATATGGAATGGAATGTGGAAACGAAAGTGGAATGGAATGCAATGGAATGTGGAAAGGAACGTGCATTGGAATGGAAAGAAAAGTGGAATTGAATGTGGATTGTAAACTGGAATAAAATGGAATGGAATGTGGAATGGAATGGAATGAAATGTGGAATGGAATGTGGAATGGAACGTGGAAAGGAACATGGAATGGAATGGATTGGAATGTGGAAAGGAACATGGAATGGAATGGATTGGAATGTGGAATGGAATGTGGAATTGAACGGACTGGAATGTGGAATGGAATGTGGAATGAAATGCAACAGAATGTGGAATGGAATGTAATGGAATGTGGAATGGAATGTGGAATGGAATGAAATGGAATGTGGAATGGAATGAGGAATGGAATGTGGAGTGGCACTTGGAATGAAACGGAGTGCAATGTGGAATGGAATGTGGAATGGAATGTGAAATGGAAAGTGGATGGAATGCAGTGTTGAATGCAACGTGGATTGGAATGGAATGGAACATGGAATGGAACGTGGAATGGAATGTGGAATGGAAAGTGGAATGGAATGGAATGGAATGTGGAAGGGATCGTGTAATGGAATGGAATGGAAAGTGGAATGGAATGTGGAATGGAACATGGAATGCAATGTGCAATGGAATGTGAAAGAGGACGTGGAAAGGAATGGAATGAAAAGTGGAATGGTACATGGAATGTAATGGAAAGGAACGTGGAATGGAATGTGGAAAGGAATGTGGAAAGGAACGTGGAAAGGAATGGAATGGAATGTGGAATGGAATGTAGAATGGAATGTGGAAGTTAATGTTGAAGGGAATGTGGAATGGAATTGAATGGAGTGGAATGGAATGCGGAATGCAATGTGGAAAGGAATGTGGAAGGAAATGTGGAATGGAATGGAATTAAACGTGGAATGGAATGTGGAATGGAATGTGGAATGGAATGGAATGGAATGTTGAATGGAATGTGGATCGGAATGAAAAGGAAAGTCGAATGGAATGGTATGGAACGTGGAATGGAATGGAATGGAATGGAACGTGGAATGAAAGGATTAATGGAACATGAAATGGAAAGTGGAATGAAATGTAGAATGGAATGTGCAATGGAATGTGTAATGGAAACTTTAATGGAATGGAATGGAATGTGGAATCGAACATGGAATGAAATTGAATGGAACGTGGAATGGAAAGTGGAATGGAATGTGGAATGGAATGGAATGGAATGTGGAATGGAATGTGGAACAGAGTGTGGAATGGAATGGAATGGATTGTAGAATGGAATGTGGCAGGGAATTTAATGGAATGTGGAATGGAAAGTGTATTGCAATGTAGAATGGGTTGTGGAATGGAATGTGGAATAGAACAGAATACAATGTGGAATGGAATGTGGAATGGAGTGTGGAATAAAACTTGGAATGGAATGCAATGAAATATGGAAAGGAACGTGGAATGGAATGGAATGGAAAGTGGAACTGTATGTGGAATGGAACTTGTAATGGAATGAAATGGAATGTGGAATGAAAAGTGAAATGCAATGGAATTGAACATGGAATATAACGTATAATGGAAAGTGGAATGGAATGTGGAATTGAACATAGGATACAATGTGGAATCAAGTGTGGAATGGAACGGAATGGATTATGGAAAGGAATGTGGAATTGAGTGTGGATTGGAGAGTGGAATGGAATGGAAAGGAATGTGGAATGGAACGTGGAATGGAATGGAATGGAATGGAATGTGGAATGGAATGGAATGGAATGTGGAATGGAATGTGCAATGGAATGGAATGAAATGTGGAATGAAATGTGGAATGGAATGGAATGGAATGTGGAATGGAATGTGGAATGGAATTTAACGGATATTGGAATGGAACGTGGTATGGTATGTGGAATGGAATGTGGAATGGAATGGAATGGAAGAGAAAGGAATGTGGAATGGCATGTGAATTGGAATGCAATAGATTGTGGAACAGAATGTGTAATGAAACACAATGGAATGAGAATGGAACGTGGAATGGAATGTGGAATGGAATGTGGAACGGACTGCGGAATGGAATGTGGAATGGAATGAGGAATGGAATGGAATGTGGAATGGAATGTGGAATAGAATGGAATTGGATGTGGAATGAAATGTGGAATATAACGTGTAATGAAATGGAATGGAATGTGGAAAGGAATGGAATGGAATGAGGAATGAGATCTGGACTGGAATGGAATGCAATGTGGAATGCAAAGTGAAATGGAATGGAATGGAATGTGTAATGAAATGTGGAATGCAATGGAATGGAATGTGGAATGGAATGTGGAATGAAATGTGGAATGGAATGTGAAATGGAAGTGGAATTCAATATCGAATGGAACGGAATGGAATGTGGAATGGGAAGTGGAATGGAATGCGGAATGGAACCTGAAATGTAATGGAATGGAACGTGTAATGGAATATGGAATGGAATGGAATGGAAAGTGGAATGGGAAGGAATGGAATGTGCAATGGAATGGAATGGAATGTGGAATTTAAAGGACTGGAATGTGGAATGGACTGAAATGGAATGTGGAAAGGAATCTGGAATGGAATGCAATGGAATGTGGAATGGAACGGAACGGAATGTGGAATGGAATATGGAATGGAACGGAATGGTATGTGGAATGGAATGCGGAATGAAAAGTTGAATGGAATGGAATGGGTTGTGGAATGGAATGCTATGGAATGGTATGGAATCTGGAATGGAATGGAATGGAATGTTGTAAGGAACGTGGAATGGAACGTGGAAAGGAATGTGGAATGACATGTGTAATGCAAAGGAATGGAAGGTGAAAAGGGATGTGGAATGCAATGGCATGCAACGTGGAATGGAATGGAATGGAATGCAATGTGGAACGGGATTGAATGGAAAGGAGTGGAATTTGGAATGGAATGTGGAATGGAATGTAGAATGGAATGTGGAATGGAATGTGGAATGGAATGGAATGGAAAGTGGAAGGCAATGTGGAATGGAAAGTGGAATGGAATGGAAGGAATGTGGAATGGAATGTGAAATGGAAAGGAATGGAAGGAATGTGGAACGGAATGTGAAATGGAATGGAATGGAATGTCAAATTTAATGTGGAAAGGAATCTGAAATGGAAAGTGGAATGCAATGTGGAATGGAATTTGGAATGTATCATGGAGTGGAATGTGAAATATATCGTGGAATGGAAAGTGGAATAGAATTGAATGCAACGTGTAACGGAATGTGGAATGGAATGTTTAATGGAATGTGGAATGGAATGGAGTGGAATGTGGAATGGAATGTGGAATGGAATGTGGAATATAATGGAATGGAATGTGGAATGGAGTGTGGAATGAAATGAAATGGAAAGTGGAATGGAATGGAACGGAATGTGGAATGGAATGTGGAATAGAATGTGGAATGCAAAGGAATGTAATATGGAATGGAATGTGGAAAAGAAAGTGGAATGGAATGCAATGGAATGTTGAATGGAACGTGGATTGGAATGGAATGGAAAGTGGAATTGAAAGTGGATTGTAAACTGGAATGGAATGGACTGGAATGTGGAATGGAATGGAATGGAATGTTGAATGTAATGTAATGGAATATGGAATGGAATGGAGAGGAATGGAATGTAGAATGGAATGTGGAATGGAATGTGGAATGGAATGGAATGGAATGTGGAATGCAATAGAATGGATTGTGGAATGGAATGGAATGGAATGGAAAGTGGAATGGAACGTGGAATGGAATGGAATTGTATGTAGTGTGAATGCAATGGAATGTTGAATGGAACGTACAAGTGAATAAGGAATGGAACGTTGAATGGAATGGAACAGAATGTGGAATGGAATATGGAATGGTATGGAATGGAGTGTGGAACGGATTGTGGAATGAAACGTGGAATGGAAAGTGGAAAGGAATGGAATGTGGAATGGAATAGATTGGAATGCTTAAATTGAATGGAATGGAATGTGGATTGGAATGTGGACTGCAATGGAATGCAATGTGGAATGGAATGGAATGGAATGTGGAATGTAATTTTCAATGGATTGTGGCATGAAATATGGAGTGGAACGTGGAATGGAAAGTGAAATGGAATGGAATGGATCGTGGAATGAACCTGGAATGGAATTTGGAATGGAAGGTGTAATGGAGTGAGGAATGGAATTGAAAGGAACGTGGAATGGAATGTGGAACGGAATGTGGAATGGAATGGAATGGAATGCGGAATGGAATCGATTGGAATGTGGAATGGAATGTGGAATGGAACGGATTGGAATGTTGAATGGAATGTGGAATGCAATGCAACGCAATGTGGAATGGAAATTAATGGAATGTAGAATGTAATGGAATGGAATGTGGAATGGAATGAGGAATGGAATGTGGAGTGGCACTTGGAATGGACGGAGTGCAATGTGGAATGGAATGTGGAATGGAATGTGAAATGGAACGTGGAAGGAATGCAGTGTGGAATGGAACCAGGATTGGAATGGAATGGAAAGTGGAATGGAATGGAATGGAACGTGGAATGTAACGTGGAATGGAATGTGGAAAGGAACGTGGAATGGAATATGCAAAGGAATGTGAAATGGAACGTGAAAAGGAATGGAATTGAAAGTGGAATGGTAGGTGGAATGGAATGGAAAGGTACGTGGAATGGAATGTGGAATGGAAAGTGGAAATGAACGTGGAATGGAATGTAATTGAATGTGGAATGGAATGTAGAATGGAATGTAGAATGTAATGTGGAAGAGAATGTGGAATGGAATTGAATGGAATGGAATGGAATGTGGAATGGAATATGGAAAGGACTGTGGAATGGAATGTGGAATGGAATGGAATTAAACGTGGAAAGGAATGTGGAATAGAATGTGGAATGGAACGTGGAATGCAACGCAATGGAAAGTGGAATGGGATGGACTGGAATGTGGAATGGAACGTGGAATGGAATGTGGAATACATCGTGGAATGGAAAGTGTAATTGAAAGTGTAATGGAAGGTGGAATGGAGGGGAATGGAACGTGGAATGGAATGTGGAGAGGAATGGAATGGAATGTGGAATGGAATGGAAAAGAATGTGGAATGGAAAGGAAAGGAACGAGGAATGGAACATGGAATGGAATGTGGAAAGCAACGTGGAATGGAACGTGGAATGTAATGTGAAATAGAATGGAATGGAATGGGGAATAGAATGGAAACGGAATGTGGAATGGAATGGAATGGAGTGGAATGTGGAATGGAATGGAATGGAATGGAATGGAATGAGGAATGCAATGGAATGCAATGTGAAATGGAATGTTGAATGAAACATGGAATGGAACGTGGAATGGAACATGGAATGGAATGTGGAATGGAATGGAAAAGAATAAGAATGGAATGGATTGGAATGTGGAATAGAATGTGGTATGGAATGGAATGGAATGGAATGTTGAATGGAATAGAATGGAATGGTATGGAACGTGGAATGGAATGGAAAGGAATGTGGAATGGAACGTGGAATGGAATTTAATGGAACGTGGAATGGAATGCGTAATGAAATGAGGAGTGGAAAGTTGAATGGAACGTGGAATGGAATAGAATGGAACGTGGAATGGAATGAGGAATGGAATGTGGAATGGGACGTGGAAGAGAATGTGGAATGTAATTTGGAATTGAAAAGAATGGAATGTGGAATGGAATGGAATGGAATGTGGAATAGAGTGAGTAATGAAATGAAATGGTATCTAGAATAGAATGGAAAGGAATGTGGAATGGAATGTGGAATGGAAAGGAATGTAATATGGAATGGAATGTGGAAACGAAAGTGGAATGGAATGCAATGGAATGTGGAAAGGAACGTGCATTGGAATGGAAAGAAAAGTGGAATTGAATGTGGATTGTAAACTGGAATAAAATGGAATGGAATGTGGAATGGAATGGAATGAAATGTGGAATGGAATGTGGAATGGAACGTGGAAAGGAACATGGAATGGAATGGATTGGAATGTGGAAAGGAACATGGAATGGAATGGATTGGAATGTGGAATGGAATGTGGAATTGAACGGACTGGAATGTGGAATGGAATGTGGAATGAAATGCAACAGAATGTGGAATGGAATGTAATGGAATGTGGAATGGAATGTGGAATGGAATGAAATGGAATGTGGAATGGAATGAGGAATGGAATGTGGAGTGGCACTTGGAATGAAACGGAGTGCAATGTGGAATGGAATGTGGAATGGAATGTGAAATGGAAAGTGGATGGAATGCAGTGTTGAATGCAACGTGGATTGGAATGGAATGGAACATGGAATGGAACGTGGAATGGAATGTGGAATGGAAAGTGGAATGGAATGGAATGGAATGTGGAAGGGATCGTGTAATGGAATGGAATGGAAAGTGGAATGGAATGTGGAATGGAACATGGAATGCAATGTGCAATGGAATGTGAAAGAGGACGTGGAAAGGAATGGAATGAAAAGTGGAATGGTACATGGAATGTAATGGAAAGGAACGTGGAATGGAATGTGGAAAGGAATGTGGAAAGGAACGTGGAAAGGAATGGAATGGAATGTGGAATGGAATGTAGAATGGAATGTGGAAGTTAATGTTGAAGGGAATGTGGAATGGAATTGAATGGAGTGGAATGGAATGCGGAATGCAATGTGGAAAGGAATGTGGAAGGAAATGTGGAATGGAATGGAATTAAACGTGGAATGGAATGTGGAATGGAATGTGGAATGGAATGGAATGGAATGTTGAATGGAATGTGGATCGGAATGAAAAGGAAAGTCGAATGGAATGGTATGGAACGTGGAATGGAATGGAATGGAATGGAACGTGGAATGAAAGGATTAATGGAACATGAAATGGAAAGTGGAATGAAATGTAGAATGGAATGTGCAATGGAATGTGTAATGGAAACTTTAATGGAATGGAATGGAATGTGGAATCGAACATGGAATGAAATTGAATGGAACGTGGAATGGAAAGTGGAATGGAATGTGGAATGGAATGGAATGGAATGTGGAATGGAATGTGGAACAGAGTGTGGAATGGAATGGAATGGATTGTAGAATGGAATGTGGCAGGGAATTTAATGGAATGTGGAATGGAAAGTGTATTGCAATGTAGAATGGGTTGTGGAATGGAATGTGGAATAGAACAGAATACAATGTGGAATGGAATGTGGAATGGAGTGTGGAATAAAACTTGGAATGGAATGCAATGAAATATGGAAAGGAACGTGGAATGGAATGGAATGGAAAGTGGAACTGTATGTGGAATGGAACTTGTAATGGAATGAAATGGAATGTGGAATGAAAAGTGAAATGCAATGGAATTGAACATGGAATATAACGTATAATGGAAAGTGGAATGGAATGTGGAATTGAACATAGGATACAATGTGGAATCAAGTGTGGAATGGAACGGAATGGATTATGGAAAGGAATGTGGAATTGAGTGTGGATTGGAGAGTGGAATGGAATGGAAAGGAATGTGGAATGGAACGTGGAATGGAATGGAATGGAATGGAATGTGGAATGGAATGGAATGGAATGTGGAATGGAATGTGCAATGGAATGGAATGAAATGTGGAATGAAATGTGGAATGGAATGGAATGGAATGTGGAATGGAATGTGGAATGGAATTTAACGGATATTGGAATGGAACGTGGTATGGTATGTGGAATGGAATGTGGAATGGAATGGAATGGAAGAGAAAGGAATGTGGAATGGCATGTGAATTGGAATGCAATAGATTGTGGAACAGAATGTGTAATGAAACACAATGGAATGAGAATGGAACGTGGAATGGAATGTGGAATGGAATGTGGAACGGACTGCGGAATGGAATGTGGAATGGAATGAGGAATGGAATGGAATGTGGAATGGAATGTGGAATAGAATGGAATTGGATGTGGAATGAAATGTGGAATATAACGTGTAATGAAATGGAATGGAATGTGGAAAGGAATGGAATGGAATGAGGAATGAGATCTGGACTGGAATGGAATGCAATGTGGAATGCAAAGTGAAATGGAATGGAATGGAATGTGTAATGAAATGTGGAATGCAATGGAATGGAATGTGGAATGGAATGTGGAATGAAATGTGGAATGGAATGTGAAATGGAAGTGGAATTCAATATCGAATGGAACGGAATGGAATGTGGAATGGGAAGTGGAATGGAATGCGGAATGGAACCTGAAATGTAATGGAATGGAACGTGTAATGGAATATGGAATGGAATGGAATGGAAAGTGGAATGGGAAGGAATGGAATGTGCAATGGAATGGAATGGAATGTGGAATTTAAAGGACTGGAATGTGGAATGGACTGAAATGGAATGTGGAAAGGAATCTGGAATGGAATGCAATGGAATGTGGAATGGAACGGAACGGAATGTGGAATGGAATATGGAATGGAACGGAATGGTATGTGGAATGGAATGCGGAATGAAAAGTTGAATGGAATGGAATGGGTTGTGGAATGGAATGCTATGGAATGGTATGGAATCTGGAATGGAATGGAATGGAATGTTGTAAGGAACGTGGAATGGAACGTGGAAAGGAATGTGGAATGACATGTGTAATGCAAAGGAATGGAAGGTGAAAAGGGATGTGGAATGCAATGGCATGCAACGTGGAATGGAATGGAATGGAATGCAATGTGGAACGGGATTGAATGGAAAGGAGTGGAATTTGGAATGGAATGTGGAATGGAATGTAGAATGGAATGTGGAATGGAATGTGGAATGGAATGGAATGGAAAGTGGAAGGCAATGTGGAATGGAAAGTGGAATGGAATGGAAGGAATGTGGAATGGAATGTGAAATGGAAAGGAATGGAAGGAATGTGGAACGGAATGTGAAATGGAATGGAATGGAATGTCAAATTTAATGTGGAAAGGAATCTGAAATGGAAAGTGGAATGCAATGTGGAATGGAATTTGGAATGTATCATGGAGTGGAATGTGAAATATATCGTGGAATGGAAAGTGGAATAGAATTGAATGCAACGTGTAACGGAATGTGGAATGGAATGTTTAATGGAATGTGGAATGGAATGGAGTGGAATGTGGAATGGAATGTGGAATGGAATGTGGAATATAATGGAATGGAATGTGGAATGGAGTGTGGAATGAAATGAAATGGAAAGTGGAATGGAATGGAACGGAATGTGGAATGGAATGTGGAATAGAATGTGGAATGCAAAGGAATGTAATATGGAATGGAATGTGGAAAAGAAAGTGGAATGGAATGCAATGGAATGTTGAATGGAACGTGGATTGGAATGGAATGGAAAGTGGAATTGAAAGTGGATTGTAAACTGGAATGGAATGGACTGGAATGTGGAATGGAATGGAATGGAATGTTGAATGTAATGTAATGGAATATGGAATGGAATGGAGAGGAATGGAATGTAGAATGGAATGTGGAATGGAATGTGGAATGGAATGGAATGGAATGTGGAATGCAATAGAATGGATTGTGGAATGGAATGGAATGGAATGGAAAGTGGAATGGAACGTGGAATGGAATGGAATTGTATGTAGTGTGAATGCAATGGAATGTTGAATGGAACGTACAAGTGAATAAGGAATGGAACGTTGAATGGAATGGAACAGAATGTGGAATGGAATATGGAATGGTATGGAATGGAGTGTGGAACGGATTGTGGAATGAAACGTGGAATGGAAAGTGGAAAGGAATGGAATGTGGAATGGAATAGATTGGAATGCTTAAATTGAATGGAATGGAATGTGGATTGGAATGTGGACTGCAATGGAATGCAATGTGGAATGGAATGGAATGGAATGTGGAATGTAATTTTCAATGGATTGTGGCATGAAATATGGAGTGGAACGTGGAATGGAAAGTGAAATGGAATGGAATGGATCGTGGAATGAACCTGGAATGGAATTTGGAATGGAAGGTGTAATGGAGTGAGGAATGGAATTGAAAGGAACGTGGAATGGAATGTGGAACGGAATGTGGAATGGAATGGAATGGAATGCGGAATGGAATCGATTGGAATGTGGAATGGAATGTGGAATGGAACGGATTGGAATGTTGAATGGAATGTGGAATGCAATGCAACGCAATGTGGAATGGAAATTAATGGAATGTAGAATGTAATGGAATGGAATGTGGAATGGAATGAGGAATGGAATGTGGAGTGGCACTTGGAATGGACGGAGTGCAATGTGGAATGGAATGTGGAATGGAATGTGAAATGGAACGTGGAAGGAATGCAGTGTGGAATGGAACCAGGATTGGAATGGAATGGAAAGTGGAATGGAATGGAATGGAACGTGGAATGTAACGTGGAATGGAATGTGGAAAGGAACGTGGAATGGAATATGCAAAGGAATGTGAAATGGAACGTGAAAAGGAATGGAATTGAAAGTGGAATGGTAGGTGGAATGGAATGGAAAGGTACGTGGAATGGAATGTGGAATGGAAAGTGGAAATGAACGTGGAATGGAATGTAATTGAATGTGGAATGGAATGTAGAATGGAATGTAGAATGTAATGTGGAAGAGAATGTGGAATGGAATTGAATGGAATGGAATGGAATGTGGAATGGAATATGGAAAGGACTGTGGAATGGAATGTGGAATGGAATGGAATTAAACGTGGAAAGGAATGTGGAATAGAATGTGGAATGGAACGTGGAATGCAACGCAATGGAAAGTGGAATGGGATGGACTGGAATGTGGAATGGAACGTGGAATGGAATGTGGAATACATCGTGGAATGGAAAGTGTAATTGAAAGTGTAATGGAAGGTGGAATGGAGGGGAATGGAACGTGGAATGGAATGTGGAGAGGAATGGAATGGAATGTGGAATGGAATGGAAAAGAATGTGGAATGGAAAGGAAAGGAACGAGGAATGGAACATGGAATGGAATGTGGAAAGCAACGTGGAATGGAACGTGGAATGTAATGTGAAATAGAATGGAATGGAATGGGGAATAGAATGGAAACGGAATGTGGAATGGAATGGAATGGAGTGGAATGTGGAATGGAATGGAATGGAATGGAATGGAATGAGGAATGCAATGGAATGCAATGTGAAATGGAATGTTGAATGAAACATGGAATGGAACGTGGAATGGAACATGGAATGGAATGTGGAATGGAATGGAAAAGAATAAGAATGGAATGGATTGGAATGTGGAATAGAATGTGGTATGGAATGGAATGGAATGGAATGTTGAATGGAATAGAATGGAATGGTATGGAACGTGGAATGGAATGGAAAGGAATGTGGAATGGAACGTGGAATGGAATTTAATGGAACGTGGAATGGAATGCGTAATGAAATGAGGAGTGGAAAGTTGAATGGAACGTGGAATGGAATAGAATGGAACGTGGAATGGAATGAGGAATGGAATGTGGAATGGGACGTGGAAGAGAATGTGGAATGTAATTTGGAATTGAAAAGAATGGAATGTGGAATGGAATGGAATGGAATGTGGAATAGAGTGAGTAATGAAATGAAATGGTATCTAGAATAGAATGGAAAGGAATGTGGAATGGAATGTGGAATGGAAAGGAATGTAATATGGAATGGAATGTGGAAACGAAAGTGGAATGGAATGCAATGGAATGTGGAAAGGAACGTGCATTGGAATGGAAAGAAAAGTGGAATTGAATGTGGATTGTAAACTGGAATAAAATGGAATGGAATGTGGAATGGAATGGAATGAAATGTGGAATGGAATGTGGAATGGAACGTGGAAAGGAACATGGAATGGAATGGATTGGAATGTGGAAAGGAACATGGAATGGAATGGATTGGAATGTGGAATGGAATGTGGAATTGAACGGACTGGAATGTGGAATGGAATGTGGAATGAAATGCAACAGAATGTGGAATGGAATGTAATGGAATGTGGAATGGAATGTGGAATGGAATGAAATGGAATGTGGAATGGAATGAGGAATGGAATGTGGAGTGGCACTTGGAATGAAACGGAGTGCAATGTGGAATGGAATGTGGAATGGAATGTGAAATGGAAAGTGGATGGAATGCAGTGTTGAATGCAACGTGGATTGGAATGGAATGGAACATGGAATGGAACGTGGAATGGAATGTGGAATGGAAAGTGGAATGGAATGGAATGGAATGTGGAAGGGATCGTGTAATGGAATGGAATGGAAAGTGGAATGGAATGTGGAATGGAACATGGAATGCAATGTGCAATGGAATGTGAAAGAGGACGTGGAAAGGAATGGAATGAAAAGTGGAATGGTACATGGAATGTAATGGAAAGGAACGTGGAATGGAATGTGGAAAGGAATGTGGAAAGGAACGTGGAAAGGAATGGAATGGAATGTGGAATGGAATGTAGAATGGAATGTGGAAGTTAATGTTGAAGGGAATGTGGAATGGAATTGAATGGAGTGGAATGGAATGCGGAATGCAATGTGGAAAGGAATGTGGAAGGAAATGTGGAATGGAATGGAATTAAACGTGGAATGGAATGTGGAATGGAATGTGGAATGGAATGGAATGGAATGTTGAATGGAATGTGGATCGGAATGAAAAGGAAAGTCGAATGGAATGGTATGGAACGTGGAATGGAATGGAATGGAATGGAACGTGGAATGAAAGGATTAATGGAACATGAAATGGAAAGTGGAATGAAATGTAGAATGGAATGTGCAATGGAATGTGTAATGGAAACTTTAATGGAATGGAATGGAATGTGGAATCGAACATGGAATGAAATTGAATGGAACGTGGAATGGAAAGTGGAATGGAATGTGGAATGGAATGGAATGGAATGTGGAATGGAATGTGGAACAGAGTGTGGAATGGAATGGAATGGATTGTAGAATGGAATGTGGCAGGGAATTTAATGGAATGTGGAATGGAAAGTGTATTGCAATGTAGAATGGGTTGTGGAATGGAATGTGGAATAGAACAGAATACAATGTGGAATGGAATGTGGAATGGAGTGTGGAATAAAACTTGGAATGGAATGCAATGAAATATGGAAAGGAACGTGGAATGGAATGGAATGGAAAGTGGAACTGTATGTGGAATGGAACTTGTAATGGAATGAAATGGAATGTGGAATGAAAAGTGAAATGCAATGGAATTGAACATGGAATATAACGTATAATGGAAAGTGGAATGGAATGTGGAATTGAACATAGGATACAATGTGGAATCAAGTGTGGAATGGAACGGAATGGATTATGGAAAGGAATGTGGAATTGAGTGTGGATTGGAGAGTGGAATGGAATGGAAAGGAATGTGGAATGGAACGTGGAATGGAATGGAATGGAATGGAATGTGGAATGGAATGGAATGGAATGTGGAATGGAATGTGCAATGGAATGGAATGAAATGTGGAATGAAATGTGGAATGGAATGGAATGGAATGTGGAATGGAATGTGGAATGGAATTTAACGGATATTGGAATGGAACGTGGTATGGTATGTGGAATGGAATGTGGAATGGAATGGAATGGAAGAGAAAGGAATGTGGAATGGCATGTGAATTGGAATGCAATAGATTGTGGAACAGAATGTGTAATGAAACACAATGGAATGAGAATGGAACGTGGAATGGAATGTGGAATGGAATGTGGAACGGACTGCGGAATGGAATGTGGAATGGAATGAGGAATGGAATGGAATGTGGAATGGAATGTGGAATAGAATGGAATTGGATGTGGAATGAAATGTGGAATATAACGTGTAATGAAATGGAATGGAATGTGGAAAGGAATGGAATGGAATGAGGAATGAGATCTGGACTGGAATGGAATGCAATGTGGAATGCAAAGTGAAATGGAATGGAATGGAATGTGTAATGAAATGTGGAATGCAATGGAATGGAATGTGGAATGGAATGTGGAATGAAATGTGGAATGGAATGTGAAATGGAAGTGGAATTCAATATCGAATGGAACGGAATGGAATGTGGAATGGGAAGTGGAATGGAATGCGGAATGGAACCTGAAATGTAATGGAATGGAACGTGTAATGGAATATGGAATGGAATGGAATGGAAAGTGGAATGGGAAGGAATGGAATGTGCAATGGAATGGAATGGAATGTGGAATTTAAAGGACTGGAATGTGGAATGGACTGAAATGGAATGTGGAAAGGAATCTGGAATGGAATGCAATGGAATGTGGAATGGAACGGAACGGAATGTGGAATGGAATATGGAATGGAACGGAATGGTATGTGGAATGGAATGCGGAATGAAAAGTTGAATGGAATGGAATGGGTTGTGGAATGGAATGCTATGGAATGGTATGGAATCTGGAATGGAATGGAATGGAATGTTGTAAGGAACGTGGAATGGAACGTGGAAAGGAATGTGGAATGACATGTGTAATGCAAAGGAATGGAAGGTGAAAAGGGATGTGGAATGCAATGGCATGCAACGTGGAATGGAATGGAATGGAATGCAATGTGGAACGGGATTGAATGGAAAGGAGTGGAATTTGGAATGGAATGTGGAATGGAATGTAGAATGGAATGTGGAATGGAATGTGGAATGGAATGGAATGGAAAGTGGAAGGCAATGTGGAATGGAAAGTGGAATGGAATGGAAGGAATGTGGAATGGAATGTGAAATGGAAAGGAATGGAAGGAATGTGGAACGGAATGTGAAATGGAATGGAATGGAATGTCAAATTTAATGTGGAAAGGAATCTGAAATGGAAAGTGGAATGCAATGTGGAATGGAATTTGGAATGTATCATGGAGTGGAATGTGAAATATATCGTGGAATGGAAAGTGGAATAGAATTGAATGCAACGTGTAACGGAATGTGGAATGGAATGTTTAATGGAATGTGGAATGGAATGGAGTGGAATGTGGAATGGAATGTGGAATGGAATGTGGAATATAATGGAATGGAATGTGGAATGGAGTGTGGAATGAAATGAAATGGAAAGTGGAATGGAATGGAACGGAATGTGGAATGGAATGTGGAATAGAATGTGGAATGCAAAGGAATGTAATATGGAATGGAATGTGGAAAAGAAAGTGGAATGGAATGCAATGGAATGTTGAATGGAACGTGGATTGGAATGGAATGGAAAGTGGAATTGAAAGTGGATTGTAAACTGGAATGGAATGGACTGGAATGTGGAATGGAATGGAATGGAATGTTGAATGTAATGTAATGGAATATGGAATGGAATGGAGAGGAATGGAATGTAGAATGGAATGTGGAATGGAATGTGGAATGGAATGGAATGGAATGTGGAATGCAATAGAATGGATTGTGGAATGGAATGGAATGGAATGGAAAGTGGAATGGAACGTGGAATGGAATGGAATTGTATGTAGTGTGAATGCAATGGAATGTTGAATGGAACGTACAAGTGAATAAGGAATGGAACGTTGAATGGAATGGAACAGAATGTGGAATGGAATATGGAATGGTATGGAATGGAGTGTGGAACGGATTGTGGAATGAAACGTGGAATGGAAAGTGGAAAGGAATGGAATGTGGAATGGAATAGATTGGAATGCTTAAATTGAATGGAATGGAATGTGGATTGGAATGTGGACTGCAATGGAATGCAATGTGGAATGGAATGGAATGGAATGTGGAATGTAATTTTCAATGGATTGTGGCATGAAATATGGAGTGGAACGTGGAATGGAAAGTGAAATGGAATGGAATGGATCGTGGAATGAACCTGGAATGGAATTTGGAATGGAAGGTGTAATGGAGTGAGGAATGGAATTGAAAGGAACGTGGAATGGAATGTGGAACGGAATGTGGAATGGAATGGAATGGAATGCGGAATGGAATCGATTGGAATGTGGAATGGAATGTGGAATGGAACGGATTGGAATGTTGAATGGAATGTGGAATGCAATGCAACGCAATGTGGAATGGAAATTAATGGAATGTAGAATGTAATGGAATGGAATGTGGAATGGAATGAGGAATGGAATGTGGAGTGGCACTTGGAATGGACGGAGTGCAATGTGGAATGGAATGTGGAATGGAATGTGAAATGGAACGTGGAAGGAATGCAGTGTGGAATGGAACCAGGATTGGAATGGAATGGAAAGTGGAATGGAATGGAATGGAACGTGGAATGTAACGTGGAATGGAATGTGGAAAGGAACGTGGAATGGAATATGCAAAGGAATGTGAAATGGAACGTGAAAAGGAATGGAATTGAAAGTGGAATGGTAGGTGGAATGGAATGGAAAGGTACGTGGAATGGAATGTGGAATGGAAAGTGGAAATGAACGTGGAATGGAATGTAATTGAATGTGGAATGGAATGTAGAATGGAATGTAGAATGTAATGTGGAAGAGAATGTGGAATGGAATTGAATGGAATGGAATGGAATGTGGAATGGAATATGGAAAGGACTGTGGAATGGAATGTGGAATGGAATGGAATTAAACGTGGAAAGGAATGTGGAATAGAATGTGGAATGGAACGTGGAATGCAACGCAATGGAAAGTGGAATGGGATGGACTGGAATGTGGAATGGAACGTGGAATGGAATGTGGAATACATCGTGGAATGGAAAGTGTAATTGAAAGTGTAATGGAAGGTGGAATGGAGGGGAATGGAACGTGGAATGGAATGTGGAGAGGAATGGAATGGAATGTGGAATGGAATGGAAAAGAATGTGGAATGGAAAGGAAAGGAACGAGGAATGGAACATGGAATGGAATGTGGAAAGCAACGTGGAATGGAACGTGGAATGTAATGTGAAATAGAATGGAATGGAATGGGGAATAGAATGGAAACGGAATGTGGAATGGAATGGAATGGAGTGGAATGTGGAATGGAATGGAATGGAATGGAATGGAATGAGGAATGCAATGGAATGCAATGTGAAATGGAATGTTGAATGAAACATGGAATGGAACGTGGAATGGAACATGGAATGGAATGTGGAATGGAATGGAAAAGAATAAGAATGGAATGGATTGGAATGTGGAATAGAATGTGGTATGGAATGGAATGGAATGGAATGTTGAATGGAATAGAATGGAATGGTATGGAACGTGGAATGGAATGGAAAGGAATGTGGAATGGAACGTGGAATGGAATTTAATGGAACGTGGAATGGAATGCGTAATGAAATGAGGAGTGGAAAGTTGAATGGAACGTGGAATGGAATAGAATGGAACGTGGAATGGAATGAGGAATGGAATGTGGAATGGGACGTGGAAGAGAATGTGGAATGTAATTTGGAATTGAAAAGAATGGAATGTGGAATGGAATGGAATGGAATGTGGAATAGAGTGAGTAATGAAATGAAATGGTATCTAGAATAGAATGGAAAGGAATGTGGAATGGAATGTGGAATGGAAAGGAATGTAATATGGAATGGAATGTGGAAACGAAAGTGGAATGGAATGCAATGGAATGTGGAAAGGAACGTGCATTGGAATGGAAAGAAAAGTGGAATTGAATGTGGATTGTAAACTGGAATAAAATGGAATGGAATGTGGAATGGAATGGAATGAAATGTGGAATGGAATGTGGAATGGAACGTGGAAAGGAACATGGAATGGAATGGATTGGAATGTGGAAAGGAACATGGAATGGAATGGATTGGAATGTGGAATGGAATGTGGAATTGAACGGACTGGAATGTGGAATGGAATGTGGAATGAAATGCAACAGAATGTGGAATGGAATGTAATGGAATGTGGAATGGAATGTGGAATGGAATGAAATGGAATGTGGAATGGAATGAGGAATGGAATGTGGAGTGGCACTTGGAATGAAACGGAGTGCAATGTGGAATGGAATGTGGAATGGAATGTGAAATGGAAAGTGGATGGAATGCAGTGTTGAATGCAACGTGGATTGGAATGGAATGGAACATGGAATGGAACGTGGAATGGAATGTGGAATGGAAAGTGGAATGGAATGGAATGGAATGTGGAAGGGATCGTGTAATGGAATGGAATGGAAAGTGGAATGGAATGTGGAATGGAACATGGAATGCAATGTGCAATGGAATGTGAAAGAGGACGTGGAAAGGAATGGAATGAAAAGTGGAATGGTACATGGAATGTAATGGAAAGGAACGTGGAATGGAATGTGGAAAGGAATGTGGAAAGGAACGTGGAAAGGAATGGAATGGAATGTGGAATGGAATGTAGAATGGAATGTGGAAGTTAATGTTGAAGGGAATGTGGAATGGAATTGAATGGAGTGGAATGGAATGCGGAATGCAATGTGGAAAGGAATGTGGAAGGAAATGTGGAATGGAATGGAATTAAACGTGGAATGGAATGTGGAATGGAATGTGGAATGGAATGGAATGGAATGTTGAATGGAATGTGGATCGGAATGAAAAGGAAAGTCGAATGGAATGGTATGGAACGTGGAATGGAATGGAATGGAATGGAACGTGGAATGAAAGGATTAATGGAACATGAAATGGAAAGTGGAATGAAATGTAGAATGGAATGTGCAATGGAATGTGTAATGGAAACTTTAATGGAATGGAATGGAATGTGGAATCGAACATGGAATGAAATTGAATGGAACGTGGAATGGAAAGTGGAATGGAATGTGGAATGGAATGGAATGGAATGTGGAATGGAATGTGGAACAGAGTGTGGAATGGAATGGAATGGATTGTAGAATGGAATGTGGCAGGGAATTTAATGGAATGTGGAATGGAAAGTGTATTGCAATGTAGAATGGGTTGTGGAATGGAATGTGGAATAGAACAGAATACAATGTGGAATGGAATGTGGAATGGAGTGTGGAATAAAACTTGGAATGGAATGCAATGAAATATGGAAAGGAACGTGGAATGGAATGGAATGGAAAGTGGAACTGTATGTGGAATGGAACTTGTAATGGAATGAAATGGAATGTGGAATGAAAAGTGAAATGCAATGGAATTGAACATGGAATATAACGTATAATGGAAAGTGGAATGGAATGTGGAATTGAACATAGGATACAATGTGGAATCAAGTGTGGAATGGAACGGAATGGATTATGGAAAGGAATGTGGAATTGAGTGTGGATTGGAGAGTGGAATGGAATGGAAAGGAATGTGGAATGGAACGTGGAATGGAATGGAATGGAATGGAATGTGGAATGGAATGGAATGGAATGTGGAATGGAATGTGCAATGGAATGGAATGAAATGTGGAATGAAATGTGGAATGGAATGGAATGGAATGTGGAATGGAATGTGGAATGGAATTTAACGGATATTGGAATGGAACGTGGTATGGTATGTGGAATGGAATGTGGAATGGAATGGAATGGAAGAGAAAGGAATGTGGAATGGCATGTGAATTGGAATGCAATAGATTGTGGAACAGAATGTGTAATGAAACACAATGGAATGAGAATGGAACGTGGAATGGAATGTGGAATGGAATGTGGAACGGACTGCGGAATGGAATGTGGAATGGAATGAGGAATGGAATGGAATGTGGAATGGAATGTGGAATAGAATGGAATTGGATGTGGAATGAAATGTGGAATATAACGTGTAATGAAATGGAATGGAATGTGGAAAGGAATGGAATGGAATGAGGAATGAGATCTGGACTGGAATGGAATGCAATGTGGAATGCAAAGTGAAATGGAATGGAATGGAATGTGTAATGAAATGTGGAATGCAATGGAATGGAATGTGGAATGGAATGTGGAATGAAATGTGGAATGGAATGTGAAATGGAAGTGGAATTCAATATCGAATGGAACGGAATGGAATGTGGAATGGGAAGTGGAATGGAATGCGGAATGGAACCTGAAATGTAATGGAATGGAACGTGTAATGGAATATGGAATGGAATGGAATGGAAAGTGGAATGGGAAGGAATGGAATGTGCAATGGAATGGAATGGAATGTGGAATTTAAAGGACTGGAATGTGGAATGGACTGAAATGGAATGTGGAAAGGAATCTGGAATGGAATGCAATGGAATGTGGAATGGAACGGAACGGAATGTGGAATGGAATATGGAATGGAACGGAATGGTATGTGGAATGGAATGCGGAATGAAAAGTTGAATGGAATGGAATGGGTTGTGGAATGGAATGCTATGGAATGGTATGGAATCTGGAATGGAATGGAATGGAATGTTGTAAGGAACGTGGAATGGAACGTGGAAAGGAATGTGGAATGACATGTGTAATGCAAAGGAATGGAAGGTGAAAAGGGATGTGGAATGCAATGGCATGCAACGTGGAATGGAATGGAATGGAATGCAATGTGGAACGGGATTGAATGGAAAGGAGTGGAATTTGGAATGGAATGTGGAATGGAATGTAGAATGGAATGTGGAATGGAATGTGGAATGGAATGGAATGGAAAGTGGAAGGCAATGTGGAATGGAAAGTGGAATGGAATGGAAGGAATGTGGAATGGAATGTGAAATGGAAAGGAATGGAAGGAATGTGGAACGGAATGTGAAATGGAATGGAATGGAATGTCAAATTTAATGTGGAAAGGAATCTGAAATGGAAAGTGGAATGCAATGTGGAATGGAATTTGGAATGTATCATGGAGTGGAATGTGAAATATATCGTGGAATGGAAAGTGGAATAGAATTGAATGCAACGTGTAACGGAATGTGGAATGGAATGTTTAATGGAATGTGGAATGGAATGGAGTGGAATGTGGAATGGAATGTGGAATGGAATGTGGAATATAATGGAATGGAATGTGGAATGGAGTGTGGAATGAAATGAAATGGAAAGTGGAATGGAATGGAACGGAATGTGGAATGGAATGTGGAATAGAATGTGGAATGCAAAGGAATGTAATATGGAATGGAATGTGGAAAAGAAAGTGGAATGGAATGCAATGGAATGTTGAATGGAACGTGGATTGGAATGGAATGGAAAGTGGAATTGAAAGTGGATTGTAAACTGGAATGGAATGGACTGGAATGTGGAATGGAATGGAATGGAATGTTGAATGTAATGTAATGGAATATGGAATGGAATGGAGAGGAATGGAATGTAGAATGGAATGTGGAATGGAATGTGGAATGGAATGGAATGGAATGTGGAATGCAATAGAATGGATTGTGGAATGGAATGGAATGGAATGGAAAGTGGAATGGAACGTGGAATGGAATGGAATTGTATGTAGTGTGAATGCAATGGAATGTTGAATGGAACGTACAAGTGAATAAGGAATGGAACGTTGAATGGAATGGAACAGAATGTGGAATGGAATATGGAATGGTATGGAATGGAGTGTGGAACGGATTGTGGAATGAAACGTGGAATGGAAAGTGGAAAGGAATGGAATGTGGAATGGAATAGATTGGAATGCTTAAATTGAATGGAATGGAATGTGGATTGGAATGTGGACTGCAATGGAATGCAATGTGGAATGGAATGGAATGGAATGTGGAATGTAATTTTCAATGGATTGTGGCATGAAATATGGAGTGGAACGTGGAATGGAAAGTGAAATGGAATGGAATGGATCGTGGAATGAACCTGGAATGGAATTTGGAATGGAAGGTGTAATGGAGTGAGGAATGGAATTGAAAGGAACGTGGAATGGAATGTGGAACGGAATGTGGAATGGAATGGAATGGAATGCGGAATGGAATCGATTGGAATGTGGAATGGAATGTGGAATGGAACGGATTGGAATGTTGAATGGAATGTGGAATGCAATGCAACGCAATGTGGAATGGAAATTAATGGAATGTAGAATGTAATGGAATGGAATGTGGAATGGAATGAGGAATGGAATGTGGAGTGGCACTTGGAATGGACGGAGTGCAATGTGGAATGGAATGTGGAATGGAATGTGAAATGGAACGTGGAAGGAATGCAGTGTGGAATGGAACCAGGATTGGAATGGAATGGAAAGTGGAATGGAATGGAATGGAACGTGGAATGTAACGTGGAATGGAATGTGGAAAGGAACGTGGAATGGAATATGCAAAGGAATGTGAAATGGAACGTGAAAAGGAATGGAATTGAAAGTGGAATGGTAGGTGGAATGGAATGGAAAGGTACGTGGAATGGAATGTGGAATGGAAAGTGGAAATGAACGTGGAATGGAATGTAATTGAATGTGGAATGGAATGTAGAATGGAATGTAGAATGTAATGTGGAAGAGAATGTGGAATGGAATTGAATGGAATGGAATGGAATGTGGAATGGAATATGGAAAGGACTGTGGAATGGAATGTGGAATGGAATGGAATTAAACGTGGAAAGGAATGTGGAATAGAATGTGGAATGGAACGTGGAATGCAACGCAATGGAAAGTGGAATGGGATGGACTGGAATGTGGAATGGAACGTGGAATGGAATGTGGAATACATCGTGGAATGGAAAGTGTAATTGAAAGTGTAATGGAAGGTGGAATGGAGGGGAATGGAACGTGGAATGGAATGTGGAGAGGAATGGAATGGAATGTGGAATGGAATGGAAAAGAATGTGGAATGGAAAGGAAAGGAACGAGGAATGGAACATGGAATGGAATGTGGAAAGCAACGTGGAATGGAACGTGGAATGTAATGTGAAATAGAATGGAATGGAATGGGGAATAGAATGGAAACGGAATGTGGAATGGAATGGAATGGAGTGGAATGTGGAATGGAATGGAATGGAATGGAATGGAATGAGGAATGCAATGGAATGCAATGTGAAATGGAATGTTGAATGAAACATGGAATGGAACGTGGAATGGAACATGGAATGGAATGTGGAATGGAATGGAAAAGAATAAGAATGGAATGGATTGGAATGTGGAATAGAATGTGGTATGGAATGGAATGGAATGGAATGTTGAATGGAATAGAATGGAATGGTATGGAACGTGGAATGGAATGGAAAGGAATGTGGAATGGAACGTGGAATGGAATTTAATGGAACGTGGAATGGAATGCGTAATGAAATGAGGAGTGGAAAGTTGAATGGAACGTGGAATGGAATAGAATGGAACGTGGAATGGAATGAGGAATGGAATGTGGAATGGGACGTGGAAGAGAATGTGGAATGTAATTTGGAATTGAAAAGAATGGAATGTGGAATGGAATGGAATGGAATGTGGAATAGAGTGAGTAATGAAATGAAATGGTATCTAGAATAGAATGGAAAGGAATGTGGAATGGAATGTGGAATGGAAAGGAATGTAATATGGAATGGAATGTGGAAACGAAAGTGGAATGGAATGCAATGGAATGTGGAAAGGAACGTGCATTGGAATGGAAAGAAAAGTGGAATTGAATGTGGATTGTAAACTGGAATAAAATGGAATGGAATGTGGAATGGAATGGAATGAAATGTGGAATGGAATGTGGAATGGAACGTGGAAAGGAACATGGAATGGAATGGATTGGAATGTGGAAAGGAACATGGAATGGAATGGATTGGAATGTGGAATGGAATGTGGAATTGAACGGACTGGAATGTGGAATGGAATGTGGAATGAAATGCAACAGAATGTGGAATGGAATGTAATGGAATGTGGAATGGAATGTGGAATGGAATGAAATGGAATGTGGAATGGAATGAGGAATGGAATGTGGAGTGGCACTTGGAATGAAACGGAGTGCAATGTGGAATGGAATGTGGAATGGAATGTGAAATGGAAAGTGGATGGAATGCAGTGTTGAATGCAACGTGGATTGGAATGGAATGGAACATGGAATGGAACGTGGAATGGAATGTGGAATGGAAAGTGGAATGGAATGGAATGGAATGTGGAAGGGATCGTGTAATGGAATGGAATGGAAAGTGGAATGGAATGTGGAATGGAACATGGAATGCAATGTGCAATGGAATGTGAAAGAGGACGTGGAAAGGAATGGAATGAAAAGTGGAATGGTACATGGAATGTAATGGAAAGGAACGTGGAATGGAATGTGGAAAGGAATGTGGAAAGGAACGTGGAAAGGAATGGAATGGAATGTGGAATGGAATGTAGAATGGAATGTGGAAGTTAATGTTGAAGGGAATGTGGAATGGAATTGAATGGAGTGGAATGGAATGCGGAATGCAATGTGGAAAGGAATGTGGAAGGAAATGTGGAATGGAATGGAATTAAACGTGGAATGGAATGTGGAATGGAATGTGGAATGGAATGGAATGGAATGTTGAATGGAATGTGGATCGGAATGAAAAGGAAAGTCGAATGGAATGGTATGGAACGTGGAATGGAATGGAATGGAATGGAACGTGGAATGAAAGGATTAATGGAACATGAAATGGAAAGTGGAATGAAATGTAGAATGGAATGTGCAATGGAATGTGTAATGGAAACTTTAATGGAATGGAATGGAATGTGGAATCGAACATGGAATGAAATTGAATGGAACGTGGAATGGAAAGTGGAATGGAATGTGGAATGGAATGGAATGGAATGTGGAATGGAATGTGGAACAGAGTGTGGAATGGAATGGAATGGATTGTAGAATGGAATGTGGCAGGGAATTTAATGGAATGTGGAATGGAAAGTGTATTGCAATGTAGAATGGGTTGTGGAATGGAATGTGGAATAGAACAGAATACAATGTGGAATGGAATGTGGAATGGAGTGTGGAATAAAACTTGGAATGGAATGCAATGAAATATGGAAAGGAACGTGGAATGGAATGGAATGGAAAGTGGAACTGTATGTGGAATGGAACTTGTAATGGAATGAAATGGAATGTGGAATGAAAAGTGAAATGCAATGGAATTGAACATGGAATATAACGTATAATGGAAAGTGGAATGGAATGTGGAATTGAACATAGGATACAATGTGGAATCAAGTGTGGAATGGAACGGAATGGATTATGGAAAGGAATGTGGAATTGAGTGTGGATTGGAGAGTGGAATGGAATGGAAAGGAATGTGGAATGGAACGTGGAATGGAATGGAATGGAATGGAATGTGGAATGGAATGGAATGGAATGTGGAATGGAATGTGCAATGGAATGGAATGAAATGTGGAATGAAATGTGGAATGGAATGGAATGGAATGTGGAATGGAATGTGGAATGGAATTTAACGGATATTGGAATGGAACGTGGTATGGTATGTGGAATGGAATGTGGAATGGAATGGAATGGAAGAGAAAGGAATGTGGAATGGCATGTGAATTGGAATGCAATAGATTGTGGAACAGAATGTGTAATGAAACACAATGGAATGAGAATGGAACGTGGAATGGAATGTGGAATGGAATGTGGAACGGACTGCGGAATGGAATGTGGAATGGAATGAGGAATGGAATGGAATGTGGAATGGAATGTGGAATAGAATGGAATTGGATGTGGAATGAAATGTGGAATATAACGTGTAATGAAATGGAATGGAATGTGGAAAGGAATGGAATGGAATGAGGAATGAGATCTGGACTGGAATGGAATGCAATGTGGAATGCAAAGTGAAATGGAATGGAATGGAATGTGTAATGAAATGTGGAATGCAATGGAATGGAATGTGGAATGGAATGTGGAATGAAATGTGGAATGGAATGTGAAATGGAAGTGGAATTCAATATCGAATGGAACGGAATGGAATGTGGAATGGGAAGTGGAATGGAATGCGGAATGGAACCTGAAATGTAATGGAATGGAACGTGTAATGGAATATGGAATGGAATGGAATGGAAAGTGGAATGGGAAGGAATGGAATGTGCAATGGAATGGAATGGAATGTGGAATTTAAAGGACTGGAATGTGGAATGGACTGAAATGGAATGTGGAAAGGAATCTGGAATGGAATGCAATGGAATGTGGAATGGAACGGAACGGAATGTGGAATGGAATATGGAATGGAACGGAATGGTATGTGGAATGGAATGCGGAATGAAAAGTTGAATGGAATGGAATGGGTTGTGGAATGGAATGCTATGGAATGGTATGGAATCTGGAATGGAATGGAATGGAATGTTGTAAGGAACGTGGAATGGAACGTGGAAAGGAATGTGGAATGACATGTGTAATGCAAAGGAATGGAAGGTGAAAAGGGATGTGGAATGCAATGGCATGCAACGTGGAATGGAATGGAATGGAATGCAATGTGGAACGGGATTGAATGGAAAGGAGTGGAATTTGGAATGGAATGTGGAATGGAATGTAGAATGGAATGTGGAATGGAATGTGGAATGGAATGGAATGGAAAGTGGAAGGCAATGTGGAATGGAAAGTGGAATGGAATGGAAGGAATGTGGAATGGAATGTGAAATGGAAAGGAATGGAAGGAATGTGGAACGGAATGTGAAATGGAATGGAATGGAATGTCAAATTTAATGTGGAAAGGAATCTGAAATGGAAAGTGGAATGCAATGTGGAATGGAATTTGGAATGTATCATGGAGTGGAATGTGAAATATATCGTGGAATGGAAAGTGGAATAGAATTGAATGCAACGTGTAACGGAATGTGGAATGGAATGTTTAATGGAATGTGGAATGGAATGGAGTGGAATGTGGAATGGAATGTGGAATGGAATGTGGAATATAATGGAATGGAATGTGGAATGGAGTGTGGAATGAAATGAAATGGAAAGTGGAATGGAATGGAACGGAATGTGGAATGGAATGTGGAATAGAATGTGGAATGCAAAGGAATGTAATATGGAATGGAATGTGGAAAAGAAAGTGGAATGGAATGCAATGGAATGTTGAATGGAACGTGGATTGGAATGGAATGGAAAGTGGAATTGAAAGTGGATTGTAAACTGGAATGGAATGGACTGGAATGTGGAATGGAATGGAATGGAATGTTGAATGTAATGTAATGGAATATGGAATGGAATGGAGAGGAATGGAATGTAGAATGGAATGTGGAATGGAATGTGGAATGGAATGGAATGGAATGTGGAATGCAATAGAATGGATTGTGGAATGGAATGGAATGGAATGGAAAGTGGAATGGAACGTGGAATGGAATGGAATTGTATGTAGTGTGAATGCAATGGAATGTTGAATGGAACGTACAAGTGAATAAGGAATGGAACGTTGAATGGAATGGAACAGAATGTGGAATGGAATATGGAATGGTATGGAATGGAGTGTGGAACGGATTGTGGAATGAAACGTGGAATGGAAAGTGGAAAGGAATGGAATGTGGAATGGAATAGATTGGAATGCTTAAATTGAATGGAATGGAATGTGGATTGGAATGTGGACTGCAATGGAATGCAATGTGGAATGGAATGGAATGGAATGTGGAATGTAATTTTCAATGGATTGTGGCATGAAATATGGAGTGGAACGTGGAATGGAAAGTGAAATGGAATGGAATGGATCGTGGAATGAACCTGGAATGGAATTTGGAATGGAAGGTGTAATGGAGTGAGGAATGGAATTGAAAGGAACGTGGAATGGAATGTGGAACGGAATGTGGAATGGAATGGAATGGAATGCGGAATGGAATCGATTGGAATGTGGAATGGAATGTGGAATGGAACGGATTGGAATGTTGAATGGAATGTGGAATGCAATGCAACGCAATGTGGAATGGAAATTAATGGAATGTAGAATGTAATGGAATGGAATGTGGAATGGAATGAGGAATGGAATGTGGAGTGGCACTTGGAATGGACGGAGTGCAATGTGGAATGGAATGTGGAATGGAATGTGAAATGGAACGTGGAAGGAATGCAGTGTGGAATGGAACCAGGATTGGAATGGAATGGAAAGTGGAATGGAATGGAATGGAACGTGGAATGTAACGTGGAATGGAATGTGGAAAGGAACGTGGAATGGAATATGCAAAGGAATGTGAAATGGAACGTGAAAAGGAATGGAATTGAAAGTGGAATGGTAGGTGGAATGGAATGGAAAGGTACGTGGAATGGAATGTGGAATGGAAAGTGGAAATGAACGTGGAATGGAATGTAATTGAATGTGGAATGGAATGTAGAATGGAATGTAGAATGTAATGTGGAAGAGAATGTGGAATGGAATTGAATGGAATGGAATGGAATGTGGAATGGAATATGGAAAGGACTGTGGAATGGAATGTGGAATGGAATGGAATTAAACGTGGAAAGGAATGTGGAATAGAATGTGGAATGGAACGTGGAATGCAACGCAATGGAAAGTGGAATGGGATGGACTGGAATGTGGAATGGAACGTGGAATGGAATGTGGAATACATCGTGGAATGGAAAGTGTAATTGAAAGTGTAATGGAAGGTGGAATGGAGGGGAATGGAACGTGGAATGGAATGTGGAGAGGAATGGAATGGAATGTGGAATGGAATGGAAAAGAATGTGGAATGGAAAGGAAAGGAACGAGGAATGGAACATGGAATGGAATGTGGAAAGCAACGTGGAATGGAACGTGGAATGTAATGTGAAATAGAATGGAATGGAATGGGGAATAGAATGGAAACGGAATGTGGAATGGAATGGAATGGAGTGGAATGTGGAATGGAATGGAATGGAATGGAATGGAATGAGGAATGCAATGGAATGCAATGTGAAATGGAATGTTGAATGAAACATGGAATGGAACGTGGAATGGAACATGGAATGGAATGTGGAATGGAATGGAAAAGAATAAGAATGGAATGGATTGGAATGTGGAATAGAATGTGGTATGGAATGGAATGGAATGGAATGTTGAATGGAATAGAATGGAATGGTATGGAACGTGGAATGGAATGGAAAGGAATGTGGAATGGAACGTGGAATGGAATTTAATGGAACGTGGAATGGAATGCGTAATGAAATGAGGAGTGGAAAGTTGAATGGAACGTGGAATGGAATAGAATGGAACGTGGAATGGAATGAGGAATGGAATGTGGAATGGGACGTGGAAGAGAATGTGGAATGTAATTTGGAATTGAAAAGAATGGAATGTGGAATGGAATGGAATGGAATGTGGAATAGAGTGAGTAATGAAATGAAATGGTATCTAGAATAGAATGGAAAGGAATGTGGAATGGAATGTGGAATGGAAAGGAATGTAATATGGAATGGAATGTGGAAACGAAAGTGGAATGGAATGCAATGGAATGTGGAAAGGAACGTGCATTGGAATGGAAAGAAAAGTGGAATTGAATGTGGATTGTAAACTGGAATAAAATGGAATGGAATGTGGAATGGAATGGAATGAAATGTGGAATGGAATGTGGAATGGAACGTGGAAAGGAACATGGAATGGAATGGATTGGAATGTGGAAAGGAACATGGAATGGAATGGATTGGAATGTGGAATGGAATGTGGAATTGAACGGACTGGAATGTGGAATGGAATGTGGAATGAAATGCAACAGAATGTGGAATGGAATGTAATGGAATGTGGAATGGAATGTGGAATGGAATGAAATGGAATGTGGAATGGAATGAGGAATGGAATGTGGAGTGGCACTTGGAATGAAACGGAGTGCAATGTGGAATGGAATGTGGAATGGAATGTGAAATGGAAAGTGGATGGAATGCAGTGTTGAATGCAACGTGGATTGGAATGGAATGGAACATGGAATGGAACGTGGAATGGAATGTGGAATGGAAAGTGGAATGGAATGGAATGGAATGTGGAAGGGATCGTGTAATGGAATGGAATGGAAAGTGGAATGGAATGTGGAATGGAACATGGAATGCAATGTGCAATGGAATGTGAAAGAGGACGTGGAAAGGAATGGAATGAAAAGTGGAATGGTACATGGAATGTAATGGAAAGGAACGTGGAATGGAATGTGGAAAGGAATGTGGAAAGGAACGTGGAAAGGAATGGAATGGAATGTGGAATGGAATGTAGAATGGAATGTGGAAGTTAATGTTGAAGGGAATGTGGAATGGAATTGAATGGAGTGGAATGGAATGCGGAATGCAATGTGGAAAGGAATGTGGAAGGAAATGTGGAATGGAATGGAATTAAACGTGGAATGGAATGTGGAATGGAATGTGGAATGGAATGGAATGGAATGTTGAATGGAATGTGGATCGGAATGAAAAGGAAAGTCGAATGGAATGGTATGGAACGTGGAATGGAATGGAATGGAATGGAACGTGGAATGAAAGGATTAATGGAACATGAAATGGAAAGTGGAATGAAATGTAGAATGGAATGTGCAATGGAATGTGTAATGGAAACTTTAATGGAATGGAATGGAATGTGGAATCGAACATGGAATGAAATTGAATGGAACGTGGAATGGAAAGTGGAATGGAATGTGGAATGGAATGGAATGGAATGTGGAATGGAATGTGGAACAGAGTGTGGAATGGAATGGAATGGATTGTAGAATGGAATGTGGCAGGGAATTTAATGGAATGTGGAATGGAAAGTGTATTGCAATGTAGAATGGGTTGTGGAATGGAATGTGGAATAGAACAGAATACAATGTGGAATGGAATGTGGAATGGAATGTGGAATGGAGTGTGGAATAAAACTTGGAATGGAATGCAATGAAATATGGAAAGGAACGTGGAATGGAATGGAATGGAAAGTGGAACTGTATGTGGAATGGAACTTGTAATGGAATGAAATGGAATGTGGAATGAAAAGTGAAATGCAATGGAATTGAACATGGAATATAACGTATAATGGAAAGTGGAATGGAATGTGGAATTGAACATAGGATACAATGTGGAATCAAGTGTGGAATGGAACGGAATGGATTATGGAAAGGAATGTGGAATTGAGTGTGGATTGGAGAGTGGAATGGAATGGAAAGGAATGTGGAATGGAACGTGGAATGGAATGGAATGGAATGGAATGTGGAATGGAATGGAATGGAATGTGGAATGGAATGTGCAATGGAATGGAATGAAATGTGGAATGAAATGTGGAATGGAATGGAATGGAATGTGGAATGGAATGTGGAATGGAATTTAACGGATATTGGAATGGAACGTGGTATGGTATGTGGAATGGAATGTGGAATGGAATGGAATGGAAGAGAAAGGAATGTGGAATGGCATGTGAATTGGAATGCAATAGATTGTGGAACAGAATGTGTAATGAAACACAATGGAATGAGAATGGAACGTGGAATGGAATGTGGAATGGAATGTGGAACGGACTGCGGAATGGAATGTGGAATGGAATGAGGAATGGAATGGAATGTGGAATGGAATGTGGAATAGAATGGAATTGGATGTGGAATGAAATGTGGAATATAACGTGTAATGAAATGGAATGGAATGTGGAAAGGAATGGAATGGAATGAGGAATGAGATCTGGACTGGAATGGAATGCAATGTGGAATGCAAAGTGAAATGGAATGGAATGGAATGTGTAATGAAATGTGGAATGCAATGGAATGGAATGTGGAATGGAATGTGGAATGAAATGTGGAATGGAATGTGAAATGGAAGTGGAATTCAATATCGAATGGAACGGAATGGAATGTGGAATGGGAAGTGGAATGGAATGCGGAATGGAACCTGAAATGTAATGGAATGGAACGTGTAATGGAATATGGAATGGAATGGAATGGAAAGTGGAATGGGAAGGAATGGAATGTGCAATGGAATGGAATGGAATGTGGAATGGAATGTGGAATTTAAAGGACTGGAATGTGGAATGGACTGAAATGGAATGTGGAAAGGAATCTGGAATGGAATGCAATGGAATGTGGAATGGAACGGAACGGAATGTGGAATGGAATATGGAATGGAACGGAATGGTATGTGGAATGGAATGCGGAATGAAAAGTTGAATGGAATGGAATGGGTTGTGGAATGGAATGCTATGGAATGGTATGGAATCTGGAATGGAATGGAATGGAATGTTGTAAGGAACGTGGAATGGAACGTGGAAAGGAATGTGGAATGACATGTGTAATGCAAAGGAATGGAAGGTGAAAAGGGATGTGGAATGCAATGGCATGCAACGTGGAATGGAATGGAATGGAATGCAATGTGGAACGGGATTGAATGGAAAGGAGTGGAATTTGGAATGGAATGTGGAATGGAATGTAGAATGGAATGTGGAATGGAATGTGGAATGGAATGGAATGGAAAGTGGAAGGCAATGTGGAATGGAAAGTGGAATGGAATGGAAGGAATGTGGAATGGAATGTGAAATGGAAAGGAATGGAAGGAATGTGGAACGGAATGTGAAATGGAATGGAATGGAATGTCAAATTTAATGTGGAAAGGAATCTGAAATGGAAAGTGGAATGCAATGTGGAATGGAATTTGGAATGTATCATGGAGTGGAATGTGAAATATATCGTGGAATGGAAAGTGGAATAGAATTGAATGCAACGTGTAACGGAATGTGGAATGGAATGTTTAATGGAATGTGGAATGGAATGGAGTGGAATGTGGAATGGAATGTGGAATGGAATGTGGAATATAATGGAATGGAATGTGGAATGGAGTGTGGAATGAAATGAAATGGAAAGTGGAATGGAATGGAACGGAATGTGGAATGGAATGTGGAATAGAATGTGGAATGCAAAGGAATGTAATATGGAATGGAATGTGGAAAAGAAAGTGGAATGGAATGCAATGGAATGTTGAATGGAACGTGGATTGGAATGGAATGGAAAGTGGAATTGAAAGTGGATTGTAAACTGGAATGGAATGGACTGGAATGTGGAATGGAATGGAATGGAATGTTGAATGTAATGTAATGGAATATGGAATGGAATGGAGAGGAATGGAATGTAGAATGGAATGTGGAATGGAATGTGGAATGGAATGGAATGGAATGTGGAATGCAATAGAATGGATTGTGGAATGGAATGGAATGGAATGGAAAGTGGAATGGAACGTGGAATGGAATGGAATTGTATGTAGTGTGAATGCAATGGAATGTTGAATGGAACGTACAAGTGAATAAGGAATGGAACGTTGAATGGAATGGAACAGAATGTGGAATGGAATATGGAATGGTATGGAATGGAGTGTGGAACGGATTGTGGAATGAAACGTGGAATGGAAAGTGGAAAGGAATGGAATGTGGAATGGAATAGATTGGAATGCTTAAATTGAATGGAATGGAATGTGGATTGGAATGTGGACTGCAATGGAATGCAATGTGGAATGGAATGGAATGGAATGTGGAATGTAATTTTCAATGGATTGTGGCATGAAATATGGAGTGGAACGTGGAATGGAAAGTGAAATGGAATGGAATGGATCGTGGAATGAACCTGGAATGGAATTTGGAATGGAAGGTGTAATGGAGTGAGGAATGGAATTGAAAGGAACGTGGAATGGAATGTGGAACGGAATGTGGAATGGAATGGAATGGAATGCGGAATGGAATCGATTGGAATGTGGAATGGAATGTGGAATGGAACGGATTGGAATGTTGAATGGAATGTGGAATGCAATGCAACGCAATGTGGAATGGAAATTAATGGAATGTAGAATGTAATGGAATGGAATGTGGAATGGAATGAGGAATGGAATGTGGAGTGGCACTTGGAATGGACGGAGTGCAATGTGGAATGGAATGTGGAATGGAATGTGAAATGGAACGTGGAAGGAATGCAGTGTGGAATGGAACCAGGATTGGAATGGAATGGAAAGTGGAATGGAATGGAATGGAACGTGGAATGTAACGTGGAATGGAATGTGGAAAGGAACGTGGAATGGAATATGCAAAGGAATGTGAAATGGAACGTGAAAAGGAATGGAATTGAAAGTGGAATGGTAGGTGGAATGGAATGGAAAGGTACGTGGAATGGAATGTGGAATGGAAAGTGGAAATGAACGTGGAATGGAATGTAATTGAATGTGGAATGGAATGTAGAATGGAATGTAGAATGTAATGTGGAAGAGAATGTGGAATGGAATTGAATGGAATGGAATGGAATGTGGAATGGAATATGGAAAGGACTGTGGAATGGAATGTGGAATGGAATGGAATTAAACGTGGAAAGGAATGTGGAATAGAATGTGGAATGGAACGTGGAATGCAACGCAATGGAAAGTGGAATGGGATGGACTGGAATGTGGAATGGAACGTGGAATGGAATGTGGAATACATCGTGGAATGGAAAGTGTAATTGAAAGTGTAATGGAAGGTGGAATGGAGGGGAATGGAACGTGGAATGGAATGTGGAGAGGAATGGAATGGAATGTGGAATGGAATGGAAAAGAATGTGGAATGGAAAGGAAAGGAACGAGGAATGGAACATGGAATGGAATGTGGAAAGCAACGTGGAATGGAACGTGGAATGTAATGTGAAATAGAATGGAATGGAATGGGGAATAGAATGGAAACGGAATGTGGAATGGAATGGAATGGAGTGGAATGTGGAATGGAATGGAATGGAATGGAATGGAATGAGGAATGCAATGGAATGCAATGTGAAATGGAATGTTGAATGAAACATGGAATGGAACGTGGAATGGAACATGGAATGGAATGTGGAATGGAATGGAAAAGAATAAGAATGGAATGGATTGGAATGTGGAATAGAATGTGGTATGGAATGGAATGGAATGGAATGTTGAATGGAATAGAATGGAATGGTATGGAACGTGGAATGGAATGGAAAGGAATGTGGAATGGAACGTGGAATGGAATTTAATGGAACGTGGAATGGAATGCGTAATGAAATGAGGAGTGGAAAGTTGAATGGAACGTGGAATGGAATAGAATGGAACGTGGAATGGAATGAGGAATGGAATGTGGAATGGGACGTGGAAGAGAATGTGGAATGTAATTTGGAATTGAAAAGAATGGAATGTGGAATGGAATGGAATGGAATGTGGAATAGAGTGAGTAATGAAATGAAATGGTATCTAGAATAGAATGGAAAGGAATGTGGAATGGAATGTGGAATGGAAAGGAATGTAATATGGAATGGAATGTGGAAACGAAAGTGGAATGGAATGCAATGGAATGTGGAAAGGAACGTGCATTGGAATGGAAAGAAAAGTGGAATTGAATGTGGATTGTAAACTGGAATAAAATGGAATGGAATGTGGAATGGAATGGAATGAAATGTGGAATGGAATGTGGAATGGAACGTGGAAAGGAACATGGAATGGAATGGATTGGAATGTGGAAAGGAACATGGAATGGAATGGATTGGAATGTGGAATGGAATGTGGAATTGAACGGACTGGAATGTGGAATGGAATGTGGAATGAAATGCAACAGAATGTGGAATGGAATGTAATGGAATGTGGAATGGAATGTGGAATGGAATGAAATGGAATGTGGAATGGAATGAGGAATGGAATGTGGAGTGGCACTTGGAATGAAACGGAGTGCAATGTGGAATGGAATGTGGAATGGAATGTGAAATGGAAAGTGGATGGAATGCAGTGTTGAATGCAACGTGGATTGGAATGGAATGGAACATGGAATGGAACGTGGAATGGAATGTGGAATGGAAAGTGGAATGGAATGGAATGGAATGTGGAAGGGATCGTGTAATGGAATGGAATGGAAAGTGGAATGGAATGTGGAATGGAACATGGAATGCAATGTGCAATGGAATGTGAAAGAGGACGTGGAAAGGAATGGAATGAAAAGTGGAATGGTACATGGAATGTAATGGAAAGGAACGTGGAATGGAATGTGGAAAGGAATGTGGAAAGGAACGTGGAAAGGAATGGAATGGAATGTGGAATGGAATGTAGAATGGAATGTGGAAGTTAATGTTGAAGGGAATGTGGAATGGAATTGAATGGAGTGGAATGGAATGCGGAATGCAATGTGGAAAGGAATGTGGAAGGAAATGTGGAATGGAATGGAATTAAACGTGGAATGGAATGTGGAATGGAATGTGGAATGGAACGTGGAATGCAATGGAATGGAAAGTGGAATGGGATGGACTAGAATGTGGAATGGAACGTGGAATGGAATGTGGAAGAAAATTTGGAATGGAACGTAGAATGTAACGTGGAATGGAATGGAATGTAATATGTAACAGAAAGGAATGGAATGTGGATTGGAATGCGGAATGGAATGTGGAATGGAATGCACTGGAATTTGGAATGGTGTGGAATGGAATGTTGATTGGAACGTGGAAGGGAAAGTGCAATGTAACGTGCAATGGAAAGGAATGCAATGTGGAATGGAATGCAGTGGAATATGGAATGTAACGTAATGTAATGTGGAATGGAATGCGGAATGGAATGGAATGGAATGTGGAATAGAATGTGTAATGGAATGGAATGGGATGCGAAATAGTATGGAATGCAAAGCGAAATGGAACGTGGAATGGAACGTGCAATGGAACGTGGAATGGAACTTGGAATGGAATGTGGAATGGAATGGAAAAGAATGAGAATGGAAGGGATTGGAATGTGGAAAAGAATGTGGTATGGAATGGAATGGAATGTTGAATGGAATAGAATGGAATCGTATGGAATGTGGAATGCAATGGAAAGGAATGTGGAATGGAAAGTGGAATGTAATGGAATGGAATGTGGAATGGAATGCGTAATGGAATGAGGAATGGAACGTTGAATGGAACGTGAAATGGAATGGAATGGAACGTGGAATGGAATGTGGAATGGAATGTGGAATGGGACGTGGAATAGAATGTGGAATGTAATTTGGAATGGAAAGGAATGGAATGTGGAATGGAATGCGATAGAATGTGGAATGGAATGTGGAATAGAATGGAATGGAAGGCAGAATAGAATGCGGAATGAAATGGATAGGAATCCGGAATGGAATGGAATGGAATGGAATGGTATGGAATGTGGAATGGAACGTGGAATGGAAACTGGAATGGAATGTGGAATGGAACATGGAATGGAATGGAATGGAGTGTGCAATGGAATATGGAATGGAATGTGGAATACAACGTGGAATGGAATGTGGAATTGAAAGTGTGATGGAAGGTGGAATGGAATTGAACGGAACGTGGAATGGAATGTGGAGTGGAATGGAATGGAATGTGGAATGGAATGGAATGGAATGTGAAATGGAAAGGAATGGAACGAGGAATGGAAAATGGAATGGAACATGGAAAGCAACGTGGAACGGAACGTGGAATGTAATGTGAAATGGAATGGAATGGAATGGGGAATAGAAAGACATGAAATGTGGAAAGGAATGAAATGGAGTGGAATGTGGAACGGAATGGAATGGAATGGAATGGAATGGAATGTGGAATGTAAAGGAATGAAATGTGGAAAGGAATAGGATGGAATGGAATGGAATGGAATTGAAAGAGGCATGGAATGGAATGAAATTGAAAGAGGCATGGAATGGAATGGAATCTAAAGGAATTTGGAACAGAATGGAATGCAGTGTGGAATGGAATGGAATGGAATGTGTAATTGAATGTGGAATAGAATATGGAATGGAAAGTGCAAAGGAAAGTGGAATGGAATGGAACAGAATGTGGAATGGAAAGTGGAATTTAATCTAATGGAACATGGAATAGAAAGTAGAATGGAATGGAGTGGAACATAGAATCGAACGTGGAATGGAACGTCGAATGGAATGGAATGGAAAGTGGAATGGGACGTGAAATGTACTGTAATGGAATGGAATGGAATGTGATGTGGAATGTGGAATGGACGGTGGAATGGAATGTGGAATGGAACGGAACGGAATGTGGAATGGAATGTGGAATGGAATGTGCAAAGGAAAGTGGAATGGTATGGAATGGATTGTGGAATGGAACGCGGAATTTGATGGATTTTAACGTGGAATGGAATGAGCAATATAATGAGGAATGGAATGTGGAATGGAAAGGAAAGGCATGAGAAATGGAATGTGCAATGGAATGTGGAATGGAACGTGGAATATAATGCAATGGAAAGTGGAATGGAACTTGTAATGGAATGGAATGGGTTGTGGAATCTGGAATGGAATGTGGAATGCAACCTGGAATGGAACGTGGAATGGAACGGAAAGAATTGTGGAATGGAATGTGGAATGGAATGGAATGGGATGTGGAATGAAATGTGGAATGGAATGTGTAATGGAATGGAATGGAATGTGGAAAGAATGGAATGGAATGTGGAATGGGATATGGACTGGAATGGAATGCAAAGTCGAATGGAAAGTGGAATGGAATGGAATGCAAAGTGGAAAGGAATGTGGAATGGAATTGAATGGAATGTGGAATGGAATGTGCAATGGAATGTGGAATGGAACGGAATGGAATGCGGAATGGTACGTGAAATGGAATGTGGAATGGAAAGTGGAATGGAATGGAATGGAATGTCGAATAGACCATGGAATGAAAGGGATTGGAAGGTGGAATGGAACGTGGAATGGAATGTGGAATGGAGCGTGGAATGGAATGTGGAATGGAATGTGGAATGGAACCTGGGATGGAATGGAATGGAAGGTGAAATGAAAAGGGGAATGGAATGCAATGGAAAATGGAACGGAATGTGAAATGGAATGAGGAATGGAAAGTGGAATGGAGTGTGGAATGGAAATGAATGGAACGTGGAATGGAATGTGGCATGAAATGTGCAATGGAAAGGAATGGAATGTGGAATAGAATGTGGATTGGAATAGAATGAAATCTGGAATGGAATGGAATGCAAAGGAGTGGAATATGGAATGGAACGGAATGGAACGTGGAATGAAACGTGGAATGGAACATGAAAATGAATCTGGAATGGAAAGGAATGCAATGGAATATGGAAAGGAATGGAATGGAATGTGTAATGGAATGTATAATGGAAAGTGGAATGGAATGGAATGGAATGGAATTGAAAGGAAGGTGGAATGAAATGGAATGGAATGTGGAATGGAAAGGAATGGAATCCGGAAAGGAATGGAATTTTATGGAATGTGAAATGGAATGGAATGGAATGGAATGTGGAACGGAATGTAATGGAATGCAATGGAATGCCCAAAGGAATGCAATGGAATGGAACGGAATGCGGAATTGAATCGATTGGGAAGGGGAATGTAACGGAATGGAATATGGAATGCAATGGAATGGAATGGAAGGTGGAATGGAATATGAAATGGAATGAGGAATGGAACCTGGAATGGAATGAAATGGATCTCGGAAAGGAGTGGAATGGAACGTGGAATGGAATGTAATGGAACGTTGAAAGGAACGTGGAATGGAACGTGGAAAGTAAAGTGGAATGGATAGTATAATGGACTGTAATGGAATGTGGAATGGAATTGAATGAAAATTGGAAAGGAATGGAATGGACCGTGAAATGGAATGGAATGGACTATGGAATTGAATGTGGAATGGAATGAAACGGAAAGTGGAATGAATGCCTAATGGAAAGTTGAATGCAACGTGAAATGGAATGGAAAGGAACGTGGGATGGAATGTGGAATGTAATGGAATAGAAGGTGGAAAGGAATTGAATGGAATGGAATGGAATGTGAAATGGAATGTGGAATGGAAAGTGGAATGGAATGGAATGGAACATAGAATGGGATGGAAAGGAATGGAACGTGGAATGTAACATGGAATGGAATGGAATGGAATGTGGACTAGAACGTGGAATGGAATGTGGAATGGAATATGGAATGGAAAGTGGGATGGAATTCAATGGAATGTGGAATGGAATGTGGAATTGAATGTGGAACAGAATGTGGAATTCAATTTAAAGGAATGTGGCATGCAATGTGGAGTGGAACGCGGAATGGAATAGAGTGGAATGTGGAATGGAATGCGGAACGGAATGGAATGGATTGTGGGATGGAATGTGGAATGGAATGTGGAAAGGAATGGAATGTGGAATGGAGTGTGGAATGGAAAGGAATAGAATGTGGAATGGAATGTGGAATGGAATATGTCGGAATGTGGAATGGAATGTGGAATGGAACGTTGAATGGAAAGGAATGGAATGTAGAATGGAATGTAGAATGGAAATTGGAAAGGAATGGAATGGAATGTGGAATGGAATGTGGAATGGAATGCGGAAAGAACGAGGAATGGAAGGTGGAATGGAATGGAATCGAATGTGGAATGGAGTGGGGAATGGAATGGAATGGAATGTGCAATTCAATTTACAATGGAATGGAAAGGAACGTGGAATGGAATGGAAAGTGGAATGCAGCGGAATGGAATGGGAATGTAATGTGGAATGGAATGGAATGCAATGAGGAATGGAATGTGCAAAGGAATGTGGAATGGAGCGTGGAATGGAAGATGGAATGGAATGGAATGGAATGTGGAATGGAATGTGGAATGGAATGGAATGGAATGTGGAATGGAATGGAATGTGGAATGGACTGGAATTTTTAAATGGAATGGAATGGAATGTGGAATGGAATGTTTACTGGAATGGAACACTATGTGGAATGGAATGTGGAATGGAATGTGGAATGTAATGGAATGGAATGTGGAATGGAAAGGAAAGTTTAAATGGAATGGAAAGGAATGTGGAATGGAATGTGTACTGGAATGGAACACTATGTGGAATGGAATGTGGAATGGAATGGAATGGAATGGAATTTGGAATGGAATGGAATGGAATGTGGAATGAAATGTTCAATGGAATGTGTAATGGAATGTGGAATGGAATGTAATAGAAAAAGGAATGGAACGTAGAATGGCACGTGGAATGGAACGGAATGGATTGTGGAATTCAATATGGAATGGAAAGTGGAATGTAACATGGAATAGAACGTGGAATTTAACGTGGAATGGAATGTAATGGAATGTGGAATGGAATGTAATGGAATGTGGAATGGAATGTGGAATTGAAGGTGGAATGGAATGGAATGGAACGATTAATGATATGTGTAATGGAATGGAATGGGACGTGTTATGGAATGGAATGGAACCTGCAATGGAAAGGAATGAAACAAGGAATGGAAAATGGAATAGAACGTGGAAAGCAACGTGGAATGGAACGTGGAATGGAATGTGAAATGGAATGGAATTTAATGTGGAATTGAATGGTATGGAATGTGGAAAGGAATGTAATGGATAGAAATGTGGAATGGAATGGAATGTGGAATGGAATGGAATGTGGAATGGAATGGAATGGACTCTAATGGAATGCAGAATTGAATGGAATAGAATGAGGAATGGAATGGAATGGAATGTTGAATTTAATGGAATGGAACGTGGAATGGAATGTGGAATGCAATGTGGAAAGGAAAGTGGAATGGAATGGAAGGGAAAGTGTAATAGAATGGAATGGAATGGAATGAGGAATGCAATGTGGAATGGAATGTGGAATTGAATGGAATGGAATGTGGAATGAAATGGAACGGAATGTGGAACGGAATGGAATGAATCGGAATGTGGAATGAAATGGAATGGAATGGAATGGAAAGTGAAATACAATGTGGAATGGAAAGTGGAATTGAATGTGGAACGCAACGTGGAATTGAATGTGGAATTGTATCGAATGGATTGTGAAATGGAACGTGCAATGGAATGGTATGGAATGTGGAATGGAATGTTGATTGCAAAGTGGAATGGAATGGAAAGAAACGTGGAATCGAATGTGGACTGGAACGTGGAAAGGAACGTGGAATTGACCGGTTAATTGAATGGAATAGATTGTGGAATGTAATGTGCAATGGAATGGTATGGAATAAGGAATGGAATGTGGAATGTAATGTTGAATGGAATGGAATGGAATGTGGTATGGAATGTGAAATGGAACGTGGAATGGAACGTGGAATGGAATGGATTGGAATGTGGAATGGAATGTGGGATGGAATGGAATGGAATGTGTAATGGAATGTGGAATGCAGTGTGAAATGGAATGGAAAATGGAATGTAATGTAGAATGGAATGGAATGGAATGTTTAAATGGAATGGTATGGAAAAGCAGAATGGAATATGGTCTGTAATGGAATGCAATGTGGAATGGAAAGTGGAATGTATTGGAATGGAACGTGGAATGAAACGTGGAATGGAACGTGGAATGAAATATGGGATAGAATAGAATGCAATCTGTAATGAAAGGGAATGGAATGTGGAATGGAATGTGAAATGGAATGGAATGGAAAGGAATGGAATGTGTAAGGCAATGGTATGGAATGTGGATTGGAAAGAAATGGAACGTGGAATGCAACGTGGAATGAAACGAGGAATGCAATGTGGAATGGAACGTGTAATGGAAAGTGGAATTGAATGGAAAGGAATGTGGAATGCAAGGGAATGGAACGCGGAATGCAACGTGGAATGGAAAGCGGAATGCAACGTGGAGTGGAACTTGGAGTGGAATGTGGAATGGAATTGAATGGAATGTAGAAAGGAATGGAATGGAATGTCGAATGGAATGGAATGTAGTGGAATTTGGAATGGAATGGAATGGAATGAGAAATATAATGGAATGGAATGTGGAATGGAATGGAATGGAATGGAAAGTGGAAAAGAAAGGAATGGAATGGAATGTGGAATGGAATGTCGAATTTAATGTGGAATTGAATGGAAAGGAATGTGGAATGGAATGGAATGGTACGTAGGATGGTTTCGACTGGAAAGGGGAATGGAATGTGGAAAGGAACGAGGAATGGAGTGGAATGGAACTTGGAATGGAATGTGGAATGGAATGCAATGGAATGTTGAATGGAACTTGGAATGGAACGTGGAATGGAATGCAATGGAATGTGGAATGGAATGCAATGGAATGTGGAATGGAAAGTGGAATTGAACGTGGAATGGAATGGAATGGAAGGTTGAATGGAATGCGGAATGGAATGTGGAATGGAACGTTCCATTTCACATTCCATTCCATTCCATTCCATATTCCTTTCCATTCCATTCCGCATTCCATTCAATTGCATTTTACATTCCATTCCACATTCCATTCCATTACGTTGCACAATCCTTTCCATTCCATTCCAAATTACATTCCACATTCCATTCCACATAACATTCCATTCCATTCCACATTCCATTCCATTGCAGTTCACATTCCATTCCATTCCATTCCACATTCCATTCCTTTCCATTCCACATACCGTTCCATTGCACATTCTATTCCATTCCATTGCATTCCACATTCCATTCCATTCCATTCCATTCCATTCCACATTCCATTCCCCGTTGCATTCCACGTTCCTTTCAACGTTCTATTCCACATTCCATTCCATTAAATTCCACATTCCATTCCACGTTCCATTCCATTCCATTCCGCATTGCTTTCCACATTCCACTCCATTCCATTCCACATTTCATTCAACATTCCATCCCATTCCATTCCACATTCCATTCCATGTTACATTCCATTCCATTTCATATACCATTCCACATTCCATTCCATTCAATTCCACATTCAATTCCACATTTCATTACATTCCATTCCACATTCCATTCCATTCCATTTCAAATTCCATTTGATTCTATTGCATTCCTCTCTACATTCCATTGCATTCCATTCCAGATTCCATTCCATTCTGTTCCACGTTCCATTCCACAATCCATTCCACTCCATTCCATTCCACGTGACAGTACATATTCCATTCCATTCCATTCCAGAGTGCATTCCAAATTCTTTTCCATTCCATTCCACATTTCAAGGTGTTCCATTCCACATTCCATTCCATTCCATTCCACATTCCATTCCACATTCCATTTCATTCCATTCCATTGCACGTTCCATTCCACATTCCATTCCATTCCACATTCCATTCCACATTCCATTACATTCCATTCCACAAACCATTCCAAATTCCACCCCATTGCTCATTCCATTCCATTATATTCCACATTCCATTCCATTCCACATTGCATTCAATTCCTTTCCACCTTCCATTCCACGTTCCATTGCATGATCCATTCCACGTTGCATTCCACGATCCATTCCATTCCACTCCACAATACATTTCACCATTCATTTGACGTTCCATTCCACGTTCCATTCCCCATTTCATTCCATTACATTTCATGTACCATTCCGCATTCCATTCCATTCCATTCCGCATTCCATTCCATTCCATTCCTTTCCACATTCCATTCCATTCCATTCCATTCCACGTAGCATTCCATGATCCATTCCACGTTCCATTCCATTACATTGCACATTCCATTGCACATTCCATTCCATTCCATGGCATTCCACATTCCATTCCATTCCATTCCACATTTCATTTCAAATTCCATTCCATTCCTTTCCATTCCTTTCCAAATTCCATTCCACATTCCATTCCATTCCGTACAATTCCACATTCCAATCCACATTCCTTTCCATTCCATTCCATATTCCAATCCATTCCATTCCTTTCTATTCCATTCAATTCCATTCCATATTCCATTCCACTTTCCATTCCATTCCATTCCTTTCCATTCCATTCCACGTTACATTCCAGATTCCATTCCATTCCATTCCACATTCCTTTCCACTGCAAATTCCATTCCACGTTCCATGCCAAGTTCCATTCCACGTTCCATTCCACGTTCCATTCCACATTCAATTCCATTCCATTCCACATTCCATTCCACTGCATTCCACTTTCCATTCCATTCCATTATTCTTTCCATTCCATTCCAGATTCCATCCATTCCATTTCTCTTTCTTTTCCATTCCATTCCACGTTCCATTCCACATTCCGTTCCATTCCATTCCACGTTCCATTCCATTCCATTCCATGTTCCTTTCCACATTCCCTTCCATTCCATTCCACGTTCCATTCCATATTACATTCCATTCCACTCCACATTCCATTTCTTTCCATACCACATACCATTCCAGAATTCATTCCTCTCCATTCCATTCGACATTGCATCCCATTCTATTTCCTTCCATTTCACATTCCATTCCGTTGAATTCCGCATTCCCTTCCATTCCATTCCACATTCAATTCCACATTCATTTCCAAGTTCCATTCCACTTTCCATTCCATGTTCCATTGCATGTTCCATTCCGTTTTCCATTCCAAATTTCATTCCATTCAATTTCAAATTCCATTCCATTCCATTCCATTAAATTCCACATTCCATTTCATTGCATTCCATTGCCTATTCCTTTCCATTCCAAATTCCATTCCACTTTCCATTCCACATTCCATTCAATTCCATTCCACATTGCACATCTTTCCACATTCGATTCCACGTTCCATTCCTCATTGCATTCCATTCCTTTACGCATTTCTTTCCATTCCATATTCCATTCCACATTCCATTCCACATTCCATTCCATTCCATTCCATATTCCATTCAATTCAATACCCTTCCATTCCAAATTCCATTCCACATTCCATTCCATTCCATTGTAAATTACGTTTCACTCCATTCCACATTCCATTCCATTCCATTCCACATTCCATTGTAAATTACGTTTCACTCCATTCCACATTCCATTCCATTCCATTCCACATTCCATTCCATTCCATTGCACATTCCAATCCATTGCATTCCACTTTCCATTCCATTCCATTCCACATTCCATTCCACATTCCATTCCATTCCATTCCACACTGCATTCCACTCCCTTCCATTCCACATTCCATTCAACTTTCCTTTCCATTACATACCACATTCCATTCCACATTCCATTCCAATCCAAATTCCATTCCACATTCCATTCCACTCCGTTCAATTCCATTTTCCATTCCATTCCACTCCATTTCATTCCAAGTTCCATTCCACATTCCATTCCACATTCCATTCTGTTCCATTCCATTCCATTCCACATTTCATTCCATTCCATTCCACATTCCATTCCATTTCACACTCCATTCCATTCAATTCCATTACATTCAAAATTCCATTCCATTGCATTCCACATTCTATTCCATTCCATTCCACATTCTATTTCGCATTCCTTTCCATTCCATTCCACGTTCCATTCCACATTCAATTCCATTCCATTCCACATTCCATTCCATTCCAATCCATTCAAGTCCACATTCCATTCCATTCCATTCCATTACACATTCGATTCCATTACGTTAGACATTCCATTCCATATTCATTCTATTCCACTCCATTACACTTTCGATTCCATTACGTTACACATTGCATTCCACATTCATTCCATTCCATTCCACTTTCCATTCCACAATCCTTTCCACATTCCGTCACATTCCATTCCACATTCCATTCCATTCCATTCCATTCCACATTCCATTCCCTTCCTTTTCTTTACTTTTCATTCCATTTCATTTCATACTCCATTCCACATTACCTTCCATTCCACTCCACGTTCCATTCCGCTTTCCATTCAATTCCATTCCGCATTCCATCCCATTGCATTTCAAATTCTATTCCATTCCATTCCACATTCCAATCCATTCGATTCCACATACCATTCTATTCCATTCCATTCCACATTCCATTCCATTCCATTAAACATTCTATTCCACATTCCATTCCATTACACATTCCATTCGTCTGTCCATTCCATTCCACATTGTATTCCATATTCCTTTCCATTCCATACCCTATTCCATTCCATTGCATTACATATTCTATTCCACTTTCCATTCCATTCCATTCCACATTCCATTCCACAATCCTCTCCATTACATGTCACATTATATTCCATTCCATTCAATTGCATTCCATTCCATTCAATTCCACATTCCATTCCTCTTTCCATTCCATTCCATTCCACATTCCATTCCATATTTCATTACATTCCATTGAACATTCCATTACACTTTCCATTCACTTTCATTGCACTCCACATTCCTTTCCATTCCATTCCTTCATTCTACTTTCCAATCCATTCCATTCCATTCCTCCTTTCTACCTTCCAATCCATTCAATTTCACATTCATTTACATTCCATTCCACATTCCATTCCATTCCATTCCACATTCCATTGCAAATTCCATTCCATTCCATTACATTTAACATTCCATTGCAAATTCCATTCCATTCCATTCCACATTCCATTGCAAACTCCATTCCATTCCATTCCAGATTCCATTCCAAATTGCATTCCGTTCCATTCCACTTTCCTTTCTACGTTCCATTCCACGTTCCATTCCACATTTCTTTCCACTGTCAATTCCATGTTCCATTCTACATTTCATTCCATTCCATTTCATATTCCATTCCAATTTCCATTCCATTCTATTCCATGTTCCATTCCATATTCCATTCCATTCCATTCCACATTCCATTTAATTTTGTTTCGCATTCCATTCCATTCCATTCCATTTCATGCCACATTCCATTGCATTCCATTCCATTGCATTCCACATTCCATTCCATTGCATTCCATTACATATTCCATCCAACATTCCATTCCACGTTTCATTCCATGTTCCATTCCAAACCATGATACTTTCCATTCCACCTTCCATTCCATTCCATTCTACCTTCCATTCCATTCCATTCCACATTCCATTCCACATTCCATTACATATCATTCCACATTGCATTAAATATTCCATTCCACGTTCCATTCTATTCCAATCCACATTCCATTCCATTCATTTCCACATTCCATTCCACATTCCATTCCATTCCATTCTTCATTCAATTGCATTACATTCTTCATTCCATTGCATATTCCATCAAATTACATTCCACATTCCATTCCATTCTTATCCATTCCATTCCTGATTCCATTTCACATTCCATTCCTTTCCATTCCACTTTCCTTTCCATTCCATTCCACGTTACATTCCACATTTCATTCCATTTCATTACACATTCCATTCCATTCCATTCCATTCCATTCCATTCCATTCCACATTCCGTTCCATACCATTCCATTCCACAATACATTCCATTTTATTTCACATTCCATTCCTTTCATTCCATTCCACAGTCCTTTCCATTCCTTTCCTCATTCCATTCCACATTCCATTCCACTTTCCACTCCATTGCATTCCACATTCCAATCCGTTTCGTTCCAATCCTTTCCATTCCCCATTCCATTTCATTCGATTCTACATTCCATTCCCCTCCTTTTCACAATTCATTCCATTCTATTCCACATTCCATTCCATTCCATTCGTCTCCACGTTGCATTCCGTATTCCATTCCACGTTCCATTCCACTTTCCATTACACGTTCCACTCCACGTTTCATTCCACGTTCCACTCCATGTTCCATTCTATTCCATTCCATGTTCCATTCTTCATTCCATTTCACTTTCCATTCCATTCTATTCCACATTCCATTGCATATTCCATTCCGCGTTCCATTCCCTTCCATTTCTCATTCCATTCCATTCCGTTCCACATTTCATTTCACGTTCCATTCCATTCGATTCCACAATCCATTCCACATTCCATTCTACTACAGTCCACATTACATTCCATTCTATTCCCTTACATTCCTCATTCCATTTCACATTCCATTGCATTCCATTCCATGTTCCATTCCACATTCCATTCCACGTTCCACTGCATATTTCATTCCGTTTCATTCTACATTCCATTCCATTCCATTCCAATTCCATTCCACATTCCATTCCATATTCCATTCTATTCCATTCCATATTCCTTTCCATTCCATTGCACGTTCCATTGCATTCCATTCCACATTCCATTCCATTGCATTCCATATTCAATTCCATTCAATTCCACATTCTGTTCCAATCAATTCCAATGCATTCCTTTCCATTCCACATTCCATTAAACTGCATTACACATTCCTTTCCACATTCCATTCCATTCCATTCCAAATTCCACACCATTCAATTCCACATTCCAGTGCATTCCATTCCACTGCATTCCACATTCCATTCCTTTCCATTCCACTTTCCATTCCATTCCATTCCACATTCCACTCCTTTCCATTCCACTTTCCATTCCATTCACCTTCCATTCCTTTCCATTTCATTCACATTCCATTCCTTTCCATTCCAGATTCAATTCCATTCCATTCCACATTAAATTCCACTCCATTCCATACACCTTCCATTCCTTTCCATTTCATTCGCATTCCATTCCTTTCCATTCCACATTCAATTCCATTCCATTCCACATTAAATTCCATTCCATTCCACATTCCTTTCCATTCCACATTCCATTGTATTCCATTTATTTCCATTCCACATTCCATTCCACACCATTCCTTTCCATTCAGTTTCACATTCCATTAGCTTCCAATCCATTCCACAGTCCATTCCATTCCATTTCACATTCCATTCCAATTCGTTGCATTTCACAGTGCATTCCATTCCATTCCATTGGGTTCCACTTTCCATTCTGTATTCCATTCCATTCCAAATTCCATTCCACTTTCCATTCCATTCTATTCCACATTGCATTGCATTCAATTCCACATTCCATTGCACTCAATTCCACATTCCATTGCATTCAATTCCACATTCCATTGCGTTCCATTCCACAATCCGTTCCATTCCATTACTCATTCCATTCTATAGCATTCCATTCCACTTTCCATTCCAAATTCCACTCCACATTCCATTATATTCCATTCCATTCCACATTCCATTCCATTCAATTCCATTCCGTGTTCCTTTCAACTTTCCATTCCACATTCCATTGCATTCCATTCGACATCCCATTCGAATCCATTACACGTTCCATTCCATTCCACATTCTATTTCACATTCCATTCCATTCCATTCGACTTTCCGTTCCACATTCAATTATATTCCATTCCACACTCCATTCCATACCATTCCACATTCCCTTCTATTTCCATTTCACTTTCCATTGCATTACATTCCACATTCCATTGCATTCCATTCCACATTCTATTCCGTTTAATTCCATTATATTCCACTTTCCACTACACTATCCTTTGCATTCCGATACACGTTCCATTCCATTCCATTCCAATTTGCATTCCATTCCATTCCACTTTCCATTCCATTCCATTGCACACTGCATTCTATTCCATTCCATTCCACACGCCATTCCCATCCATTCAACATTGCATACTACGTTTCATTAAATTCCATTCCACTTTCCGTTCTACATTCCATTGCACATTCCATTGTTTACCGTCCCATTCCCCTCCACGTTCCATTCCACCTTCCATTCCCCATTCATTTCCATTCCATTCTGTATTCCATTCCATTTCATTCCATTCCTTTGCATTCCGTCTTCCTTTCTTTTTCATTGCATTCCACATTCCTTTCCAATCCATTCCATTTTCCATTCCATTCCTTTCCACAGTCCGTTCCACATTCCATTCCATTCCACTTTCGTTTTCACATTCCATTCCACTTTCGATTTCACATTCCATTCAATTCCATTACATTCCATTCCGTTGCATTCCACATTACATTCCCTTCCATTCCATTAAATATTCCACTCCATTCCACTGCATATTCCATTCCATTCCATTCCACATTTCATTCCATTCCATTCCACGATCCATTCCATATTCCATTCCATTCCTTTACACATTCCATTCCAATTCATACCACATTCCTTTCAACATTCCTTTCCATTCCAATCCATTCCATTCCATTCCACCTTCCATTCCACATTCCGTTCCACATTGCATTCCCCATTCCATTCCATTCCTCTCCATTCCATTTCATTCCACGTTCCATTCCACATTTCATTCCACATTCCATTCCACATTCCATTCCATTCCATTCCACTTTCCATTCCACTTTCCATTCCACATTCCATTCCACATTCCATTCCATTCCATTCCATTCCATTCCATTGCACATTCTGTTCCATTCCACATTCCATTCCATTAATTTCCCCATTCCATTGCATTCCTCTCCATTCCATTTCATTCCACGTTCCATTCCACATTTCATTCCACGTTCCATTCGCATTTCATTCCACATTCCATTCCACATTCCATTCCGTTCCATTCCACTTTCCATTCCACATTCCATTCCACATTCCATTCCTTTACATTCCATTACATTACATTCCATTGCACATTCTGTTCCATTCCACATTCCATTCCATTAATTTCCACATTCCATTCCATTCCTTTCCACATTGCATTCCATTGCATTCCATTCCTTTCCATTCTATTGCACCTTGCATTCCTGTTTCCGTTCCACTTTCCATTCCACATTCCTTTCCATTCCAATCCATTCCACATTCCATTCCACATTCCAACCCATTCTATTCCAAATTACTTTCCATTCCATTTTACACTCTATTCCACATTCCAATCCACTACATTCCAAATTCCTTTCCACATTCCACTTCATACCATTCCACAGTCCTTTCCTTTCTATTCCACTTTCCATTCCACATTCCATTCCATTACACATTCCATTCCATTTTCCATTCCATTACATGGCATTCAACTTTCCATTCCATTCCATTCCAAATTACACTCCATTCAATTCCACATTCCATTCCACATAAAATTGCATTCTATTCCACGTTGCATTACACAGTCCTTTCCACATTCCTTTCCATTCCATTTCATTCCACATTCAATTCCATTCTATTCTATTTCAATCCATTTTCTATTGCATTCCATTCCACATTCCATTGCATTGCATTCCACATTGCATTCGATTCCATTCCACATTACATTCTGTTCGCTTTCAATTCCATTCCATTCCTCATTCCATTGCATTCCATTCCATTCCATTCCACATAACATTCCCTTCCATTCCACATTCCATTCCCTTCCATTCCACATTCCATTCCATTCCACATTCCATTCCATTCCATTCCATATACCATTCCACTTTCCATTCAATTCCATTCCATTCCACACTTCGTTTCATTCCATTCCACTTTACATTGCATTCCATTCATATTCCATTCCACATTCCATTCCATTCCACATTCCATTCCATTCCACATTCCATTCCATTCTATTCTACATTCCATTCCACATTCCATTCCATTCCACGTTCCTTTCCCTTGCATTCTATATTCCATTCCATTCCATTTCATTCCACATTCGATTCCATTCAATTCCATATTCCATCCCATTCCATTCCATATTCCTTTCCATTGCATTCCACATTCCTTTCCATTCCATTCCGCATTCCATTCCATTCCATTCCAGATTCCATTCCATTCCATTTCACATTCCATTCCAATCCATTTCACGTTCCATTCCATTCCATTCCATTCCACATTCCATTCCGTTCCATTCCACAATCCGTTCTATTCCATTCCATTCCAATCCACATTCCATTCCACATACCATTGCACCTTCCATTCCATTGCATTTCACATTCCATTAAATTCCATTCCATTTCACCTTCCATTACATTCCTTTCCATTCCACTTTCCATTCCATTTCATTCCATTAAACCTTCTATTCCAGATTCCATTCCGAAACATTCCAAATCCCATTCCACTTTCAATTCCATTTTATTCAACCTTCCATTCCACATTCCATTCCATTCTATTCCACATTCCATTCCATTCCATTCCATATTCCATTCCATTCCATTCGATATTCCATTCCATTCCACGTTCCACTCCACATTCCATTCCACATTGCATTCCCTTCCATTCCATTACCCATTCCATTACACGTTCCATTCCAGATTCAATTCCCCATTCCATTCCATTTTATTTAATTCTTTTCCACATTGCATTCCTTATTCCATTCCATTCCTGTCCATTAAATTTCCTTTCAGTCCACATTCCATTCCATTCCACATTCCATTCCATTCTATTCCACATTGCTTTCCATTCCATTCCTTTCCTTGCTATTCGAAATTCCATTCCACATTCCATTCCATTTCATTCCAGGTTCCATTCCACAATTCACTCCACATTCCATTGCATTCCATTCCATTCCATTCCACGTTCCATTCCACATTCCATACCACATTCCATTCCTTTCCATTCCATTCCATTACACGTTCCATTCCACACTTCATTCCACCTTCCATTCCGTTCCATTTCATTCCATTCCACATTCCATTCCACATTCCATTCCATTCTACTCCACTTTCCATTACACTCCATTCCATTCCATTGCATTCCTCATTCCAATTCTGTCCATTCCGTTCGAATTTCCAATTCATTAGACACTCCATTCCATTCCATTCCACATTCCTTTCCATTCCATTACAATTTCCATTACACATTCCATTCCACAACCCATTCCATTCCATTCCACTCCATTCCACATCCCATTACATTCCATTCCACGTTGCATTCCACATTCCATTCCATTCCACATTCGATTCAATTCCACGTTACTTTCCTCATTCCTCCCCACGTTCTTTTCCACGTTCCAATCCAATTTCCATTCCATTGTATTAAACATTCTATTCCAAATTCTATTCCATTCCTTTCCATTCCATTGCACATTCCATTCCATTCCACATTCCATTCCAATCCATTCCACATACCATTCCATTCCATTCTATTCCACATTCTATTCGACTTTCCGTTCCACATTCAATTCCATTGCATTCCACTTTCCAATCCACGTTCCAATCCATTCAATTCCACATTCCATTCCATTCCATTCCACTTTCCATTCCATTCCATTCCACATTCCATTCCACATTCCATTACATTCCATTCGACGTTCCATTCCACATTGCATTCCATTGCATTCCATTGGATTCCACATTCCATTCCTTTCCATTCCATTCCACTTTGCATTCCATTTCATACCACATTCTATTCCATTCCATTCGACATTCCATTCCTCATTGCACTCCATTCCATTCCATGTGCCATTCCACTTTCCTTTCAATTCCAATCCATATTCCATTCCAATGTACTCCACATTCCATTCCACATTCAATTACATTGCATTGCATTCCAATCCATTCCACATTTCATTGCACATTCTGTTCCATTCCATTTCGCATTCCATTGAACGTTCCATTTCACGTTCCATCCCACGTTTGATTCCACGTTCCATTCCACTTTCGATTCCTTTCCTTTCAACATGCCATTCCATTCCATTCCACATTCCATTCCATTCCAGGTTCCATGCCAAATTCCATTCTATTCTATTCTACATTCCATTCTATACCATTCCACATTCCATTCAACATTCCATACTATTCCATTCCATTACAAATTAGATTCCACATTCCTTTCCTGTCCATTCCACATTCCATTCCATTCCATTCTGCATTGCATGCCATTCCATTCCACATTCTATTCCACATTCCATGCCATTCCATTCCATTCCACCTTCCATTCCATTGCATTCCTCTTTCAATTCCAACTTTCCTCATTCCATTCCATTCCATTCCTTGTTCCATTCCATTCCATTCAAATTTCCATTCCATTCTCTTTCACTTTCCATTCCATTCCATTGAAAGTTCCAATTCATTCCATTCCACTTTCAATTTCACATTCGTTTTCATTGCATTCCACGTTCCATTCCATTCCATTCCTCGTTCCATTCCACATTCCATTCCATTCCATTTCACATTCCATTCCTTTCCATTCTATTCCGTATTCCATTACGTTTCATTCTGTTCCACATTGCGTTCCATTACCTTCCAATCCACATTCGATTCCGTTCCTTTCCATACTATATTCCATTCCACATTCCATTCCATTCCTTTCCAAATTCCATTCCATTCCATTGCATTCAACATTCCATTCCATTGCATTCCATTCCTTTCCACATTTTATTCTTTTCCGTTCCACTTTCCATCCCATTCTGTTCCACATTCCTTTCCACTTTTCATTCAATTCCATTCCACATTCCTTTCCACTTTTCATTCCATTCCATTCCACATTTCTTTCCATTCCAGTACACATTCCGTTCCATTCCATTAAACATTTAATTCTATTTCCGTTTAACATTCCATTACCTTCCAGTACATTCCACATTCCACTCCATTCCTTTCCATTCCATTTCACGTTCCATCCCACTTTCCAGTCCATTCCATTTCACATTCCATTACATTCCATTCCACATTCCATTCCACATTCCTTTCCATTCCATTACACATTCCATTCCATTCCATTCGACATTTAATTCCATTCCAGATTCCATTCCATTCCACTCCACATTCATTCCATTCCATTAAACATTCCATTCCATTTCCACTTCACATTCCATTCCATTCCATACCATTCCACATTCCGTTCCATTCTATTCCATTCCTTTCCACATTTCATTCCATTCCATTCCATTCCACATTGTTTCCCACGTTCCAATCCATTGATTTCCTCATTCCATTCTATTCCATTCCGCATTCTATTCCATTCCATTCTATTCCATTCCGCATTCTATTCCATTCCATTCCTCATTCCATTCCATTCCATTGCATTCCACATTCCATTCCATTCCCTTCCACAATCCAGTAGATATTACATTCCTTTCCTTTCCACATTGCATTGCAGAGTCCATTTCAATCCATTCCACGCTGCATTCCACATTCCATTCCTTTCCATTGCACATTCCATTGCATTCCATTTCACATTCCATTCCACATTCCATTCTATTCCATTCCGATTTCCATTCCACATTCCATTCCACATTCCATTCCATTCCACTCCGCATTCAATTCCACGTTCCACTCCACGTTCCATTCCAAGTTCCATTCCACGTTCCGTTCCATGTTCTATTCCAATCCATTCCACATTCCATTCCATTCCATTCCACATTCCATTCCTTTCCATTCCACATTCCGTTCCACATTCCTTTCCGTTTCATTTCACGTTCCATTCCACATTCCATTCCATTCCATTCCATATTCCTTTCTAATAAATTCTGCATTCCATTCAATTCCATTCCACATTCCATTTCTCATTCCATTCCATTCCATTGCACAATCCTTTCCATTCCATTCCACATTACATTCCACATTCCATTCCACATAGCATTCCAATCCATTCCACATTCCATTCCATTGCAGTTCACTTTCCTTCCATTCCATTCAACATTCCATTCCACATTCCATTCTTTTCTATTCCACATTCCGTTCCATTCCATTCAACATTCCATTCCACATTCCATTCTTTTCTATTCCACATTCCGTTCCATTCCATATTCCATTCCATTCCGTTGCAATCCACATTCATTCCATTCCACGTTCCATTCCAAATTCCATTCCATTCCATTCCACATTCTGTTAAATTCCATTCCACAGTACATTCTATTCCATTCAGTTCCTGTCCGCATTCCATTCCATTCCACATTCCTTTCCACCTTCCATTCCATTGCATTCCAGATTCCATTCCATTCTCTTCCACATTACTTTCCATTCCATTCTACAATCCATTCCACTTTCTTTTCCTCATTGCTGTCCACGTTCCATTCCACATTCCATTCCAAGTTCCATTCCACGTTCCATTCCACATTCCATTCCATTCCATTCCATGTTCCATTACAGATTCCATTCCATTCCATTCCACTTTCCATTCCACATTTCACGTTCCATTCCATTTCATTCCACATTCCAGTCCACATTACATTCTGTTCCATTCCACATTCCTTTACACATTTCATTCCATTCCATCACACTTTCCATTCCACGTTCCATTCCATTCCATTCCACATTCCATTCCCAATGGCTTTCCGCGTTCCATTCCACCTTCCCTTAGACGTTCCATTCCACATTCCATTCCACATTTCTTTCCATTCCATTTCATGTAGCATTCCACGTTCCATTCCATTCCATTCCACATTCAATTCCACTTTCCATTCCATTCCATTCCACATTCATTACCATTCCATTGCAAATTCCATTCCTTTCCATTTCACATTCCATTGCATTCCATTGCATACCGTATTCCATTCTATTCCATTCCACAATCCATTCATTTCAATTTCATTCCATTCCATATTCCATTCCACATTCCGTTCCACATTACATTACATTCCTTTTCACATTCCTTTCCGTTCCACTCAATTCCACAGTCCATTCCATTGCATTCCATATTGCATTCCACATTCCATACCAAATTCCAATCCACATTCCATTGTATTCCTTTCCACAATCAATTCCATTGCATTCCACATTCCATTCCTTTCGTTTTCACATTCCATTCCATTCCACAGTCCATTCCATTGCATTCCACATTCCATTCCACATTCCATTCCGAATTCCATTCAACATTCCTTTCCATTCCTTTCCACATTCCATTCCATTCCATTCCATTGCCTTCCAGATTCCCTTCCATTTCTTTCCACTCCACATTCCCTTCCACATTCTATTGCATTCAATTCCACATTCCATTCCCCATTCCACTCCATTCCATTCCACATTCCATACCATTCCACTCCTCCTTCCATTCCATTCCATTACACCTTCCATTCCATTCCATTGAACATTCCATTCCAAATCTTTCCATTGCATGCCACATTCCATTCCAATCCATTCAATTCCATATTCGTTTCCATTCCATTCCACATTCCATTCCATCCCATTCCACATTCCATTCCATCCCATTAAACTTTCCATTCCACTTTCCATTACATTGCATTGCACATTCCATTCCCATTCCATTCCATTCAATTCCACATTCCATTCTAAGCAATCCACATTCCATTCAACATACCATTCCATTCCGTTCCACATTCCATTCCACATTCCGTTGCATTGCATTCCACATTCCATTTCATTGCATTCCACATTCCATTCTTTCCATTCGACATTCAATTCCACTTTCCATTTCTTTCCATTCCACATTCCATTCCACCTTCCATTCCATTTCATTCCACGTTCCATTCCACATTCCATTCCATTAATTTCCGCATTCCTTTCCATTCCATTCCAAATTCCATTCCATTCCATTCCACAATGCTTTACATTGCATGCCACATTCCATTCCAAATTGCATTACATTCCTTTCCACATTCCATTCCATTACAGTTCACATTCCATTCCATTCCTTTTCACATTCCATTCCACATTCCATTCCATTCCATTCCACGTTTCATAACATTCCATATTCCATTCCATTCCATACGATTCCACATTCAATTCCAATCCACGTTCCATTACACATTCCATTCTATTCCATTCCACATTCCAGTCCATTCCACATTCAATTCCATTCCGTTCCACAATCCTTTACATTCCATTCCACATTCCATTCCAAATTCCATTACATTCCTTTCCACATTCCATTCCATTGCAGTTCACATTCCATTCCATTCCATTCCACTTTCCATTCCATTCCATTCCATATTCCATTACGTTGCATTCTTTTCCAATTTCCCTTCCATTGCCTTGCAATCCACATTCCATTCTGTTCCTTTCTATTCCAGGATTTATTCCACATTGCATTCCACATTCCATTCCATTCCATTCCACATTCCATTCCATTCCACTCCATTCCATTCCAGATTCCATTCCCCGTCCCTTTCGACGTTCCATTCCACATTCCATTCCATTCCATTCCACATTCCATTCCATTCCACATTCCATTCCACTTTCCATTCCTTTCCATTCCGCCTTGCTTTCCACATTCCATTCCATTCAATTCCACATTTCATTCAACGTTCCATTCCATTCCATTTCACATTGCATTCCACATTACATTCCATTCCGTTTCATATACCATTCCATATTCCATTCTATTCCATTCCACATTGAATTCCACGTTTCATTACATTCCATTCCACTTTCCATTCAATTCCATGTCAAATTCCTTTCGATTCCATTGCATTCCTCTCTACATTCCATTGCATTCCATTCCACATTCCATTCAATTCCATTGCACGTTCCATTCCACATTCCATTCCATTCCATTCCATTCCATTCCACGTTCCGTTGCACATTCCATTCCATTCCATTCCAGAGTGCATTCCAAATTCGTTTCCATTCCATTCCACATTCCATTCCGTTCAATGTTCCACTCCACGTTCCATTCTATCTTCCATTCCACGTTCCGTTCCACGTTCTATTCCAATCCATTCCACATTCCATTCCTTTCCATTCCACATTACATTCCTTTCCATTCCACATTCCATTCCACATTCCATTGCATTTCATTTCACTTTCAATTTGACATTCCATTCCATTCCATTGCACATTCCATTCCATTCCATTCCAAAAATCATTCCATTGCATTCCACATTCCTTTCCATTCCATTCCAAATTCCATTCCATTGCCGTTCACATTCCATTCGATTCCATTCCACATTTCATTCCACATTCCATTCCATTCCATTCTACATTCAATTCCATACCATATTCCATTCGGTGCCATTCCTTTCCACATTCCATTTCATTCCACGTTCCATTCAAAATTCCATTCCATTCCATTCCACTTTCCATTCCATTCCATTCCACAGTCCATTCCATTCTATTCAATTCCAGTCCGCTTTCCATTCCATTCCATTCCATTCCATTCCATTCCACATTCAATTCCATTCCATTCCACTTTCCGTTCCATATTATATTCCATTCCATTCCACATTACATTACATTCCTTTCCATTCCACTTTCCATTCCCATCCATTCCACATTCCTTTCCACATTCCATTCCGTTGCATTCCAGATGTCATTCCATTCCATTCCACATTCCATTGCATTCCATTCTATATTGCAATCGACAGTCCTTTCCACATTTCTCTCCACGTTCCATTCCATTTTCCTTTCCAAGTTCCATTCCACTTTCCATTCCATTCCATTCCACATTCCATTACACATTCCTATCCATTCCATTCCACATACCATTCCACGGTCCATTCCATTCCATTCCACATTCCATTCCATTCCACTCCAGATTCCATTCCATTCCATTCCACATTCTATTCCATTCCGTTCTACATTCCATTGCAATTATTTCCATTGCATGCCACTTTCCATTGCATTCCATTCCATTCCATATTCCATTCCATTCCCTTCCACATTCCATTCCATTCCATTCCACATTCCATTCCATTCCGTTCTATTCCACATTCCATTCCATTACATTCCACTTTCCATTCCATTCTATTCCACGTTCCATTACTCATTCCATTACACATTCCTTTCCATTCCATTCCAAGTGGCATTCCATTCCATTCCACTTTCCGTTGCACATACAATTCTATTCTTTTCCGCATTTCATTCCATATTCCATTCCATTCCATTCCACACGTCATTCCATTCCATTCTCTTTCATTCCACATTCCATTGCATTCAATTCAACATTGCATTCAATTCCATTCAGTTCCGTTCAACATTCTATTCCATTCCGTTCAAATTCCTTTTGATTCCATTCCACGTTCCTTTACATTCCATTCAATTCCATGCCGTTCCGTTCCACATTACATTCCATTCCATTCCACATTGCATTCCATTCCATTCCATTCCACCTTGGATTCCATTCCATTCCATTCCACATTCCATTAAATTTTCCATTCCATTCCATTCCACATTCCTTTCCATTCCATTCCATTCCACATTCCCTTCCATTCCATTCCATTCCAGATCCATTCCACGTTCTAGTCCACTTTCCATTCCACGTTCCTTTCCACACTCCATTCCTTTCCATTCCACATTCCATTCCATTCTAGTCCACATTCCATTCCACATTCCTTTCCATTCCATTCCACATTCCAATCCACTTATAATTCCACATTCCATTCCATTCCATTCTGCATTCCATTCCATTCCATTCCACATTCCATTCTGCATTCCATTCCATTCCATTCCACATTGCATTCCATTCCATTCTAACTTGGATTCCATTCCATTCCATTCCACATTGCATTAAACTTTCCATTCCATTTCATTCCACATTCCCTTCCATTCCATTACTTTCCAGATTCCATTCCACGTTCTAGTCCACTTTCCATTCCACGTTCCGTTCCACACTCCATTCCATTCCATTCCACATTCCATTCCATTCTATTCCACATTCCATTCCACTTTCCTTTCCATTCCATTCCACATTCCATTCCACGTAAAATTCCACATTCCATTCCATTCTATTCCACATTCCATTCTGCATTCCATTCCATTCCATTCCACATTGCATTCTGCCATCCATTCCATTCCAGTCCCCATTCCGTTACACATTCTGTTTCATCAAATTTCGCATTCCATTCCACGTTCCATTACATTGCATTCCACATTCCATTTCCATTCCATTCCATTCCACATTCCATTCCAAGCATTCCACATTCCATTCCATTCCGTTCCAACATTCCATTACACATTCCAATCCATTCCGTTCCACATTCGATTTGATTACATTCCACGTTCCATTCCACTTTGCTTTCCTTTCCATGCCATCAACATTCCAATCCATTTCATTCTATATTCCATTCCACAGTCCATTCCACATTCCTCTCCATTCCACTCCACGTTGCATTGCAGTCCATTGCACCCTGCATTCCTTTGCATTCCACATTCCATTCCATTCCATTGCACATTCCATTCCATTCCATTCCACAATCCATTCCAATCTACATTCCATCCCATTCCATTCCGTTCCATTACACACTGCATTCCACTGCATTCCATTCCACTTTCCATTCAAAATTCCATTCCATTGCACATTCCATTCCATTCCATTCTTCGTTCCATTCCACATACCATTCCACATTCCATTCCATTCTATTCCACGTTCCATTCCACATTCCATTCCCTTCCTTGCCACATTCCATTGCGCATTCCTTTCCACTTTACATTCCATTCCATTTCTTTACACATTCCATTCCATTCCATTCCTCGTTCCATTCCACTTTACATTACACATTCCATTCCTTTCCTTTTCATTCCATTCCATTCCATTCCATTCCATTCCACATTCTATTCCATTCCATTTTGATGCCTTCCACATTACCTTCCATTCCATTACACTTTCCATTCCCTTCCATTCCACTTTCTGTTCCACATTCCATTCCCAGTTGCATTCCACTGCATTCCACCTTCCATTGCATTCCACATTCCATTCCATTCCATTCCACCTTTCATTCTATTCCACGTTTTGTTCCATTCCATTCCATGCTCCATTCCATTCCATTCCACGTTCCATTCCACATTCCACTCCACTTTCCATTCCATGTTCCATTCCACGTTCCATTCCATTCCATTCCACTTACCAGTCCTCATTCCATCCCACATTCCATTTTATTCTGTTCCACATTTCTTTCCACATTCCAATCCACATTCAATTGCATTTCATTCCACATTCCATTGCATTACTTTCCACATTCCATTCCATTCTATTCCATTCTATTCCTCATTCCATTACACATTCCTTTCCATTGCATTCCAAGTTCCATTCCATTCCATTCCATGTTCCATTACACATACCGTTCCATTCCTTTCAACATTCCAATCCATATTGCATTCGTTTCCATTCCACATATCACTGCATTTCATTCCCTTGAATTCCATATTCATTTCCATTACATTCCTCATTCCATTCCATTCAATTCACGTCCATTTGAAATTCCATTCCATTCCATTCCACATTTAATTGCATTCCATTCCATTCCATTCCACATTCCATTCCATTCCTTTCCACATTCCTTTCCCTTCCATTGCATATTCCATTACATTCCTTTCCACATTCCATTCTGTTCCATTGTACATTCAATTCCAGTCCATTCCATTCCATTCAACATTGGATTTCATTGATTCCATTTCACATTCCATTCAACATTCCATTCCATTACATTCTAAGTTCCATTCCATTACATTCCTCGTTGCATTCCACATAACATTCCACTTGCCATTCCACATTCCATTACATTCCAATCCGCATTCCATTCCACATTACATTCCGTTTCATTCCACATTCCATTCCGCATCCCATTCTATTCCATATCGCATTCCATTACACATTCCATTCCATCACATTCAACGTTCCATTCCACATTCCTTTACATTCCGTTCCACATTCCATTCCACTTTCCATTCTATTCCATTCCACATTCTATTCCATTCCGCGTTCCATTACAGGTTCCATTGCACGTACCATTCCACGTTCCATTGCATTCCATTCCAGATTCCATTCCCTTCCTTTCCTCATTCGATTCCACACACCATTTCGTTCCATTCCACATTCCATTCCACATTCCGTTCCAGATTCCATTCCTTTCCATTCCATTGTATTCCATATTCCATTCCGTTCCACATTCCATTCCACATTCCATTCCAGATTCCATTCCACATTCGATTACATTCCATTCCACATTCCATACTACATTCCATGACACATTCCATTCCCTTCCCTTCCACATTACATAACATTCCAATTTTCATTCCATATTCCATTCCACTTTCCATTCCAATCCATTTCACATTCCATTGCACATTCCATTCAATTCCATTCGACATTCCATTCCATTCCCCATTCCATTCAACATTCCATTCCTCATTCCCTTCCATTCCATTCCACATTCCTTTCAATTCCATATTCCACTCCACATTCCATTTCCCATTCCATTCCTTTCCATTCTATTCCATTCCACCTTCCATTCCATTTCATTGCATTTTCCATTCCACATTACATTCCACATTCCATTGCATTCCATTTCATTCCATTCCATTCCATTCCTTTCCATTCCACATTCCATTCCATTCCATTCAATTCCACATTAACTTCCATTCCATTCAACTTTCCATTCCCTTCCACTCCACATTCCGTTCCACCTTCCATTCCACGTTGCATTCCACTTTCCATTCCACTTTCCATTCCATATTCCTTTCCATTCCATTCCACATTCCATTTCACTTTCCATTCCATTGCATTCCTCATTCCATTCCATTCCATTACACATTCCATTTCATTCTATTCCTTTCCATATTCCATTCCATTACCTTCCAGATTCCATTCCAATCCATTCCATATTACATTCCATTCCACATTCAATTCCATTCCGCATTATATTCCATTCAATTCCACATTCCATTTGTTTCCATCCAATTCCACTATCCATTCCATTCCATTCGTCATTCCATTCCATTCCATTCCATTCCATTCCACATTCCGTTCCACATTCCATTCCACATTTCATTGTATTCCTTTCCACATTCCATTCCATTCTAATCCACATTCCATTCCATTCTGTTTCACATACCATTCAATTCCATTGCATTCCCTTCCATTCCACGTTTCTTTCCATTCCATTCCAGATTTCATTCCATGTTCCATTCCACGTTTTATTCCACTTTCCATTCCACGTTGCATTCCACGTCCCTTTCCACCTTCCATTCAAAGTTCTATTCCACTTTCCATTCCTCATTCCATTCCACATTCCATTCCACATTCCATTAAATTCCATTCCACATTCCTTTCCTTTCCATTCCACAATCAATTCCATTCATTCCACACTTTATTCCATTCCATTCTACATTCTATTACCTTCCATTCCACATTCCATTCTATTCCACTTTCAATTCCATTCCATTCCATTCCACATTTCATTCCATTAGCTTCCACATTGCATGCCATTCCTTTCCAAATTACTTTCCATTCCACATTGAATTCCATTCCTTTCCATTCCACATTGCATTAGATTCCGTTCCATTCCTCTCCACTTTCCAATCCAATCCATTCCACATTCCGTTCCATTCCATTGCCTTCCATTCCACATTCTTTCCATATTCCATTCCACATTGCATTCCATTCCATTCCACATTCCTTTCCATTCTAATCCACATTCCTATCCATTCCATTTCACATTCCATTCCATTCCATTCCATTCCGCATTCCAACACATTCCATTTCACATTCCATTCCACGTTCCATTCCACTTTCCGTTCCACATTCCATTCCACGTTCATTTCCACGTTCCATTCAACTTTCCATTCCACATTCCATTACTCATTCCATTCCACATTCAATTCCACATTCCATTCGATTCCATTCCACATTCCATTACTTTACATTCCTCATTCCGTTCCACATTCCATTGCACGTTCCATTACTCGTTCCATTGCACGTTCCCCTCCACGTTCCATTCCATGTTCCATCCCACTTTCCAAGAAACGTTCCATTCCATTCCAATCCAAGTTCCATTCCACATTCCATTCCACTCTATTTCACCTTCCATTCCACACTCCATTCAACTCAACATTCCATTCCACTTTCCATTCCACGTTCCAATGCATTACATTCCACGTTCCTTTCCAAATTACTTTCCATTCCATTACACATTCCATTACACTTTCTATTCCTTTCTTTTGCACATTCCATTGTCATCCATTCCACATTCCGTTCCACATTCCATTCCACGTTCCATTCCACGTTCCACTTCACTTTCCATTGCACGTTCTATTCCTCGTTCAGTTCCATATTCCATTCAATTCCCTTCCACTTTCCATTCCACATTCCGCTTCATTCCATTCCACGTTCCATTCCACATTCCATTCCATTTCATTCCACATTCCATTCCACTCCATTCCAAATTCCATTCCACATTCCATTACATTCCATTCCATTCCACATTCCATTTCATTCCATTTCATTCCTCATTCCATTCCTTTCCATCCTATTTCATTCCACCTTCCATTCTACATTCCATTCCTCATTCCTTTCAATTCCTTTCCCCTTTCAATTCCATTCCATTCAACATTCCATTCCATTCCATTCCAACTTCCATTCCATTCAATTAAAGATTACATCCCATTCCATTCAGCTTTCCATTCCATACGATTCCAGTCCATTTCACATTCCATTCTTTTCTATTCCCTTCCACATTCCATTCTATTCCACATTTCATTCCATTCCATTCCATTCCACATTCCATTCCCTTCCATTCCGCATTCCATTCCATTCCATTCCATTCTACATTCCATTCCCTTCCATTCCACATTCCATTCCATTACATTACATTCCACATTCCATTCCATTCTGTTCCACGTTCCCTTCCTCATTCCATTACAGATACCCTTCCATTCCATTCCATTTTGTTCCACGTTCCCTTCCTCATTCCATTACAGATACCCTTCCATTCCATTCCACGTTCCATTCCATTCCATTCCGCATTCCATTCAGCATACCGTTGCATTCCCTTCAACATTACACTACGTATTCCATTACTTTCCAATCCACATATCATTCCTTTACTTTCTCTTCCATTACACATTGCATTCCATTCCATTCCACATTCCGTTCCAATCCATTCCATTCCAAATTGCATTCCATTACATTCCAAATTCCATTCCATTCCATTCCACGTTCCATTCCACATTCCATTCCATTCTATTTCACCTTCCATTCCACACTCCATTCAACTCAACATTCCATTCCACTTTCCATTCCACGTTCCAATGCATTACATTCCACGTTCCTTTCCAAATTACTTTCCATTCCATTACACATTCCATTACACTTTCTATTCCTTTCTTTTGCACATTCCATTGTCATCCATTCCACATTCCGTTCCACATTCCATTCCACGTTCCATTCCACGTTCCACTTCACTTTCCATTGCACGTTCTATTCCTCGTTCAGTTCCATATTCCATTCAATTCCCTTCCACTTTCCATTCCACATTCCGCTTCATTCCATTCCACGTTCCATTCCACATTCCATTCCATTTCATTCCACATTCCATTCCACTCCATTCCAAATTCCATTCCATATTCCATTACATTCCATTCCATTCCACATTCCATTTCATTCCATTTCATTCCTCATTCCATTCCTTTCCATTCTATTTCATTCCACCTTCCATTCTACATTCCATTCCTCATTCCTTTCCATTCCTTTCCACTTTCAATTCCATTCCATTCAACATTCCATTCCATTCCATTCCAACTTCCATTCCATTCAATTAAAGATTACATCCCATTCCATTCAGCTTTCCATTCCATACGATTCCAGTCCATTTCACATTCCATTCTTTTCTATTCCCTTCCACATTCCATTCTATTCCACATTTCATTCCATTCCATTCCACATTCCATTCCATTCCATTCCACATTCCATTCCATTCCATTCCATTCTACATTCCATTCCCTTCCATTCCACATTCCATTCCATTACATTACATTCCACATTCCATTCCATTCTGTTCCACGTTCCCTTCCTCATTCCATTACAGATACCCTTCCATTCCATTCCACGTTCCATTCCATTCCATTCCGCATTCCATTCAGCATACCGTTGCATTCCCTTCAACATTACACTACGTATTCCATTACTTTGCAATCCACATATCATTCCTTTACTTTCTCTTCCATTACACATTGCATTCCATTCCATTCCACATTCCGTTCCAATTCATTCCATTCCAAATTGCATTCCATTACATTCCAAATTACATTCCATTCCATTTGACATCACATTACATTCCATTCCACTTTCCATTACATTCCACATTCCATTCAATTCCATTCCATCCCATTCCATTTCATTCCGTTCCACATTGCATTCTATTCCATTCCATTCCACATTCTCTTCAACATTTCATTTCATTCCATTCCACATTCCATTCCATTCCATTCCACGGTCCTTTCCACATGCCATTCCACATTCTATTCCATTCCATTCCACATTCCATTCCACATTCCATTCCATTCCACATTCCATTCCGCATTTCATTCCATTCCCTCCCACATTCCATTAAACATTGCATTCTATCCCATTCCACATTCCAGTTAACTTTCCATTCCATTCCATTCCACATTCCATTCCACATTCCATTACACATTGCATTCTATCCCATTCCACATTCCAATCAACTTTCCATTCCATTCCGTTCCCCATTCCATTCCACATTCCATTACAATCCATTCAACTTTCCTATCCATTGCATTCCACATTCCTTTCAACTTTCCATTCCATTCCATTCCAAAATCCATTCCACATTCCATTTCATTCCATTCCACCTTCCATTTCATTCCATTCCACATTCTATCCCACATTCCATTCCATTCCATCCTCATTCCATTCCATTCCATTCCATATTCCATTCTTTTCCATTGCACATTACATTCCACATTCCATTCCATTTCATTCCACTTCCATTCCATTCCATTCCACATTCAATTCCTTTCCATTCCACGTTCCATTCCATTCCAAATTTCATTCCATTCCATTCCCCTTTCCATTCCACATTCCACTCCATTCCATTCCATTCCATTCCTTTCCATTCCAAATTCCTTTCCATTCCATTCCATTGTGTATTCAATTCCATTCCATTCCATTTCATTCCGCATTCCATTCCACATTCCATTCCATAACACTCCACATTCCATTCCATTCCTTTCCATTCAACATTCCATTCCATTCCATTCCACTTTCCATTCCTTTCAATTCCACATTCCATTCCGCATTCTATTCCATTCCATTCCACATTATTTCCATTCCATGCCACATTCCATTTCATTCCCCTATATATTCCATTCCATTCCATTCCATTTCACTTTCCTTTTCACATTCCACTCCATTCCATTCTGCATTCCATTCCACATTCCATTCCTTTCCATTCCACATTCTATTCCATTCCATTCCATATTCCTTTATATTTCAGTCGACTTTCCATTTCAAATTCCATTGCATTCCAGTCCACATTCCATTCCACATTCCTTTCCATTTGATTCCACATTCCACTTCATTCCATTCCACATTCAATTCCATTCCACATTCCATTCCACATTCCATTCCATTCCATTCCACATACTCTTAAATTCCTTTCCTCATTCCATTCCATTCCATTCCACTTTCCATTCCATTCCATTCCACATTCCATTCCACATTCAATTAAATTCCATTGCAAATAACATTCCAAATTCCTTTACATTCCATTGCAGATTCCATTCCAAATTCCATTCTATATTTTATGTGAAATGGAATAGAATGTAAGATGGATTGGAATGTGGAATGGAATGAAATGGAATGCAGTGTGGAATATAACAGTATGTAATGGAAAGTGTAATGCATTGGAATTCAATGTGGAATGGAATGCAATGGAATGTGAAATGGAATGGAATTGAACGTGGAATGGAATGTGGAATCTAATGGAATCGAAAGTCGAATGGAATGGAATGGAATGGAGTGTGGAATGGAAATGGAATGTGGAACAGAATGTGGAATGCAATGCAATGGAATGCGGAATGGAATGGAATGGGATTTCGAATGGAATATAGAATGGAATGGAGTGGAATGTGGAATGGAATGTGGAATGGAAAGGAATGGAAAATGGAATGGATAGGAAAGGAACGTGGAATGGAATGGAGTGGAAATTGGAATGGAATGGAATGAAATGGAATGGTGTGGAATGGAAAGTGGAATGGAATGGAATGTGAATGGAATGAAAATGAATGTGGAATGGAATTTGTAAGGGAATGGAATGCAATGGAATGGAATGTGAAATGGAATGCATTTGTATGGCGAATAGCATGTAGAATTGAATGGAATGTAATGGAATGTGGAATGGAAACGAATGGAACGCTTAATGCAATGGCATGGAATATGGATTGGAATGGAATGTAATGTAGAATGGAATGGAATAGAATTGAATGTGGAATGCATTGTGAAATGTAATGTAGTGTGAAGGAATGGAATGTGGAATGTGTTGGAATGGAATATGGAATGGAAAGTAATGGAATGTGGAATGGGATGTGTAATGGAAAGGATTGGAATGTAGAATGGAAAGCAATGGAATGTGGAATAGAATTTGGGATGTAATGTAATGGAATGTGTAATGGAATAGAATGGAAGGTGGAATGGATTGTGTAATGGAATGGAATGGAATTTGGAATGGAATAAATGGAAAATGGAATGTGAAGTGGAATGGGAAGTGGAATTGACCGTGGAATGGAAAGTGGAATGGAAGGTGAAATGAAATGTGTAATGTGGACTGGATACGAATGGAATGTGAAATGGAATGTGGAATGGAATGGAATGTGGAATGGAATGGAATAGAATGCGGAAAGTAACTTGGAAGGGAATGGAATGGAATGGAATGGAATTTGGAAAGGAACGGAATGGAATGTGGAATGGAATGGAATGGAATTTGGAATTCATTGGAATGGAATGTGGAATGGTATGTGGAAATGAATGGAGTGTAATGGAATGGGGAATGGAAAGCGAAATGGAACGAGGATTGGAAAGAGGAACGGAACATGGAATGTAACGTATGAACGAATGGAGTGGAATTGATTGTGGAATGGAATGGAAAGGAATGTGGAAGGAAATGGAATGGAATGTAGAATGCAAAGAAATGGAATGGAATATGGCCTGGAAATGAATGGAATGGAATGGAATGTGGAACGTAATGGAATGGAAAGTGGAAAAGATTGTGGAATGGCATGGAAAGGAAAGTGGAAAGGAATTTAATGGAAAGTGGTATGGAATGTGGGATGGCATGGAAAGGAATGTGGAATGGAATAGAATGGAATGTGGAGTGGAATGGTATGGAATGCTGAATGGAATGGAATCGAATGTGGAATGGAATGGAATGGAATATGGAATGGAAAGTGGAATGGAAAGTTGAATGGAATGGAATGGAATTTGGAACGGAATGGAATGTGGAATGGAATGTGGAATGGAATGCAATGAAATGTGGAAAGGAATGTGGAATGGAATGTAAAGGAATGTGGAATGGAATGGAATGGGATATGGAATGGAATGCAATGGAATTTGGAATGGAATCAAATGTGGAACGGAATGGAATGGGATATGGAATGGAATGCAATGGAATTTGGAATGGAATCAAATGTGGAACGGAATGGAATGGAATGGAATGGGATATGGAATGGAATGCAATGGAATTTGGAATGGAATCAAATGTGGAACGGAATGGAATGGAATGGAATGTGGAACGGAATGGAATGGAATGGAATGTGTAATGGAATGGAACGGAATGGAGTGTGGACTGGAATGAAAAGGAATGGAAAGTGGAATGGAATGGAATGCAATGTGGAATGTAACGTGGAATGGAATGGAAAAGAACATGGATTGGAATGCAATGGAAGTTGGAATGTAATGGAATGGAACTTGGAATGGAATGGAAATGATTGGAATTTGGAATGGAGTGGAATGCAATGTGGAATGGAATGGAATGCAATGGATTGTGGAATGCAATGCCATGGAAAGTCGAAATGAACACAGAATGGAAAGTGGAATGGAGCGTGCAATGGAACGTGGAATGGAACGTGGAATGGAATGGAATGGAACGTGGAATGGAATGGAATGGGTTGTGGAATGGAATGGAAAGCAATGTTGAATGCAATGGAACGGAATATGGAATGCAATGCAATGAAATGGAATGTGGACTGGAGTGGAATGGAATGGAATGGAATGTGGAATGGAATGAAAAGGTATGTGCAATGAAATGGAATGCAATGGAATATGGAATGGAAAGGAATGGAATGGCATGTGGAATGGCATGTGCAAAGGAATGGAATGGAATGTGCAATGGAATGTGGAATGGAACGTGGAATGGAATGGAATGGAACGTGCAATGAAGTAGAATGGAATGGAATGGAACGTGGAATGGAATGGAATGTGGATTGGAAGGGAATGGAAAGTGGAATTGAAGGGAGGGCAATGTCGAATGGAATGTGGAATGAATGGAATGGAATATGGAATAGAATGGAATGGAATGGAATGGGAAATGGAATGGAATTGAATGTGGAATTGAATAGAATGCAGTGTGGAAGGGAATGTGGAATGGAATGTGAAATAGAATGGAAAGAGGAATGGAATGTAATGCAACGTAAAATGGAATGGAATGGATTGTGGAATGGAATGGAGTGGAATGTGCAATGGAAAGGAATGGAATGGAATGTGGAGTGGAATGGAATGGAATGCAATATAGAGTGGAATTGAATTTATTGGAATGTGGAATTGAACGTAATAGAACGTGGAATGGAATGGAATGGAATGCGGAAAGCAACGAGGAAGGCAATGGAATTCAAAGTGGAAAGGAATGTGGAATGGAATGGAATTTAATGTGGAATGGAACATGGAATTGACCGTGGAATAGAATGTGGAATGGAATGGAATGGAATGTGGAATGGAATGTGCAATGGAAAGGAATGGAATGTGCAAGGGAAAGGAATGCAATTGAAGGGAATGTGGAATGGAATGGAATGTGGAAGGGAATGTGGAATGGAAAGAAATGGAATGAGGAATGCAATGTGGAAAGCAATGGAATGCAAACAGGAATGGAAACTGGAATGGAACATGGAATGGAAGTGGAATGGTATATGGAATGGAATGTGGAATGGAATATGGAATGGAATACAATGGAATGTGGTCTGGAATGTAATGAAGTGGACAGCGGAATGGATTGGAATGGAATGTGGAATGGAATATGGATTGGAATGTGGAATGGAAAGCTGAGTGGAATGGAGTGGACAGTGAAATGGAAAGAAATGGAATGCAATGTGGAATCGAAAATGTAAAGGAAGGGTATGGAATGTGGAATGGAGAGTGGAATGGAATGCAATGGAACGTGGAATGGAATCTGGAATGGAATGTGGAATGGAATGGATAGGACTGTGAAATGGAATGGAATGCAATGTGGAATGGAATGGAATGGAATGTGAAAAGGAATGGATTGGAATGTGAAATGGAATGGAAAGGAATGTAGAATTGAAAGGATTGGAATGTGCAAAGGAACGGGATAGAATGAGGAACGTAAATTGTAATGGAAAGTGTAATGGAATGGACTGGAACGTGTAGTGGAAAGTGGAATGGAACATGGAATGGAATGTGGAATGGAAAGTGGAATGGAACATGGAATGGAATGGAATGGAATGTGGAATGCAATGGGAAGAATGGTAGAATGAAATGGAATGCAATATGGAATGGAATGGAATGAAATGGAATGTGGAATGGAATGGAATGTAATGTGGAATGCAATGTGGAATGGAATGGAATGGAATGTGGAATGCAATGTGGAATGGAATGAAATAGAATGTGGAATGGAATGGAATGGAATATGGAATGGAACGTGCAGTGGAATGTGGAATGGAATGTGGAACAGAATGGAATGCAACGTGGAATGGAATGTGGAATGGAATGGAATGGAACGTGGAATGGATTCTGGAAGGCAATGTGGAATGCAATGTAATGGATGGTGGAATGGAATATGAAATGGAAAGTGGAAAGGAACGTGGAATGGGACATGGAATGGAATGTGCAATGGAAAGTGGAATGGAATGTGGAAAGGAATGGAATGGAATGCAGCAAAGAATGGAATGGTATGTGGAATGGAATGTGGAATGGAATGGAATTGAAGTTGGAATGGAATGTGAAATGGAAAGGAAAGCAACGTGGAATGGAATTGAATGCAATGTGGAAAGGAATGCAATGGGATGTGGAATGGAAAGGAACATAATGTGGAATCGAATGTGGAATGGAGTGGAATGGAATGTGGAATACAATGTGGAATGGAAAGGAATGGAATGGAATGGAATGTGAAATGGAATGGAATTTGGAATGGAATGGATTGGAATGCAGAATAGAATTGAATGGAAAGTGGAATGGAATGGAATAGATTGTGGAATGGAATGGAATGGAATGTGGAATGGAAAGGAGTGGAATGGAATGTGGAGTGGAATGGAATGGAATGCAATATAGAGTGGAATTGAATGGACTGGAATGTGGAATGGAACGTAATGGAACGTAGAATGGAATGGAGTGGAATGCGGAATGCAACGTGGAACGCAATGGAATGCAAAGTGGAAAGGAATGTGGAATGGAATGGAAACTAACTTGCAATGGAACATGGAATGGACCGTGGAATGGAATGTGGAATGGAATGCAATTGAATGTGGAATGGAATGTGCAATGGAAAGGAATGGAATGGGCAATGGGAAGGAATGGAATTGAAGGGAATGTGGAATGGAATGGAATGGAATGTGGAATGGAAAGAAATGGAATGAGGAATGCAATGTGGAGTGCAATGCAATGAAAACTGGAAAGGAAATTGTAATGGAACATGGAATGGAAGTGGGATGGTATAAGGAATCGAATGTGGAATGGAATATGGAATGGAATAGAATGGAATGTGGTCTGTAATGTAATGAAGTGGACGGTGGAATGAATTGGAATGGAATGTGGAATGGAATATGGATTGCAATGTGGAATGCAATGCTGAGTGGAATGGAGTTGACAGTGAAATGGAAAGGAATGGAATGGAATGTGGAATCGAAGGTGTAAAGGAAGGGAATGGAATGTGGAATGGAATGCAATGGAACGTGGAATGGAATCTGGAATGGAATGGATTGGATTGTGAAATGGAATGGAATGAAATGTGGAATGGAGTGGAATGTAATGTGAAAAGGAATGGAATGGAATGTGAAATGGAACGGAGTGGAATGTGGAATGGAAAGGACCGGAATGTGGAAAGGAATGGGATAGAATGAGGAACGTAAAGTGGAATGGAATGTGGAATGGAACGTGGAATGAAAGGTGGAATGGAACGTGGAATGGAATGCACTGGAACATGTAGTGGAAAATGGAATGGAAAGTGGAATGGAATGTGGAATGGAAAGTGGAATGGAATGTGGAATGCAACGGAATGCAACGTGGAATGCATTGGGAAAAATGGTGGAAAGAAATGGAATGGAATGTGCAATGGAATGGAATGAAATGGAATGTGGAATGGAATGTAATGGAATGTGGAATGCAATGTGGAATGCAATGAAATGGAATGTGGAATGCAATGTGGAAAGGAATGAAATGGAATGTGGAATGGAATGTGGAATGGAATGGAATGGAATGGAATCTGGAATGCAACGTGGAGTGGATTGTGGAATGGAATGTGGACAGAATGGAATGCAATGTGGAAAGGAATGTGGAATTGAATGTGGAATAGAATAGAATGCAACGTGGAAAGGAATGTGGAATTGAATGGAATGGAACGTGGAATGGAATTTGGAATGCAGTGTGGAATGGAATGCAGTGATGGTGAAATGGAATGTGAAATGGAACGTGGAAAGGCAAGTGGAATGGAACTTGGGATGGAATGTGCAAATGAAAGTGGAATGAAATGTGGAATGGAATGGAATGGAATGGAATGTCGCATTGAATGGAATGGAATGCGGAATAGAATGTGGAATGCAATGGAATTGAAGTTGGAATGGAATGTGAAATGGAAAGGAAAGCAACATGGAATGGATTGGAATGCAATGTGGAAAGGAATGCAATGGGATGTGGAACGGAAAGGAACATAAAGTGGAACCGAATGTGTAATGGAATGGAATGGAATGTGGAATAGAATGTGGAATGGAATGGAATTTGGAATGGAAAGGAATGGAATGGAATGGAATGTGAAATGGAATGGAATGTGCAATGGAATGGAATGGAATCCAAACGAATGGAATGGAAGGTGGAACGCAATGTGGAATGCAATGGAATAGAAAGTGGAATGGAATCTGGAATGGAATGTGTAATGGAATGGATTGGAATACGGAATGGAATGGAATGGAATGGAATAGAATTTGGAATGGAATGTACAATGGAATGTGGGATGGAATGTGGAATGGAATGCGGAATTTAATGAATGGAATATGGAATGTAATGGAGTGGAATGTGGAATGGAAAGGAATGGAATGGAATGTGGAATGGAATGAAATGGAATGTGGTCTGGAATGGAATAGAATGGAATGGAATGTGGAATGAAATGTGGAAAGGAATGTGGAGTGGAATGAAGTGGATTGTGGAGTAGAATGTGGAATGGAAGGTGGAATGGAACGGAGTGGAATGTGGAAAGGAATGGAATGGATTGGAATATGGAATGGAATGGCATGGAATGTGGAATGGAATGTGGAATGAAATGAAATGGAATGTGGAACGGAATGTGAAATGGAATGGGAAGGAATGTGGAATGGAATGGAATGGAAGGCGGAATGGAATGTGGAATCGAATGTGGAATGGTACGTGGAACTGTATGGAAGAGAACATGGAATGGAATGGAATGGAATGTGGAAAGCAACGTCGAATGGGATGGAATGGAATGTGGAATGGGAGGGGGAAAGGAATGTGGAGTGGAAAGTGGAATGGAATGGAATGTGGAACAGAATGTGTAATGGAACGTGGAATGGAATGGAATGTAGAATGGATTGTGGAATGGAATGTGGAATACTATGTGGAATACAATTTAATGGAATGTGGAATGGAATGTGAAATGAGATGGAATGGAATGTGGAATGGAATGGAATGGAGAGTGGAATGGAAAGTGGAATGGAATGGAATGTAATGTGGAATGGAACGGAATGGAATGGAATGTGGAATGGAATAGAATCGGGAATTGAATGGGATGGAATTTGGAATGGCTTGGAATGGAATATCGAATGCAATGGAATGGAACGTGGAATGGAATGTGGAATGCAATGGAATGCAATAAGGAATGGAATGTGGAATGAAATGTGGCATGGAATGGAGTGGAATGGAATCGAATGTGGAATAGAACATGGATTGGAACCTGGAATGGAACTTGGAATGTTACGTGGAATGAAATGTCAAATGGAACATGGAACGGAATGTCTAATGGAACGTGGAATGGAATGCGCAATGGAATGTGCAATGGAATGGAATGGAATGAAATGCAATGTGGAATGGTATGTGGAATGGAAAAGAATGGAAAGTGGAATGGAATTGAATTGAATGGAACTTGGAATGGAATGGAATGCAATGTGGAATGGAATTGAATGGAATGTGGAATGGAAGTGAATGGAATGGAACATGGAATGGATTGGAACGTGAAGTGGAATGGAATGGAATGGAATTGGACGTACAATGGAAAGGAAGGTGCAGTGGAATGAAATGTGGAATGGAATGGATTGGAAAGTAGAATGGAATGGAATGGAAGGTGGAATTGAATGTATGGAACAGGGAATGGAATGGAATGCAAGGTGGAATGGAATGGAAAAGAACGTGGAATGGAATTGAATGTCATGGGGAATGGAATGGAATGGAATGTGGAATGGAACGGATTGGAATGGAATGTGGATTGGAATAGAATCTGGAAGGAATGGAATGTCAACTGGAGTGGAAAGTGGAATGAATTTTAATGAAACGTGGAATGGATTGGAATGGAATGGAAAGTGGAATGGAACGTGGAATGGAAAGGAAAAAATGTGGTATGGAACATGGAATGGAATGCAATGGAAGGTGGAATGGAACGTGGAATGGAACGCGGAACGGAAATCGGAATGGAATGTGGAATGTGGAATGGAATAGAATGGATGTGGAATGGAATGGAAAGGAATGTGTAATGGAATGGAATGGAAAGTGGAATGGAATGGAATCGAATGAATTTGGAATGGAATAGAATGTTACATGGAAAGGAATGCAGAATGGAAAGCAATGGAATGTAGATTGGAAAGGAATCCCATGTGGAATGGAATGGAAAGGAATGTAGAATAGAATGGAATGGAATGTGGAATGCAACGTATAATGGAATGGAATAGAATGAAATGGAATTGAACGTGGAATGGAATGGAATGGAATGGAATGTGGAATAGAATGTGGAATGGAATGGAATGGAAGGAGGAATGGAATGTTGAATGGAATGAAATGGAATTTGGAAAGTAAAGTGGAATGGAACGTGGAATGTAATGGAATGGAAGGTGCAATGGCATGGAATGGAATCTGGAAAGGAAAGTGGAATGGAAAGAAATGGAAAGTAGAATAGAATGGAATGGAATGTGGAATAGAATGGAATGGAATGTGAAACGGAATAAAATGGAATGTGGCTTGGAATGGCCTGGAATGTGGAATGGAATGGAATGGAATGTGAAATAGAATGTGGAATGAAATGCACTCTCAAATGGAATGGAATGGAATGTGGAATTGAATGGCATATGAAATATAATGGAATGGAAAGTGAAATGCAATAGGATGCAATGTGGAATGGAATGGAATGGAATGTGGAATGGAATGTAGAATGGAATGGAATGGAATATGGAATGCTATGGAATGGAAAGTGGAATGGAATGGAATGGAAGATTGAATAGAATGTGGAAAGGAATGGAATGGAATTGAATGTGGAATGGAAGGGAATGGAATGTGGAATAGAATGAAATGAAATGTGGAATGTGGAATGGAATGGAATGTGGAATGGAATGGAATGGAATGGATTGGAATGGAATGTGGAAAGGAAAGGAATGGAATGTGGAATGGAATGGAATGGAACGTGTAAAGAAATGTGGAATGAAATGGAAACTTATGGAATGGAATGTGGAATTAAATGGAATGGAATGTGGAAATAAATGGAATAGAATGGAATGTGAAATGGAAATAGAATGGAATGTAGAATGGAATGCAACGGAATGTTGAATTGAATGGAATGGAATGTGGAATGGAATGGAATATGGAATGGAAAGGAATGGAATGTGGATTGGAATGTGGAATGGAGTGGAATGGAATGTGGAATGCAATGGAACGTAATGTGTAATAAAGTGGAATGGAATGGAATGTGAAATGGAATGGAATGGAATGGAATGGAAGTTGGAATTCAATGGAATGGAAGGTGGAATGGAATGTGGAATGGAATGGAATGGAATGTGTAATGGAATTGAATGGAATGTTGAAAGGAATGGAATGGAATGGAATGGATAGGAAAGGAACGTGGAATGGAATGGAGTGGAAATTGGAATGGAATGGAATGAAATGGAATGGTGTGGAATGGAAAGTGGAATGGAATGGAATGTGAATGGAATGAAAATGAATGTGGAATGGAATTTGTAAGGGAATGGAATGCAATGGAATGGAATGTGAAATGGAATGCATTTGTATGGCGAATAGCATGTAGAATTGAATGGAATGTAATGGAATGTGGAATGGAAACGAATGGAACGCTTAATGCAATGGCATGGAATATGGATTGGAATGGAATGTAATGTAGAATGGAATGGAATAGAATTGAATGTGGAATGCATTGTGAAATGTAATGTAGTGTGAAGGAATGGAATGTGGAATGTGTTGGAATGGAATATGGAATGGAAAGTAATGGAATGTGGAATGGGATGTGTAATGGAAAGGATTGGAATGTAGAATGGAAAGCAATGGAATGTGGAATAGAATTTGGGATGTAATGTAATGGAATGTGTAATGGAATAGAATGGAAGGTGGAATGGATTGTGTAATGGAATGGAATGGAATTTGGAATGGAATAAATGGAAAATGGAATGTGAAGTGGAATGGGAAGTGGAATTGACCGTGGAATGGAAAGTGGAATGGAAGGTGAAATGAAATGTGTAATGTGGACTGGATACGAATGGAATGTGAAATGGAATGTGGAATGGAATGGAATGTGGAATGGAATGGAATAGAATGCGGAAAGTAACTTGGAAGGGAATGGAATGGAATGGAATGGAATTTGGAAAGGAACGGAATGGAATGTGGAATGGAATGGAATGGAATTTGGAATTCATTGGAATGGAATGTGGAATGGTATGTGGAAATGAATGGAGTGTAATGGAATGGGGAATGGAAAGCGAAATGGAACGAGGATTGGAAAGAGGAACGGAACATGGAATGTAACGTATGAACGAATGGAATGGAATTGATTGTGGAATGGAATGGAAAGGAATGTGGAAGGAAATGGAATGGAATGTAGAATGCAAAGAAATGGAATGGAATATGGCCTGGAAATGAATGGAATGGAATGGAATGTGGAACGTAATGGAATGGAAAGTGGAAAAGATTGTGGAATGGCATGGAAAGGAAAGTGGAAAGGAATTTAATGGAAAGTGGTATGGAATGTGGGATGGCATGGAAAGGAATGTGGAATGGAATAGAATGGAATGTGGAGTGGAATGGTATGGAATGCTGAATGGAATGGAATCGAATGTGGAATGGAATGGAATGGAATATGGAATGGAAAGTGGAATGGAAAGTTGAATGGAATGGAATGGAATTTGGAACGGAATGGAATGTGGAATGGAATGTGGAATGGAATGCAATGAAATGTGGAAAGGAATGTGGAATGGAATGTAAAGGAATGTGGAATGGAATGGAATGGGATATGGAATGGAATGCAATGGAATTTGGAATGGAATCAAATGTGGAACGGAATGGAATGGGATATGGAATGGAATGCAATGGAATTTGGAATGGAATCAAATGTGGAACGGAATGGAATGGAATGGAATGGGATATGGAATGGAATGCAATGGAATTTGGAATGGAATCAAATGTGGAACGGAATGGAATGGAATGGAATGTGGAACGGAATGGAATGGAATGGAATGTGTAATGGAATGGAACGGAATGGAGTGTGGACTGGAATGAAAAGGAATGGAAAGTGGAATGGAATGGAATGCAATGTGGAATGTAACGTGGAATGGAATGGAAAAGAACATGGATTGGAATGCAATGGAAGTTGGAATGTAATGGAATGGAACTTGGAATGGAATGGAAATGATTGGAATTTGGAATGGAGTGGAATGCAATGTGGAATGGAATGGAATGCAATGGATTGTGGAATGCAATGCCATGGAAAGTCGAAATGAACACAGAATGGAAAGTGGAATGGAGCGTGCAATGGAACGTGGAATGGAACGTGGAATGGAATGGAATGGAACGTGGAATGGAATGGAATGGGTTGTGGAATGGAATGGAAAGCAATGTTGAATGCAATGGAACGGAATATGGAATGCAATGCAATGAAATGGAATGTGGACTGGAGTGGAATGGAATGGAATGGAATGTGGAATGGAATGAAAAGGTATGTGCAATGAAATGGAATGCAATGGAATATGGAATGGAAAGGAATGGAATGGCATGTGGAATGGCATGTGCAAAGGAATGGAATGGAATGTGCAATGGAATGTGGAATGGAACGTGGAATGGAATGGAATGGAACGTGCAATGAAGTAGAATGGAATGGAATGGAACGTGGAATGGAATGGAATGTGGATTGGAAGGGAATGGAAAGTGGAATTGAAGGGAGGGCAATGTCGAATGGAATGTGGAATGAATGGAATGGAATATGGAATAGAATGGAATGGAATGGAATGGGAAATGGAATGGAATTGAATGTGGAATTGAATAGAATGCAGTGTGGAAGGGAATGTGGAATGGAATGTGAAATAGAATGGAAAGAGGAATGGAATGTAATGCAACGTAAAATGGAATGGAATGGATTGTGGAATGGAATGGAGTGGAATGTGCAATGGAAAGGAATGGAATGGAATGTGGAGTGGAATGGAATGGAATGCAATATAGAGTGGAATTGAATTTATTGGAATGTGGAATTGAACGTAATAGAACGTGGAATGGAATGGAATGGAATGCGGAAAGCAACGAGGAAGGCAATGGAATTCAAAGTGGAAAGGAATGTGGAATGGAATGGAATTTAATGTGGAATGGAACATGGAATTGACCGTGGAATAGAATGTGGAATGGAATGGAATGGAATGTGGAATGGAATGTGCAATGGAAAGGAATGGAATGTGCAAGGGAAAGGAATGCAATTGAAGGGAATGTGGAATGGAATGGAATGTGGAAGGGAATGTGGAATGGAAAGAAATGGAATGAGGAATGCAATGTGGAAAGCAATGGAATGCAAACAGGAATGGAAACTGGAATGGAACATGGAATGGAAGTGGAATGGTATATGGAATGGAATGTGGAATGGAATATGGAATGGAATACAATGGAATGTGGTCTGGAATGTAATGAAGTGGACAGCGGAATGGATTGGAATGGAATGTGGAATGGAATATGGATTGGAATGTGGAATGGAAAGCTGAGTGGAATGGAGTGGACAGTGAAATGGAAAGAAATGGAATGCAATGTGGAATCGAAAATGTAAAGGAAGGGTATGGAATGTGGAATGGAGAGTGGAATGGAATGCAATGGAACGTGGAATGGAATCTGGAATGGAATGTGGAATGGAATGGATAGGACTGTGAAATGGAATGGAATGCAATGTGGAATGGAATGGAATGGAATGTGAAAAGGAATGGATTGGAATGTGAAATGGAATGGAAAGGAATGTAGAATTGAAAGGATTGGAATGTGCAAAGGAACGGGATAGAATGAGGAACGTAAATTGTAATGGAAAGTGTAATGGAATGGACTGGAACGTGTAGTGGAAAGTGGAATGGAACATGGAATGGAATGTGGAATGGAAAGTGGAATGGAACATGGAATGGAATGGAATGGAATGTGGAATGCAATGGGAAGAATGGTAGAATGAAATGGAATGCAATATGGAATGGAATGGAATGAAATGGAATGTGGAATGGAATGGAATGTAATGTGGAATGCAATGTGGAATGGAATGGAATGGAATGTGGAATGCAATGTGGAATGGAATGAAATAGAATGTGGAATGGAATGGAATGGAATATGGAATGGAACGTGCAGTGGAATGTGGAATGGAATGTGGAACAGAATGGAATGCAACGTGGAATGGAATGTGGAATGGAATGGAATGGAACGTGGAATGGATTCTGGAAGGCAATGTGGAATGCAATGTAATGGATGGTGGAATGGAATATGAAATGGAAAGTGGAAAGGAACGTGGAATGGGACATGGAATGGAATGTGCAATGGAAAGTGGAATGGAATGTGGAAAGGAATGGAATGGAATGCAGCAAAGAATGGAATGGTATGTGGAATGGAATGTGGAATGGAATGGAATTGAAGTTGGAATGGAATGTGAAATGGAAAGGAAAGCAACGTGGAATGGAATTGAATGCAATGTGGAAAGGAATGCAATGGGATGTGGAATGGAAAGGAACATAATGTGGAATCGAATGTGGAATGGAGTGGAATGGAATGTGGAATACAATGTGGAATGGAAAGGAATGGAATGGAATGGAATGTGAAATGGAATGGAATTTGGAATGGAATGGATTGGAATGCAGAATAGAATTGAATGGAAAGTGGAATGGAATGGAATAGATTGTGGAATGGAATGGAATGGAATGTGGAATGGAAAGGAGTGGAATGGAATGTGGAGTGGAATGGAATGGAATGCAATATAGAGTGGAATTGAATGGACTGGAATGTGGAATGGAACGTAATGGAACGTAGAATGGAATGGAGTGGAATGCGGAATGCAACGTGGAACGCAATGGAATGCAAAGTGGAAAGGAATGTGGAATGGAATGGAAACTAACTTGCAATGGAACATGGAATGGACCGTGGAATGGAATGTGGAATGGAATGCAATTGAATGTGGAATGGAATGTGCAATGGAAAGGAATGGAATGGGCAATGGGAAGGAATGGAATTGAAGGGAATGTGGAATGGAATGGAATGGAATGTGGAATGGAAAGAAATGGAATGAGGAATGCAATGTGGAGTGCAATGCAATGAAAACTGGAAAGGAAATTGTAATGGAACATGGAATGGAAGTGGGATGGTATAAGGAATCGAATGTGGAATGGAATATGGAATGGAATAGAATGGAATGTGGTCTGTAATGTAATGAAGTGGACGGTGGAATGAATTGGAATGGAATGTGGAATGGAATATGGATTGCAATGTGGAATGCAATGCTGAGTGGAATGGAGTTGACAGTGAAATGGAAAGGAATGGAATGGAATGTGGAATCGAAGGTGTAAAGGAAGGGAATGGAATGTGGAATGGAATGCAATGGAACGTGGAATGGAATCTGGAATGGAATGGATTGGATTGTGAAATGGAATGGAATGAAATGTGGAATGGAGTGGAATGTAATGTGAAAAGGAATGGAATGGAATGTGAAATGGAACGGAGTGGAATGTGGAATGGAAAGGACCGGAATGTGGAAAGGAATGGGATAGAATGAGGAACGTAAAGTGGAATGGAATGTGGAATGGAACGTGGAATGAAAGGTGGAATGGAACGTGGAATGGAATGCACTGGAACATGTAGTGGAAAATGGAATGGAAAGTGGAATGGAATGTGGAATGGAAAGTGGAATGGAATGTGGAATGCAACGGAATGCAACGTGGAATGCATTGGGAAAAATGGTGGAAAGAAATGGAATGGAATGTGCAATGGAATGGAATGAAATGGAATGTGGAATGGAATGTAATGGAATGTGGAATGCAATGTGGAATGCAATGAAATGGAATGTGGAATGCAATGTGGAAAGGAATGAAATGGAATGTGGAATGGAATGTGGAATGGAATGGAATGGAATGGAATCTGGAATGCAACGTGGAGTGGATTGTGGAATGGAATGTGGACAGAATGGAATGCAATGTGGAAAGGAATGTGGAATTGAATGTGGAATAGAATAGAATGCAACGTGGAAAGGAATGTGGAATTGAATGGAATGGAACGTGGAATGGAATTTGGAATGCAGTGTGGAATGGAATGCAGTGATGGTGAAATGGAATGTGAAATGGAACGTGGAAAGGCAAGTGGAATGGAACTTGGGATGGAATGTGCAAATGAAAGTGGAATGAAATGTGGAATGGAATGGAATGGAATGGAATGTCGCATTGAATGGAATGGAATGCGGAATAGAATGTGGAATGCAATGGAATTGAAGTTGGAATGGAATGTGAAATGGAAAGGAAAGCAACATGGAATGGATTGGAATGCAATGTGGAAAGGAATGCAATGGGATGTGGAACGGAAAGGAACATAAAGTGGAACCGAATGTGTAATGGAATGGAATGGAATGTGGAATAGAATGTGGAATGGAATGGAATTTGGAATGGAAAGGAATGGAATGGAATGGAATGTGAAATGGAATGGAATGTGCAATGGAATGGAATGGAATCCAAACGAATGGAATGGAAGGTGGAACGCAATGTGGAATGCAATGGAATAGAAAGTGGAATGGAATCTGGAATGGAATGTGTAATGGAATGGATTGGAATACGGAATGGAATGGAATGGAATGGAATAGAATTTGGAATGGAATGTACAATGGAATGTGGGATGGAATGTGGAATGGAATGCGGAATTTAATGAATGGAATATGGAATGTAATGGAGTGGAATGTGGAATGGAAAGGAATGGAATGGAATGTGGAATGGAATGAAATGGAATGTGGTCTGGAATGGAATAGAATGGAATGGAATGTGGAATGAAATGTGGAAAGGAATGTGGAGTGGAATGAAGTGGATTGTGGAGTAGAATGTGGAATGGAAGGTGGAATGGAACGGAGTGGAATGTGGAAAGGAATGGAATGGATTGGAATATGGAATGGAATGGCATGGAATGTGGAATGGAATGTGGAATGAAATGAAATGGAATGTGGAACGGAATGTGAAATGGAATGGGAAGGAATGTGGAATGGAATGGAATGGAAGGCGGAATGGAATGTGGAATCGAATGTGGAATGGTACGTGGAACTGTATGGAAGAGAACATGGAATGGAATGGAATGGAATGTGGAAAGCAACGTCGAATGGGATGGAATGGAATGTGGAATGGGAGGGGGAAAGGAATGTGGAGTGGAAAGTGGAATGGAATGGAATGTGGAACAGAATGTGTAATGGAACGTGGAATGGAATGGAATGTAGAATGGATTGTGGAATGGAATGTGGAATACTATGTGGAATACAATTTAATGGAATGTGGAATGGAATGTGAAATGAGATGGAATGGAATGTGGAATGGAATGGAATGGAGAGTGGAATGGAAAGTGGAATGGAATGGAATGTAATGTGGAATGGAACGGAATGGAATGGAATGTGGAATGGAATAGAATCGGGAATTGAATGGGATGGAATTTGGAATGGCTTGGAATGGAATATCGAATGCAATGGAATGGAACGTGGAATGGAATGTGGAATGCAATGGAATGCAATAAGGAATGGAATGTGGAATGAAATGTGGCATGGAATGGAGTGGAATGGAATCGAATGTGGAATAGAACATGGATTGGAACCTGGAATGGAACTTGGAATGTTACGTGGAATGAAATGTCAAATGGAACATGGAACGGAATGTCTAATGGAACGTGGAATGGAATGCGCAATGGAATGTGCAATGGAATGGAATGGAATGAAATGCAATGTGGAATGGTATGTGGAATGGAAAAGAATGGAAAGTGGAATGGAATTGAATTGAATGGAACTTGGAATGGAATGGAATGCAATGTGGAATGGAATTGAATGGAATGTGGAATGGAAGTGAATGGAATGGAACATGGAATGGATTGGAACGTGAAGTGGAATGGAATGGAATGGAATTGGACGTACAATGGAAAGGAAGGTGCAGTGGAATGAAATGTGGAATGGAATGGATTGGAAAGTAGAATGGAATGGAATGGAAGGTGGAATTGAATGTATGGAACAGGGAATGGAATGGAATGCAAGGTGGAATGGAATGGAAAAGAACGTGGAATGGAATTGAATGTCATGGGGAATGGAATGGAATGGAATGTGGAATGGAACGGATTGGAATGGAATGTGGATTGGAATAGAATCTGGAAGGAATGGAATGTCAACTGGAGTGGAAAGTGGAATGAATTTTAATGAAACGTGGAATGGATTGGAATGGAATGGAAAGTGGAATGGAACGTGGAATGGAAAGGAAAAAATGTGGTATGGAACATGGAATGGAATGCAATGGAAGGTGGAATGGAACGTGGAATGGAACGCGGAACGGAAATCGGAATGGAATGTGGAATGTGGAATGGAATAGAATGGATGTGGAATGGAATGGAAAGGAATGTGTAATGGAATGGAATGGAAAGTGGAATGGAATGGAATCGAATGAATTTGGAATGGAATAGAATGTTACATGGAAAGGAATGCAGAATGGAAAGCAATGGAATGTAGATTGGAAAGGAATCCCATGTGGAATGGAATGGAAAGGAATGTAGAATAGAATGGAATGGAATGTGGAATGCAACGTATAATGGAATGGAATAGAATGAAATGGAATTGAACGTGGAATGGAATGGAATGGAATGGAATGTGGAATAGAATGTGGAATGGAATGGAATGGAAGGAGGAATGGAATGTTGAATGGAATGAAATGGAATTTGGAAAGTAAAGTGGAATGGAACGTGGAATGTAATGGAATGGAAGGTGCAATGGCATGGAATGGAATCTGGAAAGGAAAGTGGAATGGAAAGAAATGGAAAGTAGAATAGAATGGAATGGAATGTGGAATAGAATGGAATGGAATGTGAAACGGAATAAAATGGAATGTGGCTTGGAATGGCCTGGAATGTGGAATGGAATGGAATGGAATGTGAAATAGAATGTGGAATGAAATGCACTCTCAAATGGAATGGAATGGAATGTGGAATTGAATGGCATATGAAATATAATGGAATGGAAAGTGAAATGCAATGGGATGCAATGTGGAATGGAATGGAATGGAATGTGGAATGGAATGTAGAATGGAATGGAATGGAATATGGAATGCTATGGAATGGAAAGTGGAATGGAATGGAATGGAAGATTGAATAGAATGTGGAAAGGAATGGAATGGAATTGAATGTGGAATGGAAGGGAATGGAATGTGGAATAGAATGAAATGAAATGTGGAATGTGGAATGGAATGGAATGTGGAATGGAATGGAATGGAATGGATTGGAATGGAATGTGGAAAGGAAAGGAATGGAATGTGGAATGGAATGGAATGGAACGTGTAAAGAAATGTGGAATGAAATGGAAACTTATGGAATGGAATGTGGAATTAAATGGAATGGAATGTGGAAATAAATGGAATAGAATGGAATGTGAAATGGAAATAGAATGGAATGTAGAATGGAATGCAACGGAATGTTGAATTGAATGGAATGGAATGTGGAATGGAATGGAATATGGAATGGAAAGGAATGGAATGTGGATTGGAATGTGGAATGGAGTGGAATGGAATGTGGAATGCAATGGAACGTAATGTGTAATAAAGTGGAATGGAATGGAATGTGAAATGGAATGGAATGGAATGGAATGGAAGTTGGAATTCAATGGAATGGAAGGTGGAATGGAATGTGGAATGGAATGGAATGGAATGTGTAATGGAATTGAATGGAATGTTGAAAGGAATGGAATGGAATGGAATGGGAATATAACGGAATGGAATGTTGAATGGATTGTGGAAAGGAATATGGAATGGAATGTGGAATGGAATGCAATCGAACTGAAAGGATTGTGGAATGGAATGGAATGGAATTTGGAATGCAGTGGAATTGAATGGTATTTCAGATGTAATGGAAAGGAATGTGGAATGGGATGCAATGGAATGTGTAATGGAATGGAATGGAACGTGTAATGGAATGGAAAGGAACGTGGAGTGCAATGTTGAATGGTATGGAATGGAATGTGGAATGGAATGGAATGGAATGTGCAATGCAATGTGGAATGGAAAGGAATGTTGAGTGGAATGTGGAAAGGAATGGAATGGAACCTGGAATGCAATGGAAAGTAATGGAATGTGGAATGGAATGGAATGGAACGAAATTTCGAATGGAATGGAATGGAATGGAATGTGAAATGGAATGGAATGGAATGCGGACTGGAATGGAATGGAATGGTATGTTCATTGGAATGAAATGGAATGTGGAATGGAATGGAATGTGGAATGGAATGTGGAATGGAATGGAATGGAATGTGGAACGGTCTGGAATGGAAAGTAGAATGGATTGGAACAGAATATGGAATGGAATGGAATGGAATGGAATGGGAAAATAAAGGAATGGAATGTGCAATGGAATGTGGAAAGCAATATGGAATGGAATGTGCAATGCAATGCAATCGAACAGAAAGGATTGTGGAATGCAATGGAATGCAATGTGGAATGGAATGGAATGGAATGGAATGTGAAATGCAATGGTATGGAATGGAGTGGAAGGTGGAAAGGAATGGAATGGAATGCAGAATGGAATGTGGAATGGAATGTGGAATGGAATGGAAAGCAATGTGGAATGGAATTGAAAGGAGTATGGAAAGGAATGGAATGGAATGGGAAAATAACGGAATGGAATGTGGAATGGAACGTGGAAGGCAATATGGAATGGAATGTGGAATGGAATCCAATGGAATAGGAAGGATTGTGGAATGGAATGTAATGGAATTTGGAATGCAACGGAATTGAAAGGAATGTGAAATGGAATTGAAAAGAATGTGGAATGGAATGGAATGGAATGGAATGGAATGTGTGACGGAATGGAATGGAATGTGTAATGGAATGCAATGGAATGTGTAATGGAATGGAAAGGAATGTGGAAAGCAATGTGGAATAGTATGGAATTTAATGTGGAACCGAGTGGAATGGAATGTGCAATGCAATGTGGAATGGAAAAGAATGGGGAGTGGAATGTGGAAGGGAATTGAATGGAATCTGTAATGCAATGTAATGGAATGGAATGTGGAATGGAATGGAATGTAATGGGACGAAATGTGGAATGGAATGGAATGGGATGGAATGGAATGTGGAATGGAAGGGAATGGAATGTGGAAAGAAATGGATTAGAATTTGGAATGCCAAGTGGAATGGAATGGAATGGAATGTGGAATGGAATGTGGAATGGAATGGAATGGAATGGAACGCAACGTGTAATGGAAAGGAGTGGAATGGAATGTGAAATGGAGATAGAATGGAATGTTTAATGGAATGGCATGGAATGTGGAATGAAATGAAATGGAATGTGGAATGGAATGTGGAATGGAATGGAATGGAAAGTGAAATGGAATGGAATGGAAAGTGGGATGGAATCTGAAATGGAATGTAATGGAATAGAGTTTAATGTCGAATGGAATGGAATGGAAAGGAATGTGAAATGAAATAGAATCAAATGTTTAATGGAATGGAATCGAATGTAGAATGGAATGTAATGGAACGTGGAAAGGCATTTGGAATGGAATGAGATGGGATGTGGAATGGAATAGAATGGAAGTTGGAGTGGAATGGAATGGAATTTGGAAAGCAAAGGAATGGAATGGAATGGAATGTGGAATGGAATGGAATATGGAATGGAATGGAATGGAATGGTACGAAATGTGGAATGGAACGGAAAGGAATGGAATGTGAAATGGAAATAGAATGGAATGCTTAATGGAATGGAACAGAAAGTGCAAAGTAATGGAAATGAATGTGGAACAGAATGTGGAATGGAATGGAATGGAATGTGGAATGGAATGGAATGGAAAGTGGAATGGAATGGAATGGAATGTATCATGGAATTTAATGGAATGGAATTGAATGTGGAATGCAATGGAATTGAATGGAATGGAAAGAGGAATACAATGGAATGGAATGTGGAATGGAATGGAATGGAATGTGGAATGGAATGGAATTGAATGTTGTATGTAATGGAATGGAACGTGAAATGGAACGTGGAATGGAAAGTAATGGAATGTGGAATGGATTGTGGAATGGAACGTGGAATGGAACGGAATGGAATGGAATGGAATGTGGAAAGGATTGAAATGGAATGGAATGGAATGTGGAATAGAATGGAAAATAATTGAATATGGAATAGAATGGCATGGAATGGAATGTGGAATGAAATGTGGAATGGAATCGAACGGAATGTGGAATGGAATGGAATGGAATATGGAATGGAATGGAATGGAATGGAATAGAATATAATGTGGAAAGGAAGGGAATGGAATGTGGAATGGAAAGGAATGGACTGTGGAATGGAATGGAATGGAATTGGAGGTGGAATGGAATGGAATGGAATTTGGAATGAAATGGAATCTAATGTGGAACGGAATGGGGAATGGAATGGAATGGGATGTGGATTGGAATGTGGAATGGAAAGTAATGGAATCTGGAAAGGAATGGAATGCAATGTGGAATGGAATAGAATGGAAATTGGAATGGAATGGAATGTGAAATGGAATGAAATGGAATGTGAATGTGATGTGGAATGGAAAGTGGAATGGAATGGAATGGAATAGAATGTAGAATGGAACAGAATGGAATGTGGAATGGAATAGATTGGAAAGGAATGTGAAGTGGAATGGAATGGACTCATGAATGGAATCTGTAATGGAAGGTGGAATGGAATTTAAGGAATGTGGATGTAATGGAATGGAATCTGGAATGGAATGGAAGGGAATGTGAAATGGAATGGAATGGAAAGTGGAATGGAATGGAATGGAATGTGGAATGGGATGTGGAATGGAATGGAATGGAATGTGGAATGGGACGGAATAGAATGTGGAAAGGAATGTGGAAGGCAAAGAATTGGAATTGAATGGAATGTGGAATTGAAAGGAATGGAATTTGGAATGGTATTTAATGGAATGGAATGGAATGTGCAATGGAATGTGGAATGGAATGTGGAAAGGAATGCGGAATGGAATGTGGAATGGAATGGAATGGAATGTGGAGTGGAATGAGGAATGTAACGTGGAAAGGAATGTAATGGAAAGTGAAATGGAAAGTGGAATGGAATGTGGAATGGAACGTGGAATGGAATGGAATTGAATACAACGTGGAGTTTAATGGAACGTGCAGTGGAGTGGAAAGCAGCGTGGAATGGATTGTAGAATGGAATGGAATGAAATGTGGAATGGAATGGAATGGAAGGTGGATAGGAATGTGTAATTCAATGGGGAATTGAAAGTGGAATGTAATGGAATGCAATGGCATGGAATATGGAATGGAATGTGGAATGGAATGGAATGGAATGGAATGGAATGTGGAACGCAATGGAATGGAATTGTATATGGAAAGCAACGGAATGGAATGTGGAAAGGAATGGATTGGAAAGTGGAAAGGAATTTGGAATAGAAAGGAATGGAATGTGGAATGGAATGGAGTGGAATGTGGAATGGAATGGTATGCAATGGATTGGATTGTGGAATGGAACGGAATGTGGAATGGAATGGAATGGAGTGGAATGTAGACTAGAACGGAATTGGAATGGAATGGATGGAAAGTGGAATGGAATGGAATAAAATGTGGAAAGTAATGGAATGTGGAATGGAATGGAATGGAATGTGGAATGGAAAGGACTGGAATGTGGAAAGGAATGGAATGGAATTTCGAATGGACCGGAATGTAATCTGGAATGGAACGTGGAATGGAATGTGTAATGGAATAGAACGGAATGTGGAATGGAATGGAATGGAGGGTGGAATGGAAAGTTAAATGCAATGCAATCAAATGTGGAATGGAATGGAATGGAATCGAACATGGAATGGAATGGAAGGGGATGTAGAATGTAATGGAATGGGATGTGGAATGGAATGTTGAATGGAATGGAATGGCATGTGGAATTGAATGTGGATTGAAATGGAATAGAATTGAATGGAATCTGGAATATAATGGAATGCAATGTGGAAGGGAATGGAATGGAAACTGGAATGGAATAGAATGAAATGGAATCAAATGTGGAATGCAATTCAATGGAATGTGGAATGGAATGTTATGGAATGTGGAATGGAATATGGTATGGAATGAGATGAAATGCTGAATGAAATGGAATGGAATGTTATGGAATGTGGAATGGAATATGGTATGGAATGAGATGAAATGCTGAATGAAATGGAATGCAATGGAATGTGAAATGGATTTTAATGCAATGTGGAATGGCATGGAATGGGATGTGGAATGGATTGGAATGTAATGGAAAGAAATGTGGAGTGGAATTGAGTGTTGAATGGATTTCAATGTGGAATGTGTTGGAATGGAATGTGGAGTCTAATGGAATGGAAAGAGTAATGGAATGGAAAGTCATGTGGAATGGATCGTGGAATGTAATGGTTTGGAACGTGGAATGTAACGTGGAATGAAAAGTGGAATGGAACGTGGAGTGGAATGGAGTGTGGAATGGAAGGTGGAATGGAATGGAATGGAATGTGGAATGGAACGTGGAATGTAATGTAATGGAATGTTTAATGGAACGTGGAATGGAACGTGGAATGGAACGTGGAGTAGAATATCGAATGGAACAAGTAATGGAATGTGGAATGGAATGTGGAAAGGAAAGTGGAATGGAAGGGAATGGAATGTGGAATGGAATGGAATGGAATGTGGAATGGAATGTGGAATGGAATGGAATATTGTATGGAAGGCAATGGAATGTGGTATGGTAGGGAATGGAATGTGTACTGGAATGGAATAGAATGTGGAATTGAATGTGGAATGAACTGAGGAATGGAAAGTGGAATGGAAAGTTGAATGAAACGTGGACAGGAAAGTGGAATGGAATGTGGAATGGAAAATGGAATGGAACGTGGAATGGAACGTGGAATGGAACGTGGAATGCAATGTGGAATGGAATGGAATGAAATGCGGAATGGGATTCAATGGAATGGAATGGAATGGAATGGAATGTGAAATGGAGTGGAAAGGAATGTGGATTAGAATGGAATGGAAAGTGGAATGGAATGGAATGGAATTTGGAATGGAATGTGGAAAGGAAAGGAGTGGAATGTGGAATGGAATGGAATGGAAAGTTGAATGCAATGTAGTATGAATGGAATGGAATGTGAAATGGAAGGGAATGGAAAGTGGAATGGAATGGAACGGAATGTGAAATAGAATGGAATGGAATTTGGAATGGAATAGAATGCAGTGTGGGATGGAATGGAATGGAATGCGGAATGGAATGCAAAGGAATGTGGAATGGAATGGAATTGAATGTGGAATGGAATGGAATGTGGAATGGAATGTGGAATGGAATGGAATGGAAGGTGGAATGGAATGGAAGGGAATGAAATGTGGAATGGAATGGAACGGAATCTGTAATGGAAAGTGGAATGCAATGGAATGGAAAGGAATTGAATGTGGAATGGAATGAAATTTAATGTGGAATGGCATGAAATTCAATGTGGAATGGAACGTGGAATGGAACGTGGAATGGAATGTGGAATGGAATGAAATGAAATCTGGAATGGAAGGGAATGCAATGGAATGGAATGATATGCGAAAAGGAATGGAATGGAATGTGGATTGGAATGTAATGGAATGTGGAATGGAATACAATGAAATGTGGACAGGAATGTGAAATGGAATGTGGAATGGAACGGATTGTGGAATGGATTGCAATGGAAAGTGGAATTGAATGGAATCCAAAGGAATGTGGAATGGAATGGGGAATGGAATTGAATGTGGAATGGAATAAAATGTGGAATGGAAAGGAATTGAATCTGCAAAGGAATGGAATGGAATGTGGAATGGAATGGAATGGAATGGAAAGTGGAATGGAACGGAATGGAATGTGCAACTCAATGGAATGGAATGTGGAATGGAATGGAATGGCATGTGGAACGGAACGTGGAATGGAACGTGGAATGTAATGTGGAATGGAATGTGGAATGTAATGTGGAATGGAAGGCTATGGAAAGTGAAATGGAATGGAAGGTAAGTGCAATGGAACGTAATGGAATGGAATGGAATGTGGAATGGAATGGAATGGAATGTGGAATGGAATGGAATGAAATGAAATTCAATGGATTGGAATGTGGAATGTAATCAGGAATGGAACATGCAATTGAATGGAATGGACTGTGGAATGGAATGCAATGGAATGGAATGGAATGCGGAATGGTATGTGGAATGTAATGTGGAATGGAATGGAATGTGGAATGGAACGGAAGGAAATGAGGAATGGAATGTGGAATGGAATGTGGAATGGAATGGAATATGGAATGGGTTTGAATGCAATGTGGAATGAAAGGTGGAATGGAATGTGCAATGTAATGGAATGGAATGTGGAATGGAATCTGGAAAGCAAAGTGGAATGTAATGTAATGTGGAATGGAAGGGAATGGAATGTAGAAAGGAATGTGGAATGGAATGGAATGGAACGTGGAATGGAATCTGGAATGGAATGTGGAATGCAATGTGGAATGAAATGGAATGTTGAATGGAATTTAATGGAATGTGGAATGAAATGTGGAATGGAATGTGGAATGAAATGGAATGAGGGATGGAATGCAATGGAATGGAATGTGGAATGGAATGGAATGTTGAATGGGATGGAATGGAATATGTAATGGAATGTGGAATGGAATGGAAAGGAATGCAGAGTGGAATGTGGAATGGAATGGAATGGAATGTTGAATGGTAAGAGGAATGGAACGTGGAATGGAATGCAATGGAATGTGGAATGGAATGGAATGGAAAGTTGAACGGAATGTGGAATGGAATGGAATGGAATGCAAGTGGAGTGGAATGGAATGCAAAGTGGAAAGGAGTGGAATGGAATTGAATGGATTGTGGAATTTATTGGAATGGAATGTGAAATGGAACGTGGAATGGAATGGAATGGAACATGGAATGGAATGGAATGGAATGGAAAATGGAAGGGAATGCAACATGGAATGGAATGGAACGGAACCTGGAATGCAATGGAATGGAATGTGGAATGTAATGGAATTGAAATTGCAATTCAACGGAATTGAATGTGGGATGGAATGGAATGGAATGTGGAATGGAAAGGAATGGAATGAGAAATGGAATGGAATGGAAAGTGAAACGCAATTTGGAATGAAAGAGAATGCAGTGCGGGATGGAATGGAATGGAATATGGAATGGAAAGCAATGGAATGCGGAATGGAATTTAATTGAATGTGGAATTGAATGGAATGTGGAATGGAATGTGGAATGGAATGGAATGGAAGGTGGAATGGAATGGAAGGGAATGGAATGTGGAATGGAATGTATCGGAATCTGTAATGGAAAGTGGAATGCAATGGGCTGGAATGGAATGGAATGTCGAATAGAATACAATGTGGAATGGAATGGAATGGAATGTGGAATGGCATGAAATGCAACGTGGAATGGACTGGAATGGAATGCGGAATGGAATGTGTAAAGGAATGGAATGGAATGTGGTATGGAATGTGGAAAGGATTGGAATGGAATGGTTAACAGTATTGAATGGAATGTGTAATGTAATTGAATGGTATTTGGGAAGGAATGTGGAATTCAACGTAGAATGGAATGTGCAATTGAATAGAATCTGGAATGGTATTTGAATGGAATGGAATGCTATGTAGAATGGAACATTTAATGCAATGTCGAATGGAATGTGGAATGGAATGGAATGGAACTTGGAATGGAATGGAAAGGAATGGAATGTGGAATGGAATGGAATGGAACGTGGAATGGAATTGAATGGAATGTGCAATGGAATTGAATATAATGTGGAATGGAATCTGGAATGGAAAGGAATGGAAAGTGGAATGGAATATGAAATGGAATAGAGTGTAATGGAATGGAATGTGTAATGGAATATAGTGGAATGGAATGGAAAGTTGAATGGAGTTTGGAAAGGAAAGGAATGTGGAATGGAAAATGGAATGGAGTGGAATATGGAATGGAATGTGGAATGGAATGTGGAATGGAACGTGGAATGCTATGTGGAATGGAATGAGGAATGGAACGTGGACAGGAATGGAATGGGATTTGGAATGGAATGCAATGGAATGTAGAATGAAAAGGAATGGAATGAGGAATGGAAAGGAATTGAATGGAGTGGAATGTGGAATGGAATGTAATGGAATGACTAATGAAACTTAGAATGGAATGAAATGGAACGCCGGATTGAATGGAATGGACTGTGGAATAGAACGTGGATTGGAATGGAATGGAATGTGGAATTTAACGTGGAATGGAATGTGGAATGGAACGTGTAATGTGTTAGAATGTCGAAAGAAATGGGAAATGGAACTTGGAATGAAATGGAATGGAATGTGGAATGGAATGGGGAATGGAAACACGAATGGATCACGGAATGGAATGGAATGTGGAATTCAATTGAATGGAATATGCAATGGATTGTAATTCAATGTGGAATGGAATGGAATGGAATGGAATGTGGAACGAAATGTAGAATGGAATGGATTGGAATGTGGAATGGAATGTGGAATGGAATGTTTAATGGAACGTGGAATGGTATGTGGAATGGAATCTGGAATGGAACGTGGAAAGGAATGGAATGTGGAAAGGAAAGTTTAATGGAATTGAATGCAATGCTATGTGGAATTGAATGGAATAGAATGTGGAATGGAATGGACTGGAATCTCGAATAGAAAATAGTAGAATGGAATGTAAAATAGAATGTAATGGAATGTGAAATGGAAAATGGAATGGAATGTAATGGAAAGTAGAATGGAATGTGGAATGGAATGGAATGGAATGTGAAATGGAATGGAATGGAATGGAAAGGAATGTGGAATGGAAAGTGGAATGGAGTGGAATTGAATGTGGAATGCAATGTGGAAAGGAATGGAATGGAAAGAAGAATGGAGTGCGGAATGGAATGTTTAATGGAATGCGGAATGGAATGCGGAATGCAATGGAATGGAATGTGGTATGGAATGGAATGGAATGTGGAACGGAGGGAAATGGAATGGAATGGAATTTTGAATGCAATGCGGAATGGAATGCAAAGGAAAGTGGAATGGAAAGTGTAATGGAATGGAATGGAAAGTATAATAGAATGCAGAATGGAATGGAAAGGAATGTTGAACGGAATGCGGAACGGAACGGAATGGAATGTGGAATGGAATGGCGAATGGAATGGGATGTAACTTGGAATGGAATGGAATGGAATGTGGAATGGAATGTGAAATTGAAAGGAATGGAATTCCTAATGGAAAGTGGAAAGAAATGGAACAGATAGTAGAATGAAATGGAACAGATTGTGGAATGGAATGGAATGGAATGTGGAATTCAACGTGGAATGGAATGGATTGGAATATGAAATGGAACCTGGAATGGAATATGGAATAGAATGTTTAATGGAACATGGAATGGAATGGAAAGTGGAATGGAATGGAATGGAACGGAATATGGAATGGAAAGTGCAATGCAAAGTGGAATGAAACGTGGAATGTAGTGGAAAGCGGAATGGATTGTGGAATGTAACTTGGAATGGAATAGAATGTGCAATGGATTGTGCAATGTAATTTGGAATGGAAAGTGGAATGGAATGGAATGGAAGGTGGAAAGGAATGTGGAATGGGATAAAAGGAATGTGGAATGGAATGGATAGCAATGTGGAATGGAACGTGGAATCGCATGGAGTGGAATGCGGAATGGAATGTAGAATGGAACTTGGAAGGGAACGTGGAATAGAATGAAATGCGAAATGGAAAGTGGAATGGATCGTGGAATGGAATGGAATGTGGCACGGATTGTGGAATGGAATGTGGTATGCAATGTGGAATGGAATGTGGTATGCAATGTGGAATGGAATGCAATGGAATGTGGAATGGAATGTGGAAAAAATGGAATGGAATGTGGAATGGAATGTGGTATGCAATGAGGAATGGAATGCAATGGAATGTGGAATGGAATGTGGAAAAAATGGAATGGAATGTGGAATGGAATGTGGAATGAAATGGAATTGAATGTGGAATGGAATGGAATGGAATCTTGAATTCAACGTTAAGTGGAATGGAATGGAATGTGAAATGGAACGTGGAATGGATTGTGGAATGGAACTTGTAGTGGAATGGAAAGTGGAATGGAATGTGGAATGGAACATGGAATGGAATGTATTGTGGAATGGAATGGAATGGAATGTGGAATGGAACGTGCAATGCAAAATGGAATGGAACGTGTAATGGAGTGGAATGTGGAATGGATCGTGGAATGGATCTTGGAAAGGAATTGAATGTTGAATGGATTGTGGAATGTAATTTGGACTGCAACGTGAAATGGAATGGAATGGAATATGGAATGGAATGTGGAATGAGCTGGAATGAAATGTGGAATGGAATGGACTAGAATGTGGAATGGAAAGTGAAATCGAATGGAATGGGATGTGGAATAGAACATGGAATGTAATGTGGAAAGGAACGTGGAATGGAATGGAATGCGGAATGGAAACTGGAAGGCATCGTCGAATGAAATGGAATTTGGAAAGGATTGTAGAATGGAAAGTGGTATGGAATGTGGAATGGAAAGGAATGGAATGTGGAATGGAATGTGGAATGGAACGTGGAGTGGAATGGAATGGAATGTAATAGAATGTGGAATGGAAAGTGGAATGGAATGGAATTGAATGCGGGGTGGAATGGAAAGCAATGTGGAATGGAGTGTGGAATGGAATGTGAAATGTAATGGAGTGCAATGTCGAATGGGATGGAATGCAATGGAATGGAATGTGGAATGGAATGGAAAGGGAAGTGAATTGGAATACTATGGAACGTGGAATGGAAAGGAATGCAGTGGAAATTGGAATGGAATGGAATGGAATGGAATGTGGAATGGAATGTAGAATGGAATGTGGAATGGAATGTTGAAAGTAATCTGCAAAGGAATGTGGAATGCAATGCAATGAAACTGGAATGGAACGTGGAATGGATGGTGGAATGGAACGTGGAATGGAAGATGGAATGGAATGTGGAATGGAATGGTATTGAATGTTAAACGGAACATGGAATGGAATGGAATGGAACGTGGAATGGAATGGAATGGATAGTGGAATGGAATCTAATGGAATGTAGAATGGAATGGAGTGGAATGTAGTATGGAATGGAAAGGAAATTGCAATGGAAAGTGGAATGGAATGGAATGGAATGTGGAAAGGAATGAAAGGGAATGCGGAATGGAATGAATTGGAATGTGGAACTGAAAGTGGAATGGAGTGGAATGGAATGTGGAATGGAATGGAATGGAGTGGAATGTGGAATGCAGTGGAATGGAATGTGGAATGGAAGGTAGAATGGAAACTGGAATGCAATGCTGAATGCAACGTGGAATGGAATGGAATGGAATGTGGAATGTAGTGGAATAGAAAGTTAATTGGAATGGAATGGAATGGAACGTGAAATGCAATGAAATGTGGAATGGAATTCAATTCAGTTTTGGAATGGAATGGAAAGGAATGTGGAATGGAATGGAAAGGAAAGTGGAATGGAAAGTGGAATGGAATGGAATGGAATGTGGAATGGAATGGAATGGATTGCGGAATGGAATGGAATGTATTGGAATGTGGAATGGAATGGAATGGAAACGAATGCAATGGAATGTGGAATAGAATGTAATGGAAAGTGGAATGGAATGTAATGGAAAGTGGAATGGAATGTAATGGAAAGTGCAATGGAATGGAAAGAAAAGTAGAAGGTAACGCAATGGAAAGTGGAATGAAAGGGAATGGAACGTGGAATGGGATGGAATGGAATGGAAGGTGGAATGGAATGAAATGGAAAGGAATGGAATGTGGAATGGAATGTGGACTGGAAAAAAATAGAATGTGGAATGGAATGGAATGTGCATTGGAATGTGGACTTGAAAAGAATGGAATCTGTAATAGAATGGAATGGAACGGAATGGAAAGTGGAATGGAATATTTAATGGAATGTGGAATGGAATGTTTAATGGAATGTGGAATGGAATGTGGAATGGGAAGTAATGGCTTCTGCAATGGAATCGAATGGAATATGGAATGGTATCAGGACTGGAAAGGAGTGGAATGTGGAATGGTATGGAATGGTATGTGGAATGGAATGGAATATGGAATGGAAAGTGGAATAAAATGGAATGGAAAGTTTCATGGAATGAGGAATGGAATGTGGATTGGGAAGGAATGGAATTTGGAAAGGAGTGGAATGGAATGTGGAATGGAATGGAATGGAATGTGAAATGGAATGTGGAATGTAATGGAATGGATTGTGGAATGAAATGAAATGAAATGTGGAATGGAATGGGGAGTTGAAAGGAATGGAATTTAGAATGCAGTGCAATGGAATGTGGATTGCAGTGGAATGAAATGTGGAGTGGAATGTCGAATGGAATGGAATGGAATGGAATATTGAGTGGAATGGAATCGAATAGAATGCCAAAAGGAAAGGAATAGAATGTGGAATGGAATGTGGAATGGAATGCAACGGAATGTGGAATGGAATATGGAAAGGAATGGAACTGAATGTGGAATGGAATGGAACGGAATGTGGAATGGAATGGAATGGAATGTGGAATGGAATGTATAATGGAATGGAATGCAATGTGGAATGGAAAGGAAAGGAATGTCGAATGGAATGTGTAATGGAATGGAATGGAATGTGGTTTGCAATGGAATGCAATGGAATGTGAAATGGAACGTGGAATGGAAAGTGGAATGGAAAGTCGAATGGAATGTGTAATGGGACTTGGAATGGAATGGAATGTGTAATGGAATGTGGAATGGAATGGAAAGGAATGTAGAATGGAATGTGGCATGGAATGCACTAGAAAGTGGAGTGCATCGTGGAATCGATTCTGGAATATAACGTGGAACATAAACGAATGTGGAATGGAATGGAAAGGAATGTGGAATGGAATGGAATGGAATGGAATGGAATATGGAATGGAAAGGAATGTAATGTGGATTCGAATGGAAAGGAATATGGAATGGAATGGAATGGAAAGGAATGTGGAAATTAATGTAATGGAATGTGGAATGAAAAGGAATGCAATGTGGATTGTAATGGAAAGAAATGTAATGTGGCCTGGAATGGAAAGTGGAATGGAATGGAATGCAATGTGGAAAGGAATGTGGAATGGAAAGGAATGGAATGTGGAATGGAATGGATTGGAATGTGGAATGGAATGTGGACTGGAAAGGAAAGGAATATTGAATGGAATGGAATGGATTTAAAAAGAATGTGGAATGGAATGTGGAATGGAACGTGGAAGGGGAAGGAATGGATTGTTTAATGTAATGGACTGGAATGTGGAACGGAATGTGGACTGGAAAGGAATGCAATGTGGAATGGAATGGAAACAAATGTAGAATGCAATGGAATGGAAAGTGGAATGGAACTTTAAATGAAATGGAAAGGAATGTGAAATGGAATGTGGAATGGGAAGGAATGGAAAGTAGAATGGAATTGAATGGAATGGAATGGAATGGAATGGACTGTGGAATGGAATGGAATAGAATGTGGAATGGCATGGAATGGAATGTGGAATGGAAAGTTGAATTTAATGGAATGGAATGGAATGTGGAATGGAATGGAATGGAATGGAATACGGAAAGGAATGGAATGTGGAATACAATTGAAAGTAACGCATAATGGAATGTTGAATAGAATGAAAGGAAAAGTGGAATGGTATGGAATCGAAAGTGGAATGGAACGAGGAAAGAAATGGAATGGAATGTGGAATGGAATTTGGAATGGAATGTGGAATGGAATGAAATGGAATGTGGAAAAGAATTTGGAATGAAACGGAATGGAAAGTGGAATGGAAAGGAATGGAAAGTGGAATGGAATGGAGTGGAGTGGAATGTGGAATGGAATGGAATGGAATGTGAAATGCATTGTAAAACGGATTGTAGAAGGGAATGTGGAATGGAACGGAATTGAATGTGGAATGCATTGTAAAATGGAATTTGAAATGGACCGTCGAATGGAATGTGGAATGGAATGGATAGAAATTTGGAATATAATAGATTAGAATGTGGACTCGAATGGAATTGATTCGAACGTGAAATGGAATGGAACAGAATTCAGAAAGGAATTCAATCTTATTTGGAATGGAAAGGAATGGAATGAGTTCTGGAATGGAAAGGAATGTGGAATGGAAAGTGGAATGGAATGGAATAAAATGTGGAATGGAATGGAATGGATTACGGTATGGAATGGAATGGAATGGGATTTAGAATTTGATACAATGGAAATGAATGGAATGGAATGTGGAATGGAAGGCAATGGAAGGTGGAATGGAATGGAATGGAATGAAATGTGGAACAGAATTGAATGGAATGTGGAATGGAATGGAATGGAATTGAATGTAGAATGGAATGCAATGTGGAATGGAATGGAATGGAACGTGTAATGGAACACAGAATGGAATGTGCAATGGAATGGAATGGAATGCGGAATGAATGAGGAATGGAATGTGAAGGAATGTGGAATCTAAAGTGGAATGGAATAGAATGGAATGTGGAATGGAATGGAATGGAATTGAATGTAGAATGGAATGCATTGTGGAATGGAATGGAATGGAACGTGTAATGGAACGCACAATGGAATGTGGAATGGAATGGAATGTGGAATGAATGAGGAATGGAATGTGAAGGAATGTGGAATCTAATGTGGAATGGAATGGAATGGAAGGTGGAATGGAACGTGGAACGGGATGTGGAATGGAATATGGAATGGAATGGAATGGATTGGAATGTGGAATGCAATGGAATGGAGTGGAATGTGGAATGTCATGAAATGGTATCCGGAATAGAATGTGGAATGGAAAATGGAATGAAGTGGAATGTGGATTGGAATGTGGAATGGAATGGAGTGGAATGTGGAATCGAATGCAATGGAATGTGGAATGTAATGTCTAAGGGAATGGAATGGAATGTGGAATGGAATGGAATGTGGAATGGAATGGACTGGAATGTAGAATGGAATGCGGAATGGAATGGAATGGAATGTGGAATGGAATGTGGTATGGAATGGAATGGAAAGTGGAAGGACAGGAATGGATTGTGGAATGGAATGGAATAGAATGGAATGGATTGTGGAATATAATGGAATGGAATGGAATGGAATATGTAATGGAATGGAATGGAATAGAATGAATGTGGAATGGAATGGAATGGAAAGGAATGTGGAATGCAATGGATTGGAATGCTATGGAATGGTATGGAAAGGAATGGACTTCAATTAAATGGAATGGAAGGGAATGCGGAATGGTACATGGAATTGATTGGAAAGGAATGTGGAATGGATTGGAAAGGAAAAGAATGTGGACTGGAATGGAATGTAATGTGGAATGCAATGTGGAATGTAATGGAATGCAATGTGGAAAGGAATGGAATGGAATGTGGAATGGAATGGAATGGGAAAAGGTATGGAATAGAATGTAGAATGCATTGTGAAATGGAGTGGAATGGAATGTGGAATGGAAAGGAATGGTATATGAAATGTAAAGTGGAATGGAATGGAAAGTGAAATGGAATGAAATGGAATGGAATTGAATGTGGTTTGCAATGGAAAGGGATGTGAAATGGAATGGAATGGATGGAGGAATGGAATGCAATGGACTGGAAAGTGGAACGGAATGGAATGTAACATGGAATGGAATGTAGAATGGAATGTGGAATGGAATGTGGAAAGCAAGATGGAATAGAATGGAATGGAATGTGGAATTTAATGGAATGGATTCTGGACTGGAATTTAATCGAATGGAATGGACAGTGAAATAGAATGGAATGGAATGTATCCGGGAATTCAATGGAACTTGGAATGGAATGGAATAGAATGAGGAATGGAATGGAACGTAATGTGTAATGGAAAGTGGAATGGCATGGAATGGCATGGAATGTGGAATGGAATGGAATAAAGTGGATTGAGGAATGGATTGGAATGCAATGTGGACTGGAATATATGATGGAATGTGGAATGGAATGCGGAATATAATGGAATGGAATGTGGAATGGAATGGAATGAAATGGAATGGAATGTGGAATGGAATGGAATGGAATGCGGAATGAAATGTGCAATGGAATAGAAAGGAATGTGAAAGGGAATGCAGTGGAAGGTGGATTGGAATGGAATGATGTGGATGGTGGAATGGATTGGAATGGAATATGGACTGGAATATGGAATGGAATGTGGAATGGAATTCGAAATGTAATGGAGTGGAATGTGGAATGGGATGCAACGGAATGGAATGGAAGGTGGAATGGAATGGAATGGGAAGTGAAATGGAATACTATGGAAGGTGGAATGGAATGGAATGGAGTGGAAATTGGAATGGAATGGAATGGAATGTGGAATGGAATGTACAATTTAACGTGGAATGGAATGTGGAATGGAATGTGGAATGGAATATGGAATGCAATGCGAAATGGAATGTGGAATGGAATGGAATGGAATGTGGAATGTAGTGGAATAGAAAGTGAACTGGAATGGAATGGAATGGAATGGAATGGAACCTGAAATACAATGGAATGTGGAATGTAATTCAATGCAACTTTGGAATGGAATGGAAAGGATTGTGGAATAGAACCGAAAGGAAAGTGGAATGGAAAGTAGAATGGAACAGAATGGAATGTGGAATGGAATGGAATGGATTACGGTATGGAATGGAATTGAATGGAATGGAATGTTGAATGGAATGGAATGGAAATGAATGGAATGGAATGTGGAATGGAAAGTAATGGGAAAAAAATGAAATGAAAAGGAAAGTGAAATTGAATGGAAAGCAAAGTACAATGTAACGCAATGGAAAGTGGAATGCAATGGAATGGAACGTGGAATGGGAAGGAATGTAACGGAATGTGGAATGGAATGAAATGGAAAGGAATGCAATGTGGAATGGAATGTGGAATGGAAATGAGTGGAACGTGGAATGGAATGCGGAATGGAATGGAATGGAATGTAGAATGCAAGGGAATGGAATGTGAAATGGAATGGAATGGAATGTGCAATGGAATGGAATGGAATGGACTATGGAAAGAAGGTAATGGAATGGAATGGATTGGAATGGAATGTGGAATGGAATGGAATGCAATGTATAATGCAAGGAGAAATGGAATGGAATGGAGTGGAAGGTGAAATGGAATTAAATGGAGTGAAATGTGAAATGGAATGGAATGGAATGGAAAGTGAAATGGAATGGAATGGAATGTGGAATGGAACATGAAATGAAATGTGGAATGAAATGGAATGGAACGTTGAGTGGAAAGTGGAATGGAACGTGGAATGGAAAATGGAATGCAATAGACTGCAATGTGGAATGGAATCTAATGGAAGGTGGAATGATGTGGAATGGAAGGCGGAATGTAATGGAAAGGAATGTGGAAATGAATGGGATGGAAATTGGAATGGAATGTGCAATGTAATGGAATGGAAAGTGGAATGAAATGTGGAATGGAATGGAATGGAATGTGGAATGGAATGTGGAATGGAAAGGAATGGAATGCCAAAAGGAATGGAACGGATTATGGAAAGGAATGGAATGTGAAAATGTATGGAATGGAATGTGGAAAAGAATGAAATGGAATGTGGAATGCAATGGAATGGAATGTGGAATGGAATGTGGAATTGAATGGAACGGAACGTGGAATGGATCGTGAATTCCAACGTGGAAAGGAGAGTGGAAAGGAACGTGGAATGTAACGTGGAATGGACTGTGTAATGGAATGGTTAATTCAATGGAATGCAATAGAATGGAATGTGGAATAGAATGGAATCGAATGTGGAATGGAATGGAATGCAATTTGTAATGGAATGTGGAAGGGAACGGAATGCATTGTGAAACGGAATGGAATGGCATGTTGAATGCATTGTGAAATGGAATGGAATGGAATGTGGAATGGAACAGAATGATATATGAAATGTAAAGTGGAATGGAATGGAATGTGAAATGGAATGGAATGGAATGGAATGGAATGTGGATTGGAATGGAATGCAATGTGAAATGGAATGGAATGGAGTGGAAAGTGGAATGGAATGGAATGGAATATGGAATAGAATGCAGAATGGAATGTGGAATGGAATGTGGAATGCAATGTGGAATGGAGTGGAATGGAATGTGGATTCTAATGGAAGGGATTCTGGGCTGGAATTTAATGGAATGGAATGGAATGTGAAACGGAATGGAATGGAATGCGGACTGGAATGGAATGGAATGTGGAATGGAATGGAATGGAATGTGGAATGGAACGTGAAATGGAACGTGGAATGGAATGGAATGGAACGTTGAGGGGAAACTGAAATGGAAGGTGGAATTCAACGTGGAATGCAATGGAATGCAATGTAGAATGGAATGGAATGTAAGGTGGAATGGAGTGGAATGGAATGTGGAATGTAATGGAATGGAACGTGGAAATCAAAGGTATGGAATTTGGAAAGGGATGTGGAATGTAGTGGAATGGAAAGTGGAATGGAATGTGGAATGGAATGGATTGGAATGTGGAATGGAATGTGGAATGGAAAGGAATGGTACGTGGAATGAAATGTGGAATGGAATGTGGAAATTAAAGTGAATTGGAATTTGCAATGGGATGGAAAGGAATGTAGAATAGAATGGAATGTAGTGTTGAATGGAATGGAATGCAGAGCAATGTAAAATGGCATAGAATGGAATGTTTATTGGAATGTGGAATGCAATGTTTAATGCAATGAATTGGAATGTGGCGTGGAATGTGGGACGGAATGTGGAATGGAATAGAGTGGAATGTGGCATTGAATCGAAATGAGTGGAAAATGGAATGGAGTGGAATGTGGAATGGAATGGAATGTATAATGGAATGTGGAGTGGAATTAAATAGAATGTGGAATGGAATGTGGAGTGGAATGGAATGGAATATGGTATAGAATGTGGAATTGAATGTGGAATGGAACGTGGAATGGAATGGAATGGAACGTGGAATGGAAAGAAAGGGAACGTAGAATGCAATGCAACAGAATGTGGAATGGAATGGAATGGAATCAAATGGAAATTGAAATGGCATGGAATTGAATGTTGTATGGAATGGAATGGAATGGACTGTGGAAAGGAATGTAATGCAATGGAATGGACTGGAATGGAATGTGGAATGGAATGGAATGGAATGTGGAATGGAAGTTGAAATGGAATGGAATGGAGTGGAATGTCAACTGGAATTTAATGGAGTGAAATGTGAAATGCAATGGAATGGAATGGAAGGCGGACAGGAATGGAATGTAATGTGGAATGGAACGTGAAATGGAACGTGAAATGGAACGTGGAATGGAATGGAATGGAACGTTCAGTGGAAAGTGGAATGACACGTGGAATAGAATGTGGAATGCAATGGAATGCAATGTGGAATGGAATGGAATGGAAAGTGGAATGGAGTGGAATGGAATGTGGAATGTAATGGAATGGAATGTGGAAATGAATGGTACGGAATTTGGAATGGAATGTGGAATGTAGTGGAATGGAAAGTGGAATGGAATGTGGAATGGAATGGAATGGAATGTGGAATGGAAACGAATGAAATGTGAAAACGAATGGAATGGAATGTGGAATGGAATGGAATGTGAAAATGTCTGGAATGGAATGTGGAAAAGAATGGAATGCAATGTGGAATGCAACGAAATGGAATGTGGAATGGAATGTGGAATGGAATGTTGAATGTAATGATTAATGGAATGTGGAATGGAATGGAATGGAATGTGGAATGGGATGTGGAATGGACTGTGGAGTGGCAAGGAAGTAATGTGGAATGGAAACTGGAAAGGAAACTGAAACGGAGTGGAATAGAATATGGAAAGTGACGTTTAATGGAATGGAATGTAACTTGGAATGGTATGTGGAATGGAATGGGTAATGCAACGTGGAATAGAAAGTGGAATGGAATGGAAAGGAATGTGGAATGGAATGGAAAGTAATATGGAATGAAATGTGGAATCCAATGTGGAATGGAATGTGGAATGGAAAGGAATGAATTGTGGAATGGAATGTAATATGTAATGAAATGTGGAATCGAATGTGGAATGCAATGTGGAATGGAAAGGAATGGATTGTGGAATGGAATGTAGAGTGGAGAGTGGAATTGAATGTGGAATGGAACGGAATGGAAAGTGAAGTGGAATTTGTAATGGAATTGTGGAATGGAACGTGAAATTCAATCGAAAGGAATGAGGAGCAGAAAGTGGAATAGAATGGAATGGAAAATGGAATGGAACGTAGAATGGAAAGTGGAATGGAATGGAATGGAATGTTTAATGGTATCTGGAGTGGAAAGTGGAAAGGATTGCAATGTGGAAAGGAATGGAATGGAATGTGGAATGGAATGGAATGGAAAGCGGAAAGGCATGGTAAGGAATGTGTAATGGAATGTGTAATGGAATGCGGAATGGAATGGAAAGGAATGTGGAATGGAATGAAGAATAGAATGTGTAATGGAACGTGGAATGGAATGCAATGCAACGCGCAATGGAACGTGGAAAGGAAAGTGGAATGGAATATGGAATGGAGTGTGCAATGTATTGTGCGAATGGAAAGTAGAATGTAAAGGAATGGAACGTGTAATGGAACAAGGAATTGAATGGATGGAACGTGGAGTGGAACATGGAATGCAATGTGGAATGTAATGTGGAATAGAACGTGGAATGGAATGTAATGGAATGTGGAATGGAACGTGAAATGTTATGGAATGGAATGTAGAATAGAATGTGGAATGGAACCTAATGGAACGTGGAATGCATCATGGAATAGAACGTGGAATGGAATGTAGAATTGAAGGGAATGGAATGAGGAATGAAAGGGAATGGAATGTGGAATGGAATGTAATGGAATGGAATGTGGAAACGAATGGAATGTAATGTGGAATGGAGAGAATGGAATTTGGAATGGAATAGAATGGTATGGAATGTAGATTGGAATGGAATGGAATGGAATGAAATGTGGAATGGAAAGGAATTTAGTGTGGAATGCAAAGGAATGGAATGTGGATTGGAAAGGAATAGAACGTGGAATTGAATGGAATGGAACGGAGTGGAATGTGAAATGGAATGTGGAAGTGAATGTGAAATGGAATGTGGAAAGGAATGTGGAATGGAGTAAAATGGAACGTGGAAAAGAATGGAATGGAATGTGGAGTAGAATGGAATGGAAGTTGGAATGGAAAGAGGAATAGAACTTTGAATGCAACGTCAAATGGAATGTGGAAGTAATGTAGAATGAAACGGAATGGAATGTGGAATGGAATTTAATGGAATGCAGAATGGAATGTGGAATGGAAAGGAATGCAACGTGAAACGGAATGTGGAATGGAATCGACTGTGTAGCGGAATGTAATTTAATGGTATGGAATATGGATTGGAATGGAATGAAATGTGCAGTGGAATCTGGAATGGAATGGAATGGAATGGAACGTGCAATGGAACATGGAATTGAACGCGGAATGGAACGCGGAATGGAAAGTTGAATGGAACGTGGAATGAAATGTTGAATGGAATGTAATGGAAAGTGGAATGGAAGGGAAAGTAATGTGTAATGGAATGTGGAAAGGAATAGAATGAAATGTACTGGAATGCGGAATGGAATGCGATGGAATGTGTAATGGAAAGGAATGGAATGTGGAATGGAATGGAATACTATGGAATGTGGAATGGAACAGAATGAAATGGAATGGAATAGAATGTGGAATATAATGGGATGAAACATGGATTGGAATGTGAAATGGAATGTGGAATGGAATGTGGAATGCAAGGTTGAATGGAATGTGGAATTTAATGGAATGGAATGGGGAATGGAATGTGGAATGGAATGGGGAATGGAATGAGGAATGGAATGGAATGAAATGTGGAATCGGATGGAAAGGAAAGTTGAAAGGAATGTGGAATGGAATGGAATGGAATGCGGAATGGATTGTGAAATGGAATGTGGAATGCAATGGAATAGAATGTGGAATGGAATGTTCAATGGAATGGAATGGAATGTGGAATGGAATGTGTACTGGAATGTGGAATGGAATGTGGAATGGAACGTGGAATGGAACGTGGATCGGAATGGAATGGAACGTGGAATGGAACGTAGAATGGAATGCGGAATGGAATGGAATGGAATGTATAATGGATCGTGGAGTGGAATGGAATGGAATGTTGAATGGAATGAAATCAAATGTGGAATGGAATCTGGAACGGAATGGAATGGAATTTGGAATGGAATGTTGAATTTCATGTGGAATGTATTGTGGAATGGAACATGGAATGGAAAGTGCAATGGAACGTGGAATTGAACGTGGAATAGAATGTGGAATGGAATAGAATGGAATGTGGAATGGAAAGGAATGGACTGGAATGTGGAAAGGAATTGAATGGAAAGTGGAATGGAATTTAGAATGGAATGGAATGGAACGGAATGGAATGTGGAATTGAAGATGGAATGGAATGGAATGGAATGTGGAATAGAATGTGGAAAGGAATGTTGAAAGGAGTAGAGTGGAATGTGGAATGGAAGGTGGAATTGAATGGAATGGAATGTGGATTGGAATGGAATGAAACGTGGAATGGAAAGTGGAATGGAAGATGGAATGGAACATGGAATGGAACGTTAAATGGAAGGTGGAATGGAATTGAATTGATTGTGGAATGTAATGGAGGGCAAAGTGGAATGGAACGTGGAATGTAAAGTGGAATGGAAGTGGAATGTAACGTGGTATGGAATGTAACGGAATGTGGAATGGAATGGAATGGAACATGGAATGGAATGGAATGTAACGTGGAATGGAATGGAATACAATGTGGAATGGAAAAGAATGGAATGTGGAATGCAATGGAATGGTAAGGAATGTTGAATGGAATGGAATGGAAAGGAAAGGAATGTGCAATGGAATGGAATGGAATGTGGAATGGGATAGAATGGAGTGTGGAAAGGAATGTGGAACAGAATGTGGAATGGAATGGAATGGAATCTGTAATGGAATGTGGAACGGAATGCAATGGAATCTAATGTAATGTAATGGAATGTGGAATGGATCGTGGAATGGAAGTTGGAATGGAATGGGATGGATTGTGGAATGGAACGGAATGGAACATGGAATGGAAAGGAATGGAATGTGTAATGGAAAGGAAAGTAATGTGGAATGCAATGGAATGGTATGGAATGTGGAATGGAATGCAGTGGAATAGAATGAAATGTATTGCTATATGGAATGGAATTTGGAATGGAAAGTAATGCAATGGAATGTGGAATGCAATTGAACGTCGAATGGAATGTGGAATGGAACGTGGAATGGAATGTGGAATGGAACGTGGAATGGAATGTGGAATGGAACGTAGAATGGAATTTGAAATGGAATTTGGAATGGAACGTGGAATGGAATGGAAACGAACGTGGAGAGGAATGTGGAATGGAACGTGGAATGGAAACTGGAATGAAATGGAATGGAATGTGGCATGGAATGTGGAATGCAACGTGGAATAGAAGGAGGAATGGAATGGAATGGATTGTGGAATGGAATATGCAAAGGAATGGAATGGAATGTGGAATGGAATGTGGAATAGAATGTGGAATAGAATGGAATGGAATGTGGAATGGAGTGTGGAATTGAATGTGGAATGGAAGAGAATGGAATGTGGAATGCAACGTGGAATGGAATGTGAAATGGAGAGTGGAATGCAATGGGTAGTGGAACGGAATGCAAAGAGATATGGAATGGGGAATGGAATGTGTAATTGAATGCCAAATTTAATGCAATGGAATGTGGAATTGAAAGTGTAATAGATTGGCATGGAATGGAGCGGGGAATGGAATGCGGGAAGGAAAGTGGAATGGATTGTGTAATGGAATGTGGAATGGATTGTGGAATGGAATTTAAAGAACGTGCAAAGGAATATGGAATGGAATGTGGAATGCAATGTGGAATGCAATGTGGAATGGAAAGTGGAATGGAACGCAAAGGAATGTGGAATGGAATGTGGAATGGAACGTGGAGCAGCATGAAATGGAACGTAGAATGGAATGAAATGGAACGTGGAACGGAACGTGGAATGGAACGTGGAATGGAATGGAATGGAACTTTGAAAGGAAAGTGGAATGGAACACGTAATGGAATGGAAAGGTACGTGGATTGGAATGGACTGGAATGTGGAATGGAATGTGCAATGGAATGGAATGGAATGTGGAATGGAATGTGGAATAGAATGAAGAATAGAATAGATTGGAATGTGGAATGGAAAGTGGATTGGAAAGGAAAAGAATGTGGAATGCAATGGGGTGGAATGTGGAATGGAATGTGGAAAGGAATGTGGAATGGAATGGAATATAATGTGGAATGGATGTTGGATGAAATGGAAACGAATGTGGAATGGAATGTGGAATGGTATGTGGAATGGAATGGAATGGAATGTGGAATGGAATGGAAAGGAATTTGAAATGGAATGTCGAGTAGAATGCGAAATGGAAGTTAGAATGAAATGTGGAATGGAACAGAATGGAACACGGAATGGCATGGAATGAAAAGTGGAATGGAACGTGGAATGGAACATGGAATGGAATGTCGGATGGAAAGGAATGGAATGTGGAATGGAATGGAATGTGGTATGGAATGCGGAATGGAAGGGAAAGGAATGTGAAATGGAATGTGGAATTGAATGGAAAGGAATGTGCAGAGGAATATGGAATGGAAAGTGAAAAAGAATGTGGAATGGAACGCAAAGCAATATGGAAGGGAATGTGTAATGGAATGGAATGTGGAAAATAATGTGCAATGGAATGCAATAGAATGTGGAATGGAATGTGGAATGGAATGGAATGGAACGTGGAAAGGAAAGTGGAATGGAACCTCTAATGGTATGGAATGGTACGTGGATTGGTATGGATTGGAATGTGGAATGGAATGTGGAATGGAATGGATTCGAATGTGGAATGGAATGTGAAATGGAATGCGGACTGGAAGGTGGAATGGAATGGATTGAAATGTGCAGTGGAATGTGGAATGGAATACAATGGATTGTGGAATAGACCATGGAACGGAACGTGGAATGGAACGTGGAATGGAACGTGGAATGAAATGTGGAATGGTAAGGAATGGGATATGGAATGCAAAGTTGAAAGGAAAGCAATGAAACAAGGAATGGGATCTGGAATGGAATGGAATGGAATGTTTAATGGAATGGAGTGGAACGTGGAAAAGAATGTGGAATGGAATGTGGAAGGGAATGTGGAATGGAATAGAATGGAACGTGGAGTGGAATGGAATGGAATGTGGAATGGAATGGAATGGAATGGAATGGAATGGGATGCGGAATTGAATGGAATGGAATGTTGAATGCAACGGAATGTAATGGAATGTAGAATTAAATGGAATGGAATGTAGAAAGTTATGGAATAGTATGTGGAATGGTATGGAATACATTGTGGAATAGAATGTGGAATGGAATGTGAAATGGAATGTGGAAAGCAGTTCAGTGGAATGTGGAATGTAATAGAATGGAATGTGGAATGGAATATGGAAAGTAACTCAGTGGAAAGTGGAATGTAATAGAATGGAATGTGGAATAGAATGGAATGGAATGGAATGTGGAATAGAATGGAAGGTAATGGAAAGGAATGCGGAATGGAATGGAAAGGAATGCAGAATGGAATGGAACGGAATGTGGAATGCAACGGAATGGAATGAAATGTGGAATTAAATGGAATGGAGTGTCGAATGGAATGGAATAGAATGTGCAAAGGAATGGAATGGAACGTTGGTTAGAATGTGGAATGGCATGTGTAATGGAATGTGGAACGTAATGGAATGCAATGTGGAATATAATGGAATGGAATGTGGAATGGAGTGTAATGGAATGGAATGTGGAGTAGAACGGAATGCAAAGGAATGGAATGTGGAATGGAATGGAATAGAATGTAGAATGCAGTCTTGATTGGAATGTGGAATGGAATGTGCAATGAAATGTGGAATGGAAAGGAATGTAATGTGGAATGCAATATGGAATGGAATGTGGAATGAAAAGTGGAATAGAATGGAATGGAAAGTGGATAGGAACATGGAATTGAGTGAAATGTGGAACGGAATGGAATGGAATGTGGAATGGAATGTGAAATGGAATGTGGAAAGGATAGTTGAATGGAATGTTGAATGGAATGGAAAGGAATGTGGAATGAAATGTGGAATGTAATCTGGAATGGAATGCGGAATGGAATGTCGAAATGAACATGAAATGCAATGAAATGGAATGTGAAATGGAATGTGGAATAGAATGTGAAATGGAAAGTGGAATGGAATTGAATGAAATGTGGAATACAATTTTGAAAGTAATGTGTAATAGAATGGAATGTAGAATGGAATGGATTGGAATGTGGAAAGGAATTTTGAATTGAATGAAAAGGAATGTGGATTGGAATGAAGAATGCAAAATGGAATAGAATGGAATGGAATGGAATGTGAAAAGGAATGTGGAATGGAATGTGAAATGGAACGTGGAATGGAATGAAATGGAACTTGGAATGGAACGTGAAAAGGAATAAGAAATCGAATGGAATGGAATGTAGAATGCTATGTGGAAAGAAAAGGAATGGAATGTGGAATGGAATGTGCAATGGAATGGAATGGAATGTTCAAAGGAATGTAGAATGGAATGTGTAAGGGAATGCAATCGTTGTGTCAAATGGAATATGGAAAGAAATGTCGATGGAATGGAATGGAACTTGGAATGTAACAGAATGGAACATGGAATGGAAAGTGGAATGGAATGAGGAAAGGAAATTGGAATGGAATGGAATGAAATGTGGAAAGTAATGTTGAATGGAATGTGGAATGCAATGGAATGGAATGGAATGGAATGGAAAGGAATTGTGGAATGGAACCTTTAATGGAACGTGGAATGGAATGGAATGGAATGTGGAATGGAACGTGGAATGGTACATGGAATGGAACGTGGAATGGAATGAGGAATGGAATGGAAAGGAATGCGGAATGGAATGTGGAATGGAATGTGAAATGAAATGTGGAATTGAATGGAATGGAATGTGGAACAGAATGTGGAATTGAATGGAATGGAACGTGGAATGGAACATGGAATGGAATGGAATGAAACGTGGATTGGAACGTGGGAAGGAACGTGGAATGGAATGGAGAATGGAATGTGGAATGGAATGGGAAATGGAATGGAATGGAATGTTGAATGGAACGTGGAAAGGAATGTGAAATAGAATGGAATGGAATGTGGAATGGAATGTGGAATGGAATGTGGAGGAATGCAATGAGGAATGGAATGTGGAATGGAATCTGAAATTGCTTGGAATGGAATGTGGAATGGAACGAGGAAAGGAATGTGGAATGGAATGGAATGGAATGTGGAATGGAATGTAGTGGGTTGTGAAATGCAATGTGGAAAGGAATTTAATGGAATGTGGAATGGAATGAGGAATGGAATGTGGAAAGGGATGTGGAATGGAACGGAATGGAATGTGCAATGGAATGTGGAATGCAGTCTGGATTGGAATGTGAAATGGAACGGAATGGAATGTGGAATGGAATGTGGAATGGAGAGAATGGAACGTGGGTTGGAATGTGGAGTGGAATGGAATGGAAATTGGAATGCAATGTGGAATGGAATGGAATGGAATGTGCAATGGAATGTTGAGCGGAATGTGGAATGGAATGTGGAATGGAAAGAAATGGAATGTGGAATGTAATGTGGAATGTAATGTGGATTGGAAAGGAATGTAATGTGAAATGTAATGTGGAATGGAATGTGGAATGGAAAATGGAATGGAATACAGTGCAATGTGGAACGGAACATGGTATGGAATGGAATGGAACGTAGAATGATCATGGAATGGAAAGTGGAACGGAATGAAATGTGGAATTGACGTAATGGAATGTGGAATGGAATGTGACATGGAACGAGGAATTGAAGGTTGAATGGAATGGAAAGGAATGTGGAATAGAAAGTGGAATGGAATGTGGAAGGGAACATGGAATGCAATGCAATGGAATGTGGAATGGAATGTGGAATAGAATGAGGAATGGAATGTGGAATGGAATGCAATGCAATGTGTAATGGAATGTGGAATAGAATGTGAAATGGATTGTGCAGTGGAATGGAATAGATTGGAATGTGGAATGGAATGTTTAATGGAATGCAATGGAATGTGGCATGGAACGGAGTGGAATGTGGAATGCAATGTGGAATGTAATTTGGAATGAAACGGAATGGAAAGTGGATTGCAATGTCAAATAGAATGTGGAATGGAATCTGTAATGGAAAGGAATTGAATGTGGAATGGAAAGGAATTGAATGTGGAATGGAATGTGGAATGGAACGAGCAATGGAATGGAATGCATTGTGGAATGGAAAGGAATGGAATAGTATGGAATATGGAATGGAGTGGAATGGAATGTGGAATGGACGGTGGAAAGGAACGTGGAACGGAACGTGGAATGGAACATGGAATGGAAGGTGGAATGGAATGCAATGGAACAAGGAATGGAATGTGGAATGGAATGGAATGGTATGTGGAATGTGGAATGTGGAATGTGGAATGGTATGTGGAATGGAATGGAATGGTATGTGGAATGTGGAATGTGGAATGTGGAATGGTATGTGGAATGGAATGGGATGTAATGGAATGTGGAGTGGCATGTGAATTGGAATGCAATGGAATGTGGAATGGAAAGGGGAAAGAAATGCAATGGAATTAGAATGGAGTGTGGAATTGAATGTGTAATGCAATTTGGAATGGACTGTGCAATGGAGTGTCGAATGGAATGTGGAAAGGAATGTGGAATGGAATGGAATGGACTTTGGAATGGATTGTGGAATGGAATGGAATGCAATATGGAATGGAATGTGGAAAGGAATGTTTATTGGAAAGTGGAAAGGAATGGAGTGGAATGTGGAATGGAATGTGAAATGGAATGTGGAAAGGAATGGAATATAATGTGGAATGTAATGTGGAATGGAATGTGGAAGGGAAATTGGAATGGAATGGAATGAAATGTGGAATGGAACATGGAATGGAATATGGAATGGAACGTGGAATGTGATGTTCAATGGAATTTGGAATGGAAAGTTGAATAGAAAGGAATGGAACGTGGAATTGAACGTCGAAAGGAATGGAAAGGAATGTGGAATGGAAGGTAGTATGGAACGTGTAAAGGAATGTGGAAAGGTACGTGAAATCGAATGTGGAATGGAATGTGGAAGGGAATGTGGAGTGGAATGGAATGGATTTTGGAACTGAATGTGGAATATAATGGAATGGAATGTGGAATGGAATGAGCAATGGGACGTGGAATGGACTAGAATGGAATGTGAAATGGATCTCAGAATGGTATGGAACAGAACGCGCAATGGAATATGGAATGGAACGTGCCATGGAAAGCGGAATGTAGTGTGGAATGGAATTTGGAAAGGAATGTGCAATGGAATGTGTAATGGAAAGTGGAATGGAATGGAATGGAAAGTGGAATGGAATGGAATGTAACGTGGAATGGAACCTGGAAAGGAATGTAATGCCACGTGAAATGGAATGTGGAATGGAATGTGGAATGGAACATGGAATGGAATGGAATGGAACAATGAACGGAATGGGATGGAATGTGAAATGGAACGGAATGGAATCTGGAATGCAATGGAATGAAATCTGGAATGAAATATGGAGTGGAATGGAATGGAATGTGGAATGGAATGTGGAATGGAATGTGAAATGGAATGTGGAATGGAATGTGGAATAAAACCTGAAACGGAACGTGGAATGGAATGGAATGGAACTTGTAATGGAACGTGGAATGGAATGTTGAATGGACAGGAACGGAATGTGAAATGGAAAGTGGAATGGAATGTGGAATGGAATACAATGGAAGGTGGACTGAAACGAAATGTTATGTGGAACGCATTGTGGAATGGAATGTGGAAAGGAATGTCAAATGGAACGGTTTGGAATGTGCAATGGAATGTGTAATGTAGTGCCAAATGGAATGTGGAATGGATCGGAATGGAATGTTGAATTGCACGTGGAATGTAACGTGTTTTGGAATGTGGAATGGAATGTGGAAAGGAAAGGAAAGGTATGAGGAATTCGATGTGAAAGGGAATTTGGAAGAGAATGGAATGGAATCTGGAAAAGAATGGAATGGAGTGCGGAATGGAATCTGGAATGGAATGTGGAATGGAATGCGTAAAGGAATGTGGAATGGAACAGAATGTAATGTGGAATTGAATGTGGAATGGAGTGTGGAATAGAATGTGGAATGGAAAGGAAAGGAATGTGGAATGGAATGTGGAATGGATTGGAATGGAATGAGGAATGGAAGGTGGAATGGAATGTGGAATGGAATGTGGAATGCAATGTGGAATGGAGTATGGAAAGGAATGTGGAATGGAGTGTGGAATGCAAAGTGGAATGGAACGGAATGGAGTGTGCAATGGAATGTGGAATGTAACTAAATGGCATGGGAAATGGAAGGTGGAAGGGAGGGTGGAATGGAATGTGGAGTGGAATGGAAAGGGAAGTGGAATGGAATGTGGAAAGCATTGTGGAATGGAAAGTGGAATGGGACGGAAAGGAATGTGGAATGGAAAGTGGAATGGAGTGTGGAAAGAAATGTGGAATGGAAAGTAATGAAATGTGGAATGGAATGTGGAAAGAAATGTGGAATGGAATGGAATAGATTGTGGAAAGGAATGGAATTGAATGGTAAGGAGTGTGGATTGGAAAGGAACGGAATGTGGAATGAAACCTGGAGAGGAAAGTGGAATGGAACGTGGAATGGGAAGTGGAATGAAAGGTGGAATTGAATGGAATGGAAAGTGTAATGGAATGTCAGATGGAATGGAATGGAAAGTGTAATGGAATGTGGATTGGAATGGAATAGAATGTTCAATGGAATGTGGAAAGGAACATGGAATAGAATGTGGAATGCAATGTGGAATGGAATGTGAAGTGTCATTGAATGGAATATGGAATGGAATGGAATGGAATGTGGAATAGAATGAAATGGAATGGAACGTGGAATAGAATGGAATGGATTTGAATGGAATGCGGAGTGGAATTGCATGGAATGTGGAATGCAGTGTAATGGAATGGAATGTGAAATTGAATGAAATGGAATGTGGAAAGAAATGCAATGGAATGTGGAATGGAATAGAATGGATCATGGAATGAAATGTGGAATGGAATAGAATGGAACATGGAACGGAATGTGGAATGGAAATTGGAATGGAATGTGGAATGGAATGAAATGGAATGTGGAATGGAATGGAATGGAATGTGGAAAGGAACGGAAAGGAATGTGGAATGGAATGTGGAATGGAATGTGGAATGAATGTGGAATGGAACGGAATGGAATGTGGAAAGAATGTGGAATGGAAAGGAATGCAATGTGAAATGGAATGTGGAATGGAATGGAACGGAACGTGGAATGGAACGTGGAAAGGAAATTTGAATGGAATGGAACGAAATGTGAAAGGAATGTTCAATGGAATGTGGAATGGAATGGAATGGAATGGACTGGAATGGAAAGGGGAATGGAATGAGGAATGGAACGTTTAATGGAACATGGAATGGAATGTAATGGAACATGGAATGGAACGTGTAATGGTAGGTGGGATGGAACGTGGAATGGAATGAGGACAGGAATGGAAAGGAATGTGGAATGGAATGTGAAACGCAATGTGGAATTGAATGGAATGGAATGTGGAACAGAACGTGGAATTGAATGGAATGGAACATGGAATGGAACATGGATTGGAATGGAATGAAACGTGGAACGGAACGTGGGATGGAATGAGGAATGGAATGTGGAATGCAATGGGACATGGAATGGAAAGGAATGTGGAATGGAAAGTGGAAAGGAAAGTGGAATAGAATGGAATGGAATGTGGAATGGAATGTAGTGGGTTGTGGATTGCAATTTGGAATGGAATTCAATGGAATGTGGAATGGAATGAGGAATGGATTGTGGAAAGGAATGTGGAATGTAACGGAATGGAATGTGCAATGGAATGTGGAATGGATTGCGGAATGGAATGGAATGGAATTGGAATGTGATGTGGAATTGAATGTGGAATGGACGGAATGTAATGTGGATTGGAATGTGGAATGGAATGTAGCATGGAACGTGAAATGAAAATGAATTGACTGTGGAACTGAACGTGGAGTGAAGTGGAATGGGACGTGGAATGGAAAGTGAATGGAAAAGAATGGAACGGTAAATGGAAAGTGGAATGGAATGTGGAAAGGAACGGAATGGAATGTGGAATTGAATGTGTAATGGAATGGTCAATGGAATGTGGAATGGAATGGAACTGAATGTGGAATGGAATGGAATGGAATGTGGAATGGAATGGAATAGAAAGTGGAATGCAATATCGAATGCAATGTGGAATGGAATAGAATGCAACGTAGAATGTAATGGAATGCAATATGGAATTGCAGGGAATAATATGGAATGTGGAATGGAATGGAATGGAACGGGGAATGGAATGTGGAATGGAATCTGGAATGGAAAGTGGAATGGAAAGGAATTTAAAGCAAAGTGGAATGGAATGTGGAATGCAATTAAATGGAATGTGGAATTGAATGGGATAGAATGTGGAACGGACTGGAATGGAAAGGAATGCAATGTGGATTAGAATGGAATGGAATGTGGAATGAAATGTGAAATTGAATGTATAATGGAATGTGGAATGGAATGAAATGGATCATGGAATGGAATGAAAGTGAACGTGGAATGGAAAGGAATGGGAAGTGGAATGGAATGTGGAATGGAACGTGGAATGGAATGTGCAATGGAATCCTTAATGGATCGCGGAATGGAATGGAATGGAACGTGTAATGGAATGTGAATTGGAATGTGGAATATAACATGGAATGGAGCACGGAATGTAATGGAATGCAACGTGGAATTGAACTTGGAGAGGAACATGGACAGGAACGTGGAATGTAACGTGGAATGGAAAGGAATGGAATGTGGTTTGGAATGGAATGGAAAGTGGAATAGAATGGAATGCAATGGAATATGTAATAGAATTTGGAATGCAATGGAATGGAAAGTGGAATGGAATGCAATGGAACGTGGAATGGAATGGAATGGAATGTGGAACCGAATGGAACATAGAATGGAAAGCTATGGAATGTGGAATGGAATGGAATGGAATGTTTAATGGAATAGAATGGAATGGAATGGAAAGTGAAATGGAATGAGAAAGGAATGTGAAATGGAATGTGGAATGGAATGTCGAATGGAAAGTGGAATGGAATGGAATGAAATGGAACTTGGAATGAAATGGAATGGATCCTGGACTGCAATGTGGAATGCATCGTGTAAGGGAACGTGTAATGTAATGAAACGTAGAATGGAATGGAATGGAATGTGGAATGGAATGTGAAATGGAATGTGGAATGGAATGCTGAATGGATTGTGGAATATAATGGAATGGAATGGAATATGGAATGGAAGGAATTTGAATGTGGAATGGAACGTGGAAAGGAATGTGGAATGGAACGTGGAATGGAACGTGGAATGGAACGTGGAATGTAATGGAATGGAAGATGGAATGGAATGTGGAATGGAATGGAATTGAACTTGGAATGGAATGTGGAATGGAATGGAATGGAATGTGGAATGGAATGTAGAATTGAATGTGGAATGGAAAGTGGAATGGATTGGAATGGAATGTGGTATGGAATGGAATAGAATCTGGAATGGAATGTGCAATGGAATGTGGAACAGAATCTGGAATGGCAAGTGGAATTGAACGTCGAATGGAATGGAATGGAACGTGTAATGGAATGTAAAATGGAACGGAATGGAATGAGGAATGGAATGTGGAATGGAATGCAGAATATAATGGAATCAAAGGTGAAATGCATTGTGGAATAGAATGGAATGGAATGTGGAAAGGAATGTGGAATGGAATGTTGAATGGAATGATTAATGGAATGTGGAATGGAATGGAATGGAATGTGGAATGGATTGTGGAATGGAATGTGCAATGGAATGTGGAATGGAACGCAAGTAATGTTTAATGGAATGTGGAATGGAATGTGGAAGGAAACTAGAACGGAATGGAATGGAATGTGGAATAGAACGTGGAATGGAAAAGAATGGTAAGTGGAAAGGAACGTGGAATGGAACGGCGAATGCAAGGTAGAATGGAACGTGGAATGGAATGGAATGGAATGTGTAATGGAATGGAATGCAATGTGGAATGATATGTGGAACGGAATGTGGAACGGAATGTGTATTGGAACGGAATGGAATGTGGAGTATAATGTGGAGTAGAGAGTGGAATCGAAAGTGGAATGGAACGGATTTGAAAGTGGAATGGGATATGTAATGGAATTGTGGAATGGAACATGAAATGGAAAGGAATGGAATGCGGAGCGGAACGTGGAATGGAATATAATGGAAGATGGAATGGATCATGGAATGGAACGTGGAATGGAATGGAATGGAACGTGGAATGGAATGTAGAATGGAATGTGGAAAGAATTGGAATGTGGAAAAGAATGGAATGGAATGTGGAATGGAATGGAATGGAATGGAATGTGGAATGGAATGGAACTGAATGTGGAATGGAATGGAAAGGAATGTGTAAAGGAATGTGGAATGGAATGGGAAATGTAAGCTGGAAAGAAATCTGGAATGGGAAAAAATGGAACATAGAATGGATTGAGTGGAACGTGGAATGGAACGTGGAATGGAACGTGGAATGGAATTTAGGATGGAATGGAACAGAATGTGGAATGGAATGGAATGTGGAAAGGAATATGGAATGGATTATGGAATGGAATGGAATGGAATGTGTAATTTAATGGGGAATGGAATGCAGTGGAATGAGGAATGGAATGTGGAATGGAATGTTGAATGGAACGGAATGGATTGTGGAAAGCAACGTGGCATGTATAGTGGAATGCAATGGATTGGAATGTGGAAAGGAATATGGAATGGAATGGAACATGGAATGGAGAGTTTAGTGGAACGTGCTTTGGAACGTGGGATGGAATGTGGAATGGAATGGAATGGAATTGAATGTGGAATGGAATGGGATGGAATGTGTAATGGAATGTGAAATTGAATCTGAAATGAAATGTTGAATGGAATGCAATGGAATGTGGAATGGAAAGTGGAAGGGAACATGGAATGGAGTGGAATGGAATTTGGAATACAATGTGGAATAGAATGTGGAAAGGAATGTGGAATTGAATGGAATGGAATCGAATGTGAAAAGGAATCTGGAAGATTCTATGGAATGGGATGTGTAAAGGAATTGAATGGAAAGAGGATTGGAATGGATTTTAATATGGAAAGGAATGTGGCAGGTAATGCAATGGAATGTGGAAAGGAACGGAATGGAATGGCCAGTAGGATGTGGAATGGAATGTAGAAAGGAATGGAACGGAATGTGGAATGGAATGTGGAATGGAGTGTGGAATGGAACATGGAATGGAACGGAATGGATTGTGGAATGCAATGTGGAATGGAATGGAATGCAATGTGGAATGGAACGTGGAATGGAATCTGGAATGCAATGTGGAATGGCAAGTGGAATGGATTGGAATGGAACGTTAAATGGCATGGAATGTAAAGCGGAATGGAACGTGGAATGGAATGGAATGGGACATGGAATGCAACGTGGAACGGAACGTCAAACGGAATGGAATGGAACGTGGAATGGAATTTGGAATGAAATGTGGAAAATTTGTAATGTGGAAGGAAATGGAATGGAATGTGGAATGGAAGGGAATGAAAAGTGAAATGGAATGTGGATTGGAATATGGACTGGAATGGAATGGAACGTGGAATAGAATGGAATGGAACGTGGAATGAAATGTGGAATGGAACATGGAATGGAAAGTCGGTTGGAATGGAATGCAACGTTGAATGAAATGGAATGGAATGTGGAATGGAATGTGGAATGGAATTGAAAGGAAAGTGGAATGGAATGTGGAATGGAATGTGGAATGGAATGTGGAATGGAATGTGCAGTGGAATGGAAAGGAATGTTGAATGGACGGTGGTATGGAGTCTATTGAAATGTGGAATGGAATGTGGAATGGAATGTTGAATGGAATGTGGAAGAGAATGTAATGGAATGGAATTTATTGTGGAATGGAATGTAGAATGGAATGTGGAATGGAAAATGTAATGGAACGGAATGGAATGTGGAATGCAATGTGGAATGAAATGTGGAATGGGACATGAAATGCAATGGAATGGAATGTGGAATGGAACTTGTAATGGTATGGAATAGAACGCGCAATGGAATGTGGAATGGAACGTGGAAAGGAACATGGAATGGAATGTGGAATGGAACACTGAAGGGAATGTGCAATGGAATGAGGAATGAAAGGTTGAATGGTACTTGGAAGGGAATGTGTAATGGAATGTTGAATGCAACGTGGAATGGAATGGAATGGAAGGTGGAATGGAACGTGCAACAGAATGGAATGCAATGTGGAATGGAATGGGGAATGGAATGTGGAATGGAACGTGGAATGGAATGGAATGAAAAGTGGAATGCAATGGGATGGAATATGGAATGGAGTGGAATGGAATGTGGAATGGAATGGAATGGAATGTGGAATGGAATGGAATGGAATGTGGAATAGAATGGAATGGAATATGTAATGGAATGGAATGCAATGTGGAATGATATGTGGAACGGAATGTGGAACGGAATGTGTATTGGAACGGAATGGAATGTGGAGTATAATGTGGAGTAGAGAGTGGAATCGAAAGTGGAATGGAACGGATTTGAAAGTGGAATGGAATATGTAATGGAATTGTGGAATGGAACATGAAATGGAAAGGAATGGAATGCGGAGCGAACGTGGAATGGAATATAATGGAAGATGGAATGGATCGTGGAATGGAACGAGGAATGGAATGGAATGGAACGTGGAATGGAATGTAGAATGGAATGTGGAAAGAATTGGAATGTGGAAAAGAATGGAATGGAATGTGGAATGGAATGGAATGGAATGGAATGTGGAATGTAATGGAACTGAATGTGGAATGGAATGGAAAGGAATGTGTAAAGGAATGTGGAATGGAATGGGAAATGTAAGCTGGAAAGAAATCTGGAATGGGAAAAAATGGAACATAGAATGGATTGAATGGAACGTGGAATGGAACGTGGAATGGAACGTGGAATGGAATTTAGGATGGAATGGAACAGAATGTGGAATGGAATGGAATGTGGAATGGAATGTGGAATGGAATATGGAATGGATTATGGAATGGAATGGAATGGAATGTGGAATTTAATGGGGAATGGAATGCAGTGGAATGAGGAATGGAATGTGGAATGCAATGTTGAATGGAACGGAATGGATTGTGGAAAGCAACGTGGCATGTATAGTGGAATGCAATGGATTGGAATGTGGAAAGGAATATGGAATGGAATGGAACATGGAATGGAGAGTTTAGTGGAACGTGCTTTGGAACGTGGGATGGAATGTGGAATGGAATGGAATGGAATTGAATGTGGAATGGAATGGGATGGAATGTGTAATGGAATGTGAAATTGAATCTGAAATGGAATGTTGAATGGAATGCAATGGAATGTGGAATGGAAAGTGGAAGGGAACATGGAATGGAGTGGAATGGAATTTGGAATACAATGTGGAATAGAATGTGGAAAGGAATGTGGAATTGAATGGAATGGAATCGAATGTGAAAAGGAATCTGGAAGATTCTATGGAATGGGATGTGTAAAGGAATTGAATGGAAAGAGGATTGGAATGGATTTTAATAAGGAAAGGAATGTGGCAGGTAATGCAATGGAATGTGGAAAGGAACGGAATGGAATGGCCAGTAGGATGTGGAATGGAATGTAGAAAGGAATGGAACGGAATGTGGAATGGAATGTGGAATGGAGTGTGGAATGGAACATGGAATGGAACGGAATGGATAGTGGAATGCAATGTGGAATGGAATGGAATGCAATGTGGAATGGAACGTGGAATGGAATCTGGAATGCAATGTGGAATGACAAGTGGAATGGATTGGAATGGAACGTTAAATGGCATGGAATGTAAAGCGGAATGGAACATAGAATGGAATGGAATGGGACATGGAATGCAACGTGGAACGGAACGTCAAACGGAATGGAATGGAACGTGGAATGGAATTTGGAATGAAATGTGGAAAATTTGTAATGTGGAAGGAAATGGAATGGAATGTGGAATGGAAGGGAATGAAAAGTGAAATGGCATGTGGATTGGAATATGGAACGGAATGGAATGGAACGTGGAATAGAATGGAATGGAACGTGGAATGAAATGTGGAATGGAACATGGAATGGAAAGTCGGTTGGAATGGAATGCAACGTTGAATGAAATGGAATGGAATGTGGAATGGAATGTGGAATGGAATTGAAAGGAAAGTGGAATGGAATGTGGAATGGAATGTGGAATGGAATGTGGAATGGAATGTGCAGTGGAATGGAAAGGAATGTTGAATGGACGGTGGTATGGAGTCTATTGAAATGTGGAATGGAATGTGGAATGGAATGTTGAATGGAATGTGGAAGAGAATGTAATGGAATGGAATTTATTGTGGAATGGAATGTAGAATGGAATGTGGAATGGAAAATGTAATGGAACGGAATGGAATGTGGAATGAAATGTGGAATGAAATGTGGAATGAATGGGACATGAAATGCAATGGAATGGAATGTGGAATGGAACTTGTAATGGTATGGAATAGAACGCGCAATGGAATGTGGAATGGAACGTGGAAAGGAACATGGAATGGAATGTGGAATGGAACACTGAAGGGAATGTGCAATGGAATGAGGAATGAAAGGTTGAATGGTACTTGGAAGAGAATGTGTAATGGAATGTTGAATGCAACGTGGAATGGAATGGAATGGATGGTGGAATGGAACGTGCAACTGAATGGAATGCAATGTGGAATGGAATGGGGAATGGAATGTGGAATGGAACGTGGAATGGAATGGAATGTGGAATGGAATGTGGAACAGAGTGTGGAAAGGAGTGGAATGGAATGTGGAATGTAATTCAATGGAATGTGGAATAAAGTGGAATGGAATGTGGAAAAGAATGGAATGGAATGAAATGTGGAATAGAATGGAATGCAATGGAATGGAATACGGAATGTAATGGAATGGAATGTGGAAAGCAATATAATGGAATGGAATGTGAAATTGAATGGAATGGAATGTGGAATGGACAGGAATGGAATGTGGAATTGAATGGAATGGAACGTAAAAGGTAATGTGGCATGATATTTGGGATGGAATGGAATGGAATGGAATGTGGAATGGAAAGTAATGGATTGTGGAATAGAATGGAATGGAATGGAATGCAATGGATTGTGGAATAGAATGGAATGCAGTGGAATGAGAAATGGAAAGTGGAATGGAATGTGGAATGTAATGGAATGGAATGCTGAATGGAACAGAATGCAATGTGAAACGGAATGCAATGTGGAATGCAATGGAATGGAATGTGGATTGGAATGGAATGGAACGTGTAAGGGAATGGAATGGAATGGAATGGAAAGTGAATTGGAATTTGGAATGGAAAGTGAAATGGAATTTGGAATGGAATGCAGAATGGAACGTGAAATGGAGTGGAAGTGAACATAGAATTGAACGTGAAATGGAATGTAATGAGTCATCGAATGGAAAGTGGAATGGAAAGTGGAATGTAATAGAATGCAACGTGAAATTGAATGTGGAATTGAACGTGGAAAGGAATGGAATGGAATGTGGAATGGAATGGAATAGGGAATTGAAAGGAATGGAATGTGAAATGGAATGTGGAATGGGATGTGAAATGGAAACAGGAATTGAATGTGGAATGGAATGGATGTAACGTGGAATGAAATGGAATGGAACGAGGAATGGAAAGTGGAATGGAACGTGGACAGCAACGTGGAATGGAAGGTGGAATGGAATGAAATGCAATGTGGAATGGAGAGGAATGCAACGTGGAATCATATGTGGAATGGAATGGAATGGAATATGGAACGGAATGAGGAATGCAATGTGGAATGGAATGGAATGGAATGTGGAATGGAACGGAATGCAGCGTGGAATTGAATGGAATGGAAGGGAATTCGAAATGGAATGTGGAATGGAACGTGAAATGGCATGAAATGGAATGTAGAATAGAATAGAATGGAACGTGGAATGGAATGGAATGGAACATGGAATGGAAGGTGGAATGGAACGTGGAATGGAGTGTGGAATGGACTGTGGAATGGAAAGGAATGCAATGTGGAATGGAATGTGGAATGGAATTTAAAGGAATGTTCAAAGGAATATGGAAGAGAATGTGGAAGGGAATGTGGAATGGAACGCAATAGAATGTGGAATTGAATGTGAAATGGAAAGTGGAAAGGAATGGAATGGAAAGTGGAATGGAACGTGGAATGGAAATTGGAATGTGGAATGAAATGTGGAATGCAATGGAAAGGAATGTGGAATGGAATGTGGAATGGAATGTGGAATGGAAAGCAATGGAATGTGGAATGGAATGTGGAATTGAATATGGAATTGAACGGAATGGAATGTGGAATGGGAAGTGGAATGAAATGCGGAATGGAACCTGGAATGTAATGGAATGGAAAGTGTAATGGAATATGGAATGGAATGTAATAGAAAGTGGAATGGAAAGGAATGGAATGTGGAATGGAATGGAATAGAATGTGGAATGGAATGTCGAATGGAATGTGGAATCGAAAGTGGAATGGAATGTGGAATTGAATGGAATGGAATGTGGAATGGGATGAAATGGAATGTGGAAAGGATTCTGGAATGGAATGCAATGGAATGTGGAATGGAACTGAATGGTATGTGGAATGGAATGTGGAAAGGAGTGTGGAAGGGAATGTGGAACGGAAGAGAATGGAATGTGCAATGGAATGTGGAATCAAAAGTGGAATGGAATGGAATGGATTGTGGAATGGAATGGTATGGAATGTGGAATCAAAGGAATGGAATGTGGAATGGAACATAGAATGGAACGTGGAATGGAATGTGTAATGCAACGCGGAATAGAATGGAATGGAAAATGGAATGGAATGTGGGAAGGAATGTAATAGACTGTGGAATGGAATGTGGAATGCAATGGAATGGAATGAGGTAGGCAATGTGGAATGGAATGTGGAATGGAATGGAATTGAATGTCAAATGGAATGAGGTAAGGAATCTGAAATGGAAAGTGGAATGGAATGTGGAATGTATCATGGAATGGAAGGTGGAATAGAATGAAATGCAACGTGCAACGGAATGCGGAATGGAATTGAATGGAATGCGGAATGGAATGTTTAATGGAATGCGGAATGGAATGGAGTGGAATGTGGAATGTAATGTGGAATGGAATGCGGAATGGAACGGAATGGAATGTAGAATGGCGTGGGGAATGAAATGAAATGGAATGTGGAATGGAATGGAATGGAATGTGGAATGGAATGTTGAATGGAAAGGAATGTAATATGGAATGGAATTTGGAAACGAATGTGGAATGGGATGCAATGGAATGTGGAATGGAACGTGGATTGGAACGGATTGGAAAGTGGAATTGAACGTGGATTATAAACTGGAACGGAATGGAATGGAATGTGGAATGTAATGGAATGGGATGTTGAATGTAATATAATGGAATATGGAACAGAATGGAGTGGAATGGAATGTAGAATGGAATGTGGAATGGAATGTGGAATGGAATGGAACAGAATGTGGAATGGAATGGAATGGAGTGGAATGTGGATTGGAATGTGGAATGGAATGGAATTGTATGTAGAATGGAATGGAATGGAATGTGGAATGGAATGTACAACTGAATGAGGAATGGAACGTGTAATGGAACGTGGAATGGTATGGAATGGAGTGTGGAATGGAGGGTGGAATGGAATAGATTGGAATGTTTAAAAGGAATGGAATGGAATGTGGAATGGAATGAAGTGGAATGTGAAGTGGAATCTGGAATAGAATGAGGAATGGAATGGAGTGGAATGTGCAATGGATTGGAATGTGGAATAGAATGGAATGGAATGTGGAATGGAATGTGGAATGGAATGGAATGGAATATGGAATAGAAAGTGGAATCTATGGAATGGAATCTGGAATCAAATGTCGAATGGAAACGAATGGAATGTGGAATGGAATGGAATGTGGAATGGCATGCAATGGAATGTGGAATGGAATGTGGAATGGAGTGTAGAACGGAATGGTATGGAATGTAGAATGTAATGGAATGCAGTGCAATGTGGAATGGCATGGAATGCAATGTGGAATGGAATGTCATGAAATGGAATGTGAAATGTGATGAAGTGGAATGCGGAGTGGAATGTGGAATGGAATGTGGAATGGAATTGAGTGGAATGTGGAATGGAATGTGGAAAGGAATGGAATGGAATGTGGAATGGAAGGGAAAGGAACTTGAACTGGAATGAAAAGGAATGGAATGGAAAATGGAATGGAATGGAATGGAATGGAATGGAAAGTGGAATGGAACGTGGAAAGGGTTGTGGAATGGAACGTGGAATGTAAAGTGGAAATGAATGTACAATGGAAAGTGTAATGGACTCTGGAATAGATTGTGGAATGGAATGGAATCGAATGAAATGTGGAATGGCATGGAATGGAAGGTGAAATGGAAAGTGAAATGAAATGGAATGGGATGTGGAATGGAATGGAAAGGAATGTGGAATGGAATGTGGAATGTAAAGGAATGGAATGTGAAATGGAATGAATTGGAATGTGGAAGGCATTTTGAAATGGAATGGAAAGGAATGTGGAATGGAATGGAATGGAATGTGCAGTGAAATGTGGAATGGAATGGAATGAAATGTGAAATGGAATGGAATGGAATGGAATGAGATGTGAAATGGAATGGAATGGAAAGTTGAATAGAATGGAATGCATAGGAAAGTGGAATGGAATGGAATGCAATGTGGAATGGAAAGCAGAATGGAATGTTGAATGGAATGTGGAAAGGAATGTGGAATGGAATGGAATGGAAAGAGGAATGTAATGGAATGGAATGTGGACTGGAATGGATTGGAATGGGATGGAAAGAAAAATGGAATGGAATGGAATGTGGAATTGGATTCAATGGAATTTGAAATGGAATGGAATGAGGAATGGAATGGGGAATGGAATCTGGAATGGAATGGAATGGAATGCAATGAGGAATGGAATGTGGAATGGAATGGAATGTGGAATTGAATGGAAACGAATGTGGAATGGAATGGAATGGAATGTGTAATGGAATGTGGATAGGAATGTGGAATGGAATGGAATGTGGAATGGAATGGAAAGGAATGTGGAATGGAATGGAATGCAATGTGGAATGGAATGGAATGGAAAGGAATTTGGAATGGAATGGAGTGGAATGGAATGGAATGGAACCTGGAATAGAATGGAATGGAATGTGGAATAGAATAGAATGTAAAGTGGAATGGAATGTGGAATGGAACGGAATTGGATGTGGAATGGAAAGTGGAATGGAACGCGGAAAGTAATGAAACAGAACATGGAATTGAATGCAATGTAAGGTGTTAAGGAATGAGGAATGGAATGGAATATAATGGAAAGGAATTGGGAATATAGTGGATTGGAATGTGGAATGGGAAGTGCAATGGAATGGAATGGAATATGGAAAGGAATGTGGAACAGAATGGAATAGAATGTGGAATGGAATTGAATGGAATGTGGAAAGGAATGGAATGGAACGTGGAATGGAATGTGGAATGGAAGGGAATGGAATGTGGAATGGAATAAGGAATGGAAAGTGGAACGGAGTGGAAAGGAAAGTGTAATGGAATGTGGAATGGAATGGAAAAGAATTTGGAATGGAATGTGGAATGGAATGGAATGGAAGGTGGAATGGAATGAAATGGAATGTGGAATGGAATGGAATGGAAGGTGGAATGGAATGAAATGGAATGCGGAATAGAATGTGGAATGGAATGTGGAATGGACTGAAATGGAACATGGAATGCAATGAGGACTGCAACATGGAATGGAATGCAAAGGAACGTGGAATGGAACAAGGAATGGAACGTGGAATTGAACGTGGAATGGAACAAAATGGAACGTGGAAAGGAACGTGGAGTGGTACGTGGAATGGAACGTGGAATGGACCGGAATGGAATGTGGAATGGAATGAGGATTGGTATGTGGAATGCAATGGAGTGGAACGTGGAATGGAATGAGGAAAGGAACGTGGTATGGAATAGAATGGAAGGTGTAATGCAATGTGGAATGGAATGGAATGGAATGTGGAATGGAATGTGGAATGGTACAGAATGGAATGTTTAATGGAATAGAATGAAACGCAGAATGGAATGGAATGGAAAGTGGAATGAAATGCAATGAAATCGAATGTGGAATGGAATGGAATAGAATGGAATGGAATGGAATGTGGAATGGAATGCAATGGAATGGAATGTGGAATGCAAGGGAATGGAACAGAATAGAATGGAATGTGGAATGGAATTGAATGGAATGGAACAGAATGGAATGTGGAATGGAACGCTATGGGAAATAAAGGAATTTGGAATGGAATGGAAAGTGGAATCAAATGGAATGCATTATGGAATGGAATGGAAAGAAATGTGGAATTAAATGTGGAATGGAATGTAATGGAATATGGAAAGGAATGTGCAATGGAATGCAATGTGGAATGGAATGGAATGTGGAATGAAATGGAATGAATTGTGGAATGGAATGGAAAGTAATGTGGGATTTAATGAGGAATGGAATGTAATGGAATATGGAAAGGAATGTGCAATGGAATGGAATGTGGATTGGAATGGAATGCAATGTGGAAGGGAATGGAATGTGGAATGGAATCGGATGCAATGTGGAATGGAGTGGAATGGAATGGAATGTGGAATGGAATGGAATGGCATGTGAAATGGAAATAGAATGGAATGTGCAATGGAAATAGAATGGAATGTGGAATGGAATGGAATGGAATATGTAATGGAATTGAATGGCAATTGAAATGAAAATAGAAATGAATGTGGAATGGAATGGAATGGAATGTGTAATGGAATGGAATGGAATGTGGAATGCAACGTGGAATGGAATGGATTGAAATGTGGAATGGAATATGGAATGGAATGCAATGGAAAGTGTAATGTAATGGTATAGGATGTCGAATTGAATGGAGTGGAATCGAATGTGGAATGCAATGAAATTAAATGGAATGGAATGGAATGTGGAAGGGAATGGAATGGATCGTGGAATGGAAAGTGGAATGGAACTTGGAATGGAATGGAAAGTAACGGAATGAAATGTGGAATGGAATGTCGAATGCAAAGTGGAATGGAATGGCTTGGAACGTAATACAATGTGGAATGGAATATGGAATGGAATGCAATGGACAGTGTAATGTAATGGTATAGGATGTCGAATTGAATGGAGTGGAATCGAATGTGGAATGCAATGAAATTAAATGGAATGGAATGGAATGTAGAATGGAATGCAATTGATCGTGGAATGGAAAGTGGAATGGAACTTGGAATGGAATGGAAAGTAATGGAATGAAATGTGGAATGGAATGTCGAATGCAAAGTGGAATGGAATGGCTTGGAATGGAATACAATGTGGAATGGAATGTGGAATGGAAGCTGGAATGGAAAGGAATGGAATGGAATGGAATGTGGAACACAATGCGGAATGGAACGTGTAATGGAACGGAATTGAAAGTGGAATGGAATGCGGAATGGATTGGAATGGAATGTGGAATGGAATAGAATGGAAAGTGGAATGGAACGTGGAATGGAATGGAATGGAATGTGGAAAGGAATATGGAATGGAATGGAATGGCATGTGGAATGGAATGGAATGGAATATGGAATGGAAAGGAATAGAATGTGGAATGCAAAGTTGAAAGGAATGGAATGGAACGTGGAATGGAATGGAATGATATGTTTAATACAATGTGGAATGGAATGAACTGTAATGGAATGTGGAAGGCAATGGAATGCAATGGAATGGAATGTGTAATGGAATGTTGAATGGAATGGAATGGAATATGGAATGGTATGGAATTGAAAGAGGAATGGAATTTGGAATGGAATCGAATGGAATTTGGCATGAAATAGAATGGAATATGGAATACAATGCAATGGAATGGAAACGAATGTGGAATGCAATAGGAAGCAATGCGGAATGGAATGGAAAGAAAAGTGGAAAGGAATGCAATGAAATGTGGAATGGAATTGAATGGAAACTGAAATGTAAATAGAATTTAAAGTGGAATGGTATGGAATTTAATATGGAATGGAATGGAATTGAATATGGAATGGTACGTGGAATGGAACGGTATGGAATGTGAAATATAATATGGAATGCAATGGAATGTGGAATGGAATGGATTGGAATGTGGAATGGAATGGAAAGGAATGCACTGCAGAATGCAATGTGGAAGGGAATTTGGAATGGAAGGTGGAATGGAATGGAATGGAATGGAATGTGGAATGGAATGGAATGGAATGTGGAATGGAATGGAATGGAATGTGGAATGGAATGGAATGGAATGTGGAAGGGAATGGTATGGAATGGAAGTTTGAATGGAAACAAATTGAATGGAATTGAAAGTGGAACGGAATGGAACTTGGAATGGAATTGAATGGACTGTGGAATGGAATGGAAAGGACTGAAATGTGAAATGGAATGGAATGGACTGTGGTATGGAAAGGAAAGGAATGGAATGTGAAACGGAATGGAATGCAATGTTGGAAAGAATTGTATGGAATGGAATGTGGAATGGAAACGAATGGAATGGAATGGAAAGTGGAATGGAACGGAATGTGGAATGGAATGGAATGGAATGTGGAAAGGAATGGAATGAAATGTGGAATGGAATGGAATAGACTGTGGAATGGAACGGAATGGAAAGCGAATGGAATGGAATGTGGAAAGGAATGGAGTGGAATGAGGAATGGAATGGAATGGAAAGTGAAATGCAATGGACTGGAATGGAATGGTATGTGGAATGGAATGGAATGGAAAGTGGAATGGAATGGAATGGAATGTGGAATGGAATGGAGTGGAATGGAATGGAATGGAGTGGAATGGAATGGAATGGAATGGAATTTAATGTGGAATGGAGTGGAATAGAATGTGGAGTTGAATGGAATTCAATGTGGTATGCAATATGGAATTGATTGCAATGGAATGGAAGGAGAAATGGAAAGAAAAGGAATGTGAAATGGGATGTAAGGGAATGAAATGTGGAATAGAATGGAATGGAATGTGGAATGGAAGGGAATGAAGTGCAAAGGAGTTTGGAATGGAATCGAATGGAATGTGGAATTGAAGAGAATGGAATGGAATGTAATGTGAAATGGAATGGAATGGAATATGGAATGTGAAATGAATTGGAATCGAATGTGGAATGGAATGTTGAATGCAATCTGTAATGGAATTTAATGGAACGTGGAATGGAAAGTGGAATGCAATGTGTAATTTGAAGTGGAATGGATCGTGGAATTGAACGGAATTGAACGTGGAATGCAATGGAATGGAACGTGGAATGGAATGGAATGGATCGTAGAATGCAATGGAATGGAAAGTGGAATGTAAAAGAAAGTGGAATGGCGTGGAATGGATCGTGGAATGGAATGTGGAATGGATTGGAATGGAATGTGGAATGGAAAGCGGAGTGGATCGTTTAATGCAATGGAATGGCACATGGAATAGAACGTGTAATGGAAAGTGGAATGGAACGTGGAATGTATCGTGGAATGGAATGGAATGGAAGGTGGACTGGAATGGAACGTGGAATGGACAGAAATGGAACGTGGAATGGAACGGAATGGAACTTGAAATTCAAAATTATGGAAAGAGGAATGGAGTGGGATGGAAGGTGGAATGGAAAGTGGAATGGAATGGAACAGAATGGAATGCAAAGTGGAATGGAATGGAACATGGAATGGAATGGAATTGAATGTGGAAAGGAATATGGAATGTAATGGAATGGAACGTGGAATGGAATGTGGAATGGAATGGAATGTGAAATGGAAATAGAATTTAATGTGAAATGGAAATAGAATTTAATATGAAATGAAAATAGAATGGAATGTGGAATGGAAAGGAATGGAATGTGGAATGGAATGGAATGAAATGTGGAATGGAAAGTGCAATGGAATGGGATGAAATGTGGAATGGAATGTGGAATGGAAAGTGGAATGGAAAGGATTGGAAGAGAAAGCAATGTGGAATGCAATGTGGAATGGAACGAGGAATGGAATGGAATGGAATGTGGAGTGCATTGTGGAATGGAAAGTGGAATGGAATGCAATGGAATGTGGAGCGGAATGTGGAATAGAATGTAATGGATTCGAAAGAAATGTAATGTGAAATGGAATGGAATGGAATGCGGAATGGAACAAAATGTGGAATGGAATGGAATGCAATGTGGAATGGAATGGAATGTGGAATGGAATGCAATGGAATGTGGAATAGAACGTGGAATGGAATTGAATGGAATGTGGAATGGAATAAGGTGTTTAACGTGGAATAAAATGGAAAGGAACGTGGAATGGAAAGTAGAATGAATCGTGCAATGGAATGGAATGAAAAGTGGAACGGAACGGAACGCGGAATGGACTGGAATGGAACTTGGAATGGAATGTGGTATGGAAAGGAATGGAATGTGGAACGGAATGAGGAATGGAACGTTTAATGGAATGGAATGGAACATGGAATGGAACGTGGAATGGAATGGAATGGAAAGTGGAATGGAATGCAATGGAACGTGGAATGGAATGGGATGAAATGTGGAATGGAATGTGGAATGGAACGTGGCATGGAAAGGATTGGAACAGAATGAAATGTGGAATGGAATGTGGAATGGAACGAGGAATGGAATAGAATGAAATGTGGAGTGCATTGTGGAATGGAAAGTGGAATGGAATGCAATGGAATGTGGAGTGGAATGTGGAATAGAATGGAATGGATTCGAATGAAATGTAATGTGAAATGGAATGGAATGGAATGCAATGTGGAATGGAATGGAATGTGGAATGGAATGCAATGCAATGTGGAATAGAATGTGGAATGGAATTGAATGGAACGTGGAATGGAATAAGGTGTTTAACGTGGAATAAAATGGAAAGGAACGTGTAATGGAAAGTAGAATGAATCGTGCAATGGAATGGAATGAAAAGTGGAACAGACCGGAACGCGGAATGGACTGGAATAGAACTTGGAATGGAACGTGGTATGGAAAGGAATGGAATGTGGAACGGAATGAGGAATGGAAAGTTTAATGGAATGGATTGGAACATGAAATGGAACGTGGAATCGATCGTGGAATGGAATGGAATGGAACGTGGAACGGAATGGAACGTGGAATGGAACGGAATGGAACGTGGAATGGAATGGAATGGAACGTGGAACGGAATGCAATGGAACGTGGAATGGAATAGTATGGAAAGTGGAATGGACTGGTATGGAACGTGAAATGGAATGTGGAATGGAATGCAACGGAATGTAATGCAAAGTGAAATGGAATGGAACGTGGAATGGAATGGAATTGAATATGGAATGGAAAGAGGAAAGTAATGTAACAGAATGTGGAAAGGAACGGAAAGTGAAATGGAAATAGAATGGAATATGAAATGGAAATAGAATGGAATGTGGAATGGAATGGAATGGAAGGTGGAATGGAATGGAATGGAATGTGGATTGGAAAGTGGAATGGATTGGAATGGAATATGGAATGGAATGTGTAATGGAATGGAATAGAACGTGGAAAGGAATGGAATGGAATTTCAAATGGAATGGACTGAAATGCAATGTGAAATGCAATGCAATGGAATGGAGTGGAATGGAGTGTGGAATGGAATGGAATGGAATGTGGAAAGGAATGAGGGATGCAAAGTGGAATGGAACGGAATGGAACAGAATGGGATGTGGAATGGAAAGTGGAATAGAAAGTGGAATGGAATGGAATGGAATGGAATGGAATGGAATGTGGAATGGAATGTGGAATGGAATGTGAAATGGAATGGAATGGAATGGAAGGGAATGGAATGTGGAGTGGATTGTGGAATGGAACATGGAATGGAATGGAATGGAAGGTGGAATGTAATGTGGAATAGAATGGAATACAATGGAATGGACTGTGGAATGTAATGGAATGGAATGTGGAATAGAATGCAATGTGGAATGGAATGGAATTGAATGGAATGGAATGGAAAGGAATGCGAAAGTCAATGTGGAATGGAAAGGAATGGAATGTGGAATGGAATGGGGAAAGGAATCTGCAATGCAATGTGGAATGGAATGCAATAGAATGCAATGTGGAATGGAATGTGGAATGGAATGTGGAATGGAATGGAATGTGGAATTGAATGGAGTGCAATGGAATGCAATGTGGAAACGAATGGAATAGAATGTGGAATGGAATGGAATGGAAAGAGGAATGGAATCTAATGGAATCCAGAATGGAATGGATAGGAGTTTGGAATGGAATGGAAAGGAATGGAAAGTAAGGCGGAAGGCAATGGAATGGAATGGAATGGAATGTGGAATATAAAGGAATGGAATATGGAATATGGAATGGAATGGAATGTGGAATGGAACGGAAAGTGAAATGGAAATAGAATAGAATGTGAAATAGAAATAGAATGGAATGTGGAATGGAATGGAATGGAAGGTGGAATAGAATGGAATGGAATGTGAATTTGTAAGTGGAATGGATTGGAATGGAATATGGAATGGAATGTGTAATGGAATGGAATAGAACGTGGAATGGAATGGCATGGAATTTCGAATGGAATGGACTGAAATGGAATGTGGAATGCAATGGAATATAAATGAGGGGAAGGTAATGTGGAATGGAACGGAATGGAAAGTGGAAAGAAATGTGGAATTGAAATTGGAATGGAATGGAATGGAACGGATTTGAATGTGGAAAGGAAACTGGTATGGAACTTGTAATGGTATGGAATGGAATGGAATGGAATGTGGAATGGAATGTGGAATGCATCGTGAAATGGAATGGAATGGAACAGAATGGAAGGCAATGGAATGTGGAGTGGATTGTGGAATGGAACCATGCAATGGAATGGAATGGAATGTGGAATGCAATGGAATGGAATGTGGAATAGAATGGAATGTGGAATGGAATGGAATTGAATGGAATGGAAAGGAATGCGAAATGCAATGTGGAATGGAATGGAATGGAATGGAAGGGAATGTGGAATGGAATGGGGAATGGAATCTGGAATGGAATGTGGAATGGAATGGAATGGAATGCAATGTGGAATACAATGTGGAATGGAAAATGGAATGGAAAAGAATGGAATGGAACGTGGAAAGGAATGGAGTGGAATTCAATGGAATATGGAATGGAATGGAATGGAATGTGGAATGGAATGGAATGGAATGAGGAATGGAATCTAATGGAATCTGGAATGGAATGGATAGTAATTTGTAATGGAATGGAATGGAATGGAAACGAAGTTGGAATGCAATGGAATGGAATGGAATGGAATGTGGAATGGAATGGAATGGAATATGGAATATGGAATGGAATGGGTTGTGGAAAGTAATAGAGTGGAATGTGGAATGGAAGGGAAGGGAATGAAATGGAATGGAATGGAATGTGGAATGGAATGCAATGGAATGGAAAGTCGAAAGGAATGGAATGGAATGTGGAATGAAAGGGAATGGAATGTGGAATGGAATGGATTGGATTGTGCAATGGAAAGAAATGGAATGGAATGTGGAATGGAATGGAATAGAATGGATTGTGGAATGGAATGGAATGGAATGTGTACTAGAAGGTGGAATGGAACGGAATGTGAATGGAATGGAATGCAATGTGGAATGGAATAGAAAGTAATGTGGAATGGAATGGAATGGAATGTGGAATGGAATGGAACGGAATGGAATATGGAATGGAATGGAATGGAATGTTTAATGGCATTGAATGGAATGTGGAATGGAAAGGAAAGTGGAATGGAATGGAATAGAACGTGCAACGGAATGGAATGGGATACGTAAATGAATTGAATGCAACGTGGAATGGAATGGAATGGAATGTGCAATGGAATGTAGAATGCAATGGATTGAAATGTGGAATGGAATGGAATGGAATGTGGAATGGAACGTGGAATGGAATGATATGGAAAGTGGAATGGAAGGTAATGGAAGGTGGAATGGAATGGAATGCAACGTGAAATGGAATGGAGTTGAATGGAATGTGGAATGGAATGGAATGGAATGCAATGTGGAATGGAATGGAATGTGGAATGGAATGCCTTGGAATGTGGCATGGAATGGAATGTAATGAAGAATGACATGGAATGGAATGTGGAAAGGAATGGAATGTGGAACGCAATGGAAAGGAAAGTGGAATGGAATGTGTTGTGGAATAAAATGGAATGTGGAATGCAATGTGTAATGGAATTTAATGGAATACAAGGTGTAATGGAATGGAACGAAATGCAGAATGGAATAGAATGGAATGTGGAAAGAAATCGAATGGAATGGAATGTGGAATTGAATGTTGAATGGAATGGAATGGAACGTGGTATGGAATGTGGAATGGAATGAAATGTGGAATGAAATGTGGACTGGAAAGGAATGTGGAATTCACTGTGGAAATAACGGAATGGTATGTGGAACGGAATTTGGAATAGAATGGAATGGAATGGAGTGTTGCATGGAATGGAATTTAAAACGGATTGGCATGTAATGGAATGGGGAATGGAATGGAATGTGGAAAAGAATAGAATGCGGAATCGAAAGGAATGCGGAATCGAATGAAATGGAATGTGGAATGGAATGGAATGCGAAATGGAATGGAATGGATTATGGAATGGAATGGAATGGAACGTGGAATGGGATTGAATGGAAGTTGGAATGGAATGTGAAATGGAATGGAGTGGAATGTGGAACGGAATGGAATGCAACGTGGAATGGAATGGAATTGAAAGCGGAATGAAATTGAATGGAGTTGAATGTGGAATGGAATGGAATGTAGAGTGGAATGGAATGGAATGGAATGTGTAATGGAGTGTAAGGAACGTGGAATGGAATGGAATTGGAATGGAATGCGGAATGGAATGGAAAGTCGAATGAAATGGAATGCAATATGGAATCGAAAGAATGGAATGTGGATTGGAATGGAATGTAATGTTTAAGGGCTTGGAATGGAAAGCGCAATGGAAAGGAAAGTGGAATGGAATGGAATGGAACTTGTAGTGGAATATAATGCGATAGAGAATTGAATGGAATGGAAAGTAGAATGAAATGTGGAATGGAATGGAGTGGAATGGAATGTGGAATGGAAAGGAATGGAATGTGGAATGGAACGTGGAATGGAATGGAATGGAAAGTGGAATGGATTGGAAAGGAACGTGGAATGGAATGGAATGGAATGAAATATGGAATGGAATGGAAATTGGAATGGAATGGAACGTGGAATGGAATGGAATGGAATGAAATATGGAATGGAATGGAAAGTGGAATGGAATGTGGAATTGAATGGAATGGAATGTGGCATGGAATGGAATGGAATGCTGTGTGGCCTGTAAGGGAATGTGGAATGGAATGGAATGTGGAATGGAATAGAAAAGAATGTGGAATGGAATGTGGGATGTAATAGAATGGAATGTGGAATGCAATGTGTAATGGAATGGAATGCAATGTGGAATGGAATGGATTGGAATACGGAATGGAATTGAATGGAGTGTGGAATGGAATCAAATGGAATGGAATATGGAAAGGAATGTGTAATGGAAAGTGGAATAGAAAGTGGAATGGAATACAATGGAATGTGGAATGGAATATGTAATGGAAAGGAATAGAATGTGGAATGGAGTGGAATCGATTGTGGAATAGAATGGATTGGAAAATGGAATGGAACGTGTAAAGGAACATGGCCTGGAACGTGGGATGGGACGTGGAAGGCAATAGAATTGATCGTGGACTAGAATGTAATGGAAAGTGGAATGGAATGGAATGAAATGAAACGTGGAACGGAATGGAAATGAATGTGGAATGGAATAGAATGGAATGTGGAATGGAACGTGGAATGGCAGGGAATGCAAAGTGGAATGGAATGGAATGCAACGTGAAATGGAATGTGTAGTGGAGTGGACTGGAATGTCGAATGGATTTGAATGGAATTTGGAATGGAATGGAATGGAATTGAATGGAATGTGGAATGGAATGGAACGGAATGTTGAATGGAATGCGGAATAGAATGGAATGGAATGGAATGGAATGTGAAATAGAATGGCCTGGAATGTGGAATGGGATGTGGAATGCAGTGGAATGGAATAAGGAATGGAATGGAATGGAATGGAACCTGGAATGAAAAGTCAAAAGGAATGGAATGGAATGTGGAATGGAATGGAATGGAAAGTAGATTGGAAAGTGGAAATGAAAGAGGCATTGAATGTGGAATGGAATGTGGACTAGAAAGGAATGGAACTTGGGAAGAAATGGAATGCAACGTGGAATGGAATGGAAAGAAAAGTGGATTGGAATAGATTTTTATGTGCTTTGGAATGGAATGGAATGTGGAATGGAAAGGAATGGAATGGAATGTGGTCTGGAATGGAATGGAATGGAATGGAATGTGGATTGGAATTGAATGGAATGTGGAATGCAATTTGGAAGGGCATGGAATGGAATGGAATGGAATGAGGAATGGAAAGTGAATTGGAATGGAATGGAATGAGAAATGGATTGGAATGCAATGTGGAATGGAATGGAATTTGGAATGGAACGGAATGGAATGTGCAATGGAATGGAATGGAATGGATTGTGGAATGTAATGGAATGGAAAGTGGAATACAATGGAATGAAAGGTAGAATGGAACAGAATGGAACGTTAAATGGAATGGAACTGAACGTGGAATGGAATGGAAAGGAAGGTAGAATGGAATGCAAAGGAATGGAATGTGGAATGGAATGGTACGGAAAGTGGCATGGAATGGATTGTAATAAGGAATGGCATGATTGTAATGTGGAATGGAATGGAATGTGGAGTGGAACGGAATGGAATGTGGCATGGAATGGAATGGAATGCTGAGTGGCATGGAATAGAATGTGGAATAGAATGGAATGTGGAATGGAATAGACAGGAATGTGGAATGGAATGTGCAATGTAATAGAATGGAATGTGCAATGCAATGTGTAATGGAATGGAATGCAATGTGGAATGGAATGGATTGTAATACGGAATGGAATTGAATGGAATGTGGAATGGAATCGAATGGAATGGAATATGAAAACGAATATGTAATGGAATGTGGAAGAGAAAGTGGAATGGAATACACTGGAATGTGGAATGGAATATGAAATGGAATGCAATGGAATACGGAATGGAATGGAATGGAATGCGGAATGCAATGGAATGGAATGTGGAATGGTATCGAATGGAATGGAATGTGGAATGGAATTTGGAAAGGAATGTGGAATGAAATAGAATGGAACGTGGCAACTGATGTCGAGTGGAATGAAACGTGTAATGCAATGTGGAATGGAATGGAATGTGGAATTGAATGTGGAATGGAATTGAATGCTATGTGGAATAGTATTTGGAATGAAATGGACTGCAATGTTAGGTGTAATGGAATGGAATGAAAACTGGAATGGAATGTGCAATGGAATGGAACGGAATATGGAACTGAATGGAATGGAATGTAGAATTGAAAGGAATGAAATGTGGTATGGAACGTGGAATTGCATGGAATGGAATGGAATGGAATGTGCAATGGAATGGAATGGAATGGAATGGAACGTGGAATGTATTGGAATGGAAAGTGGAACACAATGGAATGCAAGGTGGAATGGAACAAAATGGAACATTAAATGGAATGGAACTGTACGTGGAATGGAATGGAAAGGAAGGTGGAATGGAATGGACTGGAATGGAAAGTGAAATGGAATGAAACGGAAAGTGGCATGGAATGGAATGTGATGCGGAATGGCACGGATTGGAATGTGGAATAGAATGGAACATGGAATGGAATGGAATGGAATGTGGAATGGAATTTGTAATGGAACGTGGAATGGAATGTAATGGAAAGGAAAGTGCAATGAAATGAAATGGATTGTAGAATGGAAAGGAATGGAATGTGGAATCGAATGAAATGGAATTTTGAATGGAAAGGAATGGAATGGAATGGAATGTGGGATCGAATGGAAAGGAATGTGGAATGAAATAGAAAGTGGAATAGAATGGAATGGAATGTCGAATGGAATGGACTGAAATGGAATGTGGGATGTCATGGAATGGAACGGAGTGGAGTGGAATGTGGACCGGGGTGGAATGGAAAGTGGAATGGAATGAAAAGGAATGTGGAATGGAAGGTGGAATGGAATGTGGAATGAAATGGAATGTGAAATGGAAATAGAATGGAACGTGAAATTGAAATAGAATGGAAGGTGGAATGAAATGGAATGGAATGTGGAACGAAATGGAATAGAATGTGAAATGGAAGGTTGAATGGAGTGGAATAGAATGTGGTATGGAATGTGTAATGGAATGTGGAATGGAATGGAATGCAACATCGAATAGAATGGACTGGAATGGAATGTGGAATGCAATGGACTAGAATGGAATGAAATGGAATGTGGACTGGAATGGAATGCAATGTGGAATGGAATGGAATGGAATGTGGACTGGAACGTGGAATAGAATGGAATGGAATGGAAAGTCGAATATAATGGACTGGAATGGAATGTGGAATGCAGTGGAATGGAATGGAATGAAATGGAATGTGGATTGGAATGGAATGGAATGTGGAATGGAATGGAATGGAATGTGGAATGGAACGTGGAATGGAATGGAATGGAAAGTGCAATGGAATGTGGAATAGAACGTCGAATGGAATGGAATGGAACGGAATGGAATGTGGAATGGAATGGAATGGAATGTTGAATGGAATGGAATGGAATATGGAATGGAATCTAATGGAATGTGGAATGGAATGGAATGGAAAGTGGAATAGAATCTAATGGAATGTGGAATGGATTGAAATGGAATAAGGAATGGAATGGAATGGAATGGAATGGAAGGTAGAATGCAATGGAATGGAATTTAATGTGGAATGGAATGGAATGGAATATGGAATGGAATGGAATGAAATGTAGAATGGAATGGAATGTGGAATGGAATGGAATGGAATGTCGGGTGGAATGGAATGGAATGAGGAATGCAATGGAATGGAATGTGGAATGGAATGGAATGGAACGTGGAATGGAATGTGGAATGAAATGAGAAATGGAATGGAATGAAACGTGTAATGGAATAATTAATGGAACGTGGAATGTAGTGGAATGGAACGTGTAATGGAAAGTGGAATGCAATGGAATGGATTGTGGAATGGAATGTAAAATGGAATGTGGAAGAGAAAGGATTGGAGTGAGAAATGAGACGTGGAATGGAACATGGAACACAATGGAATGGAATGGAATGTGAAATGCAATAGAATGGAATGGCATGGAATGGAATGTGGATTGGAATTTGGAATGGAATGGAATGGAAAGGGGAATGGCATGTGGAATGCAACGTTGAATGGAACGGAATGAGCAATGGAATGTGGAATGGAAAGTGGAATGGAATGGAATCGAATCTGGAATGTAATGTGGAATGGATGGGTATGTCATTTGGAATCGGATGGAATGGAATAAGGAATGCAATGCAATGGAACGGAATGGAATGTGGAATGGAATGGAATGCAATGTGAAATGGAATTGAATGGAATGTGGAATGGAATGCAGTGGAATGTGGAATGGAATTGAATGGAAAGTGAAATGGAAATAGAATTTAATATGGAAAGCTATGGAATTTAATATGGTACAGAATTGAATTGTATTTGGAATGGAACGTGGAATGTAATGGAATGGAATGTGAAATAGAATGTGGAATGGAAATGAATGAGGTATGGATTGGAGTGGAATGTGTAATGGAAGGGAATGAAATGCAATATGAAATGCAATGAAATGGAATGGAATGGTATGTGGAATGGAATGGAAAGTGGAATGGAATGTGGAATGGAACGTGGAATGGCATGTTTAATGGAATGGAAAGGAATTTGGAATGGAATGTGGAATGAAACGTGTAACGGAATGGAATGGAATGGAATGGAATGGAATGGAATGGAATGTGGAATGGAATTTGGAATAGAACGTGGGATGCAATGGAATGGAATGGAATGTGGAAAGAATGCAATGGAATGTGGAAAGGAATGGTATGCAATGGAATGCGGAATGGAAACGAATGGAATGGATTGGAAAGTGGAATATAAAGGAAAGTGGAATGGAATGGAATGGACTGTGGAATGGAATGGAAAGGAATGGAACGTGAAATGGAATGGAACGGAATGTGGAATGGAATGGAATTGACTGTGGAAAGGAATGGAAAGTAATGGAATGGGGAATGGAATGGAATGGAATGTGTAAAGGAATCGTATTGAATGGAATGTGGAATGGAAACGAAAGGAATGGAATGGAAAGTGGAATGGAATGGAATGTGGAATGGAATGGAATGTAGAATGGAATGGAATGGAATGGAAAGCGAATGGAATGGAATGTGGAATTGAATTTAGTGGAATGTGGAATGGAATGGAATGCAATGTGGAATGCAATGGAATGGAATATGGAATGGAATATGGAAAGGATGGAATAGAATGTGGATTGGAATGCAATGGAATGCAATGTGGAATGGAATGCAATGGAATGCAATGGAATGTGTAATGGAATGGAATGGATTGAAACGGAATGTGGAAAGGAACGGAACGGAATGGAATTGAATTTGGAATGGAATGGATGGGGAATGGAATGTAATGCATTGTGGAAGGGAAGGTGGAATGGAATGGAATGTGGAACGGAATGGAATGCAATGAGGAATGGAATAGAATGGAAAGTGGAATGGAATGTGTAATGGAATGGAATGGAATATGGAATGGAATGGAATGGAACGGAATGTTGAATGCAATGGAATGGAATGGAAAGTGGATAGGAATGGAAAGGCATGTAAAACGGAAACAGAATGGAATGTGAAACGGAAATTGAGTGGCATAAGGAATGGAATGTGGAATGGAATGGAATGGAATGTGGAATGGAACGTGGAATGAATTGGAGTGGAATGTGGAATGGAATGTGGAATGGAATGGAATGGAATGTCGAATGGAATGGAATGGAATGTCAAATGGAATGGTGTGGAATGGAATGTGGAATGCAATGTAATGGAATGGAATATATTGGAATGTGGACTGGAATGTGGAATGGAATGGAATGAGATCTGGAGTCGAATCTGGAATGGAATGGAAGAGAATGTGGAACGGAATGTGGAATGGAAAGTGGAATGGAATGGAATGGAATAGAATGGAATGTGGAATGGAATGTGGAATGGAATGGAATGGAAACTGCAATGAAAAGGAAAGGAATGTGGAATGGAATGGTATGGAATGGAATGGAATGTGGAGTGCAATGGAATGGAATGGAATAGAATGTTGAATGGAATGGAATGGAATGTGGAATGGAATGCAATGAAATGTAGAATGGTATGTGGAATGGAATGGAAAGGAATGTAGAATGGAATGTGGAATGGAACTTGGAATGGAATGGATTGGAACAGAATGGAATGAGGAATGGAATGTGGAATGGAACGTGCAGTGAAATGGAATGGAATGGAAAGGAATGCGGAATGGAATGTGGAATGGAAAGCGGAATGGAATGGAAAGGAATGCAAAGTGGAATGGAATGGAATGGATTGCGGAATGGAATTGAATGAAATGTGGAATCGAAAGAAATGGAATGTGGAATGGAAAGGAATGGAATAGAAAGAAAATGGAATCGAATGCAATTGAATGTGGAATGGAATGGAATGTGGAATGGAACAGAATGGATTCTCGAATGGAATGGACTGAACTGGAATGTGGAATGAAATGCAATGGAATGGAATGGAATGGAATGTGGAATGAAATGGAATGGAATTTGGAATGGAATGGAATGGAATTTGGAATGGAATGGAATGGAATGTGGAATGGATGATGGAATGGAATGGGGAATGGAACGTGGAACAGAATGGAATGGAATGGGGAATGAAATGTGGAATGGAATGAAAAGTAAAATAGAAATAGAATGGAATGTGAAATGGAAATAGAAAGAAATGTGGAATGGAATTGAATTGAATGTGAAATGGAATGGAACGTGAAATGGAATGTTGAATGGAATGGAATGGAATGTGGAATGCACTGTGGAATGGAATGGAATGGAATGTCGAATGCAATGGACTTGAATGGAATGTGGAATGCAATAGAATGGAAAGGAAAGGAATGGAATGTGGAATGGAATGGAATGGAATGTTGAATGGAAAGTGGAATGGAATGGAATGGAATAAGGAAGGTAATGTGGAATTGAACGTGGAAAGGAATGGCATGGAATGGAATGAAATGTGGAGTGGATTGTGGAAAGGAAAGTGGAATGGAAAGGAATGGAATGTGGAATGGAATGTGGAATAGAATGGAATGGAATCGAATGGAATGGAATGTGGAATGGAATGGAATGGAATGTGTAATGGAATTGAATGTGGAATTGAATGGAACGGAATTCGGAATGGAATGTGGAATGGAATGTGGAAACGAATGGCATGGAATGTGCAATGGAATAAGGAATGGAACATGGAATGGAATGGAATGGAACGTGGAATGGATAGTGTAATGCAACGTGAAATGGAAAGTGGAATCCATCGTGGAATGGAATGGAATGGAACGTGGAATCTAATGGAATGGAAAGTGGAATGTAATGGAACGTGGAATGGAGTGGAATGGAACGTGGAATGGAAAGTGGAATGGAATGGAATGCAATATGGAAAGGAATGAGGAATGGAACGTTTAATGGAATGGAATGGAACATGTAAGAGAACGTGGAATGTACCGTGGAATGGAACGTGGAGTGGATCGTGGAATGGAATGGAATGGAACGTGGAATGCAATAGAATGGAACACGGAATGGAATGGAATGGAACGTGGAACGGAACTGTATGGAAAGTGGAACGGATCGTGGAATGGAATGTGGAATGGAATGGAATGTCGAATATAATGTACTGGAATGGAATGTGGAATGGAACGTAGAATTGAATGGAATGGAAAGTGCAACGGAATGTGGAATAGAACGTGGAATGGAATGGAATGGAATGGAATGGAATGTGGAATGAAATGGAATGGAATGTGGAATGGAATGGAATGGAATGAGGAATGGAATCTAATGGAATGTGGAATGAAATGGAATGGAAAGTGGAATAGAATCGAATGGAATGTGGAATGGGTTGAAATGGAATTTGGAATGGAATGTAATGGAATGGAATGGAAGGTAGAATGCAATGGAATGGAATGCAAAGTGGAATGGAATGGAATGGAATACGGAATGGAATGGAATGAAATGTAGAATGGAATGGAATGTGGAATGGAATGGAATGGAATGTGGGGTGGAATGGAATGGAATGAGTAATGCAATGGAATGGAATGTGGAATGGAATGGAATGGAACCTGGAATGGAATATGGAATGAAATGAGAAAGGGAAAGGAATGAAACGTGTAATGGAATAATTAATGGAACGTGGAATGTAGTGGAATGGAACGTGGAATATAGTGGAATGGAACGTGTAATGGAATGTGGAATGCAATGGAATGGAATGTGAAATGGAATGGAATGGAATGTAGAATGGAATGGAATGGAATGTGAAATGGAATTTGGAATCGAATGTGGAATGGAATGGAATGGAACGTGGAATGGAATGAGGAATTGCAACTAGAATGGAATGCAATGGAACGTGGAATGGAACATGGAATGGAACGTAGATTGGAACATGGAATGGAACGTGGAATGGAATGGAATGGAACGTGGAATGGAATGGAATGGAACGTGGAATGGTATGAGGAATGGAATGTGGAATGGAATGGAGAGGAACGTGGAGTAGAATGAGGAAAGGAACGTGGAATGTACTGGAAAGGAACTTGGAATGGAAAGTGGAATGGAATGTGGAATGGAATGTAACGGAATGCAATGCAAACTGGAATGGAATGGAAAGTGGAATGCAATGCAATTGAATGTGGAATGGAATGTGGAATGGAATGGAATGGAATGTGGAATATATTGGAAAGTGAAATGGTAATAGAATGGAATATGAAATGGAAATAGAATGGAATGTGGAATGGAATGGAATGGAAAGTGGAATGGAACGTGGAATGGAATGGAATGTAATATGAAATTGATTGTGTAATGGAATGGAATGGAAAGTGGAATGGAATGGAATGGAATGTCGAATGGAATGGACTGACATGGAATGTGGAATGGAATGGAATGGAACGCAATCTAATGTGGAATGGAATGTGGAATGGAAAATGTAATGGAATGGATTGGAAAGGAATGGAAGGTGGAATGGAATGTGGAATAGAATGGAATAGAATGTGGCGTGGATTGTGCAATGCATCGTAGAATGGAATGGAATGGAATGTGGAATGAAAGGTGTAATAGAATGGAATTGAATGGAATGGAATAGAATGTGGAATGGAAAATGGAATCTAATGTGAAATTGAAATATAATGAAATGTGGAATGGAATGGAAAGGAACGTGGAATGGAATGGAATGGAATGTGGTATGGAATTGAATCGCAATTGAAATGGAAATAGAATGGAATGTGGAACGGAATGTGTAATGGAAAGGAATGGAATGTGGAATGCAACGTGGAATGGAATGGATTGGAATGTGGAATGGAAAATGGAATGGAATGGAATGGAAAGTGCAACGGAATGTTATGGAATGTCGAATGCAATGTAGTGGAATAGATGTGAAATGCAATGGAATTGATAGGAATGGAAGGGAATAGAATGTGGAATGTAACGGAATGGAATGTGGAATGGAATGGAATGGAATGTGGAATGGAAAGTAACGGAATCGAATATGAAATTCAATGGAATGCAATGGAATTGAATGGAATGGGGAATGGAATGTGGAATACAAAGTGGATTGGAAAGGAATGTGCAATGGAATGTGGAATGGAAAGGGGAGTTGAATGGATACGAATGTGGAATACAATATGGAATGGATGGGAATGGCATGTGGAATCGAAAGGAATGGAATATAGAATGCTATGCAATGGAATGGAATGGAATGTGGAATAGAATGGAATGCAAAGCGGAATGGAATGGAATGGAATGTTGAATGTAATGCAAAGTAATGTGGAATGGAATTGAATGGAAAGTTAAATGGAAATTGAAATTAATGTGGAATGTTATGGAATTTAATGTGGAATGGAATAGAATGGAATGTAAAATAGAATCTGGAACGGAAAGGAATGTGGAAAGGAATGGAACGGAATGGAATGGAATGTGGAATGGAATGGAACGGAATGGAATGGAATGGAATGGAATGTGGATTGGAATTGAATTTAATGGAATGTAGAAAGGAATATAACGGAATAGAATGGAATGGAATGGAATGTGGAATGGAATGGAATGCAATGTGGAATGGAATGTGGAATGGAATGGAATGGAATGGAATGTGGCATGGAATGGAATGGAATGTGGAATGGAATTGTATGGAATGGAATGTGGAATGGAATGTAATGGAATTGAATGGAAAGGAATGGAATGTGGAATGGAATGGAACGTGGAATGGAATGTGGAATGGAATGGAATGGAATGTGAAATGGAATGGAATGGAATGGAGAGGAAAGTGGAACGGAATGGAATGGAATGTGGAATGGAATGCAGAATGGAATGTGGAATGGAACGTGGAATGAAACGTGGTATGGAATTGAATGGAAAGTGGAAAGTAATACAATGGAATGTGGACTGGAATGGAATGGAATGGGATCGAACGGAAAACGGAATGGAATGGAATGTCGAATGAAATTCAATGGAATTTGGAAACGGAAAGGAATGGAATGTGGAATGGAATGGAAATAAATGTGGAATGGAAAGTGGAATGGAATTCAAAGAAACCGAATGTGAAATGGAATGGAATGGATTGCGGAATGGAATGTAAAGGAATGGAAAGTGGAATGGAATAGAATAGAAAAGAATGGAATGGAATGTGGAGTGGAAAGCAATGGAATGTGGAATGGAATGGAATGGAAAATGGAATGAAATAGAATAGAATGGAATGTGCAATTGAATGGAATTTAAGAGAATGGAATGTGGAATAGAATGGATGGGAATGTAGAGTGGAATGTGGAATGGAATGGAATAGAATGTGGAATGGAATTGAATGGAATATCAAATGGAATGGAATGGAATGGTATGTGGAAAGGAATGCAATGAAATAGAGTGGAATGGAATGGAAAGTGGAATGGAAAGGAATGCAATGTGGAATAGAATGTGGAATGCAATGGAGTGGGATGTGGAATGGAAAGGAATGGAATGTGGAATGGTATGTGGAATGGAATGGAATGTGGAATGGTATGTGGAATGGAATGGAATGGAATGTGCAAAGGATTGTAATGGAATAGAATGGAATGCAATGGAATGTGCAATGGAATGGATTACAATGTGTAGTGCAATGTGGATTGAATGGAATGGAATGTGGAATGCAATGGAATGGAATGTGGAAAGGAATGTGGAATGGAATGTGGAATGTTATGCGGAATGGAATGGAATGGAACGTGGAATGGAATCGAAAGGAATGTGGAGTGGAATGTGGAATGGACTGGAATAGAGTGCAATGTGGAATGGCATGGAATGGAATGCGGAATGGAATGGCATGGAATGGATTGTGGAATGGAATGAAGTGCAATGTGGAGTGGAATGTGGAATGGAATGAGGAATGGAATGCAGTGGAATCTGGAATGGAGTGGAATGTGGAATCGAATGGAATGGAATGTGGAATGCAATGTGGAAAGGAATAGAATGGAATAGGTAATGGAAAGTGAAATCAATGCAATGGAATGTGGAATCGAATGTCGATGGGAATGGAATGGAATGTCGAATGGAATGGAATGCAATGTCGAATGGAATGTGGAATGGAATGGAATGTGTAATGGAAGGTGGAATGGAACAGAATGTGAAATGGAAAGGAACGGAATGGAATATGGAATGGAATGGAAGGGAATGTGGAATGGAATGTGGAACGGAATGAAATAAAAGGAGGAATGGAACGTGGAACGGAACGTGGAAAGGAACGTGGAATGGAACGTGGAATGGAATGGAATAGAATGTGAAATGGAATTGAATGGAACGTTGAATGGAATGGAATGGAATGTGGAATGGAATGGAATGCAACGTGGAATGGAATGGAATGCAATGTGGAAAGGAATGTGTAATGGAATGGAATGGAATGTGGAATGGAATGTGGAATGGAATGGAATGGAATGTGGAATGGAATGTTGAATGGAATGGTTTGGAAAGTGGAACAGAATGTGGAATGGAATGTGGAATGGAACATGGAATGGAATGGAATGGAATGTGGAATGCAATGGAATGGAAGGTTTAATGCAATGTTGAATGGAATGTAATGGATCGTGGAATGGAACGTGGAATGGAACGTGGAAAGGAAAGTGGAATGGAATGTGGAATAAAATGGAGTGGAATGTGAAATTGCATGGAAAGGATCGTGGAATGTTATGGAATGGAATGATTAATGGAAAGTTGAATGGAATGGAATGCAAGGTGGAATGGAATGTGGACTGGAATGGAATGGAATGTGGAATGGAATCTGCAATGGAATGTGACATGGAAAGGAATGGATAGTGTAATCAAATGTTTAATGGAATGAAGTGTGGAATGGAATGTGTAATGGAATGGAATGGAATGAAATGCAATGAGGAATGGAATTGAATGGAATGTACTGTGGAATGCAGTGGAATGTAAAGGGGAACGGAATGGAATGGAATGTGGAATGGTATGGAATGAAATTTGGACTGGAAAAGAATGGAATGCAATGGAATGTGAAATGGAATGGAATGGAATGTTGAATTGAATGGAATGGAATGGGGAATGGAATTGAATGCAATGTTGTATGGAATGGAATGGAATATGCAATGGAATGGAATGGATTGTGGAAAGGAATGGAATGGAATGGAATGTGGAATGGAACGTGGAATGGAATGGAATGGTATGGAATGGAATGTGGAGTGGAATGGAATGCAATGTGGAATGGAATGGAATGGAATGTGGAATGGAATGTGGAATGGAATTTGGAATGGAATGGAATGTGAAATGGTATTGAATGGAATGTACAATGGAATGTGGAATGGAATAGACGGAAATGTGGAATTGAATGTGTAATGGAACTCTTTGGAATGTGGAATTGAATGTGGAAAGGAATGTGGAGTTGAATGGAATGGAATGGAATGGAATATGAAATAGAATGAAATGGAATGTGAAATGGAATTGAACGGAACGTGGAATGAAAGGTGGAATGGAATGGAATGAAATGTGGAGTGAAATGTGGAATGGAATGGAATGGAACGTAGAAAGGAACGTGGAATTGAACGTGGAATGCAAATACGCAAAAGAATGGAATGGAATGTGGAATGGAATGGAATGGAATGGAATGGAATGTGGAATGGAATGGAATGAAATGAGGAATGGAATTGAATGGAATGGAATATAATGGAATTTGAAATGGAATGGAATGGAATGTGGAATGGAAGGGAATGAAGTGGATGGTGGAATGCAATTGAATGGAGTAGGGAGTGGAATGTGGAATGGAACGTGAAATGGAATGGAGTGGAATGTGGAATGGAATGGAATGGAAAGGAATGTGGGATTGAATGTGGAATATAGCATGGAATGAAATGGAATCGAATGGAATGAATAAGGGAATGGTATGGAATGTGAAATGGTATGGAATGTAAAATGGAATGGAAAGTGAAATAGAATGAAATTTGAAATGGAATAGAGTGGAAAGTGGAATGGAATGGAATGGAATTGAATGTGGAATGGAATGGAATGGAATGGAAAGTGGAATGTGTGGAATGTGTGGAATGAAATGTGGAATGGAAGGAAGTGGATTGTGGAAAGGAATGGAATGGAATGGAATGTGGAAAGGAATGGAATGGAAACGAATGAAATGGAATGTGGAATGGAATGGAATGGGTTGTGAATGCCATGTAATGGAATGTGTGATGGAATGGAACGGAATGTGGAATGCAATGGAATGGAAAGGAATGTGGAATGGAATGGAATGGAAAGGAATGGAATGTGAAACGAATGTATGGGAATGTGGAATGGAATGTTGAACGGAAAGGAATGGAATGTGGAATGGAATTGAGTGGAATATGGAATGGAATGGAATGGAATGGAATGGAAAGTTGAATGGAATGGAGTGGAATGGAATCGAATTTGGAAAGGATTGTAAAGGAATGGAATGGAATGGAAGGGAATGTGGAAGGGAATATGAAATGGAATGGATTGGAATGAGGAATGGAATGTGAAATGGAATGGAATGGAACGTGGAATGAAAGGTGGAATGGAATGGAATGAAATGTGGAGTGAAATGTGGAATGGAATGGAATGGAACGTGGAAAGGAACGTGGAATTGAACGTGGAATGCAAATATGCAACGGAATGGAGTGGAATGTGGAATGGAATGGAATGGAATGGAATGTGGAATGGAATGGAATGGAATGGAATGTGGAATGGAATGGAATGGAATGGAATGTGGAATGGAATGGAATGGAATGGAATGGAATGAAATGAGGAATGGAATTGAATGGAATGGAATATAATGGAATTTGAAATGGAATGGAATGGAATGTGGAATGGAAGGGAATGAAGTGGATAGTGGAATGGAATTGAATGGAGTAGGGAGTGGAATGTGGAATGGAACGTGAAATGGAATGGAGTGGAATGTGGAATGGAATGGAATGGAAAGGAATGTGGGATTGAATGTGGAATATAGCGTGGAATGAAATGGAATCGAATGGAATGAATAATGGAATGGTATGGAATGTGAAATGGTATGGAATGTGAAATGGAATGGAAAGTGAAATAGAATGAAATTTGAAATGGAATAGAGTGGAATGTGTAATGGAATGGAATGGAATTGAATGTGGAATGGAATGGAATGGAATGGAAAGTGGAATGTGTGGAATGTGTGGAATGAAATGTGGAATGGAAGGAAGTGGATTGTGGAAAGGAATGGAATGGAATGGAATGTGGAAAGGAATGGAATGGAAACGAATGAAATGGAATGTGGAATGGAATGGAATGGGTTGTGAATGCCGTGTAATGGAATGTGTGATGGAATGGAACGGAATGTGGAATGGAATGGAATGGAAAGGAATGTGGAATGGAGTGGAATGGAAAGGAATGGAATGGGAAACGAATGTATGGGATTGTGGAATGGAATGTGGAATGGAAAGGAATGGAATGTCGAATGGAATTGAGTGGAATATGGAATGGAATGGAATGGAATGGAAAGTTGAATGGAATGGAGTGGAATGGAATCTAATTTGGAAAGGATTGTAAAGGAATGGAATGGAATGGAATGGAATGTATAATGGAATATGTAATGGAATGGATTGAAATGAGGAATGGAATGTGAAATGGAATGGAATGGAATAAAATCAGAAATGGAATGGAATGGAATGGAAAGTGGAATGGAATGGAATGGAATGTGGAATGGAATGTGGAATACAATGGAATGTGAAATGGAGTGGAATGGAATGGAACGGAATGTGAAATGGAATGGAATGAGATGTTAAATGGAATGGAATGGGATTTGAAATGGAATGGAATGGGATTTGAAGTAGAATAGAATGGAATGAGGAATGCAATGGAATGGGATGTGGAATGGAATGGAATATGGAATGCAATGGATTGCAATGGAATGTGGAATGGAATGGAATGCAATGGAATGGAAAGTGGAATGGAATGTGCAATGGAATGGAATGGAATGTGGAATGGAATGTAATATAATGTGAAATGGGATGGAACAGAATATGGAATGGAATTGAATGGAATATGAAATGGAATGGAATGGAAAGTATTATGGAATGGAATGGAGTGGAATGGATGTATAAAGGAATGGAATGCAATGTGGAATGCAATGTGGAATGAAATGGAGTCGAATGTGGAATGGAAGGTGAAATGGAATGGAATGGAATGTGGAATGGAATGCAATGGTGTGGAATATGGAATGGAATGGAATGGAATGTGGAATGGAATGTGGAATGTAATGGAATGGAAGTTGGAATGGAAAGTGGAATGGAACGTGGAAAGGAACGTGGAATGGAACGTGGAATGGAATGGAATGGAATGTGAAATGGAATCAAAAGGAAAGTGGAATGGAATAGAATGAAATGTGGAATGGAATGTGGAATGGAATAGAATGCAACGTGGAATGGAACGGAATGCAATGTGGAAATGAATGTGGAATGGAATGGAATGTGGAATGGAATGTGGAATGGAATGCAACGGAATGTGGAATGGAATGTGGAATGGAATGGAATGGAAAGTGGAATAAAACGTGGAATGGAATGTGGAATGGAAAGTGGAATGGAATGGAATGGACTGTGGAATGCAATGGAATGGAATGTTTCATGAAATGTGGAATGGAATGGAATAGATCGTGGAATCGAATGTGGAATGTAATGTGGAATGGAATGTAATGGAAGGTGGAATGGAACGTGGAATGGAAGGTGTAAACTAATGTGGAATGGAATGCGGAATGGAATGGAATGGAACGTTGAATAGAATGTGGATGGAATGTGGAAGGGAATGGAATGGAATATGGAATGGTAGGTAGAACGGAACGTGGAATGGAGAGTGGAACAGAAAGTGGAATTGAATGTGGAATAGAAAGGAGTGGAATGTGAAATGGAATGGAAAGGAACGTGGAATGGAATGGAATGGAATGGAATGTGGAATGGAATGTGAAATGGAATGGAATGCAATTTGGAATGGAATGGAATGGAATGTGGAATGGAATCTGGAACGGAATGTGAATTGGAAAACAATGGAAAGTGTAATCGAATGTGGAATGGAATGGAATGTGGAATGGAATGTGGAATGGAATGGAATGGAATGCAATGTGGAATGGAATGGAATGTGGAATGCAATGCAATGGAATGTGGAATGGAATGGAATGGATAGTGGAATGGAATGGAATGGTATTTGGACTGGAATGGAAAGGAATATGAAATGGAATGGAATGGAATGTGGAATGGAATGGAATGTGGAATGGAATCGAATTGAATTTGGACTGGAATGGAATGGAATATGTAGTGGAATGTAATGGAATGTGGAATGGAATGGAATGGAATGTGGAATGCAATGGAATGGAATGTGGAATGGAGTGGAATGGAGTGTGGAATGCAGTGGAATGGAGTGTGGAATGGAATGGAATGGAATATGGAATGGAATGAAGAATGAAATGGAATGGAATGTGGACTGGATTGGAATGGAATGGAATGGAATGTGGAATGGAATGGAATGGAATGTGGACTGGAATGGAATGGAATGGAATGTGAAATGGATTGGAATGGAATGTGAAATGGAATTGAATGGAATGTGGAATGGAATGGAATGGAATGGAATGTAGAATGGAATGTGGAATTGATTGGAATGGAATGTGGAATGTAATGTGGAATGGAATGGAAAGGAATGTGTAATGGAATGTGGAATGGAATGGAATGGTATGGAATGGAATGTGGAGTGGAATGGAATGGAATTTGCAATGGAATGGAATGGAATGTGGAATGGTAAGTGGAATGGAATTTGGAATGGAATGGAATGGAATTTGGAATGAAATGTGGAATGGAATGGAATGTGAAATGGAAGGAAATGGAATGTGGAAAGGAATGTGGAATGGAATAGAAGGAAATGTGGAATGGAAAGTGGAATGGAATGTGAAATTGAACGAAATGGAATGTGGAATGGAATGGAATGAAATGTGGAAGGGAATGTGAAATGGAATGGAATGGAATGTGGAATGGAATGGAATGGAATGTGTACTGGAATGCAGTGGAATGGAATGGAATGTGAAATGGAATGGAATGGAATGTGCAATGGAATTGAATGGACTGTGGAATGGAATGGAATGGAATGTAGAATGGAATATGGAATGGAATGGTATTTAATGTGAAATGTAATGTGGAATGGAATGGAATGGAAAGTGGAATGGAATGGGTTGGATTGTGGAGTGGAATGGAATGGAATGGAATGTGGAATTGAATATAATGTGTAATGGAATGGTATGGAATGTGGAATGGAATGGAATGGATTGGAGTGGAGTGGAATGGAATGGAGTGGGGTGTACTGGAGTGAAGTTGAGTGGATTGGAGTAAAGTGGAAAGAAACGGATTAGAATGACGTACATTGGAATGGAGTGGAGTGGTTTTGAGGGGACTGCAGTGGATTGGATCTAAAAGGAACGAAAAGAGTTGGAAAGTAGTGGAGTGGAGATTTTTGTGGTGTCATGGAAGGGATTTGATGGAATGTCGATGAGTGTATTAGTGAGGAGTGGAATTGAGTGGAGTGGAATGGAGTGGAGAGGAGAGGAATGTCATGCAATGGAGTAGAATGCAATGGAAAGGAGTGGAGTGGAAAGGAATAGAATGGACTGTAGTGCAGTGGAGTGTAATGGGGTGGATTGGACTGGAATGGAGTGTAATGGAATGGATTGAAGTGGAATGAAGTGGAGTGGAATGGAAGGGAATGGAATTGAATGGAGAGGAGTGGCGTGGAATGGAGGGGAAAGGAGTGGAGTGGAATGGAATCGAGTGGAGTGGAATGGAATGGAGTGGAATGGAATCGAATGTAATGGAATGGATTGAAGATGAATGGAGTGGAGTCGAGTAGAATGGAGTGGAGTGGAGTAGAATGGAATGGAATGGAGTGGACTGGAACTGATTTGAGTGCAGTGGAGAGAAATGGAGTTGAATGGAGAGAAATGGAATGTAGTGGAATGGATTTGACAGGAGTAGAATGGAGAAGAGTGGAATGGAATGGAATGTAGTGGAATGGATTGGAATGGGATGGAGTGGAATGGAGTGGAGTGGAGTGGAAATTATTGGAATGTAATGGAGTGGAGTGGAAAGGAATGGAATGGAATGGAGTGGATTTGTGTGGAGTCAACTGGAATGGAACGGAATGGAATGAAGGGGAATGGAACAGAATGGAGTTGAGTGGAAAGGAATGGCACGGAATGGAGTGGAGTGGAGTGAAGTGGAGTGGAGTAGATTGGAAAGGAGTGTTGCAGACCAGAATGTAGTGGAATGGAATCTAATGCAGAGGAATGGAGTGGAATGGAATGGAATGGAGTGGAATGGAATAGAATGGAATGGACTGGAGTAGAGTGGAATGGAGTGGAATGGAGTGGAATGAAACTGAGTAGAGTGTAATGGAATGGAATGAAAGGGAATGGAGTGCAGTGGATTGGATTGGAGTGGCGTGCAGAGAAATGGCAACAAACTGAATGGAGCAGAATGAAATTGAAAGGATTGGAGTGGAGTGGATTGGAACAGAATGGAATGGAGTCGAGTGGAATAGAATGGAATGGAATGCATTGGAATGGAGTGGAATATAATTGAGTGGAGTTAAGTGGAATGGAGTGGAATGTACGGGAATGGTGTGGAATGGAATTGAATTAAGTGAAATGGAATAGAATGGAATGGAGTGGAATGGAATGCAATGGAGTAGACAGGAGTGGAATCTAATGGAGTGAAATGGTATGGAGTGGGGTGTAATGGAGTGGAGTTGAGTGGATTGGAGTAAAGTGGAAGGTAACAGAGTAGAATGGAGTAGAATGGAATGGAGTGGAGTGGATTTGTGTGGAGTGCAGTGGATTGGAGGGAAATGGAATGAAATGGATTGGAATGGAGTGAAGTGGAGATTGGTGGGGTGACATGGAATGGATTTGTTGGAACGGAGTGAGAGTAATAGAGTGGAGTGGAATGGAGTGGAGTGGAAAGGAATGCCATGGAATAAAGTAGAATGAAATGGCATGGAGTTGAGTGGAAAGGAATAGAATGGAGTGGAGTACAGTGGAGTGGAGTGGACTGGAAAGGAGTGCAATGGAATGGATTGGAGAGGAATGGAGTAGAGTGGAATGGAATGGAATGGAGTTGAGTGCAGAGGAGTGGCGTGCAATGGAGTGCAATAGAGTGGAGTGGAATATAGTGGATTGGAATGGAATGCAGTGGAATGGAATCGAATGTAATGGAATGCAGTGGAGTTGAATGGAGTGGAGTCGAGTAGAATGGAGTGCAGTGGCATAGAATGGAATGGAATGGAGTGGACTGGAGTTGAATTGAGTGGAGTGGAGAGGAATGGAGTTTAATGGAAAGAAATGGATTCTAGTGGAATGGATTTGACTGGAGTAGAATGGAGAAGAGTGGAATGGAATGGAATGGAGTGGAATGGAATGGAGTGGAATGGAGTGGATTGGAGTGGAAAGAATTGGAATGGAATGGAGTTAAGTGGAAATGAATGGAACGGAATGGAGTGGATTTGAGTGGAGTGAAGTGGAATGGAAGCGAATGGAATGAATGGGAATTGAATAGAATGGAGTGGAGTGAAATGGAATGGCAGCAAATGGTGTGGAGTGGAGTGGAGTGGAGTGGAGTGGAGTAGAGTGGAAAGGAGTGTTGCAGACTGGAATGTAGCGGAATGGAATCTAATGCAGAAGAATGGAGTGGAATGGAATGGAATGTAAGGGACTGGAGTGAAGTGGAATGGAATAGAGTGGAGTGGAACGAAACTGAGTGTAGTGGAAGGGAATGGAATGAAAGGGAATAGAGTACAGTAGAATGGTTTGAAGTGGTGTGGAGAGGAATGGCCTCGAACTGAATGGAGCAGAATGAAATGGAATGCATAGGAGTGGAGTGGATAGTGACGGAAGGGAAAGGAGATGAGTGGAATAGTGTGGAATGGAATGCAATGGAATATAATTAAGTGGAGTTAAGTGGAATGAAGTGGAAGGTACGGGAACGGTGTGGAATGGAATTGAATGAAGTGAAATGGAATGGAATGGAATGGAGTGGAATGGAATAGAATGGAGTGGACTGGAGTGGAACCTAATAGAGTAGAATGGAATGGAGTGGGGTGTAATGGAGTGGATTTGAGTGGATTGGAGTAAAGTGGAAAGAAACGGAGTAGAATGGAGTAGAATGACATGGAGTGGAGCGGATTTGCGTGGAGTGCCGTGGATTGGAGTGAAATGGAATTTAATGGATTGGAATGGAGTGGAGTGGAGATTGGTGGAGTGTCATGGAACGGATTTGATGGAATGGAGTTGATAGTAATAGAGTGGAGTGGAATGGAGTGTAGTGGAATGGAGTGGAGTGTAAAGGAACGTCATGGAATGGAGTAGAATGCAATGGAATGGAGTGGAGTGGAAAGGAATAGAATGGAGGGGAGTGCAGTGGAGTGCAGTGGAGTGGACTGGAACGGAATGGAGTTGAGTGGAGAGGAGTGTCGTGGAATGGAGTGAAATGGAGTGGAGTGGAATGGAATGGAGTGGAGTGAAATGGAATGGAGTCGAATGGAGTGGACTGGAATTGAATTGAGAGGAGTGGAGAGGAATGGAGTTGAATGGAAAGAAATGGAATATAGTGGAATAGATTTGACTGGAGTAGAATGGAAAGAGTGGAATGTAGTGGAATGGAATGGAATAGGATGGAGTAGAATGGAGTGGAGAGGAGTGGAAAAGATTGGAATGGAATGCAGTTGATTGGAAAGGAATAGAATGGAATGGAGTGGATTTGAGTGGAGAGAAGTGGAATGGAACGGAATGGAATGAAGGGGATTGTAATAGAATGGAGTGGAGTGGAATGGAATGGCATGGAAAGGAGTGGAGTCGAGTGGAGTGGAGTGGAGTAGAGTGGAAAGGAGTATTGCGGATTGGAATGTAGTGGAATGGAATCTAATGCAGAGGAATGGAGTGGAATGGAATAGAATGGAGTGGAATGGAATAGAATAGAATGGAATGGACTGGAGTGGAGTGGAATGGACTGGAGTGGAGTGGAATGAAACTGAGTGGAGTGTAATGGAATGGAATGAAAGGGAATGGAGTGCCGTGGAATTGATTGGAGTGGCGTGGAGAGGAATGGCATCGAACTGAATGGAGCAGAATGAAATGGAATGGATTGGAGTGGAGTGGCTAGGAATGGAATGGATTGGAGTGGAGTGGCTAGGAATGGAATGGAATGGAGTCGAGTGGAATAGAGTGGATAGGAAAGCAGTGGAATAGAGTGAAATATAATTGAGTGGAGTTAAGTGGAATGGTGTGGAATGTACGGGAACGGTGTGGAATGGAATTGAATGAAGTGAAATGGAATGGAATGGAGTGGAATGTAATGGAATGGATTGGACTGAAGCTGAATCTAATGGAATGGAATGGAATGGAGTGGGGTGTAATGGAGTGGACTTGAGTGGATTGGAGTAAAGTAGAAAGAAGCGGAGTAGAATGGAGTAGAATGGAAAGGAGTGGGGTGGATTTGAGTGGAGTGCAGTGGATTGGAGCGAAATGGAATGAAAAGAATTGGAATGGAGTGGAGTGGAGATTGGTGGGGTGTCATATAATGGATTTGATGGAATAGAGTTGAGTGTAATAGTGAGGAGTGGAATGGAGTGGAGTGGAATGTAGTGGAGTGGAAAGGAATATCATGGAATGGAGTGGTATGCAATGGAAAGGAGTGGAGTGGAAAGGAATAGAATGTTGTAGAGTGCAGAGAAGTGGAGTGGAGTGGATTGGACTGGAATGGAGTGCAATGGAATAGATTGGAGTGGAATGAAGTGAAGTGGAAAGGAATGGAAGGGAATAGAGTGGAGAGAAGTGGCGTGGAATGGAGTGAAATGGAGTGGAGTGGAATGGAGTGGAGTGGAGTGGAGTGGAATGGAGTGGAATGGAGTCGAATGAAATGGAATGGATTGGAGTTGAATGGAGTGGAGTCGAGTAGAATAGAATGGAATGGGATGGAGTGGATTGGAGTTGAATTGAGTGGAGTGGAGAGGAATGGAGTTGAATGGAGACAAATGGAATGTAGTGGAATGGATTTGACTGCAGTAGAATGGAGAAGAGTGGAAGAGAATGTAATGTGGTGGAATGGATTGGAATGGGATGGAGTGGAATGGAGTGGAGTGGAGTGGAAAGGATTGGAATGGAATGGAGTTGAGTGGAAAGGAATGGAATGGAATGGAGTGGATTTGAGTGGAGTGAAATGGAATGGAATGGAATGGAATGAAGGGGAATGGAATAGGATGGAGTGGAGTGGAATGGAATGGCAAGGAATGGAGTGGAGTGGAGTGGAGTGGAGTAGAGTGGAAAGGAGTGTTGTGGACTGGAATGTAGTGGAATGGAATCTAATGCAGAGAAATGGAGTGGAATGGAATAGAATGGATTGGAAGGGAGTAGAGTGGAGTGTAATGGAGTGGAGTGGAGTGGAATGACACTGAGTGGAGTGTAATGGAATGGAATGAAAGGGAATGGAGTGCAGTGGAAAGGATTGGAGTGGCGTGCAGAGGAAAGGCATCGAGCTGAAAGAGCAGAATGAAATTGAATGGATTGGAGTGGAGTTGATTGGAACAGAATGGAATGGAGTCGAGTGGAATAGAGTGGAATGGAATGCACTGGAATGGAGTGGAATATAATTGAGTGGAGTTAAGTGGAATGGAGTGGAATGTGCGGGAATGGTGTGGAATAGAATTGAATTAAGTGAAATGGAATGGAATGAAATGGAGTGGAATGGAATGGAATGGAATGGACTGCAGTGGAATCTAATGGAGTGGAATGGTATGGAGTGGGGTGTAATGGAGTGGAGATGAGTGGATTGGAGTAAAGTGGAAGGAAACAGAGTGGAACGGAGTGGAATGGAATGGAGTCGAGTGGATTTGTGTGGAGTGCAGTGGATTGGAGCGAAAGGCAATGAAATGGATTGGAATGGAGTGGAGTGGATATTGGTGGCATGCCATGGAATGGATTTGATGGAACGGAGTTTAGTGTAATAGAGTGGAGTGGAAAGGAGTGGAGTGGAATGGAGTGGAGTGGAAAGGAATGTCCTCGAATGGAGTAGAATGAAACGGAATGGAGTTGAGTGGAAAGGAATAGAGTGGAGTGGAGTACAGTGGAGTGGAGTGAACTGGAATGCAGTGCAATGGAATGGATTGGAAAGGAACGGAGTGGAGTGGAATGGAATAGAATGGAGGTGAGTGGAGAGGAGTGGCGTGGAATGGCATGCAATGGAGTGGAATGGAATGGAGTGGAGTGGAATGGAATGCAGTGGAATGGAATCAAATGTAATGGAATGGAGTGGAGTTGAATAGAGTGAGGTGGAGTAGAATGGAGTGGAGTGGAATAAAATGGAATGGAATGGAGTGGACTGGAGTTGAATTGAGTGGAGTGGAGAGGAATGGAGTTGAATGGAAAGAAATGGATTGTAGTGGAATGGATTTGACTGGAGTAGAATGGAGAAGAGTGGAATGGAATGGTATGGAGTGGAATGGAATGGAGTGGAATGGAGTGGAGTGGAGTGTAAAGGATTGGAATGGAATGGAGTTGAGTGGAAAGGAATTGAATGGAATGAAGTGGATTTGAGTGGAGTGAAGTGGAATGTAATGGAATGGAATGAAGGCCAATGGAATAGAATGGAGTGGAGTGGAATGGATTGGCATGGAATGGAGTGGAGTGTCGTGGAGTGGAGCGGAGTAGAGTAGGGTGGAAAGGAGTGTTGCGGACTTGAATGTAGTGGAATGGAAACTAATGCAGAGGAATGGAGTGGAATGGAATAGAATGGAATAGAATGGACTGGAGTGTAGTGGAATGGAGAGGAGTGGAGTGGAATGAAATTGAGTGGAGTGGAATGCAATGGAATGAAAGGGAATGGAGTGCAGTGGAATGGATTGCAGTGTGGTGGAGAGGAATGGCATCGAACTGAATGGAGCAGAATGAAATGGAATGGGCTGGAGTGGAGTGGATTGGAACGGAATGGAATTCAGTCGAGTGGAATAGAGTGGAATGGAATGCAGTGGAACGGAGTGGAATATAACTGAATGGAGTTAATTGGAATGGAGTGGAATCTACGGGAACGGTGTGGAATGGAATTGAATGAAGTGGAACGAAATGGAACGAAATTTAGTGTAATGGAATGGAATGGAGTGGACTGGAGTGGAATCTAATGGAGTTGAATGGAATGGAGTGGAGTGTAACGGAGTGTAGTTGAGTGGATTGGAGTAAAGTGGAAAGAAACGGAGTAGAATGGAGTAGAATGGAAAGGAGTGGAGTGGTTTTGAGTGGAGTGCAGTGGATTGGAGCGAAATGGAATGAAACGGATTGGAATGGAGTGCAGTGGAGATTGGTGGGGTGTCATGGAATGGATTTCATGGAATGGAGTTGAGTGTAATAGAGTGGAGTGGAATGGAGTGGAGTGTAAAGCAATGTCATGGAATGGAGTAGAATGCAATGGAATGGAGTGGAGTGGAAAGGAATAGAATGGAGTGGAGTGCAGTGGAGTGGAGTGGAGTGGACTGGACTGGAATGGAGTGCAATGGAATGGATTGCAGTGGAATGGATTGGAGTGGAATGGAATGGAATGGAGTTTAGTGGAGAGGAGTGGAGCTGAAAGGAGAGAAATGGAGTGGAGTGGAATGGAACGGATTGGCATGGAATGGAATGGATTGGAATGGAATCAAATGTTAAGGAATGGAGTGCAGTTGAATGGAGAGGAGTCGAGTAAAATTGAGTGGAGTGGAATAGAATGGAATGGAATGGAGTAGACTGGAGTTGAATGGAGTGGAGTGGAGAGGAATGGAGTTGAATGGAAAAGAATGGAAAGTAGTGGAATGGATTTGACTGTAGTAGAATGGAAAAGAGTGGAATGATATGGAATGGAGAGGAATGGATTGGAATGGAATGGAGTGGAATGGAGTGGAGTGGAGTGGAAAGGATTGGAATGGAATGGAGTTGAGTGGAAAGGAATTGAATGGAATGGAGTGGATTTGAGTGGAGTGAATTGGAATGGAACAGAATGGAATGAAGGGGAATGGGAAATAATCGACTGGAGTGGAATGGAATGGCATGGAATGTAGTGGAGTGTCGTGGAGTGAAGGGGAGTAGAGTTGAAAGGAGTGTTGCGGAGTAGAATGTAGTGGAATGCAATCTAATGCAGAGGAATGGAGGGGAATGGAACAGAATGGAATGGAATGGACTGGAGTGGCGTGCAATGGAATGGAATGAAAGGGAATAGAGTGCAGTGGAATGGATTGGAGTGGCGTGGAGAGGAATGGCATCGAACTGAATAGAGCAGAATGAAATGGAACGGATCAGAGTGGAGTGGATTTTAACAGAATGGAGTGGAGTCCATTGGAACAGACTGGAAAGGAACGCAGTGGAATGGAGTGGAATATAATTGAGTGGAATTAAGTGGAATGGAGTGGAATGTACGGGAATGGAGTGGAATGTAATTGAATGAAGTGAAATGGAATGGAATGGAATGGAGTGGAATGGAATGGGATGGAGTGAACTGGAGTGGAATCTAATGGAGTGGAATGGAATATAGTGGGTTGTAATGGAGTGGAGTTGAGTGCATTGGAGTAAAGTGGAAAGAAACGGAGTAGAATGGAGTAGAATGGAATGGAGTGGAGTGGATTTGAGTGGAGTGCAGTGGATTGGAGCGAAATGGAATGAAATGGATTGGAATGGAGTGGAGTGGAGATTGGTGGGGTGTCATGGAATGGATTTGATGGAATAGAGTTGAGTGTAATAGAGTGGAGTGGAATGGAGTGGAGTGGAGTGGAGTGGAGTGGAAAGGAATGTCATGGAATGGACTAGAATGCAATGGAATGGACTGGAGTGGAAAGGAATAGAATGGAGTGGAGTGCAGTGGAGTGGAGTGGACAGGAAAGGAGTGCAATGGAATAGACTGGAGTGGAATGGAGAGGAGTGGAATGGAATGGAGTGTAGTGGAATGGAATGGAGTGGAATGAAATCGAATATAATGGAATGGAGTGGATTTGAATGTAGTGGAGTCGAGTAGAACGGAGTGGAGTAAAATAGAATGGAATGGAATGGAGTGGAATGCAGTTGAATTGAGTGGATTGGATAGGAATGGAGTTGAATGGAAAGAAATGGAATGTAGTGGAATGGATTTGACTGGAGTAGAATGGTGAAGAGTGGAATGGAATACAGTGGAATGGAGTGGAGTGGAGTGGAAAGGATTGGAATGGAATGGAGTAGAGTGGAAAGGAATGGAATGGAATGAAATGGATTTGAGTGCAGTGAAGTGGAATAGAATCGAATGGAATGAAGGGGAATGGAATAGGATGGAGTGGAGTGGAATGGAATGGCAAGGAATGGAGTGGAGTGGAGTGGAGTGGAGTAGAGTGGAAAGGAGTGTTGTGGACTGGAATGTAGTGGAATGGAATCTAATGCAGAGAAATGGAATGGAATGGAATAGAATGGATTGGAAGGGAGTAGAGTGGAGTGGAATGGAGTGGAGTGGAGTGGAATGACACTGAGTGGAGTGTAATGGAATGGAATGAAAGGGAATGGAGTGCAGTGGAATGGATTGGAGTGGCGTGGAGAGGAATGGCATCGAACTGAATGGAGCAGAATGAAATGGAATGGATTGGAGTGGAGTGGATTGGAACGGAATGGAATGGAGTCGAGTGGAATAGAATGGAATTGAATGTAGTGGAATGGAGAGGAATATAATTGAGTGGAGTTCAGTGGGATGGAGTGGAATGTATGGGAATGGTGTGGAATGGAACTGAATGAAGTGAAATGGAATGGAATGGAATGGAGTGGAATGGAATGGAATGGAGTGGATTGGAGTGGAATCTAGTGAAGTGGAACGGTATGGAGTGGGGTGTAATGGAGTGGAGTTGAGTGGATTGGAGTAAAGTGGAAAGAAAAGGAGTAGAATGGAGTAGAATGGAATAGAGTGGAGTGGATTTGAGTGGAGTGCAGTGGATTGGAGCAAAATGGAATGAAATGGATTGGAATGGAGTGGAGTGGAGATTGGACTGGTATCATGGAATGGACTTGATGGAATGAAGTTGACTGTAATAGAGTGGAGTGGAATGGAGTGGTGCGGAATGGAGTGGAGTGGAAAGCAATGTCATGGAAAGGAGTAGAATGCAATGGAATGGAGTGGAGTGGAAAGGAATGGAATGGAGTGGAGTGAAGTGGAGTAGAGTGGAGTGGAGTGGACTGGAATGGAGTGCAATGGAATGGATTGGAGTGGAATGGATTGGAGTGGAATGGAATGGAATGAAGCTGAGTGGAGAGGAGTGGCGTGGAATGAAGTGAAATGGCGTGGAGTGGAACGGAATGGTTTGGAGTGGAATGGAAAGGAGGGGAATGGAGTCGAATGTAATGGAATGGAGTGGAGTTGAATGTAGTGGAGTCGATTAGAATGGAGTGGAGTGGAATAGAATGGAATGGAATGGAGTGGATTGGAGTTGAATTGAGTGGAGTGGAGAGGAATGGAGTTGAATGGAAAGAAATGGAATGTAGTGGAATGGATTTGACCGGAGTAGAATGGAGAAGAGTGGAATGGAATGGAATGGAGTCGAATGGAATGGAATGGAATGGAGTGGAATGGAGTGGAGTTGAGTGGAAAGGATTGGAATGGAATAGAGTTGAGTGGAAAGGAATGGAATGGAATGGAGTGGAGTTGAGTGTAGAAAGTTGAATGGAAGGGAATGGAATGAAGGGGAATGGAATAGAATGTAGTGGAGTGGAATGGAATGGTATGGAATGTAGTGCAGTGGAGTGGAGTGGAGTGGAGTAGAGTGGAAAGGAGTGTTGCAGACTGTAACATAGTGGATTGGAATCCAATGCAGAGGAATGGAGTGGAGTGGAATAGAATGGAATAGAATGGAATGGACTGGAGTGGAATAGGGTGGAGTGGAGTGGAATGAAACTAAGTGGCGTGGAATGGAAAGGGATGAAAGGGAATGGAGTGCAATGGCATGGATAGAAGTGGCATGGAGAGGAATGGCATCGAACTAAATGGAGCAGAATGAAATGTAATGGGTTGGAGTGGAGTGGTTTGGAAGGGAATGGAATGTAGTCGAGTGGAATAGAGTGGAATGCAATGCAGTGGAATGGAGTTGAATATAATTGAGTGAAGTTAAGTGGAATGGAGTGGAAAGTACGGGAACGGTGCGGAATGGAATTGAATGAAGTGAAATGGAATGGAATGGAATGGAGTGGAATCTAATGGAGTGTAATAGAATGGAATGGGGTGTAATGGAGTGGAGTTGGGTGGATTGAGTAAAGTGGAAAGAAACGGAGTAGAATGGAGTAGAATGGAATGGAGTGGAGTGGATATGAGTGGAGTGCAGTGGATTGGAGAGAAATGGAATGAAATGGATTGGAATGGAGAGGAGTGGAGATTGATGGGTTGTCATGGAATGGATTTGATGGAGTGGAGTTGAGTGTAATAGAGTGGAGTGGAATGGAGTGGAGTGGAATGGAGAGGAGTGGAAAGGAATGTCATGGAATGGAGTAGAACACAATGGAGTGGAGTGGAGTGGAAAGGAATAGAATGGAGTGGAGTGCAGTGGAGTGGAGTTGAGTGGAGGGAACAGGAATGATGTGCAATGGAATGGATTGGAGGGGAATGGAGTGGAGTGGAATGGAATGGAATGGAGGTGAGTGGAGAGGAGTGGAGTGGAATAGAGTGAAAAGGATTAGAGTGTAATGGAATGCAGTGGAGTGGAATGGAATGGAGTGGAATGGATTCGAATTTAATGGAATGGAGTGGAGTTGAATGGAGTGGAGTCGAGTAGACTGGAGTGGAGTGGAATAGAATGGAATGGAATGGAGTGGACTGGAGTTGAATTGAGTGGAGTGGAGAGGTATGGAGTTGAATGGATAGAAATGGAATGTATTGGAGTGGAGAGGTATGGAGTTGAATGGATAGAAATGGAATGTATTGGAGTGGATTTGACTGAAGTAGAATGAAGAAGAGTGGAACTGAATGGAATGGAGTGGAATGGAATGGAATGGAATGGAGTGGAATGGAGTGGAGTGGAGTGGAAAGGATTGGAATGGAATGGAGTCGAGTGGAAAGGAATGTAATGGAATGGAGTGGATTTGAGTGGAATGAAGTGAAATGGAACGGAATGGAATGAAAGGGAATGGAATAGAATGGAGTGGAGTGGAATGAAATGGCATGGAATGGAGTGGAGTGTAGCGGAGTGGAGTGGAGTACAGTGGAAAGCTGTGTTGCGGACTGGAATGTAGTGGAATGGAATCTAATGCAGAGGAATGGATTGGAATGGAGTAGAATGGAATGGAATGGACTGGAGTGGAGTGGAATGGATTGGAGTGGAGTGGAATGAAACTGAGTGGAGTGGAACGAAACTGAGTGGAGTGGAACGGAATGGATTGAAAGGGAATGGAGTGCAGTGGAATGGATTGGAGTTGCGTGGAGAGGGATAGCATCGGACTGAATGGAGCAGAATGAAATGGAATGGATTGGATTGCAGTTATTGGAATGGAATGGAATGGAGTCGAGTGGAACAGAGTGGAATGGAATGCAGTGGAATGGAGTGGAATATAATTGAGTGGAGTTAAGTGGAATGGAATGGAATGTACGGCAATGGTGTGGAATGGAATTCAATGAAGTGAAATGGAATGGAATGGAATGGAGTGGAATGGAATGGAATGGAGTGGACTGGAGTGGAATCTAATGGAGTGGAATGGAATGGAGTGGGGTGTAATGGAGTGGAGTAGAGTGGATTGGAGTAAAGTGGAAAGAAAAGGAGTAGAATGGAGTAGAATGGAATGGAGTGGAGTGGATTTGACTGGTGTGCAGTGGATTGGAGCGAAATGGAATGGAACGGATTTGAATGGAGTGGAGTGGAGATTCGTGGGGTGTCATGGAATGGATTTGATGGAATGGAGTTGAGTGTAATAGACCGGAGGGGAATGGAGTGGAGTGGAATGGAAAGCAATGTCATGGAATGGAGTAGAATGCAATGGAATGGAGTGGAGTGGAAGAATAGAATGGAGTGCAGTGCAGTGGAGTGGAGTGGAGTGGACTGGAATGGAGTGCAATGGAATGGATTGGATTGGAATAGAGTGGAGTGGAATGGAATGGAGTGGAGTGGAGTGGAGTGGACTGGAATGGAGTGCAATGGAATGGATTGGATTGGAATAGAGTGGAGTGGAATGGAATGGAGTGCAATTTAGTGGAGTGGAGTGGAATGGAATGGAGTGGAGAGGAATGGAGTGGAATGGAATGGAGTGGAGAGGAATGGAGTAGAATGGAATGGAGTGTAATGCGTAGAAGTGGAGTGGATGGCAGTAGAGTGCAGTTGAATGGAATGGAATGGAGTGGAGTGGAATGGAATGGAATCGAGTGGAATGGAGTGGAGTGGAGTGGAGTGGAATGGAGTGCAGTGGACTGGAGTGGAGTGCACTGGACTGTAGTGGAGTGCAGTGGAATGCAATGCAGTTTAATGGAATTAAAGGGAATGGAATTGAGTTGAGTGGAATGGGTGGAATGGATTGAAATGGAGTGCAATGGATTGGAATGGAATCGAATGGAATGGAGCAGAGTGGAGTGGAGTTGAAGGGAATGGAATGGAGTGGAGTGGAATGGAGTGGCATGTAGTGGAGTAGAGTGGAATGGAGTTGAATGGAAGGCAATGGAAAGGAGTGGAGTGCAATGGAGTCAAGTGGAATATAATAGAGTGGAATGGAATGGAATTGAGTGGAATGGAATGGAATGGGATGGAGTGCAATGGAATGGAATGAAATGGAGTGGCTTGGAGTGGAGTGGAGTGTAATGGAATGGCATGTAGTGGAGAGGAATGGAGTGGAGTGGAATGCAGATGAGTGGAGTACATTGGAGTGGAATGCAGATAAGTGGACTACATTGGAGTGGAAAGGAATGGAGTGGAATGGTGTGGAATGGAGTGGAGTGGAATGCAGTGGAATGATATGAAATGGGATAGAATATAGGAGAGTGGAATGGTATGAAATGGAATGGAATGTAGGAGAGTGGAATGGAATAGGGTGGAAAGGATTGTGATTAAGTGGAGTGGAGTGGAATAGAATATAGCGGAGTGGAGTGCAATGGAATGGAGAGGATTGGAGTGGACTGAAGTGGAATGGAATGGAATGCATTGGGGAGGAATGGAGTGGAATGGAATGGATTGGAATGAAGTGGAGTGGGGTGGAGTGGAGTGCATTTGAATGAAAAGGAATGAAATGCAGTTGAGTGGAATGAAATGCAGTGGAATGGAATGGAATGGAGTGGAAGAAATGGAGCGGAATGGAAAGGAATGTAATGGAATGGAGTGGAGTGGAGTGGAATTGAGGGGAGTGGATTGTAATGGAGTGGAGGGGAATGGAATGGAATTGAACAGAGTGGAGTGGAATGGAATGGAGTGGAGTGGAGTGGAATGGAGAGGAGTGGAATGAAATGGAACGTAATAGATTGGGATGGAGTGGAATGGAGTGGAGTATTGAGGAATGGAGTGTAAAGGAATGGAGTGGAATAGAATGGAGTGGAGTGGCGTGGAGTGGAATGACGTGGAGTGGAGTGCAGTGGAGTAGAAAGGAGGGTAGTGGATTGGAGTGCAGTGAAGTGGAACGAAATGGAATGTAATGGAAAGGGATGGAGTGGAATGGAGAGGAGTGGTGAGGAAAGGAGTGTAATGGAATGGAAGAAACCGGAGTGTAGTGGAATGGAATGGAATGGAGTGTAAAGGACTGAAATGGAGTCGAATGGAGTGGGGTGGACTGTAATGGGGTGGAATGGAATGGAATGGAGTGTAATGGAATGGAGTGAAGTGGAGTGCAGTGTAGTGCAAAGGCCTGGAATGGAGTAGAGTGGAAAGGAATGGAGTGAAATGAAATGAAATGGATTGGAATGGAATGGAATGGCATGGAATGGAGTGGATTGGAGTGGAATGGATTGCATTGCAGTGAAAAGGAATGTAATGGAATGGAAAGAAATTTAATGGAATGTAGTGGAGTGGGGTGTATTGGAATGGAATTGATTGGAATGTAGTGGAGTGGAGTGGAATGCAATGGAGTGGAGCAGAATCGATTGGAATAGACTGGAGTGGTGTGCAGTGGAACGGAATGTTATGGACTAGAGTGGAGTGGAGTGGACTGGAATGGAGGGGAAGAGAGTGCAAGGGAGTGAAATGGAATGGAGGGGAAGATAGTGCAAGGGAGTGAAATGGAGTGGAGTGGAATGGAGTGGAAGTGAGTGGAAGGGAGGGAAATGGAGTGGAGTGGAATGCAGTGGAATAGAGTACAAAGGAGTGAAATGGAGTGGAGTGGAATGGAGTGGAATTGACTGAAATATAACGGAAAGGAAGGGAATGGAGTGGAATGGGGTGGAATGAATTGGAATGGAGTGGAGTGGAGTGTAATGCAATGTAGTTTAATGGAGTTGAAAGGAGGGGAGAGGAATAAGTTTAGTGAAGTGGAATGGAATGGAATGGAGTGGAGTGGAATGGAATGGAATGGTATGGATTGGAATGGAGTGGAGTGAAGTAGAGTGTAGTGCAGTGGAATGAAGGGGAATGGAATGGAGTGGAGTGGAAGGGAATGGAGTGGAGTGGAGTGGAATGGAATGTCATGGAGTAGAGTGGAATGGAGTGGAGTGGAGAGGAATGGAGTGGAATGGAAAGGAGTGGAATGGAGTGGAATGGAGTAGAATGGATTGGAGTGAAGTGGAATGGAGTGTAGTGGAGTGGAGTGGAATGTAGTGGAATGGAGTGTAAGGAAATGGAGTGGAGTGGAGTGTTAAGGAATGCAATGCAATTGTATGGAATGGAATGGAGTGGAATGGAAAGGTGTGGAGTGGAATGGAGTGCAATGGAATGGAGTGGATTGGAGTGGAGTGGAATGGAAATGATTGGCCTGGAAAGGTGTGGAGTGGAATGGAATGGAATGGAGTGGATTGGAATGGAGTGGAATGGAGTGGAATTGAAGGGAATGGAATGGGGTGGAATTAAATGGAATGGAGTGCAGTGGAGTGGAATTGATTGGAATGGAATGAGGTGGAACTAAATGCAATGGAGTGCAGTGGAGTGGAGTGGACAGGAATGGAGTGTAGTGTAATGGATTGGAATGGAAAGGAGTGAAGTGCAGTGCAATGGAATGCAATGCAGAGAGATGCAGTGCAGTGGACTGGAATGGAGTGGAAGGGAGTGGAATGTACTGGAGTGGAATGGAGTGGAATGGAATGGAACGGAATATAGTATTGTGGAATGGAATGGAGTGGAATGGAGTGGAGTGTTGTGGAGAGGAGTGGAATAGAGTGGAGTGGAATGTTATGTTTTGGAGTGGAGTGTAATGGAATCGAATGGAGTAGAATGGAAGGGAATGGAATGGAGTGGAATGAAATGGAGTTGAGTGGAATGCAGTGTAAATGAATGGATTGGAGTGAAGTGGAGTGGAATGGAAAGTAATTGATTGGAGTGAAATGGTGTGAAATGGAATGGAGTGGAATGAATTTTAGTGGAGTTGAGTGGAGTGTAGATCTGTTCAATGGAATCGAATGGAAAGGAGTGGAGTGGAATCGAATGGAGTGGAGTGGAATGGCATGAAATGGAGTGGAGAACAGCAGAGTGGATTGAAGAAGAGTGGGGTGGAGTGGAGTGGAATGGAGTGGACTGGAATGGAATGGAATGAAATGGAATAGAGTGGAGTGGAATGCAGCGGAGTGTTGTTGAATGGAGTTGAATGGAATGGAATTGAATGGAATGGAGGGGAGTGGATTGGAGCTTAGTGGAGTGGAGTATGTGGAATGGATTGCAATGGAGAAGAATGGAATGAAATAGAATGCAGAGGAGTGGAGTGGAATTGAGTGGTTTGGACTGGATGTAGTCGAGTGGAAAGGAATGGAATGGAATATAGTAGAGTGGAAAGGAGTGGAGTGGAATGAAGAGGAGTGGAGTGCATTGGAGTGGAATGGAATGGAATGTAGTGGAGTGGAGTGCAGTGCAAGCAAAAGGAATGGAATGGAATGGATTGGAGTGGAAAGGATTGGAGTGGAGTTGAATGGAAAGGAATGGAATGGAGAGGAATGGAATGGAGTGGAATGGAGTGCTGTGGAGAGGAATGGAATGGACTAGACTGGAATGGCGTTTAATGGAATAGAGTGGAGTGGATTGGAATGTAATGCAATGGAATGAAATGGAGTGGAATGGAGTGGAATTGAATGGAGTGAAATAGACGGGAATGGAGTGGAATGGAGTGGAGAGGACTGGAATAGAGTAGAATGGACTAGAATTGAGTGGAATGGAATGGCATGAAATGGAGTGCAGTGGAGTGAAACGGCCTGGAATGGAGTAGAATGGAATGGAATGGAATGGAATGAAATGTAATGGATTGGAATGGAATGGAATGGCATGGAATGGAGTGGAGTGGAGTGGAATGGAATGGACCGGATTTCAGTGGAAAGAAGTTGAATTGAATGAAATGTAATGGAAAGGAATTAAATGGAATGGAGTGGAGTTGAGTGTATTGGAGTGGAATTGATTGGAATGTAGTGCAGCAGAGTGGAATACAATGGAGTGGAGCGGAATGGATTGAAATCGATTGGAGTGGCATGCAGTGGAATGGAATGTTATGGAGCGGAGGGGAGTGGAGTGGACAGGAATTGAGTGAAATAGACTGGAATGGAGTGAAATTGAATGGAGTTGAATGGAGTAGAATGGATTGAAATGGAATGGAATGGAGTGGAGTGGAGTGGAATGCTGTGGAATGGATTGGAATGGAGTGGAGTGGAGTGTTATAGAATGGAGTTGAATGGTATTGAAAGGAGTGGAGAGGAATAGAGTATAGTGAAGTGGAATGGAATGGGATGGAGTGGAGTGGAAGGGAGTGTAACGGCATGGATTGGAATGTAGTGGAGTGAAGTTGAGTGGATTTCATTGGAAAGAAGAGGAATGAAAGGGAGTGAAGTGGAATGGGATAGAGTGGATTGGAGTGGAATGGAATGGCACGGAGTGGAGTGGAGTGAATTGGAGAGGAGTGGAATGGATTGGAATGGAATATAGTGGAATGGAAAGGAGTGGAGTGGAGTGGAGTAGACTGGAGTGGAATGGAATAGAGTGGAGTGGAATGGCATGGAATGGAATGGAGTACAGTGAATTGCAGTGAAATGGAGTTCAGAGTAGAGTGGATTGGAATGAAGTGGAATGGAGTGGAATCGAGTGGAATGCAGTGGAGTTTAATGGAGTGGAATGGAATGGAAAGGAGCGGAGTGAACTGGAATGAAGTGGAGTGGAGTGGAGTGGAGTGGAATGGAGTGGAGTGCAGTGTAATGAAAAGGAGTGGAGTGGAGTGGAATGGAGTGGAATGGAAAGGAGTGGAGTGGAATGGAGTACAATGGAGCGGAATGGAGTGGAATGCAGCGTAATGGAATGGATTGGAGTGGAGTGGAGTGGAATGAAGTGGAATGGCCGTGAATGGAAAGGAATGTAGTGGAATGCAATGGAGAGGAGTGGAGTGGAATCGAGTGGAAAGGAATGGAGTAGAGTGTAATGGAATTGACTGGAGTGGACTGGAGTGGGGTTTAAAGAAGTGGACTGGAGTGGAATGGAATGTAGTGGAGTGGAGTGGAATGGAATGTACCATAGTGGAAAGGAATGGAATGAAATGGAGTGGAAGGGAATGGAGTGCAGTGGAGTGGGGTGCAGTGGAATTGAATCGAGTGTAGTGGAATGGAGTGTAGGGGAATGGAGTAGAGTGTAGTGGAAAGGAATGTGGTGGAATAAAATGCAATGGAATTGAATAGAGTTCCGTGGATTGGAATGAGTGGAATGGATTGGAATGGAGTGTAGTGGATAGGAATTGAATGGAATGAAATGAAGCAGAGTGGAGAGGAATGGAGTGGAGTGGAATGGAGTGGAGTGGAGTGAAATGGAATGGAATGGAGTGGAGTGGAATGAACTCGAATGCATAGGAGTGGAATGGTGTGGAATTGAGTGGATGGAGTGGAGTGAAATGGAATGGAATGGAGTGGAGTGGAATGAACTCGAATGCATAGGAGTGGAATGGTGTGGAATTGAGTGGATGTAGTGGAGTGTAATGGACAGGAATGGAATGGAATTGAGTGGACTGGAATGGAATGGATTGGAGTGGAATGGAATGTGTTGGAGAGGAGTGGAGTGGAGTGGAATGGACTAGAAATGGAATGGAGTGGAATGGTCAGGAATTGAGTGGATAGATTGCATTGTAGTAGGATTGAATAGAATGGAATTGAGTGGAATGGAATGGAATGGAACCGAATGGAACGGAATGTAACGGAATGGAATGGAATGGAATGGAATTGAGTGGAGTGGAGTGGAATGCAATGGAATTGAGTGGAGTGGTGTGGAAAGCAATGGAATGGATTGAAGTGGAATGGACTGGAATGAAATGGAGTGGAAAGGTGTGGAGTTGAGGGGATGGAGTGGAGTGGAGTGGAATGGAATGGAATCGGAATTGAGATGAGTTTAATGGCATGGAGTGGAGTGGAATGGAAAGTCGTGGAATGGAATGGAATAGAGTGAAATGTAATGAAATGTAACGTAATGGAGTGGAGTGGAGTGGATTAGAATGGAGTAAAGTGCAATGTAGTGGAGTGGAATGGAATGGATTGGAATGGTGTAGATTGGAGAAGTATTTAGTGGAGTGGAGTGGAGTGGAGTTGAATGGAATGGAATAGAATGGAGTGGGATGGAATGGAATGGAATTGAAACTAATAGAATGGAATGCAGTGTAGTAGCGTGTAATGGAGTGGAGTTGAGTCGAATGGAGTGGAGTGGAATAGAATGGAATGGAGTGGAATGGAATTTAGTGGAGTGGAGTGCAATGCAGTGGAGTGGAGAGCAATGCAGTGGAGTGGAGAGCAATGCAGTGGAGTGGAGAGCAATGGACTGGAAAGAAAGGGAATGTAGTGGAATAGAGTGGAGTGGAATGGAGTGCAATGGAGTCCAGTGGGGTTGTATGGAATGGAGTGGAGTGGATTCGAATGGATTGGAATGGAGTGGAATGGAATGGAAAGGAATGGAGTGGAAAGAATGGAGAGGAGTGGAATGGAGAGCAATAGAGTGCAGTGGAGTGGAGTGGAATTGAATGGAATGAAGTGGAGTAGAGTGGAAAGGAGTGGAGTGGAATGGAATTGAGAGGAGTGAAATATAATGCAGTGGAATGGAATTCATTGTAATGGAATGGATTGGAGTAGAGTTTAATGGAATGGAGTGGAGTGGAGTCGACTCGATTTGAATGGAGTGGAATGCAATGAAATGGAATGGAGTGGAAAAATGGAGTTGAGTGGAATTGAGTGCAATGGAGTGGAGTGGTGTGGAGTGGAATTGAGTTGTAAGAAGTGGAGTTGAGTGGAAAGGAGTGAAGGGGAATGGAATGGAGTGGAGTGAAATATAATGAAGTGGAATGGAATTGAATGTCATGGAATGGAGTGGAGTGGAGTGGAATGGAGTGGAGTGAAGTGGAATGGAATGCAATGGAATAAAATGGAGTGGAATGGAGTGAAGTGGACTGGAATGGAGTTCAATAGAATAAAATGGCATGGAATGGAATGGAGTGGAGTAGGGTGGACTGGAATGCAGAGGAATGGAGTAGAATGGAGGGGAGTGTAATGGAATAGAGTGGAGTGGACTGTTATGGAATGGAGTGGAGTGGAGTTTAATGGAAAGGAATGTAGTGCATTGGAGTGGAGTGCAATGGAGTTGAATGGAGTGGAGTAGAGAAGAGTGGAGTTGAATGGAGTGGAATAGAATGGTGTGGAGTTGAATGGAATGCAATTGAATGGAATTGAGCGGAGTGGAATGCAATGGAGTGGAGTGGAATGGAGTGGAGTGGATGAAGTGGAGTGCAGTGGAATGCAACGGAATGGAATGGAATGTAGTGGACTGGAATGGAAGTGGTCTGGAATGAATTGGAATGGAACGGAGAGGACTGAAGTGGAATCCAAAGGATTGAAAAGTACTGGACTGCAGTGGACTGTAACGGAGAGGAATGGAGTGGAATAGAGTGGAGTGGATTGGAGTGGAATGGAATGGAATGGAATGGATTGGAGGGGAGTGGAATGGAGTGAAATGGAGTGAAGTGGAGAGCATGAAGTGGAGTGCAGTGGAATGCAATGGAATGGAATGGAGTGGAGTGGAATGGAAAGTAGTGGAGTGGAATGGAATGTATTGGAGTGGAGTGGAGGGGAATGGAGTGGGGTGGACTGGAATGGAGTGGAGTGGAATGGAATGGAGTGGAATTGAATGGAATATAATGCAATGGAGTGGAGTGATGTGGAGTGGAAATGACTGGAGTGGAGTGGAAAGGAATGGGGGAGAGTGAGAGGGAGTGGAATGGAATGGAGTGGAGTGAAGTGGAGTGTAATGGAATTGAATGGAGTGGAGTGCAATGGAGTGGAATGGAAAAGAGTGGAAAGAAGCGGAATGAAGTGGAATCAAAAGGAATGGAGTGGCAGGGACTGGAATGGAATGGAGAGGAATGGAATGTCATGGAATTTAGTGGATTGGAGTTCAAAGGCATGAAAGGGACTGGAGTTGAATGGAATGGAGTGGAGTTAAATTGAATGGATTGGAATAGAATGGAAGGGCGTGGAATGGAGTGGAGTGGAGTGAAATGGAACGGAGTGGGGTGAAAGAAGTGGAATCGAATAGAATGGAATGGAATAGAGTGGAGAGGAAAGAACTGTAGTGGAGTGGAATAGCGTGGAGAGGAATGGCATGCAATGTACTGATGTGGAGTGGAGTGGAATGGAGTGGAGTAGAGTTGGAATGGAGTTGAATGGAATGGAATGGAATGGGGTGGGGTGGAGTGGAATGAAGTGGAGAGGAATGGATTATAGTGGAATGGAATGGAATGGAGTGCAATGGAATGTAAAGGAATGGAATGGAGGGGATGGCAGTGTAATAGATTGGAGTGGAGTAGAATGGAGTAGAGTGGAATGGAATGGAAAGGAATGGAACGGAGTGGAGTAGAATGGAGGGCAGTGGAATAGAGTAGAGTGCAGTGGAGTGGAAAGGAATGGTGTGGAGTGGTATGGAGTGGAGTGGATTGGAATGGAATGGATTGGATTGGAATACAGTGGACAGAAGTGGAGTGGAATGGAGTGGAGTGGAAAGGAGTGGAGTGGAGTGTAAAGGAGAGGAATGCAATGGAGTTGAATGGAATGGAGTGTCATGGAGTGGAGTGGAGTGGAATGAAATGGAGTAGACTGGAATGGAGTGAAATGGAATGGAATTGGATTGAATTGAGCGGAGTTGAATGCAATGGAGTGTAGTGGATTTGAGTGGAGTGGATGAAGTGGACTGCAGTGCACTGAAATAGAATGGAATGGAATGGAGTGGAGTGGAATGGAAGTGATGTGGAATGGAATGGAATGTAGTGGAGTGCAGTGGAATGCAACGGATTGAAAAGGACAGGACTGCAGTGGACTCTAACGGAGTGAAATGGATTGGAATGGAGTGGAGTGGATTGGAGTGGAATAGAATGGAATGGAATGGAGTGGAGGGCAGTGGAATGGAGTGAAATGGAATGAAGTTGAGTGGATTAAGGGGAATGCAGTGGAATGGAAAGTGATGGAATGCAGTGGGGTGGAATGGAATGGATTGGAGTGGAATGGAATGTAGTGTAATGGAGTGGAGTGGACTGGAATAGAGGGGAGTGGAAATGAATAGAGTGGAATTGAATGGAATGGAATGGAGTGGAATGGAGTGGAAAGGACTGGAAAGCAGTGTAATAGAATGGAATGGAGTGGAGCAGAATGGAATGAAATGCAGTAGAATGAAATGGAATGACAAGGAATGGAGTGAAGTGAAGAGGAATAGAGTGGAATTGAGTGAAATGGAATAGCGTGTAGAGCAGAGGAGTGGAATGTAATGGAACGGAATAGAATGGATTGGAGTGGAATAGAGTGGAATGAAGAGGAGTGCAGTGGAGTGGAAGGCAACGGAGTGGTGTATAATGGATAGGAATGGAATGGAGAGGAACTGAGTGGAGTAGAGTGGAGTGCAAACGAATGGAATGGATTGCAGTGGAATGGAAAGGAATGGAATAGATTGGAATGCAATGACATGGAATGGATTGCAGTGGAGTGGAGCAGAATGGAGTGTAGTGGAATGTTGTGCAGCGAACTGGAATGGACTGGAATGGAATGGAATGGAGTGGAACGGAATGGAATGGAATGGAATGAAATGGAGTGGAGGGGAACGGAGTGGAGTTTAGTAATATGGAATGGAGTGGAATGGAATGGACACAAATGGAATGGAATGGAGTGGTGTGGACTGGAATGGAGTGGATTGGAATGGAATGGAGTTTAATGGAATGGAATGCAATGGAATGGAGTGGAGTGGAGTGGAGTGGAATGGAGTGGAGTAGAGGTGGAATGGAGTTGAATGGAATGGAATGGAATGTGAAGGAATGGAATGGAGTAGAGTGGAATGGAATGGAATGCAGTAGAGTGGAATGGAATGGAATGGAGTGGAATGGAATGAAATGGAGTGGAGGGGAATGGAATAGATAGGGGTGGAGTAGAATGGAATGCAATGGAGTGGAATGGAATGGAAAGGAATGGAAGGGATTGGAGCAGAATGGAGTTCAGTGTAATGGAGTAGAATGGAATGGAGTATAATTGAATGGAATATAATGGAATGGTGTGGAGTGGTATGGAGTGGAATGGAGTGGAATGGAGTGGAGTGGAGTGGAATGGAATGGAATGAAATGTTATGGAGTGGAATGGAGTGGAGTGTAGTGGAATGGAGTGGAATGTAATCTAGTGGAAAGGAAGGGAGTGAAGTGGAGTGGAATGGAGTGGAGTGGAATGAAATTGAAAGAATTGGGTTGGAACGGAGTGGAATGGAACGGAATGATATGGAATGGAGTGCAAAGGATTCCAATGGAGAGGAATGGAATGGAATGGAGTGGAGTGGAGTGCAATGGAGTAGAATGGAATGGAGTGGAATGGAATGGAGTGGTGTGGAGTGGATGGAAATGGAATGGGGGGAACTGGAATGAAATGGAGTGGGGTGGAATGGAAAGCACTGTATTGGAGTGGAGTGGACTGGAGTTGAGTGTAGTGGAATGGTGCGGAAAGGACTGGAGTGGAGTGTAGAAGAGTGCAATGGAATTCAATGGATGGGAGTGGAGTGGAACGGAAAGGAATGGCCTGGAGTGGAGTTCAGTGGAGTGGAATGGAATAGAATGGATTGGAGTGGAATTGAGGGGATAGGAATGGAGTTGCAAGGAATGTAATGGAGTGGAGTTCAGTGGATTGCAATGGAATGAACAGGAATGGAGAGTACTGTAGTATAGTGCAGAGGAATGGAATGGAATGGAATGGAGTGGACTGGAAAGGCATGGAGTGTAGTGGAATGGAATAGAATGGAATGGAGTTGAGTGAAGTAGAGTGGAGTGGAGTGGAATGGAGTGGAATGGACTGGAACAGAGTGTAGTGGAGGGGAATCGACTGGAATGGAGTGGAATGGAAAGAAATGTAGTGTAATGGAATCGAATGAAGTGGAGTGGACTGGAATGACAAGGAATGGAGTAGAGTGGAATGGAATGGAGTGGAGTGGAGAGGAAAAGAGTGGAATGGAATGGAATGGAAAGGAGTTGACAGGAGTGGAATGTAGTGGAATAGATTGGAATGCAGTGGAATTGATTGTAATGGAATGGAATGAAATGAATCAGAGAGGAGTGTAATGGAATTGACTGGAATGGATCAGAGAGGAGTGGAATGGATTGGAATGGACTGGAGTGGAATGCAGTGGGTGGAGTAGTTTGGAGTGGAATGGAATGGAGTGGAATGGAATGGAGGGTGTTGGCGTGGAGTAGAGTGGAGTGGAATGGAATGGAGTTGAATGGAATGGAGAGGAGTGGAATGGAATGGAAAGGAATGGAGTGGAATGGAATGGAATGGAATTGCATGGAATGAAATAGATTAGAGCAGAATGCAGTGCAATGGAATGAAGTGGAATGGAGTGGACTGCAGTGGAATGGAATGGAATGGAATGGAGTGGAGTGGAGTGGAGTGGAGTGGAACGGAGTGAAATGGAGTGCAATGGAGTGGAGTGGAATGGAATAGAGTGGGGTGGAACGGAATGGAATTTAGCAGCAAGGAATGGAGTCAAGTGGAGTGGAATGGAGTGTAATGGAACGCAGTGGATTAGAGAGGAGGGGAGAGGAATGGAATGGAATTTAGCGGCATGGAATGGAGTCAAGTGGAGTGGAATGGAATGTAGTGGATTAGAGAAGAGGGGAGTGGAGTGGAATGGTGCGGAATGGACTGGACTGGACTGGAGAGGAATGGAATGGAGTGGAGTGGAGTGGAAAGGAGTCGAATGTACTCGACTGGAGTGGAGTGGAGTGGAATAGAATGGAATGGAGTGCAGTGGAATGGAGTCGAAAAAAATGGAGTGAAGTGGAGTGCAACGGAATGGAGTGGAATGGAGTGGAGTGGAGTGTAGTGCAGTGGAATGGAATGGAATGGACTGAAATGGAATGGAGTGGTGTGGGATAGAATGGAATCGAATGAAGTTGAGGGAAGTAGACGGGAATATACTAGAGAGCAATGGAGTTGAATAGACTGGAAAGGAGTGGAGTGGAGTTGAATGGACTGGAATGGAGGGGAATGGAATGGAATGGAGGGGAATGGAATGAAAAGGAGTGCAGTGAAGTGAAAGCCATGGATTGGAATGGAGTGGAGTTGAGTGGAATGAGTGAAATGGATATGAATGCAGTGGAGTGGAGTGGAATGGAATTGAATGGAGCAAAGTGGACTGGAATGGATAACAGTGAAATGGATTGGAGCGGAGTGGATTGGAGTGGACTGGAATGTAGTGCAATGGGTTGGAGAGGGGTTTAGTGGAGTAGAGTTGATTGGAACGGCATGGAGTGGAAGGGAATGGAATGGAGTGGAATGGAAGGGAATGGAGTGGAATGGAGTGGAATGGAGAGAATTGAAAGGAGTGAAATGGAGTGGAATTGAATGGAACGGAATGGAGTAGAATGGAATGGACCGGAGTGGAGTGGAGTGGAGCGGAATGTTATGGAGTGGACGGGAAAGGAATGGAGTGAATTGAGGTGCAATGGAGAGACATGGAATGGTATGGAGTGGAGTGCAACGGAATGGAGTGTAGTGGAATGGAGTCCAATGGAATGCAGTGGAATTGAGTGGAGTGGAATGGAGTGGAATGGAATGGTATGGAATTGACTGGAATGGAATGGAGTGGAGTGGAATGGAGTGAAATGGAATGGAGTGGAGTGGAGTGGTGTGGAGTGGAATTGAATAGATTGGAGTGGAATGGAGTGGAATGGTAAGGAGTGGAATGGAGTGGAATGGTAAGGAGTGGAATGTAGTGGAGTGCAGTGGAGTGGAGTGGAATGCAGTGGAATGGAATGCAATGCAGTGGACATGAATTGAATGGAATGGAGAGGAATCAACTTGAATGGAGTGGAGTGGAGTGGAATGCAATGGAATGGAGTGGAATGAACTTGAATGGAGTGGAGTGGAGTGCAAAGCAATGGAATGGAATGGAGCAGAGTGGAGTGGAATAGAGTGTACTGGAATGGAGAGCACAAAGGTGGAATGGAGGGGAAAGGAGTCGAATGGAATGGTGTGGATTGGAATGGAATGGAATGGAATGGAATGGACTTGCATTTAATGGAGTGGAATAGAGGGGAATGGAGTGCAATGGAGTGGAGTGGAGTGGAATGCAGTGGAATGGACTGCAAAGAATAGGAATGGAATGGAATGGAATGGAATGGAATGGAGAATAGTGAAGTGAAGTGGAGTGGAATGGATTGGAATGGAGTGGAGTGGAGTGCAATGGAGTCTAGGGGGATGGAGTGGAGTGGAGTGGATAGGAATGGAATGGAGTGGAGTAGAGTGGAATGGAGTCGAGAATGGTGGAGTGGAGTGGTGTGGATAGGAATGGAATTGAGTGGAATGGAGTGCAGTGGAGTGGAATGGAGTGGAGTGGAGAGGAATGAATTGGAATAGAATGGTATGGAATGTACTTGAGTGGAGTGGAATGGAATAGAATGGAAAGAAGTGTAGTGGAATGGAGTGGTGTGGACTAGAATGGATTGGAGTGAAATGGAATAGAGTGGATTGGAATGGAATGGAGTGGATTGGAGGGGAATGGAGTGGAGTGGAGTGGAATGGAGTGGTGTGGATTGGAAAGGAAAGAATGTAGTGGAGTGGAGTGGAATGGAGTGGAGTTGAATGGAGTTGAATGGAAAGATATGGAGAGGAGTGGAGTGGAATAGAGTGGAGTGGAATGGAGAAGAGTGGAATGGGGTAAAGTGGAATGGAATGGAATGCAGAGGAAGAGAATGTAATGGAATGAATGGAAAGGAGTGGAGTGGAGTGGAATGGAGTGCATTGGAATGGAGTATAGAGGAGTCGAAAGGGATGGAATGGAATGGAGTGGACTGGAAAGCAGTGGAGTGGAGTGCAGTGAAGAGCAATGGAACGTGTTGAGGTGGAGTGGAGTGGAGTGGATTGGAATGCAAAGGAATGGAATGGAATGGAGTGGATTGTAATGGAGTGGAGTGGAAAGGAGTAGAGTGGAATGGAATGGAATGCAGTGGAATGAAATGGGAAGGAGAGGTATGGAATGGAATGGAGTGCAGTAGAAATGAGAGGAAAGGATTCCAGTGGAGTAGAGTGGAGTGGAGTGGAATGGAATGGAATGGAATGCAGAGGAATGGAACGGAATGGACTGGAGTGGAAAGCAATGGCTTGGAAAGGAGTGGAGTGGAGTGGAGAGGAGTGGAGAGGAATGAAAAGTAATAGAATGGAATGGAGTGGAGTGGAATGTAGTGGAATATTATTGAGTGGATTGGATTGGAATGGAATGGAGTGGGTTGGAGTGGAATGGATTGGAGTGGAGTGGAGTGGACTGGAATAGAATGGAATGGAATGGAATAGAGTGGAATGGAATTAAATGGAATGGAGTGGAATGGAATGGAATGGAAGGGAATAGACTGGAGTGGAGTGGAATGAAATGGAGTTTAGTGCTCGGAATGGAATGGAATGGATTGGTATGTAATGGAATGGATTGGAGTGCAGTGGACTAGAATGGAGTGAAGTGGAATGGAATGCAGTAGAGTGGAGTGGAATGGAGTGGAGTGGAGATGAATGGAGTGGAGTGGAATGCAATGGAATGGAATGGAATGGAGTGGAGTGGAATTGAGTGGAATAGAGTGGAATGGAGTTGAATGGAAAGGAATGGAATGGAATGGAGTGCAGTGGAGTGCAGTTAAGTGGAATGGAGTAGAGCAGAATGGATAAAAATGGAGTGCAATGGAATGGAATCTAATGGAATGAAAAGGAGTGGAGAGGAATGGAGTGAAAAGGAATGGAGAGGAATAGAGTGGAGTGGTATGGAGTGGGGTGGAGTGGAATAGAGTGGAGTGGAGTGGAATTGAATGGAATGGAGTGAGATAGAATGGAGAGGATTGGAGTGGAATGGAATGGAAAGTAATGTAGTGGGATGGAATGGAGTGTAGTGGAGGGGAGTTGAGTGGAGTGGAGAGGAACGGAGAGGAAAGGAAAGGAAATGAGTGCAAAGGAGTGCAATGGAGTGGAAGGGAACATAATTTAATGAAATAGAATAGAATGGAGTGGAACTGAATCGAATGGAGTGGAATGGAGTGGAGTGGAGAGCAGTTGCGTGGAATGGAATGGAGTTGAGTCAAATGGAGTGGAATGGAATGAAATGGAGTGGATTAAAGTGGAGTGGAATGGTATGGAATGGAGTGGAGTGGAATGGAATGGTATGGAATGGAGTGTAATTGACTGGAGTGGAGTGGATTGGACTGAAGTGGAATTTACCTGACTGGAGTGGATTGGATGAGAGTTGAGTGGAATGAAATGGAATGCTGTGGAATACAATGGAAAGTCGTGAAATGGAATTCAGTGTCACAGAATGGAGTGGAGTGGAGTGATGTGGAGTAGAACGGAGTGTAGTGGAATGGAATAGATTGGAATCAATGGAAAGTGGTGGAATGGAATGGATTGGAATTCAGTGGAGTGGATTGGAATACAATGAAATGGAGTGGAGTGGAATGGAGTGGAGTGGAGTGGAATGGAGAGCAGTGAAAAGGAGTGTAATTGACTGGAATGGAGTGTAGTGGATCACAGTGTAATGGAATGGAATGGAGTTGAGTAGAGTGGACTGAAAGGGAGGTGAAGGGAGTGGAATGGCATGGAATAGATTGGAGTGGAATGGAGTGGAACGGATTGGAATGGAATGGAGTGGAATGAAATTGAGCGGAGTGGAGTGAAGTGGAGTGCAATGGAATAGATTGGAGTGCAATGGACTGGAGTGGAAAGGAATGGAGTGGAATGCAGTGGAGTGGAATAGAGTGGAGCCGAGTCGAATGGCATAGAATAGAGTCGAGTGGACTGCGTTGGGATGGAATGGAATGCAGTGGAGTGGAGTGGAAAGGAGTAGAGTGGAATAGAATGGAATAGAGGGGAATGGAGTGGATTGGAAAGGCGTAGAATGGAATGGAGTGCAATGGAGTTGAATGGAGTGGAGTCGAGTGAAATGGCTGGCAATGGGAGGAAACGAAATGGTATGGAGAGGAATGGAATAGAATGGAATGGAACGGAGGGGAATGTAGTAGAATGGAGTGTATTGGAATGTAGTGGAGGGCAGTGGGAGGGAAAGGAATGGAATGGAGTGTGGTGGAGTGGAATAGAATGGAATGGAATGGAGTTGAATGGAGTGGAGTACAGTAGAATGGAGTGGAGTGTGCAGGAATGGAGTGGAGTGGAATTGCTAGGAGGGGAGTGGAGTGGTAAGTAATGGAATGTATTGGAGCTTGGTGGAAGGGAGTGGAGTGGGGAGGAATGGTGTGGAAAGGAATGCAGTGGAATTGAATGGAGTGGAATGGAGTTGAATGGAGTGGAGTGGAATAGAGTGGAATGGAGCGGAATGGACTGTAATGGAGTGGGAATTGAATGGAATGGAGTGCAGTCGAGTGGACTGGAATGGAATGGAATTGAATGGAATACAGTGGAGTGGAGAGGAATGGAGTGGAGTGGAGAGGAATGAAGCAGAATGGAATGGAAAGGACTGGAATGTAGTGGAGTGGAATGGAATGGAATGGAGCAGAATGGAATGCAATTAACTGGAATGGAATGGAGTGGAGTCCTGTAGAGTGGAGTGGAGTGGAACGGAGTGGAGTAGAGCGGAATGAAGTGGACTGGAATGGAGAAGATTGGAATGGAATGGAGTGGAGTGGAATGGAAGAGAGTGGAGTGGAGTGGAATGGAAGAGAGTGGAGGGGAGTGCAATGGGGTGGAGTTGTGCTGAATGGAGTGGAGTGTAGTGCAATGGAGTTCAATGGAATGAAATGGAATGGAGTGGAGTGGAATGGACTGGAGTAGAATGGAGTAGAAGGAAATGTAATGTAATGGAATGGAGTGGAATGGAATGGAATGGAGTGGGGTGGAGTGGAATAGAGTGGAGTGGAGGGTCATGGATTGGAGTGGAGTTGAATTGAATGGAGAAGAGTTGAGTGGAATGGGGTGGGGTGGTGTGGTATAGAGTGGAGTGGAATGGAATGAAAAGGCATGGAGTGGAGTGGAGTGGAATGGAGTGGAGAGTAGTGGAATGGAGTTGAATAGAATAGAATGGAATGGAGTGGAGTGGAGTGGACTGGAGTAGAATGCAGTAGAGGGGAATGAAATGGAATGGAATGGAGTGGAATGGAATGGAAAGGAATGGAAGAGTGGAGTGGGGTGTAATGGAGTGGAGTGGAGTGGAGTGGAATACAGTGGAGTGCAGTGGAATGGAGTGGAATGGGTCAGAGTGGAGTTGAGTGGAGTTGAATGAAATTGAGGGGAGTGGAGTGCAGTGGAGTGCAGTGGAGAGGAGAGGAATGGAATGGAGAGCAATGGAATGGGGTGGAGTGGAATGGAATTGAGAAGAGTGGAATGGAGTGGAATGGAATGTTGAGGAGTGGAGTGGAGTGGAGTGGAATGTAAGGGAGTTGATTCGACTGGAGTGGAGTGGAGTGGAGTGGAACAGAGGGGAAATGGATAGAATTGAATGAAATTGATTGGAATGGAGTGGTAGGGAACATGAATGAAATGGAATAGAATGGAGTAGAATGGAATGGAATGGAGTGGAATGGAATGGAATGGAGTCGAGTGGAGTGGAATGGAATGGATTGGAGTGAAATGGAATGGAATGGAATGGAATGAAATTTACTGGAGTGGAGAGGAGTGGAGTGGAGTGGAGTGGAATTATTTACTAGAGTGGAGTGGAGTGGAGTGGAATGGAATGGAATGGAATGCATGGAATAGCATGGAATGTTGTGGAATTAAATGCAATGTCATGGAATTGAGTAGAGTAGAGTGGTGTGGAATGAAGTGGAGTAGAAAGGGGTGTAGTGGAATGGAAAGGATTAGAATGAAATTGGGAGTGGTGGAATAGAATGGATTGGAATTCAATAGGGTGGATTGGAATGGAATGGAATGAAGAAGAGTGAAATGGAGTGGAGTGGAGTGGAATAGACAGCAGTGGAGCGGAATGGAATTGAATGGAATGGAGAAGAGTGGATTGCAGTGGAATGGAAATGAATGGATTTGAGTAGAGTGGTCTGTAATGGAGGTGAGTGGAGTGGAATGGAGTTGAATGGAGTGAAGTCGAATGGAGTGGAATTTATTGGAATGGAATGGAGTGGAATGAAATGGAGTGCAGTGGAGTGAAGTGGAGTGGAATGGAATGGATTGGACTGGGAGGGATTCGAATGGAATGGAGAAGAGTGGAGTGGAGTGTAAAGGAATGCAATGGATTAGAGTGTAGAGCAGTGGAATGGAATGGAATTGTGTGGAGTGCAAAGAAATGGTATGGAATGGAATGAAGTGGAGTGGAGTGGAATGTAGTGGAGTGGAATGGAGTGCATTGGGGAGGAATGGAGTGGAATTCAGTGGAGTGGAATGTAGTTGAGCGGAGTGCAATGGAATAGAATGGAATGGAGTGGCTTGCAGTGGTATGGAATGGAATGGAGTGGAGTGGAGTAGACTGGAATGGAGAGGAATAGAGTGGAATGGAGTGCAGTTGAATGGAGTGGAATGGAATTGAATGGAATGAAGTTCAGTGAAATTCAATGGACTGGAGTGTAGTGGAGTGAAGGGGAGTGGAATGGAGTAGAGAGGGCTGGAAAGGAATGGAGTGTAGTGGAGTAGAATGGAGGGGACTGTTCTGGCATGGAGTGGAATGGAATGGAATGGAATGGATTGGAGTCGAATGGAGTGGAATAGAATGGAGTGGAATGGAGTTGAATGGCGTGGAGTGCAGTGAAGTGGAGGGCAATGGGAGGGAATGGATTGCAATGGAGTGGAGTGGAATGGAATGAAATGGAATGGACTGGAATGGAGTGGAATGGAGTGGAATGGAGTGGAGTGGAGTGAAGTGTAAGGAAGAGGAAAGAAGTAGAGTGGAATGGAGTGCGGTGGAAAGGAATGGAGTGAAATGGAGTTTAGTGGAGTGGAGTGTAGAGGAATGGAGTGCAGTGGACTGGAAAGGAGTGGAGAGGAATGGAATGGAGTGGAATGGAGTGGAATGGAATGGAGTGGATGGAATGGAATGGAGTGAAGCTGAATGGAATGGATTGTAATGGATGGGAGAGGAGTTGAATGGAGTGAAGTGGAGAGGAATGGAGTTGAATGGAGTGGAATGGAATGGAGTGGATGGGAGTGTAATGGAGTGGAATGGATTAGGGTAGAATGGAATGGAATGGAATGAAATTTAATGGATTGGAGTGGAGTGTCATGGAGTGGACTGAAGTGGACTGAAGTGGAGTGGAGTGCAATGGAATGCAATGGAATGGAATGGAGGGGAATGTAATGGAATAGAATGGAAAGGAGTGGATTTGAGTGTAGTGAAGTGGAATGAAATGGAATGGAATGCAGTGGAATGGAATTGAATGGAGTGGAGTGAAATGGAATGGCATGGAATGGAGTGGAGTGCGTTGGAGTTGAGTGGAATAGAGGGTAGAGGACTGGAAGGGAGTAGGATGCAACCAAATGCAGTGGAATGGAATGGAATGGAATGGAAAGGAATGGAATGGAATGGAATGAAATGAAGTGGAATAGAGTGAATTGGAATGGAATGGAATGGAGTGGAGTGCAATGGAATGGAATGAAATAGAATGGAGAGGGTGGAGTTGAGTTGAGTGGAATGGAGCATAGTGGACTGGAATAGAGTGGGATGGAATCAAAAGCAGTGGAATGGAAAGGGTTGGAATGGAATGGAATGGAATGAAATGGAGGGTAGTGAAGAGGAATGGAGTGAAGAGGAATGGAATGGAATGGAGTGGAGAGGAATGGAATGAAATGAAATGGAATGGTATGCAGTGCAATGGAGTAGAACGGAATGCAGTGGAGGGGAGTGGAGTGGAATGGAATGGAATGGATTGGAGTGTGATGGAATGGAGTGTAGTGGGGAGGAACGGTGAGGAATGGAAAGTAGTGGAATGGAATGGAGTGGAATGGAGTTGAATGGAGTGGAGTGGAATAGAGTGGAATGGAGTGGAATGGACTTTAATGGAGTACAACAGAATGCAATGGAGTGTAGTGGAGTGGAGTGGAATGGAATTGAATTGAATGGAATAGAGTGGAGTGGAGTGGAATGGAGTGGAGAAGAATGGAGTGGAATGGAGTGGAGTGTAGGGAAGTGGAATAGAATGGAATAGAGTCGAATGGAATGGAATGAATAGGAATGGAACGGAATGAGTAGGAATGGAATGGATTGCAGTACTGTCGAGAGAAGTAGAATAGAATGGAATGGAGTGGAGTGGAATGGTGAGCAATGGAATCGCGTGGAATGGAGTGGAATGCAGAGGTGTCGAATTGAGTGGAGTGGAGTGGAGTGGAACGGAGTGGAATGGACTGGAGTGGAGTGGAATGGAGTGGAGGGGAGTGGATTGGAGAGGAATGGAATGGAGTGGAGTGGAATGGAGTGGAATGGAATGGCTTGGAATAGAATGGAATGAAGTAGAGTTCACTAGAGTGCAGTGGAATAGAATGGAATTGAATTGAATGGAGTGGAGTGGTACGTAACGGAGAGTAGTGGAATAGGATGGAAAGGAAGGGAGTTGAGTGGAATGGAGTGGAGTGGAGTGGAGTAGAATGGATTGGAGTCGATTGGAATGGAGAGGAGTGGAATGGAATGGAGTGGACTGGAATGGAGTGGAATGGGGTGGAGTGGTGTGGAATGGATTGGACTGGAATGGAATGAAAATGTATGGAGTGGATTTTATTGGAAAGGAGTGGTGTATAGTGGAATGGAATTTAATGGAATGGAATAGAAAGGAGTAGATTGGAATCGACTGGAGTAAAAAGGGGTAGAGGGCAAAGAAATGAAATGGAATGGAGTGGAATGGAATGGAATGGAATGGAATGGAATGGAATGGAGTGGATTTGAATGGACAGGAGTGGAATGGGATACAGTGGAGTGTAGTGGAATGGAGTGGAATTGGGTGGAGAGCAGTGGTGTGCAGTTGAATTTAATGGAGTGGAGAGGAGTGCAGTGGAGTGCACTACAATTCTAGATGAATAGAATGGAGTGGAATGGAATGGGTTGGAGCGGAATCGAATTTAGTAGAGTGGATTGGAGTGGAATGGAATGGAGAGGAGTGGAGTGTGGTCCAGTGGAATTGAATGGAATTGATTGGAGTGGAGTGGACAGGAGTGGAGTGGGGTTCAGTGGAGTGGTATTAAGTGGGGTGCACTGGAATGGAATGGAGTGGAAAGGAATGGAGTGGAATGGAATGGAGTGGAGTGGAGTGGAAAGGAGTGCAGTGGAGTAGAATGAAGTGGGGTGGAGTGGAATGGAATGGATGGAATGGAATGGATTGGATTGCAATGGAGAGGAGTGGAATGGAGTGGAGTGGAGTGCAGTTTAGATAAATGGAATGGAGTGGAGTAGATTGGAATGGTGTGGATTGGAATGAAACAGAATGGATTGGAATGCAATGGAGTGGAAAAAGTGGAGTGGAATGGAATATAGAAAAATGGAATGGAGTAGAATGGAATGGAATGGAGTGGAGTGAAGTGGAGTGTAAAGGAGTAGAGTGAATGGAGTGGAGGGGAAGTGAGTAGAGTGGAGTGGAGTGGAGTGTAATGGACTGGAATGGAGTGGACTTGAATGTAGTGGGATCAAATGCAGTGGAATGGTGGGGAATGGAATGTAATGGAGTGTAGTGGAGTGGATTGGAGTGGAAGGGAATGGAAAGGAACGGAATGGAATTGAATGGAGTGCAATGGAGTGGAATGGACTGGAATGGAATGAAATGTATTGGAGTGTAAGGGAATGGAAAGGAACGGACTGGAATTGAATGGAGTGCAATGGAGTGGAATGGACTGGAATGGAGTGAAATGTATTGGAGTGGAGGGGAATGGTATGGAGTGGAATGGAATGGAATGGAAGGAAGTGGAGTTGAATGGAGTAGAGTGGAGTGGAATGGAATGGAATGGATTGGAGTGGAAGTGTGTGGAAAGGAGTGGAATGGAGTGGAATGGAATGGAGAGGAGGTGAATGGCATGGAATGGACTGGAGTGGAGAGGAGTGGAATGGAGTGGTAGGGAATGGTTTGTAATGGAATGGAATGGAGTGGAGTGCAGTGGAACGGAATGGAATGGAGTGGACTTTAGTAGACTGGAATGGAGAGGAATGGAGTGGAATGGAGTAGAGTGGAGTGGAGTGCAATGGAGTGGAATGGAATGGAATGGAATGGAGTAGAGTGGAATGGACTAGAGTGGAGTGGAGTGGAGTAGATTGGAGTGGAATGGAATGTAGTGGAGTAGAGTGGAATGGAGTGGAATGGAGTGGAATTTACTGGAATGGAGTGGAATGGAATGGAATGGAATGCAGTGGAGTGGAAAGGAGTGGAGTGCAATGGAGTGGAATGGAGTGGACTGGAGTGCAGAGGAGTGCAGTGGAAGGCAATGGAACGGAATGGAGTGGAGTGGAGTGGAACGGAGTGGAATGCAATGTACTGGAGTGAAATGGAATGGAATGGAGTGAAGTGGAGTGGAATGGAGTGGAGTGAAATCAACTAGAGTGGGATGGAATGGAGTGGTGAGAAGTTGAATGGAATGCTGTAGAGAGGAATGGAGATGTATGGAATGCAATGGAATGGAATGGAGTTGATTGGAGTAGACTGCAATGTAGTAGAGTGGAATGGAATGGAAGGGAGTGGAGTGGAATGGATTGGAGTGGAATGGAGTGGAATGGAGTGGAGTGGAGTGGAGTGAAACGGAATAGAATGGAGAGGAGTGGAATGGAATGGGATGGGATTGAGTGGATTTGAGTGCACTGGAGTGGAATGAAATGGAATGGAGCGGAATGCAGTGGAATGGAATACAGTGGAATGGAATGGCATGGAATGGAGTAGGATGTAGTGGATTCAAGTGTAGTTGAGAGGAATGCAGTGTAGTGCACAGGAATGGCGTGGATTGGAATCTAATGCAGTGGAATGGAATGGAATGGAATGGAGTGGAATAGAATGGAATGGAGTGAAGTAGAATGGATTGGAATGGAGTGCACTGGAAAGGAGTGCAGTGGAATGGAATGGAATTTAATGGAATGTAATGGAATGGAGTGCAGTGGAACGGACTGGAGTGGAATGGAGTGGAATGGAATGGAGTGGAGAGGAGTGGAGTGGATTAGAGTGGAATGAAATGGATTGGAGTGGAATGGAATGGTATGCACTGGAATGAAGAGGAATAGAATGGAATGGAATGGAATGGAATGGAGTGGATTTGAGTGTAGTGGAGAGGAATGGATTGGAATGGAATGGAATGGCGAGGAATGGAATGGAAAGGAACGCAGTGGAATGGAATGGAAGGGATTGGAATGGAATGGAGTGGAATGGAATGGAATGCACTGGATTCGAGATCAATGGAATGGAGTGGAGAGGAGTTAAGTGGAATTGAATTCAATGTGACGCAGTGTAATGGAATGGAATGGAGTTGAGTTGAGTGGAGTGGAGTGAAGTGGAGTGGAATGGAGTGGATTGAACTTGAATGGATTGGACTAAATGGAATGGAATGGAATGGAATGGAATGGCATGGAATTTAGTGGAGTGAGTTGGAATGGAATGGAATGCAAGGAATTCAGTGGATTGGAATGGAATGGAATGGAATTGAATGCAGTACAATGGAGTGCAATGCAGTGGATTGGAGTGGAATAGAGTGTACTGGTGTGAAATGGAGTGGAAGGGAAAAGAATGGAGTGTTGTGTAATGGATTGGAGAGTAAAGAAATGCAATACAGTGGACTGGAATGGAGTGGATTGCAGTGGAATGTAGTGGAATGGAATGGAGTGGAATGGAATGTGGTGGATTGGAGTGGAGTGGATTGGAGTTCAGTGGAGTGGAATGGTGTGGAATTAACAAGAGTGGAGTGTGGAGGAGTGGAGTGAAATCGAATGGAGTGGAGTGGAGTGGAATGGAGTGGATTGGAACGAATTGGAGAGGAGTGAAATTGAATGGAATGGAGTGGAGTGGAACGGAGTGGACAGGAATGGAATGGAATGAAGTGGAGTTGATTGAAGTGCGATGGAATGGAGTAGAATGCGGTGGAGTGGTGTGGAATGGAATGGAGTGGAATGGAATGAAAAGGAATTTAGTGGATTGTGGTAGAATGAAGTGGAGTGTTGAGGAATGCAGTTGAATGGAATGGAAAAGAATTGAGTGGAGGGGAATTGGATGAAGAAGAATGGAGTAGAGGGAAATGCAATGGAATGGAATGAACTGGAGTGGAATGGAATGGAATTGAATGGAATGGAGTGGAGGGGAATCCAGTGGAGTAGAGTGGAATAGAGTGGAGTGCAGTGCAATGGAGTGGAATAGGGTGGAGTGGAGTGGAGTAGAGTTGAAAGGAATGGAGTGGAGAGGAGTGCAGTGGAGTGCAGTGGAATGGAGGGGAATGGAACGGAGTGGAATGGAATATGGTGGAGTGGAAAGGAATACAGTACAGTGGAATGGAGTGGAGGAGAATGGAGAGGAGTGGCGTGCAGTCGATTGGAATGGAATGGAGTTGATTCGAGTGGCGTGGACAGGAGTGTACAGTGGTGGAGTGGAGTGGTATGAACTGTAGTGTACTGGAATGGAGGGGAGTGTAATGGAATGGATTGGAATGGAATGGAATGGAATGGAATGGAGTGGATGGACTGGAGTGGAAGGGAGTATAGTGGAATGGAATGGAATGGAAAGGAAATGAATGGAGTGGAATGGAATGGAATGGATTGGAGTGGAGTGGATGTAGTGGAATTGAATAGAGTAGAATGGAATGGAATGGAGTGGAATGGAGTGGAATGGAATGGAATGGAATGGAATGTATTGGAAGGGAATTGAGTGGAGTGGAGTGGAAATGAGTGCAGGGGAGTGGAATGAAGTGGAGTGGAGTGGAATGACATGGATGGAATGGAATAGAGTGTATTGCAACGGAGGGGAGAGGAATGGACTGGAGTGAATCACAGTGGAGACAAATGAAATGGAGTGGAGTAGATTGGAATGGTGAGGTTTGGAATGAAACGGAATGGAATGGAATGCAATGGAATGGAAAGAGTGGAGTGGAATGGAGTGTGGAGGTAAAGTGAGTAGAGTGGAGTGGAGTGTAATGGACTGGAATGGAATTGACCTGAATGTAGTGGAATCAAATGCAGTGGAATGGTGGGGAATAGAGTGTAATGGAGTCGAAGGGAGTGGAATGGACTGGAATGGAGTGGAATGCAATGGAAAAGATGGAATGGAATTGAATGTAAAGGAATGGGGTGGAATGGAATGGAATGGACTGGAATGGAATGGAAAGGAATGGAGTGGAGTTGAATGGAATGGAATGGAATGGAGTTGAGTGAAGAAGATTGGAGTGGAATGGAGTGGAGTCTACTGGAAGGGAGTGGAGTGGAGTGGAATGGAATATAATGGACTGGAATAGAATGGAGTGGAATGCAATGGAATGGAATGGAATGGAATGGAATGGAATGGAATGGAATGGAATGGAATGGAATGGAATGGAATGGAATGCAATGGAATGGAATGGAATGGAATGCAATGGAATGGAATGGAATGGAATGGAATGGAATGCAATGGAATGGAACGGAATGGAATGGAATGGAATGCAATGCAATGGAATGGAATGGACTGGAATGTACTGGAATTGAATGGAGTGTAATGGAATGTCATGGAGAGGAATGGATTGGAATGGCATGGAATGGAGTGGAGTGGAATGGAAGGGAGTGGAGTTGATTGGAAAGGAGTGGAATGGAATGGAATGGATGGGATTTGACTGTAGTGGAATGTAGTGGAACGGATTGGAATGCACTGGAGTAGATTGCAATGGAATGGAATGGAATATATAGGAGTGGAATGGAATTGAGTGGATTGGAGGGGAGTGGAATGTAGTAGAGTGGAGTGGATGGAGAGGAATGCAATGGAGTGGAATGGAACGAAGGGGGGTGGAGAGGAGTAGAGTGGAATGGAATGTATTGTAGAGGAATGGAATTGAGTGGAGTGTAGTGGAATGAAATGGAATAGAGTGGAAAGTAATGGAATGAAAATGAGAGGAATGGAATAGAGTGGAATTTAATGCAGTGCAATGGAATGGAGTCGAACGCAGTGGAGTGCAGTGGAATGGAATGGAATGGAATGGAGTGGAGTGTATTGGAGTGGACTGGAATGGAGTGGAATGGAGTGGCATGGAGTGGACTGGAATGGAGTAGACAGGAATGTAGTGGAACCGAGTGGAGTGGAGTGGAGAGAAATGCAATCGTGTTGATTGGAATGGAACAGATTTGAGTGGAGTGGAACATAACAGAATGGACTGGACTGGAATGGAATGGAATGGAGTGGAATGGAATGAAATATAGTGGAATGGAATGGAATGGAGTGGAGTTGGATGTAGTGAAATGGAGTGGAGTTCAGTGGAGTGGAATGGAATGGAATTGAATTTCGTGGAGTGGAATGGAGTGGAATGCAATGAAGTGGAATGGAGTATTGTGCAGTGCAGTGGCTTGCAGTGGAATGAAATGCAATGGAGTTGAGTGCAATGGAATGGAGTGGAATGGAATGGAGTTCAGCGGAGAGCAGTGGAGTGGAGTGGAATGGAGTTGAGTGGACTGGAATAGAGTGGAGTGCAATGTAATGGAGTGGAAAGGAATGGAGTGGAATGGAGTGGAGTGTAATGGATTGGAGTGGGATGAAGCAGAGTGGAATTGAAGGGAATGGAGGGGAATGGTATGGAATGGAATGGAATGGAGTAGAGTGGACGGTAATGGAGTGGAATGGAGTGGAGTGGAGTGGAGAGGAATGGAGTGGAATGGATTGGAGTGGAGTGGAGTGGAACGTATTGGAGTGTATTGGAACGGAGTAGAGTGGACTGGAATGGAACAGAATTGAGTGGAATGGAATGGAGTTGAGAGGAATGGAGAAAAGTGGAATGGATTGGAATAGAGTTTAGAGGAGTGGAGTGGACTGGAATGGAGCGGAGTGGAGTAGAATACATGGAAAGAAATGAAATGGAATGCAATGCAGTGGTGTGGAATGGAACAGAGTGGAGTAGAATGGAAAGGAATGGAATGTAGTGGAATGAATTGGAGTGGATTAGAGTGGAATGGAACGGAGTAGACTAGTATGGAGTGCAATGGAATGGAGTGGATTGGAGTGTAATAGAATGGATTAGAGTGGAGTGGAATGGAATGGTTTGGAATGGAGGGGAACGGAGTGGAATGGAGGGGAACGAAGTGGAATGGAGTGGAATGGACTGGAGGGGAGTGGAAAGGAATGGAATGGAATGGAATTGACTACAGTGGAGTGGAGTGCACAGGAATGGAGTGGAATGGAATGGAAGGGAATGGAGTGGACTGCAATGGAATGGCATGGAATGGAGTGTAGTGAAGAGGAATGGAATGGAGTGGAGTGGGAAGGAGTGGAATAGAATGGAATTGAATGGAGTGAAGTGGAGTGGTATTCAGTGGATTAAAGTGGAATGGAGTGGAATGGATTGGAGTTGAAGGGAGGGGAGATGAATGGAATTGAATGGAGTGGAGTGCAGTGGAATCGAATGGAACAGAATGGAGAGGTGTGGAATGGAGTGGAGTTCGGCGGAATGGGGAGGAATTGAAAGGAGAGAGATGAAATGGAGTGGAATGGAATGGAGTGGAATGGAGTGGAGTGGAAAGTAATGGAGTAGAGTGGAAACGAGTGGAATGGAATGGAGTGGAGTGCAGTGGAGTGTCATGGAATGGAATGGAGTGGAATGGAATGGAGGAGAATTGAATGGAGTGGAAAGGACGGGAATGGAGTGGAATGGAGTGGAGTGGAATGCAGTGGAATGGACTGGAATGGAGTGGAATGGAATGGAATGGAATAGAATGGAGTGGATTGGAATGGACTGGAATGTAGAGGAATGGAATGGAATGCATTGGAGTTGAATGGAATGGAAAAGAATGTAATGTAATTGCACAGAAGGGAGTGGACTAGAGTGGAAAGGAATGGAGTGGAGTTGAAAGGACTGGAATGAAATGTAATTCAGTGGAGTGGAGTGGAATTGAGTGGAATGAATTGGAATGGAGTGGAGTGGAATGGAATGCAATGGAATGGAATGGAGTGGAACGCAGTGGAATGGAGTGCAGTGGAATGGAGTGGAATTGAATGGAGTGGAATAGAGGGGAAAACTGTTGAGTGGAATGGAGTGCAGTAGAGTGAAATGCAATGGGATGGAGTGGAAAGAAATGGAGTGGAGTCGAGTGGAGTAGAGTGGAGTGGATTGCAATGGAGTGGAATGGAGCAGAGTGTAGTGGAATAGAGTGGAATGGAGTTGGGTGGAAAGGAGTGGAGAGGAATGGATTTGAGTGAAATGGAATGGAGTACAATGGAATAGAGAGGGATGGAGTGGAGAAAACTGGAGGGCAATGGGATCTTGTGGAATGGAGTGGACTGGAGTGGAATGGAATGGAAGGGAATGGAATGGAATGGAATGGAGTGCAGTGGAGTGGAATGGAGTGGAATGCATTTAAATTGAGTGGATTGGAATGCAACGGAATGGAATGGAGTGCAGTGGAGTGGAAAGGAGTGGAGTGGAGTGGAATGGAGTGGAGTGAAGTGGAATGCACAGCAGTGGGGTGGAATGGAGTGGAATGGAAAAGAAAGGAGTGGAATGGAATGGAGTGGAGTGGAGGGGAGTGGAATAGAATGGCAGGGAGTGTACTAGAATGGATTCGAGTGGAGTGGAAGGAGTCGAAGGGAATGGAGTGGAATAGAATGCAGTGCATTGGTGAGCAGCGGATTGGGGTGGACTGGAATAGTGTGGAATTCACTGGAGTGGAGAGGATAGCAGTGGAATGGAATGGAATGGAGTGGAGTGGAGTGGAATGGACTGTACTGTAGTTGAGTGGATGGAATGAAGTCATATGGAGTGGAGAGGAATGGAGTGGAAATGAATGGAGTGAAGTAGAGTATTGCAAAGGAATGGAGTGGAATGGAGTGGGGCGGAGTACAGTGCATTGGAATGGAATGGAGTGGAGTGGACAGAAATGGAATGGAGTAGAGTGGAATGGAATGGAATGGAACGGAATGGAGTGAACAGGAATGGAATGGAGTGGAGTGGAAAGAAATGGAATGGAATGGAATGCAGTTGTGTGAAGTAGATTCGATTGGAGTGCAGTGGAATGGTGTGGACTGGACGGGAAAGGAGTGGAGTGGATTGGAATGGACTGGAATGGAAAGGAATGGAATGGAGTGGAATGGAATAGAATGGGGTCGAGTGGAGTGGAATGGCACTGAATGGAGTGGAGTGGAGGGCATTGAAATGGAATTGAATGGAGTGTAGTGTAGTGGAGTGGACTGGATTGGAGTGGAATGGAGTGTAATGGTGTGGAATGGAGTGTAATGGAATGGAGTGGAATGGAGTGGAATTGAATAGAATGGGTTGGAGTGAAGTGGAATGGAATGGAGTGGAGTGGAATGGAATTGAGTGCAGTGTAGTGGAATGGAATGGAATGGAGAGGAAAGGATTGGAATGGAATGGAGTGGAATGGAATCGAATGGAATGAAGTGGAATGGATTGGAGTTGCACGGAATGGAGCGCAATGTAACAGAGTTTAGTTGAGTGGGTTGGAATGGAAATGAATGGAGTGCAGTGGAATTGAGTGGAATAGAATGGATTGGAGTGCAGTGGAGTGGAATGCAGTGGAATGAATTGCAGTCGAGTGGAGTGGAATGGAATGGAGTGGAGTGGAACGAAATGGAGTTGAGAGGAGTGGAGTGGAGTTGTGTGGATTGGTGTGGAGTGGACTGGAATCGAGTGGATTGGAATGCAATTGATTGGAGTGGAGTGGAGATGAATGGTGTGTAGTGGAATAGAATGAAATGGAATGGAATGGAATGGAATGGAATGGAGTAGAGTGGAATGGAGTGGAGTGTAATGAACTACAGTGCAATGGAATGGAATGGAGCAGAGTGGAATGGAGTGGAGTGGAATGGAATGGAGTGGATTGGAGTAGGAAGAAGAGAAATGGAATAAAATGGAATGGAGTGAAGTGGAGTGGAAAGGAGTGGAGTGGAGTGGAATGGAGTTGAAAGGATTTGAGAGGTGCGGAAGGACATTAATGGAATGGAGTGGAGTGCAGTGGAGAGCACCAGAATGGAAAGGAATGGAAACGAGTGGAGTGGAATGGAGTGGAATTCAGCGGAATGGAGAAGAGGGGAATAGGGTGGAATGGAAAGGAGTGGAGTGGAGTGCAGTGGAATGGAATGGAGTAGAGTGGAAATGAGTGGATTGGAATGGAGTGGAGTGGAGTGGAAGGTAATGAATTGGAATGGAGTGTAATTGAATGGAGTGGAAAAGAATGGAGGGGAATGGACGGGAATGGGGTGGTATGGAGTAGAGTGGAGTGGAATGCCGTGGTATGGACTAGAATGGAGGGGAATGGAATGGAACGCAATGAATTGGGGTGGAGTTGAAAGGACAGGAATGGAGTAGAATGGAATGGAATGGCGTGGAGTTGAACACAGTGGAAAGGATTGGAATGGAGCAGAGTGGAGTGGAATGGAATGGAATGGAATGGAGCGGAGTGGAATGGAATAGATTGTAGAGGAATGGATGGGAGTAGAGTGGAATGGAGTGGAAATGTTTCGAGTGGAGTGGAGTGGAGTAGAGTCGAATGGAAAGGAATGGAGGGGAATGGAATCTAGTGTAGTTGCGTGGAGAAGAGTGGAGTGGAATGGACTGGAGTGGAATGGAGAGGAGAATGGAGTGGAATGGAATGAGGTGGAATGGAGAGGACTGGAGTGCAATAGAGTGGAATGTAATGGGGTGGAATTCAGTGGAATGGAGTGAACTGGAGTGGAATGGAATGAAGTACAATGGAATGGAGAGGGGTGGAGGGGAGTAGTGTGGGAAGGAATGGAATGGTGTGGAATTTAATCTAGTGAAGTTGGGTGGAATGGAATGGAATGGAGTGGAATTGAATGGAGTGGAATGGAATGGAACAGAGTGCAGTGAAGTGGAATGGAGTGGAATCCATTGTTATTGAGTGGATTGGAATGCAAAGGAATGGAATGGAGTGCACAGGATTGGAACGGAGTGGAGTGGAGTGGAATGGACTTGAGTGGTGTGGAATAGAGTGGAACGGAATGAAACAGAATGGAGTGGAGTGGAGTGTAATGGAGTGGACTGGAGTGGAATGGAGTGGAGTGGAGTGGATTGGAATGCAATGGAATGTAATGGAGCGAAATATAATGAAACAAAATGGAATGGAGTGGATTTGAGTGTAGTGGAATGGAATGGAATGTAATGGAATGCAGTGGAATGGAATGGAATGGAGTGGAGTGAAATGGAATGGTACAGAACGGAGAGGAGTGCAGTGAAGTTGAATGGAATGGAGTGTAGTAGACTGGAATGGAGTGGGAAGGAATCTAATGCGGAGGAATGGAATGGAATGCAATGGAACGGAATGGAATGAAATGTAGTGTAACGAAGTGGAATGGAGTAGAGTGGAGTGGAATGGAATGGAGTATAGTGCAATGGAATGGAATGAAATGAAATGGAGTGCAGTGTAATGCACTAGAGTTTAATGGAGTGTAGGTGAGTGGAGTGGAATGGAATGGAATGTATTGGAGTGTGGTGGAATGGAGTGGAGTGGGGAGGAATTGTGTGGAATGGAAAGTAGTGGAATGCAATTTAGTGTAATGAAGTTAAATGGAGTGGAGTGGAATAGAGTGGAATGGAGAGCAACGGACTGTAAAGGAGTGGAATAGAATGGAATGGAGGGTAGTGGAGTTGAGTGGAATGCAATGGAATTGAATGGAATAGAGTCGAGTGGAGTGGAATGCCATTAATTGGAGAGGAATGCAGTGGAATGGAGTGGAATGGACAGGAGTGGAGTGGAGTGGAATGGAATGTAATGGACTCCAATGGAATGGAATGAATAGGAATGGAATGGAGTGGAGTACTGTGGAGTAGAGTGGAATGGAATGGAATGGAGTGGAGCGGAATGGTGTTCAATGGAATGCAGTGGAATGCAGTGGAATGGAGAGGTGTGGAGAAGACTGGAGTTGAGTGGAACGGAGTGGAGTGGACCGGAGTGGAGTGGAATGGAGTGGAGTGGAGTGAAATGGAGTGGAGTGGAGTGGAAAGAAGTGTAATGGATTGGAATAGAGTTTAGAGGAGTGGAATGGACTGGAATGGAGTGCAGTGGAGTGGTGTGGAAAGCAATGAAATGGAATGGAGTGAATTGGAGTGGAATGGAACGGAGTGGAGTGGAATGGAGTTGAATGGATTTGAGTGGTGTTGATGGACATTAAGGCAATGGAGTGGAGTGCAGTAGAGAGCACTGGAATGGAATGGAAAGGAAACGACTGGAGTGGAATGGAGTGGAATGGAGTGGAATTGAGCGGAATGCAGAGGAATGGAATAGCGTGGAATGAAAAGGAGTGGAGAGGAGTAGAGTGCAGTGGAATGGAATGGAGTAGAATGGAATTGAGTGGATTGGAATGGAGTTGAGTGGAGTGGAGGGTAATGGAATGGAAAGGAGTAGAATGGAATTGAGTGGATTGGAATGGAGTGGAGTGGAGTGGAATGTAATGGAATGGAATGGAGTGGAATTGAATGGAGTGGAACGGAATGGAGTTGATTGGGCCGGAATAGAGTGTAATTGAGTGGAGTGGAGTGGAATGCAGTGGAAAGGACTGGAATAGAGTGGAATGGATTGTAACGCAATGAAGTGGAGTTGAAAGGATAGGAATGGAGTGGAATGGAACGGAATCGAGTGTAGTTGAATAGAGTGGAATGGATTGGAATGGAGTGGAGTGGAGTGGAATGGAATGGAATGGAATGGAGCGGAGTGCAATGGAATAGAGTGGAGTGGAATGGAGAGGAGTAGAGTGGTATGGAGTGGAAAGCAGTCGAGTGGAATGGAATGGAGATGAGTGAAATGGAATGGAATGTACTGGGATGGAATGTAGTGGAGTCGCATGGAGTAGAGTAGATTGGAATGGACTGGAGTGGATTGGAGAGTAGTAGAATGGAGTGGAATGGAATGGAGTGCAATGGAGCGGAGTTGAGTGGAATAGAGTGGAATGGAGTGGGGTGGAGTGGAACGGAATGGAGTAAAATGGAATGGAGAGGGGTGGAGTGGAACAGAATGGAGTGGAAGGGAATGTAGTGAAGTGGAGTGGAATAGAATGGAATGGAGTAGAATTGAATGAAGTTGAATGGAAAGGAATGGAGTGCAGTGCAGTGGAATGTAGTGGAAAGCATTGGAATTGAGCAGATTGGAATGCAACGGAATGGAATGGGATGCAGTGGAGTGGAATGGAGTGGAGTGGAGTGGAATGGACTTGAATGGTGTGGAATGGAATGGAATGGGAAGAAACTGAATGGAGTGGAGTGAAGTGTAATGGAGTGGACTGGAGTGGAATGTAGTGGACTGGAATGGAAGGCAATGGAATGGAATGGAGCAGAATGTAATGGAGTGGACTGGAGTGGAATGTAGTGGACTGGAATGGAAGGCAATGGAATGGAATGGAGCAGAATGTAATGGAATAGAATGGAATGGAGTGGATTTGAGTGTAGTGTAGTGGAATAGAATGGAATGGAATGCAGTGGAATGGAATGGAATGGAGTGGAGGGGAATGGAATGACATGCAATGGAGTGGAGAGGAGTGGAGTTGAGTGGAATGGAGTGTAGTGGACTGGAATGGAGTGGGAAGGAATCTAATGCAGTGTAATAGAATGGAAAGGAATGGAATGGAACGGAATGGATTGAAATGGAGTGTAATAAAGTGGAATAAAGTGGAGTGGGGTGGAATGTAATGGAGTGGAGTAGAATGGAATGGAATGAAATGGAATGGAGTGCAGTGCAATCGAATAGAGTGGAATGGAGTGGAGGGGAGTGGAGTGGAATGGAATGGAATGGATTGGATTGTGGAGGAATGGAGTGGAGTGGGGAGGAATGCTGTGGAATGGAAAGTATTGGAATGGAATGGAGTGTAATGGAGTTGAATGGAGTGGAGTGGAATAGAGTTGAATGGAGTGGAGTGGAATAGAGTGGAATGGAGAGGAATGGACTGGATTGGAGTGCACTAGAATGGAACGGAGTGTACTGGAGTTGAGTGGAATGGAATGGAATTAAATGGAATAGAGTCCAGTGTAGTGGAATGGAGTGGAGAGGAGAGGAATGCAGAGGAATGGAGTGGAATGGACTGGAGTGCAGTGTACTGGAATGGAATGGAATGTAGATGAATGGAATGGAATGAATATGAATGCAATAGAATGGAGTACTGTGGAGTAGTGTTGAATGGAATAAAGTGGAGTGGAATGGTCTGCAAAGGAACGGAGTGGCATGGATTGGAACAGAGGGTTGTGGAGTGGAGTGGAGTACAGTGGAGTGAAACGGAGTGGAGTTGACTGGAGCAGAGTGGAATGGAGTGGAGTGGAGTGGAATGTAGTGGAGTGGAATGGAAAGAAGTGGAATGGACTGGAATCGACTTTAGAGGAGTGGAGTGGACTGGAAAGGAACGGAGGGGACTGGAGTGGAAAGAAATTAAATGGAATGGAATGGAGTGGTGTGATATCGAGTGGAGTCGATTAGAATGGAAAGGAAAGGGATGCAGTGGAATGAACTGGAGTGGAGTAGAGTGGAGAAGAGTGGAATGGAACATAGTAAAATGTAGTGCAATGGAATAGAGTGGAGTGGAGTCTAATGGAATGGAACATAGTGGAGTGAAATGGAATGGAGTGGAATGGAGTGGAATGCAGTGGAATGGAGTGGAGCAGAGAGGAATGGAGTGGAATGAACTGGAGTGGTGTGCAAGGAATGGAATGGAATGGGATGGAATGAAATTGACTGCAGTGGAGTGGAAAGCACATGAATGGAGTGGAATAGAAAGGAAGGGAGTAGAGTTGAATGCAACGGAATGGAGTGGAATGGAATGGAATGGCATGGAATGGAGTGAGGTGTTGTGGAAAAGAATGGAGTGGAGTGGAAAGGAGTGGAATGGAATGGAATGGAATGAAATGCAGTGAAGTGGAGTTCTATTGAGTGGAGTGGAGTGTAATGGAGTGCAATGGATTGGAGTGGAGTGGAGGGGAGATGAAAGGAATGGAATGGAGTGGAGTGGAGTGCAGTGGAATCGATTGGAATGGAACAGAGTTGTGTGGAAAGTAGTGGAGTACAGTGGAATGCAGAGGAATGGAATGGAGTGGAATGGAATGGAGTTGAATGGAGTGGAGTGCAGTAGAAAGTAATGGAGGAGAGTGGAATTGAATGGAATGGAATTCAGTGAAGTGCAGTGGAGTGCAATTGAATGCAAGGGAGAGGGATGGAATGGATTGGAATGGACGGAAATGGAGTGGAAAGGAGTGGAGTGAGGTGGAATGCAGGGGAGTGGACTGGAATGGAGAGGATTGGAATGGCATGGAATGGAATGGAGTGGATTGGTATGGGCTTGAATGGAGTGGAAAGGAATGGAATGGTGTGGAGTTGAATGGAATGGAGAGGAAGGGAACGTAATGGCATGGAAGCAAGTGGAGAGGAGTGGAAAGGAATGGAGTGGAGTGGTAAGGACTGGAATAAAATGGAATGCAGTGGATTGGATGGAATGGAGTGGAATGTATTGGAATGGAGTGGAGTGGAATGCAATGCAATGGACTGGAGTGGAGTGAAGTGGAATAGAGTGGAGTGGAATGGAGAGGAGTAGAGTGGACTGTAGTGGAAAGCTGTCGAGGGTAATGGTCTGGAGTAGAGTGGAATGGAGTGAAATGAAATGCAGTGGAGTGAAGTGGAGTAGAGTGGAGTGGAATGGAATGGAGTGGAATTGAGCAGAGTGTAGTGGAATGCAGTTGAATGGAGTGGGGTGGAATGGAGTGGAGAGGGATGGATTGGGGTGGAATGGAATGGAGTATAGTGGAATGGAGAGTGGTGGAGTGGAGTAGACTGCAGTGGAATGGAATGGTTTGGAATGGAATGGAGTGGAGTGGAGTGGAATGGAATGGAATGGAGTGGAGTAGACTGGAGTGGAATGGAATGGTTTGGAATGGAATAGAGTGGAGTGGAATGGAATGGAATGGAATGGAGTGGAGTAGACTGGAGTGGAATGCAATGGTTTGGAATGGAATGGAGTGGACTAGAGTGGAATGGAATGGAATGGAATGGAATGGAATAGAATGGAATGGAATGAAATGGAATGGAATGGAATAGAATGGAATGGAATGGAATAGAATGGAATGGAATGAAATGGAATGGAACGGAATGGAATAGAATGGAATGGAATGAAATGAAATGGAATGGAATGGGATGGAATAGAATGGAGTGCAGTGGAGTGGAGTGGAGTGGAGTGGAATGGATTGGAATTCAGTGGAGTGGAATGCAACGGAATGGAATGGAGTGCAGTGGAAGCGAATGGAGTGGAGTGAAGTGGAATGGACTGGAATGCTGTGGAATGAGTGGAATGGAAAAGAATGCAGTGGAGTGGAATGCAGTAGAGTGGAGGGGAGTGGAATGGAATGACATGTAGTGGACTGAAATGGGGTCGAGTGGAGTGCAAGGAGTCGGTTTGAAAGGAGTGGTATAGAATGCAGTTCATTGTGACGAGTGGAGTGGAGTGGACTACAATGGTGTGGAATGGACTGGAGTGGAGAGGAGATTAGTGGAATGGAATGGAATGGAGTGTAGTGGTGTGGAATGGAGTGGAATGGAGTAGAATGGACGGCCCTGTAGTGGAGTGGATGGAATGGAATGGAATGGATTGGAGTGGAGGAGTTCAAAGGAATGAAGTGGAATGGAGTGGGGTGTAGTAGAGTGCAGTGGAATGGAATGGAATGGAATGGAATGGAGTGGTGTGGACTGAAATGGAATGGAATGGAATGGAGTGGGTTGGACTGAAATGGAATGGAATGGAGCGGTGTGGACTGAAATAAAATGGAGTGGAGTGGAATGGAATGAAATGGAAGGGAGTTGAGTGAAGTGGAATCGAGGGGAGTGGAGTGGAATGGTGGGGACTATACAAGAAAGGAGTAGAGTGGAGTGGAATGCACTGGAATGGAAGGGAATGGAATGGAATGGACTGGAATGGAAAGGAACAAGGTGGAGTGGAGTGGAATAACATGGAATGGCATGGAATGGAATGGAGTGGAATGGAGTGGAATGGATTGGAATGCAGTGGATTGGAATGGCGTGGAATGGACTAGAGTGGAATGGAGTGGAGTGGAGTTGATTTTAGTGGAATGGAATGGAGTGCAATGGAATGGAGAGGAGGGTAGTGGAGTAGAGTGGAGAGGAGGGTATTGGAGTAGAGTAGAGTGGAATGGAATGGAGTGGAATAGAAAGGAGTGGTGTGGAGTGGAATTGAACGGAATGGAGAGGAATGGATAGGATTGGAAATGACTGTAATGGAAAGGAGTGGAGTGGAATGGAGTGCAATCGAATGGAATAGAGTGGAGAGAAGGGCAGTGAAATGGAATGAAATGGAGTGGAGTGGAGTGGACAGGATTGGAGTGGAATGGAGGGGAATGGAGTGCAAAGGAATGGAGTGGAATGTAAAGGAGAGGAATGGAGTGCAAATGAATAGAAAGGAATGGAGTAGAATGGAATGGAATGGAGGGGAGTGGACTGGAGTGGAACGGGGTGGAGTGGAATATAATGGAGTGAAGTGGAAAGGAAGTGAGTGGCGTGTTGTGGAATGGAATGGAATGGAATGGAGTGGAAAGGAATGGAATAGGATGGAGTGGAATGGAACGGAATAGAATGAAGTGGAATGGATTGGGGTGGACTGGAATGGAGTGCAATGGAATGGAGTTGAATAGAGTGGGTTGGAAGGCAAATGAATGGAGTGGAGCGGAGTTGAGTGGAATAGAACGGAGTGGAGTGGAGTGCAGTGGAGTGCAGTGGAATGGAATGCAAGGGAATGGAATGGAGTGGAGTCGAATGGAATGGAGTTGTGAGGAGAGGAGTGGAGTGGAGTGGAATGGAGTGGAGTGGACTATAATGGAGTGGATTGGAATGCAATGCAGTGGAGTGGAGTGGATTGTAATGGAGTGTAGTGGAATGGAATGGAGTGGAATGGAATGGAATGTAATATAATGGACAGGAGTGGAATGGAGTGGAGTGGCATGAAGAAGAGTGCAATGGAACGGAATGCAGCAGAGTGGAATGGAATGGAATGGAATGGAGTGGAGCAGAATGGAGTGGAATGCATTGGAGTGCAGTGGAAAGGAGTGGAATGGAATGAAATGGAATGGAGGGAAATGGAGTGGAATGGAGTGGAGTGGAGTGTAGTGGAATTGGGTGGAATGCATTTGAGTGGTGTGGATGGACATTAATGGAATGGAGTACAGTGGATTTGAGAGGAGTAGAGTGGAATGGAATGGAAACGAGTGCAGTGGAATGGAGTGGAATGGAGCGGAATGGAGAGAAATGGAATGGACTGGAAAGGAAAGGATGGGAGTGGAGTGGAATGCAGTGGAGTGCAGTGGAATGGAATGGACTAGAGTGGAATTGAGTGGATTGGAATGGAATGTAGTGGAGTGAAGGATAATGGAATGGAATAGAGAGTAATGGAATGGAGTGTAACGGAATGGAATGGAATAGATGGGAATGGAGTGGAATAGAGTGAAGTGGAGTGGGATGGAGTTGAGTGGAGTGCAATGCCGTGGAGTGGACTGGAACGTAGTGGAATGGAATAGAAAGCAATGAACTGGAGTGGAGTGGAAAGGACTGGAATCTACTGGTATGTAATCGAATGGAGGGGAGAGGAATAGAGTGGAGTGGATTGGAATGCAGTGGAGTGGAGTGGAATGTAATGGAATGGAATGGAGCAGAGTGTAATGGAATAGAGTTGAGTCGAATGGATAAGAATAGAGTGGAATGGAGTGGAAAGGAGTCGAGTGGAGTGGAGTGGAGTGCAGGAGAGTGGAATACAATGGAATAGAGTGGAATGCAATGGAGTGGAGTCGAGTGGAGTAGAGTGGAGTTGAATGGAGTCGAGAGGATTTTAGAGGAGTAGAATGGAGTGGAATGGAACAGAGTGGAATGGGGCGGAATTGAGTGGAATAGAGTGGAATGGAGTAGGGTGGAATGGAGCAGAGAGGAGTGAACTGGAGTGGAATGGAATGGAGTACAATGGAATGGAGATAGGTGGAATATAGTAGAGTGGAGAGGAATAGAATGCAGTGGAATGTAATGTAGAGGAGTGGAGTGGAATGGAATGGAGTGGAATTGAAAGGAATGGAATGGAATGGAGTGCAGTGGAGTGGAATGGAGTGGAATGCATTGGAATTGAGTGGATTGGAATGCAACGGAATGGAAAGGAGTGCAGTGGACTTGAATGAAGTCGATTGGAGTGGAATTGACTTGAGTGGTGTGGAAAGGAGTGAAATGGAAAACAATGGAGTAGAGAGGAATGGAATGCAGTGGAGTGGAAAAGAATGGAATGGAGTGGAATGGAATGGAGTCGAGTGGAGTAGAACGGAGTGGAATGGAATGGAGTGGAATGGAATGCCGTGTACTGTAGAGGATTGGAATGGAGTTGAGAGGAATGATGTGGAATGGAGTGGAGTGCAGTGGAGAGGAGTGGAATGGAATGTATTGGTGTGGAGTAGAGTGGAATGGAGCGGAATCAACTAGAATGGAGTGGAGTGGAGTGGAGTGGAATGGAATGGAATGGAGTGGAGTCGAATGGAGTGGATATGAATGGAGTGGAGTTGAATGGAGTGAAATGGAATTGAGTGTAATGGAGTGGACTGGAATGTAGTATAGTGGAAAGGAATGGAATAGAATGGAATGGAATGGAATGGAGTGGATTGGAATGGTATGAAGTGGACCGGAATGAAATGGAATGGAGTTGAGTGGAGTGGAGTGGAATGGAGTGGAGTGGAATCTCATACAATGGAATGGAGCAGAGTGGAGTGGTATGTAGTGGAATGGATTGGGATGCAGTGGAGTGGAGAGGAATGGAATGGAATGGAGCGGAGCGGAGTGGAATGGAGTGGGAAGGACTAGAGTGGAATGTAGTGGAATGGAGTGGATTGGAGTGGAATGGAGTGGGAAGGACTAGAGTGGAACGTAGTGGAATGGAGTGGATTGGAGTGGAATGGAATGGATTGCAATGGAATGGAGAGGGGTAGATTGGAGTATAGTGGAGTGGAATGGAATGGCATGGAATAGCATGGAGTGGGGTGGAGTGGAAGGGAATGGAAATGAGTGTAAGGAATGCAGTGCAGTGGAAGGAGTGCAACAGAATGGAGTGGAGTGGAGTGCTGTGAAATGGAATGGTATGGAGTGGAGCGTAGTGGAGTGGACTGGAATAGAGTGGAATGGAGTGGAACGTAATGGAGTGGAATGGAGTGGAATTGAATGAAATGGAATGGAGTAGAGTGGAATGGAGTGGAGTGGAGTGGAGTGGATTACAGTGGAGTGGAATGTCATGGAGTGGAGTGGAATGTCATGGAGTGGAGTGGAATGAAATTGAGTGGAGTGAAGTGTAATGGAATGGAATGGAGTGGAAAGGAATGCAATGGAATGGAGTGGAATGGAATGAAATTGAATAGAGTGGAATAGAGTGGAGTGGAGTGGAGTGGACTCGAGTTCAATGGAATGGAGTGGAATGGAGTGCGTTGGAATGGAAATTAATTTAGTGGAGTGGAATGGAGGGGAATGGAAGGGAGTGGAACAGAGTGGATTTACATTGGAGTTCAGTGGAGTGCAGTGGAGTGGAATGTAGTAGAGTGGAATGTAATGGAGTGGACTGGAATGGAATGGAATGCAGTAGAGTGGAATGAAGTAGAGTGGAATGGAATGGAATGGAGTGGAATGGAATGTAATGGAATGGAGTGGAGTGGAATGGAGTGGAGTGGAGTGGAATGGATTGGAGTGGATTGATATGGACTGGAAAGGAGTGAAATGGAATGGAGTGGAATGGAATGGAATGGGATAGAATGGATTGGAATGGGGTGGAATTAAAGAGAATTCAATGGAATTGATCGGATTGGAATGGAAGGGAATGGAGTGGAGTGCAGCGGAGTGGAATGGAGTGGAGTGGAGTGGAATGGATTGGAGTGATGTGAGATGGCATGGAATGGAAAATATTGGCGGGGAGTGGAATGGAGTTGAGTGGAGTGGAATGTAATGGAAAGGAGTGGACTCTAATTGAGTGGAGTGGAGTGGAATGTATTGGAATGGAATGGAGTGAAATGGAGTGCAGAGACAGGAGTGGAGTGGAGAGGATTGGAGTGGAAAGGTGTGGAATGGATTGGAGTGCAGTGTAAAGGAGTGGAATGGAATGGAGTGGAGCAGAGTGGAATGGAGTGGAGTGAACTAGACTGGAGTGGAGTGGAGTATAATGGAATGGAATGGAGTGGAGTGGAATGGAGTGGAAAGGAAAGGAGAGGAGTGGAGTGGAGTGCAATGGAACTAAGTGGAATGGAGTGGACTGGACGGTAGTGCAGTGTAATGGAATGGAATGGAATGCAATGGAATGGAATGGAATGGAGCGGATTGGAAGGGAATGGAGTTGAGCGGAATAGAATGAGCTCAGTGGAGTGAAGTGGAGTGTAGTAGAATGGAGTGGAGTGTACAGGAAAGGAGTTAAGTGGAGTGGAATGGAACGGAATGGAATGGAGTGGAATGTAATGGAATGGAATGGAATGGAGTGGAATGGAACGGAATGGAGTGGAGTGGAATGGCATGCAATGGAATGGAGTGGAGTGGAGTCGAAAGGATTGGAATGGATTGGAATGCAATGGAGTGGAGTGGAATGGAATAGAATGGAGTGGAGTGGAGTGGAGTGGAGTGGAAAGGAATGTAATGTAATGGAATAGAGAGCGGTAGAGTTGAGTAGAGTGGAGTGGAATGGAATGGAGTGGAATGGCATGGAGTGGAGTGGACTGGAAAGAATGGAATGGAGTGGAAAAGAAAGGAATGGAAATGAATTTAATGGAATGGAGTGGAATGGAATGGAGTGCAATAGAATGGAGTGGAGTGGAGTGGAGTGCACTGAAATGGAATGGTATGGAGTGGAGAGTGGTGGAGTGGACTAGAATAGGGTGGAATGGAGTTCAATGCAGTGGAATGGAATGGAGTACAATGAAGTGGAATGGAATGGAGTGAAATGGAGTGGAATTGAATGGATTGGAATGGAGTAGAGTGGAATTGAATAGAGTGGAGTGGAGTGGAGTGGAATGTAATGGAGTGGAGTGGAATTTAAATGAGTGGAGTGTAGTGGAATGCAATGGAATGTAGTGGAAAGGAATGCAATGGAATGGAGCCGAATGGAATGGAGTGGAATGGAATGGAAAGAAGTCGAACGGAGTGAATTGGAATGGAGTGGATTGGAGTGGGTTGGAATGAAAAAGAATGAAGTGGAGTGGAATGGAAGGGAGTGGAACCGATCTGATTGGAGTGCATATGAGTGGAGTGCAGTGGAATGGAATGCAATGGAGTGGAGTGGAATGGAATGAAGTGGATTGGAATGGATTGGAGTTGAGTGGAGTGGAGTGGAGTGTAATGGAGTGGAGCGGACTGGATTGGAGTTCAGTGGAATAAATTGTTTTGAGTGCAGTGGAGTGGAGTGGAGTGGAATGGAATGGAGTGGAATGAAATTGAATGGAATGGAACAGAGTGGAATGAATTAGAGTGGAATGGAATAGAATGTAGTGGAATGGAATGAAATGGGATGGAGTGGAGTGGAATTGAGTGGACGGGAGTGGAATGGATTGGAGTGGAGTGTAACGGACTGGAATGGAGTTGAATGCAATGGAGTGGAAAAGAATGGATTCGAATGGAAAGGAATGGATTGGAATGGAATGCAATGGAATGGAATGGAATAGAATAGAATGTAGTGGAGTGGGGGGGAATGGCGAGGAATGCATTGGAATTATTCAGATTGGAATGGAATGGAATGGAATGGAATGGAGTGCAGTGGAGTGGAATAGATTGGAGTGGAGTGGAATGGAGTGGAGAGGTGTGGAATGGAATGGAATGGAAAATACTGGCAGGGGGTGGAATGGCGTGGAGTGTAGTGGAGTGGAATGGAATGGAGAGGACTGGAATTGAGTGGAGCAGAGTTGAATGGAGTGGAAAGAACAGGACTGGAGTGGAGTGCAGTGGAGTGGAATGGAATGGAGTGGAGTGGAAAGGATTGGAAAGCAATGGAGTGGAGTGAAATGGAACTGAGTAGAACGGAGTGGAGGAATATAGTGCAATGGAAAAGAATGGGATGCCGTGGAACGTAATGGAATGGAATGCAATGGAGTGGAATTATATGGAATTGAGTGGAATGGAGTGGAATGACATGCAATGGAATGGAGTGGAGTGGAGTTGAATAGAATGGAATGGATTGGAATGCAGTGGAGTGGAGTGTAATGGAATGGAATGGGGAGGAGTGGATGGGAGTGGAATGGAATGAAAAGCAATCGATTGGAGAGGGTTAGAGTTGAGTGGAAAGGAATGGAGTGAAATGGCATGGACTGGAGTGGAGTGGAAGGGTATCGAATGCAGTGGAAAAGAAGGGAATGGAGATGAGTGTAATGGAATGGAGTGGAGTGGAAAGGAGTGCAATAGAGTGGACTGGAGTGGAGTTCAGTGAAATGGAATGGTATGGAGTGGAGGGAAGTGGAGTGGAGTGGAATGGGGTGGAATGGAGTGGGGTGGAGTGGAATGGAATGGAGTGGAAAGGAACGGAATTCAATGGAATGGAATGGAGTAGAGTGGAATGGAACGGAGTTGGGTGGAGTGTGGAATAGAATGGAGGGGAATGGAATTGAGTGGAGTGTAGTGGAATGGAATCGAATGGAGTGGAAAGGAATGCAATGGAAAAGAGTGGAATGGAATGAAATGGAATTGAATGGAATGGAATGGAGTGGAGTGGAATGGAGTGGAAAGGAAGGGAATGGAATGGAGTGGATTGGAGTGGAGTGGAGTGGAGTGGAGTGGAGTGAAAAGGAATGGAATATATTAGAATGGAGTGGAATGGGGTGGAATGGAGTGGAGTGGAATGGAATGGATGTGATTGGAATGGATTGGGACGGAATGGACAGTAGTGCAGCAGAATGTAATGGAATGGAGGGTACTGGAGTGCAGTGGACGGGAATGAAGTGGAAGGGAGTTAAATGGAGTGTAATGGAGTGGTATGGAATGGAATGAAGTGGAGTGGAGTGGAGTGGAGAACAAAGGAGTGAAGGGGAGTGGGATGGAATGGAATGGAGTAGAGTGCAATGGAATGGAGTGAGGTGGACAGGAGTGGAGTTGAGAGGAGTGGAAATGAGTGTAGTGGATTGGAACGGTATTGAATGCAGTGGAGTGGATTGCAATGGAATGGAATGGAGTGAAAATAAATGGAATGGAAAGTATTGGAATGGAATGGAGAGGAGTGGAATGGAGTGCAATAGAATGGAGTGGAGTGTAGTGGAGAGGAATGGAATGGAATGGATTAGAGTGGAATGGAGTGGAATGGAATGGAGTGGAATGGAGTGGAGTGGACTGGAATGGGGTGGAGTGCAATGGAATAGACTGGAATGGACAGGAATGGAATGGAATGGAATGGATTGGAGTGAAATGGAGTAGAGTGGAACGGAATGGAATGGAGTAGAATGGAATGGAATGGAGTGGAAAGGAATGGAATGGAATGGAATGGACTGGAGTGGAATGGAGTGGAATGGATTGGAATGGTATGGAGTGGAGTGGAATGGAATGGAACGCAGCAGAGTGGAGTGTAATGGAACAGAGTGGAATGGAATGGAATTCAGCGGATTGTAATGGAATAGAATGGAATGGTGCGGAGTGGAGTAGAATGCAGTGGAGTGGAATGGAATGGAGTAGACTCGAATGGAGTGGAGTGGAATGGAATGCAGTAGAATGGAAAGGAATGCAATGGAGTGGAGTGGAATCGAGTGGAGTGAAATGGAGTAGAGTCAAATGGAATGGATTTCAATGGAATGGAATGGAAAAGGGTGAAGTGGAATGGAATGAAGAAGAGTGCAGTGGAGTGCAATGGAGTGGAGGCGAATGGAATGGAATGGAATGGAGCAGAGTGGAGTGGAATGCAGTTGAGTGGAATGCAGTGGATTGGAGTGAAATGGAATTTAATGGAGGAGAGTGGAATAGAATGGAATGGAGCGGAGAGAATTGGAGTGGACTGGAGTGGATGGAGAGGTGTGCAGTGGAATGGAATTGAATTGAATGCACTTAAGTGGAATGGAATGGAGTGGAGTGGAATGAAATGTGTTGGAGTAGAGTGCAGTGACATGGAATGGATTAGAATGGAATTGAGTGGAGTGGAATGGAATGGAGTGGAATAGAATTAAATTGAATGAAGTGGATTGGAGTGGAATGCAGTGGAGTGGAACTGACTGCAGTGCAGTGGAATGGAGTTGAATGGAATGGAGTGGAAATAAATGGAACGGAGTGTAGTGGAGTGGAGTTCAGTGGAGTGGAATGAAATGGCGTGGAATTGATTAGAATTGAATGGAGGGGAGTGCAGTGGAATGGAATGGAGTGGAGTGGTGTGGACTGGAATAGAGTGGAATGGACTGGAATACAGTGGAATGGACTGGAATGGAGTGGAACTGAGTGTAGTGGAATGGAGTGCAGTTGAATGGAATGGAATTGAATGGAATGGAGTGGACAGGAGTGGAATGGAGTGGAATTTAGTTGTATGGAGTGGAATGGAGTGGAGTGCAGTGTAATGGAATTGAATGGAATAATATGGAGCCTAATGGAACGAAGTGGAATGAAATGGAATTAATCGGAGTGCAGTGCAGTGGAGAGGAATGTAGTGGAGTGGACTGGAATGCAGTGGAGTGGAAGGAATTGATTGGAATGTAATGGAATGTAACGGAATGGTGTGGAGTGTAGTGGAATGGTTTAGAGTGGAGTGGATTGGATTACAGTGGAATGGAGTGGAATGGTGTGAAGTGGAAAGGAATGCAATGTAGTGGAGCAAAGTGGAGTGGAATGGAATGGAATGCAATGGAGTGGAATGGAGTGAAATATAATGGAGTCAAATGGAGTGGAATGGAGGGTATAGAGTGCAGTGCAGTGGAATGGAATGGAATAGAATTGAGTGGAGAGGAATGGAATGGACTGGAATGGCAGGGAATGGAGTGGAGTGGAGTGGAATGGAATGGAGAGGAGTAGAAAGGATTGGAATGCAATTGCATGAAATGAAATGGAACGGAATGGAATGGAGTGGAGTGGAGTGGAATGGAATGGAGTGGAGTGGAGTGGAATGGAGTGGAGTGGAGTGGAATGGAGTGGAGTGGAATGGAATGTAATGAAAAGGAATGGATTTGAGGGGAGTGTAATGGAGTATAGTGGACTGGAATGGATTGGAGTGGAGTGAAATGAAATGAAGTGGAGTGGAATGATGTGGAATGAAATGAAGTTGAATTAAATGGAATGAAGTGGAGGGGAGTGGAGTGGAATGAAATTGAATGGAATATAATGGAATGGAGTGGAGGGGAGTGGAATGGAGTGGAGGGGAATTGAGTTAAGTGAAATGGAGTAGAGCGGAATGGAAAGGAATGGAGTGCAATGGAATGGAATGGAATGGAGTGGAGTGGATTGGAAAGGAGTGGAATGGATTGGAATGGAGTTGGATGGAGTGGAATGGAAGGGAATGGAGCAGAGTGCAGTGGAATGGAGTAGAGTGGAATGGAATGGAATGGAGTCGTGTGGAATGGAATGAAATGGAATGGAGCAGAGTGGAGTGGAATGGAGTGGAGTGGAATGCAGTGCAGTGGTGTGAAATGGAAAGTATTGGATTAGAGTGCAGTGGGATGGAATGTATTGGAGTGGTGTGTCGTGGTGTGGATTAGAGTGGACTGGAATGGAGTGGAGTGAAAAGGAATGGAATGGAACAGAAAAGAATGTAATGGATGGGAGTGGAGTGGAGTGCAATTGAGTGGAGTGGAGTTTCAAGGATTGTAATGGAATGGAATGAAGTGTAGTGGAATGGATTGGAATCGAATGCAGTCGAGTGCAGTGGAATGGAATGGTATGGAGTCGAGTGTAATGGAGTGGACCAGAATGCAGTGGAAAGGACTGGAAAGGAGTGGAATAGACTGCAGTGAAATGGATTGGAATGGAATGGAATGCAATGGGGAGGAGTGAAGTGGAATGGAGTGAAATGGATTCGAACGCAGTGGAGTGGAGTGGAGTGGAGAGGAATGCAGTGGAATGGAATGGAGGGCAGTGGAGTGGAATAGAATATAGTGTAGTGGAGTAGAGTTTAGTGGAATGGGGTGGAGTGGACTGGAGTGGAGTTGAGTGAATGGATTAGAGTGCAATGGAAGGGAATGGAATGGTGTGGAGTGGACGGGAATAGAATGGAGTGGAAGGAATGGAGTGGAGTGAAATTTAATGGAATTGAATGGAATGGATTGGAGTGGAGTGGAGTGGATTGGAGTGGAATGGAGTGGAGTGAAGTGGAATGGAATGGAATGGGGTGGAGTGGAGTAGAAAGGATTGGAGTGGAGTGGAACAGACTTGAATGGATTAGAATGGAATGGAGATTAGTGGAATGGAATGCAGTGGAATGCAGTAGAGTGGAATGGAATGGAATACAGTTGAATGGAGAGGAATGGACTGGAGTGGAGTGCAATGTAGTGGATTGGAGTGGAATGGAATGGAATGGAATGCAATGGAAGCTGAGATTGTGCCACTGTTCTCCAGGTTGCCTGACAGTGGGAGATATTCTTGAATGATAGGAATGGAATGGAAGGCAGGGAAATGAATGGAATGGAATGGAATGGAATGGAATGGAATGGAGTGGAGTGGAGTGGAATGGAATGGAGTGGACTGGAGTGGAATGGAGTGGAGAAGAGTGGAATGGAGTGGAAAGGAATGGAATAGATTGGAAAGGGGTGGAGTGGAGTGGAATGGACTGGAATGCAGTGGAGTGGTGAGGAATGGAGATTAGTGGAATGGAATGGAATGAAATGGAATGTAGTGGAGTGGAATGCAGTGGAAAGGAGAGGAGTGGAGTTGAATGGAGTCAAATGGAGTGGAATGGAGTGGAATGGAGTGGAGTGGAGTGGACTGTAATCGAGTGGTATGGAATGGAGTGGATTGGAATGGAGTGGAATGGAGTTGAGTGGAGTGGATTAGAGTGGAGTGGAATGGAATGGAATGGAATAGAATGGAATGGAATGGAATGGAATGGAATCAAATGGAGTTGAATGGAATGGAGTTCAGTGGAGTGGAAAGGAGTGTGTTGGAGTGGAGTGGAATCGATTGGAATGGAGTGAAAAGGAATGGAATGCAGTGGAATGGAATTGAAAGTAGAGAAGTGTAATGGAAGGGACTGGAGTGGATTGGATTTTGGGTGGAATGGAATGTAATGTAATGGAATAGATTGGAGAGGAGTGGAGTGTAGTGGAGTGGAGTGTAATGGAGTGTATTAGAGTGGAACGGAATGGAATGGAATGGATCAGAGTGAAGTGCAATGGAGTGGAGTGGAGTGGAGCGGGTTGGAGTGGAATGGAATGGAATGGAAATCAATGGAGTGGATTCGAACGGATTGGAGTGGAGTGGAATGGAATGTGAAGTCTTGGAGTGGAAAGGAATGGAGTGGAGTGGAGTTCAGTGCATTGGAATCGAGTGGGATGGAAAGGAGTGGAGTAGAGAGTAATGGATGGAAAGGGAATGGATTGGAATCGAATGGACTGGAATGGAGTGGATTGAAATTGAATAGAATGGAATGGAGTGGAGTGGGGTGGAATGGAGTGGAGTGAAGTGGAATGAAATTCAGTGGAGGGGAATGGAGTGCAATGGAATGGAGTGATGTGGAGTGACATGGAATGGAATGAAGCTGAGTGGACTGGATTGGAATGGAATGGAGAGGAATGAATTCGAATGGAGTGGAACTGAGGGGAGTGGAGTGGAGTGAAATTCTGTGGAATGGACTGGAATGGAGTGTACTGGAATGGAATGGATTGGAATGGAATTAAATGGAATATAATGGAGTGGACTGGAGTCGAATGGAGTGGAGGCGAGTGCAATAGAGTGGAATGGAATGGAAAGGAATGGACTGGCGTGAAGTAGAGTGGAATGGAATGGACTGGATTGGATTGGATTGGAGTGGCGTGGAGTTGAGGGGCATGGAATGGAATGCAGTAGAATAGAATGGAATGGAGTGGAACGGAATGGAATGAAATGGAATAGAGTGAAGTGGAGTGGAACATATTGGAGTGGAGTGTAATGGAGTGGAGTAGATTGGAACGGAATGGAATGAAATGGATCCAAGGTGAGTGCAATGGAGTGGAGTGGAGCCGAGTGGAGAGGAATTGAATGGATTGGAATAGAGTGAAGTGGATTGGAGTGGAATGGAATGGAATGGAATGGAATGGAACGGTGTTGAGTGGAATGGAGTGGAGTGGAGTGGAATGGAATAGATTGGAATGGAATGGAGTGGAGTGGACTGGAATACATTGGAGTGGAGTGGAGCAGAACGGCATGGAGTGGAGTCAAATGGAGTGGAATGGAATCGAGTGGACTGCATTAGAGTGGTGTTGAATGGAGTGGAATGGAGTGGAGTGGAATGGAATGGATAGTAGTGGGGTTTAATGGAGTGGAATAGAGTGGGATGGAGAGGAGTGCAGTGGAGTGGAAAGGAATGGAGTGGATTCAAATTGAATAAAATGGAATGTAGTGGAGTGGAGTGGAATAGAGTGGAGTGGAATGGAAAGAAATGGAATGGCATGGAGTGGAGTGGAACGGCGTGGCGTGGAGAGGCATGAAGTGGAGTGGAGTGGAGTTGAGTGGAATGGAATGGAACGGAATGGAATGGAGTGGAGTGGAATGGAGTAGAGTGGAGTGGAATTGAGTAGAGAGGAATGTAGTGGAATGGAAAGGAGTAATATAGATTGGAATGGAATGTTATGGAGTGGACTGGAATGGATTGGAGTGGCGTGGAATGCAGTTGAGTGGAATGGAGTGGAGTTTAGTGGAGTTGAGTGGAATGAAATGGAGTGGAGTGTAATGGAGTGGAATGGAATGGAATAAAATGGAATGGAGTGGAATGGAATGGAAGAGGAAATTGTGCCACTGCACTCCTGGTTTTCTGACAGTGTGTGACATTCTCGAAAGAAAGGAATGGAATAGAGTGCAGAGGAATGGACTGGAATGGAATGGAGTGGACTGGAATGGAAAGGAGTGGACTGGATAGGACTGGACGGCAGTGAATTGGAGTGGAGAGGAATGTGGAGGAAAGGAATGGGATGGAATGAAATGGAATGAAGCAGTGTGGTGTGGAGTGGAGTTTATTGCAGTGGAATGCAGCAGAATGGAATGGGATGGAGTGGAATGGAGTGTAGTGGAGAGGTGTGGAATGGAGTGGAATGGAATCGGAAGTAATGGAATGTAACAGAGCGGAGAAGAACGGAGCGCAGTGGAGCTGAGAAGAAGGGAACTTAAAGAACGGAATGGAACGGAATGGGAGCTAATTGTGCCACTGCATGCCAGGCTGGGTGACTGAGTGAGATACTCTAGAAAGAAACGAATGTAATGGAATGCAGTGGAATGGAATAGAGCGGAATGGAGTGGAGTGGATTGGGTTGAAGTGGAATGGAGTGGAATGGAGAGGAATGGAATGGGATGGAACGCAATTAAATGAACTGGAGTAGATTGGGGTACAGGGGAGTGCAGTGGAATGGAGTGGAGTGAAACGGAATGCAGTGAAACAGAGTGGAGTGGAATACAATGGAGTGAAGAGGAGTGGAATGAAGTGGAATGGAATGGGATGTAATGGAATGTAGTGGAGTGGAATGGAATGGATGGAATGGAATGGTATGGAATGGAATGGAATGGAAGCGGAGATTGTGCCACTGTGCTCCTGGCTGGGTTACAGTGTGAGATATTCTCAAAAGAAAGGAATGGAATGGAATGCGGTGGAATGGACTGGAATGGAATGGAGTGGACTGGAGTGGGGTGAAGTGGAGTGTAGAGGAATGTAGAGGAATGGAATGGGATGGAATGGAATGGGATGGAATGGAATGGAATGAAGTGGTGTGGAGTGGTTTGGAGTGTATTGCAGTGGAATTGAGTAGAATGGAATGGGATGGAGTGGAATGGAGTGTAGTGGCGAGGTGTGCATTGGAGAGGAATGGAATCGGAAATAATGGAATGGACTGGAGTGGAGTGGAACGGAATGTAACGGAGCAGAGCGGAGCACAGTGGAGCTGAGCAGAAGGGAACATAATGGAAGGGAACAGAATGGAATGGGAGCTGATTGTGCCACTGCGTGCCAGGCGGGGTGACAGAGTGAGATACTCTCGAAGGAAAGGAATGTAATGGAATGCAGTGGAATGCAACAGAATGGAATGGAGTGGAGTGGAGTGGGTTGACGTGGAGTGGAGTGGAATGGAGAGGAATGGAATGGGATGGAATGGAATGAAATGAAGGGGAGTGGAGTGGGACACAGGGGAGTGCAGTGGAATGGAGCGGATTGAAATGGGATGGAGTGAAATAGAGTGGAGTGGAGTGCAATGGAGTGAAGAGGAGTGGAATTAAGTGGAAAGGAATCAGATGTATTTTAATGTAGTGGAGTGGAGTGGAGTGGAACAGAGTGGAATGGAATGGAACATAATTGAATGGAATGGAAAGGAAATGAATGGAATGGAATAGAATGCAATGGAATAGAAAGGAATGCAATGGAAAGTTGACTTGTAATGTGAGATGAGTTCCTGCCGCTGCAGTCCCGCCTGGGTGACACAGTGATATCCTGTTGAAAGAAAGTAATGGAATGCAATGGAGTGAAATTGAGTTGAATGGAAAGGAGTGGAGAGGAGTGGAGTGGAGTCGAGTGGAATGGAGTGGTGTGGAATGCAGTTGAATGCAATGGGATGGAGTGGAATGGAATTGAGTGTACTGTAGTGGAGTGGATTGAAATAGAATGCAATAAAATCGGATGGAATGGAATGCAATTTAATGGTGAAAATAACTGTGAGCTGAGATCGTGCCACTGAACTTCAGGTTGGTGACACAGTGAGATCCTGTGGAAAGAAAGGAAGGGAATGATATGGAGTGGAAAGGAATAGAGTGGAGTGGAATGGAGAGAAGTGGAATGGAGTGGAGTGGAGTGGAGTGGAGTGGAATGGACTGGAGTGGAATGGAATGGAATGGAATAAAGAAATATGTGCTGAGATATTGTCACAGCACTGCAGCCTGTGTGACAGAGGGAGATCCTGTCGAAAAAAATGAGTGGAATTGATGGGATTGGAATGGACTGGAATGGAATGGATTGGAGTGGAGTGGAATGGGGTGGAATGGAATGGAGTGGAGAGGAGTGAATTGAATGGAGTGGAGTGGAGTCGAATGGTGTAGAAAGGAATGGAGTGGAATGAAGCTGAATGGAGTAGAATGGAGTGGAGTGGAGTGGAGTGGAGTGGAATGGACTAAATTGGAGTAGAGTGGAATGGAGTGGAATCGAATGGAGTGGAGTGGAGTGGAATGGAGTGGAATGGACGGGAATGGAGAGGAGTGGAATGGAGTGGAGTGGAATGGGGTTTAGTGGAATAGAGTGGAATGAAGTGGAATGGAGTGGAGTGGAATGGAAAGGAATGGATTCGATTGGAATGGAATAGAACGGAGTGGAGCGGAATGGAATGAAGTGGAGTGGAGTGGAGTGGAATCAAGTGGAATGGAATGAAATGCAGTGGAATGGAATGGAGTAGAAGGTACTGAAGTGGAATGGAATGGAGTGGAGTGGATTGGAATGGAATGGAATCCAATGGAGAGTAGTGGAATGGAGTGGAGTGGAATGGAGTAGAGTGGAATTGAGTGGAGTGGAATGCAGTGGCATGGAATGAGGTGGAATGAAATGGAATGGAGTGGAGTGGAACATAATTTAATGAAACGGAGTGGAGTTGAGTGGAGTGGAGTGGAGGGGAGGGAAGTAGATTGGAACGGAGTGTAGTGGACAGGAATAGAGTGGAATGCAATGGAATGGAATGGAATGGAGTTTGGTGTAGTGGAGTGGATTGGAGTGGAGTGGAATGGAATGGAGTGGAGTGGAATGGAGTAGAGTGGAGCGGATTGAAATGCAGTGGAATGGATTGGAGTGGAGTGGAATGGAATGGAGTGGAGTGGAATGGAGTAGAGTGCAGTGGATTGGAAGGCAGTGGCGTGGAGTGGAGAGCAATGGAGTGGAGAGGAACAGAATTGGATGAAATTTAGTGAAGTGTAATGGAGTGGAGTGGAGTGGAACGTAGTAGAATTTGACGGAGTGGATTGGAATGGAGTGGATTGGAGTGGAGGGGAGTGGAGTGGAATTCAATGGAGTGGAATGGAGTGGAGTGGAATGGAGTGGAATGGAATGGAATGGAGTGGAGTGGAATGGAGTGGACTGGAATGGAGTGGAATGAAATGGAATGGAATGGAATGGAATGGAATCAAATGGAGTGGAGTGCAATGGAGATGAGTGGAGAGGAATGGAGTGGAGTGGAATAAAACGGAATGGAATGGAGAGGAGTGGAGTGGAATGGAGTAGTATGAAGTGGAGGAGAGTGATGTGGAGAGGAGCGGAATGGAATGGAATTGAATGGAGTGGAATGGAATGGAGGGGACTGGATTGAAATGGAATGGAATGCAATAGAAAAGAATGGAATGGATTTGGGTGGAGTGGAGTGGAGTGGAATGGAATGGATTGGAGTGGAATGTAGTGGAGTGGAGTGGATTGGAACGGAGTGGAGTGGAGAGGAGTGGAATGGAATGGAGAGGAACAGAATGGATTGCCATTTAGTGAAATAGAATGGAGTGGAGTGGAGGGGAAAATAGTGTAATTGAATGGACTGGAATGGAATGGAGTGGATTGAAGTGGAGTGGGATGGAGTGGAATTCAATGGAATGGAATAGACTGGACAGGAATGGAGTGGAATGGAGTGGAATGGAACGGAATGGGATGGAGTGGAATGGAGTCGAATGGAATGGAGTGGAATGAAATGGAATGGAATGAAATGCAATGGAGTGAAGTGGAATGGACAGGAGTGGAGAGGAATGAAAGTGGAGTGGAGAGGAATGAAAGGAGTGGAGAGGAGTGGAATGGAGTGGAATGAAACGGAATGGAATGGAGAGGAATGGAGTGAAATGGAGTACAATGGAATGGGGGGAGGAAGTGGAGTGGAGTGAAATGGAATGGAATGGAATGGAATGGATTGGAATGGAGGGGAGTGGAGTGAAATGGAGTGGAATGGAATAGAATGGAATGAAGTGGAGTGCAGTGGAGTGTAATGGAGTGGAATGCAATGCAATGGAATGTCGTGAATTGGAGTGGAATGGAGAGGAATGGAATGGAGTGCTCTTGAATGGAATGGAAGGGAATTTAGTGGAATGGAATGGAGTGCAGTGGAGTGGAATGGAGTAGGGTGTAGTGGAATGGAGTGGAATGGAGTGGAATCGAAAGAAATGGAATGGAATGTAGTGGAGTGAAGTGGAAAGGAGTGCAGAGTAGTGGAATACAGTCGAATGTAATGGAGTGGAGTGGAGTGGTGTGGAACGCAATGGAATGGAGTGGCCTGGAATGGAATGGAATGGAGTCGAGTGGAATGGAATGCATTGGATAGCACAGGAATGGAATAGAATGGAGTGGAGTGGAGATGAGTGGAGTGCATTGGAATGTAGTGGAGTGGAGTGGAAAGCAATGGAATGGAGTGGAGTAGAAAGGAATGAAATGTAGTGGAATGGAGTGGAATGGAATGGAGTGGAATGGAATGCAGGGGATTGGAGTGGAAAGGAGTGGAATGGAATGAAGTGGAATGGAATGGAGTGGAATGCAATGGAGTGGAGTAGAGTGGAAAGGAGTGGAATGGAATGCAATGAATTGGAGTGGAATGGAATGAATTGGAGTGGAATGGAGTGGAGTGGAGTGGAGTGGTGTGGAACGCAATGGAATGGAGTGGCCTGGAATGGAATGGAATGGAGTCGAGTGGAATGGAATGCATTGGATAGCACAGGAATGGAATAGAATGGAGTGGAGTGGAGATGAGTGGAGTGCATTGGAATGTAGTGGAGTGGAGTGGAAAGCAATGGAATGGAGTGGAGTAGAAGGGAATGAAATGTAGTGGAATGGAGTGGAATGGAATGGAGTGGAATGGAATGCAGGGGATTGGAGTGGAAAGGAGTGGAATGGAATGAAGTGGAATGGAATGGAGTGGAATGCAATGGAGTGGAGTAGAGTGGAAAGGAGTGGAATGGAATGCAATGAATTGGAGTGGAATGGAATGAATTGGAGTGGAATGGAGTGGAATGGCGTGGAATGGAGTGGAGTGGAATGGAATAGAATAGAGTGGAGTGGAGTGGAATGTAATGGAGTGGAATGGCGTGGAATGGAGTGGAGAGGCTTGGAGTGGAGTGGAATGGAGTGGAGTGGAGTGGGGTGGAGTGGAAAAGAACGGAGTGAAATGGAATGGAATAGAATGGAATGGAATGGAATGGAATGGAGTGGAATGGAATGCAAGCTGAGATTGTGCCAATGCATATCAGGCTGAGTGACAGAGTGAGATACTCTCGAAAGAAAGCAATGGAATGGAATGCAGTGTAATGGAAAAGAATGGAATTTAGTGGATTGGAGTGGAGTGGAGTGGAGTGAAGTGGACTGGAGAGGAATGGAGAGGAATGCAACGGCATGAAGAGGAGTGGAGTGGGGTGGAGTGGAGTGCAGAAGAATGGAGTGGAATGGAATGGGATGCGGTGAAATGGAGTGGAGTGGTGTGCAGTGGAATGGCATGAAGTGGAATGGAGTGGAATGGAATGGGATGTAAGGGAACGTCGTGTTGTGGATTGGAGTGGAACTGAAAGTAAGAGAACATAACGGAGCGAAGCGGAATGGAATGGAACGGAATAGAATGGAATGGAATGGAACGCAACCAGAGTTGAGATTGTGCAAGTGCGCTCCAGGCTGGGTGACAGAGTGAGATACTCTTGAAAGAAAAGAATGTAATGGAATGCAGTGGAATGGTATGGACTGGAATGGAGTGGAGTGGGGTGAAATGGATTGAAGTGGATTGTAGTGGAGTGAAGTGGAGTGGAGTGGAATGGAGAGGAATAGAATGGGATGGAATGGAATGGAATGAAGTGGAGTGGAGTTGGGTGAAGTGGAGTGCAGTGGAATGTAGACGAATGGAATGGGAGGGAGTGGAATCGAGTGCAGTGGAGTGCAGTGGAGTGGATAGGAGTCGAATGGAGTGGAAAGGAATCAGTTGTAATGGAATGTAGTTGAGTGGAAAAGAGTGGAGTGGAACGGTGTGGAATGGAATGGAATTGAATGGAAAGGAATGTAATGGAATGGAACGGAATGGAATGGAACGGAATGGAATGGAGTGGAATGGAATGGAATGGAACGGAATGGAGTGGAACGGAATGGAATGGAATGGAATGTAGAGGAACGGAATGGAATGGAATGGAATGGAATTTAATGGAAAGCTAAGGAATGCAATGGAATAGAATGCAATGCAGTGAAAAGTTGACATATAATGTGAGCTGAAATTGTGCCACTGTTCTCCAGCCTGAGGGACGCAGTGATATCCTGTCAAAAGAAAGTAATAGAACACATTGGAGTGAAATGGAATGTAATGGGTTGCAGTGGCGTGGAGTGAAGTGGAGTGGAGTGGAATAGAGTTGAATGGAACGGGATGGAGTGGAATAAAATGGAGTGGAGTGGAGTGCAATAGAATGGAATGGAATGGGTTGGAATGGAATGCAATGGAATGGTGAAAAGAAATGTGAGCTGAGATTGTGACAATGCACTCCAGCATTTGTCACAGAGTGATATCCTTTCGAAAAAAAGGAATGGAATGGAATGGAATGGAGAGGAATGGAGTTGAGTGCAGTGGAGTGGAGTGGAATGGAATGGAATGGAATGCATTGAAAGGGAAAGGATTGGAGTGGAATGGAGTGGAAAGGATTGGAATGGAGTGGAGTGGAGTGGTGTCGAGTGGAATTGAGAGGACTGAAGTGGATTGGAGTGGAATGAAATGGAGTGAAGTGGTGAGGAGTGGAAAGGAAGGGAATTGAATGGAGTGGATTGGAATGGAATGGAGTGGAGTGGAGTGAAATGGACAGGGGCGGAATGGAATGGAATGGAATGGAATTAAGAAATGTGAGCTGAGATTGCACCACTGAACTTCAGTCTTTCTGACAGAGTGAGGTCCTGTGGAAAGAAATGAACGGAATGGAACGCAGTGGAATGCAATGAAATGGAGTGGATTGGAGTGGTGTGGAGTGGAATGGAGAGTAGTGGAATGGATTGGAGTGGAATGAGGTGAAATGCAATGGAGTATTGTGGAATAGAGTGGAGTGGAAAGGAGCGGCATGGAATGAGATGAAAGGGAATGGTATGTCATGGAATGGAGTGGACTTAAGTGGAGTGGAGTGGACGGTAATGGAGTGGAGTGGAGTGGAATGGAATGGAATGGAACAGTATGGAATGGAGAGGAGTGGAATGGAGGGGGGTGGAGTGGAACGGAATGGAGTGGAAAGGAATGGAGTGTAGTTGAGTGGAGTCAAGGGGAGTAGAGTGGAGTGGAATGGAGTGGAATAGAATGGAGCGGATTGAAGTGGAATGCAATGGAATGGAGTAGACAGGAATGCAGAGGAATGGAGTGGAATGGAGTGGAATGGAGTGGAGTGGAATGGAGTGGAATCGAATGGATTGGAATGGAATGGAGTGGAATGGGGTGGAGTGTAATGGAGTGGAATCGAATGGACTGGAATGGAATGGAATGGAATGGAATGGAGTCGACTGGAATGGAATGAAGTGGAAAGCACAGGAATGGAATGAAATGGAGTCGAGTGGAGAGGAGTGGAGTGGAGAGGAGTGGAGTGGATTGGAATGGAGTGGAGTGGAGTGGAATGGAGTGGAATGGAATGGAATGAAGTGGAATGCAATGGAATGGAACAGAGTGGAGTGGAATGGAGTGGAATGGAATGGAATGAAGTGGAATGCAATGGAATGGAACAGAGTGGAGTGGAGTTCAGTGGAAGGGAGAAGAGTCGAATGGAGTGGAATGGAATAGAATGGAATGGAGTGGAGTGGAATGGAATGGAATGGAGTGAAGGGGAGTGGAGTGGAAAGTAGTGGAATGGAGTGGAGTGGAGTGGAATGGAATGGAATGGAATCAGGTGGAACAGGTTGGAATAGAATGGAAGGGAATGGAGTGGAAAGAAAGGGGTGTAATGGATTGGAGTGTAATGGACTGGAATGCAGTGGAGTAGAGTGGAGTGGAATGGGTTAGAATGGATTGGAATGGATTAGGATGGAGGGGAATTGAATTGAAAGGAATGCAGTAGAATGCAACGGAATGGAATGGAGTGGAGTGGAGTGGAATGGAGGGGAGTGGAGTGGAATGGAGTGCTGTGGAGTGGAATGGAGTGGAATGGAATGGAATGGAAAGGAATGGAGTGGAGTGGAGTGTAATGGAGTTGAGTGGAGTGGAGTGGAATGGGGTTGAGTGGAGTGGAATGGACTGGAATGGAATGGAATGGAATGGAAAAGAATGGAGTGGAGTGGAGAGGAACAGAGTGGAATGGAATGGAATGGAGTGGAATTGAGTGGAGTTGAATGGAGTCTAGTGGAGTGGAATGGAGTGGAGTGGAATGGAATGGAATGGAATGGAATGGAATAGAATGGAATGGAATGGAAAGGAATGGAATGGAAGGGAGTGGCATGGAGTTGAGTAGAGTAGAGAGGAATGGAATGGAGTGGAATGGACTGGAGTGGATTGGAGTGAAGTGGAGTGAAGTGGTGTGGGTTGGAGTGGATTGGATTGTAGAGGAGTGGGGTGGAGTGAACTGGAGTGGAGTGGAATGGAATGGAATGGAGTGGAATGGAGTGGAATGCAGTGGAGTAGAGTGGAGTGGAGTGGAATGAAGTGGAATGGAATGAGTGGAGTGGAATGGAATGGAATGGAGTGGAATGCAGTGGAGTGGATTGGAGTGGAGTAGAGTGGAATGGAGTGGAGTGGAATGAAGTGGAGTGTAATGTTGTTGAATGGAAAGGAGTGGAACTGAATAGAATGGAAAGGAGTGGAACTGAATAGAATGGAGAGGAGTGGAATGGAATGGAATGGCATGGGGTTTAGTGGAGTGGAGTAGAGTTGAGTGGAGAGGAATGGAGAGGAATGGAGTGGAAAAGACGGAAATGGAGTGGAATGGAATGGAATGGAGTGGAATGGAATGGAATCCAATGGATTGTAGTGGGGTGGAATAGAGTGGAGTGAAGTGGAATAGAGTATAACGGAATGGAAGGTAATGGAATGCAGTGGATTGGAGTGGAGTGGAGCAGAGCGGAACGGAATGGAACGGAATGGAAGACAATGGATTGGAATGTGAGCTGAGTTTTTGCCACTGCGCTCCAGGCTGTGTGACAGAGTGAGATACTTTCGAAAGAATGGAATGCCATGAAGGCAGTGGAAAGGAATGGATTGAAATGAAGTGGAATGGAGTAGATTGGAATGGAGTCAAGTGGAGTAGAGTGTAATGGAGAGGAATGGAATGGGATGGAATGGAATGGAATGAAGTGGAGTGGAATGGGGTTGAATGGAGTGCAGTGGAATGGAGCGGAACGGAATTGGATGGAGTGGAATGGAGTGGAGTGGAGTGGAGTACAGTTGAGTGGAGAGGGGTGAAATGGACTGGAATGGAATAGGGTGTAATGGAATGTAGTGGAGTGGAATGGTGCGGAATGGAATGGAATTGAATTGAATGGAATGGAATGGAATGGAGAGGAATGCAATGGAATGCCACAGAATGCAGTGTAATAGAATGCAATACAATGGATTGACGTATAATGTGAGCTCATATTGTGCCACTGCACTCCAGCCTGGGTGACACAGTAAAATTCTCTCGAAAGAAAGGAAAGGAATGCAATGGAGTGAAATGCAATGGAATGGAATGGAATGGCGTGGAGTGGAGTGGAATTGATCATAGTGGAATGGAGTTGAATGGAAAGGGATGGAGCGGAATGGAACGGAGTGTATTGGAGTGGAGTGAAATAGAATGGAATGGAGTGGGATGGAATGGAATGCGATGGAGTGGAATGCAATGGAATGGGGAAAAGAAATGTGAGCTAAGATTGTGCCACTGCACTGCAGCCTTTACGACAGAGTGAGATCCTGTGGAAAGAAAGGAATGGAATAGAATGGAGTGGAATGGAACAAAATGGAGTGGAGTGGAGTGAAATAGAATGGAGTGGAATGGAATGGAGTGGAGTGGAAAGGAATGGAGTGGAATGGATTATAGTGGAGTGGAATGGAGTGGAATAGAATGGAGTGGAATGGAATGGACTGGAGTGGAATAGAGTGGAGTGGAATGGAGAGAATTGGAGTGGAGTGTAATGGAATGGAGTGGAATGGAATATATTGGAATGGAATGGATTGGAATGGAATGGAATGGAATGAAGAAATGTGTGCTGATATTCTGCCACTGCACACCGGACTGGGTGTCAGAGTAAGTTCCTGTCAAAGAAAGGAATGGAATGGAATGAGATGGAATGGATTGAATGGAGAGGAGTGGAGTGTGGTGGAGTGTGAATGAGTGGAATGGAATGGGATGGAATGGAAAGGTGTGGAGTGGACTGAATGGAGTGGAGTGGAATGGATTGGACTGGAGTAGAGTGGATTGGAGTGGTGTGGAATGGAATGGAATGAAGTGGTGTGGAATGGAATGGAATGGAATGGAAAGGAATGGAGTGGAATGGAGTGGAATGGAATGGAATGGAATGGAATGGAATGGAATGGAATGGAATGGTGAAATGATATGTGAGCTGAGATTGTGCCACTGCACTCCTGGCTGGTTGACCAAGTGAGATACTCTCAAAAGAAAGAAATGGAGTGGAATGCAGTTGAATAGAATGGAATGGAATCGAATGGAATGGAGTGGACTGGAGTGGAGTGAAGTGGACTGGAGTGGAATGGACTGGAACGGAATGGGTTGTATTGCAATGGAATGAAGTGGAATGGAGTGGGTTGGAGTGAAGTTCAGTGGAATGGACAGGAATGGAGTGGGATGGAGTGAAATGCAGTGGAGTGGAGTGGAGAGGATTAGAATGGATTGTAATGGAGTGGAATGGAATCGGATGTAATGGGATGTAATGGAATGTAGTGGAGGGGAGTGGAGTGGAGTGGGACGGAGTGGAATGCAACGGAACGGAACAGAACAGGACTGAACGCAACAGAACGTGACGGAACGGAACAGAACAGAACGGAATGGAGAAATGTGCACTGAGATTGTGCCACTGCGCTACAGCCTGTGTGACAGAGGGATATCCTGTCGAAAGAAAGGAGTGGAATGGAATAGAATGGAATTAAATGGAATGGAATGGACTGGAGTGCAGTGGAATGATATTGAGTGGCATGGAATGGAATGGAATGGAATGCAATGGAGCGGATTGTAGCAGTGCAGAAAGGAATGCAATGGAATGGAAAGAAATGGAATGGAATGTTACCTGAATTTGTGCCACTGCCCTCCAGGCTGGGTGACAGAGTGAGATACTCTCAAAAGAAAGGAATGGAAGGGAATGCAGTGGAATGGAGTGGACTGGAGTGGAGTTTAGTGGAGTGAAGTGGAATGTAATGGAAAGGAGTGGAATGGAATGCAGTGGAGTTTAGGGGAATGGAGTGGGCTGGAGTGGAATGCAGTGCAGTAGAGCGGAATTGAATGGAATGGAATGGAGTGGAGTGGAATGGAGTGGAGTAGAGTGGAGTGGAATGGAGTGGAATGGGTTGAAGTGTAGTGGAGTGGAGTGGAGTGGAATGGAATGAAATGGAATGGACTGGAGTGGAATGGAGTGGAGTGGATTGGAGTGGAATGGAATGGAATGGCAAGGAATGGAATGGAACGGAGTTGAGTGGAATGGAGTGGAATTGAGTGGAATGAAGTGGAATGGAATGGAATGGAATGGAATGGAATGGAATGGAGTAGAGTGGAGTGGAGAGCAGTGGAGTGGAATGGAATGTAATGTAATGGAATGGAATGGAATTGAAAGGAAGCTGAGTTTGTGCCACTGCATTCCAGGCTGGGTGACAGAGAGAGATACCCTAGAAAGAAAGGAATGCAATGGAATGCAGTGGAATGGAATGGAAAGGAATGGAGTGGACTGGACTGGGGAGGAGTGGACTGAAGTGGAGTGGAGTGGAATGGAGACGAATGGAATGGGATGGAATGGAATGGTATGAAGTGGAATAGAGAAGAGTGGTGTGGAAAGAGGTGGAATGGAGCAGAATGGAATGGAATGGAGTGAAATGAAGTGGAGTGGAGTACAAGGGAGTGGAGAGGAGTGGAATGGATTGGAATGGAGCCGGATATAATGGAATGCAGGTGAGTGGAGTGGAACGGAATGGAATGAAACAGAGTGGAGCAGAGCGAAGTGGAGTGGAGTGGAATGGAACGGAACAGAAGGGAGCGGGAGCTGAGTTTGTGCCCCTGCACTCCAGGATGAGAGACAGAGTGAGATACACTCGAAAGAAAGAAATGGAGTGGAATGCAGTGGAATACAATGCAATGGAATGCATTGGAGTGGAGTGGAATGGAATGAAGGGGAGTGCAGTTGAACGGAGAGGAATGGAATGGGACAGAATGGAATGAATTGACGTGGAGTGTAGTGGGGTGGAGTGGAGTGCACTGGAATGGGATGGAGTGGAATGGAGTGGAGTTAAATAGAATGGAAGGGAATGGGATGGAATGGAATGCAATGGAATGATGAAAAGAAATGTGAGCTGAGTTAGTGTCACTGCACTCCAGCATTTGTGACAGTGAGATTCTGTGTAGATAAAGGAATGGAATGGCATGGAATGGAATGGAATGGAATGGAATGGAATGGAATGGAATGGAATGGAATGGAATGGGGTGGAGTGGGGTGGAGTGGAATGTAGTGGGATGGAGTGGAATGGAGTGGGGTGGAGTGGAATGGTGTGGGGTGGAGTGGAATGGAGTGGAGTGGAGTGGAGTGGAATGGAGTGGAGTGGAGTGGAGGGGAGTGGAGTGGAGTGGAGTGGAATGTAAGGGAATGGAATGGAGTGGAGTGGAGTGGAGTATATTGGAATGGAATGGACTGGAATGGAATGGAATGGAACGAAGAAAAGTGTGCTGGGATTGTGGTAATGCACTACAGCCTGTGTGACAGAGGCAGATACATTCGAAAGAGAGTAGCAGAATGGAAGGGATTGGAATGTAATGGAATGGAATGGATTGGAGTGCAGTGGAGTGGTATTGAGTGGAGTGGAGTGGAGTGCAGTGGAATGGAATGGAATGGAATGGAATGGAATGGAAAGGTGAAGTGAAATGTGAGCTGAACTGTGCCTATGAGCACCACCCTGGGTGACAGAGTGAGATCCTGTCAAAAGAAAGGAATAGAATGGAATGGAGTGGAATGGAATGGAATGGAGTAGAGTGGAGTGGAGTGGAGTAGAGTGGAGTGGAGTGGAGTGGAAAGGACTGGAAAGGAATGGAATGGAATGAAAGAAGTGGAGTGGACTGCAATGTAATGGAGTGGAGTGGAGAGGAGTGAAGTAGAGTGGAGAGGAGAGGAATGGAGTGGAATGGAATCGGATGTTACGGAATTTAGTGGAGTGGAGTGGAATGGAATGGAACAAAACAGAATTGAATGGAAAGGAATGGAGAAAAGTGTGCTGAGATAGTCCCACTGCGCTACAGCCTGTGTGACAGAGGGAGATACTGTTGACAGAAAGGAGTGGAATGGAAGTGATTGGAATGGAATGGAATGTATTGGAGTGGAGCAGAGCAGAATTGAGGGGAGAGGAGTAAATTGCAGTGGAATGAAATGGAAAGGAATCTAATGGAATGGAAAGGAATGGTATGTTGAAATGAAATGTGAGCTGAGATTGTGCCACTGCACAACACCCTGGGTGACAGAGTGATATCCTGTCAAAAGAAAGGAATGGAATGGAAAGGAAAGTATGTTGAAATTAAATGTGAGCTGAGATTGTGCCACTGCACAACACCCTGGGTGACAGAGTGATATCCTGTCAAAAGAAAGGAATGGAATGGAAAGGAGTGGAATGGAATGGAATGGAGTTGAGTGGAGTGGAGTGGAGTGAAGTGGAAAGGAGTGGAATGGAATGGATTGGAATGGAAAGCAGTGGGGTGGACTGGAATGGATTGGAGTCGAGTGGAGTGGAATGGTTTGGAGTGGAGTGGAGTGGATTGGATTGGAGTGCAGTGGAGTGGAATAGAGTGGAATAGAATGGAATGGAATGATGAAATAAAATGTGAGCAGTGATTGTGCCGCTGAGTTCCAGGCTGAGTGACAGAGTGAGATACTATTGAAAGAAAGGAATGGAATGGAAAGCAGTGGAATAGAATAGAATAGAATGGAATGGAATGGTGTGGACTGGAGAGGAGTGGAGTGGAGTGAAGTGGAGTGGAGTGGAATGGAGAGGAATGGAAGGGGATGGAATGGAATGGAATGAAGTGGAGTGGAGTGGGATGAAGAGGGGTCCAGTGGAATGGAGCAGAATGGAATGGGTTGGAGTGGAATGGACTGGAGTGAAATGCAGTGGAGTGGAGAGGAGTGGAATGGAATGGAATTGAATGGAATGGAATCGGATGTAAAAGAATGTTGTGGAATGGAGTCGAGTGGAATGGAATGGAATGGAATCGGATGTAACATAATGTTGTGAAATGGAGTCTAGTGGAATGGAATGCAACGGAGAGGAGTGGAGTAAGAGCAAAACGGAATGGAGTGGAATGCAGCAGAACGGAGTGGTATGGAACGGAATGGAACAAATGAAATTGGAGCTGAGATTGGGCTACTGCATTCCAGGCTGGGTATCAGAGTGAGATACTATCGAAAGAAAGGAATGAATGGAATGCACTGAAATGGAATGGAGTGGAGTGGAGTAGACTGGAGCGGAGTGAAGTGGAGTGGAGTGGAATGGTGAGGAACGGAAAGAGATGGAATGGAATTGAATGAAGTGGAGTGGAGTGGGGTGGAGTAGAGTGCAGAGTAATGAAGAGGAATGGAACGGGATGGTGTAGAATGGACTGAAGTGGATTGCAGTGGAGTGCAGAGGAGAGGAATGGAGTGGAGTGGAACCGGATGTAATGGAATGTAGTGGAGTGGAGTGGAGTGAAGTGGAACAGACTGGAATGGAATAGAATTGAATGGAATTCAATGGAATGGAATGGAATGCAATGGAATGCAATAGAAAAGAATGTAATCCAATGCAAAGATGACATGCAATGTGAGCTGAGATTGTGCCACTGCACTCCAGCCTAGGTAACATAGTGATACCCTGTCGAAAGAAAGGAAGGGAATGCAATGGATTGAAATGAAATGGAATGGAATGGAATGGAGTGGAGTGAAGTAGACTGGAGTGGAGTGGAGTGGAGTGGAGTGGAATGGAGTCGAATGGAAAGGGATGGAGTGGAATGGAAAGGAATGGAGTGGAGTGGAGTGAAATAGAATGGAATGGAAAGGTGTGGAATTGAATGCAATGGAATGGTGAAAAGAAATCTGAGGTGTGTTTGTGCTACAGCATTCCAGACTTCGTGACAGAGTGAGATCCTGTGGAAAGAAAGGAATGGAATGGAACGGAGTGGAATGGAATGCAATGGAATAGAGGCGAGTGGAGTGGAGTGGAATGGAGTGGAGTGGAACTGAATGGAGTGGAATGGTGTGCAGTGGAGTGGATTAGAGTAGAATTGTGTGGAATGGAATGCAGTGCAATGGAATGCACTAGAGTGGAATAGAGTGAATTGGAATGGAATGGAGGGGAATGGAGTGGATTGGAATGGAAAGGATTGGAATGGAATGGAATGGAATAGAATGGAATGGAATGAAATGAAGAAATGTGTGCTGAGATTGTGACACTGCCCTACAGCCTGTGTGACAGACCAAGATCCTGTCATAAGAAAGAAGTGGAATGGAATGGAAAGGAATACAATGGAACAGAAAGGATTGGACTTTAGCAGAGTGGAATTGAGTGGAATGGAATGGAATGGAGCAAATTGGAGCGGAACAGAAGGGAATGGGGAATGGAATGGAATGGAATGGAATGAAGTGGACTGGAGTGGCGTTTAGAGGAGTGAAGTGGAGTGAAGTGTAATGGAGAGAAACGGAATGGGAAGGAATGGAATGTAATGAACTGGAGTGGAGTAGGTTGTAGTGGAGTGGAGTGGAATGGAGAGGAGTGGAATGGAGTGGAGTGGATTGTAGTGGAGAGGAGAGGAGTGGAATGGAGTGGAATGCAATTGGATGTAATGGAATGTAGAGGAGGGGAGTGGAGTGCAGTGGAACAGAGTGGAATGGAATGGAATTGAATGGCAGGGAATGGAAAGGAACAGAATGGAATGGAATTCAATGGAATGCAATGGAATAGAATGCAATGCAATGGAAAGTTGACATTGAATGTGAGCTGAGATTGTGCCACTGCACACTAGACTGGGTGACACAGTGATATCCTGTCGAAAGAAATGAATGGATTGCAATGAAATTATATGGAATGGAACGCAATGGGAAGGAGTGGCGTGGTGTCGAGGGCAGTGAAATAACATGGAATGGAATGTGATGGGATGGAATGGAATATAATGGAATGGAGAAAAGAAATGTGAGCTGAGATTGTGCCACTGCAATCCAGCTTTTGTTACAGAGTGAGATCCTGTGGAAAAAAAGCAATGGAATGGAATGAAGTGGAATGGAATGGGGTTGAGTGTAGTGGAGTGGAGTGGAATGGAGTGGAAAGGAATTGAGTGGAATGGAATGGAGAGGAGTATAATGAGGTGGAGTGAAGTGGAATGGAGTGGAGTGGAGTGGAGTTGAAAGGACTGGAGTGGAATGGAATAAAATAGAACGGATTGGAATGAAGAAATTTGTGCTGAGATTTTGCCACTGCTCTATAGCCTGAGTCACAGAGGGAGATCCGGTCGAAAGAAAGGTGTGGAATGGAAGGGATTGGAATGGAATGGAATAGAATTTATTGGAGTGGAGGGGAGGGGAATTGAGTGGAGAGGAATGAAGTGGAATGGAATGGAAAGAAACGGAAAGGTGAAATGAAATGTGAGCTGAGATTGTGCCACTCAACAACAGCCTGGGTGACAGAGTGTGATCCTGTCAAAAGAAAGTAATGGAATGGAATGGAGTGGAATGCAACGGAATGGAGTGGAGGGTACTGTAGTGGAGTGGAAAGGAGTGGAATGGAATGGGGTGGAATGGAAAGGAGTGGAGTGAACTGGAATGGAATGGAGTGGAGTGGAGTGGAATGGGATGGAATAGAACGGAAAGAAGGGGAGTGGATGGGGGCAGAGTGAGTGCAGTTGAATGAAGGGCAATAGAATGGGATAGAGTGGAATGGAGTGGAGTGGATTGCAGTGGAGTCGCGAGGAGTGGAATGGAGTGGAATAGAAAGGATGTAACGGGATGTAGTGGAGTGGAGTGGAACGGAATGGAATGGAATGGAATAGAATTGAATGGAATGGAATGGAATAGAATGGAATGCAATGGAATGAAAAGAATGCAATGGAATAGAATGCAATGGAATGTATAGTTGACATGTAATCTGAGCTGAGATTGTGACACTGCACTCCAGGAAAGGTGACGCAGTGATAACCTGTAGTAAGAAATGACTGGAAAGCAATAGAGTGAAATGGAATGGAATGAAATGGAATGTACTGGAATGGAGTATAGTGCAGCGGAGTGGAGTGGAGTGGATTGGAGTGCAAAGGAATAGAGTGGAGTGGAATTGAGTGGAGTGTGCTGGAGTGGAGTGGAGTGCAGTGCAATGGATTGGAGTGGAATGGAATGGAGTGGAATGGAAAGGAATGTAGTGGAGTGAAAGGAGTGGAATGGAATGGAGTGGAATGGAAGGGAATGGAGCGGAGTGAATGTAATGGAATGTAATGGAGTGGGGTGAAGTGGAGTGCAGTGGAGTGTAGTTGACTGGAGTGGAGAAGAATGGAAGGAAATGGAGTGGAAAGAAATGGAAAGGAGTGGAATGGAATGGAATGGAATGGAAAGGAATGAAATGGTGGGTAGTGGAGTGGAATGGAGTGGAGAGTAGAATGGAGTTGAACGGAGTGGAATGGAATGGAATGCAATGGAATTGAGCGTAGTGGACTGGAAAGCAGTGGACTGGAGTGGAATGGAATGGACTGGAGTGGAGTGGAGCGGAGTGGAGTGGAGTGGAATTGACAGGAATGCAGTGGAGTGGAATGGCGTGGAGCAGAATGAACTGGAGTGGAATGGAGTGGAGTGGAATGGAGTGGCATGGAATGGAGTGGAATGGAATGGAAACGAGTGGATTGGAATGGAATGGAAAGGAATCAAGTGGCGTGGAGTGTATTGGAGTGGCGTGGAGAGGAATGGCATGTAATGGAATAGAGTGGAATGGAATGGAGTGGATTGGAAAGGAGTGGAGTAGGGTGAAGTGGAGTGGAGAGGAATGGAGTGGAGTGGAATGGAGTGAAATGGAGTGGAATGGAGTGGAGTGGAATGGAGTGAAATGGAGTGGAATGGAGTGGAGTGGAATGGAGTGAAATGGAGTGGAATGGAGTGGAGTGGAATAGAGAGAAATGGAGTGGAATGGAATGGAGTGCAATGGATTGGAGTGGAGTGCAGGGAAATGGAATGGAGTGGATTGGAACGGAATGGAATGATCTGGAGTGGAATGGAGTGGAGAGGGGTAGAGTGGAGGGGAGTGGAATGGAGTGGAGTGGAATTGAGTGAAGTGAAATTGAGTGGAATGGAATGGAGTGGAGTGGAATGGAATGGAGTGGAATGCAGTGGGTTGGAGTGAGTTGGAGTGGAGTGTAGTTAGTGGAGTGAAGTGGAGTGGAAAGGAGGGGAATGGAATGAAATGGAATGGAATGGAATGAAATGGAATGGAGGGGAGTGGAGTGGAATGGAGTGTAGTAGAATGGAATGGAGAGGACTGGAGAGGAATGGAATGGAATGCAATGGAATGAAGTGGAGTGGAACGGAGTGGAGTGGAATGGAGTGGAGTGGAGTGGAATGGAATGCAGTGGAGTGGAGTGGAGTGGAATGGGATGGAATGCAGTGGAGTGGAATGGCGTGGAGTGGAATGAAGTGGAGTGGAATGGAGTGGAATGGAATGGACTGGCATGGAATAGAGGGGAATTGAATACAATGGAGTGGATTGGAAAGGAATGGAAAGGAGGGGAGTGGAGTGGAGTAGACTGGTGTGGAGTGGAGTGGAATGGAGCTGAATGTACTTCAATGGAGTACAATGGAATGGAATGGAGTGGAATGGAATGGAATGATATGGGGTGGATTGGAGTGGAATATAGTGGAGTGGAGTGGAATGGAATGGAAGAGAATGGAATGGAGTAGAGTGTAATGGAATGGAGTGGAGTGAAGTGGAGTGGAATGGAATGGCATGGATTAGAGTGGAATGGAGTGGAGTGGATTAGAATGGAATGGAATGGAATGGATTGGAGTAAAATGGAATGGAATGGAATGGAATGGAGGGGAGTGGAGGGGGGTGGAGTGGAAAGGAATTGAGTGAAGTGGAATGGAGTTGAAGGGAATGTCGTGGTGTGGGATGGAGAGGAAGTGAATGGAGTGAAGCGGAGTGGAATGGAGTGGAAGGTAACGGAGAGGAATGGAGTCGAATGGTTTGGAATGGAGTGGAGTGGATTGGAGTGGAATGGTGTCGAATGGACTGGAATGGAGTGGAGTGGAATGGAATGGAATGGAATGGAATTGAATCGAATGGAATGGAGTGGAGTGGAGTGGAATGGAGTAGAGTGGAGTGGAATGGAATGGAGTGGAGTGTAGTGGAGTGGAATGGGGACGAATGGAATGGGACGGAGTGGAATGCAACGGAGTTGAGTGGAGTATCGTGGAGTGAAATAGAATGGAAAGGAATGGGATGGAATGGAATGCAATGGAATGCTGAAAGGAAATGTGTGCTTTTATTGTTCCACTGCACTCCAGCCTTTGTGTCGGAATGAAATCCTGTGGAAACAAAGGAAAGGAATGGAATGGAATGGAAGGGAATGGAATGGAAAGGAATGGAATGGAATACAATGGAGTGTAGTGGTATGGAGAGGAGTGTAGTGTAGCGGAGTATAATGGATTAGAGTGTAATGGAGTGGAGTGTCGTGTAGTAGAGTGGAATGGAGTGGAATGGAATGGAGTGGAAAGGAATGGAGTGGAGTGGAATGGAACGGAGTGGATTGGAGTGGAATGGAATCGAATGGAATGAAATAGAATGGAATGGAATGAAGAAATATGGGCAGTGATTTTGCCACTGCGCTGGAGCCTGTGTGACAGGGGGGATCCTGTCGATAAAACAGAGTGGAATGGAAGGGATTGGAATGGAATGGAATGGAATGTATTGGAGTGGAATTGAGTGGAGTGGAATGCAGTGGAATGGAATGGAATGGAATGGAATGGAATGGAATGGTGAAATGAAATGTGAGCTGAGATTGTGCCACTACACTCCAGGCTGGGTGACAGAGTGAGATACTCTCGAAAGAAAGAAATAGAATAGAAAGAATTGGAATGGAGTGGATTGCAGTGGACTGAAGTAGACTGGAGTGGAATGGAGTGGACTGAAGTAGACTGGAGTGGAATGGAGAGGAATGGAATGGAATCAGACGTAAAGGATTGGAATGATGAGGAGTGGAGTGGGGAGGAGTGGAGTGCAGTGGAACGGAGCGGAATGTAATGGGATGGAGTGGAGTGGAGTGCAGTGGAGTGGAGTGGAGTGCAGTGCAGTGGAGCAGAGAGGAGTGGAATGGAGTGGAATGGAATTGGATTTAAAGGAATGTACTGGAGCAGAGTGGAGTGGAGTGGAAATGAGTGGAATGGAATGGAATTGAATGCAATGGAAATGAAAGGAATGGAATGGAATGCAATGGAATTCAATGCAATAGAATGCTGTTCAATAGAAAGTTGACATGTAATGTGAGCTGAGATTGTCCCTAAGCACTCCAGCCTGTTTGACAGTGATATCATGTCGAAAGAAAGGAATGGATTGCAATGGAGTGAAATGGAATGGAATGGAATAGAGTGGAGTGGAGTAGAATGGAGCGGAATGGAGAGGAATAGAGTGGAATGGAATGGGACGCAGTGGAATGGAATGGAGTGGAGTGGAGTGGAGTGGAATGAAATAGAATGAAATGGAATGGGATGGAATGGAATACAATGGAATGAAGAACAGAAATGTGAGTTGAGATTGTGTCACTGCACTCCAGCCTTAATGACAGAGTGAGATTCTGAGGAAACAAAGGAATGGATTTGAAAGGAGTGGAATGGAATGGAATGTAGTGCAGTGGAGTGGAGTGGAATGGAGTGGAGTGGAGTGGAATGGAATGGAATGGAATGGAAGGGAATGGAATGGAATGGAGTGGAGTGGAGTGGAATAGAGAGGAGTGCACTGGAATGAGGTGGAGTGTAGTGGAAGGGAAGAGAATGCAATGGAATGTAGTGGAGTGGAATGGAGTGGAAGGGAATAGAATGGAATGGAATTCAGTGGAGTGGAATTGAGTGGATTAGAATGGAGAGGAGTGGAATGAATTGAAGTGGAATGGATTGGCTTGGAATGGAAAGGAATGGAATGGAGTGGAGGGGAGTGGAGGTGAGTGGAGTGGCATGGAATAGAATGGAGTGGCACGGAATGGAATGGAGTCAAATGGAATCCAGTGGATTGGAATGAACTGTTGTGGAGTGGAATGGAGTGGAGTGGAATGGATTGGAATGGAGTGTAGTGGAGTGGAATGGAGTGGAGTGGAGTGGAATGGAGAGGAGTAGAGTGGAATGGAAAGGAATGCAATGGAACGAAGTGGTGTGGATTGGATTGCAGTGAAATGGAGTACAGTGGAATCTAATGGAGTGGAGTGGAGTCGAGTGGAATGGAATGGAATAGAATGGAATGGAATGGCATGGAATGGAGTGGAGTAGAGTGGAGTGGAATGGAAGGGAGTTGAGTGGAATGGAGTGGAAAGGAATGGAGTGGAGTGGATTGGATTGGAATGGACTGGAACGGAGACGAATGGAATGAAGTGGAACGGAATTGACTGCAATGGAATTGAATGGAATGGAATGGAGAGGAGTGGAGTGGAATGGAGTGGAAATGAATGGAATGGAGTGGAATGGAAGGGAATGGAGATAAGTGGATTTGAATTGACTGAAGTGGATTGGAGTGGAGTGGAGTGGAGTGGCATGGAATGCAATGCAGTGGAATGGAATGCAATGGAGTGGAATGGAATGGAATAAAATGGAATGGAGTGGAGTGGAGAGGAATGGAGTGGAGTGGAGTGTAATGGAGGGGAGTAAAGAGGAACAGAATGGAATGGAATGGAAAGGAGGAAAGTGCAATTCTATGGAGTGGAGCGGACATGAATGGAATAGAGTGGAGTTGAGTGATGTGGAGTCGAGCGGAAAGGAATGGAATGGAATGCAGTGGAGTGGAATGGTGTGGAGTGGAGAGGAATGTAATGGAATGTAATGGAGTGGAATGAAATGGAGTGGACTGGAATGCAGTGGAATGGAGTGGAGTGGAATGGAGTGGGTTAGAAAGGAGTGGAGTGGAGTGGAATGGAAGGGAACGGAAAGGAATGGAGTGGAATGGAATGGAAAGGAGTGGATTGAAATTGAATGGAATGGAATGGAGTGCAGTGGAGTGGAAGGGAGTGGAATAAAATGGAGTAAAGTGCAGTGGAATGGAGTGGAGTGGAGGGGAGTGGAATAAAATGGAGTACAGTGCAGTGGAATGGAGTGGACTGGAGTGGAGTGGATTGGAGTGGAGTAGATTGAAATGGAATGGAAAGGAATGGAGTGGAGTGGAATGGTGTGGAGTGGGGTGGAAAGGAATGGAACAGAATGGAATAGAGAGGAATGGAATGGCATGTAGTGTAGTGGAGTGAAGTGGAAACGAATGGAATTGAATGGAATGGAATGGAGTGGAGTGGAGTGGAGTAGAATGGAGTGGAGTGGAGTGGAATGCAGTGAAGTAGACTGTAGAGTAATGGAGTGTAGTGGAATGGAATGGAATGGAATGGAATGGAAGCTGAGATTGTGCTACTGTGCTCCAGGCTATGTGACAGAGTGAGATACTAATGAAAAAAAGGAATGGAATGGAATAGAATGGAGTGGACTGCATTGGAACGGAGTGGAATGAAGTGGAGTGGCGTGGAATGGAGAGAACTGGAATGGGATGGAACAGAATGGCATGGATTGAAGTGGAGCAGAGTGAGGTGGAGTGGAATACAGTGCAATGGAGATGAATGCAATGGGATGGCGTGAAATGGAGTGGAGTGGAATGCAGTGGAGTGTAGAGTGTAAAGGAGAGGAATGCAATTGGATGTAACGGAATGTAGTGGAGTGGAGTGGAGTGGAGTGGAGTGGAAAGGAATGAAATGGAACAGAGCAGAGCCGGGCGAGCTGAATGGAGTAGAACGGAAAGGAATGGAATGGAATGGAATGGGAGCTGAGATTGTGCCACTGTGCTCCAGGCTGAGAGACAGAGTGAGATACTCTCGAAAGAAAGGAAAATAATGCAATGGAGTAAAATGGAATAGAATGGAGTAGAGTGGATTGGAGTGAAGTGGAATAGAACGGAATGGAATGCAATGGAATGCAGTGGATTGGAGTGAAGTGGACTGGAGTGGAATGGAGAGAAATGGAATGGGATGGAATGGAATGGAATGAACCGGAGTTGATTGAGGTAGAGAGGATTCCAGTGGAATGGAGCGGAATGGAAGAGAACGAGTGGAATGGAGAGGAGAGGACTGCAGCAGAGTGGAGAGGAGTGGAATGGAGTGGAATGGATTCTGACGTAATGGAATGTAGTGGAGTGGAGTAGAGTTGAGTGGAACAGAGGGGAATAGTACAGAATTGAAAGAAATGGAATGGAACGGAGTGGAATGGAATGGAATTGAAAGGAATGGAGTGGAGTGGAGTGGAAGTGAGTAGAATGGAGTGGAGTGGAGTGGAAGGGAGTAGAATGGAATGGAGTGGAGTGGAGTGGAATGGAATGGAATGGAGTGGAGTGGAATGATATGGAGTGGAATGGAATGGAGTGGGATGGAGTGGAATGGAGTGGAATGGGGTGGAATTCAATGGAGAAGACTGGAGTGGAAACGAATTGTACGGAGTGGAGTAAAATTCAATGGAATCGAATGGAGTCGAGTGGAGTGGAGTGGAATGGAGTGGAGTGGACTGGAATGGAGTGGAATGGAGTTGAATGGAACGAAATGTAATGGCATGGAATGGAGTGGAATGGAGTGGAATGGCGTGAAATACATTGGAGTCTAGTTAAACGTAATGGAATGGATTGGAGAGGGAAAGATTGGAGTGGAGTGGAGTGGAATAGAATGGAGTATAGTGGAATGCAGTGAAAACGAATGGAGTGGAATGGAATGGAAAGGAGTGGAATTCAATGGAATGGAATGGCATGGATTGGAAACGGAGTGGAGTGGAGTAGAATGAATTGGAAAGGAATGCAATGGAGTGGAGTGGAGTGGTTTGGAAAGGAATGGCATGGAATGGAGTGGAGTGGAATGGACGGGAATGGAATGGAGTGGAATGAAGTGGAGTGGAGAGGATTGGAATGGAGTGGAACGGTCTGAAAGGAGTGGAATGGAATGGAATGGAATGGAATGGAGTAGATTGGAATGAAGTGGAAAGGCATGGAATGGAGAAAATTAGAGTAGAATGGAGTGGAGTGGCGTGGAATGGAAGGGAGTGGAGTGGCGTTGACAGGAGTGGATTGGAATGTAGTGGATGGAGTAGAGTGGAAGGGAGTGGAATTATATGGAATGGAATGGATTGGATTGGAGTGAAAGAGAGTTGAGTGGAGTTGAATGTAGAGGAATTGAAAGAAGTGGAAAGGAGTGGAGTGGAGTGGATTAGAGTGGATTGGAATGGAATAGAGTGGAGTGGAAAGGTGTGGAAATGAATGGAAGGGAAGGGAAAGGAAAGGAACTGAATGGAATGGAATGTAGTGGGGTGGAGAGGAGTGGAGTGGACTGGAGTGGAGTGGAATCGAATGGTGTGTATTGGAGTGGAATGTATTGGAGTGGAGGGTAATGGACAGGAATTGAGTGGAGTGGAGTGGAGTGAAATAGATCGGAATGGCATGGAATTGAATGGAATGGAGTGGATTGGAATTGAGTGGAGTGGAGTCGATTGGAGTGGTGAGGAATGGAATGGAGCAGCATGGAGTGGAGCACAGTGGAATTCAATGGAGTGGATTGGAAAGATGAGGAGTGGACTGACGATGAGTGAAGTGGAATGGAATGGAGTGGAGTAGAGTGGAGTGGAGAGCAGAGGAGTCACATGGAATGGAATGGAATGGAATGCAATGGAAGGTGAGATTGTGCCACTGCTCTCCAGGGTGAGTGACAGAGTGTGATACTCTCGAAAGAAAAGAATGGAATGGAATGCAGTGGAATGGAATGGAATGCAATGCAGGGCATTGGACTGGAGTGGAGTGAAGTGAAGTGGATTGGAATGGAATTGAGAGGAATGGAATGGGACGGAATGGAATGGAATGAAGTGGACTGGAGTGGGGTGGATTTGAGTGCAATGGAATGCAGCAGAATGGAATCGGATGGAGTGGAATGGAGTAGAGTGGAGTGCAGTGGAGTGGAAAGGAGTGCAATGGAGTGGAATGGAATCAGAAGTAATGGAATGCAGTGGAGTAGAGTGGAGTAGAGTGGAAGGGAACTGAACAGGAAGGAGGAAAGCGGAGTGGAATGGAACGGAACGGGAGGTGAGATGGCGCCACTGCACTCCAGGCTGGGTGACTGAGTGAGATATTCTCTAAATAAAGGAATGGAATGGAATGCAGTAGAACGGAATGGAAAGGAATGGAGTGGAGTGGAGTGGAATGCAGTGAAGAGGAATGGAGTGAAATGGAGAGGAAAGGAATGGGATGGAAGGGAAATGAATGAATTGTAATGGAGTGCGGTGGAATGCATTGCAGTGGAACGGAGCAGAGTGGAATGGAAAGGAGTGGAATGGAGTGGAGTGGAGTGCACTGGAGAGGAGAGGATTGGAATGGACTGGAATGGAATTGGATGTAATGGAACGTAGAGGTGTGGAGTGGAACGGAGTGGACAAGAGTGGAATGGAATGTAATGGAATGGAAAGGAATGGAGTGGAATGGAATGGAATGGAATGGAGTGGAATGGAATGGAATGAAATGGAGTGGAGTGGAGTGAAATGGAGTGGAGTGGAGTGGAGTGGAATATGATAGAATGGAGAGGAGGGGAATGGAGCAGAATGAAATGGAGTGCAGTGGAATGGAGTGGAGTGGAATGGAATCAAAAGGAGTGGAATGGAACGGAGTGCAACAGACTGGAATGGAGTGGACTGTAGTGGAATTTAGTGGAACGGGCTGGAATGGAGTGGAATGGAATGGATTTGAGAGGAATGGAATGGAATGGAGTGGAATGGAATGGTGTGGAATGGAATGGAATAGAGTGGAATGAAATGGAGTGGAGTGGAGTGGAATGGATTGAAGTGGAATGGAATGGGTTGGAGTGTAAAGGAATGGAGTGGAGGGGATTAGAGTGAAGTGGAATGAAATGGATTTGAGTAGAGTGAAGTTTTGGTGAGTGGCATGGAAGGGATTGGAATAGAATGGAAAGGAGTGGAGTGGAATGGAATGGAATGGAATTCTATGGAATTCAATGGAATGGAATGAAATGGAGTAGAGTGGAGAGGAATGTATTGGAGTGGAGTGGAATGGAGTGGAGTGGAGACGAGTGGAAAGGAATGGAGTGGATGGAAAGGAGTGGAGTGGAGTCGAATGGTATGGAGTGGTGTGGAGTGGAGTGGAATAGAGTGGAAAGGAATACAGTGGAATGGAGTGTTGTGGAGAAGAGTGGAGTGGAGTGAAATGGAGTGGAATGGAGTGGAGTGGAGTGGAGTGGAATGGAGTGGAATGGAGTGGAGTGGAGTGGAGTGGAATGGAGTGGAAAGGAGTGTAGTGGAGTGAAGTGGAGAGAAGTGGAATAGGGTGGATTGGAGTTTACAGGAGGGGATTGGAATGGATTGGCGTGGAATGGAATTGAAAGAAATGGAATGGTGTGGAGTGGAGTGGAGAGGAGAGGAATGGAATTTAATGAAATGGAATGGAGTGAAGTGGAGACGAATGGAAAGGAGTGGAAGGGAGTGGAGAGGAGTGAAATGGAGTGGAGTTCAGTGGAGTGGTGAGGATAGGAGTGGAGTGGAGTGGGGTTGAGTGGAGAGAAATTAAGTGGGGTGTAGTGGAATTTACTGGTGTCAAAAATAATGGAAAGGAGTGGAATGGAATTGAGTAGAGTGGAATGGAACAGAGTGGAGTGGATTGGAATGGAATGGAATGGAGTGGTAGTGCAGTGCAGTAAAGAGGAATGGAGTGGTGTGCAATGGAGTGTAGTGGAGTGGAATGGAGTGGATTGTATTGGATCGGAGTGCAGAGGACTGGCACGGAATGGGATGGAATGGATTGAAGAGGAGTGGAATGAGAGGACTGGAGGGGAATGGTGTGGAAATGAAAGAAACGGAATGGAGTGGAGTGGAGTGAAATGGAACAGAGTGGAGTGGAATGGTGTGGAATGGAATGGACTGGAAAGGAGTGGAATAGAATGGAATGGAAAGTAGTGGAATGGAGAGGAGTGGAGAGGGGTGCAGTGGAGAGGATTGTTGTGTTGTGGAGAGGGGTTGAGTGGAGAGAAGTGGAGTGGGGTGTAGTGGAGTTTACAGAAGTGGAAGGTAATGGAATGGAATGGAATGGAATGGAATAGAGTGGAATGAAAAGGAGTGGAGTGAAGTGGAATGGAATGGAGTTCAGTGGAGTGGAGTAAAGAGGAACGGAGTGGAGTGGAATAGAGTGTAGTGGAGTGGAATGGAGTGGAGTGTATTGGAGTGGAGTGCAGAGGTGTGGCATGGAAAGGTATGGAATGGATTGTAGTGGAGTGGAAAGGAGAGCAGTGGAGTGTAATGGCGTGGAATGGAAAGCAGTGGAGTGGAATGCAGTGAAGTCGAATGGAATGGCATGGAGTGGAATGATGTGGAATGGAATGGCATGGAGTGGAATGATGCGGAATGGAATGTAGTGGAGTGGAGTGGAATGGAATGGAATGGAATGCAGTGGAATGGAGAGGAGTGGAGTGGAGTGGAGGGGAATGGAGTGGAATGGAGTGAAATGCAATAGAGTGTAGTGGAGGGGAATGTAGTGGAGTGGAGTGGAGTGGTGTGGAGTGGAGTGGAATGTAATGGAATGGAATGGAATGCAGTGGAGGGGAATGGAGTGGATGGGAATGGAGTGAAGTGGACTGGAGCACAGTGGAGTGGAGTGAAATAGAATGGAGTGGAGGAGAGTGGTGTGGAATGTACTGGAGGGGAGTGAAAAGGAGTGGAGCGAAGTCGAGTGCAGTGGAAAGGATTGGAGAGCATTGGAGGGGAGTGATGTGGAATGGAATGGAATGGAGTGGAGTGGAATGCAGAGGAGTGGCATGGAATGGTATGGAATGGAATGGATTGGAGTGGAATGGAGGGATTAGAATGGACTGCCGTGCAATGGACTGGAGTGGAATAGAGTGCCATGAAATTGAATTGAATGGAATGGATTGGAATGAAGTGGAGTAGAATGAAATGGTATGGAATGGAGTGGAGTGGAGTGGGGTTTATTGGATAGAAGTTAAGTGGCGTGGAGTGGATTTTACTGGAGTGGAAAGTAAAGGAATGGAGTGGTATAGAGTGGAATGGAATGCAGTTGAGTGGAGTAGAATGGAACGGAGTGGACTGGAGTGGAATAAAGAGGAATGGAGTGGAGTGGAATGGACTGGAGTGGAATGGAATAGAATGGAAAGAAGTGTCGTTGAGTACAGAGGACTGGAATGGAGTGGAATGGAGTGGAGAATAATGGAGTTGAGTGGAATGGAATGGAATGGAGTGGAATGGAATGGAATGGAATGGAATGGAATGAAGTAGAGTGGAATGGAAGGGAGTTGAGTTCAATGGAGTGGAGTGGAGTGGGGTGGACTTGAGTGCAGTGGAATGGAGCTGAATGGAATGGGATGGAGTGGAATGGAGTGGAATGGAATGGAATGGAGTGGAGTGGAGAGCAGTGCAATGGAATGTAATGACATGGATTGGAGTGGAACGGAATGGAGTGGAGTGGAGTGAAATACACTTGAATGGAGTAAGATGGAATTGAATGCAATGGAATGTTGAAAAGAAATGTGAACTGAGATGGTGACACTGCAATCCAGCATTTGTGACAGAGTGAGATCCTGTGGACAGAAAGGAAATGAGTGGATTGGAGTTGATGGAATGGAGTGGAGTGGAATGAAAAGGAACAGAATGGAGAGGAGAGGTGTGGAGTGCAGTGGAGTGGAGTAGGGTTGAGTGGAGAAAAGTTAAGCATGGTGGAGTGGAGTTCACAGGAGTTGAAAGTAATGGAATGGAGTGGAATGGAATGGAAAAGAGTGGAAAGGAATGTAGTGGAGGGGAGTGGTATGGAATGGATTGAACTGGAGTGGAGAAAAGAGGAATGGAGTGGAGAGGAATGGAGTGTATTGGAGTGGAATGGAGTGCAATGTATTCGAGTGGCGTGCAGAGGAGTGGCATGGAATGGAATTGAATGGATTGTAGTGGATTGGAATGGAGTGTAGTGGAATGGAATGGGATGGAATGGAATGGAGTGGAGTGGAATGGAATAGAATGGAATGGAGTGGAATGGAGTGGAGACAAATGGAGTGTAGTAAAATGGAATGGAACGGAATGGAATGGAATGGAGCAGACTGGAATGGAAGGGAGTGCAGTGGAGTGGGGTGGAGTGGAGTGCAAAGAATGGAGCTGAAATTAATGCGATGGAGTGGAAAGCATTAGAATGGAATGGAATGAGGTGGAATGCAGTGAAATGGAATAGAATGAAGTGTAGTGGAGTGGAATGGAGTGTGGTGGAGTGGAATGGAGTAGAATGAAATGGAACGGAATGCAATGGAATGGAATGGAATGGAATGCAATGGAATGGAATGGAATGGAATGGAATGCAATGGAATGGAATGGAATGGAATGCAATGGAATGGAATGGAATTGAATGCAATGGAATGGAATGGAATGGAATGGAATGGAATGGAATGGAATGGAATGGAATGGAGTACACTGGAATGGAGAAGAGTGGAATGGAGTAGAGAGGAATGGAATGGAGAGCAGTGGAATGGAATGGAATGGAATGAATGGAGTGGAATGGAATGGAATGGAATGGAATCGAATCGAATCGAATCGAATGGAGTGGAATGGAGTGGAGAGGAGTGGAATGGAACGGAATGAAACGGAATGGAATGTAGTGGAGAGGAGTGGAATGGAGTGGGGTGTAGTGGAATGAAGTGGAGCGTAGTGGAATGCAGTGGAGGGGAATGGAATGGAATATAGTGGAATAGAGAGGAGTGGAGTGGAGTGGAATGGAGTGGAGTGGAGTGAAATGCAATGGAGTCTAGTGGAGGGGAAATGAGTGGAGTGGAGTGGAGTGGTGTGAAGTGGGGTGGAGTGGAATGTAATGCAATGGAATGGAATGGAGGTGAAAGGAGTGGAGTGGAATGGAGCAGAGTGGAGTGGAGTAGAATAGAATTGAGTGGAGGAGAGTGGTGTGGAATGTACTGGAGTGGAGAGAAAAGGAGTGGAGTGAAGTCGAGTGGAGCGGAAAGGATTGGAGTGCAGTGGAGTGGAGTGAAGTGGAATGGAAAGGAATGGAGTGGAGTGGAATGCAGAGGAGTGGCATGGAATGCTATGGAATGGAAATAATTGAAGTGGAATGGAGGGAGTAGAATGGACTGCCGTGCAATGGACTGGAGTGGAATAGAGTGGCATGGAATTGAATGGAATGGAATGGAGTGGAGTGGAATGAAATAGAATGGAATGGAGTGGGGTGGAGTGGAATGGAGCGGAGTGGCGTTGAGTAGATAGAAGTTAAGTGGGGTGGAGTGGATATTAGTGGTGTCGAAAGTAAAGGAATGGAGTGGAAAGGAATGGAATAGAGTGGAATGGAATGGAGTGGACTGGAGTGGAATAAAGAGGAATGGAGTGGAGTGGAATGAATTGGAGTGGAATGCAATAGAATGGAACGGAGTGGACTTGAGTGCAGAGGACTGGAAAGGAGTGAAATGGAGTGGAGAGGAATGGAGTGGAGTGGAATGGAATGGAATGGAATAGAGTTGGAATGTAAGGGAGTGGAGTTCAGTGGAGTGGAATGGAGTGGGGTGGACATGAATGCAGTGCAATGGAGCTGAATGGAATGGGATGGAGTGGTACGGAGTGGAATGGAATGGAGTGGGATGGAGTGGAGTGCAGTGTAATAGAATTGAATGACATGGATTGGAGTGGAACGGAATGGAATGGAGTGGAGTGGAGTGAAATATAATGGAATGGATTCAGATGGAATTGAATGCAATGGAATGCTGTAAAGAAATGTGAACTGAGATGGTGACACTGCAATCCAGCATTTGTGACCGAGTGAGATCCTGTGGACAGAAAGGAAATGAATGGAATTGAATTGATGGAATGGAATGGAATGGAGTGGGGTGGAATGTAATGGAATGGAATGGAGTGGAGAGGAGTGGAGTGGAGTAGGGTTGAGTGGAGAGAAGTTAAGTGTGGTGGAGTAGAGTTTACAGTAGTCAAAAGTAATGGAATGGAGTGGAATGGAATAGAACAGAGTGGAAAGGAATGTAGTGGAGTGGAGTGCTATGGAATGGATTGGACTGGAGTGGAGTAAAGAGGAATGGAGTGGAGAGGAATGGAGTGTATTGGAGTGGAACGCAGTGGATTGTATTGGAGTGGCGTGCAGAGGAGTGGCATGGAATGGAATTGAATGGATTGTGGTGGAGTGGAATGGAGTGGATTTGAATGGAATGGGATGGAATGGAATGGAATGCAGTGGAATGGAATAGAATGGAATGGAGTGGAGTGGAGTGGAGAAGACTGGAATGGAGTGGAATGGAGTGCAGTGGATTGGAGACAAATGGAGTGGAGTAAAATGGAATGGAATGGAATGGAATGTAGTAGAGTGGAATGGAAGGGAGTAGAGTGGAGTGGAGTGGGGTGGAGTGAAGTGCACAGGAATGGAGCTGAATGTGAAGCGATGGAGTGGAAAGGAGAGGAATGGAATGGAATGGAGTGGAATGCAGTGGAATGGAATGGAATGAAGTGTAGTGGAGTGGAATGGAGTGTGGTGGAGTGGAATGGAGTAGAATGGAATGGAATGGAATGGAATGGAATGGAATGGAATGGAATGGAGGGCAGTGGAATGGAAAGGAGTGGAAAGGAGTAGAGAGGAATGGAATGGAATGGACTGGAATGGAATGGAATGGAGTGGAGAGGAGAGGAATGGAATGGAATGGAATGGAATGCAATGGAATGGAGAGGAGAGGAGTGGAATGGAGTGTAGTGTAGTGGAATGCAGTGGAGTGTAGTGGAATGTAGTGGAGTGGAGAGGAATGGAATGGAAAGGAATAGAATGTAGTGGATTGGAGAGGAGGGGAGTGGACTGCAGTGGAATGGAGTGGAGTGGAGTGAAATGCAATGGAGTGTAGTGGAGGGGAATGTAGTGGAGTGGAGTGGTGTGGATTTGCTGGAGTGGGATGTAATGGAATGGAATGGAATGGAGGGGAATGGAGTGGAGTGGAACGGACAGAGTGGAGTGGAGTGGAATAGAATGGAGTGGAGAGTGGAGTGGAATGTACTGGAGTGGAGTGAAAAGGAGTGGAGTGAAGTCGAGTGGAGTGGAAAAGATTGGAGTGCAGTGGAGTGGAGTGAAGTGGAATGGAATGGAATGGAGTGGAGTGGAATGCAGAGGTGTGGCATGGAATGGTATGGAATGTAATGGATTGGAGGGGAATGGAGGGAGTAGAATGGAATGGAATGGAATGGAATGGAAAGAAATGGAATGGAATGGAATGGAATGGAATGGAATGAAATGGAATGGAACGGAATGGAATGGAGTGCAGTGGAATGGAGAGGAGTGGAATGGAGTGCAGTGGAATGGAGAGGAGTGGAATGGAGTAGATAGGAAAGGAATGGAATGGAGTGGAATGGAATGGAATGGAATGGAATGCAATGCAATGGAGAGGAGTGGAATGGAATGGAATGGAATGGAAAGGAAGGGAGAGGAGTGGAATGCAGTGGAGTGCAGTGGAATTTAGTGGAGTGTAGTGGAATGTAGTGGAGTGGAGTGAAATGAAATGGAATGGAATGGAATGCAGTGGATTGGTGTGGAGTGGAGTGGATTGGAGTGGAGTGGAGTGGAGAGGAGTAGAGTGGAGTGAAGTGCAATAAAATGGAATGAATGGTATGGAGTGAAGTGGAGTGGAATGGAACAGAGAGGAATGGAATCGAGTGGAATGGAATGGAGTGGAGTGGTGTGGAATGAAATGGACTGGAGTGGAGTAAAATGGAATGGAGTACAGTGGAATGAAGTGGAATGCAATGGAGTGTAGTAGAATGGAGTGGAAAGGGATGGAGCGGAATACAAGGGAATGGAGTGGAATGGAGTGGAGTGGAGTGGAATGGCATGGAATGGACTTGAATGGAGTGGAATTGAATGGAATGGAATGGAGTGGAGTGGAGTGGGAGGTAGTGGAATGTAGTGAGGGAAACGAGTGGCATGTAATGGAATGGCATTTAATGGAGTGGGGTTGAGTGGAATGCAGTGGAGTGTATTGGAGTGGAGTTCAGAGGGGCTGCATGGAATGGAATGGATTGTAGTGGAGTGGAATGGATTGCAGTGGAGTGTAATGGTGTGGAATGGAACGGAATGGAGTGGAATGGAGTGGAGTGGAGTGGAATGGCGTGGAGTGCAATGGAATGGCATGGAGTGGAATGTTGTGGATTGGAATGGAGTGGAGTGGAATGGAATGGAATGGAATATAGTGGAATGGAGAGGATGGAGTGGAGTGGAGTGGAATGTAGTGGAGTGGAGTGAAATGCAGTGGAGTGTAGTGGGGGTGAATGTAGTGAAGTGGAGTGTTGTGGAGTGGGTTGGAGTGGAATGGAATGGAATTGAATGGAATGGAGAGGAGGGGTATGCAGTGGAGTGGACTGGAGAAGAGTGGAGTGGAGTGGAATAGAATGGAGTGGTGGAGAGTGGTGTGGAATGTACTGGAGTGGAGTGAAAAGGAGTGGAGTGAAGTCGAGTGGAGTGAAGTGGAATGGAATGGAATGGAGTGGAGTGGAATGTAAAGGAGTGGCATGGAATGGTATGGAATGGAAGGGATTGGAGTGGAATAGAGGGAGTAGAATGGACTGCTGTGTAATGGACTGGAGTGGAATAGAGTAGCGTGGAATTGAATGGAATGGAATGGAATGGAATGGAATGAAATGGAGTGGAGTGGAATGAGATGGAATGGAATGGTGTGAAGTGGAATGGAGTGGAGTGTGGTTGAGGGGAGATAATTTAAGTGGGGTGGAGTGGATTTTACTGGAGTCGAAAGTAAAGGAAACGAGTGGAATGTAATGGAACAGAGTAGAATGGAATGGAGTGGAGTGGAAAGGAACGGAGTGGACTGGAGTGGAGTAAAGAGGAATGGAGTGGAGTGGAATGGAACAGAAGGGAATGGAGGGGAGTCGAGTGGAGAGGAATGGAATGGAGTGGAATGGAGTGGAGAGGAATGGAGTGGAGTGGAATGGAATGGAATGGAATGGAATGGAACGGAATGGAATGGAACGGAATGGAATGGAATGGAATGGAATGGAATGGAGTAGAGTGGAATGTAAGGGAGTGGAGTTCAGTGGAGTGGACTGGAGTGGGGTGGACTAGAGTGACGTGGAATGGAGATGAATGGAATGGGATGGAGTGGAATGGAGTGCAAAGGAATGGAATGGAGTGGAATGGAGTGGAGTTCAGTGTAATGGAATGCAATGACATGGATTGGAGTGGAAGGGAAAGGAATGGAGTGGAGTGGAGTGAAATATATTGGAATTGAATAAGATGGAATTGAATGCAATGGAATGCTGAAAAGAAGTGTGAGCTGAGATGGTGACACTGCATTCCAGCATTTGTGACAGAGTGAGATCCAGAGGACAGAAGGGAAATGAATGGAATGGAATTGATGGAATGGAATGGAATGGAGTGGAGTGGAAAGAAATGGAATGTAATGGAGTGGAGAAGAGTGGAGTGGAGTGGAGTAGTATTGAGTGGAGAGAAGTTAAGTGTGGTGGAGAAGAGTTTACTGAGTCGAAAGTAATGGAATGGAGTGGAATGGAATGGAAAAGAGTAGAGAGGACTGTAGTGGAGTGGAGTGGTATGGAATGCATTGGACTGGAGTGGAGTAAAGAGGAAAGGAGTGGAGAGGAATGGAGTGTATTGGAGCGGAATGGAGTGGAGTGTATTCGAGTGGCATGCAGAGGAGTGGCATGGAATGGAATTGAATGGATTATAGTGGAGTGGAATGGAGTAGAGTGGAATGGAATGGGATGGAAAGGAATGGAGTGGAGTGGAGAGGACTGGAATGGAGTGGAATGGAGTGGAGACAAATGGAGTGGAGTATAACGGAATGGAATGGAATGGAGTAGAGTGGAATGGAATGAAGTGCAGTGGAATGGAGTGGGGTGGAGTGGAGTGCAGAGAAAAGGAGCTGAATGTAATCCGATGGAGTGGAAAGGAGTGGAATGGAATGGAGTAGAGTGGAATGGAATGAAGTGCAGTGGAATGGAGTGGGGTGGAGTGGAGTGCAGAGAAAAGGAGCTGAATGTAATCCGATGGAGTGGAAAGGAGTGGAATGGAATGGAATGGAGTGGAATGCAGTGGAATGGAATGGAATGAAGTGGAGTGGAGTGGAAAGGAGTCTGGTGGAGTGGAATGGAGTAGATTGGAATGGAATGGAATGGAGTGCAGTGGAATGGAGAGGAGTGGAATGGAGTAGAGAGGAATGGAATGGAATGGAGTGGAATGGAATGGAATGGAGTGGAATGGAATGGAATGGAATGGAATGGAATGGAATGGAATGGAATGGAATGGAATGGAATGAAACGGAATGGAATGGAACGGAATGGAGTGGAGAGGAGTGGAATGGAATGGAATGGAATGGAATGGATTGGAGTGGCATGGAATGGATTGGAGTGGAGATCAGTGGAATGGAGTGGAGTGCAGTGGAATGCGGTGGAGTGGATTGAAATGGAATGGAATGGAATGGAATGGAGTCGAGTGGTATGGAGTGGAATGGATTGGTGTGGAGTGGACTGGAGAGGAGTAGAGTGCAGTGGAGAGCAATAAAATGGAATGAATGGTATGGAGTGGAGTGGAATGGAGTGGAGTGGAAAGGAGAAGAATGGATTGGAGTGGAATGGAATGGAGTGGAGTGGAGTGGACTGAAGTTGAGTGGAGTGGAGTGAAATGAAATGGAGTAGAGTGGAATGAAGTGGAATGCAATGGAGTGGGATGGAGTGGTGTGCAATAAAAGGGAATGGAGTGGAATGGGGTAGAGTGGAGTGGAATGGCGTGGAATGGACTGGAATAGAGTGGTATTGAATGGAATGGAATGGAGTGGAGTGGAGTGGGAAGTACAGGAATGTAGTGAGGGAAATGAGTGGAGTGGAATGGAATGGCATTGAATGGTGTGGGCATGAGTGGAATGGAGTGGAATGCATAGGAAAGGAAAGGTATAGAATGGAATGGAATGGAGTGGAATGCATAGGAAAGGAAAGGTATAGAACGGAATGGAATGGAATGGAGTGGCAAGGAGCGGAATGGAGTGGAAAGGATTGGAATGGAGTGGAATGGAATGGAATGGAACGTACTGGAGTGGACTGAAATGGAATGGAACGGAGTGGAATGGAGTGGAATGGATTTAGTGGAATCGAGTGGAATGAAATGTAATGGAGTGGAGTGGAGTGGACTGGAATAGAGTGAAATGGAGTTGAATGGACAGGAATATAGTGGAGTGGAATGGAGTGTAATAGAATGGAATGGAATTGAGTAGAGAAGAATGGAAGGGAGTGGAGTGCAATGGAAGGGAGTGGAGTGGATTGGAATGGTGTGGAGTGGAGTGGAATGGAATGGAGTGGATTGGAGTGGAATGGAATGGAATAGAGTGGAATGCAATGGTAAGGAGTGGAATGGAATGGAGTGGATTGCAGTGGAGTGGACTAGAATGGAGTGAAATGGAGTGGAATGGAATGGAGTGGATTGCAGTGGAGTGGACTAGAATGGAGTGAAATGGAGTGGAATGGAGTGGAATGCAGTGGAGTGGAATGGAGTGGAATTGAATGGAATGGAATGTAGTAGAGTGGAGTAGAAGGGAGTAGAGTGGAGTGCAGTGGAGTGGGGTGGAGTGGAGTCCAGTGGAATGGAGCAGAATGGAAGGGGACGGAGTGGAATGGAGTGGAATGGAATGGAATGTAGTCGAAGGGAGTGGAATGGCATGGAATAGAGTGCAATGGAAAGTAATGGAGTTTAGTGGAGTGGAATTGATTGTGGTGGGGTTGATTGGTGTTGAATGGAATGGAAAGGAATGGAATTCAGTGGACTGGAATGGAGTGGACTGGCATGGAGTACAGAGAAATGCAATGGAATGGAGTGGAATTGAATGGAATAGATTGGAGTGGAAAGGAGTGGAATGGAGTGGATTGGATTGGAATGGGGTGGAGATGAGTGGAATGGAATGTAGTGGAGTGGTATGGAGTGGAGTGGAATGCAGTGGAGTGGATTGAAGTGGAGTGGAATGAAATGGAATGGAATGGAATGGAGTGGAGTGGAATGGATTGGAGTGGAGTGGGATGGAGTGGAGTCCAGTGGAATGGAACAGAATGAAAGGGGACGGAGTGGAATGTAGTGGAATGGAATGGAGTGTAGTCGAAGGGAGTGGAATGGCATGGAATGGAGTGGAATGGAGTGGAGTGGAATGGAATGGAGTGGAGTTTAGTGTAGTGGAATTGAGTGTGGTGGGGTTGATTGGTGTTGAATGGAATGGAAAGGAATGGAATTCAGTGGACTGGAATGGAGTGGACTGGCATGGAGCACAGAGAAATGGAATGGAATGGAGGGGAATTGAGTGGAATTGATTGGAGTGGAGAGGAGTGGAGTGGAGTGGATTGGATTGGAATGGGGTGGAGTGGAGTGGAATGCAATGAAGTGGAGTGATATGTAGTGCAGTGGAATGCAGTGGAGTGGAGTGAAGTGGAGTGGAATGAAATGGAATGGAATGGAATATAGTGGAGTGGAAAGCAGTGGAGTGGAGGGGAATGGAGAGGAATGGAATGAAATGTAGCGGAGTGTAGTTGAGTTTCATGGAGTGGCATGTAATGGATTGGAATGGAATGGAGTGGAGTTGAAAGGAGTGGAGTGGAATGGAGTGGAGTGGAATGGAATGGAATGGGATGGAGTGCAGTGGATGTTAGTGGAATGGAGTGGATTGGATTTTAGTGGAATGGAGTGGAGTGGAGACGAATGTAGTGGAGTGGAGTGGAATGGAGTGTATTGGAGTGGAGAGGAGTGGAATAGAATGGAGTGGAAAGGAATGGAAAGGAGTGGATTTGAGTGGAATGGTATGGAATTTAGTGGAGTGGAGTGGAATGAACTGGAATGGAAAGGAGTGCAATGGAGTGGAGTGGAGTAAAATGGAATGAAGTGGAGTGGAATAGTGTGGAAAGGAATGGACTGGAAAGGAGTGGAATGGAATGGAATGGAATGTAGTGGAATGGAGAGGAGTGGAGAATAGTGGAGTGGAGTGCAATGGAGGTGAGTGGAGTGGAATGGAGTGGAGTGAAGTGGAATGCACTGGAGTGTAGTGGAGTGAAATGGGGTGGAATGGAGTGGAGTGGAGTGGATTGGAGTGAAATGGAAAGGAATGAAACGGAATGGAATGGATTGGAGGGGGTTTGAGTGGAGAGGAGTGGAGTGGGGTGGAGTGGACTGGAATAGAATGGAGTGGAGAAGAGTGTTGTGGAGTAGAGTGGAGTGGAGTGGAATGGAGTGGAGTGGTGTTGAGTGGAGTGGAAAGGAGTGGAATGGAGTGAAGTGGAATGGAAAAGAATTGAGTCTACTGGAGAGCAGAGGAATGGCGTGGAATGGTATGCATTGGAATGGACTAGAGTGGAATGAAATGGAATGGAATGGAGTGGAGTGGAGTGGAATGCAGTGGAGTGGCGGGGACTTGAATGAAATGGAATGCAATGGAATGGAATGGAAAGAAATGGAATAGAATGGAATGAAATGGAATGGAATGGATAGGAGTGGAGTGGAATGGAGTGGAGTGGAGTGGAAAGGAATGGAATGGAATGGGATGGAATGGAGTGGAATGGAATGGAATGGAGGGGAGTGTAGTGTACTAGAATGGAATGGAGTAGAGTCGATTGGAGTGGAGTGGAGTGGAATGGAATGGAATGAAATGGAGTGGGGGGGAACGGAGTGGAGTGGGGTGGAATGGAATGAATGGAATAGAGCGGAAAGGAATGGAGTGAAATGCAATGGAATGAAGTGGAATAGCTTGGAATGTAGTGGATTGGAATGGAATGGAATTGAATGGAATCGAATGAAGTGTAATGGAGTGGAGTGGAATGGAGAGGAATAGAATGGGATGGAATAGAATGGAATGAAGTGGAGTGGAGTGGGGAGGGGTGGAGTGGAATGGAGCGGAATGGAATGGGATGGAGTGTAATGGATTGGAGTGGAGTGCTGTGGAGAGAAGAGGAGTGGAATGGGGTGGAATTTAATAGGATGTAATGGAATGTGGTGGACTGGATTGGAGTGGAGTGGAATGGAGTGGAATCCAATGGAATTGAATGGAAAGGAATGGAATGGAATGGAATGGATTGGCATGGAATGGAATGGAATGGAATGGATGGGAGTGCAGTGGAGTGGAATGGAGTGGAATGGCGTGGAATGGAGTGGAGTGGAATGAAATGGAATGGAATTTAGTGGACCAGAGTGGAATGGAGTGGAGTGGAGTGCAGTGTAATGGAACAGAATGAAATGGATTGGAGTGGAACGGAATGGAATGGAGTGGTGTGGAGTGAAATATAATGTAAAGGAATGGGATGGAATGGAATGAAATCGAATGCTGAAAAGAAATGTGAGCTGAGATGGTGGCAGTGCAAACCAGCATTTGAGACAGGGTGAGATCCTGTGGAAAGAAAGGAATTGAATGGAATGGAATGGAGTCGAATGGAATGGAATGGAGGGGATTGGAGTGAAGTTGAGTGGAATTTAGCTGTGTGTAACGGAATGGACTGGAGTGGAGTTGGGTGGAGTGAAATGGAGTGGAGTGGAATGGAGTGGAATGTAATGGAATGCAGTGCAATGAACGGAATGGAATGGAATGGAATGGAGTGGAGTGGAGGGGAATGGAGAGGAATGGAATGGAGTGGAATGGAATGGAGTAGAGTGAAGTGGAGTGGAGTGGATTGGAATAGAATGGAGTAGAGTGGAATGGAGTGGAATGCAATGGAGTGTAGTGGAATTGGCATGTAATGGAAGGAAATGCAGTGGAGTGGAGTGGTATGGAGTGGAATGGAATGGAGTGGAACACAGGGGAATGGAGTGGAATGCAGGGGTGTGGAGTGGAATGGAGTAGAATGGAATGCAATGGAGTGTAATGAAATGGAAGGGAATGGGGAGGAGTGGAGTGGGGTGTACTGGAATGTAGTGGAATGGAATGGAATGGAGTGGAATGGAATGGAATGGAGTGGAATGGAATGGAATGGCATGGAATGGAGTGTAGAGAAGTTGAATGGAGTGGACTGGAGTGGAAAGGAGATGAATAGAATGTAAAGGAATGGAATGGAGTGGAGAGGATTGGAATGGAGTGGAATGGATTCGAATGGAGTGGAGTGGAGAGGAATGGAATAGAATGGAATGGAATGGAGTAGGGTGGAACGAAATGTAATGGAATGGAGTGGAGTGGAGAGCAATGGAGTGGATTGGAGAGGAATGGAATGGAATGTAGTGGAGTGGAACGGAGTGGAGTGGAGTGGAAGGGCGTGGAATGGAATGGTGTGGAATGGAATGGACTGTAGTGGAGTCGAATGGAATTCATTGGAATGGAATGGACTGGAATGGAATGGAGTGGAGGGGAGTGCAGTGGAATGGAAAGGAATAGAATGGAGTGGAGTGGAGTGGACTGGAATGGAGTGAAATGGAGTGGAATGGAAAAGAATAGAGGGGAGTGGATCAGAATGTAATATAACGGAATGGAAGGGAGTAGAGTGGAATGGAAGGGAGTGGAGTAGAATGTAGTGTAGAGGAGTGGAATGGAGTGAGGTGGAGTTGAGTGGAGTGGAAAGAAGTGGAGTGGAGTGGAGTGAAGTGGAATGTAATGGAATGAAGTGTAGCAGAGTGCAGAGGAATGGCATGGAATGGTGTGTAATGGAATGGACTGGAGTGGAATGGAGGGAATAGAATGGAGTGCCTTGCAGTTGTCTGGAGTGGAATAGAGTGGCATGGAATTGAGTGGAATGAAATGGAATACAATGGAGTGGAATGAAATGGAATGAAATGGAGGGGAATGGAGTGGAATGCAGTGGAGTGGAGTGGACTGGAATGGAGTGGAATGCAATGGAATGAAAAGGAATGGAATGGATAGGTGTGGAGTGGAGTGGAGTGGAGTAGAATGGACTGGAATGCAATACAATGGAATGGAATGAAATGGAATGGAATGGATAGGAGTGGAGTGGAGTGGAGTGGAATGGAGTGTAGTGGAATGGAATGGAATGGAATGGAATGGATTGGAATGGAATGGAGTGGAGAGTAGCGGAATGGAACAGAATGGAGTGCAGTGAATTGTAGTGGAGGGGATTGGAGTGGAACGGAATGGAATGGAACGGAGTGGAGTGGAGTGGGGTGGAATGGTGTGGAATGGAATAGAGTGGAAAGGAATGGAGTGAAATGGAATGGAATGGAATGAAGTGGAATGGCGTGGAATGTAGTGGATTGGAATGGAATGGAATTGAATGGAATGGAATGAAGTGGAATGGAGTGGAGTGGAATGGAGAGGAATGCAGTGGAAAAGAGTGGAATGGAGTGGAGTGGAGTGGATTGGAATGGAATGGAGTGGAGTGGAGTAGAAAGGAATGGATTGGAATGGTGTGGAACGGAATGGAAACGAATGGAATTGAAGCAGAGTTTGTGCCATTGTGCTCCAGGCTGTGTGATAGAGTGAGATACTCTCAAAAGAAAGGAATTGAATGGAATGGAGTGGATTGGAGTGGAGTGGAGTAGAGTGAAGTGTAGCGGAGTGGAATGGAGAGGAATGGAATGGGATGGAATGCAATGGTATTAAATGGAGTGGAGTGGAGTGGAGTACAGTGCACTGGAATGGAGAGGAATGTAACGGGATGTAGTGGAATGGAGTGGAGTGGAGTGCAGTGGATTAGAGAGGAGTGTAATGGAGTGGAAAGGAATAGGATGTAATGGAATGTAGTGGAGTGGAGTGGAACGGAATGTAACGGAAAGGAGCAGAGAGGAGCAGAGGGCAACGGAACGGAACGGAATGGAAAGGAACAGAATGGAAAGGAACAGGAGCAGAGATTGTGCCACTGCACTCCAGGATGGGTGACAGAGTGATATACTCTCGAAAGAAAGGAAAGGAGTGCATTGAAGTTGAATGGAATGGAATGGAGTGGAGAGGAATGGAGTGAAGTGGAGTGGAGTGGAATGGGGAACAATAGAATGGGATGCAATAGAATGGAATGAAGTGGAGTGGAGTGGGATGCAGTGGAGTGGAGTGCTATGGAGCAGAATGGAATGGGATGGAGTGTAATGGATTGGAGTGGAGTGCTGTGGAGAGGAGAGGAGTGGAATGGAGTGGAATTTAATCGGATGTAATGGAATGTGGTGGAGTGGATTGGAATAGAGTGGAACGGAGTGGAATGGAATGGAGTGTAAAGAAAGGGAATGGAATGGATTGGCATGGAATGGAATGGAATGGAATGGAATGGAATGGAATGGACGGGAGTGCAGTGGAGTGGAATGGAGTGGAATGGAGTGGAATAGAGTGGAGTGGAATGGAATGGAATGGAATGGAGTTTAGTGGAACAGAGTGGAATGGATTGGAGTGGAATGGAATGGAGTGGAGTGCAGTGTAATGGAATGGAATGAAATGGACTGGAGTGGAACGGAATGGAATGGAGTGGAGTGGAGTGAAATATAATGGAAAGGAATGGGATGGAATGGAATGCAATGGAATGCTGTAAAGAAATGTGAGCTGAGATGGTGGCGCTGCAACCCAGCATTTGAGACAGAGTGAGATCCTGTGGAAAGGAAGGAATTGAATGGAATGGAATGGAGTGGAGTGGAGTGAAGTTGAGTGGAATTTAGTTATGTGGAATGGAACGGACTCAAGTGGAGTTGAGTGGAGTGAAATGGAGTGGAGTGTAATGGAGTGGAAAGGAATGGAATGCATTGCAATAGAACAGATTGGAAAGTAATGGAATGGAGAGGAATGGAATGGAGTGGCGTGGACGTGAATGGAGAGGAATGGAATGGAGTGGAGTAGAGGGGAGGGGAGTGGAGTTGAATGGAATGGAGTAGTGTGGAATGGAGCAGAATGCAATGGGGTGTAGGAGAATAGGAGTGTAATGGAAGGGAATGCAGTGGGGTGGAATGGAGTGGAATTAAATGGAGTGCAACACAGGGGAATGGAGTGGAATGGAGGGGAGTGGAGTGGATTGGAGTAGAATCGAATGGAATGGAGTGAAATGGAGTGGAATGGAATAGGGAGGAGTGGAGTGGGCTGTACTGGAATGTAGTGTAATGGAATGAAATTGAGTGGAATGGAATGGAATGGCATGGAATGGAGCATAGTGCAGTTGAAGGGAGTGGAGTGGAGTGGAAAGGCAATGAATAGAATGTAAAGGAATGGAATGGAGTAGAGAGAATTGGAATGGAGTGGAATGGATTCCAATGGAGTGGAGTGGACAGAAATGGAATAGAATGGAATGGAATGGAGTAGGGTGGAATGAAAAGAAATGGAATGGAATGGAGTGGAGTGGAATGGAGTGCATTGGAGTGGATTGGAATGGAATGTAGTAGAGTGGAACTGAGTGGAGTGGAGTGGAAGGGAGTGGAATGGAATGGCGTGGAATGGAATGGAGAGAGTGGACTGTAGTGGAGTGGAATGGAATTTGTTGGAGTGGAATGGAATGCAATGGAATGGAATGGAGGGGAGTGCAGTGGAATAGACAGGAATAGAATGGAGTGGAGTGGATTGGAAAGTAATATAACAGAATGGAAGGGGGTAGAGTGCAATGGAAAGGAGTGGAGTGGAATGGAGTGGAGTGGATTGGAATGGAGTGGAGTAGAGTGGAGGGGAATGGAGTGGAGCATATTGGAGTGGAATGGAGTGGAGTGGAGTGAAATGGAATGGAGTGGAATGGAATGGAGTGGAATGGAATGGAATGGAATGGAATGGAATGGAACGGAGAAGAGTGGTGTGGAATGGAGTGTATTGGATTGGTGGAGAGTGGAATAGAATGGAATGGAGTGGCATGGAATGGAGAGGAGTGGACTCCTGATTAAAGGAATGGAATGGAGTGCAGTAGAATGGAGTGGAATAGAGTAGAGTGGAATGGAAGGGAAAGGAGTAGAATGGAATGGAATGACATGGATGGATTGGAAGGGAGTGAAGTGGAATGGATTGGAGTGGAGCAGAATGGGGTGGAATGGAATGGTGTGGAGTGGAGGGCAATCGAGTGGAGTGGAATGAAATTTAACGGAATGGAAAAGAGTAGAGTGGAATGGAGTGGAGTGGAGTGGAATGGAGAGGAATGGAAAGGATTTGAATGGAGTGGAGTGGAGTGGAGAGGAGAGGAAAGGAGAGGAATGGAATGGAATGGAATGGAGTGGACTGGAGTGGAATGGAGTGGAGTGGATTGCAATGGAATGGAATAGAGTGGAGTGGAGTGGAATAGAGTGCACTGGAATGCAGTCCACTAGAGTGGAATAGAATGGAATGGGGTGGAGTGCAATGGAGCGGAGTGGAGAGGAATCGAGTGGAATGGAATGGAGTGGAGTGCAATGGAGCGCAGTGGAGTGCAGTGGAGTGGAGTGGAATGGAATGGAGTAGAGTTGAATGGATTGGAAGAGAATGGAGTGGATTGGAGTGCATTGGCATGGAATGGAAAGGAGTGGAGTGGAGTGGAGACATCAGGAATGGAGTGGAAAGAAGGGGAATGAAGTGTAGTGGATTGGAATGGAAAGAAATGGAGTAGAATGGAATAGAGTAGAAAGGAAAGAAGTGGAGTGCAATGGAGTGGAATGGAATGGTGTGGAATGGAATGGAAATTAGTTTAGTTGAGTGGAATAGAAGGGATTGGGAATGAATGGAGTCGAGTGGAATGGAGTGGAGTGGAGTGGAGTCGGGTGGAATGGAAGGGAGTGGAATGGAATAGAGTGGTGTGGAAAAGAATGGAACTTCATGGTATGGAATGGAGTGGAATGGAATGCAATGGAATAAAATGTAGTTGAGTGGAGTGGAATGGAATGGAATGGAATGGAGTGGAGTGGACTGGAATGGAAAGGAATGGAGTGGAGTGGAATGGAATGGAGTGGAGTGGAATGGCATGGAGAGGAATGGAGTGGAGTGGAATGGATTGGAATGGAATTCAGTGGAATGGAACGGAATGGAGTGGAGTGGAATGGAATGGCAGGGAATGGAGTGGAATGGAGTGGAGTGGAGAGGAATTGAGTGGAATTTAATGGAGAGGAGTGGAATTGAATGGAATGTATTGCAGTGGAGAGCAGTGGGGTGGAATGGAGGGGAATGGAGTGCACAGGAATGGAATGGAATGGAATGGAATGGATTGGAATGGAATGGAATGGAATGGAATGGAGAGGAGTGGAAAGGAGTGGAGTGCAGTGGAGTGCAATGGAATTGAGTGGAGGGGAGTGGAGTGGAATTGAATGGAATAGATTGATATGAAATGGAATGGAGTAGAATGGAGTGGAATGGAGTGGAATTGTGTAGAATGGAGTGGAATGGATTGGAGTGGAATGGAATGGATTGAAGTGGAGTGGAGTGAAACGATATGGAACGGAGGGTAGTGGAAATGAGTGGAATTGGATGTAGTGGGATGGAGTGGAATGGAGTGGAGTGGAGTGGCGTGGAATTGAGTGGAATAATCTGGAATGGAGTGGAATGGAATGGAATGGAGTGGAATGGAATGAAATGGAAGAGAGTGGACTGGAATGGAATGGGGTTGAATGAAATGGAATGGAATGGAGTGGATTGGAATGGAGTGGAGTGGAGTCGATTGGAGTGAAGTGGAATGAAGTGGTGTGGAGTGGAGAGAATTTTAGTGGAGTGGCATTGAATGGATTGGAATGGAATGGAGTGGAGTGGAATGGCATGGAGTGGAATGGAAAGGAGTGCAGTGGACAGAAGTGGAGTGGAATGGAATGGAGTGGAGAGGAGTGCAGTGGAGTAGAATGGAATGGATTCGAGTGGAGTGGAGTGGAATAGAATGGAATTTAGTGGAATGCTTTGGAATGGAGGAGAGTGGAATCGAGTGGAGTGGAGAAGAATGAAGTGGAATGGAATGGATTGGAATGGAATGCAATGGAGTGGAATGGAATGGAATGGAATGGAGTGGAGTGGAGTGGAGACTAGTGAAGTGGCATGAAATGGTTTGGAGTGGAATGATCTGGAATGAATTAGCGTTGAACGAAATGGAGAGGAAAGGAATGGAATGGAATGGAGTGGAATGGAATGGAATTGAGTGCAGTGGAATGGAATGGATTGGAATTGAATGGAGTGGGGTGGAATAGAGTGGAGTGGAGTGGATTGGAGTGAATTGGAATGAAATCGAGTGGAGTTGAGTGGAGATTAATGGAGTAGCCAGAAATGGATTGGAACGGAATGGAGTGGAATGGAATGGAGTGGAGTGGACTGGAATGGAGTGCACTGGAATGGAATGGAATTGAGCGAAATTGAGTGGAGTGGAGTGGAGTGTACCAGAATTAAATTGAATGGAATGGAATGGAGTGGAGTTTAGTGGAGTGGAGTGGAGTGGAATGGAATGGAGTTTAGTGGAGTGGAGGGGAGTGGAATGGAGTGGAATGGAATGTAATGGTGTGGAATGGAATGGAATGGAATCTGAGATTCTGCCACTGATCTCCAGGCTGTGTGACAGAGTGAGATACCCTCAAAAGAAAGGACTGAAATGGAATGCATTGGAATGGAATGCAATGGAATGGAATGGAATGGAATGGAATGGAGTGTACGCGAGTCGAATGGAGTGAAGTGGATTCGAGTGGAATGGAGAGGAGTGGAATTGGATGGAATGGATTGGAATGAAGCGGAGTGGAGAGGGGTAGAGTGGAGTGCAGTGCAATGGAGTGGAATGGAATGGGACGGAGTGAAATAGAGTAGAGTGGTGTGCCGTGGAGTAGAGAGGAGTGGAATGGAGTGGCCTGGAACAGGATGTAATGGAATGAAGTGGAATGGAGTAGAGCAGAGTGGAATGGAAAGTAATTGAATGGAGGGGAATGGATTGGAGTGGAATGGAATAGAATGGAATGGACCAGTGTTGAATGGAGTGGAATGGAATGGAGTGGAATGTAATGGAGTGGAAAGCAGTGAAGTGCAGTGGAATGGCACGGAAAGGCATAGAGTGGGATGGAATAAAATGGAGTACAGTGAAATGGAATTGAATTGTATAGAGTGGAGTGGAGTTGAGTGGAAAAGAATGGAGTGTAGAGGAGTGGAGTGGACTGCAATGGAATGGAATCGAATTGAGTGAAATTGAGTGGGGTGGAGTGGAGAGGAGTGTAATGGAATTAAATTGAATGGAATGGAATGGAGTGGAGTTTAGTGGAGTGGAGTGGCGTGGAGTGGAAAGGAGTTTAGTGGAGTGGAGTGGAATGGAATGGAGTGGAATGGAATGTAATAGCATGGAATGGAATGGAGTGGAATCTGAGACTCTGCCACTGCTCTCCAGGCTGTGTGACAGAGTGAGATACTCTCAAAAGAAAGGACTGAAATGGAATGGAATGGAATGGAATGGAATGGAATGGAATGGAGTGTACTCGAGTCGGATGGAGTGAAGTGGAGTGGAGTGGAATGCAGAGGAATGGAATTGGATGGAATGGATTGGAATGAAGTGGAGTGGAGAGGGGTTGAGTGGAGTGCAGTGCAATGCAGTGGAATGGAATGGGACGGAGTGCAATGGAGTAGAGTGGTGTGCCGTTGAGTAGAGAGGAGTGGAATGGAGTGGCCTGAAACAGGATGTAATGGAATGAAGTGGAGTGGAGTGGAGCAGAGTAGAATGGAATGTAATTGAATGGAGTGGAATGGATTGGAGTGGAATGGAATAGAATGGAATGGAGCAGTGTTGAATAGAGTGGAATGGAATGGAGTGGAAAGCAGTGAAGTGCAGTGGAATGGAATGGAATGGCATAGAGTGGAACGGAATAAAATGGAGTACAGTGGAATGGAATTTAATTGTATAGAGTGCAGTGGAGTTGAGTGGAATGGAATGGAGTGTAGAGGAGTGGAGTGCAGTGCAATAGAATGGAATTGAATTGAATGGAATGGAGTAGAATATTGTGGAATGGAGTGGAATGGAGTGGAGTGGAGTGGAGTGGAATGGAGTGGAGTGGATTGGAATGGCGTGGATTGGAGTGGAAAGGAATGAAATAGAATGTAGTGTAATGGAATGGAATGGAATGTTATGGAACCTGAGAGTGTGCCACTGCACTCCAGGCTGTGTGACATAGTGATATTCTCTTGAAAGAAAGAATGGAATGGAATGCAGTGGAATGGAATGGAATGCAGTGTACTGGAGATGAGTGGAGTGGAGTGAACTGCAGTGGAGTGGAAAGGACTCGAATGAAATGGGACATAAAGGAATGGAATGAACTGGAGTGGAGTGGGGTGTAGTGGAGTGTCGTGGAATCGAGCAAAATGGAATGGAACGGAGTGAAATGGAGTGGAGTGGAGTGCAGTGGAGTGGAGAGCAGTGCAATGGTTTGTACTGAAATCGGATATAATGGAATGGGGTGGACTGGAGTGGAGTGGAAGGGAGTGGAGGGGAGTGGTATGGAATGGAATGGAATGCAGTGGAATAGAATGGGCAGGAGTGGAATGGATTGGAGTGGAAAGGACTAAAGTGGAGTAGAGTGGAATGGAATGTAATGGATGGAATAGAGTGCAGTGGAAGGGAGTGGAGTGGAGTGGATTGGAATGGAATGGGATGGAAAGGAGTGGAGTGGAGTGGAATGGAATGGACTGGAATGGAATGGAGTGGAATGGAATGGAGTGGAGTGGAGTGCAGTTTAGTGGAATGGATTTCAATGGAGTGGAATGGAGTAGAATGGAGTGGAATGAAATGGAATATAACGGAATAGAATGAAGTGGAATGTTGTGTAGTGGAATGGAATTGAGGGCAGTGGAGTGGAGTGAAATGGAGCGGACCTGAGTGGAATGGAGTGCAGTGGAGTAGAATAGAATGGAGTGGAATGAAATGGAATGGAAAGGAGAGGAATGGAAAGAACGGCATGGAATGCAGTGGACTGGAGTGGAATGGAGTGGAGTGGATTGGAGTGGAAAGGAGGAGATTGGAGTGGAGTGGAATGGAGTGGAATGGAATGGAAAGGAATGGAGTGGAATGGAAAGGAATTGATATGAGTGGAGTGCAGTGGAGTCGAGTTGAGTGGAGTGGAATGAAGTGGAGTGGAGTGGATTGGAATTCAGTGGAATGGAATGGAACAGAGGGGAATGGAATGGAATGGAATGGAGTGGATTCGGGTAGAAAGGAGTGGAGTGGAAGGGAATAGAGTGTAGTGGAATGGAATGGAATGGAATGGCTTTTAAGGGAGTGGAGTGGAATGGAGTGCAGTGGAGTGTAGAGGCGTGAAAAAGAAAGGAATGGATTGTACTGGAATAGTTTAGAGTGGAGTGGAAAGGAATAGAATGGAAAGGAATGAAGTGGAATCCAGTGCAGTGGAATGGAGTAGAGTGGAATGGAAAGGAATGGAATGGAATGTAGTTCAGTGGAGTACAATGGAGTGGATTGGAGAGGAATAGTTTGAAATGGAAAGGAATGGAATGCAATGCAATGGAATGGAGTTGAGTGGAGAGGAATGGAATAGAATGTAGTTGAGTGGAGTGGAGTTGAGTGGAATAGAATGGAATGGAGTGGAAAGGAAAGGAGTGGACTCCAATGGAGTGGAATGGAGTGGAATGGAGTGGCATGAAAAAGAGTGGAATGGAATGGAATGGAATGGAATGAAACGGAATGGATGGAAGTGGAATGAAATGGAATAGAATGGAATTGAGTGGACTGGATAGGTGTGCAGTGGAGCGAAGAGGAATGGAGTAGAGATGAGTGGAATGAAATGGAGTGGTGTGGAGTGTAAGGGAATGGAATGCAGTGGAATAGAATGAATGGAGTGCAATGGAATGGAATGGAGTGGAATGGAACTCAATGGAATGGAATGGAGTGGAATGGAATGGAATGGAGAGCATTGGAAAGCAATAGAGTGGAGTGGAATGGAGTGGAGTAGACCAAATTGGAATGAAGTGAAATGAAATCGTGTGTATTGGAGTTCAGTGGGGTTTAGAGGAATTGCATGGAAGGGATTGGAACAGAATGGAGTATAGAGGAATGGACTGGAGTGGAATGGAGTGGAATGGAATGGAATGGAGTGCAATGGAATGGAATGTAATAAAAAGAAGTTGAGTGGAGTGAAAGCCGTGAAGTGGAGTGAAATGGAGGGCAGGGGAATGGAATGGAGTGCAGTGGATGGAGTGGAGTGGACTGCAGTGGAGTGGAATGGAATGCAGCAGAATGGAATGGAATAGAATGGAATGGAATGGAGTGGACTTCAATGGAATGGAATGGAATATAATGGAATGGAGATGAGTGGAATGGAGTGGACTGGATTGGAATGCAGTGGAATGGAATGGAATGTAGTAGAGTGGAATGGAATGGAGTGGAGTTGGGACAAGTGGAGTGAGGTGGAGTGGAATAGGATGGAGTGGAGTTGAATGCAATGGAGTGGAGTGGAATGGAATGGAATTGATTGCAGTGGAGTGGAAAGGAAAGGTATGGAGGGGAATGGAATGGATAGGAGTGGAATGGAGTGGAATGGAATGCAGTGGAGTGGAGTGGAGTGGAATAGACTGTTACGGAGTGGACTGGAATTTAATGGACTGGAATGGAATGCAGTGGAATGGAGTGGAATCGAGTGGGGTGGAGTGGAATGGAGTGGAGTGGAGTACAATGGAATGGAATGGAGTGGAGTGGAGCGGAGTTGAATGGATTGGAGGGAATGGAGTGGAGTGGAATGGAGTGGAATGAAGGGGATTGGAGTGTAATGGAGTGGAGTGGAGTGCAATGTAGTGGAATGGAGTGAAATGGAGTGGAACGGAATGGAATGGACTGGAATGGAGTGCAATGGAGTGGAAAGGAGCAGAATGGAATGGAGTGGAATGTAGGGGAATGGAGTGGAATGGCGGGGAGTGGAATGTAATGGATGGAGTGGAGTGGAGTGGATTGTAACGGAATGAAGAGGAGTGGAATGGAGTGGAATGGAATTAGGGGAATGGTGTGGAATGGAATGGAGTAGAATGGAGTGGAATGGACGTGAGTGGAATGGAGTTGAATGTAATGGAGTGGAATGCAATGGAGTGGAATGGATGGAATGGGATGGAATGGAATGGAATGGAACGGAGTGGACTGGAGTCGAGTGAAGAGGAGTGGATTGGAGAAGAGCGGAATGCAGTGGAGTGGAGAGAATGGAAAGGAATGGAGTGGAATGGAATGGAATAGAATTGATTGGAATTTAATACAGTTGAGTGGAATGGAGTGGAATGGAGTGGAATTGAGTGGCATGGAGTGGAATGAAATGGAATGGAGTGGAGTGGAAATGAGTAAAATGGAATGGATTGGAATGGAGTGAAATGGAGTGGAGTGGAGTGGAGTGGAGTGGAAAGGAGTGGAGTGGTGTTGAGTGGACTAGAGTGACGTGGAATGCAGAGGAGTGGGGTGCAATGGAGTGGAGTGGAATGGAGTGGAATTGAATGGAGTGGTATGGAATGCCATGGAATGGAATGCAACGGAGTGGAATGAATTGCAGTGGAATTGAATGGACCGGAATGGAGTGGTATGGAATGGAAAGGAGTGGAATGTAGTGGAGTGGAGTGGAAAGGAGTGGAATGCAATGGAGTGGAGTGGAATGGAGTAGAAAGGAATGGAGTGGAATGGAATGGAGTGGAGTGGAGTTGAGTGAAATAGAATGAAATGGAATGGGATGGAATGAAATTCAATGGAATGGTGAAAAGTAATGTGAAGTTAGATTGTAATACTTCACCCTACTCTTTCTGACAGAGTGAGATCCTGTGGAAAGAAAGGAATGGAATGAAATGAAGTGGAATGGAACGGAGTGGAGTGCAGCAGAATGGAGAGGAGTAGATTGGTCTGGAGTTGAGTGGAATAGAGTGGAGCAGAGTGGAATATGGTAGAGTGCAACGGAGTGGAGTGGAGTGGAATGTAGTGGAGTGGAATCGGATGTAATGGAATGTAGTGCAGTGGAGTGGAGTGGAATGGATTGAAATGGAATGGAATGGAATGGAATGGAATGGAATGGAATGGAATGGAATGGAATGGAATGCAATTCAATGCAATGGAATGCAATGGAATATAATGCAATGCAATGGAAATTTGACAAGTAATCTCAGCTGAGATATCGCCACTACACTACAGCCTGGGTGACACAGTGATATCCTTTGGAAAGAAAGGAATGGAATGCTATGGAGAAAATTGGAATGGAATGGAATGGAGTGGAGTGGAATGGAGTGGAATGGAGTAGAATGAAATGGAATGGATTGGAGGGTAGTGGAATGGAGTGGAGTGGAGTGGACTGGATTGGCGTGGAATGGAATGGAACTGAATGGAATGGAATAGAATGGAGTGTAGTGGAATGGAGTTTAGTGTAGTAGAATGGAGTGTATGTAATGGATGTAATGGAACGGAATGGAATTTAGTGGAGAGTAGTGGAATCGAATGGAATGGAAAGCAGTAAACTGGAATGGAGTGGAATGGAATGGAGTGGAATGGAGTGGAATGGAGTGAAGAGGAATGGAGTGGAATGCAATGGAATGGAGTTCAAAGGAATGAAATGGAGTGGAAAGGAATGGAATGGAGTAGAGTGGAAAGGAATGGAGTGGAATGGAATGGACTAGAGTGTAATGGTGTGAAGTGGTGTGAATTGGAGTGAAGTGAAATGAAATTGATTGGAGTGGATTGGAGTGGAGTTTAGAGGAGTGGCATGGAATGGGTTGGAATAGAATGAAGTGGAGAGGAATAGCGTGGAGTGGAATGCAGTGGAGTGGAATGGAATGGAAAGAAAAGGAGAGAAATGCAATGGAATGGTGGGAAGTTGAAAGGAAATAAATAGAGTGCAGGGGAGTGGAGTGATATGGAATGGAATGGAATGGAATGGAATGGAAAAATGTTTGCTTCGATTGTGCCACTGTAGAATATGCTGTGTGACAGAGGGAGATCCTGTCTAAAGAAAGGGGTGGAATGGAAGGGATTGGAATGGAATGAAATGGAATGGATTTTAGTGTAGTGGAGTGGAATTGAGTAGACTGAGGTGCAGTGCAGTGGAATGTAATGGAAAGGAATGGAATGGAAATGTGAAATGAAATGTGAGCTGAGATTGTGCCACTGTACACCAGCCTGAGTGACAGAGTGAGATCCTCTCAAAAGAAAGTAATTGAATGGACTGTACTGGAATGCAAAGGAATGGAGTGGAGTAGAGTGCCATGGAGTGGAAAGGAGTGGAATGGAATGAGATAGAATGGAGAGGAGTGGAGACGACTGGAATGGAATGGAGTGGAGTGGAGTGGAATGGAGTGGAGTAGAGTGGAATGGATTGGAATGGAGTCGAGTGGAGTTCAGTGGAATGCAATGGAATGGAAAAAAAATGGAATGGAATGGAATGGAATGGTGAAATGAAATGTGAGCTGAGATTGTGCTTCTCTGCTGCACACTGGGTGACAGAGTGAGACACTCCTGAAAGAAAGGATTGGAATGGAATGCAGTGGAATTTAATGAAATGGAATGGAGTGGAGTGGACTGGAGTGGAGTAGAGTTGATTGGAGTAAGTGGAGTGGAATGGAAAGGAGTGGAAGGAATGCAGAGGAATTGAAAGCAGTAGAGTGGACTGGAATGGACTGAAGAGGAGTAGAGTGGAAAGAATCGGAATGGCATGGAGTTAAGTGGAGTGGAGTGCAGTGGAATGGAATGTAGTGGAGTGGGGTGAAATTGAATGGAGTGGAGTGGAATGTAATGGAATGGAATGGAATTGCATGGAGTGTAGTGGAATGGAGTTGAGTGGATTGGAAAGGAATGGAATGGAGTAGAGTGGAGTGAACTGGAGTGGAGTGGAAAGGAATGGAATGGAATGGAGTGGATTGGAATGGAATGGAACAGAGTGGATTGGAGTGGAATGGAGTGGAGTGGAGTGCAGTGGAGTGGAGTGAAATGGAATGGAGTGGAGTGGATTGGATTCGAGTGGAGTGGAATGGGATGGAATAGAGTTGAGTGGAATGGATTGGATTGGATTGGTCTGGATTGGAATGGAATTCAGTGGAATGGAATGCAATGGAGTGGAGTGGAGTGACATGGAATGGAGTTAAGTTAAATGGAATTGAATGGAATGGAGTGAAGGGGAATGGAATGGAAAGTAATGGACTGGAGTTGAATCAGGTGAAGTGGAATGGAGTGGAATGGAATGGACTGAAATGGAATCTAGTGGAGTGGAGTGGAGTGAAATGGAATGGAATGGAATGGAACGGAATGGAGTGGAATACAGTGGAATGGATTGGAAAGGAATGGAGTGGAGTGGAGTGGAATGGAATGGAATCAAAGGTAATGGAGTGGAATGCAGTGGAATGGAGTGGAGTGCAGTTGAGTAGAGTGGAATGGAGTGGAATGTAGTGGAATGGGGTGAAATGGAATGGAGAGGAATGGAATGGAACGGAGTGGAATTCAATGTAATGGACTGTATTGGAAAGGAATGGAGAGGAGTGGAATGGAGTGGAATGGAATGGAGTGGACTGGACCGGTATGGAATGGAATGGAATGGACAGGAGTGGAATGGAGTGGAGTGGAGTGGAATGGAGTGGAATGGAATGGAGTGGAGTTTATCAGAATTTAGTGGAATGGAGTGGAATGGAGTGGGATGGAGTGGAGTGGAATGGAAAGAAATGGACTTGAATGGAGAGGAGTGTGTGGAATGGAGTGGATGGGAGTAGAAAGGATTCTAGTGAAGTGGAATGGAACGCCATGGAATAGAATGGATTGGAGTGGAATGGAGTGGCGAGGAGTGGAGTTCAATGGAATGGAGTGCAGTGGAGTGCAGTGGAGTGGTATAGAATACAACATAATGGAATTGAGTGGATTTGAGTGGAATGGAGTAGAGTAGAGTGGAGTGGAGTGGAATGGAATGGAGATGAGTGGAATGAAATGGAATAGAATGGAGTGGGCTAAAATGGAGTGGAGTGGAGTGGAATGGAATGGATTTAAGTGGAATGGATTGGAATGGAATGGAGTGAAGGGGAGTGGAAAGGAAAGGAATGGAGTGGAGATGAATGGAGTGGACTGCAATGCTGTGGAATGTAAAGGAGTGGAATGGAATGGAGTGAAAAGAGGTGGAGAGGAGTGGAATGGAGTGCGTGAAAAGGAATGGAATGGAATGGAGTGGAGTGGAATGGAATTGAATGCAATGGAATGGTATGGTGTGGAATGGAATGGAATGCAGTGGAATGAAGTGGAATGGAATACAGTGGAGTGGAGTGGAGTGGAGTTGACTATAGCGGAGTGGAATGAAGTGCAGTGGGGTGAAATGGAATGCAGTGGAGTGTGGTGGAATGGAATGCAATGGAGTGGAATTGAATGGAATGGAATGAATTGCAAGGCAATGGAGATGAGTTAATGGAGTGGAAAAGAATGGAGTCGAGTGTACTGGATTGGAATGGAATGGAATGGAGTGGAGTGGAATGGACTGGAGTGCAGTGGAGTGTAGTGGAACGGAATGGAATGGAGTGGAATGGAATGGATTGGAGTGGAATGGAATGGAATGGACTGGAATGCAGTGGAGTGGCGTCTAATAGTGTGGGTTGGAATGTAATGCTGTTGAGTGGAATGGAATTCAATGGAACAGAATGGAGTGGAGTGGGGTGGAATGTAATGGAGTGTAGTGGAATGGGGTGGAGTGCAGTGGAATGGAATGCAATGGAATGGAAAGGAGTGGAGGAGAACGGAGTGGAGGGAAGTGGAGTTGAATGGAATGGAGTGGAGTGTAGTCAATTGGTGTGGAGTGGAATGGGATGGAATGGAATGGAGTGGATTGGAGTGGAAAGTAGTGGGGTGGAGTAGAGTGGAGTGGAATGGAATGGAGTGGAGTAGAATGGAGTGGAGTGGAGTGGAATCGAATGGAATGGAGTTGAGTGGAATGTAGTGCAGTGGAATGGATAGGAGTGGAATGGAATTCAGTGGAATTCAATGGAGTGGAGTGTACTGGAGTGGAGTGGAGTGAAGTGGACTGGAATGGAATGGATTTAAGTGGAATGGAGTTAAATGGAATGGAGTGAAGGGGAGTCGAATAGAATGGAATGGAATGGAGTGGAGTGGAATGAATTGGGGTGGAGTGGGGTGGAGTGGGGTGGAATGGAGTGGAGTGGAGTGGAATTCAATGGAATGGAGTGGATTGGAGCGGTTTGGAAAGAAGTGGAGTGGAGTGGAATGCAGTGGAATGGAATTGAGTGGAGCTGAGTGGAGTGGAGCTGAGTGGAGTGGAGCTGAGTGGAGTGGAATGAAGTGCAATGGAATACAATGAAATGGAGTGGAATTGAAAGGGATGGAATGGAATGGAATGGAATGGAATGGAATAGAATGGACTGGAATATAATGGAATGAAGAAATGTGTGCTGAGATTGTGCCACTGCGGAACAGCCTGTGTGACAGAGGGAGATCCTGTCGAAGGAAAGTCGTGGAATTGAAGGGATAGGAATGGAATGGAATAGAATGGATTGGAATGGAGTGGAGTGGAATTGAGTGGAGTGGAGTGGAGTGCAGTGGAACGTAATGGGAATAAATGGAATGGAAATGTGAAATGAAATGTGTGGTGAGATTGTGCCACTGCACACCAGTCTGGGTGACAGAGTGAGATACTGTCAAAAGAAAGGAATAGAATGGAATGGACTGGAATGGAATGAACTGCATTGGAGTGGAGTGGAGTGGAAAGGAGTGGAATGGAATGGGATGGAATGGAAATGAGCTGAGTGAACTTGAATGGACTGGAGTGGAGTGGATTGGAATGGACTGGAGTGGAGTGCTGTGGAATGGAATGGAATGGAATGGTGAAATGAAATTTGAGCTGAGATTGTGCCACTGCACTCCAGCCTGGGTGAGAGAGTGAGATACTATCAAAAGAAAGGAATGGAACGGAATGCAGAGGAATTTAATGGCATGGAGTGAACTGAAGTGAACTGGAGAGGAGTGGATGTAGTGGAGTAGAGTGGAAAGCAATGGGATGGAATGGAAAGGGGTACAGTGGACTGGAATGGAGTGGAGTGCATTGGAGTGGAATGGATTGGAATGGAGTAGAGTGCAGTGCAATGGAATCGAATGGAATGGAATGCAATGGAATGGAATGGAATGGAATGGAATGATGAGATGAAATGTGAGCTAAGATTGTGCCACTGTGACCCAGGCTGGGTGACAGAGTGAGATAATCTCAAAAGAAAGGAAAGGAATGGAATGCGGTGGAATGGAATGGAATGGCATAGAATGGAATGGCGTGACTTGGAGTGCAGTCGAGTGAAGTGGAGTGGGGTGGAATGGAATGGAATGGAATAGAATGGAATGGCATGACTTGGAGTGCAGTCGAGTGAAGTGGAGTGGACTGGAATGGAGAGGAATGGAATGGAGTGGAATGTAATGAAATGAAGTGGAGTGAAGTGGAGTAAAGTGGAGTGCAGTGCAAAGGAATGGAGAGGAATGGAATGTCATGGAGAGGAATGGAGTGGAGTGGAGTGGAGTGGAAAGGAGTGGAATGGAATTGGATTGAATGGAAAGGAGCTGAGTGGACTGGAATGGACTGGAGTGGAGTGGGTTAGAATGGACTGGACTGGAATGCAGTGGAATGGAATTGAATGGAATGGTGAAATGAAATGTGAGCTGAGATTGTGCCACTGCGCTCCAGCCTGGGTGACAGAGTGAGAAACTATCAAAAGAAAGGAATGGAATGGAATGCAGAGGAATTTAATGGAATGGAGTGGAGTGAACTGAAGTGAACTGGAGTGGAGTGGAGTTAGTGGAGTGGAGTGGAAAGGAATGGGATGGAATGGAAAGGAGTAGAATGGACTGGAATGGAGTGGAGTGCATTGGAGTGGAATGGATTGGAAAAGAGTAGAGTGCAGTGTAATGGAATCGAATGGAATGGAATGCAATGGAATGGAATGGAATGGAATGGTGAAATGAAATGTGAGCGAAGATTGTGCCAGTAAAACCCAGGCTGGGTGACAGAGTGAGATACTCTGAAAAGAGAGGAATGGAAAGGAATGCAGTGGAATGGATTGCAATGGAATAGAATGGAATAGCGTGAGGTGGAGTGCAGTCGAGTGAGGTGGAGTGGACTGGAATGGAGAGGAATGGAATGGAGTGGAATGTAATGGAATGAAGTGGAGTGGAGTGGGGTGGAGTGGAGTGCATTGGAATGGAGAGGAATGGAATGTCATGGAGAGGAATGGAGTGGAGTGCAGTGGAGAGGAACAGATTGGAACGGAATGGAATGAAACGGAACAGAATAGAGAAATGTATGCTGAGATTGTGCCACTGCACTACAGCCTGTCTGAAAGAGGGATATCCTGTCGAAAGAAAGGAGAGGAATGGAATGGAATGAAATGGAATGGAGCGGATTGAAGCAGAGCGGAATGGAATGGAACGGAATGGAACGGAACGGAATGTGAGCTGAGATTTTGCCACTGTGCTCCAGGCTGGGTGACAGAGAGAGACACTCTCGAAAAAAAGGAAAGTAATGGAATGCAGTGGAATTGAAACGGAATGGTGTGGAGTGGAGTGGAGTGGAGTGAAGTGGAGTGTATTAGAATGGAGAGGAATGGAATGGTAAGAAATGAAATGGAATGAAGCGGAGTGGAGTGGGGTGGAGTGGAGTGCAGTGGAATGGAGGGGAATGGAATGGGATGGAGTAGAGTGGAGTGCAGTGCAGTGAAGTGGAGAGGAGTGGAATGGAGTGGAATGGAATCGGGTGTAATGGAATGTAGTGGAAAGGACTGGAGTCCAGTGGAACTGAGTGGAACGGAATGGAATTGAATGGCATAGAATTGAATGTGATGGAGTGGAATGGAATAGAGAGGAGTAGAGAGGAGTTGAGTGAAATAGAATGGAATGGAATGGGTTGGAATGAAAAGCAAAGGAATGATGAAAAGGAGTGTGAGATGAGATTGTACCACTGCACTCCAGACTTTCTGACAGAATGAGATCCTGTGGAAACAAAGAAACGGAATGGAATGTAGTGGAGTAGAATGGAGTGGAGTGGAGTGGAATAGAGAGGAGTACAGTGGACTGGAGTGGAGTGGAGAGGAGTGGAAGGGAGTGGAGTGGAATGGAGTGGTAAGGAATGGAGTGCAGTGGAGTGGAATGTAGTGGACTGGAATCGGATGTAATTTAATGTTGTGGAGTGGAGTGGAGTGGAGTGGAACAGATTTGATTGGAATGGAATGGAATGGAACTGAGGGGAGTGGAGAGGAGTGAACGGATTGGAATGGAATGTAAAGAAATGGAATGGAACGGACTGAAATGCAATGGAATGCAATGGACTACAATGGAATAGAATGCAATGCAATGGAAAGTTGACATGAAGTGAGCTGAGATTGCACCAGTGAACTACAGCCTGGTAGACACAGTAATATCCCATCGAAAGAAAGTAATGGAAAGCAATGGAGTGAACCGGAATGGAATGGAATAGAATGCAGTGTAGTGGAGTAGAGTGGAGTGGAATGGAGTGGTGTGGAATGGAATGGATTGGAGTTGAAAGAAACGGAATGGAATGGAATGAAATGGATTGGAGTGGAGTGGAGTAGATGGAGGGAAGTGGAGTTGAGTGGAATGGAAAGTAAAGGAGTGGAATGGAAAGGAATGGAGTGGAATAGAGTGGAATGGAATGGAATGGAATGCAGTGGAGTGGAGTGGAGTGGAGTGGAATGGAGTGGTGTGGAGTGGAATGGAGTGGTGTGGAATGGAATGGACTGGAGTTGAAAGGAACAGAATGGAATGGAATGGACTACATTGGGGTGGAGTGGAGTGGAGAGAAGTGGAGTGCAGTGGAAATTAGTGGAATGAAATGGAATGGAGTGGAATGGAGTGGAATAGAATGGAATGGAGTGGAATGGATTGGAATGGAATAGAGTGGAGTGGAGTGGAATGGGGTGGAGTGGAGTGAAATGGAGTGGTGTCGAGTGGAATGCAATGGAATGGAATGGAATGGAGAGGAATAGAATAACTGAAGTGGAGTGGAATGGAATGGAGTGAAGTGGAGTTGAGTGGAATGGAATGGAATGGAATGGAATTGAATGGAACGGAATGGAATGGAATGTGATGGAGTGGAATGGAATGGAGTGGAATGCAACGGAGGGGAGTGGAATGGAGTAGAGTGGGGTGGAATGGAGTGGAGTGGAGTGGAGTGGAATGGAATGAAATGGAATTGAGTGGAAAGGAGTGGAGTGGAGTGGAATGGCGAGGAGTGGAGTGGAGTGGAATGGAGTGGAGTGGAAAGGATTGGAGTGGAGTGGAGTGGAGTTGAGTGGAGTGGAGTGGATTTAATTGAGTGGAGTGGATTGGAGTCTAGTGGAATGGAGTGCAGTGGAGTGGAGTTTAATGGAGTGGAGTGGAGGTTAATGGAGTGGAGTGGAATGGAGTGTAGTGGAATGGATTGGAATGGAGTGTAGTGGAGTGGACTCGAGTGGAGTGGAATGGAATGGACTGGAATGGAAAGGAGTGGAATATAATGGAGCTGAATGGAAAGGAATGGAGTGGAACGGAATGGAATGGAGTGGAAATGACTGGAGTGGAGTGGAGTAGAGTGGAGTGGAATGGAGTGGAGTGGTATGAAATGGAGTGGAGTGAATCAGAGTGGAAAGGAGGGTCATGGAAAGGAATTGAATGGAAAGGAATGGAATGAAATGGAACGGAATGCAATGGAATGCAATGGAATAGAATGAGATGCAATGGAAAGTTGACACATAATGTGAGCTGAGATTGTGCCACTGCACTACAGCCTGGGTGACACAGTGATATCCTGTCGAAAGAAAGAAGGGGAATGTAAGTTAATGAAATGGAATGGACTGGAATAGAAAGAAGTGGTCTGGAGCGGAGTGAAGTGGAGTGGAGTGGACTGGAATGGATTCCAATGGAATGCGAGTGGAATGGAATGGAGTGGAGTGGAGTGAAGTGTAATAGAAAGCATGGAATGGGATGGAATGGAATGCAATTGAGTGGTGAAAAGAAATGTGAGCTGAGATTCAGCCAATGTACTCCAGCCTTTGTGACAGAGTGAGATCCTATGGAAAGAAAGGAATGGAATGGAAAGGAGTGGAGTGAAGTGGAGAATGGAGTTGAGTCGTGTGGAATTGAATGGAGTGGAGTGGAGTGGAGGGGAGTGGAGTGGAATGGAGTGGAATGGAATGGAGTGGAATGGAGAGCAATGGAGTGGAGTGGAGTGGATTGAAGTATAGTGGAGTGGAATGGAATGGAATTGAACGGAATGGAATAGAGATTAATGTGGAATAGAGTGCATTGGAGTGGAATGGATTTGGAGTGGAATGGAATGGAGTGAAGTGGAGTTGAATGGAATTCAGTGGAAAGGAATGGAAAGGAATGGAATGCAATGGAATTCAGCGGAATGGAATGGAATGGAATGGAATGGAATGGAATGGAATGGAATGCAATGCAATGGAATGGAATGGAATGGAATGGAATGGAAGCTAAGATTGTGCCACAGCTCTCCATGCTGTGTGACTGAGTGAGATTTTCTTGAAAAAAAAGAATGGAACGGAATGCAGTGGAATGGAATGGAATGGAATGGAATGCAATGCAATGGAATGGAATGGAAGCTAAGATTGTGCCACAGTTCTCCATACTGTGTGACTGAGTGAGATTTTCTTGAAAAAAAAGAATGGAATGGAATGTAGTGGAATGGAATGGAATGGAAGGGAATGCAATGCAATGTAATGGAATGGAAGCTAAGATTGTGCCACAGCTCTCCATGCTGTGTGACTGAGTTAGATTTTCTTGAAAGAAAAGGAATGGAATGGAATGCAGTGGAATGGAATGGAATGGAGTGTACTGGAGTGCAGTGCAGTGAAGTGCAGTGGAATGTGGAATGGACTCAAAGGCAGAGGAATGGAATGGGACGTAGTTGGATGGATTGAAGTGGAGTGGAATGGGCTGGAGTGTAGTACACTGGAAAGGAGTGGAATGGGATGGATTTGAATACAGTGGAGTGGAGTGCAGTGGAGTGGAGAGGAGTGGAATGGAGTGTATTGGAATCAGATGTAATGGAATGTACTGGAGTGGAGTGGAGTAGAATGGAATGGAGTGGAGAGGAGTGTAGCGGAGCAGAACGGAATGGAACAGAATGGAACAGCAGCTGAGATTGTGAAACCACACTCCAGACTGGTTGACAGAGTGAGATACTCTCGAAAGAAAGGACTGCAATGGAATGCAGTGGAATGGAATGGAAAGGAATGGATTGGAGTGGAGTGCAGTAGAGTGAAGTGGAGTGGAATGGAAAGGAATGGAGTGGAGTGGAGTGGAATGGAGGGGAGAGGAATGGAGTGTAGTGGAATGGAGTGGAATGGAATTTAGTGGAGTGGATTGGAATGGAGTGTAAAGGAATGGAGTTAAGTGAAATGCAGTGGAATGCAATGGAATGAATGGGTGTGGAAAGGAATGTAATGGACTGGAATTGAAAGTAATGTACTGGAATGGATTTGAATGGAGTGGAATGGTAAGGAATGAAATGGAGTGCAGAGGAGTGCAATGGAGTGAAATGGAATGGAATGGAGTGGAAGGGAATGGAATGGAACGGAGTAGAGTGGAATGGAATGGAGTGGAATGGAATTGAATGGAATGGAATGGAATGGAATGGAAGGGAGTGGGGTGGAGTGGAGTTTAGTGGAGTGAAGTGCAATGGAGTGGAATGGGGTGAAATGGACTGGAGTAGAGTGAAGTGGAATAGAATGGAATGGACTGGAATGGAATGGAAACGAATGGATTGGAAGGAAATGGAGAAGTGTGGAATGGAGTGTAATGGAATGGAGCAGAGAGGACTGCATTGGAATAGATGGAATGGAGTGGAGTAAAACGAAGTGGATTGGAGTGGAGTGGAATGAAATGGAATGGAGTAGAAAGGAATGGAAGGGAGTGGAATGGAGTGGAATGGAATAGAGTGAAGTTTAGTGGAGTGGAATGGAGTGGGGTGGAGTGGAAAGGAATTGAATAGAATGGAGTGGAATGGAGTGGAGAGGAATGGAATGGAGTGGAGTTGAGAGAATTGGAAGGCAATGGAATAGAGTGAATTAGAGTGGAATGCCATGTATTGGAATGGAGTGGAGTACAGTGGAATGGAGTAGAGAGGAACGCAGGGGAATGGAAAGGAATGGAATGGAATGCAGTGTAGTGTAGGGGAATGGATTGGAATGGCATGCAGTTGAGGGCAGTGGAATGGAACGTAAAGGAGGGGTGTGCAGTGGACTGGACTGGAATGGAGTAGAATGGAGTGGAATGGAGTTTAGTGGAATGGAGTGGAATGGAATGGAATGGAGTGGACTGGAATGGAATGGATTCGCATGGAATGGAGTGGAGTGCAGTAGAATGGAATGGAATGGAGTGGAGTGGAATGGACAGGAATTAAGTGGAATGGAATGGAATGGACGGCAATAAAATGGAATGGATTCGCAGAGAGTGGAATGACATGGAATGGAGTGGAGAGGTGCGCATTGGAGGGGAGTGGAGAGGAAAGGTGTGGAAAAGAATGGAATGGAATGGAATGCGGTTCAGTGGAGGGGAATGGACTGGAGTGGAGTATAGAGGAATGGAATGGCGTGGAGTGGAATGGAGTGGACTGGAGGGTAAGGGATTGGACTGGAGAGGAGTGGAGTGGAATGCAGTCGAACGCACTAGAATAGAGTGGAATGGAGTGGAATGGAATGGATTGGAATGGAATGGAATGGAAAGGAATGGAATGGAATGGAATGGAATGGAATGGAATGGAATGGAATGGAATGGAATGGAAAGGAATGGAATGGATCGGAATGGAATGGAATGGAATTGAATGGAATGGAAAGGAACGGAACAGAACGGAATGGAACGGAATGGAATGGAATGGAATGGAAAGGAATGGAATGGAATTGACTGGAATGATATGGAATGGATTGGAATGGAATGCAATGGCATGGAATGGGGTGTAGTGGAGTGGAGGGGAGTGAAGTGGAGTGTAAATGAGTGGAATGGAATAGAGTGGAGTGGAGTGGAATATTGAGAAATTGACAGAAATGGAGTGGAGTCTAGAGGAATGGAATGGAAAGGAATGAAATGGAATGGAATGGAATGGAATGGAATGGAATGGAATGGTGTGGGGTGGACTGCAATGGAGTGGAATGGAATGGAGTGGAATGGAATGGAATGGAGTGGAGTGGAATGGAGTGGAGTGGAGAGCAATGAAGTGGAATGGAATGTACTGCATTTAAATGGAATGGAGTGGAACGGAATGTATTGGAGTGTAATGGATTGGAATGGAATGAAGTGGAGTGCAGTGGAATGGAAAAGAATGGAGTGGAGTGGATTGGAGGGGACTGGAATGGAATGAATTGGAGTGCAGTGGAATGGAAAAGAATGGAGTGGAGTGGAATGGAGGGGACTGGAATGGAGTGTAATGGAGTGGAGTGGAATGGACAGGAGTGGAGTGGAATGGAGTGGAATGAAATAGAATGGAATGGATTTGAGTGGAGTGGAGTGGAGTGCAATGGATTGCAATGTAGTGGAGTGGAGTGGAATGGAATAGAATTGCATAGAGTGAAGTGGAGTGGAATGGAGTGGAGTGGAATGGTTTGCAGTGAAGTGGAATGGAATGGAATGGAGTTGAGTGGAAAGCAGTGGAATGGAGTGGAATGGAGTGAAATGGAATGGAGTGGAATGGAGAGGAGTGGAGTGGAGTGAGGTATAGTGGAGTGGAATGTAATGGAGTGGAGTGGAAAGGATTGGAATGGAATGCAGTGGTGTGCAGTGCAGTGGAATGGAATGCAGTGGAATTGAGTGGAATTCAGTGGAATGGAGTGGAGTAGAATGGAATGGAATGGAGTAGAGTGGAATGGAATGGAGTGGAGTGGGTTGGAGTGAAGTGGAGTGGAATGGAGTTTAGTACAGCAGAATGGAATGGAGTGGAGTGGAGTGGAATGGAATGGAATATATTGGAATGGAATGGAATTGAGTGGGGTGGAATGGAAAGCAAAGTAGTGGAATGGAGTGAAATGTAGTAGAGTGGAATATAGTGGAAAGAAAGGAATGGAGTGGAGTGGAGTGAAGGGGACTAGAATCGAGTGTAATGGAGTGGAATTGAATAGAGAGGATTGGAATGGAGTGGAGTGGAATTGAGTAGAGTGGAATGGAATGGAATGGCCTGGAAAGGAATTGACAGGAATGGAATGGAGTGGAGTGGAATGGAATGGAGTACAAAGGATTGGAATGGAGAGATGTGGAGTGGAGTGGAGTGGAACGGAATGCAGTGGTGTGGAATGAAATGGAATGGAATGCAGTAGAGGGAAATGTAGTGGAATGGAATGGAACGGAGTAGATCAGATTGGAATGGAGTACAGTAGAATGGAATGGAATGGAGTGGAGTGGAATGGAATGGAATGGAATGGAGCAGAGTAGAGTCGAATGGATTGGAGTGGAATTCAGTGTAGTGGAGTGAAATGGAATGGAATGGAGTGGAGTGGAATTGAATGGAGTGGAACGGAGTGGAGTGGAGTGGATGGAGCGGAGTGCAATGGAATGGAATTGAGTGGAGTGGAATTGAATAGAGTGGAGTGGAATGGAATGTAGTGGACTGGAGATGAGTGGAATGGAATGGAGTGGAGTTCAATGGAATGGAATGGAGTGGAGTGGAATTGAATAGAGTGGAGTGGAATGGAATGTAGTGGACTGGAGATGAGTGGAATGGAATGGAGTGGAGTGGATTGGAACAGAGTTGACTGGACTCTAATGCAGTGGAATGGAATGGAATGGAATGGAATGGAGTGGAGGGGAATGGGGTGGAGTGGAGTGGAGTCGAATTCAGTTGAATGGAAAGGAATGGAATGGAGTGGAGTGGAATGGAGTGGAGTGGAATGGAGTACAGTGCATTGGAAGGGAATGGAGTGGAATGGAACTGAATGAAATGGATTTAAATGGAGTGGAGTGGATTGGAAAGGAGTGGAGTGGAGTGGAATGGAGTGGAGTGGAGTGGAATGGAGTGGAATGGAGTGGACTGGAGTGGAATGGTATTGACTGGAATGGAATGTAGTGGAGTGGAATGGAGTGAAGTGCAGTGTAGTGCAGTGGAGTGGAATGGAGAAGAGTGGAATGGTGTGAAGTGGAATGGTGTGGAGTGGAGTGCAGGGGCATGGTATGGAATGGAGTGTAGCAGAGTGGAGTGGAAAGAAATGGACTGGAATGGAATGGGGTGGAGTGGAATGGAGTGTACTGGAGTGGAATGGAGTGGACTGGAATGGAACGGGGAGGAATGCAATAGAGAGCATTGGAATGGAGTCGAGTGAAGAAGAGTGGAATGGAATGGAATGGAGTGGAGTGAGGTGGAGAGGAGTGGAAAGGAATGGAATTGAGTGGAGTGCAGTGGAGTGGAATGGAGTTGAAAGGAACGGAGTGGAAATAAACGGAACAGAGTGGAGTGGAGTGGAGTTCAATTCAATGGAGTGGAGTGGAGTGGAGTTCAATTCAATGGAGTGGAGTGGAGTGGAGTGGAGTGGAGTGGAATGGAGTGGAGTGCAATGGAATGGAAAGGAATGGAGTGGAGTGGAGTGCACTGGAAAGGAATATATTGGAGTGGAGTGGAGTGGAATGGAGTGGAGTGGATTGGAATGGAATGGAGTGAAGTGAAGTGGAATTTAATGCAATGGAGTGGAGTAGAGTGGAATGCAATGGAGTGGTGTGGAGTGGAGTGTAATGGAATGGAATGGAATTGAGCGGAGTGTAGTGGAATGGAGTGGGGTGGAGTGGAATGGAATGGAGTGGAGTGGTTTGGAAGGGACTGGAGTGGATTGGGAGGGAATGGACTGTAATGGAGTGGAGTGGTGTCAAATGGAATGGAACGTAGCTGAATGGCATGGAGTGGAGTGGAGTGGAATGGAGTGGAATGGTTTGGAATGGAATTGAGTGTGGAGTGCAGTGGAATGGAATCAGATAGAGTGCAGTGGAGTGTACCGGAGTGGAATGGAGTTTACTGGAGTGGAATGGAGTGGAGTGGAATGGAATGGAGTGGATTGGAATGGAATGGAATGGGGTGTTGAGTAGAATGGAGATGAATGGATTGGAATCGCTTGGAGTGGAGTGAAATGGAACGGAATGGAATGGAATCGAATGGAGTGGACTCCAATTGAGTGGAGTCGAGTGGAGTGTTGTGGAGTGGAATTGAGTGGAAATGATTGGAGTAGAATGGAATGGAGTGGAGTGGAGTTGAGTAGAGTGGAGTGGAATGGAATGGAGTGGATTGGAACAGATTGAAATGAAATGGAGTTCAGTGGAATGTAGTGGAAGGGAATATAAGGGAGTGGAGGGGAGTGAAGTGGACTGGAATGGAGTGGAAGGGAGATGAATGCAGTGGAATGGAGTGGAGTGGAATGGAGTGGAAAGGAGTGCAATGGAGGAGAGTGAAGTGGATTGAAGTGGAATGGAAAGAATGCAGTGCAGTGAACATCAGTGAACTGGAATGGAGTGGAGTGGACTGGAATGGAGTGGAGCGGAATGGAGTGGAATGGAACGGAGTATAATGTAATGGAATGTAATGGAGTAGAGTGGAATGCAATGGAATGGGGAGGAGTGGAGTGGAGTGGACTGGAAAGGAATGGATTGGAGTGGAACGGAATGGAGTGGAAAGGAATGGAATGGAATGGAAAGAAATTCCGTGGAATGGAGTGGAATCAAAGGAGTGGAGTGGATTGAAATGCAATGGAATATAGTGGAGTGGAATGCAATGGAGGGCAGTGGATTGGAGTGGCCTGCAGTGGAGTGGAATGGAGTGGAATGGAGTGGAGTGGAATGGAATGGAATGGAATGGAATGGAGTAGAGTTGAGTGGAATGGAGTGGGGTGGAGTGGAGTGGAGTGGAATGGACTGGAGTTGAGTAAAACGGAATGGAGTGGAATGGAAAGAAACGCAATGGAATCAATGGAAAGGAATGGAGTTGAATGGAATGGATTGGAGAGGAATGGAGTGCAATGGAATGGAGAGGAATGGATTGAGGGGGAATGGAATGGAATGGATTGGAGTGGAATGGATTGGAATAGAATTGAATGGAATGGAGTAGCGTTGAATGGAATGCAGTGGGTTGGAGTGGAGTTGAGTGGAGTGGATTGGAAAAGATTGGAGTGGAGAGAAATGAAATGGAGTGGAGTGGAGAGGAATAAAATGGAATGGAGTGGAGTGGAATGGAGTGCAATGGAATGGAGTCGAGTGGAGTGAAGCAGAGTGGAATGGAAAAGAGTGGAGTGGAATGTAGTGGAATTTAATGGAGTGGAATGGAGTGGAATGGAGTGGAATAGAGTGGAATGGAGTGGAGTGGAATTGAGTGGAATGGAATGAAATGAAATGGAATGGAGCGGAGTGGGGTGGAATGGAGTGGAAAGGACTGGAGTGGAATGGAGGGGAATGCAGTGGAATTGAGTGGAGTGGAGTGGAAAGGAGTGGAATGGACTTGAATGGAGTAATTCCACTCCACTCCATTTCCCTTCAGTTCACTCCTTTACATTCCATTCCAGTCCACTCCACTCCATTCCATTCCACTCCACTCCATTCCAGTCCACTCCACTCCATTCCACTCCAATACACTCCACTACCTTCCATTCCACTCCACTCCATCCATGGCTCTCCACTCTATTCCTCTCTATTTCATTCCACTCCATTCCACACCACTCAACTGCATTCCACTCCCCTCCTCTCCATTGCATTCCATTCCATTCCACTCCATTGCATTCCATTCCATTCCACTCTACTCCATTCCACTCCACTTCACTCCATTCCAATAGACTCCATTCCACTCCGCTCCACTCCACTACATTCCTTTGCATTCCGCTCCATTCAATTCCACTCCACTCCATTCCATTCAATTCCATTCCATTGCACTCCACTCCACTCCACTCCATTCCACTCCATACCACCCCATTCCACTCCACTCTATTCTACTCCATTCAAGTCCATTCCATTCTACTCCAGTACAATCAACTCACCTCCCCTCCATTCTATTCCATTCCATTACTCTCTACTCCACTCCCTTTGAATCCATTCCACTCCTCTCCACTCCATTCCATTCCATTCCACTCCCCTTCAATGCACTCCATTCAAGTCAATTCCACTCTATTCCAGTCCAATCAACTCCACTCCACTCCATTCCATTCCATTGCACTCCACTCCAATCGATTCCAATCCATTCCACTGCTCTCCATTCCATTCCTCTCCACTCCACTCCATTCAACTGCATTCCATTTAATTCCATTCCATTCGATTCCACTCCATTCCAGTCCACTAAACTCCATTTCACTCCATGCCACTCCATTGCTCTCTACTCAACTCCATTCCATTCCACTCCACTCCACTAAATTCCATTCCACACCATTCAAACACTCCACTCTATTCCATCCCATTCCACTCCACCCAGTCCACTCAAGTCCATTCCAGTACACTCCTCTCCATTCCTCTCCACTCCACTGCATTCCATTCCACTCCAATCCATTCCATTCCATTCCATTACACTGCACTGCCCTCCGTCCACTGTACTACACTCCATTCCACTCCATTGCATTCCACTCCATTTCACTCAAGGCCTCTACATTCCATTCCATTTCATTCCATTCCACTCCACTCCATTCAAACGCATTCCACTGCATTCCACTCCACTCCTCTAATTCCATTCCATTCCATTCCATTCCATACCACTATAATCCAATCCATTCCACTCCACTCCATTCCTTTACATTCCACTCCATTCCACTCCACTCCATTCCTTTCCATTCCATTGCTCTCTATTCCATTCCACTCCAATCCATTCCATTACACTCCATTCCATTCCATTACACTACATTCCATTCCATTCCACCCCATTCCATTCCATTCCACTCCACTCCACTCCATTCCACTCCACTCCACTTTATTCCCTTCCACTCCACTCCTTTCTACTCAAATCCACTCCACTCCTTTCAATTCCATTCCATTCAGTCCCATTCCACTCCACTCCATTCCACTTAATTCCACTATATTCCATTCCACTCCATTTCACTCCACTCCACTCCATTCCACTCCACTCCATTCAATTCCATTCCATTCCATTCCACTTCATTCAATTGCACTCCACTCCACTCCTTTCCAGTCAACTCTACTCCAGTAAACTCCACACCACTCCACTCCACTACATTACTTTCTACTCCACTCCATTCAATTCCACTCCACACCCTTTCATTCTATTACTTTCCGCTGCCCTCCACTCCATCCACTCCATTCCACTTCATTCCTCCCTACTCCGTGCCTTTCCATTCCTCAACACTCCACTCCATTCCACTCCACTCAATTCCACTCCACTCCATTCCACTCCACTCCACTCCACTGTATTCCATTCCATTCCATTCCACTACACTACACTCAATTCCAGTCCATTCCACTCCATTCCACTCCACTCCACTACATTCCATTCTGTTCCTTTCCATTCCAATCCTTTCCACTCCACTCCATTCCACTCCAATATGCTCCATTTCATTCCATTGCATTCCTTCCCACTCCATTCCATTCCAATCCACTCAAATACGCTCCATTTCATTCCATTCCATTCCATCCCACTCTATTCCTTTCCATTCCACTCCACTCCACTTCATTCAATTCCCTACCATTCCATTCCACTCGATTCCATTCCATTCCTCTCTCCTCCATTCCATTCCAATCCACTCCATTCCATTACACTCCACTCTGTTCCACTCCAGTTCATTACATTCCTTTCCATTCCACTCCATTACTTTCCACTCCACTCTATTCCAATCCATTCCATTTCACTGCACTCCAGACCTTTCCACTCCACACCACTCCATTCCACTCCATTCCATTCCACTCCCTTCCATTCCATTTAGCACCACTCCACTCCACTCCATTCCATTATAATCCATTCCACTTCAATCCATTCCATTCTACTACCTTCCATTCCTTTCCATTCCACTCCATTCCATTCCATTCCACTCCACTCCAATCCTCTCCAATCCACTCCTCTCCACTCCATTCCACCCGACTCCATTCCACTCCACTCCGCTCCATTCCATTCCTTTCCATTCCACTCCACTACATTCAATTCCTTTCCATTCCACTTTACTGAACTCCACTCCACACCATTACAATCCATTCCACTTAATTCCACTCCAGTCCATTTTATTCCATTCCACTTTACTCCATTCCTTTCCACACCACTCCACTCCACTCCACACCAGTTCATTTAATTCCATTTAATTTCATTCTACTGCTTTCCAATCGACTGCACTCCATTCCCCTCCACTGCATTCCACTACACTGCACTCCATTAAATTCCATTCCATTCCACTCTATTCCTTTCCACTCTACTCCATTCTAGTCCGATTCACTCCATACCAGTCCATTCCACTCCAATCCAGTACATTACATTCCACTCCTTTCCATTCCATTCCACTCCACTTCATTCCATTCCATTCCATTCCACTGCAATTTACTCCATCCACTCCACTCCACTCAACTCCATTCCAGTCCACTCCACTCCATTCCATTCCACTTCAATCCATTCCATTCCATTCCATTAAACTGTACTCCATTCCACTCCACTCAAATCTATTCCCTTCCACTTCACTCCATTGAATTCCACCCCTATCCACTCCATTCCAAAATATTCCACTCCATTGCTCTCCACTCCACTCCATTCCATTCCATTCTTTTCCATTTCATTCCACTCCATTCCATTCCTTTCCACTCTACTCCATTCCATTCAAGTACACTCCATTCCATTCCATTCCACTTTGCTAAACTGCACTCCATTCCACTCCATTGCATTCCATTCCATTCCATTCCATTACAATCTTTTCCACTCCACTCCACTCCATTCCACTGCACACCACTTCACTCCACTCCTTTCCAGTCAACTCCACGCCATTCCACACCACTCCACTCCACTCCACTACATTCCATTTCACTCCACTCCATTCCATTCCAGTCCACTCCAATCCATTCCTTTCCTTTCCACAGCACGACCCCTCCATCCACTAAACTCCACTCCATTCCACTCCACCCCATTCCATTCCATTCCACTCTACTCCACTACATTTCACTCCACTCAGTTCCACTATACTCCGCTCCATCCTTTCGATTCTATTCTGCTCCACCCAGTTCCATTACATTCAACCCCACTCTGCTCCATTCCACTCCTCTCCAATCCCCTTCACTCCACTCAGTTCCATTCCACTCTGCTCCATTCCACTCCCCTCCATTCTCCACCACTCCACTCAATTCCATTCCATTCCATTCCACTCCATTCCATTCCACTCCATGCCATTCCACTCCAATCCATTCCAGTCCATTCCATTCCACTCCACTCCACTCCACACAACCCCTTTCCACTCCATTCCATTCCACACCACCCCATTCCACTCCAATCCATTCCATTCCACACCGCTCCAATCCATTCCACTCCACTCCATTCCACTACACTAAACTCCATTCCACTCCATTCCACTCCACTCCATTCCACCTCACTTCGCTACATTCTAGTCCACTCCATTAATTCCAATCCACTCCACTCCATTCCATTCCAGTCCACTCCACTCCGTTCCATTCCATTCCATGCCACTGCACTCCACACCATCCACTCCACTCCAGTACATTCCAATCCATTTCTTTCCACTCCATTCCACTCCATTCCATTCCAATCCACTCCACTCCATTGCAAACCATTCCAGTGCATTCCACTCCACTCCTCTACTTTCCATTCCATTTCACTACATTCCATTCCGTACCACTCTACTCCAAACCATTCCACTCCACTCCGTTCTGTTCCATCAACTCCATTGCACTCCACTCCATTCCATTCCATTCCATTGCACTCCATTCCATGCTACTCAACTCGATTCCATTCCACTCCACTAAATTATATTAAACTACATCCCATTCCATTTCTTTCCACTCCGTTCCATTCCGTTCCACTGCACTCCACACCATTCAATTCCACTCCACTCCATTCCTATCCACTCCACTCCTATCCCCTCCAACCCACCCCACTCCACTCCACTCCACTCCAATCCTCTCCATTCCATTCCATTCCAATCCACTACACTCCATTCCATTTAATTCCACTGCATTCCATTCCACTTCATTCCAATCCACCCCACTCCATTCCACTCCACTCCATTCCACTCCTCTCCACTCCATTTCATTCTACTCCATTCCACTCCATTCAATTCCACTCCACTTCACTGCATTCCAGTCCAATCCACTTAATTCCACTCCACTCAACTCCACTCCACTACATAACATTCTACTAAACTCCACTCAATTCCACTCCACTACACTCCATTCTATTCAATTCCGCTGCACTCCACACCATCCACTCCAGTTCACTCCATTCCACTCCATTCCTTTCCAGTCCATTCCACTACACTCCATTCCATTCCATTCCCCTACACTCCATTCCATTGCACTCCACTCCATTCCACTCCAGTCCACTCCATTCCATTCCATTCCATTCCACTCCGTTCCAATCCATTCCACTCCATTCCACTCCACTCCACTAAATTCCATTCCGTTGCATTCCATTCCAATCCTTTCCACTCCACTCTACTCCATTCTGCTCCACTCTGCTCCATTCCATTCCATTCCATTACACTCCACTCCATTCCATTCCATTCCAATCCTTTCTACTCCACTCCACTCCATTCCACTCCATTCCACTCCACTCAACTCCATTCCAGTCTGATCCACTTCATTCCATTCCACTCCACTGCACTCTACTACGTTCCATTCCACTCCACTCCATTCCATTCCACTCCACTCCATTCCATTTCATTCCACTTCATCCCACTCCAACAACTACACTCCACTCTATTGCACCCCATTCCATTCCACTGCACTCCACTCGTCACCATTCCATTCCATTCCTCTCTTCTCCATTCCACTCCACTCCATTCTTCTCCACTCCATTCCATTCCTTTCCATTCCACTACATTTCATTCCACTAAACTACATTCCATTCCACTACATTCCATTGCACTCCACTCCATTCCATTCCACTCCCCTCCATTCCATTCCATTCCATTCCACTGCACTCCCCTCCACTATACTCCACTCCACCCCATTCCATTGCACTGCATTCCACTCCACTCCTTTACATTCCACTACATTCCATTCGGTTCCATTCCACTCCCTTCCATTACATTATAATCCACTCTACTCCATTCCATTTCAATCCACTCCTCTCATTTCCCCGTCTCTTCATTCTACTCCTCTCAACCAAACTCCATTCCATTCCACTCTACTCTTTTCCATTCCTTTCCATTCCGCTCCTTTCAAATCCACTCCACTCCATTCCATTCCACTCTTTTCCATTCCACTCCACTCCATTCAATTCCACTCGAGTCCACTCCATTTCACTCCACTCTATTCGATTCCAATCCATTAAAGTTCACTTCATTCCATTCCGTTTAATTACACACCTTTCCATTCCACTCCATTCCACTTCACTCCTCTCCATTCCAGTCAACTCCACACCATTCCACTCCACTCCACTCCAATGTATTCCATTCCACACCACTGCATTCCATTCCACTCCACTCCAATCCATTCCATTCCATTCCACTACACTCCACTCTATCCACTCCACTCCACTCCACTCCATTTCACTCCATTCTATTCCACTCCATTCCACTCCACTCCATTCCATTTCATTCCACTCCACTCCATTCCATTCCACTCCATTCCATTCCACTCCAATAAATTCCAATCCATTCCATTCCACTACACACCACTCCACTCCACTCCACACCACTCGATTCCACTGCATTCCATTCCATTCCACTCCGGTCTACTCCATTACACTCCACTCCATTCCATTACACTAAAGTCCATTCCATTCCATTCCGTTCCACTCCTTTCTACTCCACTCCACTCCATTCTAGTCCATCCCACTAAATGCCACTCCACTCCACTCCATTCCATTCCATTCCATTCCATTCCACAACACTCTGCTCCAACCACTCCACTCCACTCCATTCCACTCTATTCTATTCCACTGCAATCTGCTCCATTCCATTCTACTACACTCCACTCCATTCCAAACCATTCCACTGCATTCCACTCCACTCCTCTACATTCCATTCCATTCCATTCCATTTCACTCCATTCCACTCCATACCACTCTGCTCCACTCCATTCCACTCCAAACCACTCTGCTCCACTCCATTCCACTCCAGTCCTCTCCATTGCATTCCATTCCATTCCACTCCATTCCATTCCATTCCATTCCTCTCTACTCAATTCCACTCCACTCCATTCCATTCCACTCCTTTGCACTCCATTCCATTCCACTCAACTCCATTCCATTCCACTCCAATAAGTTCCATTACACTACATTTCATTCCATTCCATTCCCCTCCATTCCATTCCATTACACTCCACCCCTTTCCTTTCCACCCCGTCCCATTCCTTTCCACTCCACTCCTCTCCACTCCAATCCACCACAAACCATTCCAGTTTAATCCTCTCCATTTCATTCCATTCTGATCCAATCCACTCCCGTCCAATGCATTTAATGCCACTCCATTACTTTCCACTCCATTCCACTAACCTCCACTCCATTCCACGATTCTCCATTCCATTCCACTCCACACCATTCCATTCTATTCCATTCCACTCCATTCAATTCCATTGCACTTCAATCCATTCCATTGCACTCCACTTCATTACACTCCACTCCACTCTACTACATAACATTCTACTCCAATCCATTCAATTCCACTCGACTCCATTCCATTCTATTACATTCCGCAGCACTCCACTCCATCCACTCCAGTCCTCTCTGTTCCATTCCAGTCCTTTCCACTCCATTCCACTCCACTCCATTCCATTCCACTACACTCCTCTCCATTCCGCTCCACTCCATTCGAGTCCAATCCACTCCACTCCACTCCGCTTCACTCCAATCCACCCCACTGCAATCCACTCCAATCCGTTCCATTCCATTCCATTCCATACTACTCCACTCCACTCCATTCCATTACATTCCACTCCAATCCAATTCACTCCACTCCATTCCATTCCACTGCACTCCACTCCATTCCATTCCAATCCATTCCATTCCACTCAATTCCATTCCACTCCACTCCACTCCACTCCACTGCAATCCATTCAATTCAACTCCGTTCCATTCCACTCCATTCAACACCAATCCATTCCTCTACAATCCATTGTACTCCACTCCTTTCCATTCCACTCCACTCCACTGAATTCCATTCCAATTAATTCCACTTCATTCCATTCCACTACATTCCACTCCACTCCAATCCATTCCACTCCACTCCATTCCATTCTGTCCCACTCAAGTCCACTCCAATCCACTCCTCTCCATTCCACTCCACTCCACTCCATTCCTGTCCATTCCATTCCATTTCTCTCCATTCCACTCCAATCCAATCCAATCCAGTCCACTCCACTCCATTCCACTCCACTCCACTGCACACCGCTATATTATATTCCACTCCAAGCCATTCCATTCCACTCCACTCCATTCCATTCCATTCCTCTGCACTCCACTCCATACACTCCATTACCCTCTATTCCACGTCACTCCATTCCGCTCTATTCCTTTCCACTCCCTTCCAATCCACTCCATTCCATTCCATTACACTACACTCCACTTCATTCCACTCCACTGCATTCCTGTCCACTTTAGTCGATTTTATGCCATTCCATTCCATCCCTCTTCACTCCGTTCCAATCCATGCCACTCCATTCCACTAACCTCCACTCCATTCCATTCCATTCATTTCCAGTCCTTTCCACTACACTCCTCTCCATTCCACTCCATTACACTCCTTTACATTACATTCCTTTCCATTCCACTTCATTTCATTCCACTCCACTCCATTTCAGTCCACTAAATCCACTCCACTCCATTCCAGTCTGCTCCACTCAATTCGACTCCATTCCAGTCCGCTCCACTCAATTCCACTCCATTCCACTTTACTACATTCCATTTCACCCCACTCCTTTAATTCCACTGCACTCCATTCCATTCCATTCCACTTCTCTCCATTCCATCCACTCCAGTCCACTCCATTCCACTCCGTTCCATTCCACTCCCTTCCATTCCACTCCACTCCTCTCCACCCCATTCCATTCCATTCCACTCCACTCCACTCCACTGCATTCCACTTCACTCCATTCCACTCCACTCCAATCAATTCCATTCAGTTACATTACACTCCACTCCATTCCATTCAATTCCACTCTACTCTGTTGCATTCCACTTCACTCCATTCCATTCCCTTTCATTCCTATCCACTCTGTTCCAGTCCATTCCTATCCATTCCTCTCCATTCCACTGCACTCCATCCCATTCCTTTCCATTCCATTCAAATCTACCCAATTCCAATCCATTCCTCTCCGTTCCAGTCCACTCCACCCCATTCCATTCCATTCCATTCCAATCCACTCCATTCCACTACACTCCATTCCATTCCTTTCCATTATACTCCATTCCATTCCAATGCAATCCATTCCAGTCCACTCCACTCCACTCCACTCAACTCCATTCCATTCCACACCATTCCATTCCGTTCCACTCCAGTCCATTCCATTCCAATCCACTACATTCCATTCCGTTAATATCCATCGCACCCCAATCCACTCTACTCCACTCCACTCCATTCCATTGCAGAACATTTGACTCCACTCCATTCCATTCCACTATATTCCGTTCCATTCCACTCCACTCCATTCCATTCCTGTCCACTCTACTGCATTCCATTCCACTCCAATCCACTCCTTTCCAGTCCACTCCACTCCACCCCATTCAATAACATTCGAGTCTACTCCATCTCATTCCATTCCATTCCACTACATTCCATTCCATTCCATTCCAGTTCGTTGCATTGTTTTAAACTCCACAACACTGCATTCCATTCCAATCCACTCCTCTCATTTCCACTTCTCTACGTTCCATTCTTCTCCACCAACTCCATTCCTTTCCACTCTACTCCGTTCCAATCCATTCCTTTCCACTCCATTCCACTTCACTGCATTCCACTCCATTCCACTCTACTTCTTTCCATTCCACTCGATTCCAATCCATTCCACTCCGCTCCGTTACATTCCACTCCACTCCTCTCCACTCGTCTCCATTCCATTTAATCCACGCTATTAAATTCCACTCCATTCCATTCCACTCCACTTCATTCTTCTCCACTCCATTCCATTCCATTCCACTCCATTCCATTCCACTCCACTCCATTCAAGTCCACTCCACTCCACTCCATTGCACTCCACTACACTCCGATACATTCCACTGTAGTCCAATCCACTCCCCTCCACTCCTTTCCATTCCACTATATTCCACGCCAATCCATTCCACACCACTCCAAGTCATTCCACTCCACTCCACTCCTTTCCATTCCATTCCACTCCACTGCACTCCACTCTACTCCATTCCATTTAACTCTACTCAATTCCTTTCCACTCAGTTCCACTCTGCTCCACTCCATTCTACTCTACTCCATTGCATTCCTTTCCTGTCCACTCCACTCCATTCCATTCCACTCCATTCCACTCCATGGCAGTCCACCCCACTCCACTCCACTCCATTCCATTCCATTGCACTGCAATCCACTCCACTCCGCTCTATTTCATTGCACTCCCTTCCACTCTACTCCATTCTATTCCATTCCACTCCACTCCAATCCATTCTATTCCTTCCTATCCATTCCACTCCTCTCTACTCCACTGCACTCAACTCCATTCCATTCTACTCCATTCCATTCCACTCCATTCCATTCCACTACACTACACTCCATTGCACTCCACTATATTCCACTCGATTCCACTCCACTCCTCTCCAAACCTTTCCATTCCATTCCACTCCTTTCCAATGCACTACCCTCCATTCCACTCCCTTCCACTCCATTCCATAACATTACACTCCTCTCCTTTCCATTAGATACCATTCCTCTCCATTCCATTACACTCTATTCCAGTCCATTCCTCTCTGCTCCACTCCTTTCCAGTCCACCCTAATCCATTCCAATCCACTACTCTCCACTTCGTTGAACTCCATTCTGTTCCCTTTCATTCCACTCCACTCCCTTCCATTCCATTCCACTCCTTCTATTGCGCTCAACTCCACTCCACTCCACTGCAGTCCACTCCAATCCAATCTATTCCTTTCCACTCCATTCAACTCAACTCCTGTTCACTCTGATCCAATCAATTCCTTTTTTCTCCATTCCACTCCACTCAAGTCCATTCCATTCCACTCCACTCCACTCAAGTCCATTCCACTCCTTTCCCCTCCACTCCACTCCATTCCATTCCACTCCACTCCACTCCTGTCCATTCCACTCCATTCCCCTTCACATCACTCCATCGATTCCACTCCACTTCACTCCACTCCAGTCCATTCCACTCCGTTCCACTCTACTCTACTCCTCTCCACTCCACTTCACTCCATTGAAATCCACGCCAGTCCACTCCACTCCTTTCCATTCAACTGCACTCCATTCCATTCCACTCCATTCCATTCCATTGCACTCCACTCCACTCCAATCCACTCCATTTCATTAAGCTCCCCTCCATTCTTTTCCTTTCCACTAAATTCCACACCACATCACTCCACTGCACTCCACTACACTCCTTTCTACTCCACTCCACCCCACTCTGTTCCATTCCACTCTCCTCCATCCCACTCCCTTCCAGTGCACTCCATTCCACTCCACTCCTTTCCTCTCCATCCTTTTCCATTCCATTCCATTTCTTTACAGTCCTCTCCACTCCACTTCATTCCATTCCATTCCAGTCCCCTGCACTCCAATCCACTCCGTTCCACTCCAATCAATCCATTCCTTTCCATTCCGTTACATTCCACTGTGCTACATTCCACTCCACTCCACTCCATTCCACTTCACTCCAGTCCATTCCATTCCATTCCATTCCTTTCCATTCCATTCTTTTCCTCACCACTCCGTTCCTGTCCACTCCATTCCAGTCTTCTCCATTCCATTCCATTACATTCAACTCTTTTCCACTCCACTCCACTCCGTTCCACTCCACTCCACTACACTCGATTCCATTGCACTCCATTCCATTCCACAACACTCCATTACATTCCTTTCCACTACATCCCATTCAATTCCAATCCACTCCATTCCATTCCATTCCCCTCCATTCCACTCCATTCTATTCCACTCCATGCCACTCTATTCCATTCCAGTCCAATGCAATCCACTCCATTCTACTACATTCCAATCCTCTCCATTCCATTCCACTCCACTCCATTCCAGTCCAATCCAATCCACTCCATTCTACTAAATTCCAATCCTCTCCATTCCACTCCGCTCCACTCCATTCCACTCCACTCCACTCCACTCCATTCCATTCAATTTCATTCCACTCCACTCCACTCCACTCCATTCCATTAATCTCCACTGAACTCCACTCCACTCCATTCCATTAATCTCCGCTGAACTCCACTCCACTCCGTGCTACTCTACTCCATTCCAATCCACTCCATTCCATTCTACTACACTACACTCAAATCCATTCCACTTGCCTGCAGTCCGTTCCACTGCACTCCAATCCATTCTATTCCATTCCATTCCATTCCAATCCACTCCATTCCATTAAAATCCACGCTACTCCATTCTACTCCAATCCATTACCTCCAATGACCTACACTACACTCCGTTCCACTCTAATCTATTTCAATCAACTCCAATCCATTCCACTCCACTCCACACCATTTCTCTCCACTCGAATCCATTCCATTCCATTTCACTCCATTCCATTTCATTTCACACCACTCCATTTCATACCCCACCATTCCATTCCTTTCCATTCCAGTCCATTCCATTCCACTCCACCCCATTCCTGTCCACTCCACTCCATTCCACTTCACTCCACTCCACTCAATTACATTGCACTCCATTCCATTTCATTTCACACCACTCCATTTCATACCACACCATTCCATTCCTTTCCATTCCAGTCCATTCCATTCCACTCCACCCCATTCCTGTCCAGTCCACTCCATTCCACTTCACTCCACTCCACTCAATTCCATTGCACTCCATTCCACTCTACTCCATTCCATTCCACTCCATTCCATTCCATTCCACTGCACTCCATGCCATTTCACTCCACTTCATTCCATTCCACTCCACTTTACTCCACTCCAATCCACTCCACGCCATTCCAGTCCACACTAATCCAGTCAATTGCACTCCACTCCATTCCACTCCACTCCATTTCATTCCATTCCACTCCACCCCATTCCACTCCACTCCATTCCACTCTTTTCCATTCCACTGCCCTCCCTTCCACTCCTCCATTCGACTCCAATCTGCTCCATTCCATTCCATTGCATTCCAGTGCACTCCACTTCATTCCAATCCATTCCTCACAATTCCACTCCACTCCACTCTATTCCATTTCATTCCACTCTTCTTTTCCACTCCAGTCAACTCCATTCCACTCTACTCCACTCCATGCCATGCCATTCCATTCCATTCCACTCCATTCTATTGAATTCCATTCCATTCCATTCCATTCCGTTGAATTCCAGTTCTTTCCACTCCACTCCACTCCACTCCATTCAATTCCATTCCACTCCATTCCAGTACATTCCAATCTATTCCACTCCACTCCACTCCATTCCACTCCATTCCCCTCCATTCCACTCCTTTCCATTCCTCTCCATTCCACTCCACTCCATTCCATTCCACTGCACTGCATTCCATTCCATTCTTCACCATTCTACTTCATTCCTTTCCATTACATTGCACTCCATTCCTCTCCATTCCAATCCATTTCACTCCGTTCCACCATACTCCAGTCCATTCCATACCATTCCATTCCATTCCACTCTTTTCCGCTCCAATCCACTCTATTCCACTCCACTCTCCTCCATTCTGTACCATTCCATTCCATTCCACTCTATTCTATTCCACTCCCTTCCATTCCATTCCTCTCCTATACATTCCATTCCAGTTCTTTCCACTCCACGCCATTTCATTCCATTCCATTATATTCCATTCCATTCCTCTCCTAATCATTCCATTCCAGTTCATTCCACTCCACTCCACTTCATTCCATTCCATTCCATTACATTACATTCCTCTCCATTCCAATCCATTCCACTCCATTCTGACCCACTCTACTCTTCCACTCCAATACCCTCCATTCCTCTCCATTCACTTCCACTCCATTTCATTCCATTCCACTCTACTCCATTCCACTGAATTCCATTTCATTCCACTCCATTCCACTCCACTCCACTGCAATCCACTGTACTCCTCTCCACTCCAATCCATTCCATACCATTCAATTCCTTTCAACTCCATTTCATTCCATTCCACGCCACTATATTCCAAACCACTCCATTCCACTCCACTCCGTTCCATTCTATTCCACTCCATTCCATTCCATTCCTTTATTTCCACAGGATCTCAATCTGTAACAAAGCTGGATTGCAGTGGCACAATCTCATCTCAAATTTCTTTTCACCTCCCCATTGCATTCCATTCCATCCCTTTCCATTCAATACTATTTCACTCCACTTCACTGCACTCCACTCCATTCCATTCCTCTCTATCCCATCCATTCGACTCTTTTCCCATCCACTCCACTGCACTCCACTCCACTCCATTCCGTTCCATTCCATTTTATTTCACTCCATTGCATCCCACTCCTTTCCTTCAACAGGATATCACTGTGTCACTGAGGCTGGAGTGCAGTGGCAAAATCTCAGCTCACGTTACATGTCACTTTCCATTGCATTGAATTCAATTCCATTGCATTCCTTTGCATTCCATTCCATTCCATTTCATTCATTTGCATTCAACTGCAGTCCGCTCTTTTACACTCCACTCTACTCCACTACATTCCATTATATCCAATTCCATTCCACTCCATTACACTCTTCTCTACTCCATTGCACTCCACTCCATTCCACTTCATTCCTTTCCATTCCCCTCCATTCCATTGCAGTTCAAACCACTCCTCTCCACTCCACTTCATTTCATTCCATTCCATCTGATTCCATTCCTCTTCATTCCAAACCACTCCATTTGACTCCACTCCACTATAGTCCACTCCAATCCATTCCACTCCAATACGTTGCCTTCCATTCGTTTCTTTCGACATTATCTCACTCTGTCACTCAGCCTGGAGCACATTGGCACAATCTCAGCTTCCACTCCATTCCATTCGAACCCACTGCACTCCACTCCACTGCACTCAACGCCACTCCACTCCACTCCAATCCATTCGAATCCAATTCACTCCACTCCATTCCACTTCACTGACTCCACTCCTCTCCACATCAATACAATAAACTTCACTCTACATCATTGGAATGAAGTGGAGGGGAATAGAATGTAGTGGATTGGATTGGGATGGAGTGTAGTAGAGTGGAATGGAAAGGAATGGAGTGGAATGGAGTGGAGTGGAGTGGAGTGGAGTGGAATAGAATACAGTGGAGTGGAATGGATTCTAATTGAAAGGAGTGGAGTGCAGTGGAAGGGAATGGAATGGAGTGGAATGGAGTGGAGTGGACTGAAATACAGTGGAATGGACTGGAATGGGGTTGAAGGGATTGGAGTGGAATGGAGTGGAATGGATTGAATTGGTGTGGAATGGAGTGGAATGGAATGAAATGGAATGGAGTGCAGTGGACTGGAATGGATTAGAGTGGAATGAAATGGAGTGGAGTGGAATGAAGGGGAGTGGAATGGAGTGGAATGGAGTGCAGTGGAGTGGAATGGAGTGGAGTGGAATGCAGTGCAGTGAGATGTAATCGAATGGAATGGGATGGAGTGGAATGGAATGGAGTGGAGTGGAGTGGAATTCAGTGGAGAGGAATGGAATGGAATGAAATGGAGTGGAGTAGAGTGGACTTGATTGGAGTGGAATGGATTCGAATGAATTCGGATGGAGTGGAATGGAATGGAATGGAGTGGAGTGGAGTGAAATAGTATGGCATGGAAATTGATGGAATGGAATGCAATGGAAAGGTGAAAAGAAATGTAAGCTGACATTGTGCCACTGCACTCCAGCCTTTGTGACAGAGTGAGACACTATGGAAAGAAAGGAATTGAATGGAATAGAATAGAGTGGAACGGAATGGTGTGTAGTGGAGTGGATTCAAGTAGACTGGAGTAGAATGGAGTGGATTTGAATGGAATGGAATGGAATGGAGTGGATTGGAGTGAAGTGAAGTGGAATAGATTGGAATGGAATGGAGTAGAATCTAACGGAATGGAATGGAGTGGAGTGTAGTGGAATAGAGTGGAATGTAATGGATTGGAGTGGACTGGAGTTGAATGGAGTGGAGTAGAGGGGAATGTAATGGAATTGAATCGAATGGAGTAGCGTGGAATGAAGTGGAGTAGAGTAGGGAGGATTAGAGAGGAATGATATGGAATGGAATGGATTGCAGTGGAGTAGAATGGAGTGGAGTGGAGTGGAATGGAAAGGAGTGGAATGGAGAGGAGTGGAGTGGAATTCAGTGGAGTGGAGTGGACAGGAATGGATTGGAATGGAATGAAATGGAGTGAAATGGAATGGAATGGACTGGAGTGGATTGGGGTGGAATGGAGTGGAGTGGAGTGAAATGCAGTGGAGTAGAATGGAATGCAATGAAATGTTATGGAGTGCAGTGGAATGGAGTGGAGTGGAATGGAATGGAATGGAATGGGATGGAGTGGAGTGGAGTGGAGTGGAATGGAATGGATAGGAATGAATGGAGAGGAGTGGAGTGGAATGGAATGCAGTGGAGTAGAGTGGAGTGGGGTGGAATGCAATGGAATGGAATGGAAAGAGGTGGAATGGAATGGAGTGGAATGGAATGAAATGGTATGGAAAGAAGTGGAGTAGAATGGAATGGATTGGAGTGGAATGGAATGGAGTGGAATGGAGTGGCAGATAATGTAGTGGAATTTAATGGAATGGAGTGGAGTGGAATGGAATAGACTGAATTGGAGTGGAGGGTTGTTGTGCGGAGAGGAATGGAATGGAATGGAATGGAATGGAATGTAGTGGAGTGGAGTGGAGTGGAATGGAGTGGATTGAACTAGAATGGAGTTGAATGGAATGGAATCGGGTGGAATGGATTGGAATGGAGTGGAGTGGAGTGGAATGGAGGGGAGTGGAGGGGAGTGGAGTGGAATGGAGAGGAGTGGAGTGGAATAGAATGGAATGGAATGGAGTTGAGAGGAATAGAGTGGAGTGGAGTGGAGTGGACAGTAGTGGAGTGGAGTGGATTGGAGTCGATTGGAGTGGAGTGGAATGGAATGGAATGGAATGGAACACAATGGAGTGCAATGGATTGGAGTGGACTGGGATAGAATGGAGTGGAATGGAATGGAGCATAATGTACTGGAGTGGAGTACAGTGGAAAGAAGTTTAGTTGAGTGGCATGGCATGGAATTATATGGAACAGCGTGGAGTGGAAGTAGTGGAGTGGAATTGGCTGGAGTTTGATGGAGTGTAGGGCAGTGTAATGGGGTTGAGGGGAGTGGAATGGAATGGAATGGAGTGCAGTGGTATGGGATGGAGTGGATTGGGGTGGAGTGGAGTGGAATGGAATGAAGTGGAGTGGATTGGAGTGGAGTGCAATGGAGTGGAATGGAATGGAAAGGAATGGAATGGAGTGGAATGGAGTGGAATGGATTTTACTGGAGAGGAGTGGGGTAGAGTGCAGTGGAATGGAATGGAATTGAATGGAATGGAATGAATTAGAATATTGAGGAGTGGAGTGGAGTGGAGTGTAGCGGAGTGGAGTTGAATGAAGTTGACTGGAGAGGAATGGAGCGGAGTGGAGAGGAATGGAATGCAGTGAAATATAATGGAAACGTATGGACAGAATGGAGTAGAATTCAGTGGAGTGGAGTGGAATGGAGTGGAGTGGAATAGAGTGGCAAAGAATGGAGTGGAATGGATTGGAATGGAGTGGAGTGGAATGGATTGGAGTGGAGTTGAGTGGAATGAAATGAAGTGGAATGGAGTGGAAAGGAATGGAATGGAATGGAATGGAATGGAATGGAGAGGAATGGAATGGAATGGAATGGAATGGAATGGAATGGAGCGGAATAGAGTGGAGTGGAGTGGAGTGGAATGTAGTGGAATGTAATGGGGTGTAGTGGGGTGGAATAGAATGGAATGATGGAATGGAGTGGAGTGGAATGTATTGGAATGGAATGGAGTGGAGTGGAGTGAAATGGAATGGAATGGAGTTGTGTGAAATGTAGTGGAATAGAATGGGGTGGAATGGAGTGTAATGGAGTATGGTGGAGTGCAGTGGAGTGGACTGGAGTCGAAAGGAACGGAATGGAATAGAACCTGAGATTGTGCCACTGCCCTCCAGGATGAATAACTGAGTGAGATACTGTCGAAAGAAAGGAATGGAATGGAATTCACTGGAATGGAATGACATGGAATGGATTGGAGTGGAGTGGACTGCAGTGGAGTGGAGTGAAGTGGAGTGGAGTGGAATGGAGAGGAATGGAAGGGGATGGAATGGAATGGAATGAAGTGGAGTGGAGTGGAGTGCAGTGGAATGGATCAGAAAGGAATGTGATGGAGTGGAGTGGAGTAGATTGGAGCGCAGTGGAGTGGAGAGGAGTGGAATTCAGTGGAATGGATTCAGATGGCATGGAATGTAGTGCACTAGAGTTACATGGAGTGGAAAGAGTGTAATGGAATTCAATGGAATGGAATGGAATGGAATGGAATGGTATTGAATGGAAAGCCATGGAATGCAGTGGAATAGATTTCAGTGCAATGGAAAGTGATATGTAATGTGAGCTGAGATTGTGCCACTGCACTCCAGCCTGGATGACAGTGATAACATGTAGAAAGAAAGGAATGGAATGCAATGGAGTGAAATGGAATGGAATGGAGTGGAGTGGAGTACAGTGGAGTGGATTGGAATGGAGCCAAAAGGAATGGGATGGAGTGGAATGAATGGAGTGGAGTGCAGTGGAGGGGAGTGAAATGGCATTGAATGGAATGGGATGGAATGGAATGCAATGGAACAGTGAAAAGAAATGTGAGCTGAGATTGTGCCACTGCACTCCATCTTTTGTGACAGGGTGATATCCTGTGAAAAAAAGGAATGGAATGAAATGGAGTGGAATGGAATGGAGAGGAGTGGAGAAGAGTAGAGTGGTGTGGAATGAAGTGGTGTCGAAGGGAATGTATTGGAATTGAAACGAATGGTGTGGAATGGATTGTAGAGGAGTGAAGAGGAGGGGAGTGAAGTGGAGTGGAGTGGAATGGAATGGAATGCAGAGGAATGGAGTGGAATGCAATTGAATGGAGTGGAGTGGAGTGGAATGAAGTAGGGTGGAGTGCAATGGAGTCTAATGGAGTGGAATGGAGTGGAGTGGAGTGGAATGGAGTGGAGTGGAATGGAGTAGAGTGGAATGAAATGGAATGGGGTGGAATGGAACGGAATGAAGTGGAGAGGAGACAAGTGCAATGGAGTGGGGTGGAGTGTAATGGAGTGCAGTCGAGTGGAATGGAATGGAATGGAATGGAGCAGAATGGAGTCCAGTGCAATGCAGTGGAGTGGAGTGGAATGGAATGGAGTAGAATGGAGTGGAGTGGAAAGGAAAGGAATGGAATGAAGTGGATTGGAGAGGATTGTGGTGGTGTAGAGTGGAATGGAATGGATTAGAGTGGCATGAAATGGAATGGAATGAAGTGAAATGGAGTGGGGTGGAGTGGATTGCTGTGGAATTGATTGGAATGGAATGGGATGGAGTGGAATGGAGTGGATTGGTGTGCAGTGGAGTGGAGAGGAGTGAAATTCAGTGGAATGGAATAGGATGGCATGGAATGTAGTGGACTGGAGTTACGTGGAGTGGAAAGGAGTGTTTTGGAAATGAAAGGAATTCAGTGGAATGGAATGGATTGGAATGGAAAGCAATGGAATGCAATGGAATGGAATTCAATGCATTGGAAAGTGACATGTAATGTGAGCTGTGATTGTGCCACTGCACTCCAGCCTGGATGACACAGTGATATCCTGTAGAAAGAAAGGAATGGAATGCAAGAGAGTGAAATGGAATGGAATGGAATACAGTGCAGTGGAGTGGAGTGGATTGGAATGGAGCCGAATGGAAGGGGATGGAGTGGAATAGAATGGGGTGGAGTGTAGTCGACCGGAGTGAAATAGTATTGAATGGAATGGGATGGAATAGAATGAAATGCAACGGTGAAAAGAAATGTGAGCTGAGATTGTGCCACTGCACTCCATCTTTTGTGATAGAGTGAGATCCTCTCGAAAAAAAAAGAATGGAAAGGAATGGAGTGGAATTCAAAGGAGAGGAGTGGAGTGGAGTGGAGTGCAGTGGTATGGAATGGAGTGGTGTGTAAGGGCATGTATTGGAGTTGAAACGAATGGAATGGAATGAATTGGTGAGGAGTGAAGTGGAGAGGAGTGAAGTGGAGTGTAATGGAGTGGAGTGGAGTGGAATGGAATGGAATGGAGAGGAATGGAGTGGAATGCAATTGAATTGAGTGGAGTGGAGTGGAATGGAGTAGGGCGGAGTGGAATGGAGTCGAATGGAGTGGAAGGGAATGGAGTTGACTGGAATGGATTGGAGATGAATGGAGTAGAGTGGAACAGAATGGAATGAAGTGGAATGGAATGGAATAGAGTGGAGAGAAGAGCAGTGCAATGGAGTGGAGTCGAGTGGAATGGAATGGAACGGAATGAAATGGAGTGGAGTGGAATGGAGTGGAGTGGAATGGAGTGGATTGGAGTGGAGTGAAGTGGAATGGAAAGGAGTGGAGTGGAGTGGAATATAGTGGAATGGAATGAAGAGGACTGGATAGGATAGGGGTAGAGTGGAGTGGAATGGAATGGATTAGAGTGGCAAGTAGTGGAATGGAAATGAATGGAGTGGAATGGATTGGAATGGAATGGAGTAGTATGGAGGGGAATGGAGTTGAATAGAGAGGAGTGGAGTGGAATGCAGTGGCATAGACTGGAATGGAGTGGAATGGAATGCAGTATAATGGAACGGTATGCAATGGAATGGAATGGAACGGAATGGAATGGAGTGGAGTGGAGAGGAGTGGAGTGGAATTGACTGGAATGGAGAAGAACGGAATGGAATTGAGTGGAATGGAATGGAATGGCATGGAATGGAGTGGAGTGGAATGGAATGGAGTGGAGTGGTGTGGAAGAGAGTGGAATGGAATGGATTGGAGTGGATTGGAGAGGAATGGAGTGGAAAGAATTAGAATGGAGTGGAGTGGAGTGGAATGGAATGGAATGGAGTTGAGTGGACTGGAATGGAGTGGAGTGGAATGGAGTCAAGTGGAGTGGAATGCAATGGAATGGAGTGGAATGGAGTCAGTGGAAGGGAGTGAACTGTAGAGGAATGGAGTGGAATAGAATGGATAGGAATGGAATGGAGTGGAATAGAATGAACAGGAATGGAATGGAGTGGAGTAGAGTGGAGTGGAATGGAAGGGAATAGAGTGGAATGGAGTGTAGTGGAATTGAGGGGAATGCAACGCAGTGTACTGGAAGGCAATTGAGTGGAATGGAGTGGAGTGGAGTGCAATAGTGTGTAATGGACGGGAATAGAGTGGAGTGGAATGGAATGAATGGAATGGAATGGAATAGAATGGAGTGAAGTGATATGGACTGGAAAGGAGAGAATTGAATGGAATGGAGTGGAATGGATTGGAATGGAATGGAATTGAATGGAATGGAATGCCATTGAATGGAGTTGAGTGGAGTGGAAAGGAGTGGAGTGGAGTGGAAAGAAGTGGAATGGAATGGAATGGAATGGAATGAAATGGAACGGAATGGAGAGGGGTGGAGAGGAATGGAGTGGAATGCATTGGAATGGAGTGGAGTGCAGTGGAATGGAAAGGAATCGAATGGAGTGGAGTGGAGGGGAGTGGAGTGGAGTGAAGGGGAATGGAATGGAATGGAATGCAGTGGAATGGAGTGGAGAGGAATAGAGTGGAGTGGAAAGGAATGGAGTGGAATTGAGTAGCGTGGAGTGAAGTGGAGAGCAGTGGCGTGGAGTGGAATGGAATGGAATGGAATGGAATGCAGTGGAATGGAATGGAATGTAGTGGAGTGGAATGGAACTGCATGGAATGGAGTGGATATGGAGTGGAGTGGAGAGGAATGGAGTGTATTGGACAGGAAGGTAGTGGAATGGAAAGGAATGGAGTGGAATCAAATGAAATGGAGTGGAATGCAATTGAGTGGAATGGAGTGGAGTGGAATGGAGTGGAATGTACTGGAGTGGAGTGAAGTGGGGTGGAATGGAATGGAATGAACGGAACGGAATGGAATGGAAGGGAGGCAAAAGGAGTGGAGTGGAGTAGAATTGACTGGAATGGAGTGGTGCAAAATGGAATGGAGTGGAGTGGAGTTGATTGGAATGGAATGGAAATGAGTGTAGTGGAATTGAGTCCAATGGAATGGAGTATGATGGAGTGACGTGGAGTGGAATACAGTGGAATGGACTGGAATGGAGTGGAATGGAATGGAATGGAGTGGAGTGGAATGGAATGGAATGGAGGGGAATGGAATGGAATTGACTGGAGTGGAGTGGAACGGCATGGAGTGGAGTGGAATGGAGTGGAATGGAGCAAAGTAGAATGAAATGGAGTGGAGTGCGGTGGAGTTTCATGGAGTGGCATGGAGTGGTTTGGAATAAAATAGATTGGAGTGGAATGCGGTGGAGTGGAATGTAGTGGAATGGAATGACATGGAATGGAGTGGAATGCAATGGGATGGACTGGAGATGTATGGAGTGGAATGGTGTGTAGTGGAAAAGAAAGGAATGGAATGGAATGGAGTAGAGTGGAATTGAGGGAAGTGGAGACGAGTGGATAGGAATGCAAAGGAATGGAGTGGAGTAGAGTGGAATGGAGTGGATTCGAGTGGAGTGGAGGGGAATGGAATGGAATGGAATGGAATGGAATGGAATGGAGTGGAGTGGAGTGGAGATGAATGGAATGGGGTGGAGTGGAATGGAAAGGAGTGGGGTGGAGTGGAGTAACGTGGATCTGAATGGAGTGGAATGGAATAGGATGGAATGGAGTGGAGTGGAGTGGAGGGGAGTGGAATGGAATGGAATGGAGTGGAATGGAATGGAATGGAGTGGAATGGAATGGAATGGAATGGAGTGGAATGGAATGGAATGGAATGGAATGGAATGGAATGAACTGGAGTGGAGTGCAGTGGAGTGGAGTGGGGTGGAGTGGTGTAGAGTGGAGTGAAGTGGATTGGAATGCAATTGGAATGAATGCAATGAAGTGGACTGGAGTACAGTGGAGTGGAAAGGTGTGGAGTGGAGTGGAGTGGAGTGGACTGGAATTGGAATGAATGGAATGGAGTGGACTGGAGTGCAGTGTAGTGGAATGGAGTGGAGTGGAGTTGAATGGAGTGGAATGGAATGGAATGGAATTCAATAGAATGGAAAGGAAAGGAACGGAATGCAATGTAATGGAATGGTGAAATGAAATGTGAGCTGAGATTCTGCCTCTGTATTCAAGCTTGGGTGACATCGTGAGATCCTCTCGAAAGAAAGGAATGGAATTGTATGGTATGGAATAGAGTGGAGTGGAGTGGAGTGGAGTGGAGTGGAATGGAATTTAGAGGAATCTGATGCAATGGAATGGAATGGAGTGGAGTGGAATAGAGTGGAATGGAATGCAATGGAATGTGATCGAGTGCAATGGAATGAAGTGGAGTGGAATGTAGTGGAACAGAATGGAATGGAATGGAGGGGAGCAGAGTGGAATGGAGTGGAATCGAGTGGTGTGGAGTGTAGTGGAATAGATTGCAATATAATCGGATGGAATGGAATTGATTAGAGTAGAGTGGAGTAGAGTGGAGTGGAATGGAATGGAGTGGAATGGAGTTGAGTGGAGAGGAATGCAATGGAATGGGATGGAAAGGAATGGAAAGAAACGGAATGGAACGGTGTAATGAAGTGTGAGTTGAGATTGTGTCACTGCAATCCAGCCTGCGTGACAGCGTGAGATCCTGTGGAAAGAAAGGAATGGAATGGTGTGGTGTACAATTTAATGGAATGGAATGGAATGGAGTGGAGTGGAGTGGAGTGGAGTGGAGGTGAAAAGAATAGTGTGGAATGGGATGGGGTGGAGTAGAATGCAGTAGAATGAAGTGGATTGGAGTAGAATGGAATGAAATAGAATGGAATGGAGTTGAATGAATTGGATTGGAGTGGAGTGGAGTGGTGTGGATTAGAGTGGAGTGTAATGGAGTGTAATGGAGTGGAATGCAGTGGAAAGTAGTGGAATGCAATGAAATGGAATGGAATGCAATGGAATGGAGTGGAATGGAATGGAATGGAATGGAACGGAATGGAATGGTGAAATGAAATATCAGCTCAGATTGTGCAACTGCACTCCAGCCTGGGTGACCGATGGAGATCCTGTTGAAAGAAAGGAATGGAATGAAATGCAATAGAATGAAATGAAATGGATTGGAATGGAATGGATTGGAGTAGACGGTATTGGAGTTGAGTGTACTAGAATGGATTGGAATGGAAGGGAATGGAATGCAATGGAAAGGAGTGCAGTGGAGTGGTTTAGAGTGGAATAGATTCGAGTGGAAAGGAATGGCATGGAATCGGATGGAATGGAGTCTAGTGAAGTGGAGTGCAGTTGATTGAAGTGGATTGGTGTGTAATGGGGTGTAGCGTAATGGAGTTCACTGAAGTGGAGTGGAGTGGAGTGGCTTGGAGCGGACTGGACTGGAATGGAATGGAATGGAAGTGAAAGGAACAGTATGGAACAGAATGGAATGGAATGGAATGGAATGGAATAGTGAAATGAAAAGTTAGCTGACATAGTGCCACTGAACTGCAGAATGGATGACAAAGTGAAATCCTGTCGAAAAAAAGGAGTGGAATGGAATGGAGTGGAATGGAATGGAACGGAGTGCAGTGGTGTGGAGTAGAATGGAATGGAGTGGAATGGAGTGGAATGGAATTGGATGGAATGGCATGGAGTGGAGAGGAGTGGATTGGAGTGGACTGGAATGGACAGCAGTGGACTGGAATGAAATGGAATGGAACTGATTGGAATGGACTGGAATGGTACGGAATGGAGTGGAGAGGAGTAGAATGGAATGCAATAGAATGGAATCGAATGGAATGCAATGCAATGGAATGCAATGCAATGGAATGCAACGCAATGGAATGGAATGGAATGCAATGGAATGGAATGCAATGCAATGGAAGGGAATGGAATGGATTGCCATGGATGGAATTGTGAAATATAATGAGAGCTGAGATTCTGCCACCGCATTCCAGCCCGGGTGACACAGTGAGATCCTGCTGAAGGAAAGGAATGGAATGGAATGGAGTGGAATTGAAAGGAAAGGAATGGAATGGAGTGGATTAGAGTGGAGTGGTTTCGAATGGAGAGGAATGGAACGGGATAGAATGGAATGGAGTGAGTGTTGTGGAGTAGAGTGGAGTGAAGTGTAATGGAGTGGAATGGAACGGGATGGAATACCGTGGAGTGGAGTGGCGTAGACTGGAGTGAAGTGTAATGGAGTGGAATGGAATGGGATGGAATGCCATGGAGTGGAGTGGAGTAGAGTGGACTGGAATGGACAGCAGTGGAATGGAATGAAATGGAATGGAATTGATTGGAATGGACTGGAATGGTATGCAGTGGAGGGGAGTGGAGTGGAATGGAATGCAAAGGAATGGAATGGAATGGAATGCACTGGAATGGAATTCAATGGAATGGAATGGAATGGAATGCATTGGAATGGAATGCAATGCAATGGAATCGAATGGAATGGATTGCCAGGGAATGGAATGGTGAAATAAAAATGAGAGCTGAGATTCTGCCACTGCATTCCAGCCTGGGTGACAGAGTGAGATCCTGTGGAAAGAAAGGAATGGAATGGAATGGGGTGGAATTGAAAGGAATGGAATGGAATGGAGTGGCTTGGAGTGGAGTGCAGTGGAATGGAGTTGAATGAAATGGGATAGAATGGGATTGAGTGGAGTGGAGTGGAGTGGATAAGTGTGTAGTGGAATGGGATTGAATGGAACGCAACGAGTGGAGTGGATTAGATTGGATTAGAGTGGAATGGAGTGGAGTGGAGTGGAATGGAATGGAATGGAAAAACTGCAATGAAATGCAATGGAATGGCGAAATGAAATGTGAGTTGAGATTGTGCCACTGCACTCCAGCCTCGGTGACAGAATGAGATGCTGTCGAAAGAAAGGAATGGAATGAAATGCAGTGGAATGGAATGGGATGGAATGGACTGGAATGGAAGGGATTGGACTGGAGTGGAGTGGAGGGGAGTGGAGTGGAGTGGAATGGAATAGAATTAAATGGAATTTAATGGGGTGGAGTTGAGTGGAAGGGAATGGTGTGGAATGGAATGGAATGGATAGGAGTGGGGTGGAATGGAATGGAAAGGATTGTTGAAATGAAATGAGAGCTGAGATTGTGCCACTGTACTCCAGCCTGCGTGACATTGTGAGATCCTCTCCAAAGAAATGAATAGAGTAGAATGGAGTGGAGTGGAGTCCCATGGAGTGGATTGGAATAGAGTGGAATGGAGTGGAATGGAATCGGATAGAAAGGACTGAAGTGGAGCCAAGCGGAGTGAAGTGGAGTTGAGCGGAATGGAATGGGATGGAATGGAGTGGAGTGGAATGGAGTGGAGTGGAGTGGAATGGAATGGAATGGAGTGGAATGCAAGGGAATGGAGTGGAGTATAGTGGAGTGGAATGGACAAGATTGGAGTGGATTGTAGTGGAATGTATTGGAATGTGATAAGACTTAATGGAATGGAGTGGAGTAGAGTGGACTGCAGTGGAATTTCGTGGAGTGGACTGGAGTGCAATGCAGTGGAATGGAATGGGATGGAATGTAATGGAATGTAATGTAATGGAATGCAATGAAATGAAATGGTGAAATGAAATATGAGCTGAGATTGTGCCACTACACTCCAGCCAGGGTGACAGAGTGAGATCCTGTCAAAAGAAAGGAGTGGGATGGAATGGAGTGGAATGAAATGGAATGGCATTGAATGGAGTGGATTAGAGTGTAGTGGAGTGGCGTCGAGTGGTGTGGAGTGGAGTGGAGAAAAATGGAGTGGAATGGAGTGGAATGGAATGGGATGGAATGGAATGGAATGTAGTGAAGTGGAGTGGAATGGAATGAGATGGAAAGGAATGGAAGAGACAGGAGTAGAGTGGAGAGGAATGGAATGGAATGGAGTGGAGTGGACTGGATTTGAGTCAAGTGGGGTGGACTGGAGTGCAGTGCAATGGAGAGGAATGGAATGGGATGGAATGGAATGGAGTGGTCTGGAGTGGAGTGGAGTGGAATGAAGTGGAATGTGAAGGAATCGAATGCAATGCAATGGATTGGAGAACAGTTGAACAGAGAGGAATGGAATGTGGTGTAGTGGAGTGCAATGTAGTGGAGTGGAGTGGTGTAGAGAGGAGTGGAGTGGTGTAGAGAGGAGTGGAGTGGAATGGAATGTAGTGGAATGAAATGCGATGGAGTGGAGTGGAGAGGTGTGGAGTGGAATGGAATGGAATGGAGAGGAGGGGAGTGGCATGGAGTGGAAGGGAGTGGAATGGAATGGGGTGGAGGGAAGTGGAGTAAGCTGGACTGGAGTGGAGTGAAATGGAATGTAAAGGATTGGAGTGGAATGGAATGGACTGGAATGAAATGGAATGGCATGGAATGCAATGGACTGGAATGGAATAGAATGTGATGGAATGCAATGCTGAAATGAAAAGTCAGTTGAGAGTGTGTCACTGCACTGCAACCTGGGTGACAGAGTGGGATCCTGTCGAAAGAAAGGAATGGAAATGAATGGAGTGGAATGGAAATGAATGGAATGAAATGGAGTGGAGTGAAGTGGAGGGAAGTGGAGTTGAATGGAGTGGAGTGGAATAGAAATTAATGGAATGGAGTGGTATGGAATGGAATATAATAAAATGGTGAAATGAAATGTTAGCTGAGGTTGTGCCACGGCACTCCAGTCTGGGTGACAAATTGAGATCCTGTTGAAAGAAATGAATGGAATAGAATTGAGCGGAAAGGAATGGAAGGGAATGGAGTGGAATGGATTGGAGAGGATTGAAGAGGTGTATATTTGATTGGAGTCGAGTGGAGTGGTGTGGAGTGGAATAGAGTGGAATGGATTAGAATGGAGTGGAGTGGATTGGAGGGGAGTGAAGGGGAGTGAAGGGGAGTGGAATGGAGTGGAGTGGAGTGAAGTGGAACGGACTGTAATGGAATGTAGTGGTGAAATGAAATGTGAGCTTAGATTTTGCCACTGTACTATAGCCTGGGAGACAGAGTGAAATCCTGTCGAAATAAAAGAATGGAATATAATGGAATGGAATGGAATGGAATGGAATGGAATGGAATGGAATGGAATGAAATGGCATGGGGAGGAGTGGATTGGAGTGAAATGGAGTGGAATGGAATGGGATGGAATGGAACGGAGTGGAGTGGAGTGGAGTAGAGTGTAAAGTAATGGGATGGAATGGAATGGAATGGAATGGAAAGGAATGAAATCGAATGGAATGGAATGGAAAGGAATGGAATGGAATGGAATGGAATTGAATGGAATGGAATGGAATGGAGTGGAATGAAATGGTGAAATCAAAAGTGAACTTGGATGGTGCCACTGTTCTCCAGCCTAGGTGACAGAGTGAGATCCTTTTGAAAGAAAGGAACGGAATGGAATTAAGTGGAATGGAATGGAAGGCAATGGAGTGGAGGGGAGTGGAGTAGAGTGGAGTGGAGTGGAACGAAAGGGGATGGGAAGGAAAGGAGTGGAGTTGAGTGGAGTGGACTGCAATGGAATAGAATCAAGAGGAGAGGAGTGGAATGGAATGGAATGGAATGGAGTGGAATGGAGTGGAATGCAGTGAAATGGAGTAGAGGGGAGTGGAGTGGAGTCGAATGGAGTGGAGTGGAATGGAATGGAATGGAATGGAATGGAGTGGAGTGGAATGGAATGGAATGGAATGGAGTGGAGTGGAATGGAATGGAATGGAACGGAGTGGAGTGGAACGGAATGGAATGGAATGGAATGGAGTGGAATGGAATGGAATGGAATGGAAAGGTGAAATAAAATGTGACCCGAGATGGTATCAATCCCCTTCAGCATGGGTGACCAAGAGATATCCCATCGAAAGAAAGGAATGGAATGGAATGGAATGGAATGGAATGGAATGGAATGGAATGGAGTGGAATGGAATGGAATGGAGTGGAAAGTAATGGAATGGAATGTAGTGGAAAGTAAAGGAATGGAATAGAATAGAGTGTAGTGGAGTGGTGTGGAGTGCAATGGAATGGAAAGGAATTGGATGGAGTGGAATGGAATGGAGTGGAGTGGGGTGGAGTTAAAGGAGTGGAATGGAACAGGATGGAATGGAATGGGGTGGAGTCTAATTGGATGGAGTGGAATGGAATGGAGTGTAGTGGAGTGGGGTGCAGTGGAATGGTATGGAATGGAGTGGACTGGAGTAAAGTTGAGAGGATTGAAGGGGAATCGAATGGAATGGAATGGAGAGGAATGCAATGGAGCACAATGAAAATGAATAGAATGGAAATGAATGGAATGGTGAAATAAAATGCGAGCTGAGATTGTGCCACTACACTCCAGTCTGAGTGACACAGTGAGATCCTGTCGAAAGAAAGGAATGGAATGTTGTGAACTGGAATGGAATGGAACGCAATAGATGGATTGGAGTAGAGTGGAGGGGACTGGAATGCAGAGGAGTGGAGTGGAAAGGAGTGGAATGGAATGTGTTGGAATGTGATGTAATGCAGTGCAGTGGAATGGAGTGTGGTGAAGAGTGGAGTGAAGTGGAGTGGACAGAAGTTCAGTGGACAGGAATGAAGTTGAATGGAATGGGATACAATGGATTGTAAAGGAGTTGAGTGGAGTGGAGTGAAGTGGAGTGGAGTGTAAAGGAGTGGGAAGGAATGGGATGGACTGGAGTGGAGTGGAGTGAAGTGGAGTGGAGTGTAAAGGAGTGGGAAGGAATGGGATGGACTGGAGTGGAGGGGACTGTCATGAAGTGGAATGGAGTGGAATTGAATGAAATATAATGGAATGCGTTGGAGGGGAGTGCTGTGGACTTGAGTAGATTGGAGTGGAATGAACAGTAATGGAGCGGAATTGAATGAAATGGAAGGTAATGGAATGTTGAAATGCAGTGTCAACTGAGATTGTGCCACTGCACTCCAGCCTGTGTGACAGAGTGAGATCCTGTTGAAAGAAAGGAATGGAATGGAATAGAGTGCACTGGAATGGAATGAAATGGAATGGAATGGAATGGAATGGAGTGGAGTAGAGTACAGTGGAGTGAACTGCAGTGGAGTGGAGTGGAGTGGAATGGAATGGAAAGGAATGGGATGGAGTGGAATGAAATGGAGTGGAGTGGAGTGGAATGGAATGGAAGGGAATGGGATGGAGTGGAATGAAATGGAGTGGAGTGGAGTGGAATGGAGTGGAATGGAGTGGACTGTAGTGGAGGGGAGTGGAGTAGAGTGGAGTGCCGTGGATTGTAATATAATGTAATGGATTGGAATGGAATGCTGAAGTGAAATGTGAGCTTAGATTGTGCAACTGCACTGCAGCCTGGGTGACAAAGAGAGATCCTGTCGAAAGGAAGGAACGGAATGGAATGGAGAGGAATGGAATGGAAGACAGTAGAGTGGAGTGGAGTGGGGTCTAGTGGTGTGGAGTACAGTGGAGTGAAATGGAATGTAATGGAACGGAATGGAGTGGAGTGGAATGATGTGGAATGGAATGGAATGGACTGTAATGGTATGGAATGCAATACAAAGGAATAGTATGAAATGGAATGGAATGTTGCAATGAAATGTCTGCTGAGATTGTGCCACTACACTCCAGCCGGCGTGACAGAGTGAGATACTGTTTAAAGAAAAGAATGGAATCCAGTTGATTGGAAAGGAATGGTTTGGAATGGAATGGAGTGGAGTGTAGTGGTGTGGAGTGGAATGGAGTGGTATGGAATGGAATGTTATGGAATGGAGTGGAGTGGAGTAGATTTTTGTGGAGCAGAGTCGAGTTGATTGCAGTGGAATGGAGTGGAATGGAATGAGATGGAATCGAATGGTGAAATAAAATGTGAGCTGAGATTGTGCCAATGCAGTCCAGCAAGGGCGACAGAGATACTGTAGAAAGAAGGGAATGGAATGGATTGGAGTGTATTGGAATAGAATGGAATGGAATGGAGTGGAGTGGAGTGCAGTGGAATGGAGTGGAGTGGACTGGAAAGGAGTGGAATGGATTGGAATGGAGTGGAATGAAATTAACTGAAGTGGATTGGGGTGGAGTGGAGTGGACTGGAGTGGAGTGGAATAGAATGGAATGGAATGAAACGGAGTGGAGTGAAGGGGAGAGTAGTGGAATGGATTGGAATGGAGTGGAATGAAATTAACTGAAGTGGATTGGGGTGGAGTGGAGTGGACTGGAGTGGAGTGGAATAGAATGGAATGGAATGAAACGGAGTGGAGTGAAGGGGAGAGTAGTGGAATGGAGTGGAATGGAAAGGAATGGAATGCAATGGAATGGAATTGTGAAATGAAATGTGAGCTGAGATACTGCCACTGAACTCCAGCCTGGGAGACAAGGTGATATCCTGTTGAAAGAAAGGAATGGAATGGAATGAAGTGGAATGGAATGGAATGGAGAGGAAAGGAATTGAATGGAATCTTATGGAGTGGAGTGGAGTGGAGTTGAGTGGAATGGAGTGCAATTGAGTGGAATGGACTGGATTGGAACTGAATGGGATGGAATGGAATGGAGTTAAGTAGAGTGGAGTGGAGTGTAATGGAGTGGAAAGGAACAGAATGGAATGGAATGGAATGGAGTGGAGTGGAGTGGAATGGAAGGGGAAGGAATGGAATGGAGTGTAGTGGAGTGGAGTGGAATGGTTTGGAATGGAATGGAATGGAATGGTAGTATGGAATGTAATGGATTGGAATGTAGTGGAGTGGAGCGGAATGGAATGGGATTGAATGGAATGGAATGCAATGGAAAAGAATGGTATGAAATGGAAAGGAATGGTGAAATGAAATGTCAACTTAGATTGTACCACTGCACTGCAGGCTTCGTGACAGAGTGAGATACTGATGAAAGAAAGGAATGGAATTGAATGGATTGGAAATCAATGGAGTGGATTGGAGTGGTGTGAAGAGGAATGGAAAGGGATGGAGTGGAAAGGACCGGAGTGGAATTGAATGGGATGAAATGAAATGGAATTAAGTGGAGTGGAGTGGAGTGTAAAGGAGTGTAACGGAATCGAATAGAATTGAATGGAGTGGAGTGGAGTGGAATGGAGAAGAATGGAATGGGATGGCATGGAATGGAATGGAGTGGAGTGGAGAGGAGTGTAATCGTGTGGAATGGAATGGAATGGAATGGAATGGAATGGAATGGAATGGAATGGAAAGGAATGGAATGGAACGGAGTGGAGTAGAGTGGTGTGGAGTGGAATGGAGGGGAATGAAATGGGATATTATGGAATGAAATGGAGTGGAGTAGACCTCTGTGTATCAAAGTCAAGTGGAGTACAGTGGAATGTAGTGGAATGGAATGAGATGGAATGGAATGGTGAAATGAAATATGAGCTGAGATTGTGCCACTGCAGTCCAGCATGGTCGACAGATTGAGATATTTTCTAAAGAGAGGAATTGAAAGGAATGGAGTTGAATGAAATGGAACGGAATGTTGTGGAGGGGATAGGAGTGAACTAGAAAGGAGTGGAAAGGAAAGGGATGGAGTGGAATGAAATTAACTGAAGTGGAGTGGAGAGGAGTGTAGTGGACTAGAGTGGAGTTGAATAAAATGGAAGGGAATGGAATGGAGAGGAGTGGAGTGGACTGGAGTGGAATGGAGTAGAATGGAATGGAATGCAATGCAATGGAATTCACTGCAATGGAATGCCATGGAATGCAATGGAATGGAATTGTGAATTGAAATGTGAGCTGAGATTGTCCCACTGCACCCCAGTTTGGGTGACACAGTGAGATCCTGTTGAAAGAAAGGAATGGAATGGAATGAAGTGTAATGGAATGGATTGGAGAGAAACAGAATGGAATGGAATCTTATGAAGTGGAGTGGAGTGTAATGGAGTGTAATTGAGTGGAATGGACTGGAGTGGAATGGAATGCGATGGAATGGAATGGAATTAAGTGGAGTGGAGTGGACTGTAAAGGAGTGGAAAGCAACGGAATGGAATGGAATGGAATGGAGTGGAATTTAGTAGAATGGAGAGGAATGGAATGGGATGGAATGGAATGGAGTGGAGTAGTGTGGAGTGAAGTGGAATGGAATGGGATGGAATGGAATTGACTGGAGTGGAGTGGAGTGGAGTGGAATGCAATGGAATGGAATGGAATGGAGTGGGGTGGAGTGGAGTCTAGTGGAGTTAAGTGTAGTGGAGTGGAATGGAGTGTAATGGAATAGAATGGAATGGAATGGAAATGAATGGAATGGAATTGAAATTAATGATAAAATGAAATGTGAGCTGAGATTGAGCCACTGAACTCCAGACTGGGTGTCACAGCAAGATTCTTTCAAAAGAAAGAAACTGAATGGAATGGAGTGGAATGGCATGGAATGGAATGGAATGGAGTGGAGTGGATTGGAGTGGAATGGAGTCGAGTGGATTGGAAAGGAGTGGAATGCAATGAAATGGATTGGAATGCAGTGGAGTGGAATGGAGTGGAGACGAGTGGAGTCGAATGGAGTTGAATGGAATGGGATGGAATGGAATGGAGGGGAGTGGAGAGGAGTTGAGTGGAGTGGAATGGAATAGAATGGTGAAATGAAATGTGAGGAGAATTTGTGCCACAGCACTCCAGCCTGGGTGACAGAGTGAGATCCTATTGAAATAAAGGAATGGAATGGAATGGAATGGAATGGAATTGAGTAGAATGGAGTGGGGTGGAGGGGAGTGGAGTGGAGTGGCATGGAATGGAATGGAATGGAATGGAATGGAATTGAATGGAGTGGAATGGAATGGAGTGGAGTGGAGTGGATTTGGATGGAATGGAACGGAATGGAATGGAATTGAGTGGAATGGAAAGGAATGGAACAGAGTGGATTGCACAGGAGTGGAGTGGAAAGGAGTGGAGTGGAATGGAATGGAGTGGAATGGACCGGAATGGAATGGAATGGAATGGAATGTTGAAATGAAATTTGAGCTGACACTGTGCCACTGCATTCCAGCATGGGTTAGAGGGAGATCATGTCGAAAGAAAAAAATGCAATGCTATGGAGTGGAATAGAATGGAATTGAATGGATTGGAGTATAGTGGAGTGGAGCGGAGAGCAGTGGAATGCAGTGGAGTGGAGAGGAGTGGAGGGGAATGGAGTGGAAGGGAATGGGACGGAATGGAATGGAATGGAATGGAATAGCGAAATAAAATGTGAGCTGAGACTGTGCCAATGCACTCTAGCCTGGTTGTCAGAGTGATATCCCCTCAATAGAAAAGAATGGGTGGAATTTAGTGGAATGGAATGGAATGGAATTCAGTGGATTGGAGTGGAGAGTAGTGGGGTGCAGTGGAATGGAATGGAATGGAAAGGAGTGGAGTTGCGTAGAATGGAGTGGAGAGAAGCGGAATGGAGTGGAGTGGATTGAAGTGGAGTGGAGTGGAGTGGAATGGGATGGACCGGAATGGAATGGAATGGAATGGTGAGATGAAGTGTGAGCTGAGATTCTGCCACTGCACCCCAGAATGAGTGACTGAGTGAGATACTGTTGAAAGAAAGTAATGGAATGGAAGGAAGGGAAATTGAATGGAATAGAATGACATGGAGTTTAGTGGAGTGGAGTTGTGTGCAGTGGACTGGCGTGGAGTAGAATGGAGTTTAAGGGAATTGGATAGAATTGAATGGAAGAGAGTGGAGTGGAATGGAGTGGAGTGGAGTGGAATGGATTGGAATGGAATGGCATAGATTGGGATAAAGTGGAGGGAATTGGACTGAATAGGAGTGCAGGGGAGCTGTGTGGACTGGACTTGCGTGGAGTAGATTGGAGTGGAATGGAAACGTATAGAATGGAATGGAGAGGAGTGGAGTGGACTGGAGTGGAGTGGAGTGGACTGGAATGGAATGGAGTGGAGTGGAGTGGATTGTTGTGGAATTGAATGGAATGCAATGCAATGGTGAAGTGAAATGTGAGGTGATATTGTTCCACTGCCCTCCAGCCTGGGTGACAGAGTGAGATCCTGTGTAAAGAAAGGAATGGAATGGAATGGAATGGAATGGAATGGCTTGAAGTGGAATGGAGTGGAGTGCAGTGGACAGGAGTGGAGTGGAATGGGGTGGAGGGGAATGGAGTGGAACAGAATGGAATGGAGTGGAGTGGAGTGTAGCAGAGAGAAGTGGGGTGACGTGAAGTGAAATGTAGTGGAATGGAATGGGATGGAATGGAATGGAGTGGAGTGGAAGGAGTGGAATGGGGTGAAGTGTAGTGGAATGCAATGGGATGGAATTGAATGGAGTGGAGTGGAAGGAGTGTAGTGGGGTGAAGTAGAGAGGAATGGAATGGGATGGAATTAAATAGAGTGGAGTGGAGTGGACTGCAGTGGCACAGAAAGGGATATAAAGGATTGGAATGGAGTGGAGTTGAATGGAATGGAAAGGGACGGAATGGAATGGATTGGAGTGGAGGGGATTGGAGTGGAGTGGAATGGAGTGTAGTGGAATGGAATGGACTGGAGTGGATTGGAGTTGAGAGGAGTAGGGTGGCGTGGAATGGAATGAAATGAAATTTGATGGAATGGAATGGAGTGCAGTGGAGTAGGGGAGAGTTGAGTTTAGTGGAGTGGATTCTAATGGAAAGGAATGAAATTGAATCTGGTGGAGTGCAATGGCATAGATGGAGTGGAGTCAAATGGAATGGAATGGAGTACAATGCAATGGAATGGAATGGAATGCAATGCAATGGAAAGGAATGGTGAAACGAAATGTGAGCTGAGATTCTGCCACTGCACTCCAGCCTGGGAGACATATTGAGATACTTTTGAAAGAAAGGAATGGAGGGGGGAGGAGCCAAGATGGCCGAATAGGAACAGCTCTGGTCTACAGCTACCAGCGCAAGCGACACAGAAGATGGGTGATTTCTGCATTTCCATCTGAGGTACCGTGTTCATCTCACTAGGGATTGCCAGACAGTGGGTGCAGGTCAGTGGGTGAGCGCACCATGCGCCAGCCGAAGCAGGGGCGAGGCATTGCCCCACTCGGGAAGCGCAAGGGGTCAGGGAGTTCCCCTTCCAGGGTGACAGACGGCACCTGGAAAATCGGGCCACTCCCACCCGAATACTGTGCTTTTCCGACGTGCTTAGGAAACGGTGCCCCAGGAGAGTATAGCCAGCGCCTGGCTCAGAGGGTCCTACGCCCACGGAGTCCCGCTGATTGCTAGCACAGCTGTCTGAGATCAAACAGCAAGTCTGCAGCGAGGCTGGGGGAGGGGCGCCCGCCATTGCCCAGGCTCGCTTAGGTAAACAAAGCAGCCTGGAAGCTTGAACTGGGTGGAGCCCACCACAGCTAAAGGAGGCCTGCCTGTCTCTGTAGGCTCCACCTCTGGGGGCAGGACACAAACAAAAAGACAGCAGTAACCTCTGCAGACTTAAATGTCCCTGTCTGACAGCTGTGAGGAGAGCAGTGGTTCTCCCAGCACGCAGCTGGAGATCTGAGAACGGGCTGACTGCCTCCTCAAGTGGGTCCCTGACCCCTGACCCCCGAGCAGCCTAACTGGGAGGCACCCCCCAGCAGGGGCAGACTGACACCTCACACGGCCGGCCAGGTACTCCAACAGACCTGCAGCTGAGGGTTCTGTCTGTTAGAAGGAAAACTAACAGAAAGGACATCCACACCAAAAACCCATCTGTACATCACCATCATCAAAGACCAAAAATAGATAAAACCACAAAGATGGGGAAAAAACAGAGCAGAAAAACTGGAAACTCTAAAAACCAGAGTACCTCTCCTCCTCCAAAGGAACGCAGTTCCTCACCAGCAACGGAACAAAGCTGGACGGAGAATGACTTTGACGAGCTGAGAGAAGAAGGCTTCAGACGATCAAATTACTCCGAGCTACGGGAGGATATTCAAACCAAAGGCAAAGAAGTTGAAAACTTTGAAAAAAATTTAGAAGAATGTATAACTAGAATAACCAATACAGAGAAGTGCTTAAAGGAGCTGATGGAGCTGAAAACCAAGGCTCGAGAACTACGTGAAGAATGCAGAAGCCTCAGGAGCCGATGCGATCAAATGGAAGAAAGGGTATCAGCCCTGGAAGATGAAATGAATGAAATGAAGCAAGAAGGGAAGTTTAGAGAAAAAAGAATAAAAAGAAACGAGCAAAGCCTCCAAGAAATGTGGGACTATGTGAAAAGACCAAATCTATGTCTGATTGGTGTACCTGAAAGTGACGGGGAGAATGGAACCAGGTTGGAAAACACTCTGCAGGATATTATCCAGGAGAACTTCCCCAATCTAGCAAGGCAGGCCAACATTCAGATTCAGGAAATACAGAGAACGCCACAAAGATACTCCTCGAGAAGAGCAACTCCAAGACACATAATTGTCAGATTCACCAAAGTTGAAATGAAGGAAAAAATGTTAAGGGCAGCCAGAGAGAAAGGTCGGGTTACCATCAAAGGGAAGCCCATCAGACTAACAGCGGATCTCTCGGCAGAAACCCTACAAGCCAGAAGAGAGTGGGGGCCAATATTCAACATTCTTAAAGAAAAGAATTTTCAACCCAGAATTTCATATCCTGCCAAACTGAGCTTCATAAGTGAAGGAGAAATAAAATACTTTACAGACAAGCAAATACTGAGCGATTTTGTCACCACCAGGCCTGCCCTAAAAGAGCTCCTGAAGGAAGGGCTAAACATGGAAAGGCACAACCGGTAGCAGCCACTGCAAAATCATACCGAAATGTAAAGACCATCGAGACTAGGAAGAGACTGCATCAACTAACGAGGAAAATATCCAGCTAACATCATAATGACAGGATCAAATTCACACATAATCATATTAACTTTAAATGTAAATGGACTAAATGCTCCAATTAAAAGACACAGACTGGCAAATTGGATAAAGACTCAAGACCCATCAGTGTGCTCTATTCAGGAAACCCATCTCACGTGCAGAGACACACATAGGCTCAAAATAAAAGAATGGAGGAAGATCTACCAAGCAAATGGAAAACAAAAAAAAGGCAGGGGTTGTAATCCTGGTCTCTGATAAAACAGACTTTAAACCAACAAAGATCAAAAGAGACAAAGAAGGCCATTACATAATGGTAAAGGGATTAATTCAACAAGAAGGGCTAACTATCCTAAATATAAATGCACCCAATACAGGAGCACCCAGATTCATAAAGCAAGTCCTGAGTTACCTACAAAGAGACTTAGACTCCCACACATTAATAATGGGAGAATTTAATACCCCACTGTCAACATTAGACAGATCAACGAGACAGAAACTCAACAAGGACACCCAGGAATTGAATACATCTCTGCACCAAGCGAACCTAATAGACATCTACAGAACTCTCCACCACAAATTAACAGAATATACATTTTTTTCAGCACCACACCACACCTATTACAAAATTAACCACATACTTGGAAGTAAAGCTCTCCTCAATAAATGTAAAAGAACAGAAATTATAACAAACTATCTCTCAGATAACAGTGCAATCAAGCTAGAACTCAGGATTAAGAATCTCACTCAAAACTGCTCAATTACGTGGAAATTGAACCACCTGCTCCTGAATGACTACTGGGTATGTAACGAAATAAAGGCAGAAATAAAGATGTTCTTTGAAACCAACGAGAACCAAGACACAACATACCAGAATCTCTTGATACATTCAAAGCAGTGTATAGAGGGAAATTTATGGCACTAAATGCCCACAAGAGAAAGCAGGAAAGATCCAAAATTGACACCCTAACATCACAATTAAAAGAACTAGAAAAGCAAGAGCAAACACATTCAAAAGCTAGCAGAAGGCAAGAAATAACTATAATCAGAGCAGAACTGAAGGAAATAGAGACACAAAAAATCCTTCGAAAAATAAATGAATCCAGAAGCTGGTTTTTTGAAAGGATCAACAAAATTGATAGACCACTAGCAAGATTAATAAAGAAAAAGAGAGAGAAGAATCAAATGGATGCAATAAAAAATGATAAAGGGGATATCACCACCAATCCCACAGAAATACAAACTACAATCAGAGAATATTACAAACACCTCTACGCAAATAAACTAGAAAATCTAGAAGAAATGGATAAATTCCTCGACACATACACCCTCCCAAGACTAAACCAGGAAGAAGCTGAATCTCTGAATAGACCAATAACAGCAGCTGAAATTGTGGCAATAATCAATAGCTTAGCAACCAAAAAGGGTCCAGGACAAGATGGGTTCACAGCCGAATTCTACCAGAGGTACAAGGAGGAGCTGGTACCATACCTTCTGAAACTATTCCAATCAACAGAAAAAGAGGGAATCCTCCCTAACTCATTTTATGAGGCCAGCATCATCCTGATAACAAAGCCAGGCAGAGACACAACCAAAAAAGAGAATTTTAGACCAATAACCTTTATGAACATTGATGCAAAAATCCTCAATAAAATACTGGCAAACAGAATCCAGCAGCACATCAAACAGCTTATCTACCAGCATCAAGTGGGCTTCATCCCTGGGATGCAAGCCTTGTTCAATATATGCAAGTCAATAAATGTAATCCAGCCTATAAACAGAACCAAGACAAAAACCACATGATTATCTCAAAAGATGCAGAAAAGGCCTTTGACATAATTCAACAACCCTTCATGCTAAAACCTCTCAATAAATTAGGTATTGATTGGACATATCTCAAAATAATAAGAGCTCTCTATGACAAACCCACAGCCAATATCATACTGAATGGGCAAAAACTGGAAGCATTCCCTTTGAAAACTGGCACAAGACAGGGATGCCCTCTCTCACCACTTCTATTCAACATAGTGTTGGAAGTTCTGGGGAGGGCAATTAGGCAGGAGAAGGAAATAAATGGTATTCAATTAGGGAAAGAGGAAGTCAAATTGTCCCTGTTTGCAGATGACATGATTGTATATCTTGAAAACCCCATTGTCTCAGCCCAAAATCTCCTTAAGCTGATAAGGAACTTCAGAAAATCTCAGGATACAAAATCAATGTACAAAAATCACAAGCATTCTTATACACCAATAACAGACAAACAGAGAGTAAAATAATGAGTGAACTCCCATTCACAATTGCTTCAAAGACAATAAAATACCTAGGAATCCAACTTACAAGGGATGTGAAGGACCTCTTCAAGGAGAACTACAAACCACTGCTCAAGGAAATAAAAGGGGATACAAACAAATAGAAGAACATTCTATGCTCATGGATAGGAAGAATCAATATCGTGAAAATGGCCATACTGCCCAAGGTAATTTACAGATTCAATGCCATCCCCATCAAGCTACCAATGACTTTCTTCACAGAATTGGAAAAAACTACTTTAAAGTTGATATGGAACCAAAAAGCAGTCCACGTCGCCAAGTCAATCCTAAGCCAAAAGAACAAAGCTGGAGGCATCACACTACCTGAATTCAAACTATACTACAAGGCTACAGTAACCAAAACAGCATGGTACTGGTACCAAAACAGAGATATAGATCAATGGAACAGAACAGAGCCGTCAGAAATAATGCCACATATCTACAACTATCTGATCTTTGACAAACCTGACAAAAACAAGAAATGGGGAAAGGATTCCCTGTTTAATAAATGGTGCTGGGAATACTGGCTAGCCATATGGAGAAAACTGAAACTGGATCCCTTCCTTACACCTTATACAAAAATCAATTCAAGATGGATTAAAGACTTAAACGTTAGACCTAAAACCATAAAAACCCTAGAAGAAAACCTAGGCATTACCATTCAGGACATAGGCATGGGCAAGGACTTCATCTCTAAAACAACAAAAGCAATGGCAACAAAAGCCAAAATTGACAAATGGGATCTAATTAAACTAAAGAGCTTCTGTACAGCAAAGGAAACTACCATCAGAGTGAATAGGCAACCTACAAAATGGGAGAAAATTTTCGCAACCTACTTATCTGACAAAGGGCTAATATCCAGAATCTACAATGAACTCCAACAAATTTACAAGAAAAAAACAAACAAACCCATCAAAAAGTGGGCGAGGGACATGAAGAGACACTTCTCAAAAGAAGACATTTATGCAGCCAAAAACACATGAAAAAATGCTCACCATCACTGGCCATCAGAGAAATGCAAATCAAAACCACAATGAGATACCATCTCACACCAGTTAGAATGGCAATCATTAAAAAGTCAGGAAACAACAGGTGCTGGAGAGGATGTGGAGAAATAGGAACACTTTTACACTGTTGGTGGGAATGTAAACTTGTTCAACCCTTGTGGAAGTCAGTGTGGCGATTCCTCAGGGATCTAGAACTAGAAATTCCATTCGACCTAGCCACCCCATCACTGGGTATATACCCAAAGGACTATAAATCATGCTGCTATAAAGACACATGCACACGTATGTTTATTGTGGCATTATTCACAACAGCAAAGACTTGGAACCAACCCAAATGTCCAACAATGATAGACTGGATTAAGAAAATGTGGCACATATACACCATGGACTACTAGGCAGCCATAAAAAATGATGAGTTCATATCCTTTGTAAGGACATGGATGAAATTGGAAATCATCATTCTCAGTAAACTATCGCAAGAACAAAAAACCAAACACCGCATATTCTCACTCATAGGTGGGAATTGAACAATGAGAACACATGGACACAGGAAGGGTAACATCACACTTCGGGGACAGTTGTGGGATGGGGGGAGGGGTGAGGGATAGCATTTGGAGATACACCTAATGCTAGATGACGAGTTAGTAGGTGCAGTGCACCAGCATGGCACATGTATACTTAAGTAACTTATCTGCACATTGCACACATGTACCATAAAACCTAAAGTATAATAATAATAGTAATTAAAAAAAAGAAAATGTCACACATATACACCATGGAATACTACGCAGCCATGAAAAGTGATGAGTTTATGTCCTTTGTGGGGACATGGATGAAATTGGAAATCATTATTCTCAATCAGCTATCACAAGAACAAAAAACCAAACACCACATATTCACACTTATAGGTGGGAATTTTAAATGAGAACACATGGACACAGGAAGGGAAACATCACACTCTGGGGACTGCTGTGGGGTCTGGGGAGGGGGGAAGGATATCATTGGGAGATACACCTAATGCTAGAAGAAGAGTTATTGGATGCAGCACACCAGCATGGCACATGTATACATATGTAACTAAACTGCCCATTGTGCACATGTACCCTAAAACTTAATGTATCATAATAATAAATAAAAAACGAGAAGTTTCTGAGAATGCTTCTGTCTAGTTTTTATGTGAAGATATTTCCATTTCCAGCATAGGCCTCAAAGGGCTGCAAATATCCACTTGCTGATTCTACAAACATAGTGTTTCAAAACTGCCCTATCGAAAGGAAGGTTCAACTCTGTGAGTTGAATGCACTCATCAAAAAGAATTTTCTGAGAATGCTTCTGTCTAGGTTTTATGTGAACATATTTCTTTTTCCAGCATAGGCCTCAAAGCACACCAAATATGCAATTGCAGATTCTACAAAAAGTGTTTCAAAACTGCTCTATCAAAAGGAAGGTTCAACTCTGTGAGTTGAGTGCACACATCACAAATAAGTTTCTGAGAAAGCTTCTGTCTGGTTTTTATGTGAAGATATTTCCTTTTCCAGCATAGGCCTCAAAGGGCTCCAAATATACATTTTCTGATACTTCAAAAAGAATGTTTCAAAACTGCTCTATAAAAAGGAGGTTTAACTCTGTGAGTTGAATGCAGATATCGCAAACAAGTTACTGAGAATGCTTCTGTCTGCTTTTTATGTGAAGATATTTCCTTTTCCTGTACAGGCCTCAAAGCGCTCCAAATATCCAGTGGCAGATTCTACAGAAAGAGTGATTCAAAACTGCTCTATCAAAAGGAAGGTCCAACTCTTTGAGTTGAATGTACACATCACAAAGAAGTTCCTGAGAATGCTTTTGTCTAGTTTTTATGTGAAGATATTTCCTTTTACAGCATAGCCTTCTAAGCGATCCAAATATCCACCAGCAGATTATACAGAAAGAGTGTTTCAAAACTGCTCTATCAAAAGGAAGGTTCAACTTTGTGAGGTGGATGCACACATCACAAATAAGTTTCTCAGAATTCTTCTGTCTAGTTTTTATGTGAAAATATTTCCTTTTCCAGGATGGGCTTCAAAACTCCAAAAAAATCCACCAGCAGATTGTACAAACAGAACGATTCAAAACTGCGCTATCAAAACAAAGGTTCAACTCTGTCGGTTAAATGCACACATTGCAAAAAAGTTTCTGAGAATGGTTCTGTTTAGTATTTATGTGAAGATTCTTCCTTTCCCAGCATAGGCATCAAAGCACTCTAAATATCCACTGGCAAATTCTACAAAAAGAGTGTTTCAAAACTGTACTATCAAAAAGAAGGTTCAACTCTGTGAGTTGAATGCACACATCACAAAGAAGTTTCTTAGAATGCTACTGTATAGTTTTTATGTGAAGATATTTCCTTATCTAGCATAGCCGTCTAGGCCTTCCAAATACACACTTGCAGATTCTACAAAGAGAGTGTTTCAAAACTGCTCTATCAAAAGGAAGATTGAAGTCTGTGCGCTGAATGCCCACATAACAAAGAACTTTCTGAGAATGCTTCTGTCTATTTTTTATGTGAAGGTAATTCCTTTTCCAGCCTAGGTCTCAAATCGCTGCAAATATCCCCTGGCAGTTTCTACAAAAAGAGTGATTCTAAACTGTCGTCTCAAAAGGAAGATTCAACTCTGTGCGTTAAATGCACACATCACAAAGAAGTTTCTGATTATGCTTCTGTCCAGTTTTTATGTGAAGATATTTCCTTTTCCAGCATAGGCCACAAAGCGCTCCAAATATCCACTTGCAGATTGTGAAAAAAGAGTGTTTCGAAACTGCTCTATCAAAAGGAAGATTCAACTCTTTTATTTTGAATGTACATATCACAAAGAAGTTTCTAAGAATGCTTCTATCTAATTTTTATATTAAGATATTTCGTTTTCCATCCTAGGCCTCAAAGCGCTCCAAATGTCCACTTGCAGATTCTACAATAAGAGTGTTTCAAAACTGCTCTATCAAAACGAAGGTTAACCTCTGTGAATTGAGTGCACACTTCACAGAGAAGTTTCTGTGATTGTTTCTTTCTAGTTTTTATGTGAAGGTATTTATTTTTCCAGCCTAGGCCAGAAAACGGTCCAAATATCCACTTCCAGATCCCACAAAAAGTGTGTTTCAAAACTGCTCTATCAAAAGGAAGGTTCAATTCTGTGAGTTGAATGCACACATCACAAAGAAGTTTCTGAGAATACTTCTGTCTAATTTTTATGTGAAGGTATTTCCTTTTCCAACATAGGCCTCAAAACTCCCCAAATATCCACTGGTAGATTCTTCAAAAATAGTGTTTCAAAACTGCTCAATCAAAAGGAATTTTCAACTCAGTGAGTTGAATGCAAACATCACAAAGAAGTTTTTGAGAATGCTTCTGTCTACTTTTTATGTGAATATATTTCTTTTTCCAGCATAGTCCTCAAAGCGTTCCAAATATCCACTGGCAGATGCTTCAAAAAGAGAGTTTCAAAACTCTTCTATCAAAAAGAAGGTTCAACTCTGTAAGTTGATTGCACATATCATAAAGTAGTTTCTGAGAATCCTTATGTCTAGTTTTTATGTGAAGATATTTCCTTTTCCAGCTAGGTCTCAAAGCGCTCCAAATATCCACTTACAGATTCTACAAAAAGAGTGTTTCAAAACTGCTCTCTATCAAGAGGAAAGTTCAACTCTGTCAGTTGAATGCACACATCACAAAGAAGTTTCTGAAAATGCTTCTGTCTGGTTTTGATTTGAAGATATTTCCTTTTCCAGCATAGGCCTCAAAGCGCCCCAAATATCTACTTGCAGATTCTACAAAAAGTGTGTTTCTAAACTGCTCTTTCGAAAATAAGGTTCAACTCTGTGAGGTGAAATCACACATCACAAAGAAGTTTCTGAGATTGCTTCTATCTAGTTTTTATGTAAAGATATTTTCTTTTCCAGGATTGGCCTCAAATCACTCCAAATGTCCACTTGCAGATTGTGCGAAAACAGTGTTTAAAAACTGCTCTGTGAAAAGGAAGGTTCAACTCTTTGATTTGAATGTACACATCACAAAGAAGTTTCTGAGAATGCTTCTGTCTAATTTTCATGTGCAGATATTTCCATTTGTAGCAGAAGCCTCAAAGCACTCCAAATGCCCACATTCAGATCCTTCAAAAAGAGTGTTTTTAAACAGTTCTATCAAAGGGAATATTCAACTCTTTGGATTGAAAGTAGACATCACAAAGAAGTTTCTGAGAATGCTTCTTTCTAATTTTTAGGTGAAGATATTTCCTTTTCCAGTATAGGCCTCAAAGCGCTCCAAATATCCACTTGCAGATTCAACAAAAAGAGTGTTTCAAAACTGGTCTATGAAAAGGAAGGTTGAACTCTGTGAGTTGGATGCACACATCATAAAGAAGTTTCTGAGAATGCTTCTGTCTAGTTTTTCTGTGAAGTTATTTCCTCTTCCAGCATTGGCCTTAATGCGCTCCAAATATCCTTTTGCAGATTCTACAAAAAGAGTGTTTCAAAACTCCTCTATGAAAAGGATGGTTCAACAATGTGAGTTGAATTCACATACCACAAACAAATTTCTCAGAATAATTCCAATTTTTCTGTGAAGATATTTCCTTTTTACAGCAGAGGCCTCAAATCGCTCCAAATAGCCACTTGCCGATTCTACAGTGTGTTTCAAAACTGCTCTATCAAAACGAAGATTCAACTCTGTGATTTGAGTGCACACATCACAAAGAAGTTTCTGAGAATGCTGCTTTCTAGTTTTTACGTGAAGATATACCCTTTTCCAACATAGGCATCAAAGTGGTCCAAATATCCACTTCCAGATTCTACCAAAAGAGTGTTTCAAAACTGCTCTATTAAAAAGAACGTTCAACTGTGTGAGTTGAATGCAGACATCACTAAGAAGTTTCTGAGAATGCTTCCATCTAATTTTTATGTGAAGATATTTCGTTTTCAAGCATAGGCTTCAAAGCGCTCCAAATATACACGGGCAGATTATTCAAAAAGAGTGTTTCAAAATTGCTCTACCAAAATTAAGGTTCAACTTTTTTGTGTTTCAAAATTTTTATGTGAAGACATTTCCTTTTCCAGCCTATGCATCAATGCGTTCCAAATATCCACTTGCAGATTCTACAAAAAGATTTTTCAAAACTGCTCTATCAAAAGGAAGTTTCAACTCTGTGAGTTGAATGCACACATCACAAAGTAGTTTCTTAAAATGCTTCTCTGTTGTTTTTATTTGAACATATTTCCTTTTCCAGCCTATGTCTCAAAGCGCTGCAAATATCCACTGGCATATTCCACAAAAGATTGTTTCAATCCTGTTCTATCAAAGGGAATGTTCAAATCTGTGAGTTGAAGGCACACATCATGTAGAAGTTTCTGAGAATGCTTCTGTCTAGTTTTTATGTGAAGATATTTCCTTTTCCAGCATAGACCTCAAAGCGCTCCAAATATCCACTTGCAGATTCCACGAAAAGATTTTTTCAAAACTGCTCTATCAAAAGGAAGCTTCATCCCTGTGAGTTGAATGCACACATCACAAAGAAGTTTCAGAGCATAGTTGTGTCTAATTTTTATGTGAAGATGTTTTCTTTTCCAGCATAGTCCTCAAAGGGCTCCAAATATCCGCTTGAAGATTCTATAAAAAGAGTGTTTCAAAACTGCTCTATCAAAAGAAAGGTTCAACTTTGTGAGATGAATGCGCACATCACAAAGAAGTTTCTTAGAATTCTTCTGTCTCGTTTTTATGTGAAGATATTTCCTTTTCAAGAAGTGGCCTCAAAGAGTTCCAAATATCCACTTGCAGGTTCTACAAAGAGAGAGTTTCAAAACTGCTTTATCAAAAGATAGGTTCAATTGTGTGAGTTGAATTCACACATCACAAAGAAGTTTCTCAGAATGCTTCTGTTTAGTTTTTCTGTGAACATATTTCCTTTTTCACCGTAGGCAGCAAAGACCTCCATATATCCACTTGCAGATTCTACAAAAAGAGGCTTTCAAAACTGTTCTATCAAAAGATAGGATGAAATCTGTGAGAAGAATGCACACATCCCAAAGAAGTTTCTCAGAATGTTTCTGTGTAGTTTTAATGTGAAGATTTTTTTCCTCAATAGGCCTCAAAGAGCTTCAATTATCCACTTTCGTATTCTACAAAATATGTATTTACAAACTGCTCTGTCAAAAGAGAAGTTCAACTCTGTGAGTTAAATGCACACATCACAAAGAAGTTTCTAAGAATACTTCTGTGTATGTTTTATGTGAAGATATTACTTTTTCCATTCTAGGCCTCAAAGGACTCCAAATATCCAATTGCAGATTCTACGAAAAGAGTGTTTCAAAACTGCTCAATCAAATGAAATGTTCAACTAGGTGAAATGAATGCACACATCACAAAGAAGTTTCTCAGAATGCTTCTTTGTAGTTTTTACATGAAGATATTTCCTTTTACTCCATCGGCCACAAAGGACTCCACCTAACCACTTGCCGATCCTACAGAAAGAGAGTTCAAAACTGCTCTAACAAAACATTGGTTCAACTCTGTGAGGTGAATGCCTACATCACAAAGAATTTTCTCTGAATACTTCTGTGTAGTTTTTAGGTGAAGATATTTCCTTTTCCACAATAGGCTGCAAAGGCCTACAAATATCCACTTGCAGATTCTTCAAATAGACAGTTTCAAAATTGCTCTCTCAAAAGATAAGTTTAACTCTGTGAGTTGAATGCACATTTCAAAAAGTAGTTTCTCAGAGTGCTTCTGTGTATTTTTTATGTGAAGATATTTCCTTTTCCACCTTAGGTTACAAAGCGCTCCAAATATCCACTTGCTGATTCTCCAGGAGAGTTTCAACACTCCTCTGTCAAAGTATATGTTGAATTCTTTGAGATGAATGCACACGTTGCAAAGTAGTTTCTCAGAATGCTTCTGTGCAGTTTTTATGTGAAGATATTTAGTTTTCCACAATTGGCCTCCTATGGTTCCTAATATCAACTTGCAGATTCTACTAAAAGAGTTGTTTCCAAACTTCTCAATCAAAAGAAATTTCAACTCTGTGAGATGAATGCATATATCACAAAGAAGTTACCCGGAATGCTTCTGAATAGTTTTTATGTGAAGATATTTCCTTTTCCAACATAGGCCTCAAAGCGTTCCAAATATCAACTTGCAGATTCTATGCAAAGAGTGTTTGAAAACTGCTCAATCAGAAGAAAAATTAAATTCTGTGAGATGAATGCACGCATCACAAAAAAGTTTCTTAGAATGTTTCTGTGTAGTTTTTAAGGGATTATATTTCTTTTTCCACCATCGGCCACAAAGGACTCCAAATACCTCTTGCAGATTCTACCAAAAGGGAGTTTCAAACTGCTCAGTCAAAAAGTAGGTTCAGTTCTGGAGTTGAATGCACACATCACAAAGAAGTTTCTCAGAATGCTTCCATATAGTTTTTATGTGAAGATATTTCCTTTTCCACCATAGGTCTCAAAGCCCTCCAAATATCCACTTGCAGATTCTACAAAAGAGTGTTTCTCAACAGATGCTGGAGAAGATGTGGAGAAATAGGAACACTTTTACACTGTTGGTGAGAGAGTAAACTAGTTCAACCATTTTGGAAGTCAGTACGTCGATTCTTCAGTTATCTAGAACTAGGAATACTATTTGACCCAGTCATTTCATTACTGGGTATATACCCAAAGAACTATAAATCATGCTGCTATAAAGACACATGCACACGTATATTTATTGCTGCACTATTCACAATAGCAAAGACTTGGAACCAACCCAAATGTCCAACAATGATAGACTGGATTAAGAAAATGTGGCATATATACACCATGGAATAACTGTGCAGCCATAAAAAAAGATGAGTTCATGTCCTTTGTAGGGATACGGTTGAAATTGGAAATCATCATTCTCTGTAAACTATCGCAAGGATAGAAAACCAAACAACGCATGTTCTCACTCATAGATGGGAACTGAAAAATGAGAACACATGCACACAGGAAGGGTAACATCACACTCTGGGGAATGTTGTGGGGTGGTGCGAGGCGAGATTGATAGCATTAGGAGATATTCCTAATGCTAAATGACGAGTTAACGGGGGCAGCACACCAGCATGGCACATTGATACTTATGCAACTAACCTGCACATTGTGCATAGGTACCGTAAAACTTAAAGTATAATAACAATAAAAATAATAATAATAAATAAAAAAGAGAGATAGAAAAAAAAAGAGCATGTCAAAACTTCTCAATTAAAAGAAAGGTTCAAGTCTGTGAGATGAATGCACACATTACAATGTAGTTTCTCACAGTGCTTCTTTGTACTTTTTATGTGAAGATATTTCCTTTTCCACCATACGTTGCAAAGGGCTCCAAATATCCACCTGCAGATTCTACAAAAAGAGAGTTTCAAAACTCTCAATCAAAATATTTCTTCAACTCTGCGAGATGAATCCACACATCACAAAGAAGTTTCTCAGAATGCTTCAGTGTAGTTTTTATGTGAAGGTATTTCCTTTTCTACCATAGGACGCAAAGGCCTCCAAATATCCACTTGCAGATTCTACAAAAAGACAGTTTCAAAACTGCTCTCTCAAAAGATATGTTGAAATATGTGTGTTGAATGCACACATCAGAAAGTTGTTTCTCAGAGTGCTTCTGTGTAGTTTTTATGTGAAGATATTCCCTTTTCCACCAGAGGTTGCAAAGGGCTCCAAATATCCACTTGCAGATTCTACAAAAAGAGAGTTTCAAAACTGCTCTATCAAAAGATAAGTTCAACTCTATGAGATGAATGCTCACATCACAAAGAAGTTTCTCAGAATCTTTCTTTGTGTTTTTTATGTGAACATATTTCCTTTTTCACCATGGGCAGCAAAGGGCTCCAAATATTCACTTGCAGATTCTACAAAAAGAGGATTTCAAAACTGCTCTACCAAAAGATAGGTTCAACTCTGTGACATGAATGCACACATCACAAAGAAGTTTTTCAGAATGCTTCTGTGTAGTTTTTATATGAAGATAGTTCATTTTTCACCGTAGGCCTCAAAGCACTCCAAATATCCACTTGCAGATTCTACAAAAAGATAGTTTCAAAAGTACTCTCTCAGAAGATAGGTTCAACTCTGTGAGTTGAATGCACACATCACAATGTAGTTTCTCAGAGTGCTTCTGTGTAGTTTTTATGTGAAGATATTTCCTTTTCCACCATAGTTTGCAAAGGGCTCCAAATATCCACTTGCAGATTCTACAAAAAGAGAGTTTCAAAAGTCCTCTGTCAAAATATATGTTCAACTCTTTGAGATGAATACACACATCATAAAGAAAAGAAGTTTCTCAGAATGCTTCTTTGTAGTGTTTATGTGATTTCCTTTTCCACCATAGGGCACACAGGGCTCCAAATATCTACTTGCAGATTCTACTAAAAGAGAACTTCAAAACTGCTTTATCAAAAGATAGGATGGATTCTGTTAGATGAATGCACACATCACAAAGTGATTTCTCAGAATGCTTCTGTGTAGTTTTTATGTGAAGATATTTCCCTTTCCACCATCGCCACAAAGCGCTCCAAATATCCTCTTGCAGATTCTACAAAAGGTGAGTTTCAAAACTGCTGAATCAAAATAAAGGTTCAACTCTGTCAGATGAATGCACACAAAATAAAGGAGTTTCTGACAATGCTTCTTTGTAGATTCTTTGTGAATATATTCCCTTTTCCAGAATAGGCCTCAAAGTGTGGCAAATATCCACTTGCAGATTCTACCAAAACAGTTTTTCAATACTGCTCAATCCAATGAAAGATTCAACCACGTGAGATGAGTGCACACATCACAAACAAATTTCTCAGAATGCTTCTGTGTAGTTTTTATGTGAAGATATTTCCTTTTATACCATAGGCTGCAAAGGTCTCCAAATATCCACTTGCGGATTATACAAAAAGAGAGGTTCAAAACTTCTGTGTCAAAAGATAGGTTCAGCTCTGTGAGATGAATGCACACATCACAAACTAGTTTCTCAGAATTATTCTGGGCAGTTATTATGTGAAGAGATTTCCTTTTCCACAATAGACCTCAAAGTGCTCCAAATATCATCTTGCAGATTCTACAAAAACAGTTTCAAAACTGCTCAATCAAAGGAAAGTTTCAACTATGTGAGTTGAATGCACACATCACAAAGAAGTTCCTCAGAATGCTTCTGTGTAGTTTTTATGTGAAGATATTTCCTTTTCCACAATAGGCCTCCAAGAGCTCCAAATACCCACTTGCAGATTCTACTAAAAGAGTTTTTCCAAACTACTCAATCAAAAGAAAAGTTCAACTGTGTCAGATGAGTGCACTGAAACAAAGAAGTTTCTGAGAATGCTTTTTTTAATTTCTATGTGAAGATAATTCCTTTTCCAAAATAGGCCTCAAAGCACTCCAAATATCCACTTGCAGATTGTACAAAAAGATTGTTTCAAAACTGCTCAATCAAATGAAAGGTTCAACTCGGAGAGGTGAGTGCATACATCACAATGAAATTTCTTAGAATGCTTCTGTGTAGTTTTTATGTGAAGATATTTCCTTTTCCACCATAGGCCTCAAAGCAGTCCAAATATCCAACTGCAGGTTCTACAAAAAGAGTGTTTCAAAACTGCTCAATCAAAAAAAAGTTCAACTCTGAGAGATGAATGCACACATTATAAAGAAGTTTCTCAGACTGCTTCTGTGTAGTTTTTATGTGAAGATATTTCCTTTTCCAAAATAGGCCTCCAAGGACTCCTAATATCCACTTGCAGATACCACTAAAAGACTTTTTTCAAACTGCTCAATCAAAAGTGAGGTTCAACTCTATGAGATGGATGCACACATCACAAAGGAGTTTCTCTGAATCCTTCTGTGTAGTTTTTATGGGTAGATATTGCCTTTTCCACCATTGGCCCTAAATGGCTCCAAATAACCACTTGCAGTTTCTACAAAAACAGACTTTCAAAACTGCTCTATCAAAAGATAAGTTCAACTCTGTGAGTTGAATGCACTCATCACAAAGAAGTTTCTCAGGATGCTTCTCTGTAGATTTTATGTGAAGATATTCCCTTTTCCACCATAGGCCACAAAGCACTCCAAATATCCACTTGCAGATTCTACAAAAAGAGTGTTTCAAAACTGCTCTTTCAAAAGATAGCTTCAACTCGGTGAGATGAATACACATATCACAAAGAAGTTTCTCCTAATGCTTCCGTGTAGTTTTTATGTGAAGATATTTCCTTTTCCAGCATAGGCCGCAAAACCCTCCAAATATTCACTTGCAGATACTACAAAAAGTTTGTTTCAAAACCGCTCAATCAGAACAAAGGTTCAACTCTGATAGATGAATGCACACATCATAAAGAAGTTTTCCAAATGCTTCTGTGTAGTTTTTATGTGCAGATATTTCCTTTTCCTCTGTAGGCCTCAACGTGCTCCAAATATCCACTAGCAGATTCTACAAAAAGAGATTTTCAAAACTGCTCAATCAAAACAAAGGTCCAACTCTGTGAGATGAATACCCACATCACAAAGTAGTCTCTCAGAATGCTTCTGTGTAGTTCTTATGTGAAGATATTTCCTTTTCCACAAAAGGCCTCCAAGGTTTCCAAACATCCACTTGCATATTCTACTAAAAGAATGTTTCCAAACTGCTCAATCAAAAGAAAGGTTCAACTCTGTGAGATGAACGCAATCAAAACAAAGAAGTTTCTAAGAATGCTTCTTTGTAGTTTTTATGTGAAGATATTTCCTTTTCCACAATGGGCCTCAAAGCACTCCAAATACCCGCTTGCGGATTCGACAAAAAGAGTGTTTCCAAACTGCTCAATCAAATGAAATATTCTACTCTGTGAGATAAATGCACACATCACAAAGAAGGTTCTCAGAATGCTTCTGTGCAGTTTTGAAGGAAGAAATTTCCTTTTCCGTCATCAGCAACAAAGGGCACCAAATATCCACTTGCAGATCCTACAAAAAGAGAATTTCGAAACTGCTCTATCAAAAGATAGGTAAAACTCTGCGTGTTGAATGTACACATCATAAAGAAGTTCCTCTGAATGCTTCTGTGTAGTTTTTATGTGAACATATTTCCTTTTCAACCATAAGCCTCAAGGCACTCCAAATATCCACTTGCAGACTCTACAAAAAGAGTGTTTCCAAACTACTCAATCAAAAGAAAGGTTCAAATCTGTGAGATGAATGCACAAAAAACAAATAAGTTTCTGAGAATCCTTCTGTGTAGTTATTATGTGAAGATATTTCCTTTTCCACAATAGTCATGAAAGTGCTCAAATATCAACTTGCAGATTCGACAAGAAGAGTGTTGCAAATCTGCTCAATCAAATGAAAGTTTCAACTCTGTGAGATGAATGCACACATAACAAAGTAGTTTCTGAGAATGCTTCTGTGTGGTTTTCATGGGAAGATATTTCCTCTTTCACCATTGGCCACAAAGGGCTCCAAATAACCACTTGCGGATTCTACAAAAAAGTGTCTGAAAACCTCTATCAAAAGACAGGTTTAAGTCTGCGAGTTCAATGCACACATCACAAAGAAGTTTCTCAGAATGCTTCTGTGTAGTTTTTATGTGAAGATATTTCCTTTTTCGCCATAGGCCTAAAGTGCTCCAAATATCCATTTTCAGAATCTGCAAAAAGAGGGTTTCAAAACTGATCAATCAAAAGAAAGTTTCAAATCGTGAGATAAATGCACGCAAAACAAAGAATTGTCTGAGAATGCTTCAGTGTAGTTTTTATAAGGAGATATTTCCTTTTCCACAATAGGCCTCAAAGGGCTCCAAATATCCACGTGCAGATTCTACAAAAAGAGTGTTTCAAAACTGCTCAATCAAATGAAAGGTTCAACTATGTTAGATGAATTCACGCATCACAAGGTATTTCTCAGAGTGCTTCTGTGTAGTTTTTATGACAAGATATTTCATTTTCCACCATTGGCCTCAAAGAGCTCCAAATATCCACCTGCAGATTCTACAAAAAGAGTGTTTCAAAACTTCCCAATCAAAAGAAAGGTTCAACTCTGTGAGATGAATACTCACATCACAAAGAAGTTTCTCAGAATAATTCTGTGTAGTTTTTATGAGAAGATATTTCCTTTTCCACAATAGGCCTCCAATGGTTTCAAATATCCATTTGCAGATTCTACTAAAAGAGTGTTTCCAAACTGTTCAAAGAAAAGAAAGTTTCAACTGAGTGAGACGAATGCACACATCACCAAGAAGTTTCTGAGAATGATTCTGTGTAGATTTTTTGTGAAGATACTTCCTTTTCCACAATAGGCCTCAAAGCAATCCAAATATCCACTTGTAGATACTACAAAGGAGTGTTTCAAAACTGCTAAATCAAACGAAATGTTCAACTCTCTGAGATGAATGGAAACATCAGAAAGTAGTTTCTCAGAATGCTTCTGTGTAGTTTTTATGGGAAGATTATTCGTTTTCCACCATCGGCCACAAAGGGCTCCAAAGAACCACTTGCAGATCCTACAAAAAGAGATTTACAAAACTGCTCTATCAAAAGAAAGCTACAGCTCTGTGAGATGAATGCACACGTCACAAAGAAGCTTCTGTGAGTGTTTCTGTCTAGTTTTTATGTGAAGATATTTCCTTTTCCTCAAAAGGACTCAAAGCGCTCAAAATATCCCTTGCAGATTGTAACAAAAGAGTGTTTCAAAACTGCTCAATCAAATGAAAGGTTCAACTTGGCGAAATGAATGCACACATCACAAAGTAGTTTCTAAGAATGATTCTGTGTAGTTTTTATGGGAAGATATTTCCGTTTCCACCATCGGCCATAAAGGGCTTGAAATAAACACATGCAGATTCTACAAAAAGAGAGTTTCAAAACTGCTCTATCAAAACATAGGTTCAACTCTGCGAGTTGAATGCACACATCACAAAGAGGTTTCTCAGAATGCTTCCATGTAGTTTTTATGTGAAGATATTTGCTTTTCCATCATAGGCCTCAAAACGCTCCAAATATCCACTTACAGTTTCTAAGAAAAGAGAGTTTCAAAACTGCTTAATCAAAAGAAAGTACAACTCTGTGAAATGAATGCACACATCACAAAGATGTTTCTCAGAATGCTTCTGTGTAGTTTTTATGTGAAGATATTTCCTTTTCCATAACAGTCCTGAAAGTGCTCCAAATATCCATTGCAGATTCCACAAAAAGAGTGTTTCAAAACTCCTCTAGCAAAAGGAAGGTTCAACTCCGTGAGATGAATGCAAATGTCACAAAGAAGTTTGTTAGAATGCTTCTGTGTAGTTTTTATGTGAAGACATTTCCTTTTCGACCATAGGCAGAAAAGGGCTTCAAATATCATCTTGCAGATTCCACAAAAAGAGTATTTCAAAACTGCTCTATCAAAAGATAGGTTCAACTCTGTGTGTTGAATGTGCACATCACAAAGAAGTTTTTCAGAATGCTTCTGTGTAGTTTTTATATGAAAGTATTTCCTTTTCCACAATAGGCCTCCAAAGGCTCCAAATATCCACTTGCAAATTCTACTAAAGGAGTGTTTACAAACTGCTCAACCAAAAGAAAGGTTCCACTTTGTGAGATGAATGCACACATCACAAAGAAGTTTCTCAGAATGCTTCTGTGTAGTTTTTCCTTTTCTATAATAGGCACCCAAGGACACCAAATATCCACTTGCAGATTCTACTAAATGAGTGTTTCCAAACTGCTCAATCAAGAGAAAGGTTCATCTCTGTGAGATGAATGTTCACATCACTAAGGAGTTTCTCAGAACGCTTCTGTGTACTTTTTATGTGAAGATATTTCCTTTTCCACCATAGGCGTCAAAGGTCTCCAAATATCTATTTGCACATTCTACAAAAACAAAGTTTCAAAACTGATCTATCAAATAAATTTTGATATCATCAAAATTTATTTTGATGGTTAAAATCATTGAGATGAATGCACACATCACAAGGAATTTTCTCATAATGATTCTGTGTAGTTTTTCTATGAATATATTCCCCTTTCCAAAATGGGCCTGAAAGCACTACAAATGTACACTTGCAGATTCTACAAAAAGTGTGTTTCAAAACTGCTCAATGAAAAGAAAAGTTCTACTCTGTCAGATGAATGCACACATCACAAAGCAGTTTGTCAGAATGTTTCTCTATAGTTTTTATTTTAAGAAATTTCCTTTTCCACCATTGGCCTCAAAGCCTTCTAAATGTATAATTGCAGTTTCTAGAAAAAGAGTGGTTCAAAGCTGCTCAATCAAAAGAAATGTTCAAATCTGTGAGATAAATGCACACATTACAAAGAAGTTCCAGAATCCTTCTGTCTAGTTATTTTGTGAAGGTATTTCATTTTCCACCATATGCCTCAAAGTGATCCAAATATCCACTTGTAAATTCTACATAAAGAGTGCTTCAAAACTGCTCAATCGAAAGTAATGTTCAACTCTGTGAGATGAATGCACAAATCACGAAGAAGTTTGTCAGAATGTTTCCGTCTAGTTTTTATGTGAAGATATTTCCTTTTCCAGCATAGACCTCAAAGCGCTCCAATTGTCCACTTGCAGATTCTGTAAAAGGAGTGTTTCCAAACTGTTCAATCAAAGAAAGGTTCCACTCTGTCATTTGAATTCACACATTGCAAAGAAGTTTCTCAGAATGCTTCTATCTACTATTTATGTGAAGATATTTCCTTTCCCACCATAGGCCTTAAAGCGCTCCAAATGTCCACTTGCAGATTCTACAAAGAGAGTGTTTCCAAACTTCTCAATCAAAAGAAAGGTTCAACTCTGTGAGATGATTGAACACATCACAAAGTATTTTCTCAGAATGATTCCGTCTAGTTTTTATGTGAAGATATTTCCTTTTCCACCATAGGCCTCAAAGTGCTCCAAATGTACAATTGTGGATTCTTCAAAAAGGGTGTTTCAAAATTGTTCATTGAAAAGAAATGTTCAACTCTGTGAGATGAATGCACACATCACAGAGTGGTTTGTCAGAATGTTTCTGTATAGTTTTTATGAGAAGATAATTCCTTTTCCACCATAGTCCTCGAAGCACTCTAAATGTCTAATTGCAGAATCTACAAAAAGTGAGTTTCAAAGCTGCTAAATAAAAAGAAATTTTCAACTCTGCGAGATGAATGCAAACATCACAAATAAGTTTCTCACAATGCTTCTGTCTAGTTATTATGTGAAGATATTTCATTTTCCACCATAGGCTTCAAAGCGCTCCAAATGTCCACTTGCAAATTCTACAAAAAGAGTGTTTCAAAACTGCTCAATTGCAAGTAAGGTTCAACTCTGGGAGATGAATGCACACATCACAAAGAAGTTTGTCAGAATGCTTCTGCCTAGTTTTTATGTGAAGATATTTCCTTTCCCACGACAGGCTGCAAAGCACTCAAAATATCCACTTTCAGATAGTACAAAAAGGATGTTTCAAAACTGCTCAATCAAAAATAGAGTTCATCTTAGTGAGATGAATTCATATATCACAAACAATTTTCACAGAATGATTCTGTGTAGTTTTTATGTGAAGATATTTCCTTTTACAACTTAGGCCACAAAGCTCTGCAAATGTCCACTTGCAGATTCTACAAAAAGAGTGTTTCAAAACTGCTCAATCAAAAGAAAATTTCAACTCTGTGAGATGAGTGCACACACCAAAAGAATTTTCTCAGAATGATTCTGTCTAGTTTTTATGTGAAGATACTTCCTTTTCCACCATAGGCCATAAAACGCTCCAAATGTCCTATTGCAGATTCTACAAAAAGAGTGTTTCAACCCTGCTAAATCAACAGAAAGTTTCGACTCTGTGAGATGAATGCACACATCACAAAGGAGTTTCTCAGAATTCTTCTGTCTAGTACTTAAGTGAAGATATCTCCTTTTCCACCATGAGCCTCAAAGCGCTCCTAATGTCCACTTGCAGATTCTACAAAAAGAGATTTTCCAGACTACACAATCAAAAGAAAGGTTCAACTCTGTGTGATGAATGCACACATCACAAAGAAGTTTCTCAGAATGCTTCTGTCTAGTTCTTAAGTGAAGTTATTTCCTTTTACACCACAGTCTTCAAAGCCCTCCAAATGTCCACTTGCAGATTCTACAAAAAGAGAGTTTCCAAACTATTCAGTCAAAAGAAATGTTCATCTCTGTTAGACCAATGTGCACATCAAGAACAAATTTGTCAGAATGCTTCTGTCTTGTTTTTATGTGAAGATATTTCCTTTGCCACCATAGGCCTCAAAGCACTCCAAATGTCCAAATGCAGGTAGTACAAAAACAGTGGTTCAAAAGTGCCCCATCAAATGTAAGATTCAACTCTGTGAGATGAATGCACATATCACAAAGGAGTTTCTCAGAATGCTTTTGTCTACTTTTTATGTAAAGATATTTCCTTTTCCACCAGAGGCCTCAAAGTGCTCCAAATGTACACTTGCAGATTCTACAAAAAGAGTGTTTCCAAACTGCTAATCAAAAGAAAGTTTCAACTCAGTTAGATGAATGAACACATCACAAAGAATTTTCTAAGAATGATTCTGTCTAATTTTTATGTGAAGATATTTCCTTTTCCACTATAAGCCTCAAAGCGCTCCAAATGTACAACTGCAGATACTTCAAAAATGGTGTTTCAAAATTGATCATTGAAAAGAAAGGTTCAACTCTGTAGATGAATTCAAACATCACAGAGTAGTTTGTCAGAATGTTTCTGTATAGTTTTTAGAGAAGATAATTCCTTTTCCATCATAGTCCTCGAATCACTCCAAATGTCCAATTGCAGATTCTACAAAAAGTGTGTTTCAAAGCTGCTCAATAAAAAGAAACTTTCAACTCTGTGAGATGAAATCACACAGGACAAAGAAGTGCCTCAGAATGGTTCTATGTAGTTTTTATGGGAAGATAATTCATTTTCCACCATCGGCCACAAAGGGCTCCAAATAACCACTTGCAGATTGTACTAAAAAGGTGTTTCAAAACTGGACGATCAAAAGAAAGTTTCGACTCCGTTAGATGAATGCACACATCACAAATAAGTTTCTGAGAATGCTTCGGTGTAGTTTTTGTGAAGGTATCTCCTCTTCCACAATAGGCCTCAAAGCGCTCAAAATATAAACTTGCAGATTCTGTAAAAAGAGTATTTCAAAACAGCTCAATGAAATGAAATGCTCAACTCTGTGAGATGAATGAACACATCACAGATAATTTTCTCAGAATGATTCTGTCTAGTTTTTATGTGAAGATATTTCCTTTTCCACCATAGGCCTCAAAGTGCTCCAGATGTCCACTTGCAGATTCAACAAAAAGAGGGTTCCAAAACTACTCAATCGAAAGTGAGGTTCAACTCTGTGAGATTAATGCACACATCACAAAGAAGTTTGTCAGAATGCTTCTGTCTAGTTTTTATGTGAAGATATTTCCATTTCCACCATAGGCCACAAAGCGCTCCAAATGTCCAGTTGCAGATTCTACAAAAACATTGTTTCAAAACAGCTCAATCAAAACAAAGTTTCAACTCTGTGAGATGAATGCACACATCACAAAAAGTTTCTCAGAATATTTCTGTCTAGTTTTTAAGTGAAGATATTTCCTTTTCCACCATGGGCCTCAAAGCACTCCAAAAGTCCACTTCCAGATTCTACAAAAAGAGGGTTTCCAAACTACTCAATCAAAAGAAAGCTGAAACTCTGTGAGATGAATGCACACATCACAAAATAATTTGTAAGAATGCTTCTGTCTAGTTTTTATGTGTAGATATTTCCTTTCTCACCATAGCAATCAAGGCACTCTCAATGTTCACTTGCAGATAGTAAACAAAGGGAGCTTCAAAACTGCTTAATCAACAGTAAGGTTCAACTCTGTGAGATGAATGCACATATCACAAAGAGGTTTGTCAGAATGCTTCTGTCTATTTATTATGTGAAGATATTTCTTTTTACACAATAGGCCTCAAAGCCCTCCATATATTCACTTGCATATACTACAAAAAGTGTGTTTCACCTCAATTGAAAGTAATTTTCAACACTGTGAGATGAATGCATTCTTCACAAAGAAGTTTGTGAGAAGGCTTCTGTCTAGTTTTTATGTGAAGCTATTTCCTTTTCCACCATAGGCCTCAAAGCGCTACAAATGTCCACTTGCAGATTCTACAAAAACAGTGTTTGCAAGCTGCTAAATCAAAACAAAGTTTCATCTCAGTGAGATGAATGCTCACATCACAAAGAAGTTTCTCAAAATGCTTCTGTATACTTATTTTGTGAAGATATTTCGTTTTCCACCGTAGAACACAAAGCACTGGAAATGTCCACTTGCAGATATTACAAAAAGAGTGCTTCAAAACTGCTCAACCAAAAATAGGTTCAACTCTGTGAGACGAATGCACACGTCACAAAGAAGTTTCTCAGAATCCTTCTGTCTAGTTTTTATGTGAAGATATTTCCTTGTCCAAAATAGGCCTCAAAGCACTCCAAATGTCAACTTGCAGTTTCTACAAAAAGAGTGTTTCAAAACTCCTCAATGAAAAGAAATCTTCAGCTCTCCGTGATGAATGCACACATCACAAAGCAGTTTGTCAGAATGTTTCTGTACAGTTTTTATGTTAAGATACTTGCTTTTCCACCATAGGCCTCAAAGAGCTCCAAATGTACACTTGCAGATTCTACAAAAAGAGTGTTTCAAAGCTGCTCAATCAAAAGAAATGTTCAACTCTGTGAGAAAAATGCACGCATAACAAAGAAGTTTCCAGAATCTTTCTGTCTAGTTATTATGTGAAGATATTTCCTTTTTCACAATAGGCCTCAAAGCGCTCCAATTGTCAACTTGCAGATTCTACAGAAAGAGTGTTTCCAAACTGCTCAACCAAAGAAAAGTTCAACTCTCTCAGATGAATGAACACATCACAAAGAAGTTTCGCAGAATGCTTCTATCTAGTTTTTATGTGAAGATATTTCCTTTTCCACCATAGGCCTCAAAGCGTTCCAAATGTCCCCTTGCAGATTCTACAAAAAGAGTGTTTCAAAACTGCTCAATCAAAAGAAATGTTCAACTCTGTGAGATGAATGAACACATCACAGAGAATTTTCTCGGAATGATTCTGTCTAGTTTTTATGTGAAGATATTTCCTTTTCCACCATAGGCCTTGAAGCACTCCAAATATCCATTTGCAGATTCTACAAAACGTGTGTTTCAAAGCTGTTCAATCAAAAGAAATTTTGAACTCTGTGAGATGAATGCACACATCACAAATAAGTTTCCCAGAATCTTTCTGTCTAGTTATTATGTGAAGATATTTCCTTTTCCACCATAGGCCACAAAGCACTCCAAAAGTCCCCTTGCAAATTCTACAAAAAGTTTATTTCAAAACTGCTCAATCAAAAGAAAGGTTCAACCCTGTAAGACGAATGCACACCTCACAAAGAAGTTTATCAGAATGCTTCTGTCTAGTTCTTAAGTGAAGATATCTCCTTTTCCACGATAGACCTCAAAGCGTTGCAAATGTCCACTTGCAGTTTCTACAAAAAGAGACTTTCCTAACTGCTCAGTCAAAAGAAAGTTTCAACTCTTTGAGATGAATGCACACATCACAGAGAATTTTGTAAGAATACTTCTGTCTAGTTTTCCTTTGAAGATATTTCTTTTACTGCCATAGGGCTCAAAGCACTTCAAATGTGCACTTTCAGAGAGTACAAAAAGGGTGTTTCCAAACTGCTCAATCAAAATAAGTTTCAACTCTCTGAGACGAATGGGCATATCACAAAGAAATTTGTCAGGACGCTTCTGTATAGTTTTTATGTGAAGATTTTTCCTTTTCCACCATAGGCCACAAAGCCTTCAAAATGTCCACTTGCAGATAGTATAAAAAGGTTGTTTGAAAACTGCTCAATCAGAAGTAAGATTCAACTCTGTCAGATGAATGCATGTATCACAAAGTAGTTTGTCAGAATGCTTCTGACTTGTTTTTATATGAAGATATTTCGTTTTCTACCATTGGCGTCAAAGCACTCTGAATGTCCATATGCAGATTCTACAAAAGGAGGGTTTCCAAACTGCTCAATCAAAAGAAAGTTCAACTCTGTGAGACGAATGGAAACATCAGAAAGAAGTTTCTCAAAAAATTTCTGTCTAGTTTTTATGTGGAAATATTTCATTTTCTACCACAGGCCTCAAAGCTTTCCAAATGTCCGTTTGCAGATTCTACAAAAAGAGATTTTCAAAGCTGCTCAATATAAGAAAGTTTCAACTCTGTGAGATGAAAGCACAAATCACCAATAAGTTTCTCAGAATGCTTCTGTTTAACTATTATGTGAAGGTATTTTGATTTCCATCTTAGGCCTCAAAGCATTCCAAATGTCCACTTGCAGATTCTACAAAAAGAGAGTTTCAAAACTGCTAAATCAAAAGTAAGCATCAACTCTGTGAGATGAATAAACATATCAAAAAGAAGTTTGTCAGAAAGCTTCTGTCTAGTTTTTATGTGAAGATATTTCCTCTTCCACCATTGGCTGCAAAGCGCTCCAAATGTCCACTTGCCGATTCTTCAAAAAGAGTGTTTCAAAACTGCTTAGAGAAAGGAAAGGTTCAACTCTGTGAGATGAATGCAGAAATCACAAAGAATTTTCTCAGAAAGCTTCTGTCTAATTTTTATGTGTACATATTTCCTTTTCCACCATAGGCTTCAAAGCCCTCCAAATGCACACTTCCAGTTTCTACAAAAAGAGTGTTTCAAAACCGCTCAATCAAAAGAAAGTTTCAACTCCTTGAGATGAATGCACACATCACAGAGAATTTTCTCAGAATGATTCTGTCCAGTTTTTATGTGAAGATATTTCCTTTTCCACAGTAGGCCTCAAAGTGCTCCGAACGTCCACTTGCAGATTCTACAAAAAGAGTGTTTCAAAACTGTTCAGTCGAAAGTAAGGTTGAACTCTATGAGATGAATGCACATTTCACAGAGAATTCTGTCAGAATGCTTCTGTCTAGTTTTTATGTGAAGATATTTCCTTTTCCACCATAGGCCGCAAAGTGCTCTGAATGTCCACATGCAGATTCTTCAAAAAGAATGTTTCTAAACTGCTCAATCAAAAGAAAAGTTCTGTTCTGTGAGACGAATGCACACATCGCAAAGAATTTTCTCAGAATGATTCTGTCTGGTTTTTAAATGAAGATATTTCCTTTTCCACCATAGGCCTCAAATCACTCCAAATTTCCAATTGCAGATAGTACAAAAAGGGTGTTTCAAAACTACTCAATCAAAAGTAATTTTAAACTCTGTGAGGTGAATGCACGTATCACAAAGAGGCTTGTCAGAATGCTTCTTTCTAGTTTTTATTTGAAGATATTTCCTTTTCCACCATAGGCCTCAAAGCACTCCAAATGTCCACGTGCAGATTATACAAAAAGAGTGTTCCAAAGCTGCTCAATCCAAAGAAAGTTTCAACTCTGTGAGACGAATGCATACATCACAAAGAATTTTCTCAGAATGATTCTGCCTAATTTGTATGTGAAGATATTTCGTCTTCTACCATAGGCTTCAAAGCGCTCCAAATGTACACATGCACATTCTAGAAAAAGTGTATTTCAAAACTGCTCAGTGAAAAGAAAGGTTCAAATCTGTGAGATTAATGCACATATCACAAAGAAGTTTCTCAGAAAGTTTCTGTATAGTTTTTTTTTTGTGAAGATATTTCTATTTGCTCCATAGGCCTTAAGCGATCCAAATGTCCACTTTCAGATTCTACAAAAAGAGTGTTTCAAAGCTGCTCAATCAAAAGAAAGGTTCAACTCAGTGAGATGAATGGACACATCACAAAGAAGTTTCTCAGAATGCTTCTGTCTAGTTCTTAAGTGAAGATATTTCCTTTTCCACCATGGGCCTCAAAGCGCTCCATATGCCCACTTGCAGATTCTACACAAAGAGTGTTTAAAACTGATCAATCAAAAGAAAGGTTCAGCTATGTGAGATGAATGCACACATCACAAAGAATTTTCTCAGAATGATTCTGTCTAGTTTTTATGTGAAGAAATTTCCTTTTACACCTTAGGCCTTAAACGTGCTAAATGTGCACTTGCAGATTCTACAAAAGGGTGATTCGAAACTGCTCAATCAAAAGAAATGTTCAAATCTGTGAGATGAACACACACATCAAGAAGAAGTTTCTCTGAATGCTTCCTTCTACTTCTTAAGTGGAGATATTTCTTTATCCACCATATGCCTCAAAGCACTCCAAATATCCACTTTCAGATTCTACAAAAAGTGTGTTTCCAAACGCCTCAATCTCAAAAGAGTTTCAACTCTGTGAGTTGAATGCACACATCACAAAGAAGTTCCACAGAATGCTTCTATCTAGTTTCATGTGAAGATATTTCCTTTTCCACCATAGACTTCAAAGTACTCCAAATGTCCACTTGCAGATTCCACAAAAAGAGAGTTTCTAAAATGCTCATTGAAAATGAGGTTCAACTCTGGGAGATGAATGCACACAACACAAAGAAGTTTCTCAGAATGCTTTTGTGTAGCTATTATGTGAAGATATTTCATTTTCCACCATAGGCCTCAAAGTGATCCAATTGATCACCTGCAGATTCTACAAAAAGTGTCTTTCAAAGCTGCTCAATCAAAAGAAAGTTTCAACTCTGTGAGATGAATGCATGCATCACAAAGAAGTTTCTGAGAATGCTTCTGTCTAGTTTTTCTGTGAAGATATTTCCTTTTCCAGCATAGGCCTCAAAGCGCTCCAAATATCCACTTGCCGATACTACAAAAGAGTGTTTCAAAATTGCTCTATTAAAAGGAACGTTCAGCTCTGTGAGGTGAATGTGCACATCACAAAGAAGTTTCTGAGAATGCTTCTGTCTAGTTTTTATGTGAAGATTTTTCCTTTTCCGCCATTGGACTCAAAGCGCTCCAAATATCCATTTGCAGATTCTACAAAAAGAGTGTTTCAGAACTGCTCTATCAAAAGAAAGGTTCAATTCTGTGAGATGAATGCACACATCACAAAGAAGTTTCTCTGAATGCTTCTGTCTAGTAGTTAAATGTAAATATTTCCTTTTCCACCATAGACCTCAAAGCGCTCCAATTGTCCACTTGCAGATTCTACAAAAAGAGTGTTTCAGAGTTGCTCCATCAAAAGAAAGGTTCAATTCTGTGAGATGAATGCACACATCACAAACAGGTTTTTCAGAATGCTTCTGTCTATCTATTATGTGAAGATATTTCGAGTTCCACCGTAGGCTTCAATGCGCTCCAAATTTCCAATTGCAGATTCTACAAAAAGAGAGTTGCAAAACTGCTCAATCGAAATTAAGGTTCAATTCTGTGAGATGAATTCACACATCAAAAAGAAGATTCACAGAATGCTTCTGTCTAGTTTTATGTGAAGATATTTCCTTTCCCACCATAGGCCTCAAAGCGCTCCAAATGTCCACTTGCAGATTTTAAAAAGAGAGTGTTTCAAAACTGCTCAATCAAGAGAAAGGTACAACTCTGTGACATGAATGCACACATCACAAAGGATTTTCTCAGAGTGATTCTGTCTAATTTTCAGGTGAAGATATTTCCTTTTTGGTCATAGGCCTCAAAGTGCTACAAAAGTACACTTGAAGATTCTACAAAAAGACTTTTTCTAAAATGCTCAATGAAAATAAAGTTCAGCTATGGGAGATGAATGCACATATCACAAATAAGTTTCTCAGAATGCATTTGTCTGTCTATTATATGACGATATTTCTTTTTCCACCATAGGCCTTAAAGTGCTGCAATTGTCCACCTGCAGATTCTACAAAAAGTGTGTTTCAAAGCTGATCAATCGAAAGTAAGGTTCAACTTTGTGAGATGAATGCACACATCACAAAGAAGTTTGTCAGAATGCTTCTGTCTAGTTTTTATGTGAAGATATTTCCATTTCCACCATAGGCCGCAAAGCGTCCAAATGTCCACTTGCAGATTCTACAAAAAGAGTGTTTCAAAACTGCTCAATGAAAAGAAAGGTTCAACTCTGTGAGATGAATGCACACATCACAAAGAAGTTTGTCAGAAAGTTTCTGTATAGTTTTTAGGTGAAGATATTTCCATTTCCACAATAGGCCTCGCAGTGCTTCAAATGTCCACTTGCAGATTTTACAACAAGAGTGTTTCAAAGCTGCTCTATCAAAAGAAAGTTTCAACTCTGTGAGATGAATGCACACATCACAAAGAAGTTTCTCAGAATACTTCTACCTAGTTATTGTGTGAAGATTTTTCGTTTTCCACCATAGATCTCAAAACGCTCCAGTTGTCCACTTGCAGATTCTACAAAAAGAGTCTTTCAAAGCTTCCCAATCGAAACAAAGGTTCAACTCTGTGAGATGAAAGGACACATCACAAAGAACTTTGTCAGAATGCTTCTGTCTAGCTTTTATTTGAAGATATTTCCTTTTCCACCGTTGGCCTCAAATCGCTCCAAATGTCCAATTGCAGATTCTACAAAAAGAGTCGTTCAAAGCTGGTCAATCAAAAGAAAGTTTCATTTGTGTGAGATGAATGCACACATTTCAAAGAAGTATGTCTGGATTATTTTTTTTAGTTTTATGTGAAGATATTTCCTTTTCCACCATAGGCTCCAAAGTGCTCTAAATGTCCACTTTCAGATTCTACAAAAAGAGTGTTTCAAAGCTACTCAATCAAAAGAAAGGTTCAATGCTGTGAGGTGAATGCCAACATCAGAATGAAGTTTGTCAGAATGCTTTTGTCTATTTTTTATGTGAAGATATTTCCTTTTCCAATATAGGCCTCAGAGCTCTCCAAACGTCCACTTGCAGATTCTACAAAAAGAGTATTTCAAAACTGCTCAAGGAAAAGTAAGGTTCAACTCTGTGAGATGAATGCACACATCACAAAGTAGTTTGTCAGAATTCTTCTGTCTAGCTTTTATGTGAAGATATTTCCTTTTTCACCATAGGCCTCAATGCACTCCAAATGTCCAATTGCAGATTCTACAAAAAGAGCGCTTCAAAGCTGCTCAGTCAAAAGAAAGGTTCAACTCCATAAGACGAATGCACACATTACAAAGAAGTTTATCAGAAGGTTTCTGTCTAGTTTTTATGTGCAAATATTTCCTTTACCACCATAGGCCGCAAAGCGCTCCTATTGTCCACTTGCAGATTCTTCAAAAAGAGTGTTTCAAAGCTGCTCAATCAAAAGACAGTTTCAACTCTGTGTGATGAATGCACTCAAAACAAAGAAGTTTGTCAGAATGCTTCTGTCTAGTTTTTATGTGAAGATATTTTCTTTTCCAACATAGGGATCAAAGCGCTCCAAATGTCCACTTTCAGATTCTATAAAAAGTGTGTTTCAAAACTGCTCAATCTAAAGAAAGGATCAACTCTGTGAAATGAATACACACATCACAAAGAAGGTTTTCAAAATGCTTCTGTCTAGTTTTTATGCGAAGATATTTCCTTTTCCGCCATAGGCCTCAAAGTGCTCCAAATATCCACTTGCAGATTCTACAAAAAGAGTGTTTCACAACTGCTCTATCAATCGGAAGGTTCAAATCTTTGAGTTGAATGCACACGTCACAAATAAGTTTCTCAGAATACTTCTGTTCAGTTTTTATGTGAATATATTTCCTTTTCCAATATAGGCCTCAAAGCGCTCCATATGTCCACTTTCAGATACTACAAAAAGAGTGTTTCAAAACTGCTCTATCAAAAGGAAAGTTCAACTCTGTGAGTTGAATGCACACAACACAAAGAGGTTTGTCAGAATTGTTCTGTCTAGTTTTTATGTGGAGGTATTTCCTTTTCGACCATAGAACTCAAAGTACTCTAAATGTCCAATAGCAGATTCTACAAAAAAGAGGGGTTCAAAGCTACTCAATCAAAATAAAGTTTCAAGTGTGTGAGATGAATGCACACATTTCAGGCAAGTTTGTGGAGTGCTTCTGTCTAGTTTTATGTGAAGATATTTCCTTTTCCACCATTGGCCCCAAAGCGCTCTAAATGTCCACTTGCAGATTCTACATAAAGAGTGTTTCAAAGCTGCTCAATCAAAAGAAAGGTTCAACTCTGTGAGGTGAATGTGAACATCACAATGAAGTTTTTCAGAATTCTTCTGTCTAGTTTTTATGTGAAGATATTTCCTTTTCCACCATAGGCCACAAAGTGCTCCAGTTGTCCACTTGCAGATTCTACAAAAAGTGTTTGAAAGCTCATCAATCAAAGAAAGATTGACATAGGAAGGGGAACATCACACTCTGGGGACTGTTGTTGGGTGGGGGGAGAGGGGAGGGATAGCATTGGGAGATAAAACTAATGCTTGATGACGAGTAAGTGGGTGCAGCACACCAGCATGGCACATGTATACATATGTAACTAACCTGCACATTGTGCACTTGTACCATAAAACCTAAAGTATAATAACAATAAATAAAAAAATAAATAAATAATAAAAAGAAAAAAAAAGAAAGGTTCAACTCTTTGTGAGATGAATGCACACATCACAAAGAAGTTTCTCTTAATGCTTCCCTGTAGTTATTACATGAACTTACTTCACTATGCAACATAAGCCTCAAAGCCCTCCAAATGTGCACATGCAGACTCTACAAAAAGAGAGTTTCAAAATTGCTCAATTGAATGTAAGGTTCAGCTCTGTGAGTTGAATGCACACATCACAATGAAGTTTGTCAGAAGCCTTCTGTCTAGTTTTTATGTGAAGATATTTACTTTTCCACCAAAGGCCTCAAAGCGCTCCACATGTCCACTTGCACATTCCACAAAAAGAGAGTTTCAAAGCTGCTCAATCAAAAGAAAGGTTCAACTTTGTAAAATGAATGCACACATCAGAAAGACATTTGTCAGAAGGTTTCTGTCTAGTTTTTATGTGAACATATTTCCTTTTCCACCATAGGCCACAAAGAGCTCCAATTGTCCACTTGCAGATTCTACAAAAAGATTGTTTCAAAACTGGTCAGTGAAAAGTAAGGTTCAACTCTGTGAGATAAATGTACACATCAAAAAGAAGTTTGTCAGAATGCTTCCGTCTGTTTTTTATGTGAAGATATTTCCTTTTCCACCTTAGGCCTCAATGCACTCCAAATATCCACTTGCAGAGTCTACTAAAAGAGTGTTGCAAAGCTCATCAAACAAAGAAAGGTTCAAATCTTTCTGAGAAGAATGCACACATCACAAAGAAGTTTCTCATAATGCTTCTCTCTAGTTATTATATGAAGTTATTTCATTATCCACCATAAACCTCAAAGCTCTGCAAATGTCCTTTTGCAGATTATACAGAAAGAGGGTTTCAAAACTGGTCCATTGAAAGTAACGTTCAATTCTGTAAGATGAATGCGCACAACACAAAGATGTTTCCCTGAATGCTTCTATCCAGTTTTATGTGAGGATATTTCCTTTTTCACAAAAGACCTCAAAGCTCTCCAAATATCCACTTGCAGATTCTACAAAAAAAGTGTTTCAAAACTGCTCAATGAAAAGTAAGGATTCCACTCTGTGAGATGAATGGACACATCAAAAAGAAGTTTGTCACAATGCTTCTGTCTGGTTTTTATGTGAAGATATTTCCTTTTCCACCATAGGCCTCAAAGCGCTCCAAATATCCACTTCCAGATTCTACAAAAAGAGTGTTTCAAAGCTCATCAATAAAAGAAAGTTTCAACTCTTTGTGAGATGAATGCACACATCACAAAAAGTTTCTCATAATGCTTCTCTATAGTTATTATATGAAGTTATTTCATTCTCCACCAAAAGCCTCAAAGCACTGCAAATGTCCAGTTGCAGATTCTACAAAAAAGACTGATTCAAAACAGCTCAATCTAAAGAAAAGTTCAACTCTGTGAGCTGATCCCACACATCACAAAGAAGTTTCTCTGAATGCTTCAGTCTAGTTATTATATGAAGATACTTTGTTTTCCACCGTAGGCCTCAAAGCGCTCCAAATGTCCAATTGCAGATTCCACAAAAAGAGGGTTTCAAAACTGCTCAATGAGAAGTAAGGTTCAACTCTGTGAGATGAATGTACACATCACAAATAAGTTTGCCAGAATGCTTCTGTCCATTTTTTTGTGAACATATATCCTTTTCCACCATATGCCTCAAAGCGCTCCAAATGTCCACTTGCAGATTCTGCAAAAGGAGTTCAATCAAAAAAGTTTCAATGCTGTGAGATGAATGTACACTTCACAAAGATTTTTCTCAGAATGCTTCTGTCTGGCTATTATTTGAAGTTTTTTTGATAATCATAGGCTTCAAAGCACTCCAAATGTCCACTTACAGAATCTACAAAAAGAGTGTTTCAAAACTGCTTAATGAAAAGTAAGGTTCAACTCTGTGAGATGAATGCACGCATCAAAAATAATTTTCTCACAATGCTTCTGTCTAGTTATTTTGTGAAGATATTTCTTTATCCACAATATGCCTCAAGGGACTCCAAATGTCCACTTGCAGATTCTACAAAAAACTGTTTCAAAAAGGCTCAATGAAAATTAATTTTTAACACTGTGAGATGAAGGCACACATCACATAGAAATTTTTCCGAATCCTTCTGTCTAGTTGTTATGTGAAGATATTTCCTTTTCCACCTTAGGCCTAAATGCGCTCCAAATGTCCATTGCAGAATCTACAATGAGTGTTTCAAAACTACTCAACGAAAAGTAACGTTCAATTTGGTGAGATAACTGCACACATCACCAAAAAGTTTGTCAGAATGCTTCTTTCTAGTTTTTATGTAAAGATATTTCCTTTTCCACCATAGGCCCCAAAGCACTCCAAATGTCCACTTGCAGATTATACAAAAAGAGTGTTTCAAAGCAGCTAAATCTAAAGAAAGGTTCAACTCTGTGAGATGAATGAACACATCACAAAAAGTTTCTCACAATTCTTCTGCCTAGTTCTTATGTGAAGATACTTCCTGTTCCACCATAGGTCTCAAAACACTCCGAATGTCCACTTGCAGGTAGTACCAAAATGGTGATTCAAAACGGCTCAATCAAAAGTAAGGTCCAACTCCGTGAGATGAATGCCCATAACACAAAGAACTTTGTCAGAATGCTTCTATCTAGTTTTTATATGAAGATATTTAACTTTCCACCATTGGCCTCAAAGCTCTCCAAATGTCCCCTTGCAGATACTACGAAAAGAGGGTTTCAATCTGCTCAATGTAAGGTAACGTTCAACTCTGTGAGATGAATGCACACATCACAAAGAAGTTTGTCAGAATGCTTCTGTCTAGTTTTTAAGAGAAGATATTCCTTTTTCCACCATAGGCCCGAAAGCGCTCCAAATGTCCACATGCAGATTCCACAAAAAGAGTGCTTCAAATATGCTCAAACAAAAGGAAGGTTCAACTCTGTGAGATGAATGCACACATAACAAAGAAGGTGGTCAGAATGCTTCTGTCTAGTTTTTATGTGAAGATATTTCCTTTTTCACCATAGGCCTCAAATGCTCAAAATGTCCACTTGCAGATTCTAAAAAAGAAAGTTTCAAAGCTGCTCAATCAAAAGAAACGTTCAAGTCTGTAAGATGAATGCACACATCACCAAGAAGTTTCTCAGAAAGTTTATGTCTAGTTTTTATATGAAGATATTTCCTTTTCCACCATATGCCACAAAGCGCTCCATTTGTCCACTTGCAGATGCTTTTTTTTTTATTATTATACTTTAAATTTTATGGTACATGCGTGCAATGTGCAGGTAAGTTACATATGTATACGTGTGCCATGCTGGTGTGCTGCACCCACTAAGTCGTCATCTAGCATTAGGTATATCTACCAATGTTATCCCTCCCTCCCCCTCCCACCCCACAACAGTCCCCGAAGTGTGATGTTCCCCTTCCTGTGTCCATGTGTTCTCATTGTTCAATTCCCACCTATGAGTGAGAATATGCGGTGTTTGGTTTTTTGTTCTTGCGATAGTTTACTGAGAATGATGATTTCCAATTTCATCCATGTCTCTACAAAGTACATGAACTCATCATTTTTTATGGCTGCATAGTATTCCATGGTGTATATGTGCCACATTTTCTTAATCCAGTCTATCATTGTTGGACATTTGGGTTGCTTCCAAGTCTTTGCTATTGTGAATAATGCCGCTATAAACATACTTGTGCATGTGTCTTTATAGCAGCATGATTTATAGTCCTTTGGGTATATACTCAGTAATGCGATGGCTGGGTCGAATGGAATTTCTAGTTCTAGATCCCTGAGGAATCGCCACACTGACTTCCACAATGGTTGAACTAGTTTACAGTCCCACCAACAGTGTAAAAGTGTTCACATCCTCTCCAGCACCTGTTGTTTCCTGACTTTTTAATGATTGCCATTCTAACTGGTGTGAGATGGTATCTCATTGTGGTTTTGATTTCCATTTCTCTGATGGCCAGTGATGGTGAGCATTTTCTCCTGTGTTTTTAGGCTGCATAAATGTCTTCTTTTGAGAAGTGTCTATTCATGTCCTTCACCCACTTTTTGATGGGGTTGTTTGTTTTTTTCTTGTAAATTTGTTGGAGTTCATTGTAGATTCTGGATATTAGCCCTTTGTCAGATGAGTAGGTTGCGAAAATTTTCTCCCATTTTGTAGGTTGCCTGTTCACTCTGATGGTAGTTTCCTTTGCTGTGCAGAAGCTCTTTAGTTTAATTAGATCCCATTTGTCAATTTTGGCTTTTGTTGCCATTGCTTTTGGTGTTTTAGACATGAAGTCCTTGCCCATGCCTATATCCTGAATGGTAATGCCTAGGTTTTCTTCTAGGATTTTTATGGTTTTAGGTCTAACATTTAAGTCTTTAATCCATCTTGAATTGATTTATGTATAAGGTGTAAGGAAGGTATCCAGTTTCAGCTTTCTACATATGGCTAGCCAGTTTTCCCAGCACCATTCATTAAATGGGGAATTCTTTCCCCATTTCTTGTTTTTGTCAGGTTTGTCAAAGATCAGATAGTTGTAGATATGTGGCATTATTTCTGATGGCTCTGTTCTGTTCCATTGATCTATATCTCTGTTTTGGTACCAGTACCTTGCTGTTTTGGTTACTGTAGCTTTGTAGTATAGTTTGAAGTCAGGTAGTGTCTTCACAGAATTGGAAAAAAAGTACTTTAAAGTTCATATGGAACCAAAAAAGAGCCCGCATCACCAAGTCAATCCTAAGCCAAAAGAACAAAGCTGGAGGCATCATTTAGCATTTTTGAAACACTCTTTTTGTAGAATCTGCAAGTGGACATTTGGGGCGCTTTGAGTACTATGATGGAAAAGGAAATATCTTCACATGAAACTAGGCAGAAGCACTCTGAGAAACTTCTTTCTGATGTTTACATTTATCTCACAGAGTTGAGCCTTCGTTATGATTGAGCAGCTTGGAAGCACTCTTTATGTAAGATCCACAAGTGAACATTTGGTGCGCTTTGAGTCGTATGGTGGAAAACGTAATATCTTCACATAAAAACTAGACAGAAACATTCTGACCAACTTTTTTCTGATGTGTGCATTCATCCCACAGAAGTGAACATTTGTTTTGATTGAGCAGCTTTGAAATCCTCTTTTTGTACAATATGCATGTAGACATTCGGAGCGCTTACAGGCCGATGGTAGAGAAGGAAATATCTTCATATAATTACCAGACAGAATCACTCTGAGAAACTTCTTTTTGATGTGTGCATTCATCTCTCAGAGTTGAATCTTACTTTTCATTGAGTAGTTTTGAAACAATCTTTTTGTAGATTCTGCAAGTGGACATTTGGAGCCGATTTAGGCCTATGGTGGAAAAGGAAATATTTTCACATAAAAATTAGATAGAAGCATTCCAGAAAACTTCTAAGTGATGCATGCATTCATCTCACAGAGTTGAAATTTACTTTTCATTGAGCTGATTTGAAACAAACTTTTTGTAGTATCTGCAAGGGGACATTTGAAGCGCTTTGAGGCCTCTGGTGGAAAAGGAAATATCTTCACAAAAAAAATAGACAGAAGCATTCTGACAAACTTCTTTGTGATTTGTGAATTCATCTCAGAGAGTTGAACATCTGTTTTGATTGAGCAGCTTTGAAACCCTCTTTTTGTAGAATCTGCAAGTTGACATTTGGAACGCTTTGAGGCCTATGGCAGAAAAGGAAATATCTTCCCATAAACACTAGACAGAAGCATTCTCACAAATTTCTGTGTGATGTGTGCACTCATCTCACAGAGTTGAACCTTTCTTTTGATTGAGCTGTTTGGAAACACTCTTTTTGTAGAATCTGCAAGTGGACATTTGGAGCGCTTTTAGGCGTGTGGTGGAAAAGGAAATATCTTCACATACAAACTAGATAGGAACATTCTGACAACCTTCTTTGTGATATGTGCATTCATCTCACAGAGTTGAACCTTAATATTGATTGAGCAGTTTGGAAGCACCCTTTTTGTAATATACGCAAGTGGACTTTTGGAGTGCTTTGAGGCCTTCGGTGGAAAAGGAAATATCTTCGTTTAGGAACTAGACAGAAGCAATCTGAGAACCTTCTTAGTGATATGTGCATTCAGATCACACAGATGAAACTTACTTTTCATTCAGCAGTATTGAAACACTGTTTTTGTAGAATCCGCAAGTGGACATTTGGAGTGCTTTGAGGCCTACGGTTGAAAAGGATATTCTTCACATAAAAATTAGACAGAAGCATTCTGACAAACATCTTTTAGATGTGTGCATTCATCTCACAAAGTTGAAACTTACTTTTCATTGAGCAGTTTTGAAACATTCTTTTTGTAGAATCTGCAAGTGGAGATTTGGAGTGCTTTGAGGCCACTGGTGGAAAAGGAAATATCTTCACATAAAAACTGGACAGAAGCATTCTGAGAAACTTCTTTGTGATGTGTGATTTCATCTCACAGAGTTGAACCTTCCTTTTGATTGAGGAGTTTGGAAGCACTCTTTATGTAGTATCTGCAAGTGGGCATTTTGAGTGCTTTATGGCCTATGGTGGAAAAGGAAATATTTTCACATAACAACTAGACAGAAACTTTCTGACAAGGTTTTTGCAACGTGTTCATTCACCTGAAAGAGTTGAACCTTTCTATTGATTGAGCAGCTTTGTGACATTCTTTTTGTAGAATCTGCAATTGAACATTTGGAGCGCTTTGAGGCCTATGGTGAAAAAGGAAATACCTTCACATAAAAATTAAACAGAAGCATTCTGACAAACATCTTTGTGATGTGTGCATTCATCTCAAAGAGTTGAACCTTTCTTTTGATTGGTCAGTTTTGAAACACTCTTTTTATAGAATCTGCAAGTGGAGATTTGGAGTGCTTTGAGGCCTATGGTGGAAAAGGAAATATCTTCACATAAAAACTGGACAGAATCATTCTGAGAAACTTCTTTGTGATGTGTGCACTTATCTCAAAGAGTTGAACCTTCCTTTTGATTGAGGAGTTTGGAAGCCCTCTGTATATATAATCGGCAAGTGGACATTTGGACCTCTTTGAGGCCTATGGTGGAAAAGGAAATATCTTCACATAAATACTAGACAGAAGCATTCTGACAAACTTCTTTGTGATGTGTGTATTCACCTCACAGAGGTGAACCTTACTTTTGATTGAGCAGCTTTAAAACACTCTGTTTGTAGTATCTGCAAGTGGACATTTGGAGTGCTTTGAGGCCTTTGGTGGAAATGGAATTATCTTCACATAAAAACTAGACAGAAGCATCCTTAAAAAATTTTATGTGACGTGTGGATTCATTGCATAGAATTGAAGCTTACTTTTCTTTGATCAGTTTTGAAAACCACTTTTTGCAGTATCTGTAAGGGGACATTTGAGTGCTTTGAGGCCTATGGTGGAAAAGAAAATACCTTCACAAAAAAACTGGACAGAAGCATTCTGATGAACTACTTTGTAATGTGTGCATTCATCTGAGAGAGATGAACCTTTCTTTTGATTGAGCAGCTTTGAAATACTCTTTTTGTACAATCTGCAAGTGAACATGGAGCACTTTAAGGCCTTTGGTGGAAAACGAAATATCTTCACATAAGAACTAGCCAGAATGTTTGAAATGAATGCACACATCACAAAGAAGTTTGTCAGAATGCTTCTGTCTCATTTTTATGTGAAGATATTTCCTTTTCCACCGTAGGCCTCAAAGCACTAAAAATATCCACTTGCAGATTCTACAAAACGAGTGTTTCCAAACTGCTCAATGAATAGTAAGGTTCAACTGTGTGAGGTGAATGCACACATCACAAAGTAGTTTTTCAGAATGCTTCTCTCTAGTTTTCATGTGAAGATATTACCTTTTCCAACATAGGCCTCTAGTGCTCCAAATATCCACTTGCACATTCTTCAAAAAGAGTGTTTCAAAACTGCTCAATCGAAGGTAAGGTTCAACTCTATGCAATGAATGCACCCATCACAAAGAAATTAGTCAGAATGCTTCTGTGTAGTTCTTAAGTGAAGATATTTCCTTTTCCACCAATGGCCTCAAGGCACTCCAAAAGTTCACTTGAGGATATTACAAGAAGAGTGCTTCAAAACTGCCCGATCAAAAGTAAGGTTCACCTATCTGAAATGAATGCACTTATCACAAGGAAGGCTGTCAGAATGCTTCTGTCTAGTTTTTATGTGAAGATATTTCCTTTTCCACCAAACACCTAAAATCGCTCCAAATATCCACTTGCAGATACTTCAAAAAGAGTGTTTCCAAACTGTTCAATCAAAAGAAAGGTTCAACTCTGTGAGATGAATGCACACATCACAAAAAAGTTTGTCAGAATGATTCTGTCTCGTTTTTATGTGAATATATTACCTTTTCCGCCGTAGGCCTCAAAACACTCCAAATGTCCTCTTGCAGATTCTACAAAAAGAGTTTTTCAAAGTTGCTCAATGAAAAGAACAGTTCAAATCTGTGAGATGAATGCACACATCACAAACAAGTTTTTCAGAATGCTTCTGTCTAGTTAGTATATGAAGATATTTCGTTATCCACCATAGGCCTCAAAATGCTCCAAAAGTCCACTTACAGATACTTCAAAAACAGTGTTTCAAAACTGCTCAATTAAAAACAAAGTTCAATTCTGTGAGATGAATGCACCCAACACAAAGAAGTTTGTCAGATGCTTCTGTCTATTTTTTATGTGAAGATATTTCGTTTTTCACCAAAGGTCTCAGAGCGCTCCAAATGTCCATTTGCAAATTCTGCAAAAAGAGGGTTTCAATGCTGCTGAATCAAAAGAAAGTTTGAACTCTGTAAGATGAATGCACAAATCACAAAGAAGTTTGTCAGAAGTTTCTGTCAAGTTTTTATGTGAAGATATTTCCTTTTCGACCTAAGCCCCAAAGCTCTCCAATTGTCCACTTGCAGATTCCACAAAAAGAGCATTTCAAAACTGTTCAATGAAAAGTAAAGTTCAACTCTGTGAGATAAATGTGCACATCACAAAGAAGTTTCTCATAATTCTTCTGTCTACTTATTGTATGAAGATATTTCTTTATCCACCATAGGCCTCAGAGCGCTCCAAATGTCCACTTGCAGATTCTACAAAAAGAGTATTTCAAAAGTGCTCAATAGAAAGTAAGGTTCAACTCTGTGAGATTAATGCACACATCACAAAGAAAGTCCTCAGAATGCTTCTGTCTAGATCTTATGTGAAGATATTTCCTTTTCCACCATAGACCTCAAACAAACCTAATATCCACTTGCAGATAGTACAGAAAGGTTGTTTCAAAGGTGCTCAATCAAAAGTAAGGTTCAAATCTGTGAGATGAATGCACATATCACAAAGAAGTTTGTCAGAATTCTTCTGTCTAGTTTTTATGTCAAGGTACTTCCTTTTCCACCATCGGCCTCAAAGCACTCTAAATGTCCACTTGCAGATTCTATAAAAAGAGTGTTTCAAAACTACTCAATGGAAAGTAAGTTTCAAATCTGTGAGATGAATGCACACATCACAAAGAAGTTTGTCAGAATGCTGCTGTCTATTTTTTATGTGAAGATATCAACTTTTCCTCCGTGGGCCTCAAAGCCCTCCCAATGTCCACTTGCAGATTCTGCAAAAAGAGTGTGTCAAAACTGTTCAACTGAAAGTAAGGTTCAACTCGGTGAGACTAATGAACACATGACAAGCAAATTTGTCAGAATACTTCTGTCTAGTTTTTAAGTGAAGATATTACCTTTTCTACCATAGGCCTCAAAGAACTCCAAATATCCACTTTTGGAGAGTACAAACAGAGTGTTTCAGAACTGCTCAGTAAAAAGTAAGGTTCAACTCCATGAGATGAACACACATATCACAGGGAAGGTTGTCAGAATTCTTCTGCATGGTTTTTAGGTGAAAATATTTCCTTTCACACAATAGGCCTCAAAGCACTCCAATTGTCCAATTTCAGGTTGCATAAAAAGAGAGTTTCAAAACTCCGCAACACAACAAAGTTACAACTCTGTGAGATGAATGCACCCATCATGTAGAAGTTTGTCAGAATGCTTCTGTCTACTTTTTATGTGAAGATATTTTCTTTTCCACCATAGGCCTCAAAGCACTCCAAATCTCCACATGCAGATTCTATAAAAAGAGTGTTTCAAAACTGACCAATCAAAAGAAAGGTTCAACTCTTTGAGATGAATGCACACATCACAAAGAAGTTTGTCAGAATGCTTCTGTCTAGTTTTTCAGTGAAGATAAGGCCTTTTCCACTATAGGCCTCAAAGCACTACAAATGTCCACTTGCAGATTGTACAAAAAGTGTGTTTCAAAGCTGCTCAAACAAAAGAAAGGTTCAACTCTGTGAGATGAATGCACACATCACAAAGAAGTTTGTCAGAATGCTTCTTTGTAGTTTTTATGTGAAGATATGTCCTTTCCCATCATAGGCCTCAAAGGTCTCCAAATGTCCACTTGCAGATTCTACAAAAAGAAAGGTTCTACTGCTCAACCAAAAGAAAGGTTCAACTCTGTGAGATGAATGCTCTCATCAGAAAGAAGTTTGTCAGAATGCTTCTCTCCAGTTTTTATGTGACGATATTTCCGTTTCCACCATTGGCCTCGGAGAGTTCCAATTATCCACTTGCAGATTCTACAAAAAGAGTGTTTCAAAACTGCTCATTGAAAAGTAAGGTTCAACTCTGTGAGACGAATGCACACATCATAAAGAAGTTTGTCACAATGCTTCTGTCTTGTTTTTATGTGAACATATTTCATTTTCCACCATAGGCGTCAAAGCCCTCCAAATATTCACTTGCTGATTCCACAAAAAGAGTGTTTCAAAGCTGCTGAATCAAAAGAAAAATTCAACTCAGTATGAGATGAACTCACACAACACAAAGAAGTTTCTCATTATGCTTCTGTCTAGTTATTATAGGAAGATATTTCATTCTCCACCATAATCCTCAAAGCACTCCAAATGTCCACCTGCAGATTCTACAAAAATAGAGTTTCAAAACTGCTCAATCAAAAGAAAGGTGCAACACTCTAAGATGGATGAACACATCACAAAGAAGTTTTCCAGAAGACTTCTGTCTAGTTTTTATGTGAAGATGTTTCCTTTTCCACTGTAGGCCTCTAAGTGCTCCAATTGTCCACTTGCAGATTCTACAAAAAGAGGGTTTCAAAACTGTTCAAAAAAAGGAAGGCTCAACCCTGTGAGATGAATGCACACATCACAAAGAGTTTTGTCAGAATGCTTCTATCTGGTTTTAATGTGAAGATATTTCCTTTTCCACCATAGGCTTCAAATCACTCCAAAGGTCCACTTGCAGAATCTACAAAAAGAGTGTTTCAAAGCTGGTCAATCAAAAGAAAGGTTCTACTCAGTATGAGATGAATGCACACATCACAAAGAAGTTTCTCATAATGCTTCTGTCTAGTTATTATATGAAGATATTTGGTTACACACTATAGGCCTCAAAGCGCTCCAAATGTCCACTTGCAGATTCTACAAAAAGAGTGTTCCAAAACTGCTCAATCGAAAGTAAGGTTCAACACAGTGAGATGAATGGACACACTACAAAGAAGTTTTTCATTATGCTTCTGTCTAGTTTTTATGGGAAGATATTTCCTTTTCCACCATAGGCCTCAAAGCGCTCCAAATGCCCACTTGCAGATTCTACAAAGAGACTTTTTCAAACCTCCTCAACCCGGGGGGTAGGAGCCAAGATGGCCGAATAAGAACAGCTCCGGTCTACAGCTCCCAGCGTGAGCAACGCAGATTTCTGCATTTCCATCTGAGGTACCAGGTTCATCTCACTTGGGAGTGCCAGACAGTGGGCGCAGGTCAGTGGGTGCACACACCGTGCGAGAGCCGAAGAAGGGTGAGGCATTGCCTCACTCGGGAAGCGCAAGGGGTCAGGGAGTTCTCTTTCCTAGTCAAAGAAAGGGGTGACTGACAGCACCTGGAAAATCGGGTCACTCCCACCCAAATAATGCGCTTTTCCGACGAGCTTAAAAGACAGTGTACCAGGAGATTAATATCCCGCACCTGGCTCAGAGGGTCCTACGCCCACAGAGTCTCGCTGATTGCTAGCACAGCAGTCTCAGATCAAACTGCAAGGTGGCAGTGAGGCTTGGGAAGGGGTGCTCGCCATTACCCAGGCTTGCTTAGGGAAACAAGGCAGCCGGGAAGCTCTGAGTGGATGGAGCCCACCACAGCTCAAGGAGGCCTGCCTGCCTCTGTAGGCTCCACCTCTGGGGGCAGGGCACAGACAAACAGAAAGACAGCAGTAACATCTGCAGGCTTAAATGTCCCTGTCTGACAGCTTTGAGGAGAGCAGTGGTTCTCCCAGCACGCAGCTTGAGATCTGAGAACGGGCAGACTGCCTCCTCAAGGGGGTCCCTGACCCCTGACCCCCGAGCAGCCTATCTGGGAGGCACCCCCCAGCAGGGGCAGACTGACACCTCACACGGCCGGCCGGGTATGCCAACATACTTGCATCTGAGGGTCCTGTCTTTTAGAAGGAAAACTAACAGACAGAAAGGACATCCACACCAAAATCCCATCTGTACATCACCATCATCAAAGACCAAAAGCAGATAAAACCACACAGATGGGGAAAAAACAGAGCAGAAAAACTGGAAACTCTAAAAAGCAGAGTACCTCTCCTCCTCCAAAGGAACACAGTTCCTCACCAGCAACGGAACAAAGCTGGATGGAGAATGACTTTGACAACCTGGGAGAAGAAGGCTTCAGACGATCAAATTATTCCAAGCTACGGGAAGATATTCAAACCAAAGGCAAAGAAGATGAAAACTTTGAAAAAAATTTAGAAGAATGTATAACTAGAATAACCAATACAGAGAAGTGCTTAAAGGAGCTGAAGGAGCTGAAAAGCAAGGCTCAAGAACTACGTGAAGAATGCAGAAGCCTCAAGAGCCAATGCGATCAAATGGAAGAAAGGGTATCAACAATGGAAGATGAAATGAATGAAATGAAGTGAGAAGGGAGGTTTAGAGAAAAAAGAATAAAAAGAAATGAGCAATGCCTCCAAGAAATGTGGGACTATTTGAAAAGACCAAATATACATCTGATTGGTGTACTTGAAAGTAACGGGGAAAATGGAACCAAGCTGGAAAACACTCTGCAGGATACTATCCAGGAGAACTTCCCAAATGTAGCAAGGCAGGCCAACATTCAGATTCAGGAAATAGAGAGAACACCACAAAGATACTCCTCGAGAAGAGCAACTCAAAGATGCATAATTGTCAGATTCACTAAAGTTGAAATGAAGGAAAAAATGTTAAGGGCAGCCAGAGAGAAAGGTCGGGTTACCATCAAAGGGAAGCCCATCAGACTAACAGTGGATGTCTCGGCACAAACTCTACAAGCCAGAAGAGAGTGTGGGCCAATATTCAACATTTTTAAAGAAAAGACTTTTCAACCCAGAATTTCATATCCAGCCAAACTAAGCTTCATAAGTGAAGGAGAAATAAAATACTTTACAGACACGCAAATGCTGAGAGATTTTGTGAACACCAGGCCTGCCATAAAAGAGCTCCTGAAGGAAGCACTAAACGTGGAAGTCACAACCAGTACCAGCCACTGAAAAATCATGCCAAAATGTAAAGACCATCGAGACTACGAAGAGACTGCATCAACTAACGAGCAAAATAGCCAGCTAACATCATAATGACAGGATCAAATTCACACATAACAATATTAACTGTAAATATAAATGGACTAAATTCTCCAATTAAAAGACACAGACTGGCAAATTGGATAAAGAGTCAAGACCAATCAGTGTGCTGTATTCAGGAAAACCATCTCACGTGCAGAGACACACATAGGCTCAAAATAAAAGGATGGAGGAAGATCTACCAAGCAAATGGAAAACAAAAAAAAGCAGGGGTTGCAATCCTAGTCTCTGATAAAACAGACTTTAAACCAACAAAGATCAAAAGAGACAAAGAAGGCCATTACATAATGGAAAAGGAATCAATTCAACAAGAATTGTTGAATTCTTGGGTGCATATCCTAAATTTATATGCACCCAATACAGGAGCACCCAGATTCATAAAGCAATGCCTGAGTGACCTACAAAGAGACTTAGACTCCCACACATTAATAATGGGAGACTTTAACACCCCACTGTCAACATTAGACAGATCAACGACACAGAAAGTCAAAAAGAATACCCAGGAATTTAACTCAGCTCTGCACCAAGCGGACCTAATAGACATCTACAGAACTCCACCAAAAATCAACAGAATATACATTTTTTTCAGCACCACACCACATCTATTACAAAATTGACCACATACTTGGAAGTAAAGCTCTCCTCAGCAAATGTAAAAGAACAGAAATTATAACAAACTATCTCTCAGATCACAGTGCAATCAAGCTAGAACTCAAGATTCAGAATCTCACTCAAAACTGCTCATCTACATGGAAACTGAACAAACTGCTCCTGAATGAGTACTGAGTACATAAGGAAATGAAGGCACAAATAAAGATATTCTTTGAAACCAACGAGAACAAAGATAAAACATGCCAGAATCTCTGGGATGCATTCAAAGCAGTGTGTAGAGGGAAATTTATAGCACTAAATGCCAACAAGAGAAAGCAGGAAAGATCGAAAATTGACACCCTAACATCACCATAAAAAGAACTAGAGAAACAACAGCAAACACATTCAAAAGCTAGCAGAAGGCAAGAAATAACTAAAATCAGAGCAGAACTGAAGGAAATAAAGACACAAAAAAACCCTTCAAAAAACAATGAATCCAGGAGCCGGTTTTTTGAAAGGATCAACAAAATTGATAGACCGCTAGCAAGATTAATAAAGAAAAAAAGAGAGAATAATCAAATAGATGCAATAAAAAATGATAAAGGGGATACACCACTAATCCCACAGAAATACAAACTACCATCAGAGAATACTACAAACACCTCATGCAAATAAACTAGAAAATCTAGAAGAAATGGATAAATTCCTCTACACATACACTTTCCCAAGACCAAACCAGGAAGAAGTTGAATCTCTGAATAGACCAATAACAGGAGCTGAAATTGTGGCAATAATCAATAGCTTACCAACCAAAAAAATGTCCAGGACCAGATGGATTCACAGCCGAATTCTACCAGAGGTACAAGGAGGAGCTGGTATCATTCCTTCTGAAACTATTCCAATCAATAGAAAAAGAGGGAATCCTCCCTAACTCTTTTTATGAGGCCAGCATCATCCTGATACCAAAGCCTGAGAGAGACACAACCAAAAAGAATTTTAGAACAATATCCTTGATGAACACTGATGCAAAATCATTAACAAAATACTGGCAAACAAAATCCAGCAGCACATCAAAAAGCTTATCCACCATGATCGAGTGGGCTTCATCCCTGGGATTCAAGGCTGGTTCAATCTATGTAAATCAATAAATGTAATCCAGCATATAAACAGAACCAAAGACAAAAAACACATGATTATCTCAACAGATGCAGAAAAGTCCTTTGACAAAAATCAACAACCATTCATGCTAAAAACTCTCAATAAATTAGGTATTGATGGGACGTATCTCAAAATAATAAGAGCTATCTATGACAAACCCACAGCCAATATCATACTGAACGGGGAAAAACTGGAAGCATTCCTTTTGAAAACTGGCACAAGACAGGGATACCCTCTCTCAACACTCCTATTCAACATAGTGTTGGAAGTTCTGGCCAGGGAAATTAGGCAGAAGAAGCAAACAATGGGTATTCCATTAGGAAAAGAGGATGTCAAATTGTCCCTGTTTGCAGATGACATGATTATATATCTAGAAAACCCCATCATCTCAGCCCAAAATCTCCTTAAGCTGATAAGGAACTTCAGCAAAGTCTCAGGATACAAAATCAATGTACGAAAATCACAAGCATTCTTATACAAAAATAACAGACAAACAGAGAGCCAAATCATGAGTGAACTCCCATTCACAATTGCTTCAAAGAAAATAAAATACCTAGGAATCCAATTTACAAGGGATGTGAAGGACCTCTTCAAGGAGAACTACAAACCACTGCTCAAGAAAATAAAAGAGGATACAAACAAATGGAAGAACATTCCATGCTCACGGGTAGGAAGCATCGATATTGTGAAAATGACCATACTGACCAAGGTAATTTATAGATTCATTGCCGTCCCCGTCAAGCTACCAATGACTTTCTTCACAGAACTGAAAAAATATACTTTAAAGTTCATATGGAACCAAAAAAGAGCCTGCATCACCAAGTCAATCCTAAGCCAAAGAACAAAGCTGGAGGCATCACACTACCTGACTTCAAACTATACTACAAGGCTACAGTAACCAAAACAGCATGGTACTGGTACCAAAACGGAGATATAGATCAATGGAACAGAACAGAGCCCTCAGAAATAATGCCACATATCTACAACTATCTGATCTTTGACAAACCTGACAAAAACAAGCAATGGGGAAAGGATTTCCTATTTAATAAATGGTGCTGGGAAAACTGGCTAGCCATATGTAGAAAGCTGAAACTGGATCCCTTCCTTACACCTTATAGAAAAATCAATTCAAGATGGATTAAAGACTTAAACTTTAGACATGAAACCATAAAAACCCTAGAAGAAAACCTAGGCATTACCATTCAGGACATAGTCATGGACAAGGACTTCATGTCTTAAACACCAAAAGCAATGGCAACAAAAGCCAAAATTGATAAATGGGATCTAATTAAACTAAACAGCTTCTGTACAGCAAAAGAAACTACCATCAGAGTGAACAGGCAATATACAAAATGGGAGAACATTTTTGCAACCTACTCATCTGACAAAGGGCTAATATCCAGAATCTACAATGAACTCCAACAAATTTACAAGAAAAAAACAAACAAACCCATCAAAAAGTGGGCGAAGGACATGAATAGACACTTCTCAAAAGAAGACATTTATGCAGCCAAAAAACACATGAAAAAATGCTCACCATCACTGGCCATCAGAGAAATGCAAATCAAAACCACAATGAGATACCATCTCACACCAGTTAGAATTTCAATCATTAAAAAGTCAGGAAACAACAGGTGCTGGAGAGGATGTGGAGAAATAGGAACACTTTTACACTGTTGGTGGGACTGTAAAGTAGTTCAACCATTGTGGAAGTCAGTGTGGCGATTCCTCAGGGATCTAGAACTAGAAATTCCATTCGACCCAAACATCGCATTACTGAGTATATACCCAAAGGACTATAAATCACGCTGCCATAAATACACATGCACACGTATGTTTATTGCGGCATTACTCATAATAGCAAAGACTTGGAACCAACCCAGATGTCCAAAAATGATAGACTGGATTAAGAAAATGTGGCACATATACACCATGGAATACTATGCAGCCATAAAAAATGATGAGTTCATGTCCTTTGTAGGGACATGGATGAAATTGGAAATCATCATTCTCAGTAAACTATCACAAGAACACAAAACCGAACACCGCATATTCTCACTCATAGGTGGGAATTGAACAATGGGAACACATGGACACAGGAAGGGGAACATCACACTCTGGGGACAGTTGTGGACTGGGTGGAGGGGAGAGGGACAGCATTGGGAGATATACCTAATGCTAGATGACGAGTTAGTGGGTGCAGCGCACCAGCATGGGACATGTATACATATGTAACTAACCTGCACATTGCACACATGTACCCTAAAACCTAAAGTATAATAATAATTTTTAAAATGTCAGAAACACTTACAATGTATTCTTTCTGATGCCTGCTTCCTGGAGGCTTCATCTGCATGAAAAAACTTTGGTCTTCAAACCTTGTATCATAACTCAGACATTCCTTTCTATTGATCATAACTCTTTTAACCAATTACCAATCAGAAATTTTTTTATTCTACCTATAAATCTGGGAGCCCCCACCTGCACTCTGCTTCAAGTTTTCCCCCTTTCTGGACTGAACCAATGTATATCTTAAATGTATTTGATTGATGTCTCCTGTCTCCCCAAAATGTATAAAACTAAGCTGCACTCAACCACCTTGGGTCCATGTTCTCAGGGCCTCATGAGTGAGGGCTGTGTCATGGGCCATGGTCACTCTTATTTGGCTCAGAATAAATCTCTTTTTAATAATAATTTTCAATTTAATAATTTTTAATAATAAACATTTTACAGAAAAAAAAACCCTGCTCAACCAAAAGAATGGCTCAACTCTGTGAGAAGAATGCAGACAACACAAAGAAGTTTCTCATACTGTTTCTTTCTTGTTATTAGACAAAGATATTCCGGTATCCATCATAATCCTCAAAGCGCTCCAATTGTTGACTTGCAGATTCTACAAAAAGGGTGTTTCAAAACTGCTCAATCAAAAGAAAGGTTCAACTCTGAAAGATGAATGCGCGCATCACAAGGAAGTTTTTCAGAAGGCTTCTCTCTAGTTTTAATGTGAAGATATTTTCTATTCCAACAAATGCCTCAAAGTGTCGCAAATGTACACTTGCAGATTCTACAAAAGGGCGTTTCAAAACTGCTCAATGAAAAGAAAGTTCAACTCTGTGAGATGAATGCACACATCACAAAGAAGTTTTTCAGAATGGTTTTCTATAGTTTTTAAGTGAAGATGTGTCCTTTTCCACCATAGGTGTCAAAGCGCTACAAATGTCCAATTGCATATTCTACAAAAAGAGTGTTTCAATACTGCTCAATCTAAGGAAGTTTCACCTCCATGGGATGAATGCACATATCAAAAGGAAGTTTCTCAGGATGCTTCTGTCTAGCTACTATGTGAAGTTATTTCATGTTCCAAAATAGGCCTCAATGGGCTCAAATGTCAAATTGCAGATTCTACAAAAAGAGTGTGTCAAAACTGCTCAATCAATAAAAAGGTTCAACTCCATGAGATGAATGCACACATCACAAAGGAGTTTCTCAGAATGCTTCTGTCCACTTTTTACGTGAAGATATTTCTTTTTCTACTAGAGGCAGTATAGCACTCCAAATATCCACTTGCAGATACTACAAAAAGAGTGTTTCCAAACTGCTCAATCAAAAGAAAGTTTCGAGTCCGTGAGATGAGTGCACACATAACAAAGAAGTTTCTCAGAATGCTTCTGTCTAGTTTTTATGCGAAGATATTTCCTTTTACACCATAGACCTCAAAGCGCCCAAAATGACCGGTTGAAGATTCTACACAAAGAGTTTGTCAAAATTTCTCAATGAAAAGAAAGTTTCACCTGTATAAGATGAATGAACATATCACAAAGAATTTTCTCAGAATGATTCTGTCTAGTTTTTATGCGAAGATATATCCTTTTCCACCATAGGCGTCAAAGCACTCCAAATGTACAATTTCAGATTCTACAAAAAGAGTGTTTCAAAACTGCTCAATCAAAAGAAAGTTTCAACTCCATGAGATGAATGCACACCTCACAGAGAAGTTTGTCAGAATGCATCTGTCTAGTTTTTATGTGAAGATATTTACTTTTCCACCATAGGCCGGATAGCGATCCTAATGTCCACTTGAATATTCTACAAAAATATCGTTTCAAAGCTGCTCAATCAAAAGAAGGGTTCATCTCTGTGAAATGAATGCACACATCACAAAGTATTTTCTCAGAATGATTCTGTCTAGCTTTTATTTGAAGATATTTCCTATTCCAACATAGGCCTCAAAGAGCCCCAAATGTACACGTGCAGATTCTGCAAAAGGGTGTTTCAAAACTGTTCAATGAAAAGAAAGTTCAACTCTGTGAGATGAATGCACATATCGCAAAGAAGTTTGTCAGAATGTTTTTCTATAGTATTTATGTGAAGATGTGTCCTTTTCCACCATAGGCGTCAAAGCGCTCCAAATGTCCAATTGCAGATTCTACAAAAAGAGTGTTTCAATACTGCTCAATCAAAAGAAAGTTTCACAAGGTGAGTTGAATGCATACATCTAAAGGAAGTTTCTCAGAATTCTTCTGTATGGCTAGTATGTGAAAGTATTTCGTGTTCCACCATAAGCCTCAAAGCGCTCCTAATGTCCAATTGCAGATTCTACAAATAGAAAGTTTCAAAACTGCTCAATAAAAAGAAAGGTTTAACTCTGTGAGATTAATGCACACATCACAAAGGCGTTTCTCAGAATCCTTCTGTCTAGTTTTTATGTGAAGATATTTCCTTTTCTACTAGAGGCAGTATACCACTCCAAATATCCACTTGCAGATTTTACAAAAAGAATGTTTCCAAACTGCCCAATCAAAAGAACGTTTCGAGTCTGTGAGGTGAATGCACACATCACAAAGAAGATTCTCAGAATGCTTCTGTCTAGTTTTTATGTGAAGATATTTCCTTTTTCACCATTGACAACAACGAACCCAAAATGACTAGTTGCAGATTCTACAAAAAGAGAGTGTCAAAACTGCTCAATGAAAAGGAAGTTTCAACTCTATAAGACGAATGCACATATCACAACGAGTTTTCTCAGAATGATTCTGTCTAGTTTTTATGTGAAGATATTTCCTTTTCCATCATAGGCCCCAAAGTGCTCCAAATGTCCACTTGCATATTTTACAAAAAGAGTGCTTCAAAGCTGCTAAATCAAAAGAAAGACTCAACTCAGTGTGAGATGAATGCACACATCACAAAGAAGTTTCTCGTAATGCTTCTGTCTAGTTATTATATGAAGATATTTCGTTATCCACCACAGGCTTCAAAGCGATCTAAATATCCACTTCCACATTCTACAAAAAGAGTGTTTCAAAACTGCTCAATCAAAAGAAAGTTTCAACTCTGTAAGATGAATGCACACTTCACAAATAAATTTTTCAGCAGGCTTCTGTCTAGTTTTTATGTGAAGATATTTCCTTTTCCATCATAGGCCTCAAAGCCCTCCAATGTCCACTTGCAGATTCTACAAAAAGAGTGTTTCAACACTGTTCAATGAAAAGTAAATTTCAAATCTGTTAGATGAATGCACACGTCACAAAGTATGTGCATTTGTCAGAAGGCTTATGTCTATTTTTTATTTGAAGATATTTCCTTCTACACCATAGACCTCAAAAGCACTCCAAATGTCCACTAGCAGATTCTACAAAAAGAGTGTTTCAAACTGCTCAATCGAAAGTCAGGTTCAACACTGTGAGATGAATGCGCACATCACAAGCAAATTTGTCAGAATGCATCTGTCTAGTTCTTAAGTGAAGATATTTCCTTTTCCACCATAGTCCTCAAAGCACTTCAATTGTCCACTTGCAGATCCTACAAAAAGAGTGTTTCAAAACTGCTCAACCAAAAGAAATGTTAAACTTTGTAAGATGAATGCACACATCACAAAGAAATTTTTCAGAAGGCTTCTGTCTAGTTTTTATGTGAAAAATTTCCTTTTCCACCTTAGGCCTCAAAATGCAAAAAATTACCCACTTGCAGATTCTACAAAAAGAGTGTTTCAAAACTGCTTAATGAAAACAAAAGTTCAACTCTCTGGGATGAACGCACGCATCACAAAGAAGTTCTTCGGAATGCTTCTGTCTGGTTTTTGAGTGAAGATATTCCCTTTTCCACCATAGGCCTCAAAGCCCTCCAAATATCCACTTGCAGATTCTGCTAAGGGAGTTTCCAAACTATTCAATCAAAAGAATGATTCAACTCAGTGACATGAATACTCACATCACAAAGACATTCTTCAGAATGCTTCTGTCCACTTTTTATGTGAAGATATTTCCTTTTCTACCATAGACCTCAAACACTCCAACTGTCCACGTGCAGATAGTACAAAAAGGATGTTTCAAAACTGCACCATCCAAAGTAAGGTTCAACTCTGTGAGACGAATGCACGTATCACAAAGAAGTTTTTCAGAATGCTTCTACCTAGTTTATATGGGAAAATATTTGCGTTTCCAGCAGAGGTCCCAAAGCGCTCCAAATGTCCACTTGCACATTCTACAAAAAGCTTGTTTCCAAACTCTCAATCAAAAGGAAGATTTCTCAGAATGCTTCTGTCCAGTTTTTATGTGAAGATATTTCCTTTTCTACTGTAGTCAGTATAGCACTCCAAATATCCACTTGCAGATCCTACAAAAAGAGTTTTTTCAAACTCCTCAATCAAAAGAAAAGTTGGAGTCTGTGAGATGAATGCACACATCACAAAGAAGTTTCTCAGAATGCTTCTGTCTAGTTTTTATGAGACGATATTTCCTTTTCCACCATAGGCCTCAAAGCGCTCCAAATGACCATTTGCAGATTCTACAAAAAGAGTGTGTCAAAACTGCTCAATGAAAAGAAAGGTTCAACTCTATAAGATGAATGCACACATCATAAAGAAGTTTGTCAGAATGCTTCTGTCTCATTTGTATGTGAAGATATTTCCTTTTCCACCACAGACCTCAAAGCACTCCAAATGTCCAATTGCAGATTCTACAAATAGAGTGTTTCAAAACTGCTCAATGAAAAGTAAGGTTCAACTCTATGAGATGAAAGCACACATCACAAAGAAGTTTGTCAGAATGCTTCTGCCTAGTTTTTATGTGAAGATATTTCCTTTTCTAGCATTGGTCTCAAGCGCTCCAAATGTCCACTTGCAGGTTCTACCAAAAGAGTGTTTCAAACCTGCTCAATCAAAACAAATCTTCAACTCTGTGAGATGAATGTGCACATCACAAAGAAGTTCCTCAGAATGCTTCTATTAATTATGTAAAGATATTTCATTTTCCAACATAGGCTTCAAAGCCCTCCAGATGTCCACCTGCAGGTTCTACAAAAAGATTGTTTCAAAACTTCTCAATTGCAAGTAAGTTTCAACTCTGTGAGACGAATGCACACATCACAAAGAAGTTTGTCAGACATCCTCTGTCTAGTTTTTATGTGAAGATATTGGCTTTTCCACCTTAGATTGCACAGCGTTCCAAATATCCAATTGCAGATTCCACAAAAAGAGTGTTTCAAAACAGCTCAATCAAAAGAAATGTTCAATTCTGCCTTCAATTCTTTATGTATCCAGTAGTCATTCAGGAGGAAGTTGTTGAATTTCCATGTAGTTGAGCGGTTTTGAATGAGTTGCTTAAACCTGAGATCTAGTTTGATTGCATTGTGGTCTGAGAGAGAGTTTGTCATAAATTCTGTTCTTTTACATTTGCAGAAGAGAGCTTTACTTCCAACTATGTGGTCAGTTTTGGAATAGGTGTGGTTTGGTGCTGAAAAGATTGCATATTCTGTTAATTTGGGGTGTAGAGTTCTGTCGATGTCTATCAGGTTCATTTGGTGCAGAGCTGAGTACAATTCCTGGGTATCCTTGTTAAATTTCTGTCTCATTGATCTGTCTAATGTTGACAGTGGGGTGTTAAAATCTCCCATTATTATTGTGTGGGAGTCTAAGTGGTCTGTTGAAATGAATTGTGAGCTGAGATTGTTGCACTGTAATCCAATCTCGGTGTCAGAGTGAGATCCTGTCAAAAGAAAGGAATGGAATGGAATGGAGTGGAATGGAATACAGTGGAATGGAATGGAGTGGAGTGGAGTGGACTGGACTGGAGTGGAGTGGAGAGGAGTGGAGAGGAATGGAGTGGATTAGAATGGTATGGAGGGGAATGGAATGGAGTGGAATGGAATGGAATCGAGTCTAGTGGATTGGTGTTTAATGGAGTGCAATGGAATGGGTTGGAATGGAATTGAGTGGTGTGCTGTGGAATGGAGTGGAATGGAATGGAATGGCATGGAATGGAATTGATTGGAGTGGAGTGGTGTGGAATAGAGTGGAGTTTAGTGGAATGGGAAGGAATGGAATGGAATGGAATGGAAAGGAATGGAATGGAATGGAATGGAAAGGAATGGAATGGAAACGAATGGAATGCAATTAAATGCAATTGAATAGAATAGTGAAATGAAATGTGCACTGAGATTAAGCCACTGCACTGCAGCCAGGTTGACAGAGCGAGACCGTGTCAAAAGAAAGGAATGCAATGGAAGGGAGATTAAAGAATGGAATGGAATGGAGTGGAGTGGAGAGGAATGCAGTGGAATGGAATGGGGTGGAATGGAATGGAATGGGGTGCAGGGGAGTGGAGTGGAGTGGAATGGAGAGGAGTGAAATGGAATACAGAGGAGTGGAATGGAATGGGATGGAATGGGATGGAGTGGAGTGGAGTGGTGTTGAGTGCAACGGAATAGAAAGAAGTGCAGAGAAGTAGAGTGGAATAGACTGGAGTGGAGTGGAATGGAATGGATTGGAATGGAATGAAACGGTGAAATGAAATGGTAGCTGAGATCATGCCAATGCACTCCAGCCTGGGTGACAGAATGAGATCCTGTCGAAAGAAAGGAATGGAATGGAATGGAGTGGAATGAAATGGAGTGGAAAGGCATGGAGTGGAGTGGAGTGGAATGGAGTGGAATAGAATGGTGAAATGAAATATGAGATGAGATTGTGCTACTGTACTCCAACCTGTGTGACAGGGTGAGATCCAGTAGAAAGAAGGGAATGGAATGGAATGAAGTCGAATGGAATGAAATGGAATTGAATGGAATGGAATGGAATGGAGAAATGAAATATGAGCTGAGATTCTACCACTGCACTCCATTCTGGGTGACAGAGTGAGATCCTGTTGAAAGAAAGAAATGTAATATAATGGAGTGTATTGGAATGCAATGTAATGGAATGGAGTGCAGTGAAGAGCAATGGAGTGGATTGGAGTGGAGTGGAGTGAAATGGAGTGGAATGGAATTTGATGTAATGAAGTGGAATGGAGTGGAGTGGAGTGGAGTGGAGTGCAATGCAGTGGAATGGAATGGTATAAACTGGAGAGGAGTGGAGTGGAGTGAAGTGGAGTGAAGTGGAGTGGAATGGAATGGAACAGAGTGGAGGGGAGTGAAGTGGAGTGGAAAGAAATGGAATAGAATGGAACGGAATGGTAAAATGAAATGTGAGCTGAGATTCTGCCACTGCACTCCAGCCTGTGTGACAGAGTGAGATCCTGTCGAAAGAAAAGAATGGAATGGAATGGGGTGGAATGGAATGGATTGGAATAGAATGGAGTGGAGTGCAGTGGAGTAGAGTGGATTGGAATGGAGGGGAGTGGAATGGAATGGGATGGAATGAAGTGGAATGGACTAGAATGGAGTGGAGTGGAATGGAGTGGAATGGAGTGGAATGGAATGGGATGGAATGGAATGGAGTGGAGTTGGTGGGAGTGGAGTGGAGTAGAATGAAGTGGAATGGAATGGAATGGAATGGAGGGGAGAGGAGTGGATTGGAGTGTTGTGGAGTGGAATGGAATGGGACGGAATGGAATGGAATGGAATGGAGGGGAGAGGAGTGGATTGGAGTGTTGTGGAGTGGAATGGAACGGGACGGAATGGAATGGCATGGAGTGGAGTGGACTGGAGTGGAGTGGAATGGAGTGGAATGGAATGGGATGGAATAGACTGGAGTGGAGTGGAGTGGAGTTGAGTGGAATGTAATGGAATGGAATGCAATGGAATTCAATGGAAAGGAATGGAATGGAATGGAATGGTGAAATGAAATGTGAACTGGGTTTGTGCCACTGCACTCCAGCCTGGGATACAGAGGGAGATCCTGTCAAAAGCAAGGAATTGAATGGAATGGTGTGGAATGGAATGGCAAGGAACTGAATGGAATGGAATGGAATGGAGTGGAGTGGAGTGGAGTTGAGTGCAGTGGAGTTTAGTGGAATGGAATGGAATGGAATGGAATGTAACGGAGTGGAGTGGAGTGGGGTGGAGTGGAGTGGTGTGGAGTGGAGTGGAATGTAGTGGAATGGAATGGGATGGATTGTAATGGAATAGACTGCAGTGGAGTGGAGTGGAAAGGACTGGAATTGACGAGAGTCGAATGGAGAGGATTGGAGTGGAGTTGAATGGAGTGGAGTGGAGTGGAATGGAATAGAATGGAATGGAATAGAATGGAACGGAATGGAAGGCAATGGAAGGGAATGGTGAAACGAAATATGAGCTGAGATTCGGCCACTGCAATCCAGCCTGGGTGACAGAGTGAGATTCTGTCAAAAGAAAGGAATGGAATGGAATGGAGTGTAATAGAATGGAATGGAAAGGAATGGAGTTGAATGGAGTGGAGTGGTGTGGAGTGGAATGTAACGGAATGGAATGCGATGGAATGGAATGCAGTGGAGATGAGTGGAGGTGAGTGGAATGGAATGGAATGGAATGGAATGGAGTGGAGTGGAATGGATGGAAAGGAGTGGAGTGGAGTGGAGTGGAATAGAGTGGAGTGGAGTGGAGTGGAATGCAATGCAATGCAATGGAATGGAATGGAGTGCAGTTTGATGCAATGGAGTGGAATGGTGAAATTAAATGTGAGTTGAGATTTTGCCACTGCACTCCAGCCTGCGTGACAAAGTGAAATCCTCTCAAAAAACAGGAATGGAATGGAATGGAGTGTAATGGATTGGAATGGAATTGAACGGAGTAGAATGGAGTTGAGTGGAGTGCAGTGGACTCGAGTGGAGTGGAGTGCAGTGGAGTGGAATGGAGAGGAATGGAATGGGATGGAGTGGAATGGAATGAAGTGGAGTGAAGTGGAATGGAGTGGAATGGAATGGGATGGAATTGAATGGAGTGGAGTGGAGTAGATTGGAATGTAGTGGAAAGGAATGGAATGGAATGGAATGGTGTAGAACGGAGTGGACTAAAATGGAGTGGATTGGAATGCAATGGAATGGAATGAAAAGCAATGCAATGGAATCTAATGGTGAAATTAAATGTGAGATGAGATTGTGCCACTGCACTCCAGCTGGTGTCACAGAGTGATATCCTGTTGAAAGATAGGAATGGAATGGAATGGAATGGAATGAAATGGAGTGGAAAGGAGTGGAGTGGATTGGAGTGCAGTTTAGTGAAATGGAGTGGAAAGGCGGGGAATGGAATGGGATGGAATGGAATGGAGTGGAGGGGAGTGGAGTGGAATCGAGTGGAACGGAATGGGATTGAGTGGAATGGATTGGAGTGGAGTGCAATGGATTGGAATGAAATATAATGCAATGGAATGGAATGGATTGCCATGGAGTGGAGTGGAATGGAATGGAATGGAAGGGAATGGAATAGAATGGAGTGGAATGGAATGGAATGGATTGGAATGGTGAAATGAAATGTGAGCTGAGATTGTTGTACTACATTGCAGCCTGGGTGACAGAGTGAGATCCTGTCGAAAGAAAGGAATCAAAGGGAATGGAGTGGAATGGAATGGAATGGAATGGAATTCAGTGAAGTGGAGTGGAGTGGAGTGGAATGAGTGCAGTGGATTGGAATGGAGTGGAATGGAATGGGATGAAATGGAATGGAATGGAGTGGATTGGGGTCGATTGGAGTGGAATGGAATGGAAAGGTATGGAGTGGAGTGGAGTGGACTCGAGTTGAGTGGTATGGAATGGAATGTAGTGGAGTGGAGTGGAGTTGAGTGAAGTGGAGTGGGTTGGAATGCAATGAAATAGAATGGAATGGATTGGAATGGTGAAATGAAATGTGAGCTGAGATTGTGCCACTGTACTCGAGACTTTGTGACAGAGTGAGATCCTGTCAAAAGAAAAGAATGGAATGGAATGGAGTTGAATGGAATGGAATGGAGTTGAATGGAAAGGAATGGAATGGAATGGAATGGAAAGGAGTGGAATGGAGTGGACTGGAGTGGAGTTGAGTGGAGTGGAATGGAGTAGAATGGAATTGGATTGAATCTAGTGGACTGCAATGTAGTGTAGTGGGGTGGAGTGGACTGGAATGGTGTGGAATGGAATGGAATGGAATGGAGTGGAGTGGAGTGGAATGGAATGGAATGGAATGGATTTGAATGGAATGGAGTGATGAAATGAAATGTGAGATGAGATTGTGCCACTGCACTCCAGCCTGGTTGACTGAGTGATATCTTGTTGAAAGAAAGGAATGGAATGGAATGGAGCGGAATGAAATGGAATATAGTGGAGTGGAGTGGAGTGGAGTGAAGTGGAGTGGAGTGGAGTGGAGTGGAGTAGAGTGGAATGGAGTGGAATGGGATGGGACGGATTGGAATGGAATGAAGTGGAGTGGAGTAGTGTGGAGTGGAATGGAGTGGAATTGAATGGGATGGAATGGGATAGAGTGGATTGTACTGGAGTGGAGTGGATTGGAATTGACGGGAATAGAATGGAAAGGAATGGAATGGAATGTAGTTGAGTGAAGTTTAGCAGAGTGGAGTGGAGTGGAGTCGAATGTTATGGAATGGAATGGAACGGAATGCAACAGAATGTTGAAATGAAATGTGAGCTGAGATTGTTCCACTACACCCCACCCTGGGTGACTCAGTGAGATCCTGTCGAAAGAAGAAATGGAATAGAATGGAGTTGAATGCAATGGAATGCAATGGAATGGAGTAGAGTGAAGTGGATTGGAGTGGAATAGAGTGGAATGAAATTAGATGGAAAGGAACGGTGTGGAAGGGAGTGGAGTGGAGTGCAATGGACTGGAAAGGAATGGGATGTAATGGAGTGGAGTGGACTGGAATGGAATTGAGTGGAGTGGAATGGAATGGAATGGAAAAAGAGTGGAATAGAGTGGAGTGGAGTGTGGTGCAGTGGAATGGAATGGAATGGAATGGAATGCAATGAAATGAAATGGTGAATTGAAATGTGAGCTGAGATTGTGCCACTGCACTCCAGCCTGTGTGAAACAGTGAGATCCTGTTGAAAGAAAGGAATGGAAAGGAATGGAGTGGAATGGAATGGAATGGAATGGAATGTAGTGAAATGGCGTGGATTGCAGTGTAGTGGATTGGAGTGGAGTGCTGTGAAGTGGACTGGAATGAGTTGGAATGGATTGTGATGGATGGGAATGGAATGGAGTGGAGTCGAGTGGAGTAGGGTGGATTAGAGTAGAATGGAATGGGATGGAATGCAATGGTGTTGAATGGAATGGAGTTAAGGGAAACGGAATGGAATGGAGTGGAGTGGATTGGAGTGGAGTGGATTAGAGTGGAAAGGAATGTAATGGGATGGAATGGAATGGAATGGAAGGAATCCTTAAATGAAACGTGAGCTGTGACTGTTCCGCTGCACTCCACGCTGCGTGAAAGAGTGAGATCCTTTCGAAAGAAAGGAATGGAAAGTAATGGAGTGAAATGGAATGGATTGGGATGGAATGGAGTGGAGTGCAGTGGAGTAAAGTAGTGTGTAATGGAGTGTAATTGAATGGTGAAATGAAATGTGAGCTGAGATTGCGCCACTGCACTCCAGCCTGTGTGACAGAGTGAGATCTTGTCAAAATAAAGGAATGGAACGGAGTGTAACAGAATGGAATGGAATGGAATGGAATGGAATGGAATGGAATGGAATGTAGTTGAGAGAAGTTTAGCCGAGTGGAGTGGAATGGAGTCCAATGTTATGGAATGGAATGGAATGGAATGCAACAGAATGTTGAAATGAAACGTGAGCTGAGATTGTTCCACTGCACTCCAGCCTGGGTGATTGAGTGAGATCCTGTCGAAAGAAGGGAATGGAATGGAATGGAGTTGAATGCAATGTAATGGAATGAAATGGAGTGGAGTGAAGTGGAGTGGAGTGGAGTGGAGTGGAACAGAGTGGAATGGAATGGGATGGAATGGAATGGTGTGTAGGGGAGTGGAGTGGAGTGGAGTGCAATAGAGTGGAATGAAATGGGATGAAATGGAGTGGAGTGGAGAAGAGTTGAGTGGAGTGGAATGGAATGGAATGGAAAGGAGTGTAATAGAGTGGAGTGGAGTGGGGTGGAGTGGAATGGAATGGAAAGGAATGAAATGGAATGGAATGCAATGCAATGAAATGGAATGGTGAATTGAAATGTGAGCTGAGATTATGCCACTGCACTCCAGCCTTGGTGAAAGAGCGAGATCCTGTCGAAAGAAAGGAATGGAATGGAATGGAGTGGAATGGAATGGAGTGGAGTGGAGTGGAGTTGAATGGAGGGGATTGCAGTGTAGTGGATTGGAGTGGAGTGCTGTGGAGTGGACTGGAATGAAGTGGAATGGATTGTGATGGATTGGAATGGAAGGGAGTGGAGTAGAGTGGTGTAGGGTGGATTAGATTGATGGAATGGGATGGAATGCAGCGGAGTGGATTGGAATGGAGTGGAGTAGAGTGGAAAGGAATGGAATGGGATGGAATGGATGGAGTGGAAAGGAAAGCTTAAAAGAAACGTGAGCTGTGATTGTGCCGTTGCACTCCACGCTGCGTGAAACAGTGAGATCCTTTCGAAAGAAAGGAATGGAAAGTAATGGAGTGGAATGGAATGCAGTGGAGTGGAGTGGTGTGTAATGGAGTGTAATTGAATGGTGAAATGAAATGTGAGCTGAGATTGTGCCACTGCACTCCAGCATGTGTGACAAATTGAGATCCTGTCAAAATAAAGGAATGGAATGGAATGTAACAGAATGGAATGTAATGGAAAGAAATGGAATGGAATGGAATGGAATGGAATGGAATAGAATGGAATGGAATGGAATGGAATGGTATGGGATGGAATAGAATGGAATTCAGTGGAGGGCAGTGGAGTGGAATGGAATGGAATGGAATGGAATGGAATGGAATGGAATGGAAGGGAGTGCAATGCAATGGAATGGAATGGTGAAGTAAAATGTGTGCTGAGATTGTGCCAGTGCACTCCAGCCTGGGTGATAGGGTGACATTCTGTAAAAAGAAAGGAATGGAATGGAAGCGAGTGGAATGGAATGGAATGGAAAAGAGTGGAGTGGAGTAGAGTGGAGTGGCGTGGAGTGGAATGGAGTGGAAAGGAATGGGATGGAATGGAATCGAGAGCAGTGGAGTGGAGTGGAGTGGAGTGGAATGGAGTAGAATGGAATGGGATGGAATGAAATGAAATGGAATGGAGTGTAGAGGAGTGGAGTGGAGTGGAGTAGAATGGATTGGAATGGAATGGAATAGAGTGGAATGGGGTAGATTGGTTGGGAATGGAGTGGAGTGGAATGGAGTGCAATGGAGTGGAGAGGAGTGGAGTGGAATGGAATGGAATTTAATGGAATCGAATTTAATGAAAAGTAAGTTTCAACTCTGTGGGATGAATGCACACATCACAAAGAAGTTTCTCAGAATGCTTCTGTCTAGTTGTTTTGTGAATATAATTCCTTTTCCACCATAGGCATCAAATCACTCCAAATGCCCACTTGCAGATAGGACAAAAAGAGTTTTCCAAAACTGCTCAATCAAAATTAAGGATCAAATCTGTGAGATGAATGCACATATCACAAAGGTTGTCAGAGTGCTTCTATTTCTATGTGAAGATATTTCCTTTTCCACCAAAGGCCCCAAAACGGAACAAATGTCCACTTGCAGCTTCCACAAAAAGAATGTTTCAAAGCTTCTCAATCAAAGGAAATGTTCATCTCTGTGAGACGAATGCACACATCACAAAGAAGGTTGTCAGAATGCCTCTGTCTAGTTTTTATGTGAAGATATTTCCTTTTCCACCATAGGCCTCAAAGCACTAAAAATGTCCACTTGCAGATTCTAAAAAAGAGTGTTTCAAGACTGCTCAAACAACAGAAAGGTTCGACTCTGTGAGGCGAATGCACACATCACAAAGAAGTTTTTCAAAATTCTTCCTATAGTTTTTATGTGAAGATATTTCACTTTCTACCATAGGCCTCACAGCGCTTCAAATGTCCAATTGCAGATTCTACAAAAAGAGTGTTTCAAGTTGCTCAATCAAAAGAAATGTTCAGCTCTGTGAGATAAATGCACGCATCACAAAGAAGTTTGTCAGAATGCTTCTGTCTAGTATTTATATAAATATATTTCCTTTTCCAACATAGGTCTCAAAGCGATCCAAATGTCCACTTGCAGAATCTACAAAAAGAGGGTTTCAAAACTAATCAATGAAAAATTAGGTTCAAATCTGTGAGATGAATGTACACATCACAAAGAAGTTTGTCAGAATGCTTCTGTCTAGTTTTTATGTAAAGATATTTCCTTTTCCACCTTAGACCTCAAAGAGTTCCAAATGTCCACTTGCGGATTCTACAAAAAGAGTGTTTGAAGGCTGCTCAATCAAAAGAAAGGTTGAACTCTGTGAGAAGAATGAACACATCACAAAGAATATTGGCAAAATGCTTCTGTCTACTTTTTATGTGAAGATATTTCCTTTTCCATAGTAGGCCTCAAAGCTCTCCAAAAGACCACTTGCAGATTCAACAAAAAGAGTGTTTCAAAACAGTTCAATGAAAAGTAAGCTTCAACTCTGTGAGATGAATGCACACATCACAAAGAAGTGTGTCCGAATGCTTCTGTCTAGTTATTATTTGAAGATACTTCCTTTTCCACCATACGCCTAAATGTGCTCCGAATGTCCACTTTCAGATTCTTCAAAAAGCGTGTTTCAAAGCTGCTCAATCAAAAGAAAGATTCAACTACGTGAGATGAATGCACCCATCACAAAGAAGTTTCTCAGAATGCTTCTGTCTAGTTATTATATGAAGATATTTCGTTACACACCACAGGCCTCAAGGCGCCCCAAATGTCTACCTGCAGATTCTATAAAAAGAGCGTTTCAAAACTGCTCAAAGACAAGTGAGGTTCAACTCTGTGAGTTGAATGCACATATCCTAAAGAAGTTTGTCTGAATGCTTTTGTACAGTTCTAATGTGAAGATATGTCCTTTACCACCACAGGCCTCCAAGAGCTCCAAATGTCCACTTGCAGATTCTACAAAAAGAGTGTTTCCAAACTGCTCTATGAATAGTAACGTTCAACTCTGAGAGATGAATGCACACATCACATAGAAGGTTGTCAGAATGTTTCTGTCTAGTTTTTATGTGGAGATATTTCCTTTTCCACCATACGACTCACAGTGCTCCAAATGTAAAGAGTTTTTCCAAACTGCTCAATCAAAAGGAAGCTTCAACTCTGTGAGATGAATGCATACATCACAAAGAAGCTTCTCAGTATGCTTCTGTCCAGTTTTTATGTGAACATACTACCTTTTACACCATAGGCCTCTAAGCGCTCCAAATGTCCTCTTGCAGATTCTACACAAAGAGTGTTTCAAAACTATTCAAACACAAAAAATGTTCATCTCTGGGAGATGAATGGACTCATCACAAAGAATTTTCTCAAAATTATTCTGTCCAGTTTTTAGGTGAAGATATTTCCTTTTCCACCATCGGCCTCAAAGCACTCCATATGGACAATTGCAGATTCTAGAAAAAGAGTGGATCAAAACTGCTCAATGAAAAGAAAGTTTCAACTCCATGAGATGAATGCACACATCACAAAGAAGTTCGTCAGAAGTTTTCTGTATACTTTTTATGTGAAAACATTTCCTTTTCCACCATAGGCCTCATAGCGCTCCAAATGTCCACTTGGAGATTCTACAAAAAGAGTGTTTCAAACCTGCTCATTCAAAATAAAGTTTAAAATCTATGAGATGAATGCACACATCACAAAGAAGTTTCTCAGAATGCTTGTGGCTAGTTATTATGTGAAGATATTTCATTTTCCACCATAGGCCTCAAAGCGCTCCTGATCTCGGATTGCAGATTCTACAAAAGAGTGTTTCCAACCTACACAATCGAAACAAAGGTCAAATCTGTGAGATGAACGCACACATCACAAAAAGTTTCCCAGAATGCTTCTGTCTAGTTCTTGATTGAAGATATTTCCTCTTCCACCATAGGACTCAAAGCACTCCAAATATCCACTTGCAGATCCTACAAAAAGAGTGTTTAAAACTGCTCAATCAAAAGAAAGTTTCAACTCTGTGAGATGAATGCACCCATCACAAAGAAGTTTCTCAGATTGCTTCTGTCTGGGTTTATGTGAACATATTTCCTTTTCCACCATAGGCCTCAAAGCACTCCAAATGTCGACTTGTAGACAGTACAAAAAGGGTGATTCAAAACTGCTCAATGAAAAGTAAGGTTCAGCTCTGTGAGATGAATGCACATATCACATAGAAGTTTGTCTGAATACTTCTGTCTAGTTTTTATGTGAAGATATTTCTTTTTCCAACATTGGCCTCAAAGCATTCCGAATGTCCACTTCCAGATTCTACAAAAAGAGGGTTTCCATACTACTCAATCAAAAGAAAGTTCAAATCTGTGAGATGAATGCAGATATCACAAAAATATTTGTCAGAATGCTTTCATTTACTTTTTATGTGAAGATATTTCCTTTTCCACCACAAGCCTCAAAGCCCTACAAATGTCCACTTGCAGATAGTAAAAAAAGGATGTTTCAAAGCTGCTCAATCAAAAGTAAGGTTCAACTCTGTGAGATGAATGCAAATATCAGACAGAAGTTTGTCAGAATGCTTCTGTCTAGTTTTTAAGATTCAATTCTGTGTGAAGAATGCACAAATCACCAAGAACATTGTCAGAATGCTTCTGTCTAGTTTTTATGGAAGATATTTCGTTTTCCACCCAAGGCCAAAAAGTGCTCCAAATGTCCACTTGCAGATGCTACAAAAAGGGTGTTTCCAAACTGCTCAGTCAAAAGAGAGGTTCAAATCTGTGAGATGAATGCACACATCACAAATAAGTTACTCAGAATGTTTCTGTCTAGTTCTTAAGTGAAGATACTTCCTTTTCCTCCATAGGCCTCGAAGTGCTCCAAATATCCACTTGCAGATTCTACAAAAAGAGAGTTTCCAAACTACTCAATCAAAAGAAAGGTTCAACTAAGTGAGATGCAGGCACACATCACAAATAAATTTGTCAGAATGCTTCTGTCTGTTTTTTATGTGGAGATATTTTCTTTTCCACCGTAGGCCTCAAAGTAATCCAAATGTCCACTTTCAGATAGTAAAAAAAAGGTGTTTCAAAACGAGACAGAAACATTCTGACAAAATCCTTTGTGATATGTGCCTTCATCTCACAGAGTTGAACATTTCTTTTGATTGAGCAGTTTTAAAATACTTTTTTTGTAGAATCTACAAGTGTATATTTGGAGCGCCTTGAGTCCTATGGTGGAAAAGGAAATATCTTCACATAAAAACTAGACAGAAGCATTCTGACAAACTACCTTGTGATGTGTGCATTCATCTCACAGAATTGAACCTCACTATCTATTGAGCAGTTTTGAAACAATCTGTTTGTAGAATCTGCAAGTGGACATTTGGAGCGCTTTGAGACCTATGGTGGAAAAGGAAATATCTTCACATAAAAACTAGAAAGGAGCATTCTGACAAATTACTATGTGATGTGTGCATTCATTTCACTTAGTTGAACCTTTCTTTTGATTGAGTAGTTTGGAAACTCTCTTTTTGTAGAATCTGCCAGTGGACAATTGGAGTGCTTTGAGGACAATAGAGGAAAAGAAAATATCTTCACTTAGGAACTAGATAGAAACATTCTGATTACCTTCTTTGTGATGTGTGCATTCATCACACAGAGTTGAACCTTTCTTTTGCTTGAGCAGTTTTAAAACACCCTTTTTGTAGTATCTGTAAGTGTTCATTTGGAGCGCATTGAGGCCAATGGTGGAAAAGGAAATATATTCACATAAAAACTAGACAGAATTATTCAGAGAAAATAATTTGTGATGTGTGCATTCATCTCACATACATGAAACTTTCTTTTGATTGAGCAGTTTTGAAACACTCTTTTTGTATAATCTGCAAGTGGACATTTGGAGCGCTTTGAGGCCTAAGGTGGAAAAGGAATTATCTTCACATAAAAACTAGACACCAGCATTTTGACAAATTTCTTGTGATGTGAGCATTCATCTCACAGAGTTGAGGCCTTCCTTTGATTGAGTAGTTTGAAAACTCTCTTTTTGTAGAATCTGCAAGTGGTTATTTGGAGCTTTTTGACACCTATGGTGGAAAAGGAAATATCTTCCCTTAAGAACTAGACAGCAGCATCCTGAGAAACTTATTTGTAAAGTGTGCATTCATCTCGCAAACTTGAGCATTTCTTTTAATTAAGAAGTTTTGAAACACACTTTCTGAAGAATCTGCAAGTGGACATGTGGAGCGCTTGAGACATATGTTGGAATATGAAATATCTTCACATTAAAACTAGACAGAAGCCTTCTGAAAAACTTCTTAGTGATGTGTGCATTCATCTTTCAGAGTTGAACCTTTTTTTTTTTTTGATTGAGGAGTTTTGAAACACCCTTTTTGTAGAATCTGCAATTCAACAGTTGGAGCGCTTTGAGGATTATGATAGATAATGAAATATCTTCATATAATGACCAGACAGAAACATTATGAGAAACTACTTTGTGTTGTCTGCATTCTTCTCACAGAGTTGAACCATTCCTTCAGTTTAGCAGGTTTGAAAAACACTTTTTGTAGAATCTTCAAGTGGGCATTTGGAGCGCTTTGAGGCCTATGACGGAAAAGGAAATAGCTTCACATAAAAACAAGACAGAAGCATACTGAAAAACTTCTTTGTGATGTGTGCATTCATCTCACAGTGTTGAACCTTACTTTCGATTGAGCAGTTTTGAAACACTGTTTCTGTAGAATCTGCAAGTGGATATTTGGAGAGCTTTGAGACCTATAGTGTGTAATGAAATATCTTCATAAAATAACTAGACAGAAGCATTGTGAGAAACTTCTTTGAGGTGTGTGCATTCATCTCACACTGAGATCAACCTTTCTTTTGATTGAGCAGCTTTGAAACACTCTTTTTGTAGAATCTGCAAGTGGACATTTGGAGTGATTTGGAGCCTATGGTTGAAAAGGAAATGTCTTCACATAAAAAAAAGACAGAAGCATTCTGACAAACTTGTTTGTGATGTGTGCATTCATCTCACAGGGTTGAACCTTACTTTTTTTGAGAAGTTTTGAAACCCTCTTTTTGTAAAATCTGCAAGGGGAAAATTGGAGCTCTTGGAGGCCTAAGGTGGAAAAGGAAATATCTTCACATAAATACTACACAGAAGCCTTCTGAAAAACTTCTTTGTGATGTGTGCATTCATCTCACAGAGTTGAATCTTTCTTTTGACGGTGCAGCTTTGAAACATTCTTTTTCTAGAATCTGCAAGTGGACATTTGGATGGCTTGGAGGTCTATGATGGAAAAGGAAATATCTTCTCATAAAAACTAGACAGAAGCATTCTGAAAAACTTCTTTGTGATATGTGCGTTCATGTCACAGAGTTGAACCTTACTTTTCATTGAGCAGTTTGGAAACACTCTTTTTGTAGTATCTGCAAGTGGACATTTGGAGCCCTTTGACGCCTACAGGGGAAAAAGAAATATCTTCACATAAAAACTAGACAGAAGCATTCTAACAACCTCCTTTTTGATGTGTGCATTCATCTCACAGAGTTGAACCTTATTTTTGATATATCAGATTTGAAACACCCTTTTTGTACTATCTGCAAGTGTACATTTGGAGTGCTTTGAGGTCTATGGTGGACAAGGAAATATCTTCACGTAAGAACTAGTCAGAAGCATTCTGAGAAGTTAATTTGTGATGTGTGCATTCATCTCACACAGTTGAACCTGAATTTTGATTGAGCAGTTTTGAAACACTCTTCTTGTAGAATCTGCAAGTGGACATTTGGAGCTCTTTGAGGCTGTGGTAGATAACCAAACATCTTCATATAATAACTAGACAGAAGCATTATGAAAAACTTCCTTGTGATGTGAGCATTCATCTCACAGTGAGTTGAACCTTTCTTTGGATTGAGCAGCTTTGAAACAGTCTTTTTGTAGAATCAGCAAGGGGACATTTGAAGAGCTTTGAGGCCTATGGTGGAAAAGGTAATATCTTCACATAAAACTAGACAGAAGCATTCTGAGAAACTTCTTTGTGACGTGTGCATTCATCTCACAGATTTGAACTTTTCTTTTGATTGAGAGCATTTGAAACACTCTTTTTGTAGAATCTGCAAGTGGACATTTGGAGCACTTTGAGGCCTATGGTGGAAAAGGAAATATATTCACATAAAACCAAGACAGAAGCATTCTGACAAACTTTTTTGTGATGTTTGCATTCATCTTACAGAGTTCAACCTTTCTTTTGATTGAGCAACTTCGAAACACTTTTTGTAGAATCTGCAAGTGGACATTTGAAGCTCTTTGAGGCCTAGGGTGGAAAAGGAAATATCTTCATATAAAAACAGAGAGAAGCATTCTGATAAACTTCTTTGTGATGTCTGCATTCATCTCAGAGAGTTGAACCTTACTTTTCATTGAGCAGTTTTGAATCACCCTTTTTGTACTATCTGCAAGTGGATATTTGCAGTGCTTTGAGGCCTGGGGTGGAAAAGGAAATATCTTCACATAAGAAATAGGCAGAAGCATTGTGATAAATTTCTTTATGATGTGTGCATTCATCTCACAGAGTTGAATTTTTCTTTTGATTGAGCTGTTTTGAAACCATCTTTTTGAAGAATCTGCAAGTGCACATTTGGAGCGCATTGGGGCTGAAGATGGAAAAGGAAATATCTTCACCTAAAAACTAGACAGAAGCATTCTGACAAACTGCTTTTTGATGTGTGCATTCATCTCACAGCGGTGAACTTTACTTTTCATTGAGTAGGTTTGAAATACTCTTTTTGTAGAATCTGCAAGTGGCATTTTGAGCGCATTTAAGCCTATGGTGGAAAAGGAAATGTCTTCACATAAAAACTAGACCGATGCCTTTGGAAAAACTTCTAGGTCATGTGTGCCTTCATCTCACAGTGTTGTAATTTAATTTTCATTGAGCCGTTCTGAAACACGTTTTTGTAGAATCTGCAAGTGGACATTTGGAGCGCTTTGAGGCCTATTGTGGATAAAGAAATATCTTCACATAATAACTAGAGAGAAGAATTCTGAGAAAATTCTTTGTGATTCGTCCATTCATCTCACAGATTTCAACCTTTTCACTAAGCAGTTTTGAAACACTCTTTTTGTAGATTCTGCAGGTGGACATTTGGAGGGCTTTGAAGCCTATGATTATCGAAATATCTTCAAATAATAACTAGACAAAAGCATTCTGAGAAAAATGTTTGTGATGAGTGCATTCATCTCACAGAATTGAACGTTTTTTTGATTGAGCAGCTTTGAAACACTCTTTTTGCAGAATCTGCAAGTGGACATTTGGAGTGCTTTGTGGTCTATGGTGGAAAAGGAAATATCTTAACAAAAAAACTGGACAGAAGCATCCTGAAAAACTTTTTTGTGATGTGTGCATTCATCTCACAAAGTTGAACCTTACTTTTCATTGAGCAGTTTTGATACGCTCTTTTTGTAGAATCTGCAAGTGGACATTTGCAGCGCTTTGAGGCCTATGGTGGATAACGAAATATATTCATATAACTACTAGACAGAAGCATTCAGACAAACTTCTTTGGATGTGTGAATTCAGCTCATAGAGTTGAACCTTTCTTTCGATTGAGCAGTTTTGAAACACCCCTCTTTTTGTAGAATCTGCAAGTGGACGTTTGGAGAGCTCTTAGGCCTATGGTGGAAAAGGAAATACCTTCACATAAAACTAGACAGAAGCATTCTGACAAACTTCTTTGAAATGTGTGCATTCATCTCACAAAAGTGAAACTTTCTTTTGATTGAGCAGCTTTGAACTCCTCTTTTTGTAGAATCCGCAATTAGACATTTGGAGTGCTTTGAGGTCTATGATGGAAAAGGAGATATCTTCACATAAAGACTAGATAGAAGCATTCTGAGAAATTTCTTTGTGATGTGTGCATTCATCTCACAGAGTTGAAACTTTCTTTTGATTAGCAGTTTGAGACACTCTTTTTGTAGAATGTGCAAGTGGACATTTGGAGCACTTTGAGGCATATCGTGGAAAAAGAAATATCTTCACATAAAAATGAGACAGAAGCATCTTGAAAAACTTCTTTCTGATGTGTGCATTCATTTCACAGAGTTGAACATTTCCTTTGATTCAGCAGTTTTGAAACACTCTTTTTGTAAAATCTCCATGTGGACACTTGGAGCTCTTTGGGGCCTATGGTGGAAAAGGAAATATCTTCACATAAAAATTTGATAGAAGCATTCAGAGAAACTTCTTTGTGATCTGCGTATTTATCTCACAGAGTTGAAACTTACTTTCAATTGAGAAGTTTTGAAACACGCTTTTTGTAGATTCTGCAACTGGAAATTTGGAGCGCTTTGAGGCTTATTGTGGATAACGAAATAACGTCATATAATAACTAGAGAGAAGCAATATGAGAAACTTCTTTGTGATGTGTGCATTCATCTCACAAAGAGTTGAGCCGTTCTTTGATTTATGAACTTCAAAACACTATTTTTGTAGAATCTGCAAGTGGATATTTGGAGTGCTTTGAGGCCTATGGTGGAAAAGGAAATATCTTCACATAAAAACCAGACGGAAGTATTGTGACAAACTTCTTTTTGATGTGTGAATTCATCTCACAGAGTTGAACCTTGCTTTTCACCGAGCAATTTTGAAACAATCTTTTTGTAGAATCTGCAAGTGAGCAATTGGAGCGCTTTGTGGCCAATGGTGGAAAAGGCAATATCTTCACATAAAAACTACACAGAAACCTTCTGACAAACTTCTTTGTGATGTGGGTATTCATTTTACAGAATCAAACCTTTCTCTTCATTGAGCAGTTTTGAAACACTCTTTTTGACGGATCTGCAAGGGGACATTTGGAGCGCTTTGAGGCCTGGGGTGAAAAAGGAAATATCTTCACGTTAAAACTAGACAGAAGCATTCTGACCAAGTCCTTTGTGATATGTGCATTCATCTGACAGAGTTGAACCTTTCTTTTTATTTAGCAGTGTTGAAAAACTCCTTTTGTAGAATCTGCAAGAGGATATTTGCAGAGCTCTGAGGCCTATGGTGGAAAAGGAAATATCTTCACATAAAAACTAGACAGAAGCATTCTGACAAATTTCATTGTGATGTGCACATTCACCTCACAGAGTTGAACTTTTCTTTTGAAAAAGCAGCCTTGAAACACACTTTTCCTAGAATCTGCAAGTGGACATTTAGAGCGCTTTTGTGCCTATGGTGGAAAATGAAATATCTTCACATAAAACTAGACAGAAGCATTCTGACAAACTTCTTTGAAATGTGTGTATTCATCTCACACACGTGAAACTTTCTTTTGATTGAGCAGCTTTGAACCCCTCTTTTTTGTAGAATCTGCAGTTGGACATTTGGAGGGCTTTGTGGCCCATGATTGAAAGGGAAATATCTTCACATAAAAACTAGACCAAAGCAATCTGACAAACTTCTTTATGATGCGTGCATTCATCTCACAGAGGTAAACTTTTCTTTTCATTGATCAGTTTTGAAACATTCTTTTTGTACAATCTGCAAGGGGACATTTGCATCGCTTTGACGCCTATGTTGGAAAGGAAATATCTTCACATAAAAACTAGACATAAGCATTCTGACAAACTTCCTTGTGATGTGTGCATTCATCTCACAGATTTGAAACATACTTTTCATTGATCTGTTTGAAACACTCTTTTGTAGTATCTGCAGTTGGATATTTGGAGCACTTTGAGGCCCATGGTGGAAAAGGAAATATCTTAACATAAAAACGAGACAGAAGCATTTTCAAAAACTTCTTTGTGATGTATGCATTCTTCTCACAGACTTGAAAATTTCTTTTGATTGAGCAGTTTTGAAACACTCTTTTTGTAAAATCTCCATGTGGACATTTGGAGCTCTTTGAGGACTATGTTGGAAAACAGGAAGAAAAACATAAAGAAGGAGAGAAGGGAAGAAAGGAAGGAAGAAACACATCAAGGAGAAAAAGAAAGAAAATAGAGACAAATATACTCGTTTATTTATAAATAGAAATACAACAATTTTTATACATAAGCATGAAAGTATTTATTATCTACAATCATTTCTTTATGTAGCAATATGTATTTATTTATATTTAATAAATATATAGAAGCATATTTCTATACATTTATTTTAAATAAGTATACTTGTATATAATAAATATGACTTTTTCATATATAAATACACTTCTATGTAAATGTAAACATTTATAGATATATATAAATGTATAAAAATATTTACATTTCTAAATAAAAGTAAATAAATAGAAACGAAACAAAAAACACAATAAACTAAGTAAATAGACAGGGCACCGTTGCTCACGCCTGTCATCTCAGCACTTTGAGAGGCCCAGGTGGGCGCATCTCCTGGGGTCGGGAGTCGGAGAGCAGCCCGGACAACGTGGTAAAACCCCATCTCTAATAAAAACACAAAAATCAGCCAGGCATGGAGGTGCATCACTGTCATCCCAGCTACTCAGGAGGCTGAGGCAGGAGAATCGCTTGAACCCGGGAGGTGGAGGATGTGGTGAGCCAAGATCGCGCCATCACACTCCAGCCTGGGAAACAAGAGTGAAACTCTCAAAAAGATGAAAGAGAGAGAGAAAAAGAAAGAGAGAGAAAGCAAAAGAAAGAAAAAAGAGAAAGATCAAAGAATAAAGAGAAAGAAAGAAACAAACAAGAAAGAAAGAAAAAGAAAGAGAGAGGCTGGGCGCGGTGGCTCATGACTGTCATCCCAGCACTTTGGGAGGCCAAGGCAGGCGGATCACCTGAGGTTGGGAGATGGAGACCAGCCTGACCAACATGGGGAAACCCCGTCTCTACAAAAAATAAAAAATCAGCCGGGCATGGTGGCACATGCCCGTAATCCCACCTGCTAGGGAGGCTGAGGCAGGAGAATCGCTTGAACCTGGGAGGCGGAGGTTGCGGTGAGCCGAGATCGCGCCATCACCCTCTGGCCCAGGCAACAAGGGTGAAACTCTGTCTCAAAAAAAAAAAAGAAAAAGAGAGAAAGAAGAAAGAAAGGAAGAAAAAGAAAGAAAGAAAAGGCAAGGCAAGGCGAGGCAAAGCGAGGCAAATCTACCCGCTTTCACTACATCTGGGGAGAATCAGGAAAGTCCCCACCAACGACAAGGCCTGAAGGGGAGCCGCCATCTGTAAAACCCGAGCAGAAGAGTCCACGCGGGTTAAAGACACGAAGAAACACAAGGAAACCACCGACGAAGGAGAAGGACCATCTGGCCCAGCCAGGGTCTGTCTCCTGAGGTCGTCTGGGCAACCAGGGACCGGGACGGAGGGAGGGCGGGACTCCGAACCTCCGTCTCGAAAAATAAATCCCGCTCATAAAATAAAATTCCGTTAAAAAAAGAAAGTACGCATCGTTCCTAACGTGTCTGGTGCCTCGAAAGGCGAGAGGGGTCTGTGTACGTCACTGTGGGGTGGTTCTCTTTTTTTTTTTTTCTTTTTTCCCGGAAACTCACTTTTTAAGTATCTTCTTTCATGTCAGTTTTATTTTCCTTTTTTTTGAGACGGAGTCTCGCTCTGTCGCCCAGGCTGGGGTGCGGTGGCGCGATCTCGGCTCACCGCAACCTCCGCCTCCCAGGTTCAAGCGATTCCCCTGCCTCAGCTCGGCCTCCCGAGTAGCTGGGATTACAGACAGTACAGCACCGCGCCCGGCTAATTTTGTGTATTGTGAGGAGAGATGGGGTTTCGCCATACTGGCCCTGCTGGTCTGACCGCCTCGTGATCCACCGGCCTTGGCCGCCCAAAGTGCTGGCGATGACAGGCTTGAGCCACCGCGCGGGGCCTATTTGTTTGCTTTATTTTATTTTCTTTGTTTATTTTCATTTATGTGTTTATTTATTTGATTTTATTTTTCTGAGACGGAGTTTCGCTCTTGTTGCTCAGACTGGGGTGCGACGGCGCGATCTCGGCTCACCGCCACCTCCGCTTCCCGGGTTCAAGCGATTCTCCTGCCTCAGCCTTCCTAGCAGCTGGGATTATAGGCATGCGCTACCACACCCGGCTAATTTTGTATTTTCAATTGAGACGGGATTTCCCCATGTTGGTCAGGCTTGTCTCCGACTCCCGACTTCAGGTGATGCGTCCACCTCGGCCTCCCAAAGTGATGGGATGACAGGCATGAGCCACCGCGCCCGGCCTGTTGTATTGTATTGTATTGTATTGCGTTGTATTGTATTGTGTTGCGTTGTGTTGTGTTGTGTTGTGTTGCGTTGCATTGTATTGTATTGGAATGCATTGTATTGACTTATTTTATTTCGTTAGTTATTTCTGTGTTATTCTATTTATTTATGTGTTTGCTTGTTTTTGCCTGATCAAAGGTCAATCAGACCCAGTCGTCAAAGTGGCGATTTCCTAGGCAACGAGGGAGGGAGGAACTTGGAGGTGGGGGCGGGGGCGGTGGAGAAGACACAGTTGCCCCAGGCTGTGCGCAGGCGGCCTGGTGCTTCCTTCCTCTGCGAGGCCTCCGTTTTCAGAGCAACAGTGGCCGCTAGGTGATGCCCGACGTCTGCCAATGAGAGTGTCAGCCCGGAATGAATTGGGATCCCCTTGGGGGGGGCGGGGAAGGATGTGCGGGGAAGGATGGAGGCGATTCCCCACAACTAATCGACCAGGGCCCCTGGGGGGACACAGCCTAAGTCCCCACCCATCGGATCATCTGGAACTTCCGTCCAGAGACGAGAGACCGACTGGGAATTCTCTCAGTCAAGGTCCAAATCGAAAAGAATCACCGGCACAGACACCAGGACTAAGGCAATTTCTAAAAGACTGGTTTCTGTGTTTTGGGTGAATCCGTGTATTTCTGTATCACAAAATTACCTATTTCGAACGCTACGATTTTTCTCCTCCTTTCGTGTCCCGTCCTGTGATACACAGACCAGGGGACTCCTCAGCTCACAGTCCATGAGGCCAGAAGATGACGTCCCAAATTTCTATTTAGAATGAATTTAAGCAGGCCAGCCAAAGCCAAACACTCTGCCCTGAAACTATCGGGAAGACAAGCGGGGGGGGGGGGGGGCGGAGGCGGGAGTCTGGGCGCGGTAGGCTCGTGCCTGTCATCCCCGCACTCTTGGGAGGCCGAGCGCAGGTGGATCCTTCGATCCAAGCCTTGGCAACATGGTGAGACCTCGTCTCAAACAAAAATACAAAAACTAACTGGTTCCATAACCTGGACTCAAAGTTAATAAATAGATAAATAGGCCGGGGGCGGTGGCTCACGCCTGTCATCCCAGCACTGTGGGAGGCCGAGGCGGACGGATCACGGGGTCAGGAGATCGAGACCATCCTGGCTACCACAGTGAATACCCATCTCTACTCAAAATACAAAAAAGTAGCCAGGTACGGTGGCGGGCGCCTGTAGTCCCAGCTACTCGGGAGGCTGAGGCAGGAGAATGGCGTGAAACCGGGAGGCAGAGCTTGCAGTGAGCCGAGATCGCGCCGCTGCCCTCCAGCCTGGGCAACAGAGCGAGAGTCTGTCTCGAAAATAAATAAATAAATAAATAAATAAATAAATGAATAAATGAATGAATGAATGAATGAATGAATAAAGAATAGCAAATAAATAAATACATTAAAATTGAAAACTAAAAAAAAATAAAAATAAAAAAGTGTAGCCGGCCGGGCGCGATGGCTCACGCCTGCCATCCCAGCACTTTGGGAGGCCGAGGTGGGGAGATCACCTGGGGTCGCCAGTTCGAGACCAGCCTGACCCACATGGAGAAATGCCGTCTCTACTAACAATACAAAATCAGCCGGGTGTGGTGGCCCATGCCTGTAATCCCAGCTACTCTCAGGAGGCTGAGGCAGGAGAATCGCTTGAACACGGCAGGTGGAGGTTGCGGTGAGCCGAGATGGTGCCACTGCACTCCAGCGTGGGCACCAAGAGTGACACTCCGTCCCAAGGAAAAAAAAAATGAAGTGCTGTATTCTGTTATTTCTGCTTCCTGCCCTGAGAAGAACATAGTACAACTGTTGCCTGCCAGCCTGCCTGCCTGCCTGCCTGCCTGCCTGCCTGCCTGCCTGCCTCCCTGCCTGCCTGCCTGTGACAGGGCCTCACTCTGTCTTTCGCCCAGACTGGAGCACAGTGACACCATTATGGCTCGCTCACTGCAGCCTCAACCTCCCCAGGGTTAGGCGATTCCTCAAGGGATCCTACAGCCTCGGCCTCCCAAAGCGTTGGGGTTACAGGCGTGAGCCACCAGCACCCGGCCTGAGTTAATACGTCTGGTCTCACTACGTCCTCACCACACACCCATGAAGAACTCAAGTCAAGAGAGAGTCGGCAAGAGACTCTCAGCATTCTCTCCTGAAAGCACGAGTGTCCCGAGCGCCTGTGGTTTCAGGTGGCCGCGCGTAGAGGAGAGATCGCCAATGTTTCCAGAGAGGTGCGAGCCACAGTCATTCGAGGGCATCCGAGCACGAGATGGGGTTTCTGACAGCGACTTAAGGGCCAGGAAGGGCCAGAATCTGCCGAGGCCCGTGTTCCAGGGTGGGGCCGATGGAACCCAAGGTAGAGGGAGTCAGCGGTCCGCACGGAGAGAGCTCCAGCCCTAGGCCCCGCTGTGCAGACCGAATCAGAAGGAAGAGAGTCCTTCGTCCTACAGGCCACATCCCTCACATCCCCCCACTGAACTTGGGAGCGGATCCGTGTTCCAAACACGAGGTGACTCTCGGTTTGCAATGGATCACAAGGGGCCGGGCTTTCCAGAGTCGGCAGGATAGAGAAGTCATTCGGGCTCGGCCTCCCCCATCCCCCGGGAACGGTCCCGCTGGTGACTTTAAACGAGCCGGGGCTGGCCTGGCCGGGCCATAGCCGCTACGGGAGTGGGGTGGCGGTGGGGTGCGGGCGGTGTGGGGTGGGGGGATGCCTGAGGCACTGCAGAAAGTGGGCCTGAGCCTCGAGGATGACGGTGCTGCAGGAACCCGTCCAGGCTGCTCTATGGCAAGCACTAAACCGCTGCGCTTACCGAGATGCGGTTTTCCTCGCAGAACGCCTTTATGCAGAAGTACCCTCAGAAGAAGCCTTGTTTTCACTGGTGACCTGTCCTTACCCCTCAGGAAAGGCCTATAAAGCATATAGACTCTGGAAAGGACACAGTGGTACTGCACCGCCATGCAAATACCGGCTGGCAAAATGTTGCGTGGATCTCAGCAAGCTTGCAGAAGGGGAACACATCTTATCGGGTGGAGTGTTTCCTAAGCAGAAAAGCCATGACGATATTTTTACTGAGTCTGGTGATTCAGCTCGCTTTACTCTCTCATTGCCGGGACACGCATATCGCAAGACAGATCGGCTTGCCAAAGGATCAGAATGTGACCAACAGGGCCTTAGTTGAAATCCTTTCCTCTGGTATCCCTTTGAATCATTATGTGAAGTAGGTGAAAAAGCAAGATCCTGACCAAACACTTCCATTCACATCTTTACAGAACTTTGGCAACTGTCTGTCCAAGTGTTGCCCCACACAAGTACCTCGTCCTAGCTTATGTCACAGACAGCCTGAGACCGTTCTTACGGAAACACCCCAGGACACCATTGAATTAAACAGATTGAGTTTAGAATCTTCCAATTCAAAGTACTCCTTGAATACAGATTCCCCAGTGTCTTCTATGGATTCAGCTGTCATTTCACCTGATACTGTCCCACTGGGAACGGGAACTTCCATGTGATCTACACAGGTGCAAAATGAACCAAACACCGGTCGAAGTTTATTAGGAGGGCCAGCAGCTGTTGGTCCATTCACCCCAAGTGTTGGGACTTTGCCAGTAGAAACCTCGAGTCCCGGAGATGGATCCTATTTACAAAACTACACCGCTTTGAGACACCTTCTGTAATTGACGTGCCACCCACCGGAGCCCCTTCAAAAAAGTCTGTTGCCAGAATCGGCCAAACCGGAACACAGTCTGTCTTCTCGCAGAGGGGAATCAGCCGAAAGGTCACTCCAATTCTTGCAAAAACACAAAGTTCTGGTCCACAAACGAGTGGAACGCCTCAGGTGTTGAGCCCCACTATGGCGTCTCCCCCAAATGCACGACCTCGAAGAAATTCGCGACTCTTGATTAGTGACAGCTCCACAACCAAGGATAATAGGAAAAAATTTAAAATGAAGTTTCCACCTGAAATCCCAAGCAGAAAAACAAAAAGTAGAACTAATAATGGAGGTACACCACAACCTAACATAAACGATAGCCTGGAAATGACAAAACTGGACTCTTCCATCGTTTCAGAAGAGAAAAGAGCCGCAATCACACCTCAGATTCAGGCTTTTCGTCTACAAAAAGCAGCAGCAGAAGGCTTGATGAGCCTTCTTCGTGAAAGGGGGAAAGGTTATTTAGCTTTGTGTTCTTACCACCGCAAAGAAGCTATCCATATTTTGAGCCATCTACCTTCTCACCACTAGAATACCGGTTGGGTACTGCGCCAAATTGGAAGGGCCCGTTTTCAACTTTCAGAGTCCGTGCGACCTGAAAGAATATTCTCAGAGGTTAGAAGGAGGGAGAATTATAGAGTGGAAGGCATGGAGATCTACACTACAACACTTTGGCATCCTCCAAAAGATGTTGCTCTTTCAGTTCTGTCGAAAGACTTCACAGACATGGATAAAAGTTCTCCAGCCAGAGGCCTGGTGTGCTGCAGGGACCCGTTGCAGTCTGCAACGGGAACAGGATATTGCCATTAAATTCTTCCAGAGAACTATCGAAGTGGATCCAAATGATGCTTACGCCTATACCGTCTTAGGGCGTGAGTGTGTCTTCACTGAAGAATTGGACAAAGCCTTAGCTTGATTTCGAAATGCTCTCAGAGTCAGTCCTAGACATTGCAATGCATGGTAAGTGGTCAGGAAGCATAAAGACAACAATACCGGTTGGGTACTGCGCCAAATTGGAAGGGCCCGTTTTAAACTTTCAGAGTCCATGCGACCTGAAAGAATATTCTCAGAGGTTAGAAGGAGGGAGAATTATAGAGTCGAAGGCATGGAGATCTACACTACAACACTTTGGCATCCTCCGAAAGATGTTGCTCTTTCAGTTCTGTCAAAAGACTTCACAGACATGGATAAAAGTTCTCCAGCCAGAGGCCTGGTGTGCTGCAGGGACCCGTTGCAGTCTGCAACGGGAACAGGATATTGCCATTAAATTCTTCCAGAGAACTATCGAGGTGGATCCAAATGATGCTTACGCCTATACCATCTTAGGGCGTGAGTGTGTCTTCACTGAAGAATTGGACAAAGCCTTAGCTTGATTTCGAAATGCTATCAGAGTCAGTCCTAGACATTGCAATGCATGGTGAGTGGTCAGGAAGCGTAAAGACAAAGTCTTACGGATGGTGCCGGTACTCGCTAATTTTTCTTGTTAGATAGCTCTTTATTGTCATGAATTTGGTGACGAATACTTAGGGATGGTACACGCTGGTCAATAACTTCTAACTAAGATGTTTTCTTATGAAATGTATGTCTTGAACAAACTCTTAAATGAACTCATGATAATAGAATACCAGATCCTCATACTCAACAGTTTCTGTCTTCTACCAGACTTTTGCAGATACCGTAGTTGTCTTTAGGGTGTGTGTGTGTGTGTGTGTGTGTGTGTGTGTGTGTTTCTTTAGTTTTGTTACTTGATTTGTTACTTTTTGTTCGAGCACCGCAGCGGTGATGGGGACAAAAAGGGCTTGGGAGATTGGAAAGGAATAGCATCATTCACTTATTGGATAATAGAAAAAAATATGGAAACGATTCACTAGCTGCTGCTTTGTGACAGTGTTCCAGTCTATGGCGTTACTATGAAGAACTGAGCGTCCCCTTCTTTTATTCAGCGGTCTCTCTGTTTCACTGTTTTGTGCTTGTGTGTCAGTAGACACACAGGAAATGTCTACCTGGGTCGTATGGTTAGCAACTGAATAAGATATGAAAAAGCGTGGTCCTACTTCCGCCTCAACACCATACTGACTGTTGACATTTATTGTATTTTTCTGGGCTGACTTAATAGTTAAAACCTCAAGAGAAGGCCGGGCGCGGTGGCTCACGCCTGTCATCCCGGCACTCTGGGAGGCCGAGGCGGGTGGGTCACAAGGTCAAGGGATCGAGACCATCCCGGCCAACATGGTGAAACCCCGCCTCTATTAAAAGTAGAAAAATTAGCTGGGCGTGGTGGTGGGCGCCTGTGGTCCCAGCTACTCGGGAGGCTGAGGTGGGAGAATCTCTTGAACCCGGAGAGGTGGAGGTTGCAGTGAGCCGAGATCACGCCATTGCGCTCCACGCTGGGCGACAGAGCGAGACGCCCCCTCAAGAAAAGAAAATAAAAAAAATAAATAAATACATAAATGAATATCAAGAGAAAGTATAATTCTGAAGTCATAAGCCTGTGGTCGTTTTCTTGTCAGATACGGTTATCTTTGGGGTGGGTTAATTGTTACAGCAGTGGAGTTTTTTCATTGGATTTGCTTCTGAATCTGAAGCATTAGATTACTAAAACATTTTTTGATTTGTGACTATGTTGTTTAGTGGGTGATATCTCATTCTGCTGTAGTAGTTACATCTCCTGAAAGATGGCCAAAAACATAATAGTGCTAGCTATCGCTGACCAATGTAACAATCAACTTGCCGATACTGCCTTCTCTTCCGACGGCCGTGTTCTCCGTGACATTTTAAGAACTCAGTTCTTCATGAGACTTGTGTTGTTTTTTGATTTTTTCCCAAGTCTGGTTGATCCTTGTGTCGTTTGCTTTTTAAATGTGTATCGTCCGTTCAGCTATTTCGCAGGAGTCGCATTCTTAAAAAAACTTAACCGTATCAAAAATTGTGTTTAAAGGAGGATTATTCAGATCGGCAAGCTTTTACTAGGAAGAGTTTCAATGCTGACATATTTAGGTAGCTCTCAATACTGAGCCACTTTATTCTAACTACAAAATAGATAGCCGTTCTTTTGTTTTCACTTTGACTATCACTAGCACGGTGTTTAATACCTTTTCTTCATCTCTAACACAATGATAATGATATAGGAAGCCACTCAAATCAAGCAGATATGTTGTGCTTTTAAGAAAAAAAAAAAAAAGTCTTTCTGTGGCACAGAACGAGGAGGTGTGGCTGGAATCTAGAATCTGCAGTGAAAACCAATGAAAGAGGGCGAAACCCCGTGTCTACTAAAAAGAAAAAAATGAGCCGGCCACGGTGGCAGTCTCTCTGGTTCAAGTGCAGGAGAATGACTGGAACCCAGGAGGCAGAGGTTGCCGTGAGCTGAGATCACGCCACTGCACTCCAGCATGGGGGACAGAGCAAGACTCCATCTCAGAAACAAACAAACACACAAAGCCAATAAAGGTGTTTCATTCAACCCGTCAGGCTCAGGTCTCTCGAACAGGATACATCCGGCCCCCGGAGGAAACGTCGAGGGGTGGGGTGGAATCTATTTTGTGGCCTCAAGGGAGGGTGTGAGAGGTAGTCCCGCTGCAGGCAAGCGGTGATGGCCTAAGGAAGCCCCTCCGCCCAAGAAGCGATATTCATTTCGAGCCTGTCAGCCACCCGAGAGGGAGACTCGGGCTCTCTGCAGACCCCGCAACCCCCACCCCAGCCCCACCCCCACCCCCACCCCCCCACCTCGTGAAATGGGCTCTCGCTCCGTCAGGCTCTGTTCACACCGTGTGGTTTTGTAACCTCCAGCGTGTGTGCGTGGGTTGCTTGGTGGGGTGGGGCCGGCTGTGGACAGAGGAGGGGATAAAGCGGCGGTGTCCCGTGGGTGCCCGGGACTTGGGATGTGGGACGTGGGACGTGGGTGGGGTGGCCAGAGCCTAGGGAACTCATCGCCTGTCAGGACGTCTCCCCTCCTAGTCCCCTCTCTGACCTACGCTCCACGTCTTCGCAGTTCAGTGGGGACCTTGTGGGTGGAGTCACCATCCCTTTGGACTGTAGCCGATGAAGGCCGGGCTCCCAAGAGTCTCCCCGGAGTCGGGGCCTTGGCCAGGCTCACAAGGATGCTGACGGTGACGGTTGGTGACGGTGATGTACGTTGGAGGCCTCGGGCCGACGCAGAGGTATCCATTTGACCTCGGTGGGACAGGCCAGCTTTGCGGAGTCCCGTGCGTCCTTCCAGAGACTCATCCAGCGCCAGCAAGCATGGTCCCGAGGGTCCCAGCTCCCAGCAGAGACACTTTTGTTCACACAGGATCCCGGACAGGGAAGTTCTCAGCAGGCCTTAGGCCTCCTAGCCAAAAAGCCAAAACCACTTCTGGGATTTTTTTCGAAGAGCCAGTGGTTCCACAAGGGGCCGTGGGTACTTGTGGAAATGGAGAGAAGTGTTTGCGGATACATAGTTGAGACCCAACGGGCAGGGCTCGGTCACAGGTCACGCAGGACACGGGCAGATGCACATTGAGAAAACCATCCCAGCATCCTAGGTGAACAGAGGTACGATTTTTCGAGACAGTCGAGGGAGAAGCAACCCCAGATTTGAGGGTTGGATCTTTATTCATATGTAGTACCTATGAGGTATCCAAGTCCAGAAATCAACTCGCCAGTTCTGTACAGCATTCTGTAGGGAGAGGAAATCTGGGATGTCAGAAGTTAAGAATTCAGGCCTTGGTAATGGATTAGATTAGATGTGCTTGAGCTTATTTTGCAAAAAAAAAAAAAAAAAAAAAAAAAAAAGAGAGGGCGGGAGATAGCGAGAGCCAGAGACCGAGACAGAGAGAGAGAGAGAGAGAGAGAGAGACAGAGACAGAGACAGAGAGAGACAGATGGAGAGCGACAACGATACAGAAAGAGAGAAAGACAAAAAGAGAGAGAGACAGATAAAGAGACAGACAGAGAAAGACAGAGATGGACAGAGACAGAGAGAGAAACAGAAAGAGAGAAACAGAGACAGGAAGGGAGAGAGACAGCCAGACAGCCAGACAGAGAGAGAGAGAGAGACAGAGACAGAGAGAGACAGACGGAGAGAGACAACGATACAGAAAGAGAGAAAGACAGAAAGAGAGAGAGACAGATAAAGAGACAGACAGAGAAAGACAGAGATGGACAGAGACAGAGAGAAACAGAAAGAGAGAGAAACAGAGACAGGAAGGGAGAGAGACAGAGAGAGACAGACAGACAGGCAGAGAAAGAGAGTAAGAGTTAGACAGAAGGCAGACACACACACACACAGAGACAGAGACAGACAGAGAGACAGAGAGAAAGAAAGAGACAGAGAGAGAGAGAGAAAGACAGACAGACAGAGAGAAACAGAGAGAAAGACAGACAGACAGAGAGAAACAGACAGAGACAGAGAGAGAGAGACAGACAGACAGACAGACAGACAGGGGGAGGGAGAGAGAGAGACAGGGAGAGAGAGAGAAGAGAGAGACAGACAGAGAGAGACAGCCAGACAGCCAGACAGGCAGAGAAAGACAATAAGACAGAAGATAGACAGAGAGAGAGAGAGAGAGAGAGAGAGAGAAACAGACAGACAGGGAGAGAGAGAGACTAAGACAGAAGACAGACACAGTGAGAGAGAGAGAGAGAGACAGACAGACAGGCAGAGAGAGAGAGACAGAGAGAGAGAGAAAAACAGACAGGCAGAGAGAGAGAGAGAGAGACAGAGACAGACAGAGAGACAGAGAGAAAGAAAGAGACAGAGAGATGGAGAGAAACAGACAGACAGACAGAGAGAAACAGACAGAGAGAGAGAAAGACAGACAGACAGAGGGAAACAGACTGAAAGAGAGAGACAGACAGACAGGGAGAGAGAGAGAGAGACAGGGAGAGAGAGAGACAGACAGACAGAGAGAGACAGCCAGACAGCCAGGCAGAGAAAGACAATAAGACAGAAGATAGACAGAGAGAGAGAGAGAGAGAGAGAGACAGAGAGAGAAACAGACAGGCAGAGAGAGAGAGAGAGAGAGAAACAGACAGACAGGGAGAGAGAGAGACTAAGACAGAAGACAGACACAGTGAGAGAGAGAGAGAGAGATAGAGAGACAGACACAGAGAGACAGAGAGAAAGAAAGAGACAGACAGAGAAAGACAGAGAGAGACGGAGAGAAACAGACAGACAGACAGGGAGAGAGAGACAGAGAGAGAGAGACAGACCGACAGACAGACAGGCAGAGAAAGGGAGTAAGACAGAAGGCAGACACAGTGAGAGAGACAGGTAAACAGAGGGAGAGAGAGAGAGAGCGAGCGACAGAGAAACAGACAGACAGGCAGAGAGAGAGAGAGAGAGAGAGACAGACAGGCAGAGAGAGAGAGACAGACAGACAGGCAGACAGAGAGAGAGAGAGACAGAGAGAGAGAAACAGACAGGCAGAGAGAGACAGACAGGAAGAGAGAGAGAGAGAGAGAGACAGAGAGAGAGAGAAATAGACAGGCAGAGAGAGAGAGAGAGAGACAGAGAGAGAGAGAGAAACAGACAGGCAGAGAGAGAGAGAGAGACAGAGAGAGAGAGAGAAACAGACAGGCAGAGAGAGAGAGAGAGACAGAGAGAGAGAAACAGACAGGCAGAGAGAGAGAGAGAGACAGAAACAGACAGGCAGAGAGAGAGAGAGACAGAGAGAGAGAGAGAGACAGACAGGCAGAGAGAGAGAGAGAGAGAGACGGAGAGAGAGAGAAACAGACAGGCAGAGAGAGAGAGAGAGAGACAGAGAGAGAGAGAAACAGACAGGCAGAGAGAGAGAGAGAGACAGAGAGAGAGAGAAACAGACAGGCAGAGAGAGACAGAGAGAGAGAGAGAGAAAAGACAGAGAGAGAAAGAGAGAAACAGAGACAGACAGAGAGACAGAGAGAGGGGGAGGAAGGGCGTGCTCGAGAAATAATTACACATATTTTATAATGCTTTTGATCCCATGAACGGTGGCCGGGTTATACTTTGAAAACAACAACAACAACAACAGCAACAAGAGCAGCAGCAGCAGCGAGAGCAGCAGCAGCATTCACCTACGGATTTCTAGAAAATAAGATGTTATGAAGGATAGTACACTTCCACCGGCTCTCACTGCACGTGGAGAGATTCAGAAAAGCGCTAGTTAACAACAGGAGAAAACAGCAGCTAACATGTCTTGGGGAAAATAGACGTCTTCCTGAAAACTGGGGATTTCTACTTCACCTGAAAAGAAATACATAGGCAAAGGGAAAAAGACGAACAAACACAAAACAAGCCAACAAACACGGACCAAGGCACCGTCCCTGGAAATCTTAAGTGAGCAAAGTGTTAGTTTTCAGAAAGCGTTTCTGTTTGGGGCAAACACTAAGAAGGCCCAGACTAGAGCTGTGACGCCTTTCCCGTTGTGAAACTGTGCCGGCTGGAGGGCGGAGAAACGAAAACATCCTGAGAATGGGTGATTGAGACCCAGCCAGGGTGAAGCTTTCTTAGGGAGGCAGGGAGGGAGGGAGGAAGGGAGGCTTGAGGAGGGAAGCTGGGGGAAAATCCCCACAACTGCAGACCCGCCCGCTTGCCCACGCGGGTCAAGGGCTATG